>NC_090941.1:1055833537-1057083537 GCF_040938575.1 Ambystoma mexicanum
CTCAAAGTGCGTCAAGCCAGCCACTGATCACTGCACTCAGCCCTGCTTCGTCTTCCCCTGTGCAGCTTGCCCTTACTCTGGCACTATCCCATCTCTTTGCTACCACCACCTTGTACCTGTAATCACCAAGGTGCATTCCCTATGTACACAGCTGCATTCGTACCCAGCTAGCTTTGCACTTTATAACTCCCATACATACCTACAACGGTAGCTGTCGGACTAGGCAACGAGAGCAACACTGGGGCAGGACTAGGCACTGCGAGCAACACTGGGCCAGGACTGGGCAATGAGAGCAACACTGGGCACTGAGAGCAACATGGGTGCAAGACTGGGCAATGAGAGCAACACTGGGGCAGGACTGGGCAATCAGAGTAGGAATGGGCAATCAGAGCAACACTGGGGTAGGACTGGGCAATGAAAGCAACATTGGGGCAGTACTGGGCAATGACAGCAACACTGGGGCAGTACTGGGCGCTAAGAGCAACACAGGTGCAAGACTGGGCAATGAGAGCAACACTGGGACAGGACTGGGCAATGGGAGCAACACTGGGACATGACGGGGCACTGAGAGCAACACTGGGGCAAGACTGGGCAATGAGAACAACACAGGTGCAAAACTGGGCAATGAGAGCAACGCTGGTGCAGTACTGGGAACTGAGAGCAACATGGGTGCAAGACTGGGCAATGAGAGCAACACTGGGATATGACTGGTCACTGAGAGCAACACTGGGGCAAAACTGGGCAATGGGAGCAACACTGGGACAGGACTGGTCACTGAGAGCAACACTGGGGCAAAACTGGGCAATGGGAGCAACACTGGGATAGGACGGGCCACTGAGAGCAACACTAGGGCAAGACTGGGCAATGATGACAACACTGGGACAGGACTGGCCACTGAGAGTGACACTGGGGCAAGACTGGGCAATGAGAGCAACACTGGGACAGGATGGGGCACTTAGAGCAACACTGGGGCAAGACGGGGCAATGAGAACAACACTGGGACAGGACTGGGCACTGAGAACAACACTGGGTCAAGACTGGGCAATGAGAGCAACACTGGGACATGACTGGGCAATGAGAGTGACACTGGGGCAGGACTGGACAATCATAGCAACACTGGGGAGAGATTGGGCAATGAGAGCAACACTGGGGCAGGTCTGGGCACTGAAAGCAACACTGGGGCAGGACTGGGTAATGAGAGCAACACTGGGACAGGACTGGGGAATGAGAGCAGCACTGGGGCAAAATTGGGCACTGAGAGTAACACTTGGGCAAGACTGGGCAATGAGAGGAACACTAGGGCAGACTGGGCAATCAGAGCAACACTGTGGCAAGACTGGACAATGAGTACAACACTGGGACAGGACTGGGCACTGAGAGCAACACTTGGGCAAGACTGGGCAATGAGAGCAACACTGGGACAAGACTGAGCACTGTGAGCAACACTGGGGCAGGACTGGCAATGAGAGCAACACTGGGGTAGAACTGGGCACTGAGAGTGACACTTGGGCAAGACTGGGCAATGAGAGCAACACTGGGGCAGGACTGGGCACTGAGAGCAACACTGGGGCAAAACTGGCCAATGGGAGCAGCACTGGGGTAGGACGGGGCACTGAGAGCAACACTGGGGCAAGACTGGGCAATGTGAGCAACACTGGGACAGGACTGGGCAATGGGAGCAACACTGGGGCAGGACTGGGCAATCAGAGCAACACTGTGACAGGATGGGGCACTTAGAGCAACACTGGGGCAAGACGGGGCAATGAGAACAACACTGGGACAGGACTGGGCACTGAGAGCAACACTGGGGCAAGACTGGGCAATGAGAGCAACAATGGGACAGGACTGGGCAATGAAAGCGACACTGGGGCAGGACTGGACAATCATAGCAACACTGAGGAGAGACTGGGCAATGAGAGCAACACTGGGGCAGGACTGGGCACTGAGAGCGACACTTGGGCAAGACCGGGCAATGAGAGCAACACTGGGGCAGGATGGGCACTGAGAGCAACACTGGGGCAAGACTGGGCAATGAGAGCAACACTGGGACAGGACTGGGCACTGAGAGCAGCACTGGGGCAGGACTGGGCAATGAGAGCAACATTGAGACAGGACTGGGCAATGAGAGCAACACAGCGGCAGGACAAGAACAACACTGTGGCACAGCTGTAGCACTGAGAACTACATGCGGCAGGCCTGGGCTTGTTATTGGGGTGGCACTGGAGCAGGGAGATCGAAATGGGATGGAAATGGGGCGACTTGTTGGATGGAAATGTGTTTTGTAGATGCAATTCTGACATGCATTGTTGAGAGAGTCGCTGCGATCTTCATTGGATACAGCCTGAACACCTGTTTTCTGCGTCCATTTATTTTTGGGGCAGGCACAAGCAGCATGTACATGTGTTTTACAGTGCAATGCTAGCATACATTGCTGATGCAGAGGCACATGATTTTCACTTGAACACAGGCACCATCAAAATGTATGCCAAAAGGCTCCTGTGTGCTGTTAGTGACTTGTCTTGCCATCTGTTGCCCTAGACAACTGATTCTAAATGATGTGCCTTTCTGAATTTGAATTGCAAAATTCACGATTTCAACCCATTATTTAAAATATTATCTCACAGGAAAACTTCCCATTGCACCCAAAATACATTCTGGCCAATGCACGGAAAGCATGCACGCCCCACTGCTTGCAAAGCTGAGCTGCTTGTGCTGGAACACTTAACAACACTTTGGCATCGATGGCATATACTCATCCAAAGCATTCTTTCATGCTGTCGAGCAGTGGTTGTTTTAAGGCATTTGTTGATTTCGATGGATACATTAAGTGGACATGGCATCCCCGCGACGATGGCGATCTTGCGTGTAAGTTTCACCTGTCACCGGAGAAAGGTTCCTCTGGAGGTTTCCTGGAATAACTGCTCATTAGGGTCAGCAGTGTGAACCTCCCTGTGGATGTGCGTCTAATCTCAGTGAACGCAGAGCTCCTTTGGAGCTGTGTTTAAATATCCACAGGTTCGGGATATACAGGTGGACTTGCGGCAGATTGAAGACAGTTGAGTTTGCTCCTCTCTCCCGGCCCATTGTGTTGCTTGGAAGGTCAGTGTTGGAAGGTCAGTGTTTGGATGGGCAGTGTTGGATGTACTGTGCTTTTACTGTTGGGTCACAGTTCCCTAGTTCTCTGGCATAAGTGGCAAGAAAGAGGTACGTGTGCTGAACTCTAAGCATTATCTCTATACCAGGGGAAGCACGACCCCCCCGTCATAGTGAGATGATTTGTGGGAGTAAAGGAGCATTCATTTGTGTGTTTATATTTCAGCAGCAATACACACGCACTAGTCCAGCACAGTCCGCCTTGACAGTGACAGTGGAGCCGCTGGTCAGCAGGATACCCACACAAGTGATTCCCCTGCTGGGATGTCTAGGGACTTTGTGGAGAAGAAATCTAGGTGTTAGAGCTCCTAAAGGACTGACACAAGTCACAACATTGATGGTGCACGTCCATTCAGAGGGGGGGGGGGGTGTCATTCGTGGATCCCACGATGAAGCTTTCTTCTTTGCATTATTGTCGATGTAGTTGTATTCCTTCCATTACCGAAGCAGGACTGACTACATATACCAGAATGCAAAGAAATGCCTGTGCTTTTCATGATATGGAACGACTAGAGGGCGCAATGTGCTCCTGCCTGTGTGTTTTTTTAGGTGCCCCCAATCAACACTAGGCAACCCAGAGCATTTTTCTATTCCTCGTTTTTAATGTAAAAAATACATGTATTCTGGGAATTGAAGTCTTGATTTTAACATCAATTGAACACGTGAGATTTAGGCAGCTCAGCTGTCCAAGGAATGCTCAGGATTAGTTATTCTTTGCTATTCGTTTGCAACAGGTGGGGCTCCAGATGTTTGGGACTATGGCTCCCAAGACTGCTCACTATTGCCTGTGCCGGCTAGGGCTGATGGGAGATATAATCGAAAAGTCGCCCTAGGCTGTAGGGGATTCAAGGCAAGTATGCAGAGAAGCTCACACATGGCATGGGACTGTTGGATCGATTGGCCTCCTTCTGCCAGAGGCTTTTCATGTCACCTCTGTGTCTCAGACATGAGAACCTTAACACAGGTGTGCTGTCCCTATCTTTAAGACGTGCAAACTTCGCAATAACTTGCTGACTGAATTCGGGAATTTCATTGATGAGTTGCTCATGCAATCGTTTTTAATTTCTTCACATTCTTTCTTGCAATGCATCCGCGAAATATAATCACATCTAAAAATAAAACGTATACAAATAAAAATCAAGTCGGTCAATTTACAAAATCTTGGCAAAACAGATTAATCTGATCTGTTAACCACATATACACACTGCGACCTATGAAAGTATTGGCCTTCCAGGCTCCGATTTTTGGAAGGTTTGGGGTTTCTCCTCCACTTACTAACGTTGCAAAAAGACCCAAGCACTTGCAGCACACCTTCACAAATCACACCTTCACCAAAGACTGGTATGGTGTATACATGTGCTAATTTACACGTTGTTCCATTAGATAGATCCGCGTGTGGACTACAGTACACATACTGTATTCTGGAAGTTGTATTCTTGCCTCGCAAAAATGAAACTAATTGTATATAAGTGACTAAAAAACAATGATTTTTAAAATAAATATATATGTAACTGGCATGATGAGCATTTTCTGGTGGCAGAGTTAACCGTGAGTAGAGCATTGTAGAAACTAAAATGTCAATGTGCTTGGCATGGTATGGTAATGTTTATTTGTAAAACGCCTATACACAAGGCACGTGTTTCAAAGCGCTCAAGGAGGGAGGGAACAGGGGAGAAAAACAACAGTCATTCAGAGCCCTTGAGTTTCTGAACAATGACCAGTCTGCCCAGGCAGAGTAAGTGCATATAAAACAATTAACAGTGTATATAACAACAAATAGGTCTGAAGGCGATTCAGCAGATTTTTACTAGAGCATAGAGGTGACACCATGCAGGAGGGGAGACAGGGAGGATAAGATAGTCGAACTTCAAGGCATGGTAGGTTCAGCTCGTGTAAGTGCACAGACGGTACAAGGGAGTGGGGGACAGTGCAGGGGGAGATCCAGATGTGCCCAGTTGGTCAGAAACTGGGTAGGCACTGAGAGATGCCATTCTTCATAGGTAATTGACTGAGTGCAGTAGCAATGAGGCAAGTGCAGGCCCTGGGCAAGTGCTGGAGGACTGGCAAGGGTGCTGGGGACCTGTGAGACTCGTAGGTACTCCCGGTGGCCAGTTGACATGATGTGTGGAAAAGGAGGGAGAAAGGGATAGAGCAGAGAGAGGTTAGCAGGTTAGATGGAGAGAAGGAAGAGGAGAAGAGGAAGGTCTTGAGGAGTTTCCAGAATTTAAGGAGATCAGGTTCAAGACGGAGGGTGGCAGGGAGGCTATTCCAGAGGGAGGCCCCTGCTGAGGATAAAGATCTTACTCCAAATCTCTGCTTAGAGAACCGGCTCACTCGCAGAAGGTTGAAGGTAGATGAGCGTAGGGCTCGGGAAGGACAGTATTTAGGAAGGCATTGGTGAAGACAGGTGGGTCCCAGGCCCCAGAAAGACTTGTGGACAATGCAGATGGTCTTGAACTTGATCCTTGTAGCCACAGGAAGCCAGTGGAGAGAATTCAGTGCCGGAGAGGTGCTGTCCCTGGGCTTGAGACCAAGAATAAGTCTTGTGGTTCTATTCTGGATGAGTTGCAGAGGGTGCAGAGCAGAGACAGGGAGGTTGAGAAAGAGGTTGTTGCAGTAGTCCAGCTTAGAGAGAACCAGGGCTATGGAGACAGTAAGGCTTTGGGGGAAAGTGAGAAAAGGAATAGTAGCACTGAGGAGGTGCAGCGTAATGTGAGTGGAAAAGAAGAGAGTGGAGTTGAAGATGACCCCAATGTTTTTTGCCTCGCATGTGGCCAAGGGAGGCCGGCCAGAGTGAGATTGGGAAAGTGGGAGCACTGCAAACGATCTCAGTCTTACTGCCGTTGAGGCAGAGGTCGTTTGCAGCACACCATGACTGAATTGCAGACAGACAATCAGATATGAGTGAAGCTGAGGGTAGCCTGAAGGAGAGTTGTGTGTCATTCCCATAACACTAGAAATTAGAGGTGAAACTGACAATCTCACATGCCAGGGCAGCCATGTAGACCTTGAAGAACAAGAGGGAGGTGTAGAGCATTGGGGGATGCAGTAGGTTGAAAGAGACAGTGGAGAGAAAGGACCCAAGTTCCACCTGGATTGGCTGTCAGACAGGAAGTAGTCTAACCACGCCAGAGCCTGACCAGTGATTCCCAAGGTGTCACAGAGACGTGAGATCAGGATGTTGTGGTTTACCGTGTCAAAGGCAGAGGAGAGGTCAAGTAGAATGAGGACAGAGGCAGTGTTGGTGTCCACATTTGAGAGCAGGTCTTCAGGGCTGTTCAGAAGAGCAGTTTCCATGCCTCTGGATGCTCTAAAGCCAGACTGATGGTTGTGGAGGCAACCAGCAGATTCAGTGTCGAGTGTGAGCAGAGAGATAGCCAGCTTCTCAGGTGTTTGCCCAGCAAATGGTCATAGAAATGGGGCAATATTTTGCCACGATGGAGGGGTCGGTAGAGGGTTTCTTAAGCAGAGGCTGCACAAGGGAGTCCTAAAGAGAAGATGGGAAAACTCCAGTGACAAAAGAGAGATTGCAAAGATCAGCCAAGGCTGGAGTGAGAGAGTGGATGTACTCCTTAATGGTTTTGGAGGGGCAGGGGGCCACCTGTTTAGACGAGGCCTTCATAAACCGCACTTGTCTGGTGACCTCATCAGGTGTGATAGGAGTGAGAGAAGAGAGGAGAAGTGGTGGTGGGGCCAAGGGAGGCTCCAGGGGTGTTGGTGTATGATGTGGAAGTGAGAGAGTAAATGATGCCATGGGTTTCTGCAGTGAAGTGGGCAGCCAGGGCCGAGCAAAGTTCATGGGTGGGTGTGACAGAAGAGGAGGCTGCTGCAGGATTGGCCAGTTCCTTACAGATTTTCAAAGGTTCAGCTGTGTTGCTTGATGCCCCAAAGATGCAGGCTTGAATAAAGATGGTGTGGATGTAGAGTCGATATTGCCTTTGAAGGAGGAGGCGGGCTAGTTTGTCAGAGGGTCCGCCTCACACGTTCCATTTCCGTTCAGCTGCCATATACTTGCGTTGAAGGGCAGCCAGATCAGAGTCGTACCAAGAGTTGCACTTTTTGGACGGCTTCAGTCGGACCTCCCAGCGGGTGCAACCATTACTTGGGGAAGAAGTGATAGAAGAGAGAAATGCAACAATGTATCGGGTCCATTGGTCAGGTGAGGGAACGGCAAAGAGGATGTCTGTGTGAGCCTCTCCGGTGTTAGCTGTGACATAGAAGTCTGCAATAGGAAACCCTGCATTGGAGCCCAGTATGTCCTTCTTAAGTTTCTTCCGGCCAGATTTAGTGATAGCAGAGGGATTGCAAATAGGGAAGCAGTTGGAGAAGATAGGAGAGATAGATAGTGAAACACATTAATGGCACTTCTGAAACCGTGGTCAAGTCTGAATGCGGCATGGTTGTGCTTACCCACGGTGAAGTTAGCATGGCACGGTGTGATTAAAATGGGGCAGTTTGAATATGCTTGGTAACGTACCTTAAAAACATGGCACATTGAACAAAACCATGGCATTTTAGAGAATCGCAGTATCGAGTATGACATAGCACATTGGTACATTGAGATCAATTCATTAGCAGTAACATGGCCTATGTCATTGACACACTGATAGTGTTGAAGGCCCTGGGATATTTAGCAATGCTAGGCTTGCAAGTAACCTATCTATCACATCCTAGCATGTGGTGGCAGCATCGTTGTACATACTACTGCTGCAACTCTAATTTTATGTTATTGCAATTCAGATTTGGATGTTATCAAGAAACACGCTTTCGGTGATGTTGCAAACACCTATTTGTGAGTGCCCTAAATGTTGCCTATCCTTGATTTACTATTCCCTATAGCTAGAAATGCCTCACTCATACTACTGCCTAATGCCTCCATGAGCATTGTTACACGCCTTGCAGTTGAGTAGGCACAAACTACATGGCAATCAGTGGGGTAACTTTGCTGAACATGTTGGGGGAGACATGAGATCTAAAGGAAAGGGTCCTCTGCCAAATCAGGGGGACAAAATGGTGTGTCACGAACACCATTTGCCCCTCCCCCTAAAATGACACCCATAATGGCAAGCCCTTCAAAAAAGGTTGGAGATTCTCGATTGAGCTCTTGCAAACCCTGTAGAGCTCCCTGGTGGTAGCCTTGGCCTCAACGATGGCCCACAACCACTTGTTGCATCCCTTCTTTATTACAAGCCAGTGAGTGGGAGTGGATGGTGGGCATGTTCTCACCAACAACCTGTAGATCTGTTGGTCTTTTGGAGACAACATATTGACATGTGACTCACCTTTCCCAGCCCTGATGAAGACAAACGCAAACATGCAAATAACTCTTTCCAAGGCAGACCAAAATCTCAGAGTCATGTGACAGACTTAGACAGTCATACAGCCCATTCGGTTTCAATAGTCTGACTTGTGGCTGACTCCTCTCAGGGCTGTCACCTTATTAAGCTAAGGCTCCTGCCTGACATCTAAATAACCGTGTTGTTTCTTTCTGAGATGAGCGTTACATCCGATCCACACAGCCCCTGCCATGATGGCCTTTTAGCTGAGTCATTTTGATCACACCAGAAGCAGTTTTACAGCTCCAAATAAGTACCTATAAATTGACTGCTTTGCAGTGGCGGATGGTGATTTTTTTAACTGGAGGGGCGTAAATATGTCTCCTCGATATGCCGAAGCGTGAAAGCTCAGCGAGGGAGCCCGAACCAATCTAGGGGGTTTTGAGAGTGTTCACCCAACAAGAACATTTTGAAAAAAAAGGGTTAAAAGTATGCATTTTACAGTACTGTATTCAAACAAAAAGACTAAAAATGTATTGTTTTTACATGCAATTCTTAAGGAGAATGAAGTATTCCAGTACTCGTACTTTGTAAAATGCCACATGTAATCACAAACATGCCTTCATGTCACACGAAGAACCACAACCAAATAGTTTTTCTTACCTGTAAAGTAGGTCTGGCTCTTTTCTGTGTCAGCTGATGCAGATAAATCCTGAGGTCATTGTAGGTCTGAAAAAAAACGAACATGCCTGTTCTGGAAGCTAACATTGAATGTCAGAACTGGCACAATTATCTCGTAACATGAAAACACACCTTAGTATTTAGTCAAAAATGTTTAGCTATTGAAACCAATTCAACCTTTTTATTGTAACATACAGATGCATCATGTATGTATGAACATAACAAAAACACAAACGTATATTAAAAAGAGAGAACAATACAAATGTGCCCCTAAGTTCATAACTAACATGTACTGGTGCACCTCCTAAATGATACCCTCTATGCAACAAAAAATAAACATCAAATGCAGTAAATGTATGTCAGCAACATTAAGAACAAATGTATATATTATTTAACATATGTGCCTTATATGTAACTGTAGCTGCCCCAGCCCCAGGAGGCATGCACGGCCTATCCCTATGCCTATCTTGAGATGTGAATTGTGGCTGTTAAGAGTGCACGTCTTACTAAGAAACGAGGGACATTTCCATAGATATCAATTTACCAAAATGGCTCGGGTAGCAGCAGAGACATCTCACACCCAATGACTCACAGGAAGTGATGTCATATTACCTTCGACCCTGATTACATCACATTAAATAACATCACATGACATTTAACCCCAATGTCATCACCTAAAGTGACTGATGGGTGTACAAAATATACAAAAGCCTGCATTTCATAAAACACCAAGCTGGTACTAAAGCAGACATGCAACTTTTTTCCCATACCAACCACATTTTAAGTAGAGTTCTGCCTTGATATGCCATAGAGGGGGGTCATGTTACGACAGGGGGTAGACCCAGTAAAAACAACAAAGGGCACGGGCACAGCCATGCATATGCCACTATATCCAAATATGGCCTTTTACTGCCAACGTATAGCAATTATAGCAGTACATGCCAGGTTTAATATTTCTATGCAAAGTACCAAGTAAAGCACCACATCATTCACAGGTGCTATCATAATACAGTATGGCTAATTTAGCCTGCTTTTCAGGATACTGCCATCTCAGGTCTGTTGCATTATACCCTTTCAGACTAGCTACACTCCAAATATGTAACAGATTTAGACACCCAGTTCCTTCTTACATATCCTCACATGTCCAGTGATGACATGCACTGTCAGTGAATGTCTTAAAGAGCTGGCTCTGGGTAAAGTCAGAGGAATATCCAACCAATACAAACGTCCACACATTGCATTAAGTGACAAGGAACCCTGCATTACTTCTTTTTACCACAGAAATACTTTCATCATCTTGTCCAGTTTGCAATATCCATGAATCACTTTTTAATCCAAAAGTTCATAACAAACAAAACCTGAAAGGGAGGCCACGACTCCTCAATGTGTTTCTAGCCACACATTGAACTTTATCAGACGGACCAAGAGGCTGAGGCTGATCCCACGATGCTGTACTCATATATGCCACGGAACATATATGCTGCTGACCATGAATGTCTGAGCTATATGGTCAGCGGCATCTATGGTTAAGTAGACCTTGCTAGGATTCAAACCTATTATCTGCAGACCACATGTAGGTCCCAAGAGTGAGCACTCAACCCGCTGAGCTATCTCACCAGCTATTTCTCCTTAAAAGTGCATAACACACCATTAGGTATGCATTGGTTCTGGGGATTACATTGCTTATAGACATTACACTTAGTAAATGTTTAAACAGACACATGTAATACTGTGAAAGGACTTGCCAAGAGCCGGGGGCGGAGAGGAGGTTGCTTCAGGTGGACTGGCTATGAAGGTCGTTGTTTACTTGTTGTTAAAACCAATAAAGAAACGTTCAAACAAATCAACATAACACTTAGTATTACAGTCTTTCGAAACAGTAGAAATATATCATGGCCCAGTAGTAACCAGGAGAACAGTAGTGCTATATTTAGTTTTACAAAGGCCTCGAGGTGACAGGAGAGGCTGGTGGGTAGAAATCGTAATACATATTTCTTTTAAACAACATAATTAAATAATGAAAAGCTCAATGCTGACACTTGCCAGTCTGTGGGTTCCAAGTTAATATTTCAGCAGGGCTGAATCAGTCCGTCATACTTCTTAGGTTGATAACTAAAGTACTACCACGTTTTGCAGCAATAATACCTGTTTTTACAGCACTTAGAAAGAGGAGGAATCATGAGTTAGACAAAGAGAAATATATGCACAAATATGATTTACTACCAGCTATTTTAACACCGGATAAAAGAGGCCGACGTCACAGCAACAGCAATACGTGGAGTATTTTTGCAGAGAATGATAGGCCTCCGAAAAATAAAACAATCAAGTTAACTCTAAATAAGAAGGTCTGAGTCTGGTGCATCCAGTCTGCCAGGTCTATAGAGACAAACTCTAATCTCCATGTCCACCTTTGGGAATATAGAACGCCACACTTCACTGGGAGATTTCCAAAGATAAAGAGCAGCAGGGAGGGTGTGCAACCTTTGGCCAGACAGGACAAGTACACAATGCACTGTCCTTGGGACATGTAAACCTGGGTCCATGGCTGGTGCAAACTACTTTGCTGCTCTAGGCGGGGTCACATGTTGCTGCCACCCACTCCCAAGACCACACAAAGCCTTCCTCGTGTGACCTCCAGGAATGTCATAACCTGTGTTTTAAGCTGCCCAAACATAAGCTAACAAATATCTCAGAAGGAATTCATGCATTTTAATGACTCAGTAGTTCCTAGCAAATTCTTTATTGCACATTAATAATAATGTTGCTTGTTAAGGATGTGTAGGCAGGCAAAGCACAGTGGGCAAAACATGATATATTTCATAACACTTGGGAGTGGGTGACTAGCTCCAGATATTTTGAAATTATTGTGGAAAATGGATTAAACCATTGGACCAGTGACACTAGTTTATTAACTGTTAGGATTTAATACCCACTTTCCAGGTGATCTGAGATTCTTCCCCAAATTATAACATTTTTGAAATAGCCCAAGCAATATTTGTGAAAAGGAGTGGTATTTTTCAATTAAAAGTTTCTACCACACTCAGAAGTCAACTCATGAGCACAGGCATTTCAGTGACAATCAGTAAATGTACATTTAAATGGTGATTTGACCAAGTATTCACCTGCAATTAAGCAGCTGTTGCAATTAATAAAATCAGTACGTCCTTGAAAAATTTGAATCTGTGCTTTTGCTGTCAATATCCAATGGAGTCTCTCCGCCAGAGTGGCCAAAGAATGCCTCACTGCGAAGATGCACCAGAGGACACCAGGGAAAGCAGAGCATGCTTCAATGCAAAACAAAGGCCCTAGTGCACGCTGCAATGCAAAAATAAATAATCATAACGAAGTAGCAGATCATTTAGCAATCAACCATACAGTTAGAGCTTAAAATATGTATTTTTTAAATCCTTGAAAGCGCTGCAATCGGAGAGCCCTTCCAGCTGGTGTAGAGCTTTCAGCCTCCCATTATACTGTTGAAATGTACTGGAGAATGAGCTACTATTCATCCTGTGACATTATCATATATACAGATATATATATAGCCACTGGTTAGTGGTGAAACGCGTCAGGCTGCCGTCTGGCTAAGCAAAATTAGCACTGGGAGATCACTTTTTATCTGATGCATATGTAAAATAAAGGCTGTTATATTTCACACAACCTATGATGCAGTATTTGCTGTTGGACTTTTGTGATTATTTGGATCATTGGAACACTTTTTTGTTCGTGGAGTGCTGCTCGCTTGAATAGTTTCCGCCCGAAGCTGTTTGTTTTTGAAACATTTACACGCTGACCATGTCGCAGCGCGGAGCAGCACCAACGCTTCATTATTGGATTTATTGCGCCTGAAAGCATTTCGGACGTGGGTTTCTTTGTTTTCCAAGGCAGCAGGGAACTCGTTCAAAGGATCGCACACAACTTTCCATTCTAATCAGCAGTTGGAGGAGAAAAACCATGGCTAGCACAAACTGACGGTGTCGGAGGGCGCAGAAAGTTAAAGCTGCTTTGGTAAGTACTCGTCCCAACTTGCTTCTGTATTTTAAACAGCATGTTTTGGAGAAAGTAGAAATTGCGAGTTCCCCCATCAAAGGAAGCGTGTCGAAGTACAGTAATTTTTACAGCACTGACGAGCGACCGTCATCCATTTTGATACTAAGAGTGTTCCAGACTAAAACATTACAATTTACTTTATAATTAATTTTCACGAACTTCCTTGGCGAAATAGAGGAGATTTAACACTCTACCTATTATGGCCTCCCAAGCCAGCAGAGAGGCAGCAAGGAAGGAACAGGCAAGCTCACTGTTCAATGAAACCTTGCCAACAATTAAGCAAAGGAATTTACCTAAAACAGATAAAACCAACGACAATAATGAAATAACATTGCTAAAAGATCTTGAAAAGTTACGGAAAAAGGAGATTAGCAAATGGTGGGAGGAGCACTCCTTACAAAATTACCTAGACGTGGGTAGAATACCACGTGGGTTACGCATTTTAACCATACCATCGTTTGAAGAACAGGATCCTGCAATGTTGCAAGAATGGGGAGATGCGACCAATCACTGTTCAGAAAAATTTCTGCAGTTGCTGGTGAAGTATGCGGGCAATGATCGTGCCAAAATCCTGCTACAAATTGCGGAGTTGGAAGAAAAATTGAAAATCATAAAGGAAACAGAAGAAGGAAAAAAGCTACATGCTAGCATTGAAATAGGATTACAGTCTTTTGAGGAAGAAATCAAATTAAGAAAGCAACGGAAGTTTCTAAGAGATAAAGGTGACTATGAGCAAGGCCGAGTCTATACCTTTGCACACAGGTTTGATCAAATACGGCACAAAGCAAAGGAAACACCGTCGGCTGCCGTGGCGCCAAATGCCAATCCTCAGCAATCATCAGCCTCTACCTCGGAGTCAGATGTGACGGAAGGCGAAGAAGATGAGCCCATGACACGCCTGAATTTTTTAGAGGAAATGAGACTGTTGTGCCAAGATGGGCGGACAAAAAACAAAAAAGCCAGAGGAGGAGCACAAAACATCAGAGGACGAGGACGAGGGGGAAGAAAAAAACAAGAAGGGGGCAGAGGGACAATAAGTTCAGACAGCCCTATGCCGTCAAGATCGCTGTGCTCTGGGAAATGAATAACCAAGTGAGGGATGCCATGACTAAACAGCAGATCATCAATTTATCTGATCATGCCCTCACTATAGAAGAGGAACACATTTTGAAACTGGGACTCAATTTCTGTCCACTTGCTGGTTTCAACTATGTGGAAACCAGGATAGATTTGGATAGATTCATTCGGAAATTACGGCTCAAGAAGTTTTTTGCTACCTCTATGTTTAAAAAAAAGCCAAAAGACATTCTAGAGGGAAGAACAGAAATCACCATTGCCGACATGGATACCCTGATTATCCTTGACGATCTGGAACAGGGGAGTCACATAGAAAGTAACGAGCCAGGTACTAACTGGGAAAGATTAGGTATTTGCACAGATTGGCCGTCTACCAGCAAATTAAGATGCAAATCTAAATTCAATCCACTGAGTGTCCAAAACAGTCACATCGAAGCCTTCGCTAATGTAGTCATTGATGACTTGAAAGAAGAGAGAAGAAAGACTAATAGACAACCCAAGAGCAACCTGTCGAACAAACAAAAGAAAGTATTAACAGAGATTGCGAAGCTGGATAAATACATAATCAAACCAGCTGACAAGGGCTGCAACATAGTCATCATGAACAAACAAGACTATATTAAAGAAGCTTATAAACAATTAAACGATGTGAACTGTTATGAACGACTCAAGATCAATCCCATCAAGCAATTGGAGAATGAAGTATGGACTTTTATAACTAAATGGCAAAAGGCAGATATTCTTGAGGAGGAAATGGCTAAATTCCTTTTTTCGAAGAACTCTATAATTCCCACTATTTACTTTCTCCCAAAGATTCACAAGAATCCTCTCAAGCCTCCTGGGAGACCCATTGTAACATTGTGTGGGTCGCTTTTGGAAAATATGTCTCGGTTCATTGATGAGGTTCTTTGCACCTTTGTCACCACATTACCATCATATGTCAGGGACACTACGGATTTTCTTTTGAAAATCGATGAACTTCCTTGGGAATCTACATACTTACTAGCAACCATGGATGTGGTGTCCCTGTACACGTCTATAAAACATCATGATGGGATTTCCGCTTGCAAATACTTCCTCAACACAAGATCATTGAATCACTTACAACATTCACATATGATCTTAGAGATGATCAACATATGTTTGACAAATAATGTTTTTCTATTCAATAATGACATTTTCCGTCAAACCCAAGGAACGGCGATGGGCACGACCTTCGCACCATCATATGCTAATCTAATGATGGGATACTGGGAGAAAACAACAGTATGGGCTGAAGCGAATGTAAAGTTTAGTGAAAAAATTGTGTTGTGGCTTCGTTACATTGACGATTTGTTCATAATCTGGGATGGCTCAGCAGAGCTGTGGTGTGAATTCGTTAAATCTCTTAACATCAACAATGTGAATCTTAAATTTACGGAACACCAAAGCCGTACATCCATTGTATTCTTGGACGTAGAAGTCAAGATAGAAGAACAAAAAATTGAGTCATGTCTTCACAGAAAAATCACAGGTGCCAACATTCCGCTACACTCGAATAGTGCCCATCCAAAGACTCTCCTATGGAGCATTCCATATGGAGAGTTCATCCGCATTAGACGCAACTGCAGCAAAATTGTTGATTTTGATTCAGCCAGCAAAATAACGGCTTTCAATTTTTTACAACAGCAGTACCCCAAAAGGATTATTGAACGGGCGTATTTGAAGGTCCGTGAAATGAATAGACATATAATGTTAACAACATCAAAAACGGACCGAGCGAAAGAGGAGGAGCAAAATACTTCCAGGTTAATCTTGACATTTGGAAGCCATTCGAGTATTATCAGAAGGATAGTCAACAAGTATTGGAAAGTGTTAAAAGCTGATAAAGACATTGGTGGCATGCTTCATGACCATCCTGATATTACTTTTCGTAAAAGTGCCTCCATCAAAGACTTATTGGTGAAAAGTTACATGGCCATAGAAAGGAATGACACAAACACCAATTGGCTTTCCTTAACAGGAACAGGCTTCTTCAAATGTACCAGATGTAAGATCTGTAAATATGCAAAGAATTGCAAAAGTTATGAGCACCCTATACTAAAACATCTGGTTTACATAAATAGCAAGATTACATGCGAATCAGAACTGGTAGTATATGCTTTGATTTGTCCTTGTTCAAAATGGTACATTGGAAGCACAAAATGTAAGTTGAAAGTGCGTATCCAGCAACATGTGAGAGCCATTACTAATAAGGATTGCTCTTACCCCATGGCTAAACATTTTTCGGAGATGCATAACGCCGATCCAACTCATCTTACGTTCTTTGGCATTCATAAGGTCATCCCAGGCCCCAGAGGAGGTGACTATGAAAAAATAATCCGCCAAGAAGAGACTAAATATATCTTAGACTTCGAGAGTAAAACACCACTGGGACATAACATCGATGAAGAGCTTTACACATTTCTGGGGACATAAAGATCATATTGTACACAATAATATCCCCGGCAGCTCATACATTCAAAGGACCCCTTTTTCATAATGGTATATGCTTAACTGATTGTTGCATTGTTTCATTTTTTTATTCCTTTTTTTCTCATCACTTTTCTCTTTTTTCACTTTTTATGGTGACTTTTAATTTGACTCAAAAACTATTTGTTTAATATACTTGGCTCAGGCATGTTCATAGGGAGGCCTGTTTTTGATTGATTCTTTTCAGCCTGGCAAGCAAGTAGCGGTAATCTGAACACCATTCTGTGATATTATATGAGTCTAAGATGGTGTGATTACATTTTCAGTTCAGAGTTGATATCTGGGCATTTACTATCTGATATGCATATTTGACACTTCATAGCATTCTCCTTCTTTGGCATTCATTTTTTGATATCATCAATGCAAAAAAACATGGAACATCATATGGCAAGGGAGTTATTTGAAGGCACTGCTAGCAGTAGATGTTTGAACATATTTGTTTTGATTGTGTTGTGTTATACAAGAAAAACCATTTCTCTGTCTTGCACTGAAGTATTTGTAGAGAGATGTCCATAGTTCGCACTATGCACTATATAATATGACATCAATGTCCTCTATATCGTTCTATATGTATTTACTGTGTCATATGAATGCACTATTTGCACAGAAGCACCATGCACTTTATACTGTCTCTACGCTACTTACTTAGCGAAGAAATTAATCTCGCTTCCAGGCACTTTATAACAATGGTAAGATGCACAAGCAGTTACTTGCTGGCTCTATTAATATTTTTGACAGAACACACGGGACCATCATATGGCAAAGGAGTTACTAGAAGTTACCACTAGAAACAGATGTTGGGATATATTGTTCTGTCGCATTACATGAGAAAAAATTCCCTTATTATATTGGAATATTTTAGAGAGATGTTTATAGTTTGTATTATGCATTTTATAATACGACATGAATATTTTTTACTATTGTATATGTATTTATTATATCATAGGAATGCATTGTTTACATAAAAGCACTATGCACTTTATTGGGACTGAACGTTACATATTCAGCGAAGATAGTTATCCCGCTTCTAGGCACTCCGCAAACATGGCAAAATGCATAAGCAGTCACTCCGTGGCTCTGTGAATATTTTAGGTAGATCTGTATTATTACCCCTGCCCCTATGAATCCAATAGGAAAGACAACACCATGTCATCAACATGGGAGTTTTAATGTTTCCGTATTGCCCTTATAATTGTGGTTTGCGTCATATATTATGAACTGATTTTTAAATAGTACTAATATTTAAAATGCCAATTTTATTTGTATGTGTTTTGTTATGGCTGAAACGTTATGTTTGACGTTTAAACATATGCTTATACCATTTAGTAATGTGAGCCAGTAGCCCAAGCCAAGATGGCTAATTGCCATTATTTTTGAGATTATAAGTCACCTTCTTTATGTCTTTCACTGTGGGGGGAGTGTCTGTAATATAAACAAGCACTCTATGGGTGATGAGTGACTGTGAACAAGCCACTGGTTAGTGGTGAAACGCGTCAGGCTGCCGTCTGGCTAAGCAAAATTAGCACTGGGAGATCACTTTTTATCTGCTGCATATGTAAAATAAAGGCTGTTATATTTCACACAACCTATGATGCAGTATTTGCTGTTGGACTTTTGTGATTATTTGGATCATTGGAACACTTTTTTGTTCGTGGAGTGCTGCTCGCTTGAATATTTTCCGCCCGAAGCTGTTTGTTTTTGAAATATATATATATATATATTCAGTGAAAACAACTTGATTAGGAGAGTGATCTATGTATTTGTGTGTATGTATTTATTAATTTATTTATGTTTACATGGGTAAAGCGCTCTTAACCCGAGGGCATTAAGGCGCTAGTTGCATTACAAGTTACAGAATATCATTCAACAGAAAAGACAGAGGGTTAGTATGTGGGGCCTACATAGTCGGTAAGTAGGCAGTGGCCGTTATTTAGTGAATTTCTCTTAAGTAAAGAGTCAGGCTTCCAAAAGTTTTCAGAAGGACCAGTAAGACTGCTCACATCTCAGGACTGGCGGTAGAGTGTTGCACAGTTTTGCTGCAATGAACGGGAAGGTGGAGCCACCTGCTCACCCGTCTGTATCTTGGAGTGATGAGGCAGTGAGTGTAGGCAGATCGAGTTGGTCTCAATGTCTGGGCTTTTATGAATTTCTGTGCAAAGAAAAGGGGGCGGAATTTGAGAGGCACTTATGGGTAATTGCAAGAGTTTGTAATGTGATACATTCTCGTATTGGGAGCCGGTGTCTGACCTCTGAGTTATGTTCTCGTCTGAAAATGTTGAGGGTGGCATGGGGTGCATTGTTCTTGATAGCTTGCGTTTTGTGGCTATTCCGCGCAGAGGTGCATGCAAAGAGGGCATTACAGTAGTCTAGTCTGGCACTGATGACAGCTCTGGTGATGGTAAGGCAGCTATCGGCGGATAAGAAAGGCCTGCAGGCATTGATCATTTTGTTGGTGTGGGCAGCAGAAGATGCGATAGTATTGACATGGCATGTTAGTGAGAGAGAGGAATCAAGATGAACTCCCAAGGTCTTCAATGTTGGGGAGACCAGGATTGTGATGCCTGCAATGGTGAAGGATTTTGTTAAGGCTTTTTAGCACTGCCGGGGAAACCACGAGGAGAATTTACATTTTTTTATCGTTAAGGCAAAGTCGGTGGGAGGCCATCCAAGCCTGGATGGTGTGGTAAACCGCGAGTAGTGTGGAGGAGTCATTTACATTCAGGGGGAAGAGGATTTGCCTGTTGTTGGTGTTGTATGTGTAAGAGATGCCGTGATTGTCTAAGAGGACAAGTAGTGGTTTTGTGAAAATGTTGTAGAAGTTGGGAAGACGCAAAACCCTTATGGGACACCACAAGAGATTGGTGAGAGTGGGTCACTGATATTTTAGGCAAAGATGGTTCTTTCGGCTAGGAATGAGGTGATCCAGCTAATTGCTTCGCGTGAGAAATTAGCCGCAGAGGTGAGGTGCTTGCAAAGGATCTTATTGTCTACCAGATCAAATGATGCCGAAAGGTCTAGTAGTAGTAGGAGTGCAGGTTTTCCAGCTCTCTGAGGATAGTAAAGAGCTCACAGGTTTTCGATTTGGCATTCGGGTGTTGTAAGTCATGGTTTTCGCTTATAGTATATAGTATAGCCTGTGTGTACTCTTTGGCAGTGGAATTAAAGTGGGACATTTGGGAGTCTAAGTATTCTGTCCTCCATATAGTTTCAGCCTCAGTTTTAAAACAGTGTGCTTGGAAGTGTGGGGTGTAAAACGAATTTCGGTGGGTTTAGTTTTGGGTGGTGCAAGTGGAGCGATTATATCAACTGCACTGGTGATTGTTTCAGAGTATAGATACACTAGAGCAACTGGGTTGATGTTATGCTGTCATGCCAATTGTAGATTGCATTGCAGGGGCAGAATTCTGTCTTTTCTTAAGTTTCTCGAGCTCCTGGCAATGGTAGGTGGTAGAGGTGGGCTGGTACGTGTGGGATAGCTGCCGGTTGGGATTACAAATTAATTGTCGCGTGGCCCGTCCATGAGGAGGGCAAGTTGAAGAGGATGGAGACTGTACAGTGATGTCTGCTAGCCAGACTAGGGTGCAGTCATTGGAATGGGTAGGCATTGTTATACGTTGAATAAAACCTAAGGTGTTAAGGTCATCAGAATTAACAAACCCTTGAAATTCAGCATTTAAAGCACGTCCACCTTAACGTTGCGCCCCCTGTTGCGCAGTGTATGACCACAAAGATGACACCAGAAATGGCATTACTGATGACATCACTGATTGCATCTCTGGCAACATCACTAATACATCATACATGAAATCACTGATGATATCATTAATTATCTCATACTTCACCTCATTGATGAGATCCATAATTACATCATATATAACATTACTGATTATATACATTCAAATGTTTTTGATGACCACTTTTGATGGATATTTTAATCCATTACACTTAACAATAATAACAACATGACCTGGAAGAATACAGTGATACACAAGTATCATATTATTACATGTGGAGCATTCATTTTTAGTACATATCAACTTATGACAAACTAGCAAAAAGTATCTGTACTCTGCATGGGTTCTGTAGACAGACATGATAGCACTCATCAATTGTTGAAAATCAATCACCCTGTAGGTCGCTGTTCCGAGTCGCTTCTCGATTGGTGTGCTTTGCACTCTGAAGTAAACTGCACTGAGAATGTGTGCTTGTGACTGGCTGACATACCCCAGAGCAGATCTTCTGTGCGCTCTCCCCACCTGTCGCCTCTCCCTGGTGCGGTGTAGAGTGTTGCAGTGAAAATATCTCAGAAACAGTGCATCCTAGGGCCTTAAAATGTCAGTCAGTCAGTCAGTCAGTCAAAGAAGTTTATTCGGATACAAAGATCCATTAATCATACAAATACAAATACAGAACACATCACATTTTCACAATATTCAATTTCAAATTTTTAAGATATTCTCCTTAAAAACAAATACAAAAGCGGGCCCTCCTTCGCTACCTCTGAGCGGGAAAATCCCACAGAATCGCATATGACACTCTAGTACGACCCAAAGATGAGGGTGGAGTCAACTTCCCAGACCTGGACACATACTACAAGGCATCACAGCTCCGAATCCTAGTGGATCACTTGACGATGGGACAGAAAAAGCAGTGGATGAGTGGTTGTGGGTCCCTAAGGCCAGTATCCCCAGGGCAATTCTGAGACACCCGGTCATGGAGGTGTTGTGGTCCATATGGAAGGAAGGGGGTTACCTTAGATGGCTCACAACATGGCCCTCACCTCTGAGCTGCATTTGGGCCCCCCCTCTCTAGGAGCGGATCAACGAGCCACTGGCGTTCCAGCAATGGTACGAGGCGGGCCTCTGTAGAGCTGGGCAGCTCTGGCGGGAGGAGGTGTTCATATCATTGGGGGACATGAAGGACGCCCTGGACCTTCCCAACCACTCCCCCTTTCGCTATTTACAACTCAAGGGGGCCCTGACCGAAAGCAGATGGGGTGACACGCTTAGACGAGACCTAACAGACTTTGAGAAGTTCCTCATCACACACAAGGGAACCAGGGGGTGATATCACGACTCTATGGTTTTCTGCTACTCTCTGCCCCACGGGACCCCTGCCTGCCCAGCTCCAATGGAGGAGGGACCTGGGTGCACCCATCGCTGAAAAAAGGTGGCTCAAGATATGTAGACAGGCCAACCACTCCACAACTGCGCCCCAATACCACTACCAGGCTCTTAAACTGATACATAGATGGCATTACCCCCACAGAGGATAGCCAGAATGAGAAAGGGATACGACCCACACTGCTGGAAATGTCACACTGAAAAGGGAGACTATATACATATGTGGTGGAAGTGTCGGGTGGTACAAACTTATTGGAATGAAGTTCTGTCCTGGATAAAGGAGGTGGATGGGATCGAGAGGACCTTATCCCCCTGGCTAATGTTGTTTGGCATTGAAGTGGAAGGGGGTCCGAAGGTTAAACATGACCATATGCTACAGGTGATGTTGGTAGCCGCCAAAAGTTGCTGGGCCCAAAGGTGGAAATCGCCCCAACCCCCTAGGGAGAAGGAATGGGTATCAAAAACACGGGCAATATATGACATGGAATTTTTGACCCATCTGCTCAATGAATCCAAGTCAAACATAGAGACCCTATGGCTTCCCTTTTTCGACAAATACGGGAAAACAGCATAAGACACTCAGAACAACCCTGACCGGCCCCCCAGGTCGGAACATTATGGGCCACTCACCTCACCTGAACCGTGAAGATATAGCCCAGACCGGCAACAGCCCCCCGGACGTGTGGGCCGTGGCGTGTTGAGTCATCCACACCCATCCTGATTTCACCCTGATTACACACCTTTCTTAGACACCGAAGTAGACTCTATTGTTATTACTGCTCTCTGAACCATGGTATGGGAGAGGGAGGGGGGAGGTGGGAGGGAAAGGCTGGAAAAGGGGAATAAGTTGTATTACATTTTTTTCTTTTTTCATCTGTAATGTACACTTTGCTAAATCCAAGCTTGCATTATTTATGTTAATGAAAACCTTAATAAAAACAAAATTAAAAAAAAAAACAAATACAAAAAATCCATAAAAATACAATGGCATATCTATTCACAATAAAACCTAATATCCATAAAAGCCACTGTTCCAATAACCTTTTGTTCCATCATTACATTAAGACATTCCACCTCCCTGTAACCTCATCAGCCCCTTTCTAAAATACATTGCTCTTTTCAAAAAGGAGAGCAATGCCCAGGCAGTAAAAATAGTATCTGCACTCAAAAGAAAGATGAGTGCTGCCTTATGATTGCGGACCTCCGTCTTCTTTAGAGCCGGTAATAATGCTGCTCTACGTATCCCAGCATAGCCAGTACAAAACAAAAATATGTGTGCCAGATCTTCACGCCGGTAACCACACACCGGACAACTAGTAGGGTCTGGGAACCCTTTCCATTCTGCTGTATTTCCTTGCAGTAGGAGGCAGTCAAACCTTGCCCTTGTGATTAGCCACCAGTCGTTTTTTCGGGACCCCCAAACAAAGTATGGTTGAATCACCAAGGGCCTACTGATCGCAGAGTGTAATTGACCAGATTTAATCCCATACTCCAATAAAATTATCTTCCTTGTAACAGCCTCCCTCAACACCATTTCATGGCTTTTCCCCTCTACCTCTGTTATTAGCACCTCAGGCGGAAAAAGAAAATGTGTTTTTCAAGGTCTTGTAGTGACCTTGTTTTTTGTTCCTTGTGTCAAGACCAGTCCTTCTACGACCACATTGATGTTTTGCTGATTTCAGGCCACCTTCTCATGTGTGAAGGGACTGAAATCAGGGGAAAGGGGTGTGGTGTCCAAATGTCACCTGGCCAGTAATGTCCGGACGGTCCTAACAGGTCACTTTGCAAAATTAGGTGCAGATTGGTGGAACAGTATGGAATTGTATGAGGAACAAACAAACACACAAACACATTTTCTGTTTAATATACATAGATAAAAAGATGTAACATTGTACAAATTGTTTGAATTTCATTTATTAGTAAGCAATTACAATACTTTATGGCAGAGAAAGTACCTGATCGAGGTAAATCTATTTCAGATATGTCAAAGATAATATAATAAGTAAATGTAGTAGTAAAAAAAAATAAGAATAGATAGCAGAAACCTGTTAAATAGTAATTGTTATGAAAATAGTCAATGTTTACACTTACATTTGAAATTGTATTTATCTAAATAACATTACATGAACACATTATTCTCTAGCTGGCAGGTTTTACAAACAATTATGATAGACTAGAACCTACGAACTCGAAATGTGGTTAATATAAAAAACGTACTTACACTACATAATTTAGCAATAATAACATGTTGCAAGGGCTTCACCGGACAGTCCGGTGTAGTTACCAGGCTGGTGAAGGCCTTAGAACACATTATTATTGCTATTAGTACCCTCAGGCAAACCCTTGGGGTGGTAAACGAAATTAATGAAAAAGAAACAAAATGTCTGTGCTTCGTCATTCAAAGAAGCGGCTCTAGAGAGTCATGGAAATAGAAGGTGGGGCTTGTTCAGAATCCCTCTTCCATTTCCATGGCTTACCAGGAAGCCAAGCTGATTGAGCGGAGGATCTGTGTGGAGGACCCCATTTCATGAAAGTTGGATGAGGTGGGGGGTATTGAGGGGCTGGATTTAGGGACAGGAGGCAGGGGAGGAGTGAAAATACTAGCAGTGGTGGAGGGCGGGTGAGCAGAGCACTCAGGTTGCTCTGAACCAAGGCTTGCATCAGTAGATTCAGCCTGGGGTTGTAGCAGCCTGATCGGCTCCCACACCTGTCTCAGGTGCCAATTACATTTATAGCAAAGAAATAAAGATTACAAAGTAAATATTTAATTATTGATATAGTAATTGTATTGCTAATATTTTAAGCATTTATTTTGAAATTAATGCATGCATTTTGATTCCAATATAGCAGATTTCCTTCCAAAGTACATGCATGTTTATGTAATATTCGTCTTTGCAACAATGTATGTATGTACTTTCATTTGTATATCGTAGGATACATTTAAAGAAACAAGGGCAGTCTACAATGTACTGTCTAAGTATGAAATATGTACATATATGGTATGTGACAACGTACAGTTGTTATATTGCAAAATGTAATTAATCAAACTAGTGAGATCAGTGATGTTCTTACTGATGTTACTAGTGATGTCATCAATGATGTCTTCTGTGTTGTCATCATTGTGGTCCTACACTCCGCAGCAGGGAGCAAAAAGTTAAGGTGGACCTGCTTGAAATGCAAGTGCTGAATTTCAGGGATTTTGTTATACTAAAGTTTCTTTGGGGCCCACTATCCATGGGCTTCGGCCATGACCACTGTACATGATTAGGTTTCTATGGGGCCCACTAGCCACTCTCTTTCACTGTGACCACTTTACATGTTATAACAACAACTTTGTTTAGAGCCCATATGCCATGGCCTTCGACTGTGGACATGGTACATGTTGTACAAAAAGGTTTCTTTGGGCCCACTAGTCATGGCCTTCGGTCATGGCCACTGTTCATGTGGCACTAATAGGTTTATTTTGGGCCCACTAGCCATGACCTTCAGCCGTAGCCACTGACCATAGCGTAAAGTTGTTTTACTGAATTTCATGTTTTTTTTATACTATAGTTTCTTTGGGGCCCACTAGCCATGGCATGCGGCTGTGGCCACTGTACATGTTGCACTAAGATGTTTCTGTGGGCCCTACTTCTCATGGCATTTGGCCATGACCATTGTACATGTTGCATCAATAGGTTTCCTTGGGGCCATGTTGCACCAATAGGTTTCCTTGGGGCCCACTAGCCATGGCCTTCACCCAAGGCCATTGGCCGCAGCCATATGTCGTGACCACTGTACATGTTGCACCAACATGTCTCTTTAGGACCCACTAGTCATGGCTTTTGGCCATGGGCTCTGTACATGTTGCACTAATAGGATTTTTTGGAGACCACTAACAATGGCCTGCGGCTAGTGCCAGTGGCCACATGCCTTTGTACATGAGCAATTTTCATGTTGCACCAATAGGTTTTGGAGGGTCCCACTAGCCAATGGCCACTGGCCGTGACCATTGTACATTTTGAACCAAAATGTTTCTTTAGGGCCCTCTAGCTGTGGCCTTTGGCCATGGCCTCTGTACATATTGCACCAATAGGTGTCTTTGGGGCCCAAAAACCATGGCCTCTGCCTAGGGCTAACGGCCATAGACTTTGGCTGTGGCCACTTTACATGTTACACCAATAATTTCTTCCCAAATACCTATTCCCCATTTGTAAAATGATTGTTTCCACTCTATATTCCTGTGATAACCTCCCCGCCCCCACCTCCAGATAAGCTGAAAAAGGGTCGCAAATCAAAATATCTTCTCTGTCCTCACAGGCCGTCACCATGTGCACCACTCCTCTTTCCTTGCTCTTTCCTTGCTTCCCCACTCCCCTCAACTGCTCCTTCATGCCCTAGCCCTCTCCCATTAACTGTGACACATGTTCCTTTGCAACAGTAATCTCACGAAATTCCCACGGTATTCCCCTGAAAAGCCGAAAATGGTCAAACTGTAACTAACTCCCTGAAGCACCACCAACTTCCCAACTTCACATAATGCCTTATTTCCCCCCCCCTATCTATAGCCTGATGTGACTGGATCCTTCTTCCTCCTCCAAATAGATTTTGAACACTTTTCATTTTCGCATTCCTCAGGTATTACAGCAGTAATCAATTAATTGCATCAGGCAAAAAGGAAATGGCAGCATTCTGAAAAGCCTCTCTGAGGCAAAGGACCATGGGAGATATGTTTTTTTTTGGGGAGCAGTGGACAACCCCTTCACCATCGAATATGGTTAAAACTCTTGGACAGATTTAACCCAAACCTGTTCAGGAAATCGAGTCAACGCTTTGTATTAGGGGTCCACTATGGCTCGTAATAAATAAGTTACCAGTAGTAGTCCCAAAAGGAGCGTGCACCAGGCAAGAAGTAACGCTGATTGTTAACGCTGGGCAAGCACAAATCACACAGCACATTGGAACAGAACTGGTTGATGAAAGCGAACCAAGGGGCTCACAGTGGACATTACTTTTATACCACTAAAACAATGTGTACACAGTTAGGAACCATTGCACTTCAAACTTCCCATCTTCCCGGTTTTCACGAAGCTAACTGGTTAGACTACGTCAGACATCTATAGCTAGACATACATTAGATAGACATGATTGGAGCAACCAGACCTGCCCTCTCCCAGCTCATCTCTTCCCCATCTGGCACCACATTGCTTCCTGCTCCTCCCCGCAAACTGTTTGCAATTAGTAATAACATAATTGTGCTGACCTGCAGGTCTTTATTCGTCTGCCTTTGGTCAGCACCAGAAAGGAAGGAACACGATACACTCTGAACTAGTGGGAAGAGAGACATTCACATGGCACATGCTGGATGTTAACCTTCGCAAACACTATTGTAGACACTCTGTGGGCTTGTTACTTTTCAGTGACATCAAAACTTACCATATGATTGGCTCTTCTTGGAGCACCCCTCATTCTGAATCCCAATTCCCACACCCACTGGCCAAGGGGTGATTTGAAACCGTCTTGGTGCCTTGCAAGAGCCTCTCTGTATTTGTTTGGTTTCCCCAGATCCCACAAGTAGTCGTGGGACTAGCTCGCCAACCTTGATTACCTCACCCAATGCTGTTTCCAGGGACTGTGGTCTGCTGAAGACGAGCAGCATGAATTCAGCCTACCCCTCCCTCAGCCATGATCTGAGGCACACCTATGGTGCCCCCATAAAGTGTGCTTACCTGCATTTTCGCTTCCCTCACCTTTATGTGGTAGGTTCCCTTGTGTTCATATTGTGTTATTTACAGAGGGTACCCCATTGTTCCCTCCATGCCTGGTCCATGGGGCTGGCTTACAGCTTCCGGGGACCACCCTTACCCCTTGTTTCCCTTCTAGGGATGTGTCTCGACTCACCTTCCCTATCCCCACAATTGGTGGGTGTGCCCCCCTGTCTGGCGGTGAATCAGCACCTTCATCATGCCCATGTTTTTTCTTATTTGGTCCACATCCACACAGCAGTCGTTTCTCTTCCTGTACCTCATCGAATTAATGGGAGTATGCCTGAAAGCAGGATATTTTTGGTATCTCAATATTTTTTAAACAAATCTTTTGCAAAATGTCCAGTCTGCGGGTGTGTGGGGTGGGGGGTGCTGTGACAAATGTTTTCTCTGGAAAATATCAGCCAAATACACCCTGCAAGTCATAGGTTATTAGCGATTAAATGTTTTGATTTCCTATGACTCATAGGTATCATCTTTACTACAGGGTGGCAACCACCACCCAATAATATATATATTACATTCAGTGAAAAAAACTTTGTTAAAGGGACGTTATGGTTGCAAAGTATAATCGAAAACCCAAGAAATACACCAGTTATGGTTTCCATAACTACCGCCACCACCATGCACTGCTAACATAACACTCAGGACATCAAAGATGACATCATAAATAATGGCATCACTGATGACATTACATATCACATCAATTTTTATGGAAATTCCCTAAAAAGTATTGTATTCAGAGTGTTGCTAGGAACACATATAGGGTGATCAAAGAACGTCTTATCAAGTATTCCATGCATCACAAAATATAATTCTGAAAACACAAATGTAGTAAAATGTTGTTACTACAGCAAACTGATGATATAGACATATAGAATAGAGATATAGCATGGACAATAGAAGTAGAGTATGTTTAACCTAGTATGTTTTCCTAGTAGATTGTTCATTCCAAGTCTATCGCCATCATCACTAATGTGAACTTTTAATTAACAGCAAACATTATGACAAGGCAGAAATATCTGAGGTACATACAGGAAAACCGTAATAATGACAACACAAATACCATCACTAGAAATGACACGAAGATCAGGTTTTATATTCATGTATTTCACATCACCCGCCCCTAAGGCTGACATCACTAGTCAAAACAATATGCTCCACCTATTTCCATTAAGTTTGTGGGCAGCATACCCTCTCATCACCCACATCATAACGTTACTGTGTGGATCTGCCTCTCTTGTTACCTGAGCTGTCTCCATCTCCCCATGATGTCTGTCTGAGTGAGGTCATCTGTGGAATAAAGCTGGAATGTTCTGGTATAGTTGAGATCCTGAGAGTTCCACCTGAGCCAGTTGCTATGATGTCGCCTGTGTGGTGGGAGCCGGTTGGCTCCCTTCCTGAGCTCCCAAATATCTCCCATGATGATAATGTACCTGATGACATATGAACCCGAAAATAATGACTAAAGAAGCTTACCTGCTGTTCATGAGTGACTTACTTCGTAAGTGTTACCTAACGCAGAACCAGGAACATAAACTCGCACATCCACACACAACGCAAAATCTGTGTTTCTTTTCACAAAATGGAGAAAAAAATGTATATTTTGAAGAAAATGCAAGAGTCAGGAACATAACAAGTACTTTTATTTTTCATGAAATGCTCAAAAGAGAAGATTGTGTCCACGAAAACATTGATAACTTTTCCCCAATAGAGGTTTTTGCTAGGAAACATTGTATGCTTCGCATTTTTTCGATAACTGTCAACGTTCATCATGTAATGCTCATTTCATTCATCGATCAATTAATCCCAGTATTTCCATTCTTTAGTAAGTGTTCTATGAAGTTAAATTGAATGAGCTTATGTTCCATCACCGATGTTTGATCAAGACACATGGTGTTCCGTCAGTGAGAAGAAAGGTCTAGTTTCAATTTCAAATGCAACACTTTCACCTCTCTAAGTTAGTGAGGCTCCTGGAAAACAGTTTGTTTGGGAAATTTAATTCAAATCCATCCAGCAAGTCAAAGTTATTAGCCTTGCTAAGCCTAACTGCTGTAAAAAGCACCAAGACCAACATAAAGGTTTTAAGTAGCAGGGAGCACCCCCTTCTCTGTCAAATATTTTAAAAACTACTGCGTGGATTTAACCCAAACCAATTGAGCAATTTAAGTCAATGCTTTATGCCCAAGTTGTTTCTTAGTTGGTCCAAATCTACCAGCGGTTTTTGCGCTATCGCTGTTCGAAAACTGCACTTTTTCTTTCTGGGAAAATACATAGGTGAAAACGGTGAAAATGGTGTGTTTGTATTCTTAATAACGTATTGTTTCCAAAATGAGCATCCTGGGGAAAGGGCGTTTTAACAAACTGTTCTGAGAATTTCATTCAAATCCATCAAAGTAGTCAAAAGTTATTAGCAATAGAATTTTTGGTGAAAATTGCTGTTTTTCTTTTCATTTCTGTAAAGCCTGTCAGCCTCTCTTCAGCAAAGCACCATGGGAGATATCTCTATAATTTTGGGAGAAGGGGGTACACTCTTCTCTGTCAAATATTTTTAAAGGTTTTGGATGCAATAAAGCAAGACTCCTTACCCCTCCTGCCCCCCAGAACTCGAGTCAGCGCTTCATGCCAAAGTTGTTTCGTGCTGGTCTAAATCCATCCAGTGTTTTTATCTGTGCTGCCGGGCAAAACAAAAACGGGCCTATTTTTGTTTATGGAAAAATGAATTGGGACTAGGCCGAAAGTGTGTTTTGTGTTTTCATAATCACATTTGTAGTTTTTTAACTGATCTTTCCCAAAATGTCCTGAGTTGGGGCTAAGGGGTGGGGGAGGAGGTGGGGGCTTTGGTGCCTGTGCATATCATTTTGTTTGCAGTTGTATGAGTTAAAAGTTATCAGCAAATAATTTTGGGGATTTCCTGTGGAACTCAAAATGTATCTTAATTATAGTGCAGTGACCGCCGCGCTATGATTACACAGCCGTGTAGTTATGGTTAAGTTGCTCAACCGATTAGAACAGCTCTTTTGGGCAGCTTATAACTTTGAAAACCCCCCTGGACGAATCCTCACCAAACTTTGCAAAAAAAAGTATATGGGCCCCTCGGATTGAGACTGGGAAGTTTGTTGAGGTTTGTTTATGGGGATAAAGTTTTAGGGGCGGTCCCCGAAATGTATGGTTTTACTCATAGATGTTATGGAAAATATTTTAGCGCACGCCTACAGCTCATATTGCTCGATGGCTTGACAGCAAATTTGCAGCAGTAGCGGAAGCTTGGTCCCAAAAGCGTGCTAGTAGTTTTTTTTAAATGACCAAAAAGTAGGTAAACAAAAGTTAGTGATATCTGGGTTGGGTCCGCAGACTCACTTCCCTATTTGGTCTGCGGAAGGCCCCTGATTGGTCTAGGGGCCTTTCTGATGTCCGCTGACATCAGACATGCCTGCTGATTGGATGGTGAAAAGCACGAGGTGCGTCATATTTTTGACAACTGCTGCCATGTTTGTTCCATGGTGTGAGCGGTATCCATGGACAGCGTGCCGGTAAAAAAGTCTGGAAAACACATTTTGGGTTATTTGATGGCCGAAAGATGACCTGGAAAGGATGTGGAATAGAGATTATATGGGGCTGTTTTTCTAAGTGAAAAAGTGGGCGCATGTGCCACCCTCTCCGTGGACACTGCGGTAGTCCGCAAACAGTGCTGTGAACAAGCAGCTTGGAAAACACATTTGAGGTTATTGGATGGCTGAAAGAGAGCATAGCAAGGGTAGGGGAATAGAATGAAGAGTATATTTTGCTATTATTATAGACGAAAATAGAGTTTGCGGATGTCGCCGAGTCTGCGTTCAACTTCAGAGTCAGTGTACACAAAATCAATGGCTGGAGGATCAGGGCAAGGTTTGTTATCTGTAGGTGTATTGTATGTACTTGTTATATGATTAAATTATATTTTGGTGGTTGTGGCCAGTGTAGGGGGAGTAAAACGTATGTGGTATTTATGATTGGAGAAGAATTGAGGAAAGTAGTTATGGAATACGTATTTGTTTACACTTGGTATGGTTACTTAGTTGTATAAAGTAGTATACATGCAATCTCTAGTTTGTTTCCTGTGAGAAAAGAACAGTATAATTTGTTAAGCAAGATAGTTGTTAAGGTTTAATAGCATACAATTTTACATATGGATTTACTTTTTCTGACCCTCATAAACAGCATATTCTATGTACTATGTTTGGTAAAACATTAGTGTGTGTGGTACACAGTTGTTGTATTGACTTCAATAATCATTTGGTAATTGGGGAAAAAAATCCATGGAGGATTATAAAAAAATCCTACTACAGGGGAGGGTGCTAGAGAGCCCGATCAAGATGGCCACAAGCCCGTGAACGCTTTGCACTGCAATAAATATCTGAGCACAATCCAGCCGTTCGTCTGGCATACTCTTGCACCCCGAGTTAGACATCCTGTGTGTGAAGGCCCCCTGCACGAAAGAGTGAAATCCGGAGTTCCAAGTTCTCCGCGCGGCTGTGCTAGGAGCGATGACATCTGCACTACGAGCTGACAGAGACCGCGTGTGCTGGAGGGGCAGGGGCACAGCGGCTCATTGCAAGAATATGCCAGGGCCACCCTGCTTCCGTGGCTGCCGGTGGTAAGGGGGAGGGTGAAGCTGCCCCTGGAGCCCCCCTGTCGCCCACCAGGCTCTGTGAGCACCCAGAACAGGCTCTGGAGCCAGGGAAGACCCTGCAAAGCAGGGAGGGTGTGTGGACAAACTCACGAGGGGACACTGCTGTGAGTGGAAGGACGGCACGCTGAGGAGGGTCCAGACTGCGGATCACCAGACACAATGGTGAGTCCCCCTGGGAACCAGTCGCCCCCCCGGAGGAGGTGGAGTCCCCAGACATGCAGCAGGCCGCGAGGTCAGTACCTGCCCACCCACTTCTGACCACAGCTGCATCCACCTAACGCCACCAAATGGAAGAGGAGAGGGCTCCCCCCCAGGCACGCCACCACCCTCTAGAACACAGAACTCCGGCACAACTACCACTTTGCCACCACTATCAGGCACATGGGGGGTTGCTGACCCCTCCCACTCAGGTGCCAGATAGACTGCCCAGCCCGCTACAGCAGGCATGCGTGGCAAGACGCTCAGGAACACCACTCCTTGCCGCTGTGTTCCCCTGGCAGCTGGGAGAAGTCAAGACACCAGGATATTCCTGTCCTTAGTGCAATCAACCTGGAAGTGATCTGACCAAAACCCACTGCGCACCACTGTCAACCTCAGTGGACACTCGGTCTCTCAATTTGGTGCTGCCACTACGAGGTTGCCCAGCCACTAGCCAGCATACTTGGTGACATCTCAGTCTCAATCAAGCAAGGATCCTCCCTCACCAGCCTGCACCCCCCTGGACTTGCATGCACATCAAGGGCATTCCCCAGACAATACATTGGCAGGCTGCAGAGACCTCCACTCATCTACCTTAAGGACCAAAGGTGGGCCAATTCTGAAGGACCTCTGGGGCAGTGCAGACCAAACGCTGGGTATGCTAGGAGCCAGTCACTGCCACAGTGGGCGACGCAACCCACCAACAACTGCGGAGGGGTAATCCCCCACATGCAACCGCACACCCTCACGTTCATCTGCCCTGGGATGTCACCAGCGTTGGCAGACCGGGGCACAACTGCAGCAACACTTTACGCCTGGACCAAGTCAGTGCTAATGTTTCAGCGGCTCAATAAGCTGCACAGGTGTTCATTGGACAGTGTCTCCCGCACACCTGACCACAGCGACTACTGTACGGTGCCTCCTTGGCCACATAGCTGGATGAGACCTGAGACTGAAGCAACGTTGTGTTAACAAGTCATATCATCAGAAGGCCAACAGATGAGCAATAGCGGGACATTAGACGAGACGCCCACCTCCTTGGCCTGCAGTCTCGAGGCCTCCTAAGAACACCAGGGCTACTGTACTCACACAGGGACTCAAACAAACTCATCAACACCCCATTCCATTTGATAAAGACAGGAGGGCCGAACGGGTGAGTGCCCTGAATGATAGAGCAGCTCCCCCCATTGAGTGAACGGGAGCACCAACTGATCGGACCCATATCCACACACAGTGGCCTCCGAGCGAACAATACCCAAACCTCAGGCCATAAGCACGATGTGCACAAAGAGAGAGGGCTGTAAAACGTAGGAGTCGCTAGGGGATCGAAACAAGTCGAAAGATTTCAAAGGCTAATAAAGGCGGTCAACACCAGGCCAAACTTCAATTTGAGGCTGCTCCACACTCCCGACAGACCGAGATGGCAAATTCACCGTAGGGCGGCAACCCGCAGTCTAGTCTCGACACTTCAACAGCATTCCACGACATGTTTAGTCAATTGCAAACTAGCATACAGTCCTTGGATGGGAAGATGGACATGCTGACCTGCAAAGTGGATCACATGTTGTGGAAGACGAGGCCACTACAACGTCAAGGGATCTGCAACAGATGAAGAGAACTCTTAAAGAATTTACCAAGAAGCAGGATGACCTTGAGTCGAGGTCTAGAAGAAATAACCTGCGACTTGTTGGCATATCCGAGGAACTCCACCAGCGAAACATGGAAAAGATGGTGGAGGAGATCCTGGGAGAGGTTCTGGGATGGGGAGATTTCTCAAACATATTTGTGGTGGAAAGAGCTCATAGAATCCCCAATGGCCGGAGACCAATACAAGGGGCTCCACCACAGCAAATAATTGCACGAATGCTGAACTATTGAGAACGAGACACTGCGCTGCGGAAGGCAAGAGAGAAGGGACCACTAGTATACAAAGGAGACACAATAAAGATCTTCTCAGACTTCTCCAACAAAGTCCAAGCATCACGCAGAATTTATATAGAAAGACTGCAAGACTGTGCGCTCCGCTATGCCATGCTGTTTCCAGCCAAGCACAGAGTAATACATGAGGGGCGCACGCTGTTTTTCACCACCCCGGTGGAAGCGAATGAATTCCTCGAAGGTATACCTCAGCATCCAAGGCCCAGGGGGAACAACGACTAAAAAGGCACTGCACTGTACATTTATCAAGGGGTCAAAGAGACAATGGATCATTGGAACAGGATTGGAAACACAGCAACAGACCCTATTACTGGCAGTGTAGAGTCGGGTTTGGGCCTCAAGCTGCCACCCAGGCGGAAGCAAGTTAACAGCTCTAAACGCTGGCAAGTTGGGGAAGCCAACCAAGGGCGGGAGGGAGGATGGGTGTAACTGACTGGTTCGGGTTGTCGGTAGGGGAGGGAGAGGATAAGAGGGGGGTGGTATGTCACGTGGAAGCATCACAATATGTAATTGATCAAGGTATGGTAGATGTGGAAGGTCGGTTAATCTGCCTCAAGGCATACCTGTGTCTAGAGATTTGGTCAGAGAATAGCAAGAACGTCAACCTGGGATGGCTGGGCCGATTAGATACCTAACATGGAATGTACACAGGTGAACTGCCCATCTAAATGCCGTAGGGACCTGCTCTATTTACGACACCATTAGATCGGGGTAGCATTATTTTTACAGGAGACGCATCTCACGTCGACAACCGAAGCCAGCTTTGGCAAGTCCTGGGGCTGCCACCATTACTTCTCGTCCTATTCATCCTATGCTAGAGGGGTGTGCACTCTTATTCACAGAACAGTGGGATTTAATTTTATTTCAGCGATTAGAGATAGTGAGGGGAGGGGGCTGATACAGTGGGGCACCATACAGGGATGCTTATGTAGCGTGGTTAACTACTATGGACCCAACCAAGACACAGTAACAAAAAACAAAGGAGTGGCTCAACCGACAGCTGGGGGAGACATCACATGAGGAAATAATATGGGCAGGGGATTTCAATGAGGTCATGACACCCATACTAGACCGCACATTGGGCCCGATTCATTGTACGACAATAGGGCAAAATGAGATCAAAGCAATGTGCCAGACATGGGAACTGGAAGATGTGTGGAGGCTAAAGAACCCATTTGAGCGCCAATACACCTTTCACTCCTCGGTCCATGGCACCGTGGCCCGCCTTGACTTCTTCCTGATCTCCCAGGCACTTATGGGGTCCACTAAGAAGTCACCATCCTGGCTGTTCTCTGTCTGATCATGCTGCGGTATTAATGGACATGGAACTGGCAGGGAGAGAGAGGGAAAGGAAGCTGTGGAGGTTTAAGGGGGAGTCCCTGGCGGACATAATGTTCTGCGATGGAATCTTGGAGGCTATGGACACCTTTTTCGAGACTAATGAGGGCTCGGTGGAGTCAGCAGGAACTCTTTGGGAAAGTTTTAAATGTGTAATTTGGGAGGAGTCTATTGCCACAGAGGGGGGATGCTTAGACAGGTCAGACAAGAACTGAACGCCGTCGAGTCACGGTTAAGCGAGTTACAAGCACCGGGAGACATGGGGACCCCTGGGCAACAAGCAGAAATCAAGCAACTCTTGGAACAGTTCAAGACACTAGCGCACAGGGAGTTGAGATTACTGGAGTGGGGGGCAGTCGTGAGACAATATGGAGAAGGGCAAAAGCCAGGGAGGTTGCTGGCGAGAGCGACTAGGTTGGAAGCACGCACGGATCGGTCACATCTATAATAGATGCGCAGGGGGTGGAAAAGTTTTAGGATGCTGGGATTACAAAGGAGTTTAGCCACTTCTACATGGACCTATACTCATCCAATGTAAAGGCATCCCAAAGGGAACTGGAGGCATACCTACACCAGACGGCCCTATAATGCTGTACAGATGAGGAGAGGGCAGGGCTGAATCGTCAAATAACCCCAGAAGTAGCTGCGGCCATTAAATCTTTACCGTCTGGGAAATCGCCTGGGCCTGATGTGTGTGGTGCTGAATTTTACAAATACTTTGCCCCCAAAATAGGCCCATATCTCTTGCAAATATACCACCAGAGCACCCTTTATGGCAGACTCCCGGACTCCTTAAGGGAGGCTCTAGTCACTGTTTTACTTAAGCCAGCAAGCCGTTAAACAATTGTGCATCATACAGGCCGATCTCCCTTATTAACCTAGATTACAAGATACTAGTGAAAATCCTGGCCTCCAGACTGGCGCCCTTAATGAACAAGAAGGTAAAAGCCGACAAGGCCGAATTTAATCCGGGCAGAGCCACGTCCTTTGGGATAAGGAGACTGTTTGGATTAATCTCAGTAGTCAATAAGGAGGACCGCGTAGTTGCAGCATTATTAGACGCCACCAAGGCATTTGATTCAGTGGAGTGGCCCTTCATGTTCACGGTTCTGCAGTGAATGGGGCTCTGAGTGCAATTTATCACCATGGTGGCACTGCTAAATGAGTCACCCACCGCTAAAGTAAAGGTGAACGGCCAGCTCACCCAAGACATAATTCTTAGCAGGGGTATGAGACAGGGCTGCTCCCTCTCTCCACTCCTGTTCGCCCTGGCCATTGATCTGCTTGCCGAGCGGGTTCAGGAGGTCCACACACATATGGGGATCCAGCTCTTCACCCACCGGGTGGTCATCTCACTATATGCTGATGATATGGTGCTGTTCATCAGAAACCCGGAGCAGAACCTAGACACTACTGAGTTTGAGTGCTTCTCGGACCTCATGATTAATGCAACCAAATCAGTTATTTTCCCACTAACGGACAGCGCAGCACAATATGCGGACAAATGGTGGTTCCAATGGCACATCACACAGACCCGTGTGGGGGTTATGATTGCCCGAGATGTGCCCACAATATTCAAAGCTAACTACCGCAAAGTACTTGACTAGGTGGAAATGTCTACCTTTGAAATTATACGGCAGGGTGTCTTTGATTAAAATGGTGCTACTCCCTCGCTTCCTGTATGGGTTTCTCAATGTCCCACACAGATTATTTCCCGGAAGGCAAAAACCATAATCACCCAATTTATCTGGTCTGGTAAGCACCCGAGAGTGGCATGGGATACGCTCACAGCACCTGTACACTTGAGAGGACTGGTGCTGCCAGATCTGGAAACCTACTACCTGGTGGGACAGGCTGGGTATGCCCTATACAGGTTTGGGGGTCAGGTGGAGCAGAGACACGTGGAGGTGGAGAGGGCACTCATTTTTGTTGCGATCCATTATTCTCATGGCCCCTGGCAAGAGACATAAGGTGGTGAACATGGTTGATCTCACCTGTAAAGCTTGGACACACATAGAACAGAGGACAAGGACGGAAGTCCTCTACTCCCTGGAGCTGCCGATGCCCTCCAGGCATCCCACTTACCTCTGAGAATGGTTTCTTTATGCGGAAACTGGAGATACGCAGCTACCGCGACCTGTTCCCAGAGGGAATGTTCATTGAATTAATGAGCTGAAGGCTAGAGGACCCCTCAACCCGCTAGAGGTATTTCTGTATTATTGATTGAGGACAACTCTCCATAAAATGTTCCCAACATTCCCTGAACAACCACTGATAGCCCTGATACTTGATAGAATAGTCACTGGAGGGCAACACAGGAGAGTGGTCTTGACCATGTATGCCATGTGTTAAGAAGCCAAATTACAGGAGATGTCACCCAGGGGGAGGTGGGAGCGCTCATTGGGACCTGAGATCACCGATAAGGATTGGAAATATTGTTGTGCAGTAGACACCAGATACAAACTGATACACTGGAAGGATTTAAGTCAATTCTACTACACCCCTAGCCAGATGCATAGCTTCTTCCCGGGGACACCCACTAACTGTATTAGATGTAATACACCAGGAGCCAATTTCATACATATGGCGTGGGGATGACCCACGGCACACATATACTGGACAGATGCACTTGGAATTATTGGCGATATCATAGGGGTGGGACTTGATATGAACCCCATGATGGCTCTCCTGGGATACACCAAGACTATCCCCCCGGGCAGGTGGTGTCTAGTGAGGTTGCTTTTATTATTGTATATGTGTTGAGATGTGATGATATTGATGCGGGATACCGGGGTTTAACATCATACCGCTCTTCTCCATCTAATATGTGGGACCCATTCATTCACTAGCTGCTGCAACGAACAGATGAGGATGGCTAAGAACCACAAAATGCAGTGAGTCCAGCCAACTTGTAATCACTGTGTACCCCAATTAGCCGGGAAATGGGCAAACTATGCTGGAAATCTAAGCAGAAATCTGGATGCACAGACGCTCACCATTTATAGTCAGAAAAGTGAACTGATTGCAGTCCGACAAAATTCCCCGCTAGGGGACGGACGATGTGAGAACTTGCAATGTGAAGGACCCTCCCAGATTCACTGCATCGGAATGCGAACCATAATAATTGTACTTGACATGGGATGCTACCTACAGCCCACTCATTGAGTATTCTTACTTCTCGTAAATGTATAAATGCAATGTTGTTGTTGTTTGTTTGTATGTTAATAAAATGCTAATAAGCAAATTATTAAAAATAAAAAATAAAAAATAAAAAAATAAAAATCCTACTAGAATTATGTCAGCGTAAGTGTGATAGTATGTTTGTGTGAAGTGTGTTGTTATGAAGGGATTGTTTAAAGTAGTTAGTTACCTGTTGGCTTATTCTAACTACATTAGACTTTAGAAGAAATGTTGTAGTAACAAGAATTGTGATGGTGTATTTCAAGTGTATTGCAATGAAAGGTATTTTTAAATTAGTGAGATACCTGTTGGCGTACTCTAACTATTTTGACTTTTAAAAGTACTATTGTAGTACCTGTTGGCGCATTCTAACTGTTTATTGTGCCACAGTTTAGTGAGTAAATTTGGGTTGAAGGAATATTAAGTAGGCATTTGTTAGATTCGCTGGTAACCTATGTTTTGGAGTAATGGAGGTGTTGTTTCATTCAAACCAACCACTTCTTTTTTTGACATATGAAGTATAGTACCCTAATGTGGTTGTGGCATCACTGTGGTATATTATACGTACTGTTGTGAAGGGTTCCTAGTGATTTTTTCAAATGCCAAAGTTCCGGATGGCAAAGCTTCGAAAAAACATGCATCGAAAAAAAGCATTTAAAAAATAATAATAATTAATCGGGACTCCCCCCAACCCCTGTTTTTTTACCCCTAATCACCCATTTTAGATTAAAAAAACCTTTCCTTACAAAAAAATGCATTTTTTCGATGCATTTTTTTTCGGCACTTTGGCATTCGAAACTATGTTTTCGAAACAATGCCTGGTTACCGTTGTGAAGGTGTTCCTGCCAAGAGATACTTGGCAGTGTGTGAAGCTAGCAAGCTTATAGTTATTTCTGTTACCATCTGCATAATACCTAAGAAGCATTAGTATGACATATTGAGTGAGTTGATTTGCATACTGGAACAATTCTCCGAATTGCAGAAATTGCATAATATGCCATGATTTGCATTCATTCATTCATTCTGCAGAAGCTGGTGAAATGAAATGGGTTCACAATTTGGTATGGATATGTTTAAAAATCGTTGATTGGGGATGTGCTCTTGTGAAGCATGGTTGCAGAGTGCATGCATGTTTCCACATGTATGAAATCTGGAAGATTTCATTTATTGGGATGTTTTTGGTTTCCAGTACTTGTAGCAAGTACATTAGGAATTATTGAGGATATGCTTGTGTGTTTACTGTAAATGTTACCATCCCTACACAGTAGTCTAATTCTTGCCTTATACCTGAGACACTGTAAGTGCTGTCAGGATTATTTGTGGCATTTCCATGAAGGACTAGCATTTGCAACATAACTGGTCCAAGATGTTTCAATGAATGTTGTAAAAAATTGGTGGCAATTGGAACAGCACATTGATTGTTACATTTGCATAGCAATTTACTCCTGGGGTGTTGCTGAATTTACTTGGACCAGAGATTTGTGTCTGCATCGCTTCATGGGCCTGCAGATTTTTTTTTTGGGAGAAGAGATATTTGTCTCTTTCTTTTCTGATGGATTTGCAGTTGAGTTTGTAGTAGACAGTTTTGTGGTTGTATTATTTGATGGAGAGGGAATTGATCATTGTTTCTTTAGCAGCATCATTGGGAGATCTGTTGTACATTCTGCTTGCATTACTTTTCGTTTTAAAGGTCTTAATTTTTGAGGTACAGGGTACACATCTAGATGGGGGTGTATAGTGCACGTAGCCTGTTGTATTCCGGGATGCAAGGAATTTCAGCATTGACTTTTTTTGCATCAAAGTTAAGTAGGAATATACTATTGAGTGTACGCAGATGTGAAAGTGCTACATAACTCATACCTTCCTTAAAGACTGTGCTGCCAATGTCAATCAATGTGTGATCTAGGGTTAGACCTTGCAATTTTTGAATAGTGACAGCATATTCAAGTGACAGAGACAATTTCTCTCTACATACATGTCTTTGAAAAGAAGGAAACATGCTATTATGTGGCCAATTTATTTGACTTCTGCAAGTTTGTCAAACTGGATGTTGACAAACTGAATGTTGTTGTCATGTGGATATGTTTGGAAGCCAACAACTGCACCAATTTCTGCATTTACTAAACCTTGTTCTACATCAAGGTTATATTTTAGAATGACTCTGCTGTTTAGGCACAAACTTAATATTTTCTCCAATCCAGCTGTGTTGGAGATAGATTTTTCTTAGGTTGCTTGTTTACACATAGGGACTGTCATGCTGGGCACGTTTAGTTTGTCTGTGGAGCTGTGATAATCTTTTAACCACAAAAGCATGTCGATGTGTGGTGCTCCACTGGATTCATATTCTTTTCTCCAAAAGAAGTGTTGCACTTCTCCGAGCAGATGGTTAGTTTTTCTGCAGATGAAATGCAGCATGGCAATGAAGTGATGGTAAAAGTACCTTGATACATTGACATAGTCCAGAGAACAGAGTTCTTCTTGTTTTTATATCTGTTCCCTCTGTATTTTCGTTTGCAGTGTGTAAGAAGTCATACAAGTCATCCCATGTGTACTCTGTTTGTTTGTTTGTTTGTTTGTTTATTTATGTCATGAGCGCTGCTCCCGAGAAGCCAAGTCAAGCCCAGCATCCCCGGAAGCAGGCTCACGACCCTCGTCCCCGGCTCCAGCAAACCCCTATTGGGGCCCTTTGGACCATGTCCTGGCGCCTCTGGCGCCAGGCTCATAAGGAACCTCAGTCCCGGCGCCAGGGGCGCCGGGCTCATAATTCTTGCAAAGATGCTTGGGTGGACCTACCTGTAGCAGACCATGCTGCATACTCACCTTTGCAAATGCTCGCAGGATGAAGTCCCCAGCCTTCTGCTGGGAGGAACTATTCCCTGAACTGGGACTACTTTCTTACCTGGGTGGGGCTGGTGCCACTCCTTAGCTCTGGAACACAGGAAATCTTTTACCTGGGCAAGGCTGAGGAAGAAGACACCCAATCACTCCAACACTATTTAAACCACACCCGATTGGGAAAACGTGCTTCGCGTTATTCTGCATCTGCAGCAGGACGCTCACCGAGTCAGCTCCAGCATTCCAGTGACATCTCCAGCTTCAGCTCAGCAACCTGTGGAAGAAAGACACGAGAACTATACTTACCATCCAGGAATCCAGACACCGGCAGAACCTGCAAGCAAAAGAAACATAAGGTTAGCAAGTTGCAACACGTTCGCAGCCGCGCTCGCTTACCTGATCCATCTGTGCTTTCACGGATTCTTCGCGGCCTTCTCTTCAGCAGCCTAACGGCACCTGTAAAGACAAAGAACATTGTTAAGTAGGAATCGGGTGAAGGCGGCCGCATTTACTTTTCTTACCTGCTTTTGTGCGCGTATTACGATCTCTTCAACCGCTGCAGCCCGGCACCTGAAAACAAGAAAAGACATTATTTAAGTGCCATTAAAGACTGCAAGAAAGCCTAACACTTACGTGTTTCCCCACGTGCATCCGCGACTGGGAAAACGCTGCAAGGTCCCGACACCTGCAAATAAGAAAAGAACATTGTTAGAGGTGCTATAATAAGGTCACAGATCATTATACTCACGTACTTCGCACGTGCAACGGCAACGGACGAGCAACACCCGCAACATCTCAAGACCTGAAAACAGAAAACAAGGGACATTATTGAGGTGTCATTGAAATTCCCATACCTACGAACAACCGCACGTGTCGCGCTCTCAGTGACCACGCCCTCAGCATCCAGGCACCTGAAAAAGACAATGCAAAGACTTCATTAAAGGTGCCCATCTCTTCAAGACTATAAACTCTTTATACCTACTGGCATCCGCTCGTGCAGTAACGGCGGCATCACCTTTTGGCATCTCAGCACCTGTGCCACTTCTAAGGCCACAAAAGACTTTGAGGACCTCCAGTGACGTAACTGGAACCCACGCACCCCTGCATAAGTCGCAGGATGGAGAGCCCAGCATTTATACGCCTAAGGTGAGAGCTCACCAGGACATTGGACTTTCGGAGAGTTGGCGATTAGTGAGGAGGAAGTCCAGCCAAACGGTCATTAACCCTTTTTTTCTTCCGCCTGCAGAAACCTTACCCTGCAAGCCAGACGGTCAATAAGAGGAAGCCCAGTCCAGAGAGTCATCCGAGCTCTATGCTTCTCAATTGAAGAGACTACAACAGTTCAGCCGGGACCAGCGCCTCCGTGGGAATCAGGTGAGCGTTACAATTTATTTGTATGGCCCACCCGACCTGAAGGTATCTGGGCGCCTTTAACAGAGGTTACAAGTATACTTTCAGCTTGGTTACAATGGAGGTAAATATAAGGCATGTACAGAAAAGCCTTAACACAATTAACAATTTACACAATTTACAGTGGATTAAACAAGCGATGCATATATACAAAAAATACAGGCTAAGGTAAGGGAATATGCACAAAATGTACCTCTGCATGATAGCTGAAATAGTTAGTCCAAAGGCATATGCTTAGCAGAGAGAGGAGTGTCAGGTAGTTTGGTCTGAAGAGGCTAGGACTGTCCAGATGCGTCATTAGTAACCAGCCAGTTTATGGTATTGCGCCTGAACAAGGAGAATGGTTTGTTGGCTCTCAGGGAGGGAAGCAGGGAGTTCCATGTTAATGCGGCCTTGACAGGGAAGCTACTTCCTCCTGCTTTTTTTTGTTTAAATCTAGGCACGACTAGACATGCTGAGTTGATAGTCCTTGTGGGGCGTGATGTAGACTTTTTCGTGATTCCCTCTGGAAGGTAGATAGGTTCAGCTTGATTGAGGCATTTATGCGTTAGGGATACAGTTTTGAGCGTAATTTTGTCCTTGGTAGAGAGCCATTTGATCTGTCTTCTCAGGTACGATATGTGTTCTCTCTTTGGTATACCATGGGCTGCTCTAAGGGCATTGTTTTGTAGGATTTGGATTTTTTGGTGATGTAATTACTTGTTCCCAAGTACAGAAAGTTACAATAATACAGTTTGGATATGATAAGTGCTCTAGCTAGAGTAGTACAGCTATCTTTGGACAGGAAAGGTTTGCAAGCCCTGATTAGTTTACACGTGTAGGCAGTATAGGATGCCATAGCGTTAACTTGCTTGTTAAATGTGAAGGTGGAGTTGAGGTAAAAACCTAGAGTTTTTACTTCTTTAACCACTTTGATTGTATTGTTGTCTATATTGAAGGCTGTGTAGTTTGAGCTCAGTTTGTTGAGGTTGGCTGTGGTTCCGAGTATTAAGAGTTCTGTCTTGTCATCATTCAGGCATAGGCCAAGTGTGGCCATCCAGGCCTGAATGATGAGGTATATTCTATTCATATTCTATTCACGAAGGCCAGGTCCTTGACATAGTCTCCTGTGAGAGGTATAGGGATCTAGGTGTCATCTGTATAGTTAGTGTAGGTGACACACAGGTGGTCCAGATCATTGAACAAAGGCTTGGTAAATATATTATACATTGTTGGGGATACACAGTAGCATTGTGGCACACCACATGTTATCGGTATAGGATCAGCCGCTGCAATAGGCGAGAAGACTCTCATTGTCCTTTTGTTTAGAAAAGATTTAATCCAAGTGATAGCGTCTTGTGAAAAGTATGCCGCAGTGGCAAGGTGTTTACAGAGTACTTGATGGTCGACCAGGTCAAAGGCAGCCAAAAGATCAAGGAGCAGCAACAAGGCTGATGTACTCTGCACAGCTGAAAGTAACAAACCATGTGTTTGGGCCTAGGTTCCTTAGCATAAAACGTACATCAGCATGAAGTCGCAACCAGTATTCTTTTGTACCATGTATCTTTGCCAACAGATTTGTGATGCTTGACTGCGTAAAACATAATCTTTTTCTTTAATTCTTTTTAAGCAGTTGGGTAGCAGACATGTTATAAAAATTAGAGCCTTTTTTTTAATGTGTGCGCCACTCCATAACATATGTCCTCATTCCAAGTTTGCCAGCCCCAGAAAGCAGAGTTGTCACGGAAGCTCCAGCACCATTAGCAATGGTGCCGGTGCTTCTGAGTCCCCATTCCTGTGTAGTTCTACTGGACTGCATAGGAATGGCGACTAACATATAGGAGGTGGAAAATGTATTCTATATTTTGTATGATTATGGGGTCTTCAGAATACATTCATAAAGAGCCATATTCTGATGCAATCATTTGTGCGAACTTTTCGTCATATCTTCCTAATCTTTCCGTAGGAAAGAGTAGAGGAAAAGAATGTGCTTCTACACTTTTTTCCCATATGCTCACTGAGGATCCTATGGCTTGACACATTTGATATGTTTCTAATGCCTCTTTGATGGTGTCTTTGGAGTGTACTGGGTGAATTATATACTGGTCTAAAATGTTGGCTGGAGTAACAGGATCTACACGTTTAAATTGGCCAGTTTATGGTGAATCTTGAATAATTTGGGTGGTTTCTTTTAAGTTTTCTTCTATGTTTAAATCTTTGAAGTATTCATCGTCTTCTTTTAGATATTGTCGGGCTTGTATGACATTGTTCAAGTCAACTAGCTGTTGCCAAATTTGTTTGTCTTTTGTTGGTACTCCTAGAGTTTCTACATTTTCTTTAAGATGTATTGGCAAATATACTACTTTGCCACAAATGCCTTTTAGTAACTCAAATGGAGGCAATTTGGCTGTTTTTGGCTGAAGGCGTATAATAGCTTGAAATGGGAGTATAGTTTGGATTATAATGCTGTCATACAAGTTCAGTTGTTGGAGAGCCTTTGGAAGTGGGAATATTTCTAGGTTTTAGTGATAGCATGTGTTGGCATTTGGTTATTGGCAAGCTTTGCGTTGCAGTAGGTGCAAAGTATTGAGGTGTGATTTATTTTGAATGTATTTTTTGCTTTTACATATAAAGTTATTTAGAACCATTGTGATTCTTCATTGTCCTCTATTTCTAGGCCGTATCTACTGTTGTTGTGCTCTTTTTATGAAAAGCTCCCCGACAACAGACAAACACTTGGTCTGGAATGTCAGCAGATGTGTTTTGAAATGTAACTATTTCTTTTTTTGTATGTGTTTGTTAGGAGGTTGGTGTGTGCGAGATTTCCAGTGATGTTTTCTGAAGTCAACTTCAGTTCCAAGTAATTACTTTGGATGTGCTCTATTTTTTGAAGGAGCTCTTCAGCTATTCCATGTAGAAGAATGTTATTTAAATTGTGTAGTTCTAGAGCATGAGTTTTTGCATAGTATAGTCTATGTACATGATTCTGAATAGTGGAATAGTGTGTTGCTAAAATTTTGATGTGGTAGAAGGTGCTTTTGCGAGTAGTTCTCGAAAATGCAGGCTAATGAATGTCCTTGCAGACCAGTGTGGCTGTGCACTGGAAAGGAGTCTATGGTTAGTAAAGTTGTCATTCTACTTTTGTCTTTTAGTTTGATATAGTGATTGAGGAATTGTTGTAAACATTTGAAGGGTTGTTGCCTATGTTACACATTGAGCTGCATATCCATGTGTACACTGGACGGTTTCTTTGGGTGAAAAGAACATTTGGTTGAATGTTTGTTGGGGATGTTTTTTCTGTAGGGGTTTCTTTTCCCATAATGGTGTCTCCTAACGTTTCATACCCTAGGCCATTACTGTCTATGGCAATATGCAATTGTTTTTTTTTCTTGTTTATGTCTCTTAATTAAAATATGGTTCTCTGCTGCTTGTGTGAATCCATTCACCTTCACAGCAGTTTGACATTGTGAATGTTTAGAAGTACCTTTTGTAATATATTAATTCATTTAGTTAGTGCTTTCATTCAGTATAAAATTAATAACAACAATTTTCTCTTCAGTAGAAATGCACTGTGAATTAGAGCTTAAAGGATTAGTCTGCTACGGTCGTTTCGAAGGGCAGATCGTGAATGTTCAGCTTTTGTGATAAGATTGTGAAGATCTCTACGTTGGAACATTTTTTGTAACATACATTTTTTTGCTTTATAATGGTTATGTTAAGACTGGTACATATATTGGTATGTTCATTAGTAGGGTTGCTTTTCTTTCTAATATGATTTTACTTTTACTTTTTGCAAGAGGGGCTTCATCTTTTTTAGTCGTGGCATGTTTAGTTTTTTTGAGTGAGGTTACTGCCTCTTTTGATGTGCTCTATTTATTTTTTTATTTTCTATAGAGTTGCTTTTAAGTAGGCATTGCGTTGTGCCTGTTGGAAAAAAGAAAGTTTGGGTTTGAAAGTTGCGGGATGTATATGGATGTTGACGGGGTGATTTTCCTGGGGTCCGGCAGAGCCGTCCACTGACCTCCAGTGCTGGGGAGGCCCCAACTCTTCCCGCGTCCCAAAACGAGTATGAGACACACCCAAGAGCAAGGTAATAAATGCTGTTTATTAGAGTAACGGCAGGGATTCGCTTAGACCGTATGCATCCGGTGAAGCTCTCTCTGCATCAGTGGGCTCGCAGGCCCTTTTTACCGTAGTATGACGCGCTACTTGCGTCACCTGGGAAAATTGTCATAAAACCTAATGCCACTTCAGGTTGGCTCCCCGAGTGGTAGGGTTAGTATAGTTACCTATAGGAGGAAATATTAGTGGATAAGGACGGGTCAGGTGGTACACTTGGGCTGTTCCTAACAATTGCTACAACAAATTAGTTACAAGGGGACACTTGGTGATTGGCTAACTAAGATGGCGTCAGTGATGAGCCCCTCGTATTCTGATTGGTTCCCTCGCAAGCCCCCAAGCCTAGGACCATCACCGTTCCCAGCTTGCGATGTACCTGGTGCTTGCAACAATGTGCAACTATGTGTTAGTGGTGGACAATGGACAGGTCTGACTAATGGCTAGTGTGCATGTCTTTCCCATCGCCTTAGGTGTCCAACTTGTCACTTCGTTGTTGCAGACTATGTCCCAGATGTGGGACCCTGGTGACTTTCTATCTCGTGAGCTTGGCATCCTGTCAGTTCGGCTTGGTCACGTGTGGAGAGACCATAGCTGGAGCAGAATTATGAGCATTAGATTTGTATTTCGGCTCTGAGGAGTGTTTGGCATTGGCAGGTGTAACCTTGGCGCTGGGAGCGCAGTGTGTCGGTTGCAACATTGCGGCCTTGGCTGTGAGCTCTCGTTGGGGCTCGTTCTGCATGATGAGCGCTTTGCTTTTTGCTTTGGGAGGATTTTCATCTGAGAGGCTCCTGCTTGCGGACTCTTGCTTGCGGCCTACTTGGGCCTAGTTTCTGAGTGGCGGTACATAACCCATAATATGGGGGACGCGGGGCGACAGAGTGTCACAAGCAGCATTAGGTATATATGGTGGCGTCTTCATAGGGATAGGTAGCGAGAAAGCATCAGCAAGCATACACACAAGCTCTTCAGGTGTCTTGCGTTTCTGCGGTGCTGTAGATGGCCTATGTGAAAAATAACAACAATGCATGTCTGTGGGTGTGTCAGTCACCTAAGTCATAGCATTGAGTATGTTCTTCGTGTGGGTTGGTGTGTGAGTGACCAGTTTGCATGGTGGCACGTGTGTTCTTGTCTGTTGGCTATGTTGTCATGGCATCGCTAACCATGACAGTGTTTTGTGGTTGCTGTCTAATCGAGCTGGTCCATGTCGCAGGCGTCGGCTTGATCAGGGCGTGGTATGGGGCAGGCTCCCCGGGCATGTGGGCCCTGGACGCAGGGAGTCTGGGCATCTGGTGAAGGGGTGAATTGTACGAACTCCTGTTGCAGGGGGTGCTTGGGTCTTGATGTCCTGGGCCAAGGTCGGAATGAGAATGGAGGGAGGGTATTTTCCCAATTTCCCACTTCAGTCCCCCCTCTGGTCGACTTGTCGACCACAAAATTATTTGCTCTCTTGTCTCTGCGTACTCTCCATACCTTTGTTATTCCAGCCAGGTGTCCATACTGGTTCACATGATCTTCAAAAGACCAGTACAGGTAAACGCATCCATTACCAGGCTTGCAGTAAACTCACTTTCCAACATAACTCTTCTTGTTCCTTGGGTTCTCTACCTTCACTGATGGTGGGTATAAGTCTGCTTCTAGTATTTGCTGGTGCAACCTTTCACTTTCCTTTATAATCATGTCTGTGTGCTTGTCGTCTTCAGCTGGTAGTAGGGCGTGCATGCCGATAATTTCCATCATTTCATCCATTGTACATGCTGCTCTTGCTCTCCATAACCTTGTTTCTAGCAAAGCATCCATTCTCAGTATTATACATCCTGCTATAATTTTAAGGCCATCTGATAGCCATGATGGCATCCATGACCATAAGTATGAAAATCAGCTACCATCTCTCTTCACTTCCTTTGTTTCCTCTTCCATCTTGGCGTGTATCTTGGCAAGTTGTGATACTGCCTCAGACAGTGTGCCATTGTCTGCGCCATGGGCAGGGTTAAACGTGCAACACAAACTTTCAATTTTTGCACAAACTTCTCCTTACATCGCTGTTAGGAGATTCAACACATATCGGTTCTGTAGTGCTACCATTCGTACTGCCCTCAGTTCTTCTTTTATTGCGTTGAATCCATTGACGGTGGAGTTAATTGTCATCATTAGTTCCCATCTGGTCATCTGGAGCCACTTCACATTTGCATATGCCTGCATTCCTGGATGTATGATGGAGGAGAAGAACATTGCCGCTCTGCTGAACAGTCTGTGCTCTGGTGGGATGTCACTGAGAGCTGTTTCTGATCTTTCCCACAGGTAGTTTTCCATCAGTGGTTCTCCTTGTCGTTTTGCTCTTGACAATATTGTCATGTCTTTCTTTTTCTGCCCTTCTTCTGTCGTCACCGATCTTTTCTTCCTTTTATTTTCTTTGTCCATCTTAGGGAAGTTCCCCAGGTTCACATGTTTCTGTGGCACCACCAGGGATGGTACATTGATGTGTTCCATAGTTCATAATCCATTTCAAGATGGCGGCAAGCTGTGATATGCCTTTTCTCCGCAGGCCCAATAGTGGTCCATTAGAACTGCTGTACCGGCACCCCCCTCAGCTATTATTACTATTCTTTTACAGTTGTTGTTTCCTCCAACATCAACATCTCCGTCTATGATAACATAGGGTAGGTGCAGTTAGCAGTTGTATAGTTATTGGGTCCTCGTCCTTCTCTAGCCATGTTATCAGTGCTATGCTTCTTATCCATTCGGTGTAACATTTGTTGTTTGCTTCATCTACCGTTCTCACATTTGCTTTTACCGACGTTATCATATTGCTTTCCACAACTTCATCTGTCCATCCTTCTTTCGTGTACACCTTTCCATATATTACTATCAGTGGTCTTTCCCAGCACCCTAGTTCACCAGCAACTTCGCTTGTACGCCATTCACATGGTAGGTAATTCAATGTTACTTTCTTCATTTCTCCTTTTTCAGTTCCATCCGTCACATATTGGAACCCTTGTGTATGTAGCCGTTAGTTATTGTACACGGAAAGTGTTTTGCAGATGTTATTTCCATATGGGTATGTGTCCCTCGTCTTCCATTGCAGTATTGCTAGTCTCCCTTGAAATCGTCTTTTTGTTTGGAACAGAGCCAGGTATATCAGGCACTCTACTGTCGTTGCAGGTACCTCAGTAGCCACAAATGTTCTTAACGCGCTCATGGCATATGGGATCAATGAGCACACATAGCAGTTGTCCTTAGTTGTCCCCTTACCAATTTTGGACATGTGCTGGTACCACGTGTTATTTGAGACATGTGCGGATTTGTGAGATATGTGTCTACTCCATTGTTATCCATAGAGGTACTACGCTTAACTCTCTTCTCATTTCCTCTTGGGTTACTTGTGCCACCTGACACCGTACCTGTTGCAGGCGTGGTGGGGGGTAAATTAGTGGTAGGTGCAGCCATGACATAGGAAGCATAGTGTGTCTGCCAGACAGTGTCAGCAAGTAGACCAGTGATGAACAATAGGCCTATAATATTTATTACAATAGCTAATATCACTGGCATGGTTCTCTTATCTTTGCTGCGGTCCTGCAGTTTTTTATTTTTGATGATATAGATTAGATGCCCGCCTGAAAATTTCTAAAACAAAAGCATTAATTTGTTAGTTTGATTATTCAAGCTCTCTCTATCATGTAGTCATTCAGTGCCCAGGCGAAAAGCTGTTCCCACGCTTTCCTTAGCGTCCTATCCCTTAGGGCTGGTAAGTGCTCGTGGAGATGTGGGAAGGATTGCTCTATAATCAAAATGAATGTGTTGTAATGCACACGTAATCTTCTTTTCTTTAGGTATTTTGGTCTCTTTATAACATAAACAAATTGGTGTGATAATGCCTTTGGTGTGTTGTCGTCCGTGGGTAGCATTTACCTCTGGGCACTGATGTAGGCATTAGTTTACTAAGTTCAATCGCTTTCTATAACATATACAACATTACTTTGCGGTACCTGCGTGTGCGAGACAAAAAGAGAAAGAGAACATGTACGTGTCTACACAGTGTGGTGTAAATTTTCACATATTTTGACAAAGTTTTTTATTTAGGTAGTGAGTGGCCAGGGCTTGGTGGGGCGGGGCTTGGTGGGGCAGTGTTTGTTTTAGTCTGGGATCTCGTGACCATGGGGTGGGCAATGGGTGATTGTTCAGTTTTGTCTATAATTGGTTTTGGTGACTGGGACAGTGGCTGGACTGCGTTGCTGCTGTCGTTGGCTACTGTTGCTTGTGCGTTGGCCCTGTTGTCAACGCAAGGGCAGGTCTGATCTTTGTAGGGCTTGATGTCATGCAAATGAGTACAGATGTTCTTATCTCTTAGTTTCACGGCTCCAGTAGCCGTTTTTTCCACCAGGTGGGGCCCGGAAAATCTAGGGCTGTTCTACCGGCGGTTAAAATTTTGGAGAAGGATGTGGTCCCCCTCCTTGACTGTCCACTGTGATGGTTGTTCCTTTTCTTCATTTGTTTCTTCTTGTTGGGTGTTCTTCGGCCCGCCCCGCATCCGCTCGAGCTGTTGAGAGATAAAGGCGACACTAGTAATAAAGGAAGACTCATATTTGTACATTTCTTCACCAAAAACATTTGCAGAGGCATGGTAATCTGTCATAGCCCTTGATGGTGGTGTGAGTGGAAGGTGCATCTGACGTCCAGTCACCACCTCATGGGGCGTGAGGTGGTGGTCTGACCCTGGCCTATTCCTTAATTCAAACAGGGCCAAGGGGAGGCAGTACAACCAGCTTTTCTTGGTGGTTTGCTGAATCTTTGATATTTCTTCTTTTAGGAGGCCGTTCAGCTGTTCACAGACACCATTAGCCTGTGGGTGGTATGCACATGCAAACTTAAACTTGTGTTTGATGCCAAGGAGGGTAGTTATGTGTTGGAACATTTCATTGGCAAAGTGTGGGCCATTGTCTGACCGCAGCACTTTGCAAACCCCCAACCTCGTGAACACCTCCCTCACCAGGAACTTAACTGCTCTGAAGGCATCTGCATGGGAGCAGGGTCCAGCCACGATCCACCTTGAAAATGGGCATACCACTGCAATCATGTATCTGTATCCTTGACATAGGGCATCAGGGTACGAGATATCCTTGACATACATTGATCATTTCAACGTAGTCAATGTGCAGGTGCAGAAAGGGTCCTTCTGGCCGGGGTATAGTACCTTGATCACTTGCAGCGTGTGATCAGCTGTAAATTGTTGACAAGTGAGGCAATTGCTGCACGTGTGAATTTAGTTTGGGACAGAACCATGCCTCCTTAATGTGCACTGCAATCACCTATTTCCCTGTGTGTGTGGGATAGTGTAGTTGGGCCAATGCTGTTTTCAAGAGGGCTAGGGGCATCACTATTTTGCCTGTGTTGTTCTGTCGCCATAATGCGTCTGTGGGGGACTTTGTGCACCCTCCTTTGACCCACAGCTCTTTCTCTGCCATGGGTGCTGCTGCCTGCAATTCCATTATCTGGGTTTCAGGGATGTGTGTGTACCCATCCTTCATCAACATCTGTCTTGCCCTCACCCCACCCTCCCCTTATCTTTTTCTTTTTCTGGGAGGGTCCATATCTCGCCACAGTACGCAGCATATTTAGCAAGTATGTCTGCTGTTTCATTACCTTTTTGAGATTGGGTGATCGGCGTTTGTATGGGCCTGACACTTCACCAGGGCTATTTCTCTAGGGTTGTTAAGTACTTCAATTAGTTGAGCAAATAGAAGGGTATGCTGTACCTGGATACCATCTGCTCTTCTGAACCCTCTTTGTTGCCACTTTATTATTCCTGAGTGTACCGTTGATGTGACGTATGCACTGTCAGAATATATTGTTACTCTCTTGTCATTGCTCTCTTTTAGTGCTAAAATTAGGGCCACTAATGCTGCTGCTTGGGCTGACTAATGTTGTGGTAATTGGACACAACTAACTGGTACATAGGTCCAATCCTCTGTCAAGCGTACCACTGCTGCTCCTGTCCGTCTTACTCCATCACTCTGGTCAATTGTTGAGGACCCATCAATGTACATTATCTCTACCCCCTCTAGGGCATTTTCCTTAACTTTTCTTGTGCTGGAGTAAATTTCAATGGCCTGTGTGCAATCATGAGCGTAGTCACCTTCTTCAACTACCTCTGCTATGAACCTTGCTGGGTTTACATTACTGCATCTTACAATCATTAGTTCTGGTCTCGATAAAATTATCTCGTACCCTGATACCCTCTGTGTGGTCAATGTTGATTTGGGTTTGTTCAGTATTGCAAAAAGGGCATGTTCCACGAACAGTGTGCTGGGGCATCCCATTATTATAGTGACTCTACATTGTTACAATAGTAGAGAGATGAATACTGTATTAAGGTACTTTCTTTGTAGGATGTGAAGAGTGTTCTTTTTTCATTAGCTGTGTCGGGAATTGTTTTCTTTCCTGTAATTGTAAAAGAAAGTTAGTAGGTATATATGTCATAGTGAAGTACTTTTAGTAAGAGAGGTTGTTGTTTATGAAGGTAAAAGGGGTTGTTTGGAAAAATAGTTGTTTGGTGTATTGTAGTAGAGGTTGTTGTGAAGTGTTGTATATAGAGACTTTGGCGGTATACACATATTTGTGAGCAGGCAGACAATGGTGACAGTGTTAGGGGTGTAATGAGTGAGATTGGAAAGTGTGACATGTTTATGGATTGGAAAATGCTGTGCATTTACAAATGCTTCTTTTTTAGGAGCATTTTCAGGAACATTAAAAAATGCATATGTGCATTTATAGAAGCACTGTGTGCAAATGTTTTAAAATGAAATAAAAGCAGATGGAAAAGTACATGCATACTTGCAAATGTAATCCACTCCATTCTTTAGGTGGTTATGTAGTCCTCGTTTTTTTGTTTGCCTTGCCGGATTTGTAGTTCCACTTTTCACATAATAAATCTTGGACTACAAGTTCCAGATTTCACAGAAAAAAAACATACTGGATAATCACCTGCAGATTGGAATGGGTTATGTTAGCAAGTATCCTGGTACTGCCAACATATTATACTTCCACATATCAAGTGGCACTTAAAAAAAAGTTCATCTGCTTTTTCTTTCTTTTAGGAAGAAGTAACACACTGTTGCTTTAAATGCACATATGCATTTTTTTTACTTTAATGAAAATGCTCCTAAAAAGAAACGTACTGCATTCTGCATTTTATATTTCCAATTCAACATAAGTGTCACACTTTTGAATATTGCATTTCAGGGCTGTTTTTTCTTGTAGTCTGACTTGTCTAATGGTAGAAGTGGAATAACAAGCCATAGCATGCAAATTAAGATTTGATAATCATCTACAGATTGGAATGAGTCATGTTGTTAGGTATGCATGTACTGCCAATATATTAGCTAGTGTGACTTAAAATAATTTGAAATGTTTTGTATCTGCTTTTTCTTTCTGTTAGAAGCAAAGTTACTCACAGTGCTGCTCTGAATGGATATATGATGTTTTTAACTTTTATGAAATTGCTCCTAAAAATACTTTTTAAAAAAAAATTGTAGCACTGTAGTAAGTATGTGCTGCTTCATGTGAGCAGGCGATGAATGCAGCAATGCATGGATTTATAAATAGCAGGAACCATCTATATATATTTGCAAAAGAGTTGCAGAAAATAGTTTTAAAAATATAAGCATACCTGTAGTATGTATTGTTAGATGCAGATGTCGAATCTGGAGACTTTCACAGTAGTTTTTAATTCAGATGGCTGTGATTAACAGGATATATGTACTCTCAAAGTTCAAGTGTACATCTGAAGTGTTGAACTGAGGTGACAAGGTTAGGTGTAGAGTTTTTGGCTATGATTAGTGGATGGATGTGTGACACTTTCAAAGCAACCAATGAGGGAGTGTTGAAATCATGAAAGTAGAAAGGGTAGAAGGACTGCCCCTGTGTTACGGGGTCCGCAGACACTGCAGTAGTTCGCAGACAGCATGTGCCACATCCAGGTCTTTTAAGGATGCCTGGCATGAAAAGGGGGCTGTGGGGATTAGCCAATGAGGTGCTCTGGTTTTAGCTTACAGGAAGAGAGGATAGTAGGTGTTTTGATCATTGTGTGTAGTGAAGATGGCTATGGCTTTGAGGATGCAGTGTGTGGATTTTGGGAGATTCTTCAATTCAGTCTTTGAAGGTGTTTGCTGAAAATCATGGCATCTTTGGAGGTTTTGGATTGGCAGAAGGGGTAGTTTTGTGGCATGCAGTTTGTGGCTTAAACTGGGAAAGCTTGTTCTCATTTAGTCAGTGTCCAGATTTTGTAATTGTGCATAGTGGAGGGGACAGTTTGGGGTATGGAACTCCAATGAATTAGCAGGTTGCCATAAAAGACTTCTTGAAAAGCCTAATTGAACTGTTTCCTGCTGCAAAGATGATTTTTTCTGTAAAGAATCAGAGGCAATCATGGAGATATCCAAACCTTTTCAGTCCAGAAATGGAAGAATCGAGGCAGCTTGTCAATAAAGCTGTATCTGCTTTTTTATATACTGAAGAAAATTGTAAGGGAAGATGTAATGATAATGATAATGATAATGATGTGTTATTTATATATAGTGCATAGTTCTACTGTACATAAAAGCAAAACAAAGGAAAAAGGTGTTTGTTAACAAACCAAAAAAACAACAAAAAAAGGTTATTTTCAGAGCCACCACTATAGAATAAAAACCTGAATTTGAATTTAAATTCCATCCCAAACCACCCTTTTGAGTGGCTGCAATGTCCGTGGACACCACGGTAGTCCGCGGATGCCACATGCACATCTGTGTCTTTTAAGGATGCCTGTCATAGAAAGGGGACTGTGGGGATTAACCAATCAGGTTTACTGGGTGTGGTGTATAAGAAGAGAAGGTAGCAGGAGTTTTGAGAGCACTGAAAATGGCTATGACTATGTCTATGAGAAGGCAGCGTGTATGGTTTTGGGAGACTCTTGGATCCATTGGCTGAACGTCTATGTTGAGCACTGTGGATTGGGTGAAAATCTTGGATTCCATTAATTTGAAATGTCATGGTATGTAGTGCAAGGGATGAATTGGGCGGAAGTGTTCCCATTGTGTGAGAATATGATTCACTTAAAACATCTGGACATCATTGTTCTTCATTGTGGGGAGAACAGTTTGGGGTACGTTACTGGAATGTCATTGCAGTTTGCAATGAAGGAGACATTTGGAAAGTTGACGGAAATGTTTTCAAATTCTGAAATCATTTTTTATCGGATTGCTCAGAGAATAATGTGGATGTGTTTGAATGAATTTTGCCCGCAAATGGAAAAAACAAGCCGCAAAGTAAATAAAGCTATGTGTGCTTTTTTGCGATATGTTGGCATGACATCTTTTTATGATGAGAACATTACATTTGATAATGTCTGATTTTGCTGGAAAACTTAAAACATGCGTTGAAGCAGTTTTTGCGAACACATAATAATTACGTTGTTTACAGTCTTTGTTAACTTAGTGTATAAAACAAAATGGTCAAAAAGAAATGTTAAAGGCAAAAAGCCAAAGAAAAATGTTCTTTTAAGAGCCACCATTTTTGCGTGGAAAACAATTACAATTATTTTCATGCCCCCACCCCATCCCTGGAATTGTTTAGGTGTCTGCAGACTACCACGCTGTTCGTGTACTATGCAGGCTGGAAAGGGGCGTGTGACTTTTTTCTCACTATTTTTTAATTGGGAAAGGTGGCTGCTAAAGGAACCGGTTTTATGTGTTTGTATTGGTTTTGTATTTTTTGCCTGCTTTTTATGGTTTTTTCCAGGAGAGGCAAGATAAGTTGGGGAAGGGAAGACAGGGAAGGGGCACCAACCACAGAGACAAACGGGCAGGTGGATAGAGGAAGATGTTGGGTGGGCCTTAATCAAAGTAGGTGCCAGTGTTCCTCGTGCTCCTTGACCACGGCCTAGAAAGAACTCCAAAACTGCTCCCCCCTACAGAGTGGTGTTTCACACCCGGGTGGTTGGGCTGGATGTTGCTCCACATGGAGGTGGTGCCGCACAAGCCTTCAGCACATTTGCAACAGTCATGAAAAATCACCACACTGAGGACTTACTCTGGGTACTGGAGATAGGGACTTCCTCCACCTCATCTTCATCATCCTCTTGATCCTCATCTGTATCACTGTGCCTGTTCCCCCATCCAGGCCCTGCAGGTTGTTGTGGTGGTGGTGGTGGTCGGGGTGGCTGGGAAGAAGTGATGGCCATATGAGATGCCATGGTGGTATGCAATCATTTCTGCGAAACAGATCTGCAAAGCAGCAATACAGCAGGTGCTCTCTCCTGGATAGCCAGATTGAGAATGTCTGCGGACTACCGAGTCGCAAATAGGGCTTAAAAAGTTGTAAAAAGTTGCCAGATCAACTAAGCCTGGGTCTGGGAGCTGTGGAAGGGTAACGCTTTGGGACCTGCTGTCAGATACAACTCCCAAAGAAGTGGGGATCGATCGAATACGCAGAGTGGGCCCCAAGAGAAAGGAACCCGGAGTGAGGCCAAGAGATATTCTGGTAGCTATTTGCTCCAATACTCAAAAAGAGAATAAATTATGGGTGGCACAACCCCAGGCGAACATTACCATACATGGATCCCAGGTTCAGCTATACCAGGATTTAGCGAAATCGATGCTCCAGAACTGCAGGGACATGGGCCAGATAACGAAAGTGCTTAAGACTTAACATATCCCATACAAATGGACTTTCGCTTTCGGTCTATTATTCACTTTTGATGGTAAACACCATAGAGTAATGACATGTGCGGAAGGACAATCGCTGCTACGCTTTGAGGATGACGGGAGTGATGCAGAAGGACAACCAGGGTTCTCCTCCTCGAGGCAGGCAAGACTATGGGACTGGCACCAGATGCAGGGGAAACTAGGGAACATGGGTGCTCACCTAAAAGGACCACGTGTGCCTACCGGGGAAGGTTCAGGATGAAGCCAGGCCTTACTAAATTGGGGAAACCAGAAGAAGGTAACATGAAAGACCTTGCGTGAAGGGGAGATAAGGAAACAACAACTGGGGAAGAATATGGATCGGCCAGGATGGGAGCGGAGGAGGGCATCTTGGAATAAGAGGGAGGCATGGTGAGCCAAGAGGAGGAGGAGGACCCAGGTATAAACTTGAATAGGAGCCGGGGGGAATGACCCGGGGGGATCTCTAGGCCCGCTGACCTGAGGAGGGGAAGGGTTCGGGGGAGGGGAGGGACAAGGGAAACAGTTGGGGGAAAGGTTCAAGTTGGGGGTTGGAGGAAGTTGGAATACAGGGTTTGGGGCACATAGGAATTCACCACACAGGAGGAGACAAGGCAGATAACACACTGAAGCAAAAACATAGCCGACATTGGAACGTACACAACTCGAGGAACTGTGATCATCAAGATCCTATCGCATAATGTTAGAGGGTCAAACCCCCCTGAGAAATGTATGAAATTGGGGAGGCAAACAGCACGGGAGCACAAGGATATAATAATGCTGCAGGAGACACATGTACGGAAAAGAGATAAGGCCATGATTAGGTTCAGACACTTCTCGCAGATATTCCAAGCCAATGCGTAAGGGAAATCAGCAAGGGTACTAATAGGACTTAAAGACGCATTCAAGGCGCAAGTACTCCACCCAAGGTGTTATGTATTTTTGCAAGTAGGGGTGGGCCATAAAGTGGTGACTATAGCGACAGTGTATGCGCCAAATACAGGACAAACCAGTTTCATGAGAGTTGTGATCCTCAAACTAGAAATATTTGCAGTGGCTGAAATAATCCTCACTGGAGAGTTTAATATTGCATAGGACCCAGTGTAGGACAGGAGCAGGGTGATGGGAACGGATGGCTTAGCCCACCTCATGACATTTAACAAAGGCTTCAAGAATCTGGTCTTACGGGATGTCTGACAAGTTAAGAGGGAAGCAGAGAAAGGGTTTACTTGCTTCTTCAATGTTCACCAGACCTTATCTAGAATTGCTATGTATGGGTGCTGGCTAGTATGATGGGGAGGACAGAGGGTATTGAATTAGGAGTGATTGCCATGTCAGACCACGCAAACAGATGCTTCAAATGTAGGAATAGGTGCAGTTCTCAGTCAACTGGATGGGAAAGGTAGGGAGCACCCCATTTGCTTCATCAGTAGAAAACTGAAGGATCCTGAAACAAGGTGGGCAACCATTAAACAAGAGTGTGGGGGGAGTGACAAACTTTTGGACTGGAAAGGCGCTGGTTGGGTTTGATAGTCCAGTATTTGTTTGTAGGTAGTTTGCACAAGAAAATAGATGGTCCAGGTTGTTGGTGTGTTAAACATGAGATTTATAGGTTTATTCCTTGTTATAATCAGCACCAATGAAAGACATCATTGGATGTAAATGTGACGCGCGTTTCAACCTAAGTCTTTCTCAAGGCCAATTGGGTTTGGTGGTTGAGTTTTCAGGTGGAATGGGCTGGTCCTCCCAAGTGTGGGTGCCAGAGGGCTGAATAGCCGTACTTGGCCGGGTTCGGCAATGCTGTTGTGTGGAGTCGTGGATCGGCCACGACTCCACACAACAGCATTGCCGAACCCGGCCAAGTACGGCTATTCAGCCCTCTGGCACCCACACTTGGGAGGACCAGCCCATTCCACCTGAAAACTCAACCACCAAACCCAATTGGCCTTGAGAAAGACTTAGGTTGAAACGCGCGTCACATTTACATCCAATGATGTCTTTCATTGGTGCTGATTATAACAAGGAATAAACCTATAAATCTCATGTTTAACACACCAACAACCTGGACCATCTATTTTCTTGTGCAAACTACCTACAAACAAATACTGGACTATCAAACCCAACCAGCGCCTTTCCAGTCCAAAAGTTTGTCACTCCCCCCACAATCTTTCTAGACAGTAGGAACCTCGGAGTTGGTTCCTTGACAAACTATGACTCTGGCTGCAGGTCTAATTCAACTAACAACCAAATAAAGGGTGCGCAGGAGAGAGGGAGTCCCGCCACAAACTCCACTCTTCCAAAAAACATTAAACAAGAGTGTTTTGCTATTGTATGGGCTCTGAAGTAGTTTAGGCCATACTTGTATGGATCTACTTTTGTCATTCAGACTGACCACCAACCCTTGAGATGGTTAATGCAAATGAAACGGGAAAACCCAAAACTGTTTGAGATGGTCAATCTGCCTGCAAGGGTTTGATTTCACCATTGAGCACAGATCAGGGTGTCACCACCAAAATGCTGATGGTCTCTCTAGGATGTATGTCATCGACTAGAGGTATGAGATTCATCCAGGATTGGATTAAATCCTCCTGTCCCTTAGTCTGGGGGGGGCGAGTGTTAGGGAGAAATCTCTCTTTAGGCTGAATTTCCTAACCTAGTGAGTCCCCCAGCAGCTTTGCTGGATTTCTGGAGTTTGTTTTTTTCTCCTGCCAAGAGTGAGGCTCTTTTTCTCCCACTCTTGGACATGATTTATGGTGTTCCTTTGACGGTTAATGTGTTTTATGGGCTATGGGGTCCTTTACTCCATAGGGTCTCATGTGTTGTTACTATGTGTGTTACACATCACCCTCCGTGCTGTAACACAGGGGTGTCATAGTGACACCCCACCATAGACTCCATACCCTGGGACTGACTACTGTCTCCCAGGGCATGTAAAGTCACCATTGGATTTACTAGTCCCAAATTATTAACAGAAACCAGTACAAACCATCATATTGTGGACTTACTGGTCGGGGCAATTCGATTGCCCCGGGGTCTGTTAGTCAAGGGGGCACGTCTCCGTCCCCCCTGATCGAGTTTTGGCTGGTGGCAGTGGAAACTACTTTTTATATTCGACCGCAAATATTTCCCTATGGGATTTTCCCATTGTTCGAGGCTACCAACTTTAATTATTTAATTCTCATAGCCTCAAACATACCACTGGTTTATTTATTTAATATTAATTCGCCGGTTGGTATTTTTTGCCAGGACTCGATTCTAAAATGGCGTTTGTGTTCTCTTCTGTGACTCCAACCCAAGTCGAGCCCTTTGTTCCACTTTTAGGCGGGCTTCTCCACAGAAGCCTCCAAAAGTGGTGCCACTCTGTCTGGGTACCACAGAGGGTGTGGGAGGGGGTTTAGGCACCCTGGATTGAGTTACCTTGGTAACTCAAGTCGCACTCTCGTGTGATTGGCCCAAGTGGTGAGCCGGCCGGCTCACCACTTAGCATGTTTGATTGACAGCTAGGCTGAGTGAATGGGGGTATGCGGCATAAAAGCAGGGTTTTTGGCACTGGAACTTCAGAAGTCGCCACAGGACCTGAAAATCAGAGGAGGAAGAAGCTGTGCCGATCTACCACGACAACACCACCGGTGGAGCCCTGCGGAACCGACTCACCACTTCCCGATGACAGTGAAGATCTCCCGGCTGGAGAGGCTTCTTCCCCTGACTGGTGGGCACAACCAGTTTTCCTTCTTTCTTCGCACCCCAGACCGGTTTGTGGTCGAACTGCCCGTGCCAAGCACCCCGGCGGCCAGATAGCCACTCACCACTGAACCGTGAATCAACGGACCGCTCCTTGTACCTGAGAAACTCAGCGGCTGGTTTCTTCCCTGGCAGTGCAATGGACTCCTGTCTTCCTCCCCGATGAGATCCTCTCTTCCCCCGGACGAAGCACCGAATTGCATCTGCTGCCAGGAACAACTGCCCCCGCTGGAGTGTTCTCACCACTTTAAGGTACCGTGTCCACCAGGTCTCCCTTTCTAAAGATTGCTACAAGGTAATAATAATCGCTTAACCTTCTGGACTGGGCTGGCCACCTTGACCATCTAACTGGTCCCTTTCTTTTGGTCCAACTCTTTCTGAACCTATTCAAGACTTGTGCGCATTTCAACCGTGTGACCTTGGACACATTCAGTTCTGATCCTCTTAAAGTGGATCCGGACTTCTGAACTCTAACTTCACGGTTTTACTTTGCCTTCCTCTCTTGTTGTGTTCTTGTGAAAGTGTTGGGATCTGTTTCAAATTATTCTCTGCTTTTCTCTCCCTTTTAAAACGAATTATTAGAGTGTCATCTGCGTTAAGCGCTCACCGCTGTCTGAAAATAAGTGGGGTTTTACTTAAGACTCGTCTAATATTCTTTTAAGGGAGTGTATATCTTTTAGTGACCGTGTTTTTGAATTGCTTACTATTAGTGCCTGTGTGTTTTTCTAGATGTGGTTTTAAATAAATAATTATATCTCTTTTACACCAAGCCCTGGTCAGTGTTTACTTGTTCTATTGTGTTCTCTTTACCTATTGTGAATACCCTGTATACTGCCTAACTCTTCTTGAGGGAAGTCTGACTGCTCAGCCACAGCTACCAAGTGAATCTGTGTGGTACAGACTGCTACCAAGTGGGTTTACTGCCAAAAACCTGTAGTCCTAAATCTTTTGCAGTGGTCCCAGAGGGAACTGCACAGGTTTCTGCCTAACAGACAGTACATCGTTAGAACCTTGTCTGATGTCCAATTGCTGTACTTGGGCAGACACTGCAACCTCTTGTTGACCAAACATCACTCTGAGACTGTTAATGAATCCTTCATGTGAATCTAGGATAGTGTTACTGGTAGCAACCAGTGTGGTGGACCATGCTAATATGCTGCCTAAAAGGTTGGTGATCATGTATTCCACTTTGTCACATTCAGATGGAAAATACTGAGCCTTGAAGGAAAATTGTACCACGTAAGCATCTAGGAATTCTCTAAATTTCCGGGGGTTTCCATCATACTTAGGCCCTGGTAATGGGACAGGAGGGATGTCAACTGTTGATGAAGCGTTACATTCTCATTTTTGAGTGTTTGCACTTCAAGGGTTAGATTCTGCACAGCGGCCACCAACTGCTGCATTTGTTCCATGATGTGGGCGTCGCTAACTGTATAGAGTACAGCTAAGGCACTGACCTGATAACAGGACTGCAGCAGTTGACTGTGAGAACCTCCCTAGGGCCCCTGTGCTCATGATAAGGATGTTTGCATAGCAAAGCAGGGGACCCTATGGAAACCCTCTGGGGTAAAAAACCCTAGTGGAAGTTTGGGTAATCCACTGTAGTAAAGGGGATGGTAATGATGGTAGGCTTCAGCAAGAAGGTGTTGGCAGCAGGCTGTTGTCAATCCGGACAATGGGCTCAAATGCAGAGTGAATACGCCCAGGGTGCAGATAGTGATCATGCAGCTCAGAATTCAGCAATAGGGGAAGGCAGCATGGGAGACTCCGGTAGCGGGCAGCGGTCATACGGCTCAACGGACAGCAGTGGGGATGATAGTATGCAGATAGAAAACTGGAGGAGAAGAAAAGGAGTAGATAGAAGCCAGAGAGAAAAATAGACGCAGGAAAGAGCATCTATGATTTTGACTTGTTGATTTTCAACCCTGCAACTTGTTCCATCCTAGTAAGTTTTTCTATTAGGGTGGGTATAGACGTCTCTACTTTTGTTGGGGATATCATCATGTCATCAGCAAATGCCATTATCTTCTGTTCCTCCCCCCAATGGGATTCCCTGAATAAGTGGGTTCTGCCGTATCGTAGATATTATTGGTTCTATGTATATTGCATATAAAAGCAGGGACAGGGGGCATCTTTGTCTGATTCCCCTTTGTAATGTTTATGCTTCGGGATATTTGAGTGTTGATCGAGAGGTGCATCATGGAGCAATTGTAGTAAGCTTTAAACATCAGCATGAATTTTACACCAATTCCCATGCGTTCCATGGTCAACAGCCTTCTCTGCATCAAGTGAGATCAACACATATGGGACCCAATGTGTGGCAACCTTTTCCACTAAATGTGATAACCGTCTAGCATTGTCCCATGTCTGTCATCCTTTAATAAATCCTGATTGGTCCGTCCTGATAACTGTTGGCAATATGGGGTTTAGTCTTGCTGCTAGGACACCCGTAAAAATATTCACATCTATTTTTAGTAGAGCGATTGGTCTATAAGACCCTCATTTCATCAGATCCTTATTGGGCTTTTCAAATACTACCACCTTGGCTTCTGCCATTGTTTGTGTCACACAACCCTCCCGTTCTATTGAGTTATAGAGATCCATAAACCGAGGGCTTAATTTCTGGCGGTACTTCTTATAGATGCTCGCCCTGGATAAAGACTAAACCTCCTCTTTGCTAATGTCTTCCTCCATTGGCTCTCTGTCAAATGGTGTCAATTTAGGTAGGGGTAGTTGACTCAAGTATTGTGTTACCACTTCTGGGTCTGTGTGGCCAGAGGTGTACAAAGTGGTATAAAACCTGTAAAGGCTTCCAATCTGGCCTCTGAGTTAGTCATCATTGTGCCATCTGGCTGGGCAATCTGTGCGGTTAGACTCTTTTTTTCCTCAATTGTCTAGCCAACAGTCTGTCCTCCTTATTAGCCTGGAAGTAATATCTCCATTTAATTCCCAGTAGGGTTCTCTCTAGCTCCCAAGACTGTAGGAGATTCAATGAGCTCTTCACCTCTTTCATTTTCACATATGGTTCCCTATTCTTCTTCCCCCTCGTTCCCGCTATTGATTGGAGAAACTCACGCAATTGGCCTCTAATTCCATCTCCAATGCATCTCATTGTCTCAAGCTCTGGACCCTTAATCTTATAAGTTTCCCCCATATTGCCTTAATATTGCCTTAAAAGCATCCCATAGGCCTTCTTCTGTTATTTGTGGTTCTGCATAACTCGTTCGTCACTTTCAGATCTTGGAGTTGCCATGCATGGGGCTTTTGTACAATATACCTAATAATGCAAACTAAATAGTTGTCTCAAAATGCCTCATCATACACAGACATAGTGGTGCACAAGATTGTGAAGCCTCTGTGGGATCTGACCACTGGTCTAAAAAAATGGACTGTTCAGTTGATCTGGAAACACAGTGTCTAAATATCATTCAAATCCAGAAAATGATTGGTCCTAATCAATGCCCAACCAGTATTTACAGAAATGGTACCAAACTAGTCCACTGAGTCTAAGATTCAGATGGCAGAACCATAGAATAGTTTCTACTCCCCCAGAGCTAAACACTGTTTCACCAGCATCCTATTAGGATCTTCTGGAGATCCAGTCCAAATGGTCATCCAAACATATCTAGGTTTAAGAGAAATCTGATCATTCATACTATTATCACCTCATTCACATAACCGTGGGAAGTTGAAACAGATTGTAGGATACTAAGCCGTGTCTTTAAATGCTGTGTTCCCTGCTAATCAGTGTTTTCAAATGTTCTCGGCCCCACACTCCCCCTCCATATGAAATAGAAAATACTGCTTTGGGCTGATGAACCTGTATTGATGTGATATTGAGCGCTGGCTCAAAGTTTTGTAGAAGCATCCCATTGTGTCCAAGAAATGGACCTCTGTCCTCATCATTCATTCCAAATGATTAGCCTGTGACCCAACAAAGCCATTGACCACCCTTTAACAATCATAGGCACTCACCATCCCAAGGTGATCAGCACCATTTTTAAACCGTTTTGTCAGTTCATCAGATCTTCAGATCTGGGTAAATTGGTGGATCTCTAGTAACACACTTTGAGTGCAACCCATTCAACAGCTTCACAGGGTCAGATCCATAACAATAAAGGCATCCATCATATGAGCATAGTGCAGAATCAGTCACAGTTAATAAGGGCAACGTTCACTTTGATGTCATCTAGTTCAATGGCGATCCAAGTGATGCAGAGCCTAAACAAGACCATGCTGATCACACACCACTGTAGGACCCCCCTTTTAATGCAACATTTGTCAGTGACTTCATCATTTACTCCATAGCATAGTGATGCACTGACATCAGCATATAACAACTGAATGGCTTCTATCAATGCCTCTGCCAGGCCCATCTCATGTAGGACATCCCACGGCTTAAGGTCCGTCACTGAATCAAAGGCTTGCATGAAGTCTACGAATGAAAGGAACAGTGTGTCCTTCCTAAGAGTAAGTTATTTCTGCATAATAAGGAAGATTTGATTTTCTTTAATTCTATCTCCAACCTTATTTACAGATTGGGCCAACAGCGGTCAAATGCCAAGCGGGAAATAAATAGACCTGCCATCAAATTAATGCATCTTCTGAAATTCTAAAGATAAATGGGACCCATAGAGTGAGGTTTATATAGAATACATCATCTGGAATCATATCTAGGTGTGGGGCTTTGAACAGATTTGTTAAAAGACTGCCCTATATACATCAATTAATGAGAAATTTAGAATGGGTTCTTTTAGGCTAATAGTTGTGCCCCTCTATCTGGGATGACTTCCTCAAGTAAGTGCTGGCAGTGGTGACTACATGAGAAGTGGCTGGGGGATATCTAACTCACCTCAATAAATGAACCACCACTGGCCTGACCTATGACTTGTTAATGACCCTGTAAGAGGTGTACCAAGGACTCAAAAGTCAGTTTGGTAGGGGGATGACTGTCTCTGCATCTCTGGCTTTTGGGTCTAAGCTATGAATTACTTTTTGCAGCACAGCGGAATTTCAATCTAGTTACTTTGCATATCTGTAGCACCACTTGATTCTAAAAAAAAAATACAGCATACATTTCAATCAGTATTCATATATTGTTTATTTTCGGATCCACACAATCCATAAAACTAGTTTTAACAGAAACGATTACAAGAAACAAAACACTATGGCCATCATTTGTGAGTCTCCAAGAGTACTGGTGATACCCTTCGCTTGCACTTTGGTACTGCAGGTACCCTCGCAAGCCCCTACTCTGAGGTCAAAGGCATTTCAAAGACTATTCTTGAAAACTGACATTGCTACTGAAATCCGTTTGGGTCGTGACTCTGGTGGTTGCCCTGACACAGTAGGCGCTGACTGCCATGTGACCTCCTTCTTCCTGCTTCAGAGCTTTCCTTACATGATTCCGCTACGGCTTGAAACGTTCCAGCTTCCTGGATTCAGCGTTTGGCATCTGATGTCACCAAGCGATGCACCACACATCTGGAGTTGTCAGAGTGGAAGCAATCCTGTTCCCTAAGGGCTTTGCTACTGCCTCCGTAGCCCAGACACTACAGTAAGTTCCGTGATCTTGTTCTATGATCTTTCCTGCGTCTATTGTTCTCTCTGCCTTCTATCTACTCCTTTTCTTCTCTTCCAGTTTTCTACCTGCATACCATCCCCACTGCTGTCCGTTGAGCCGTATGACCGCTGCCCGCTACCGGAGTCTCCCATGCTGCTTTCCCCTATTGCTGAATTCTGAGCTGCGTGATCGCTGTCTGCACCCTGGGCGTATTCACTCTGCATGTGTGCCCGCTATCCGGATTGACAACAGCCTGCTGCCAACACCTTCTTGCTGAAGCCTAACATCATTACCATCCCCTTTACTACAGTGGATTACCCAGACTTCCACTAGGGTTTTTTACCCCAGAGGGTTTCCACAGGGTCCCCTGCTTTTTTATGCAAACATCCTTATCATGAGCACAGGGGCCCTAGGGAGGTTCTCACAGTCAACTGCTGCAGTCCTGTTATCAGGTCAGTGCCTTAGCTGTACTCTATACAGTTAGCGACGCCCACATCATGGAACAAATGCAGCAGTTGGTGGCCGCTGTGCAGATTCTTACCCTTGAAGTGCAAACACTCAAAAATGAGAATGTAACGCTTCATCAACAGTTGACATCCCTCCTGGCCCATTACCAGGGGCTAAGTATGATGGAAACCCCCGGAAATTTAGAGACTTCCTAGATGCTTGCATGGTACAATTTTTCTTCAAGGCTCAGTATTTTCCATCTGAACGTGACAAAGTGGAATACATGAATCACCAACCTTTTAGGCAGCACATTAGCATGGTCCACCACACTGGATGCTACCAGTAACCCTATCCTAGATTCACATGAAGGATTCATTAACAGGCTCAGAGTGATGTTTGGTCAACAAGAGGTTGCAGTGTCTGCCCAAGTGCAGCAATTGGACATCAGACAAGGAAAGGAAGAAAGGACGGCCGGGTTTGCAGGCATGGGAAAAGCTCTGCTCGAGCCCTCCTCTTCACAGATGGGGATGAACCAATGCAGTTAGGAATGGCTCGGGGTCCTTTGACAGCAGAATAGTGGGCTAGAATGCGCTTTAAGGGTTTATGTATGTATTGCGCCTCCCTGATACATCTAGTATGGGACTGCCCTATAGCACCCCAAGGAAATCAATGTAAACAGGCCTATGATCCGGGAAGTACTGCTGAGTTCCCCAGGTCCTTTCTCTATGATATGATATGATATGGCGTTTATAACTCGCCTATACACAAGTGTTTCAAGGCGTGACGAGGCAAGGGTGGGGACAGACAACGATCCTATTAGGCCAGGTGTCATTCAGATCGCGCAAGTGCATGGGAAGGGGGGGGAGGAGAAGTGCGCAGGGGGGAAAGGGGAGGGGAAAGTGTAGTACATGGGAAAGCGGAATAAATAAGATAAATAAGACAAATAAAACAGCCAGCTAGTGGCAAGTGCACGGAAGTGCAGACATAAGTGCTGGTAGGGGGACTGAAGGGATACAGAAAACGGTCCCCAAGTGCAGGGAGACAGTGCGGGTGGGCAATTGACGGGGCCTGGGCCAGAGATCAGAAAGGGTTGCCAGGTAACTAGTGCAGTTTCAGTCAGGAATTCAGCAGGGGAGGGGTGGGGAGAAAGCAGAAGCAAAGAGAAAAGTTTTGAGGTGTTTCCGGAACTGGATTTGGTTCTCCTCGAGTTTCAGGGAGGCAGGAAGGCTGTTCCAGAGAGAGGCCCCTGCCGAAGAGAGTGATCTGCCACCAACTTGTTGCTTGGAGAAGCGACTGACCCTGAGGGAGTTGGAGGCAGATGAGCGAAGAGCTCGAGAAGGAAGATATTTAGGGAGAGAGAGTTGAAGGCCTTGTGTACAATGCAGAGGGTTTTGAACTTAATCCTTGCAGCCTCTAGGAGACAGTGCAGATATTTCAGTCCTGCAGAGATACGATCCCTGGGCTTGAGGCCAAGGACAAGTCTCGCCGTCCTGTTCTGGATAAGTTGTAGAGGGCGGAGAATGGAGGCAGGCAGATTTAGATAGAGGCTTTTACAGTAGTCCACCTCAGATAGAACCAGGATTCTGGAGACAGAGAGCTTCTGCGGGAAGGAGAGGAAAGGAGGAATACCTCTGAGGAGGTGCAGCTGGTAGTGTGACTTTTTAGAGATGTCAGAGATGTGAGGGAGAAGGAGAGTGCAGAGTCGAAGATGACCCTGAGGTTTTTAGCCTTGCAGGTAAGAGTGGGAGGAGGGCCAGAGAGGCTGGCCAGCCAGCCAGAGAGCTGTAGTGAAGGAGGGAGTGGGTGTGCTGATGAGTAGAATCTCAGTCTTACTGGCATTAAGGCAGAAGTCGTTGGCGGCACACCATTCCTGGATGGCAAACACTGAGAGATGAGAGAAGGAGAGGAGGAGGAGGCCGAGGGTAGCCTGAAAAAGAGCTGGGTATCATCCGCATAGCACTGAAAGTTGGGGCAGAGAGCGGCGATGCATTGGGCAAGGAGTGCCAGGTATTGGTTGAACAGCCAGGGAGAGAGATTAGATCCCTGGGGGACACCACAGGTAGAGAAAAAGACGTCGGAGAGGAAAGACCCAAGTTGGACATCGGAGGGTCAGTCAGAGAGCAAAGAAGTCAGTCACGCCAGAGCCTGGCCAGTGATACCCAGGTTATTACGGAGACGGTTGAGCAGGATCGCATGGTTGACAGTTTCAAAGGCAGAAGAGAAATCAAGCAAAATAAGAATGCAAGGGGTGTTAGAGTCGAGGTTGGAGAGCAGGTCTTCACGGATGTTCAGGAGAGCAGTTTCCGTGCCTCTGGCAGCTCTGAATCCAGAGTGATGGTCATGAAGACAACCAACAGATTCAGTGTGGAGATTGAGCTAGGAGATGGCCAGTTTCTCCAGGAGCTTGCCCAGGATGGGAGTGATGGAGATTGGGTGATAGTTATCCGGGCAGGAGGGGTCAGCAGAGAGTTTCTTAAGAAGAAGGTGCACAAGAGAGTGCTTCAGGGGGGAAGGGAAGACACCAGTGGTGAAGGAGTGGTTGCTGAAATCTGCCAGGGCAGGAGCCAGGGAGTCGATGTGATCCTTTATAGTTTTGGAGGAACAGGGTTGAACCTGTTTCAACGAGACTTTCATAGATCGGACTTGTCTAGAAACCTTGTCTGGGGAGAAAAGGGGAAATGCAGAGAAGGAGGGGGAGGGGTGGTTGCAGAAGGGGACAGAGGAAGAGCAGGGAATAGTGGGATAAGAGGAGGAGAGTAAGGACAGGATGTCCTGACTTTTAGAGATGAAGTGAGAAGCCAGTGCCCTGCAGAGGGCCTGGGAAGGGACAGGAGAGGTAGAGACTACGGCAGGATTGCCCAGTTCCTTGCAGATTTTTTAAAGAGTTCGGCCGCGTTGTTAGATGCCGCAGAGACGCAGACTTGGATATGAGCTCTCTTCTTGATGAGGACAGAGAGCCGGTATTGGCTTTGTAGCAGGCGGCAGGCCAGTTTGTCAGAGGATGAACTTGAGGAACGCCATTTTCTCTCGGCAACCCTACACTTGCGTTTTAGGTTAACAAGATCGGAGTCATACCAGGAGTTACACTTGGCTTTGGGCGTCAGGCAGATTCTTGTGACAGGGGCAAGGATATCCAGAGTATCAGATATAGAAGAGTGGAGTGTGGAGAGGGATGTGTCAGGATGAGAGTCAGCCAGAGGGGGAGGAGGGGATGAGAAGGTGGCAGCGAAAGCCTCAACTAACACACGCTTAATGGGTAGGATGACCGAGAAGGTGGGTGGCAGTGACGGAGGTGGCTTGGCCTGCGGGGTAGGGAGGGTGAGGTGGGAGGATAGGAGAAAGTGGTCACTCCAGGAGAGAGGAGTGGAGAGAGGGACAGAGAGGGGAAGGTTTGAAGAGATCAGAACATCGAGAGTGTGCCCTGCAGAATGAGTTGGGCCAGAGGGGAGAATGGTGAGTGGTGAGTGAGAGAGAGTTGCAGAGTTCGCGAAAGAGTTCAGAGGGGGGACAGGAGGTATCCAGGTATCCAGTTGAATATTGAAGTCTCCGAGGAGGAGGAGTTGAGTGGTTGAGACCAGGAGTGATGAGGAGAGATCCGCCCACTCAGAGAGGAAGGAAGAGACCTGACCAGGTGGCCGTAAGATAGTAGCCATGGTAAGCGAATGGCTCTCCCATTATTAGTCCATGGTTCTATACTTCGTCCCAATGAAGAATTAACTAACATACCTGCCCTGTTGATTGCAGGGCTGCTTCATGGATGACAAATGAGTACAAGATAAAGGCATACCTAGAATATTCAAATCTGTTACTGTACTTGTGGGACGGGTTGATGGTACCCCTTTAGTCTTTGGCCCTATCTCCGAACACACTACATCTATAAATGTAACCATTGGGTCTTATGCAGAAAACATTTTGTTTGATCTCATCAAGGATATGCTTTTTTTTAATGTAGTTTAATTATACACTTTTTCATTTGTAAGGAGAGACATGTAGAGATCGAGAATAGATGTGTCTAAGTCAGTTCTCTTGTTAAGTTCCAAGATGTTTTGAAGAAATAGAGTGATTGTGTTCGTGTATTTATTATTTTGGCCATTAAGTAGCACAGACCATCTTTCCTCTGTGCCCATTTGTTGCACTGAAAGTTCGAAAAAGGCACCGAATTGTTCCTGTTAAGTCGAGAGTGACTGGCATTCCATCACAAGGTGGAATAACGTTTCAGGTATAGTTTGAGCATTGCAGGATCGACAATGATGATCCATGAGGGGTATCTGTCTAGCAATGGCGAGATTTGATCTTGTAGGTATCGTGTTCAGACGTATACTCAGGAACGTTGTTCTGATGATCGGGTCTGGGAACAGTGAGAGATATTTGGGTAGGCCATGGATTGTCCGAATGTCTGTAGTACTAGTACACTGGAGGTTCTGTTGATAAGTGTTTTTGATTTGAATTGTTTTTATCCAGTCATTGGATAGGATTTCGATTTTTTGCATTTTGAGGACGCAGCGTTAAAAGTTCCTCTGATATGTCCTCATTGACCATCTCTTGTAGAAGATTCTGCTTCCATTCTTGGAGCACTGTGTTGCTAAAGGTGTTCGGGTGGAGCCTCAGGATTTGTATGGCTTGAGTTTTCTGGTCAGTCAGTATTTTACAAAATATGTCCAGTCGCTTCCAGAGTACGATAGAGGCCAATGATTGGGTTGCCATCTCGTATCTTATTCTTGGCATCGGGTATGACGTTGGCAGATGTAGGATTCTGCGCCAGAAGATTGCTTCGTACTTTATCCAGTTTATTGACCTTGCCTTGAGCATTGCTTCTGTGCCATAGGCGATGATAGGGATACATTTTTGTCTGTAGTAAGCTATGATGGGTTTAAAAGAGAATTTTCCATATTTGTGGTGTTTCGAGCATCCTTGTCTGCTAGTGCTTGTGATTTCTGTTCGATTTTGTCTTGCCATTGTTCTACTGATTTAGACACACCAAGGTATTTGAAAGTAGTGACTGTTTCCAGTAGTATTCCATCAAGAATGAAAGTAGCTTTTTTTCTTTTTTGAATGGAATTTCGGCTAGCGCCACTGTGTTGGTTTGTGCAATGTTAATAGCCAGTTCATTTATGGTCATGTATCTGCTTAATGATGTTGAGGTCGTTTGCAGTCCTGATATAGTCTTGTCAAAGAGAATGATATCATCGGCTTATGCCATGATGGGAACTGGGATGGAATTTATCTTTGGTGGATTTGTTAGAGTGCTGAGTATATGCTCTTCAATGTAATCAGTAAAAAGGTTGTATAAAGTTGCCACAAGTGGGCATCCTTGTTTTAGGCCGTTTTCCGTGTCGATTGAGTTTGTGGTTGCACCTTATTTCAATAATCTGACCTTAATTGATGTTTTAGAGTATAGGAGTTTGATTGGCTCCAGGATGTTTGTTGGGCATTACCATACTTTCAATTTGGAGCAAAGTTTTTCTCTTGATATGACATCAAATGCCATGTGTAGGTCTATGAAGGCAGTATGTACGGTGGTATGATTATTGATGGCCTCGTGTTTGATTAGGTTTATCAGTATCAGATTGATGTTGGTTCCCACTTTGGGGGTGAAGGCAATTTGTCTGGCAGCGAACCTGCCAGTATCTGTTGCCCAGGTGGTCAGATCTTTTAGAAGGATTGACGTGAACAATTTTCCAAGAGGATCGAGGAGAGCGATGGAACGGACGTTCGCTGGATCATCTCAGGCTCCTTGCTTGTGTATAGGAACAATTGTGGCAGTCCTCCATGAATTGGGAATTTGATTGAGGGCATTGATCAAAGTTAGAAGTTTGCACATAAACATCGCCCATGCGGGGGGATCTTCTTTGATGACGGCATTGGAAGTGCTATCTGGTCCTGGTTCTCTTGAGGCGTTTAAGTTTTTAATCATGAGGATAAAGTCATTGTAATGTGCGTTTACTTGCCTTTTTCTTTTATTGGGAGTTCTTTTGTCGGTTTCTTGTGTTGTTCGGGCTTTGTAGATGTTTGAGAAGTGAAGGGTCCAGGTTTCTTGGGAGACGTTGGCCGTCAATTTGTATTGATTTTGGGAGTTGTCATTTAATACATTCCACAGTTCTCTGGTGTTGTGGGACTTTCAAATATTTTCAGCATCCAGTTGTTGTAGGATTTAGTTTTTAGATTTTCTCCAGTTCGAATATTTTTGCTTTAGTTCTTTGCTGTTGCAACGTTTTCTACGGTTTTGATTTTGTTCAGTTGGCGTAGTGATTTCGTTAGGAGTTTTTTTCTTTCAGCTGTTTCTTGGTTATATGTATGTTGATGATATTTCAAGGATCGAGTGCCACTTGATTTTTGGAAGGGTACTAGAATCCATTGATAGTTAAGTTTATCCGCATCTTTCAGAGTAGAATTTTGGAATGTGTTTGGGAATGCAGACATCGCTTGCTGAGGAATGCGTAATCTAGTTGATGTGCCAGTCAATTCAAGAGGACATTGTGGTGTGGGTTTGATTTGTTTCGGTAGACCACAACCGTGTATGATTATTTGGTTGTGATCACTTTTGTCGGAGAGAATCGCTTGTACTTTCAATACTGATCCATGCAGATGTTGTGATAAGAAAATATAGTCAATTATCGCTCTTGAATTTCCTCTTGACCATGTCAGAATGATTTGATTTGAGTTGTCAGTGGCATGGTCGACTAAAATTAGGTTACGAGTAGTTATTTCTTTCATCCACCTTCTGGCTTGTATCAATAGTTTTGTTCGGTTTAAGAGACTGCCATCTTGAGTGTATAGATGGATATTTAAATCTCCACAGATTATAATTTCAATTGACTGATTGTTGGCGGCAAGTTTGTCAATTGATAGGAAGACTCCATCAATAAATGTTTCACTCGCAATGGCCACTGGATTCCAGTAAAGGTTCAGTATTGCGATTACGGTTCTATCTTTTTTGGGAGGTGGGTTCTTCTGGGTCATTGCATGTACTCCTGTAGTTGTTATTGTTGTGATTTGTGTCCAAGAGTTGATGTTTTCAGTGCTCAGTACATTCCATTGTGGATTGATCTTGATCAGGGTGAGGAGACCGGATGCCGGTCTTCCTTGGTTTTTTACTATTGCTGGGTTCAGAAAAGTAAGAAATCTGTTGCAGGCCGGTGTTGCACTAAGCCAAGTTTCTTTTAAACAAATGATTTGATAATTATCTTCGAGTTAAACAACAAGCAGACCTCAAACATACTAAGGATCCCGTCTTTTAGCCTGGTGTTTGAGTGTGGCTGGCTTCACGTTTTCTTCCCCATCATTTGGTTCCCTCCAAAGTCACTCCTCAGTATTCTGGCCCCTTTCCTGCCTTGGCTGTCAGAGGTCCTGTGGCATATACATTGCTCTTGTAGACAAACAGAACCTGTCATCTGCTGACAGGTGGTCCCTAACGGCACTCCAACAGGGGAAAGCAAAACCCCTACAATATTAGATGTAAGTACATTCACTATTAAATAAATATAAATCACACCAAGCATTAGTTGTTCGTGTAAAGTAAATTAATTTATCAAGGTTAATAAACCTTGGACTTGAACTATATTGCAGACTGGATATGTAACACCAACATAATCTTAATTTCAGACAATTAAATTTAACACCAACACTCCTTCTTGCTAACTAGCAAGAATTCACATGAAATTGTAATACATTAAATCAACAACTCCACATTGATTAGGGTTGAATCAAGTCAAATGTTAGATCACACTGAGCACATATTTTTCATATGGAAATTTAAGGAGTTGTAACATTCATCATAGGCATATAGAATGTAAATATCACAATGATACTTCCGGAAATTCTTTGTTACAAACAATTAGATTCCCTATATTGATGTCCCCATGTGTTCCAATTCAGTGGGCAGTGTCCACTTTATTATAATGCCAACGCGTTTCGGAAAAAATCCTTCTTCAGGGCGGTTACTGCTGTACATACATTTTCATTCAAATTCAGTTTGAGTTACAAACTCCTTTGCCCAGTGAATCTTGATATTTCAATCTAATAAACTGTTGATAGTATTTCAGACAGGAGTTCAGAGTAACCCCTCTTGTACTTTGGCGCTTGGTCAGCAACTGCACTGGAAACCTGGAGGCAAACAAGAAGTCTTGCCACCTACCTGGTCCCGCATACACCCTCTCTTCAATGTTTCTTAGTTGAAGCCCACGTAACCGATCATTTCCACGGACGTCAATTGCACCATCCCCCACCAGTGGACACTTCTACGGGCCCCAAATATGAAGTGTCTGGGATTTGTGACTATCGTTACATTTGAGGCAGGCTACACTATCTTGTGGATTGGAAGGGATATGGTCCCTCAGATCGTACTTTGGAACCTGCTTCGAATGTTCATGCTTGTGTTTTGGTGGTGCGTTTCCATCAGTTATCTCCTTGGAAACCTGGTCCTCTCGCTTCAGGGAGGTGGTATCTCCACTGCTATCACATTGAGCCGTATGACCGCTGCCCGCTACAAGTGTCTCCCATGCTGCATTCCTTCAATGCTCACTTCTGAGTCGCGTGATCGCTGTCTGCACCCTCGGCGTATTCACTCTGAATTTGTGCCTGCCGTCCGTATTGACACCAGCCTGCTGCCAAAACCTTCTTGCTGACGCCTACCATCATTACCAGCCCGTTTACTACAGTGGATTGCCCAGACTTCCACTAGGGTTTTTTACCCCGGTAGGTTTCCATAGGGTCCCCTGCCTTTCTATGGAAACATCCTTATCAGGAGCACGGGGACCCAAGGGAGATTTTCTCAGTCAACTGCTGTGGTCCTGTTATCAGGTCAGTGCCTTAGCTGTACTCATTACAGTTTTCATGAACTCCCCTGACTATCTCCCCAAGTGCCACATTCTTATGGAAAATCTGCATTCTTTGTGTTTCTCTGACAAGGGGTAGGTCATTAGTGTTTTAAATTCGTTTATTGAATTGATTGTTTTTTTTATAAAGTGCCTATTTGTAATGATCGTCTTTTATTTTTGTACCACCAAAATATTGTTATCTGTGTTCAACTTCAACCTTTATAAGCTTGCAGCAGCCGTAGCCGACCATTGCCCCACATTACCAAAACAGGTGAAGAAGGTATGACCTGTTGGGCTCTGCCCTTTTTGGCTTCTCTATCATTGGGATCACGATTGGTTTAGTAGTAGGGTGTGGCTGGGTAGGCAGTTCCTCCAATATTTACCCCTGTACTCCCGCAGAGCAGAAGTCCTTTTGTCACACTGGTGGACAGCAGTGGAATTCGATACAGACTGCACCTACAGCTTTGTAAATCAATGTAGAAGGCTGTTCATTCAATGTTAGAGGCACTGACAGACAATTGTAAATGTTGTAAAATGTAAATGGACATAAGCTCCCCTCTGGGCATGGAAGTAGACGGGTGCAGAGTTAATGATAGGGATTGGAAAATGCTGGATCAGAGCAGGGTGGAACTTCAGAAGAAATGGGAGACACACTAATAATCTCCTAAGTGGGAGGGAAGTCTGTCAAGCAATGTCAAACAAAGAGAGTTTAGGTATTTGTTACATTGGGCCTGCTCAAAGATGTGCTGCCGTGCTCCAGTGGAACCTTCTCCGGAGAACACTACTGTACAATCCATGCAGGAAGGTTGACATAAGAAAAGTGTCATTTGGTGGCAGAGAAGGCGGAGGGTCACAGTGCTGAGGGTTGGCTTTGAATGACTTAGCTTAAGAAATCCTCTATTGTTAGGTCCAAATGCGAGTGGAGCCATCCTCATTTCAGTATCATATCCCCAAGGATTTGGTTCAGCGATATGAAGTTTGAACACTAGAATTACCCATCTAATTCAAGGAGGCTCCAGCCCTCACAAGCTGTCTACTGACAGCTGGAATAGAAGTTATCATTCAGTTGGCTTCAGGGGAAAAGGCCTTTAATGGCAAAATGAAAGCCATCATCCCCAGGAAGTTCTACGAGACCTCAGAGCTATACCCCAGGAGCGTTAGAGGGCTCACAAAAGGGCCAATACAACTGTGTAGGCATTTACACATCAGTCTCTGAAGTATCTGAAGTATCTGAATGGGCGGGTCACTGGTAACAAAGCCGACGCATTTGAAGGAATGTCAATTTGATTGCATGTGACATGTCCTTAAAAACTGTGAGGCAGAGTTGCATCAGCTTCCAGTGGAGAAGAATATCAAAGACTCTACAGAGCTCGCTGAGGCTGTTAGGGCTTGAGTTCAGAAAAAGACACAGAGAGACAAATGCCAGAAGAAAAGGCTACTGATAAAAGCAAACACAAGACCGGTAAGGGCAAAGGTTCCCACTTCCCTGTCCAGCATGTCCAACAAAGGCCGTCAGAGTGAAGAAAGGAAAGAGTAAGGAGATCAGGAGGACATAGAGATGTCTGCCCGCTGCGTTCAGACAGCGAGCAGAGAGCTTGGTGTTTAGAACCTTTCGTATTATTGCAATGTATGTTGGTGTGTTTTTGGTGTATGTAGAACAGATCTACATGCCTACTCATGTTAAGTACATTTCGCTATCTACATATATGCAATGATGTCCTGCCTGATACTGCACTGGTCACCCGGCTACCCTCTAATTTCGGACACAGCTCCCTGCCCACCCAGTTGCACACCCACACTGCCTCCTGGCAACCCTTGCACTTGAGTCTGTATCTGTAACCCTCTAGTCCCCTTACCTGCACCTTTGGCCACCTGCTGTCTGCACTTATCCTGGCACCTGCCACCTGCTGGCCGCATTTCTTGCTATTGTTTTGATCCCATGTGCACCCTCCTCTTTCCCCTGGCACTTTTCCCCTCCCCTGCACGTGTGCGATTTCAATGCCACCTGCCCAAGTAAGATTGTTGTCTCTGTCTTCCCTCTGTTCCTCCTTCCCTGCCTCGTCGCGCCTTGAAACACTTGTGTATAGGCGCGTTACAAATGCTATATCACATCACATCATAACCTTATTTTGCATGTTAAGATGGTCAACATCATGGATAGAAACTAATCTTTAAAAGGGGATGTGGCAGTTATCGCACTTTAACTGACTTTGAAGTGAACACTGAACTGTTGCTGTTTTGGGTTTTTCAGTTGTAAATTACCCATCCCGTAACTTCAGCCACGTGGCCCTGCAGAGCAAAAGACATGTCATGCAGGGCTTAAGGCGCTAGATCCAGAGCTTCTCTGTGTGTTTCCGAATCCACCAGGCCCTGCTTGGCAAACGGGCCCTGCTTGCCCGTCCCGTCCGACCTGCTTCGGGAGAAAGAAAATGCCACATGGGAATACCAGCTTTTACTGCTGCTTTGAATTACAACCAATTGTGCGGAAAATAGCCCAAACTGAAACCCTCGCTCGTCCTCTCATGACGCTTCAGATCACGTGAGACTGGGTGCATGTTAAGTATAAGGCCTCTGAAAATAAAACCACTATCGGTGCCATCTTCTAACAAAAGTCTCCCCCTCAATCCTGCAACTAGAGTAATGTAAAAATCTAGCAAAAGACAACATCATTCATTGTTAAGTGGCCATATTTATTAACACTATGGTGTCAAAATATTGTGTTGTAAATATGTAATTTTTAAACTTAAAACAAACAAATGAATGCAAAATAAGAAAATGGCATGTCCCTTTTTATAGTAAAATGAAATGGAAATGGCAATACAATGCTCAATTTTGGCCTAACCTGCCAGAGTGTTGTGAAAAGCAGCAGTATTTTACCATGTCAAGATGGCCACGCTATTAGTATGTCTGCAGTTCAAGTGGAAGCAAAGGAGTCCAGCGTGGGTCTGTTTTGGGCGGGGATGGGTGGAGAGGGGGATGGAGGAAGCATAGCCCTTACCATGGCCATGGCCTAGAATGGGGGGAAGGGGGAAGAACCAAACAGCACCCACAGGCTGTGTGTACCTCCTCAGATTGCATGTCCCAAAATACTGTCCTCCTCGATCTCATCTCTGATATCTCCCTTCCCCATGAGAAAGGTGTTGGCTTATAGGTGCCACTTTCAGTACCACCTGTCTCTGGAGGATAGCTCTGGGGCAACATGCTCCCCTTGGAAACAAGACGACACAGAGCAACACAGGTTCGATCCCTAGGTTCGTGCTTCCAAACCTCTGTGTATTAAGTGGGTTATAAATAACCCATTATGTCATACCTAACAGCCAAAACTAAAAAGGACCTTTGGGCGAATTCATGAAAATCGGAAAATTGTTTCCTTTCAATTCGAGTTCTTGCATTATTTGTTTTAGCCTGCTCTCTCTTCTTGAAATATGATACCGATATCTGAAAGGTTCACACATGTGTATACTTTACCAGATTCTGTGCGTGTAACAACATTCTCGATAAACTTGTCTTCTCTTCTTAAGCTCTTTTAAGGATGGTAGAAAGGGCGAATGTCATCTCCGGATACATGGAAAGACGCTGCGATAGCTGAGGATGCTCTCCACCAATGCTTAGAAAATAATAAAAGCATTGTTCTGTTTGTGCAGCGTGATTTTCTGTGTCTTCAAAACTGCATGTGACGGTCTCTACTGCCATCTTGAGGTCGAGAGTCAGCTTTTTTTATTAAATACGAATTTATCTCTCCGTAAGATTTCTCTCATGCTAGTTGCTACACATACTTTGAAGTAGGTTCTAAAAAATGTTAACTGTGAATTATTGTCCATTTTTTTAATTTTGTAACTTAAAATTGATGTTTATTTTTTCAGCTATATCAATTACATTTTTTTTTACACCTGCATACACAAGTTTTGGTAGACGATTCGCCTATGATTAGGTACGGTACCTGAGACACACGTTCCCCAAAGTGGATATTGCACGTGGGGGCCGGCCATCATTGCAATATCACGGAAACATGTCCTCTCTGTGCAATTGTAATCCTTTCCACCACAAAGTGAAAAATAATGATGTGTTATTAATATAATGCCTTAATCCAAAGCACCAAAATTGGTACTCATTGAGCGATCTCAGAAGTACGAAAGGCTGGAATTCGAACCTGTGACCGGCAGATCACGCTCAGATTGCAGCAGCGAGCGCTCAACCTGCTGAGCTATCTCACCAGCTTAAAAACCAAAAAGTTATAAACCAATACAGGGGAAATCGCCTTTGCACTTCACTTGCTTACACTGTGTATGTTGACAAGTGTGAGCGCTTCCGGCAATCAATGATTTTGGAAGTCATTTACAATAGATTCCAGTTTACCAGGTGAAAAGTTGGTGTATCCCATAGGAATCCATTGGTTTAACGCTAAAACGAAATACATGCTGCTGTTAAAACATGTGCTATTACAATGCGGAGCAGGAAGGATTGTCCATTCACTGCCTCAAAACAAAACTAAAATCCCAGAGAACATTAAAGATGTTAAAAGAGGTGTAACACATATAAGCCTGTCTTAACACCTTCTTTAACACTCCATGGGACTGCATGGTGTCATGGGTCAACTATTGCCATTAAGACAAGCCATGGCCTTGGGCAGGTCAGATAGTACAGTGAGCTAAACGCTCACCCCTGATATCTATGTGCAACCTGCTGTGCAGGTTTGAATCCTGGCAGGGTACACTCAACCTTGTGAGGTCGATACAATCAGCAACACTCTGTGGGATTATAATGTCTTTGCGGTTGTTTCAGTCCTCTGGGGTTTATGGGTGTGTAGCGCTATATAGGAAATATGTTATTATTATTAAATGCTTCATAGTGATCTTAATCTTCCACTCAATGACAGAAAGTGTAACTACATACCTGAATATGTCATTGCTTTGAGTGTTTTCTAAAAGTGCCCAAGAGCAGCCAAACAGCGCTTAGCTATGGTTAGGCTCAGATGTGTTCAATCCAAGGACTCATATAGACATTTGGTCCACAATCACTCTTCCATAGGTCCCAGGCCGAGGACCAAAGACACAGTAATGGAGCCAATCTGGTTGGTGACCTGTGGTCAAACCTTTTTTTGAGTTGGTCAGCATATTTGTTGGCCCAAGAGCCATTTGCTGTATAAGGCTTGGGTGTGCCAAGCTACTATAATTCCCAATGACAGTAGCCCTATCTCAAAACGAATAATCTGTACAGGCAAACTTTGAGGAAGGGCAAGGACTCTCTTCCAATAGATCCTAATAGATCCCAACTAGGCCTGCTTTCACACAGTTTGGATTCAGCACCATATGTTACACGTGGAACAGCCTTTTGAATGTAAAACGTTAGAATTGGGATACATAAAAATTGACCATACTTCCTACGGTTCTTTAACCCATGTGCGGCCATTGTGTCCAGCTTGCGGCTGGTGCCTTCTTTATGAGGGATTTCCTGCAAGCTTGCATTAATACTCAGCCCCAAGTATTTATACTCTCTGACAATTTCAAGTGATTTTTTTATATATTGTCTAGTTAAATGGCTGGCTTTTGTGCATCCGTTTTTCGACATAATCAGGATGTTTGTTTGTCTACATTGACTGTTAGGGAATTTTCCCTGGCCTATTGCTCTAATGCATCTAGTTGCCTCTGCAATCCAATTGGGTTTGGTCAAATAACACTAGATCATTGGCACATAACAGCCATGAGATAGAAGCCATTCCTAATCTTGGAGGGAAATAATCGACTTTGCTTAGGTGGGGGCCCAGATCTTTAATAAAGACATTTAACAGCATTGGTGCCAACATGCAACCCTGCTTAAAGCTACAAGATGTTGAAAGTGGATTTGTCAATAGGCCTTCTTGATTCAATTTGACTCCTATGGTGGTATCTGAGTAAAGCTGCACAATAGGATTCAAGATAATGTTTGGACAGGCCGCCGTACGCATCTTTTCCCACAGGCCTTTTTAGCAAGGTTAGCATTAATACATTCACAGCCATTCTTAAACCAGCTACAAATCCTGATTGTCTGATATCACAGAGTTCATGTTTTTTTAATCCAGGTTAAGAGCTCTTTCAGTAGTAAACGGGCAATCAGTTTGCCTGGATCATCCAGGAGGGCTATCGGACGATCATTTTGGGGATTTTCTCTGTCTCCGCACATTTACCGATTGCTTCCAGGAGACAGGGATCTTCCCGGAATCCGCTGTTTTCCAGACGATCACAGTTAGAATATTAGCCCATTGCTCGAGGTATGCCTTATGCATTAGATTAGTGAGCCTGTCAGGGCCCAGAGCTCTCGAAGAGCTCAATTTCTTTATTTCAATTGGGCTATCTTCCTGATTAATATTAAAACAAGAATGATCACACCTGCACAAAAGGCTAGCCTTTTCACGTGTTGCCACTACTGCTGCAAACAGGTCAGAGAACAAGGCCCTCCAGGTCTCATCCTGGATTGGATTAATCATTGCTGGAACACTCAGGTCATTACACCGGCCCTCATTACGACCCTGGCGCTAAGGGGTTTGCGCCAGCGTTAGCTGCGCCGACCCCTTACCGCCAACTACGAGTTCCCAGAGCGCCATGGTCATTTTTCCGCCCGCTTTTTGCGGGCGTAAAAATCCATGGCGCTATGGGACCTCGGTGTTAATTACGCCACCGTAGTGTACGGTGGCGTAATTAACACCTTCCCCACTCCCATTGAGCCCTATGGGGCCGAAATGGGAATGGGGAAGGGTAAATGGGTCAATGGGGACTTACCGCCCCGCCGACCTCGGAATGGGGCGGTAAATCCGCCATCCGCCATGGCGTAAAGGGACTTTGCGCCATGGCGGAAAAGTCCGCCGATGGCGGTAAAAATCCGCCAGGGTCGTAATGAGGGCCACCGTGTTTTCAAATGAGTCCGTTTTTGAGCACTCGATTTTGAGGCGAGAGCCTGAAGCATGCTCTCTGTCCTGCATCATAATGCTCCTATGCCCCCTTGCCCAGTTCTTGTATTTAAGTTTTTTTTTTTTTTAGGATGGTACCTTTTGTCCTTGTGGGCTCCTTTGATAATTTGCCTTCTCTCCTTTTTATGTTGAGATTTCTTCTCTTGCACGTCTCGGTCGTAAGTATGTTTAAACATAAAATGCGGCTGCTGAGTGCTACTTACTCTCCCCACAAATACGTTAATCACTGAGATGCACCCCAAATCAACATTTACATCTGGTCTTTGGTAGTTTTCAAGCAAACACTTTATAAATTATAGAAGCTTTGGGTGAGTTCATTTCAGTCTGTTTCTACCTCCCTCCAGTGAAAGGTTAGGCTAGTAGTTCTGATCGAAAAGCTCATTAGAACTAGTCTCCGGCCCAACGTAGGAAATTCATGATCACTATTCTTAGTTTGAATAACCCGGAAGTCCAATACATCATTAAAAGTTGACCTTGAGATAAAGACGTAGGGGGTCATTACAACCCTGGCGGTAGTGGGTTAACGGGGCCAGTAGAGCTGCCAGCCCCATTAACCCCCTACCACCTCATTACGAGGACTCCTCGCGGGACCCAGTAAGGACGCCTGGTAAAACCAGGTTTTACCAGGCGTCTATAGCGGGTCCCGCGATCAGGCCAGCATGCTAACAATGGGCCCGTCATTAACAGGCCTGTTGTTAGCATGCTCCCCATTCCCTTTGAGCCCTGTGGGGGCTCAAAGGGAATGGGGATGTGTTCCTTGAATGAGGAATTACCTGGCCCTCCAAGGTTGGAATGGCCCGGTAATTCCTCATTCAAGGAACCCAGACCCGGTATGGGGGTAGCATGGTTACCTCTCTACTCGGAATGACCCCCATCATCTGAAATGGCAATTGGGTTCCAATATAAATTCCTAATAGGACGGGCCCTTTTTGGGCCTTAATTAGCACTTCTTAAACTGAGCCTAGTCAGTAGAATATATTGATAAGGTGTAGCCCATGGTTCTAGGGTGAATCCCAAGCTAAGTTTACATGCCATCAATAGCCCTGCTGACGGTCTGTGTTTGGGGCCTTTGAGCGCTAGGTTAAGGGATATTGCATAACCATCCCAAGTTGGTTGGGAAAGAAGCCTGGCTTCTTGCACAAGTATAATGTGTCCCATGAGGGTATTTGTACCTCCCTTTCTTTACCTAAGGTTAAATGCTAATTGCCCTTATTAATTCTCTCACTCCCCTGATTGTTTAATGTTTTGGCAACCCTAGACTCTTCCTCTACTACTTCACAATTTCCTTCTTAACTCTCCTTGACTCCCCATGCAGAGTATTCAAAGTGGTTGGAAGATCAGACTTTTTTTATTTCTCTCCTGGGCCTTCTCCTGCCTTACATCGCTACCATGTCTTTGGGTTTGTTGTGCAGTATTAACCTCCATTCTAAAGCCCTGATCTTTGAATTGTCTCTTGTGCATTAATCATGATTCTCTTCACTAGGTCAGAGGGTATAGTTAACTTTACTTTATCAAATCTATGGGTATCAATGTATTCCACTGTTTCAATATCCCTTCATTCAATGAGCTTCAGTTCAAGGAGACTCCTCATCAATGACAAGAGCAGGGTTCGATTTGGGCATGGGTCCCGTCTATGCCCATCCTTCATGTAGACGCACATTTCTTTCTTTTTATTATCAGCCTCGACCTCCTGCCCTCTCTTTGCAGGCCACTTCTTGCACATTTTCATCCAATGCCTGTCCGGGCTATCTCGAAACCTCACTTCACTATAACCTGCTAAATCCCTTTTTCCTAGACCCTTTTCCCAGTTCCTTGCATCCTCCGAGGGGCCTCTTCTACTGTGTTCAACCCTTATAGCTTGACCCTCCTCTATGTTATTCCTCAAGGTATAGTGCCGTATTTGTTCTAATGTAGGGAATTCTCCAGAGGCTTCACTAGTGACCATATAATCAGTTTCCTTTATGCTCACTGTGGTGCTTTCCCTGTCCCCCACAGTAAAGTGCTTAGAAAGTGGGTGGGCCGGGGGGAACCCAGAGGAGGGTAAGTTGGTGACAGAGTAAGTAGGGAGATCCACCAGATCACTTTCCGCTAGAGGATTTGCTTCTACAATATTCAGCTCTATTTCTTGACCAGATGTTATTGTTAAGCTTGCCTTTCTGGATACCACCTTGTTCTGTTTCTTAGCTTTCAACTACCTCCCACCCCCTTGTTGTTCGAGCTTTGTCTAAGGGAGTCCCATCACGAGGGGGAGTGGTAAAGGGTACATATGAAGTTTTTCACCCCTTGAATAGCTGACCTTTGGGAACCTGGTTTATTTATTTTTTATTTGTTTTTCCTATTAGGCAGTTGCCTTGATTTTATTTAATACCTTTTTGTATTTTAAATACCTCGAAGAAGGGTTCCACCTCTGCTTCATTTGCCTCTACCACGTCCTGCACATCGCGCCCAGTCCTGATTTATCTCATGTGAATCAAGATCAATTATCTGTTTTAACTTACTCTGATTGGGATTTTGGGTAGAATTCAGCACCATTTGCTCCAGGGTATCAGCTTGCTCCTTTTGAGCTATATTTTTCCTAGATTGTTCCAGATTCAATAGGTTACCTGGGATAATGGGCAAGATCTCCCTCGCATACCCCCCCCCCACGCTCCCGCCCTGTCCCATTCTGCAAATCACCCCCCCCCCACCTCGATGCAAATGTCTGGGCCAGGAGCCAAGAATTCTCTTCCAGTCTTTCCACCTTTCCATCAATGTTTTCAGTAAGCCTGTTTGCTTATCTGTTTTCCTTCCCAGTGAATAAAACAATATGGTTAGCCTTGCTATGCCATTAATAATGAGCTATTTCCAACAGGGGGTTTATTGTGGGGTTCAACCCAAATGATCGCCTCAGTGTTGGTTTGGCAAAGGAAACCGAACTTGCTGAGGAATTTAAAGAGGAGTCTACCGATTCTGGGTAAAAAATATGGCAACCTGACAGATTTAGGGGGGAAATCTGGTGGTTCTCACCCCTCTGAGTATCCTGCACCAGAATCCGTGATCCCTCTAGGTTGGCATTTGGCAGCATAGGACTCACCCTGAAGTTATAATTAGGGGTGAGTGATGGGGTAGGAGAGCTGGTTGTCTTTGGGGCTAACAGCACTTGAGAGCATAGAAGTGGTTTCCCTGCAGATTCTGTCAAGTGAACCTGCGCTTTAATACTTAGGGGTGTTTGGTCTTCCTGATTATCTGGCGTTTTCGGCCTCCCTTTCTCTAGGTCCTGAGCTCTCATCAGCCATAGTTGATTTTTTGGGGAGTTTTCAGGGAGTACTGCTCTATCAAGTTGTTTTATTTGATTCACGCGCTCCACCATAGCAGAATCTGGAATGTCTATCAAGATTATTAGCCAAGGTTCCATCCTTGAGCCAATAGCATGGGGCAAGATGGGAATACTAGTCATTGCTAGCCCGGGTTGTGCACGCGAAGTCAAAGACAGCGTCAGGGAGGAGGTTTTACCGTTACACTAGGAGATTTGGTTTGACTAGCGTGCTCGCTCGAATTCTTTTCCATGCGTTTTGCTATCATGTACGGATGTCTTCTTAAAGGGACTTGGCCCGAGCTCCTTTCTGACCTCTAAAAAAAGACCGGCCAGTTTAATTTCCTGCCTCTCCCAGACGGTCCCAGTTGCTTTCTCCCCCACCCTCAACTTGATCTCCCCCTGCATGTCCGTTTTAGTGTGTGTGTGTACATACATAGAGTGCAAAGACCCGAAAACAGCAGAGGCTTAGTACCAACCCCCCCTTCCACTTGGTTCCACCTCTGCTAACTACGGGTAGAACATTTTTACAGACTAAAAATTAAAAAGGTGTTGCACCCTTATATCACAGTCAGCAAGAACAGTACAATAGTGGTGGAGGACACCTCGCTATATTCAGCACTGAGTGTAATCACATCTCGTTGCCCCAATACAAGACTGTTACACACAAAAGAAAAAAAAAGAAAGACACCCCGCCACACCGCCAAACAGCAAACAGCACTCGACGGACACTCCTCGATGCGCACATGCAGATGTGCACATCCGTTGGCTTTAAGGAGTTTTGGCGGTAGTGGGTGGGTCTTCAGTTAGAATTGGCTGTAAACAGTCAGTAGTGTGGTCCAAAAAAGTCCAAAAGCACCATAATGGATATCAGCTTCTCACAGCGAGCAGCGGTCACTTCCAGCAAACTGCACTCGATGTGCACTCCTCGATGCAAACTATACTTTTTCATCTCTCAACCAAGTCCTCAACTTTGCTGTCCATACACTTTTCAACCTTCCCCACTTTCACCTCCATCCCCCAGACTGTCGTCATTTAGGCTAGTTATCTATCAGACAGATTATAAACTTATTCTCAACATCGTCAAAGCTATACACGGACTTGCCCCATTTTACATACTGGCCCATCTCACTCTGTACTCTCCCCTCGCTCCGTATGATCATCCTCCACTCACCTCCTTGCCACATCTCTTGTTCCACTTCTCCCTCTCATTTCTGCTCTCTTCCTCTCTTCGCTCCCTTTTACTAGAATGCTCTTAAACCCCCTCTCTGTACTACTCCCACTCTAGCTCTATTTAAATCCAACTTCCTAACTCTCCTCCTTTCTGAAGAACCACTCAAATAGCCTTCTTTTTTAACAACATGCACCTTAGTAAGTAAAATGAAGAGCATTCTTCGGCACCACATCACCCTGTTCTCGTAAGTCCCACCTCTCTACAACCCCAGAGCACAACCCTTCATCCTAAAACTTAGCACTTCCTCCACTATCCTGTTCCTATATCATCCTCTACTGTCCTTGTCCCTGGTTCATGTTTCTACCTTTCCTTCATCATCCGTTCTTTTATCCGCATCCTCTCACCCATTGTTAAGGACGCCGGCCATCCACTCTTTAAATCAATGTTAACATGTTTTGGTTGCATATGTGTCCTCAAATGCATTATTTTCCCTGTAATTTCCATTGAATAAAAATATTAAATTGAGAAAATAAATAAACTGCCCATTGGAAATGGTAGGGCTTAGTTGGCCGGCTGCACCCTCCCAGCACCATATTGCAGTCACGGGGCCTCATTACGACCCTGGCGTTAACCATGGCGCTATTAGCGCCGTGGTTGACGCCGGTATTTTACCGACTCCGCCATAGTGAATGGCGGAATTACCGCCCCATTCCAAGGTTGTCGGGGTGGTAATTCCTCATTCACCATTGGCCCTTGGCCATTCCCATTTTTGCCCCCATAGGGCTCAATGGGAATGGGGAAGGCGGTAAATACGGTACCGCAAATTGCAGTACCGTAATTACCTCGAAAGTACCTTTGCGGGTTCTTTCCTTAACGGCTGGTAAAACCAGCTGTTAAGGTCGGGACCCGCAAAGGGACCTCGTAATAGGGCGGCAAGGGTTTAACGGTGCCGACACCTTTTACGGCGCCGTTAACCCCTTACCGCCTGGGTCGTATTGAGGCCAATAGTCTCCATTCCAGTAGGGTGTCTGTTAGATAATTACCTCCCTGACTCAGATGTAGTCATGGCAGTTTAGAAGCCCAGGAATTTCCAAATTATTATGAATTCAATAAATGATTCTAGTGATTCCATCTAGGAAAGGGTTACTGGAGTGGAAGCTTTTGGAGCAGCACAGGAGGAAACAGGCAGCAGGATCACTGAGGCTTCCTCTACCAGAGAGTGCAAGGGACCAGTGTCCCTGGTATCTCCCTGCCCAAGCCTGAAGTCGCCTGAGGCTCCTACTCTTGCGGGATAAGGTCCAGTGGCTGCTGAGGTAACTACTATGTCAGCACGAGGCTCCATGATCTCTGGGCTGCGTACTGGCATAGAAAAGGAACTTGAGATGGTGGATAGTGTTGTTTGTACTCCAGGACTGAGTGAGCTGTCACACGCTGGGTTTCTAGGTCACGCTGACTGTTGCCTAGAAAAGTAGGGCTGTTCCACTCTAAATGGTTTGTTGAGGCAGACCATGGAGCAGATATAGGGTGGCGGTCCTGAACCGCTCCATCAAAGGGAACAGGTGCATAGCAAAATCCCTGGCCTGCTCCACAAACATGAGGATTGTACAGTTGGGCAATGTAAGGGACTTGTATTACCCATGCCTCACAATCCAGACTTGAAGTCCCCTGATGTTCCTACATTTGCATGAGAGGATTCAGCGGTCACTGAAATAACTATTGTGTTATCGCTGGGTTCAGTGCTCACCGATTCTGGTTTGTTTAGACCTTGAGCGAACTGAAGTGTCGTCTCGCTTGTGTGGCTGTCTTGAGGCCGTGAAAGAGTGGATGGGCCACAACAGCCTTACACTTAATGGGGACAAAACTGAGGTTCAGGAAGTAGGTGCTTCCACTTTCCCTTGTTCTGAGTCCTCGTCGTCTTCCTTTTGGCCCTTGTCACTTGGAGAGTCTTCTATTCTAGTGATGGTTGTGAAAAACATTGCGGTCTATTTGTCATCATACCTTTCTATGGCCTCAAAGGTTAGTGTGGTGTGCACATCTGGGCATTTCTTATTGAAGGTACTACGTAAGGTTTTGCCCTATCTACCTACGTGTTTGTATCCTGTAGTTGTTTCTTCCCTTGTGATTAGTAGCCTTCACTATTGCAATGCGTTCGGTCTGTCTAAGCCTTATTCACCACCTTCAGCTGTTGCAAAACTTGTCAGCTCGGGTGGCCACAACCTCCCCTTACGGCTCCCAAATCGGTCCAGTCCTCAGAGACCTCCACTGGCTCTCAGTCAAAAAAAAGGATTATCTTTAAATCACTTTGTCTTGTTCTCTGGGCCTATTATAAGGTTGGGGCTGCCTTTCTTCAGGACATATTTGTGCCTTATACTCCAGGTAGGCCTCTTCGGTCTGCCAATGATGGCCTGATTGTGGTCCCCAAGTTTTGCATGAATAGAGTGGACAGCCGGGCCTTCTCTGTGGTGTCTAGCAAACTGTGGAATGCCCTTCCAGTTAGTTTAAGACATACTAGCAATCACCTTCTATTTTGTTGTCTTCTTAAAACCTTCCTATTCTAGACTGGGTGGTTGTTAGTTGCTAGTTACATTCCTCATGCCAAGATACTGTATGGTGAACGTGCGTGTTATCAAGGCTGCTAACGTAACATAACATACCAGAGTTGCCTTCTTGCATTGAAAAGGAACCTGAGATGGTGGATAGTGAAGTTTCAGAACAGAACAGAGTCATAGGTCAGCCTGACTCCTGCAGGGTACAGGGAATCTGTCCCACCCTAGTGACTCTCGTGAGTCAGACAGAGGAGCAGGTGCAGGATGGCGGTCCTGAGCCACTCCTAAGAGCAGGAGAACTACAGAGTGACAGCCCTGGAATGTTCCAAATCCCTGAGCTGGTGCAAGGCGAAATTCCTGGTCATCTCAATGTAAGGAGCTCAGGAATTCAGGTGCAAGGCACAGCCAGGAACTGCTTGTTCGACCAGGCCTCATGAGCTTCCTACCGGCCATGGCCCCGGACACTCTCAATCGTCATTTAGATGTGACTGGATTATCTGACAGTTTATCAGATTGTTTTTTAAATCCCCATGTGGATTTAAAAATAGAACCATTGCACTCTCTTGAGTCCCACCTAAGCACTGACCGGACCAGAGAGGTACACCAACACCCTTAAATCCACTCCCTGTAGTTGGGTGGTCTTGTGAGAGGAAAGGTAACTTCTCTGAGGTGGGGGTCGCCCAAGGTCTCATAGCTGACAGGAGACTACTTAGACTAGCTGTGCAGACTCCACAGAGACATCAGCAGGCCTCTGTCTGCCAAACACCCTTCCTGCACTGCAAGACTTCTTTGTGCAGTACATCAGTTCAAGGACTCCCAGACAATAGGCAAGGAAGTTAAAGCCAAAAAGCCACCTGTAAAACTGGAATTGGAGTAGAGTCAGTGCAGCTGAGCTCAGACATTGGCAATCAGCCCATTGCCCGCCTTCACAGATGGCTGATGGGATCAGAGAAAAACTTGGGCATTGGAGCATCTCTCTACAGATAGGTATAATGGGCATGCTGCCTAGATCTGCATCTCAACTTTCTAGCACACCTGGCACACATGTGTTTTCTCACCTCGATGATGAGCCTGACTCTTAAAAGGGTTGTTCTCAAACATTTGGGCTCTGGGGCGTGTGACAGATTGCCATTGGGCAAGGATGTAGAAGCCCAGGATTTTTCAAATTATTATTAATTCAATAAATCATGCGGGTAATTCCATCTATGAAAGGGTAATCTGCTGATCAGATTCACCTTTCATAAGCTAAGGAATTCAAACATGCCTCTATTCTCCCCATTCTGAAAAATCTCACTTTCCTCTAACCTTCAACCTATCTCTCAACTTCCTTCTTCATCTAATCTTCTTGAGCGTATTGTCTACTTTCAAGCATCTGCTCACCTCAATCATTCATCTCTCTTGCCCGTCTTTCAATCTGGTTTCCGTCCACATCACTTGACAGAGACAGCCCTCCTTTGCCTCACTAATTCCTTACTATTCTCTTGCTATGCTAAGCAGTCTTCCCTCCTTGTCTTCCTTGATCTGTCTGCTGCATTTGGTACTGTGAACCACTCTTTTCTTCTTTCCACTGTCTTTCACCTAGGTTTCTGCAACTCTGTCTTCATTGGTTTCCGTAACTCTGTTCTTGATGGACTGGCTTCATTCCTATCTCTATAACCACAAATACTATGTCTCTTGGACCAATACTACTTCTCCCGTCTTTCCTCGTTGGTACGGTGTACCCCAGGGTTTTGCATTTGGCCCTCTTCTATTCTCTCTGTCCACTATCCTACTCTATAATCATGCCTTTTGGTTTCTTTCACCATTTCTATGCCAGCGACACCCACATCTTTAGTTTCTCCTCCCTAACTGACTCCCTTATTGCTTCTCTTTCCAGCTTGCTGCTAGATATCCAACACTGGATGTCAGCTAACTAGCTTTGCCTTAATCCGACCTAAACAAAGATTATTTTCTTTCCTTCCTACATTCCACAACCTTCCATGCATTTCCCTCCTGCTAACTTACCCTAACCCGAATCTGCTAGGAATCTCAGTATTTGTTTCAATTCTTGTCTCTCTTTCTTGGTCCATATCTTGCATTGCATGCTCTTGTCACTACCAACCTTTTAACATTAGGAAAGCATGCCCCTATCTCCTCTTTCATGCGACTAAGCTCTTGATTAATTCTCTGGTTTTCTCTAGACTAGATTACTGCTATTCTCTGTTATTGGGTCTTCCTGCTTGCCAGCGTGCCCCTCTACAATCCATCTGTTTGCTTTCGTCATGGCTTACCTCTCTGTGCTCGTGTTTCCTTCTACTGCCCATCGCGTGCACTGTACTCTCAATCTGAGTTCCTTCGTTCAGTTCCTGGTCCCCCCTGTGCACACTCCCACTTTTGCACCGTCTCGCTTCTTGTTCGAAGACACTGGAACACCCTACAACTATATGTTAGATCTCCCTTGTGTGTCTCTCTCTCTCTCGCTTCAGGAATAGTCTGAAAAAGTATCTTTGTTCGATTTCTACTAACTAACGCTATTGATTACCTTACATTACCTAAGCAACATTTTTGTACTGTCTTTTAATTTGTAAAAGTGCTTTGGCGTAAAGTGCTATATAATTAAATAAAATACAAATAAGCTCCATGCCAAACACATGGTGTAAACCTGTGCACTGCTGCATCAGTAGCCTGATTGCATCACCTGCCCTACAGTGGCACAGAGCAGGTTCTGGCTAAAGGTTCCCCCTTGATAGCTTAGAAGTGAGCAAAAGTCACTGCAGCAAGGGGTGACATTGAAGATATGCACAACTGTTACAACATATCATGATTTATTTTATTGGGCATTTGTAAAGTGCTCATACATCAAGAAATTGTGTTTCAAAGCGACCACAGAGCAATGAGCAGGGAACAAAAAGACAATGGAATAAGATCACAGTGATGAGCAAAATACAAAAGCGGTCCTACTAGGCCTTGTGAACATTTGGAGCGTACAAGTGCAAAGACAGAGAAGGGATGGGGAAAGTGTTTGAGCTTCCACAAAGGTGTGAAGTGCCAGAGAGCCAGTTGCAGAGATAAAGTAAGTGCTAGGCAGTAACCACTAGATGGAAGAGGGGCCACCTGCCCATACAATAAATGCAGGCCTGTGAGACAACAGGCCAAGTGGTTCCCGAGGGCAAGTGCAGGGGAAGGGCGGAAGCTGCGGGCCATCGGATAGAAGGCCAGGACCCAGAAGGATAAATAAGAACCCAGGCCACCTATCAGGGCGACTGTGGGGTTTAGCACAGGAGGGTGAGTAGGAGGGAGGAGGAGAAGAGGAAAGTCTTGAGGTGGGTACAGAACTTGAGGAGATCCAGCTCATGATGGGGAGAAACAGGGAGGCTCTTCCAGAGGAGGGAGCCAGCCAAGGAAAGGGAACTGCTGCCCGCTCTCTGCTTAAAGAAGCGCCTGACAAGCAGAGAGTTGGAGCCGGAGGATCATAGGGATCTGGACGAAGGGTATTAGGTGAGAACAAGTTGCAGATAGCAAAGGCCCTGGTCCCAGACAGCCTTATTGATGATGCAGAAGGATTTATATATAATCCTTACAGCAACGGGGAGCCAGGAGAATACCCGAGCTCTGGAAAAATTGAGTTTCTGGGGAAAAAGTGAGGAATGGGATGATGCCCCTAAGGAGGTAGAGTTGGAAATGGGCCTTCTTGGCAAAGTCTAAAATCTGGGAAATGTAAGAGAGAGGAGACGAAAACAACTGTCAGGTTTCTGGTTTCAGATGAAGCAGAGGGGGAGAGCCCATTGGGGGTGGCTAGAGTGAAGGAAGAAAAGAGGGAACAGGAGTCCTGATAGGAAGAATCTCAGACTTGCTGGCATTGGGACAGAGATCATTGGAGGTACACCAAGACTGGATGGTGGACAGGCAATTGAAAATGACATAAGAAGTCAGAAGAGATGCAGAGAGTAGTCTGAAGAAGAGTCAGGTGTCATCTGCATAACACTAGAAGTGCGGGGAGAACGTGGAGATAATGTGAGCAAGAGGGGCCCGATGGATGTTAAAGAGCCAAGGCGAGAAGATAGAGCCCTGGGGAACGTCACAAGTGGAGATAGAAGGGGTGAGGAGAAAGAACCCAGAATAAGGAGGTCAGCCAGTCCAGTGCCCGCTCCGAGATACCAAGGGTATCATGGAGCCATTTTATGAGGTGGAATGGTTAACCGTGTCAAAAGCAGAGGAGAGATCGAGTAGAATGAGAATAGCGGGTGTGTTGGTGTCAAGAGATGCAAGCAATTCTTCACAGGTGTTCAGGACAGCAGTTTCCATGCCTCTAGATGCTCGGAATCCAGATTGATGGTCATGCAGGCAACCAACAAGCTCAGTATGATGGGTCAGTTGGTGGTAGACCAACCTCTCCAGAGGTTTCACAAGGAAGGGTTTGATATAGGGCAGTAGTTAGCTAGACATGAAGGGTCGTCGGAAGGCTTTTTGAGGAGTGCGCGCACAAGGGAGTGCTTGAGGGAAGAGGGGAAAGACCCAGTGGCAAGAGAGTGATTACAGTCCATGAGTGCAGGGACAAGGGAGCTGATATTGTCCTTAATAATTCTGGAAGAACAGGGAGAGAAGGAGGAAAGGGGAGTAGGATGCACTGAGGGTGGCAGGGTGTTTGTGGGCATGGGGAGGGAGGGAGAGAGCGAGCTTCGGATGCCCTGAGTTTTAGCAGTGAAGAGGGTGGCCTGTGCAGTGCAGAAGGCCTGCGAGGGAATCAGTGAGGTAGAGACTGCGGATGGATTGGCTAGTTCCTTGCAGATTTGAAATAGCTCAGCCATATTGTTAGAAGCTCCAGTGATGTGGGCCAGGATGTGACCCCCCCTTCATGGAGCGAATGGAGAGACGATATTGCCTTTGGAGAAGGTGACAGGCCCATTTATCAGAGGATGAGCTTGAGGTCTGCCACTTTCATTCAGCAGGTCTGCACTTTCATTTCAGGGCTGCTAGTTCAGAGTCATACCAAGTGTTACACTTATCGGCAGGTTTAAAACATATCCTCATGACAGGGGCAAAAATATTGAGAGTGTTAGTGATAGTGATATGTAGATAGTTGAGTGCAGAGTCAATATTTGAGTCAATAGTTGGAGGAGGGGGGATGAAGGTGGAAGTGAATGCAGCAGCTGCAACTTGTCTCATTGGATGGATGTCCGCAAATGAGGCTGGCAGAGCAGGGGAGGTTCAGGCAGAGGGCTGAGAGGCCCCAGGTGGGAGGAAAAGAGGGTGTGATCAGACCAGGAGAGCAGGGTGGAGAGTGGGGTAGAGAGCAAGAGATCAGTATGGATGAAAGCACCAAGAGTGTGCCCAGCTGAGTGGGCAGGGCCGGTTGGGAGAATAGAGAGGGAGAGAGAGGTGCAGAGGTCACGGAAGAGATTGGAGGACATGATTGAAGAATCCAGGTGGATGTTGAAGTCACCCAGAAGGAGGAGTTTAGAGGAGAAGGTCAGGACAGAGGAGGAGATATCGGCCCATTCTGAGAGAAAAGATGAGATAGAGGCCGGGGGCCTGTAGATATTGTCAATGGTCAAAGAGGAAGTAGGAGAGATGCCAAACTTGCAGACCAGGCTTTCAAAGGGAGAGTAGGACTAGGTGGGTATAAGGGAAAAAAGGGACCCACTCAGGGATGATCAAGGCTACTCCACCACCAGCGCAGTTTGAACAAGGCTTTGAGATGATCTTTTATCCATCAGGGAGAAGAGAGCCAAAAGCAGTGACTGAGCTGGCATTGAACCACTTCTCAGTGAGAGCAAGGACGTCCACATCAAGGTCTTCAAGGAGGAGGCAAATGTTGCAAGAATGTTTGATAGCGGAACAAGCATTAAGTGTGCCTAAGTGAAGACGGTCACCACCCTTAAAAGATTTTAGAGGATGGGTACAAGGGGTGGTCCACCCATCAGAGATGGTGAAGGAGGTGCTGAGAGAGAGGAAGGAGGGCTAGCAGGAGCAGAATGGAAGTTGATGAGAGACAGCAGGCACCGGTCAAAGAGGAGAAGATTGAGTTGGGGACCCTGAACCACGATAGTGCCATTGTGAAAGACATTAATGATGCACCTCGAGGATGACAAACCAGCCAAGAGAACTTCCCATCTAGTGCCAGCATTAATGGGTGAGGAAGAGGAAGGGAAGAGCGTTGAAATCAGATGTGGAGTCCTTAGTTCTGGAGAGGTGACAGAAAAGATTATATCAGTCACAATATGTCTGAAAGTGGCATTGACAATGGTGTCTGCGATAGGTAAGCCAGGGTTAGAAGGAAGGAGATCTTTTTGAACTTTTTCCTTCCAGAGAGGGTAGATAGGTGATAGAATAGCAGTTAGAGAAGATAGGAGAGATGGAGAGAGCCATTAAGCCATTGAGTTTTAGCAGTGAAGAGGGTGGCCTGTGCAGTGCAGAAGGCCTGCGAGGGAATCAGTGAGGTAGAGACTGCGGATGGATTGGCTAGTTCCTTGCAGATTTGAAATAGCTCAGCCATATTGTTAGAAGCTGCAGTGATGTGGGCCAGGATGTGACCCCCCCTTCATGGAGCGAATGGAGAGACGATATTGCCTTTGGAGAAGGTGACAGGCCCATTTATCAGAGGATGAGCTTGAGGTCTGCCACTTTCATTCAGCAGGTCTGCACTTTCATTTCAGGGCTGCTAGTTCAGAGTCATACCAAGTGTTACACTTATTGGCAGGTTTAAAACATATCCTCATGACAGGGGCAAAAATATTGAGAGTGTTAGTGATAGTGATATGTAGATAGTTGAGTGCAGAGTCAATATTTGAGTCAATAGTTGGAGGAGGGGGGATGAAGGTGGAAGTGAATGCAGCAGCTGCAACTTGTCTCATTGGATGGATGTCCGCAAATGAGGCTGGCAGAGCAGGGGAGGTTCAGGCAGAGGGCTGAGAGGCCCCAGGTGGGAGGAAAAGAGGGTGTGATCAGACCAGGAGAGCAGGGTGGAGAGTGGGGTAGAGAGCAAGAGATCAGTATGGATGAAAGCACCAAGAGTGTGCCCAGCTGAGTGGGCAGGGCCGGTTGGGAGAATAGAGAGGGAGAGAGAGGTGCAGAGGTCACGGAAGAGATTGGAGGACATGATTGAAGAATCCAGGTGGATGTTGAAGTCACCCAGAAGGAGGAGTTTAGAGGAGAAGGTCAGGACAGAGGAGGAGATATCGGCCCATTCTGAGAGAAAAGATGAGATAGAGGCCGGGGGCCTGTAGATATTGTCAATGGTCAAAGAGGAAGTAGGAGAGATGCCAAACTTGCAGACCAGGCTTTCAAAGGGAGAGTAGGACTAGGTGGGTATAAGGGAAAAAAGGGACCCACTCAGGGATGATCAAGGCTACTCCACCACCAGCGCAGTTTGAACAAGGCTTTGAGATGATCTTTTATCCATCAGGGAGAAGAGAGCCAAAAGCAGTGACTGAGCTGGCATTGAACCACTTCTCAGTGAGAGCAAGGCCGTCCACATCAAGGTCTTCAAGGAGGAGGCAAATGTTGCAAGAATGTTTGATAGCGGAACAAGCATTAAGTGTGCCTAAGTGAAGACGGTCACCACCCTTAAAAGATTTTAGAGGATGGGTACAAGGGGTGGTCCACCCATCAGAGATGGTGAAGGAGGTGCTGAGAGAGAGGAAGGAGGGCTAGCAGGAGCAGAATGGAAGTTGATGAGAGACAGCAGGCACCGGTCAAAGAGGAGAAGATTGAGTTGGGGACCCTGAACCACGATAGTGCCATTGTGAAAGACATTAATGATGCACCTCGAGGATGACAAACCAGCCAAGAGAACTTCCCATCTAGTGCCAGCATTAATGGGTGAGGAAGAGGAAGGGAAGAGCGTTGAAATCAGATGTGGAGTCCTTAGTTCTGGAGAGGTGACAGAAAAGATTATATCAGTCACAATATGTCTGAAAGTGGCATTGACAATGGTGTCTGCGATAGGTAAGCCAGGGTTAGAAGGAAGGAGATCTTTTTGAACTTTTTCCTTCCAGAGAGGGTAGATAGGTGATAGAATAGCAGTTAGAGAAGATAGGAGAGATGGAGAGAGCCATTAAGGAAGGTAGAGAGGGGAGTGAAGGGATAGAAGTAGATACAGCACATCACGAGACAACTCACCAGGCGCCTAGCAGCCAGGGGTAGTGGGCAATTCAAAAAGAAACACCTAGATTTAACTTTGGCAAAAAACACTAAATTAGCAAGGGATGATGCAACAGTTTAAAAAGCACACCTGGTTTTGACTCGGCCAAACACCGCTAGTGCAGTATGGAAAAGGGTTAGGCACCAGTAGACAGCAGAAGCAGGTTAACAATCAGATGTACAGTAAGTAACCATTTAAGTTGGAGGAGGAGCACAACTAGCAATGAGCCTGTGAGCTAAGGGAGGTAAGAGACAGTAGGAGGACAAAGAGAATTTTGTCCCAAAGGCAGGTGATCTGTGTGTTTACAGCGACATGGTGGTGGCACATTGTTCATGCTCTTGAATGCCGGGAAGCAGTTTATTTATTCTGTGAGCAGTAGTAGCTGGATCGCAGGTATAGCGGCATGGAGCAGTGCCTTCCAGTGCTGGATATGGCCAGACAAGACCTCAGTTGTGGGCCTTGTGTGGGGGCTGGCGTTCACTTGCTGGCTCCCAGGATTGGTCAAGAAGCACAGAGCAGCCAATCACATCTGCAGCATGGAAGGTGTGCAACAAGGACACATGGTGGCAATTATAGAAAAAACCAAGGCCCATAAAAAAGGCAGAGGCACAGATGTAAAGTGCAGGCATGGACAGTGCTCAGTAAAACAAAACACAAACACAAAAAACACACATATATACAAATATGGGCTCTCCTTGGCTCAGAGTGATGGGAAGGCGCAACTAGGTAGACATCAAGACCAAGAGGGCGTGCCTGATCAATGAGAGTGAGGTGAGTACCTCCATTGTTCCTGCCACCATGTGGCATGAGTCAGGCCCCTGAATGCTCTCTGCTGAGATGTTGTAGCCAGCCCCACTGTGAGAGCACAGATGTAGCAGCAGGAATGATTCAAAGTCGGTGCACAGGCCTCAAGTGTGGGCCTTGTGTGGGTACCAGTGTCCACCTCCCGGCTCACAGGATTGGCAGAGAAGAAGCACAGAGCAGAAATTCACATCTGCGGCATGGAAGATGTGCAACAGGCACACACAGTGACCATTACAGAAAGAAATAAGGCCCATAAAAAAGGCAGAGGCCCAGATGTAAAGCAGGGGCCTGGACAGCACTCAGTGAAGGAAAAAACAAACACACAAAACGCACATACATACACATATGGGCGCTCGTTGGCTCTGAGTGATGGGAAGGCTCAACCAGGTAGCCATTAAGCCCAAGACGGCTTTACTGGTCGATGGGAGTGAAGTGGGTGCCTCCATTGTTCCTGGTGCCACGCGGCTTAAGTCAGACCCCTGACTGCTCGCTTCCGAGATGTTATAGTCAGCCCCACAGTGCGAGCACAGACGTAGCAACAGGAATGAGAGCCCATGCTGGTGGCAGGGTAAAATCTAAATGTAAGCCATGCCTGATATATGGCATGGTGCGTGGCACTGCTCAAAATTATTGCAGCCACATCAAACTGATAAAATACCTGTGTCAGCGCTGTATGCCCAGTTAAGCTGTGAAAGGGTTATGCATATTCTCTTCAAATAGGCTGGACTTTGCCCCACTGGCAGGAATGCAGCCTGGGGGATTTCCTCTCTTTCTCCCTTTCTACGGGCAGATCATTCCCTTTCCCAGGTAGAGCCACTTCACAGGAAGCTGGCCTGGGAACAAGAATCAAAGTGCACACATATTCACACATAGCTTGGCCTTACACCAGGTTGTGCATATGTAAAGGACTTTGAGCCTATTGAAAAGGGAAGGAGCGTGGTTAGTGTAGACTAGGAGAGCATTGTGCAGTTGAGGGAGAATGCTACAATCTTTTTTTTCTCTCTGCTTCTGCCTCCGGTCCCTCCACTTCCTTTGGCACAAAGCACTTTGGGTATGATGTCTAAAGGGCAAAGTCACTTTTTTCAAAGAACAGGGATTGGACTCCTAAAGGAAACTAGATTTAGTCCAATTACCTGTGGTTTTTACCTTTAAAATAAGGGGTCTCACACCACTTCTTGGAATCATCTTTTGGACTTCAACCTTTCAAAAAGATTTCAAGGTTGAGAGTTGATCTCTCCAAAGTCGTCTGCCAGTGAGGTGAAGACTGAGTGACCACGGTTGAGGCAAGCTCTGTCCCCTACCAGTCCCCAGGGATCATTGTGGATGACCTGTTCTTGGGACAAGACATGCCTCTCTGTCAACTGCAGGCACGCCCTAAACGCTCACACCAGAAAAGATACAAAAGGCCCAAGAAGCTCTTGCAAGTGAAAACAAGTATTTATTTCTACAAAAATAGGTGCATCATCAAAGAACTCTGCTGCCATGGAATGTTCTGCCCAAAAGTGTACAAGCAGCAACTTATAAGGAGACACAGCGTCATAGATGATGTCATTGTTTACAGTGGAAACCTCTGTGGCTTGTTGGTGCGGCCCTACACATGATCAGCCTGCTCCATAGGGGATGCCAGGTCATTGGTCCCAGACCAGTCCATCCATCTTCCATCACGTGGGTTCTGCTGAACTCATCGTCTCCTGGGAACCAAGGCCAAAGAAGAAATGAGCTACATTTGTGAACAGTGCTACTCTCCCATTGTACAGTGCACCTGGCAGGCTCAAAGACTGGTACAGAAGACTCGAGGTCACACTAACCCACACATACTTCACTCATCCCTCGACTTCCAAGGTTTCCACCTTCGCTTTTGAACTATAATTTATCCCTCCCTGTAACTCCCACTACAAACCATGTCATTATGAAATAAAGGTGGGGCAGCTATACTCTTAGATCTTTTATGGTTGATTGGTTTATGGTCGTGGTCTCGGGTCAACTGGTATCGTGGAATTAGGCGCTCAGGACTATGGCAGTTGTACCGGCTATAACTTGAAGTTGGCTGGGTGGGGGTCAGAGGACTGCTCTGGCCTGTTTGTGATAACATGCACATCAAGGCGCCCAGTACTGTCTTGTTGCCTTGCAGGGCACATTCTTTCTAGAACAAACCTATTGGCAACAACTTTAGACTAAAGAAGGGTTTCTGTGGAAGTTGGCGCCGTGGGCACCTCTCATCAGCACTTGGGCCTATTCAGATTTCCCCTTCAGGCTCGCAGCCCGTGTCTAACACACTAAATGCTGCATTAAAATGCAGGCCCTATGCTTTCGACTATGGCTACTCAATATCTTCAAAAATGGCATTTGCTTTTATGTGCACACTATGTCTAAATGTCTGCATTGTGTATGATATAATCGTGTGGGGACCTTAATGATGCCCCCTGGTCTATTACAGTACTTTCAATGGGGCTCACCTCACCTTAAAGCGCGTAGGGGTGTGGGATGGGTTTACTCCCTTCCCAACACAACCACAAAGGTACCCAGGACCTCACTGTACTGTACTTGGAAGAACGAGCACAAGAACCAAACTGAGCCCCTCAAGTGAGTCTCACAGTATCTAGAGGGCCAGATCAGCTAAGGTTCTCCAATCTGTTGCCTCTCTGCTGGTCGAACTGAAGTCGAGTTGCTTTGAACACTGAGGGATCCAGATGATGCTGTATTTGGTGCTCCACTGAACCTTTGAACGAGAGTCTACATCTTGAGCCCAATCAACAATGCATCATGACCTCACTGAGTCCTTCACCTGCTAGCCTTTAATCAACCACTTGACTCAAACAGCTGAAGGGTCACTTGGCAACTAGAAACAGGGTTTTTAGCAAAATTGCCCTGACTTGCTATTGAACTGCTGCCTCACCGAATTGCACATTAGAGCAACAGGAGCCCTGTTTTGACAATTGCTGTGTGCCGACTTGAACTGCTGGAGCATCACTCATTGAACCTTCCCTGTGGTTACAAACGGACTCAATTTGGCTTGACCTTAAACCGATCATGGTCAGCACAGAGCTACTGCATTCAAACCTGCTCAATGCCCACTTGCCGATTGGGCACACATGATACAGCGTAGCTGAATTTCGCTCTATTCACTTGCATCACTGATTGTTGCTGAGGTTGATTCTGTCAACCAGCCAAAGCCTTAAAAAGGGTACTATTGACCAATAACTGCGCCCTGGGTCCATTCTGGACCCTAGAGATTGGTTGGGGGACTTTTTCACCTTTTTCTTCCGAGAAACATATAAGTTTAAAGAACATTAAGGTTTTTACTTGCCTTACTCCCCTGATTCTTTACTCAGAGAAATGCATTGTGCTATAATTGCTTATTCTCTGCCCTTTCCTCACAGGTGGGTATTGGGTAGTGTTTTTCTAGTTCGTTATTTTGCAGATGGTGTGTTTTATTAAAGTGTGTCTATATTTATAGGACCTTGATTGGACATTCCCTTTATGTTGGACTGTTATGCTTTGCTATTTGGATCAATACTGAATAACATTCAAACCCCTCTTAAGAGCATAGCCTAGGGCTGAGTGGCCATTTTAGCACCTACTCATCCTTGTAGTCCTGAAGGGCAGAATTCAATGGGATGTCTCAAAGGATTCATCCTGAGTGCCCTGGGCTGTGAAAGCATATCAGTGTCATGGGCATGTGTCTCTGGTAGCCCAGCTGTGAAATGCGGGTCTCTTAACCACAAAGGCCTGCCTGGGGCCAGGTAGGGCAAACAGTCACAGCTTTGCCTAGCCCTAGCATATGAAGTGGTTGTAGCCTGACTGTGACACGTCTGGACCTCTCAGGGTTATTCACTATAAAGAAAGTCCCCCAGCATTGACCATTGTTGGGGGACATGAATATAAAATAAGGTGTCCCAATTGTTGTCCTTCCAACATGGCCGAGGCCGTTTCCAGCAATGCTGGTGTGCCTGGCCCTGAGCCTGCTAGCCTGTGATTGGGCTCTTCCTCATTCTCTATGATCAATCAGGTGAGCCGGCAGGCGAAGGGTGGCCCGCCTCCAAGGCCCACAATCTAGGCCCTTGTGTGCCTTCCTCTCTCTCCACTGCCCATTGTCCTTGATGCTGGATGGGCTCCTCTCCGACCTTGGGACTCTGCCACCACTTCACTGAAGGTAAGCCCACCACTGAAGGTAAGTCCACTGGGCTAAACTGGGGACTGAACTGAAATAATTTTGTGTGCTCAACATCTCGTTTTACATTGGAAGGAAAGAATATTTCCACCTGCGTTTCCCACAGCTGCGCCCTGCTGCATCAAAACACTGGTGTTCAGAAGACCATCATCTCACCATACCAGGCCTCCTTCCATCATGGCTGAGGCCGTTTCCAGCAATGCTGGTGTGCCTGACCCTGAGCCTGTTCGCCTGTGATTGGTCTCTTCCTCATTCTTTATGACCAATCAGGCAAGCCCGCCATCAATGCCCACGATCTAAGGCCTGTCCGGGCCTGGCTGGTCCGATTGCCCCCGCTTTCTTCCAGCTGCGCAGCACATCCTGATGAACACACCTGGTCTTGGGGGCTATACTGTGCTCCCTCCCGCCTTGCGCACCTGAAGAACAGCCACCCTGCTGTTTATCTCGTGAATAGGAAGCCCTTTGATGTTCGATTTACAGTGACTTTTCATCTGCAGCCGCTTCGTTATATATGTCTGTTTGCCTTCCCTTATCATTCGAATTTGGGCGTTTTTTCATCTGCAGCCACTTGGTTTCGAAACTGTGTTGGATGTGTGCATAATGTGCCCCCCCCCTCCCCCCACTCTCCTCCTACTTGTCTCTTGCACTTATTACTCTGCCTGTCTTACCTACAACCCCCCTCCCCCCTCTCTTTCATTCATGTTTAGCTTCCATTATTGTAACGACCATCAGGCACGTGCAATATTGTTGTTCTTATGTTGTTACAGTTTGTAGTCCTCCTGTCCTATGTTGTACCACCAAAACGAATTGCACTTGCTCATTCAGAATATACCAATGCCTATTAAGAATGTTATTCTCTGTTTTACATTTGTTCACCCTCCCTGCGTTGGAGCGCTCTGAAACGCTTACTAAGTGTATAGGCGCTATATACACGAGCACTAAATAAATCAAATGATTTGAATTCTGGCTAGGTGGCTGGTGTTTTGGTGTGACTTTAAATACAAAATAAGAAAGTTAATAAAATTACATATTTTAAGATATGCTTAAAGACGGGTTTATTAGTTGATACATTCAAAGACATGCATTGTACAAAATGTGGACACACTGTCTGTTGTCAAACCTATTAATGACAAAAAGCACACGAGTGGCATACACACATTTCTGAAAGTCTATTTATTGGTGTTGTTTGTGTTCGTTATTGTTTGTATTGTATGTAGCACCCCAATGCCCATACTAGCACTAAATAAATAAATAAATAAATACGCCCCCATTGTTTAGTCAATAACGAACATCAGGAGAGAGAGAATTCATGCAGAAAATAACAAAGTGAAAGCTAAAACATGGAACAATGCTTTGTAAAAAACACACACCTTACTTTAACATTGCGCCTGAAGCCAGCTCATTGTATAACTGCCAAGTTACTTAAATATAACATTATGAAAACAAATGTGGTTTAGTACGTTTAGTACCTCTGGGTATTAAGCATGTTATACCTATCATATCATACTTTATTCAAGTTCAAACGAGTTCACCATCACAACTCCAAAACCTTCATGGCTACTAGCCCCATGTGTTAAAACCTTTGTAGCGCTTAGCGAGGGTCATTATCACTGGAATTAATGAGCATTTACACACGATAATGACCCCTCCCTCAGTCAATAATTCTATGATATTAGATTGGAGAAGGAGCGTATAGATTAGGTGCTACTCCTGCATTGGCAGGAAACTCCAGGTAGGGGCCAGGCTACACCCTTACATTTGCAATAGAATTAACACTGCAGCTGTGTGTACGAAATCGTCATATGTATGTCCCTGAGTATAGACTAGTTTATAGATGAAAGTTGACATCATAAAGTTAACTGTTTACTTAAAATGAATCTAGGCAGTGAACATAGTCATGTGCTTTGTTGTCAAATGTATAATATTGCCGGTAATGCTCTTCTCTCTCTATTGAAAAGCTACCTATAATGTACAAAATCTATCAAGTCGGTGCACTGATGTACCTAAATACTAAGTATTTGAGTTAAAGATGTCTTATGTCGAGAACTCGAATGCATGAATTGGACCTCGTCCATTCTCAATAGTCAATAAATATGAACGCAAATATGTAGTTTGCATTACTGAGCTAGTGATGATGATTAAAGAAAGTATTATAAAACATGTTGTAACTAATATGTATTTTTTCCCACCCAGGCTCGCATAGTTCTTTGATGAGGACTTCAAGGCACTATCATGTCATTAGTCAATGGTACCATATCAACAGCCTCTTCCTTCCATCTTGCCGGCATTCCTGGGCTGGAGGCCTTCCACATCTGGTTTGCTGCCCCATTGACGGCCATGTATATTGTCACCCTTATAGGAAACTGCACTCTTTTGTTAGCCATAAGGACCGCACTGAGCCTTCACAAGCCTATGTATCTCTTGGTGTCCTTCCTCTCTTTCTCTGACCTGGTGTTGTCCTCCTCCATCTTGCCTAAAATGCTGGCCAACTTCTGGGGCAACGATGGAGAAATCAGCTTCAGCGCCTGCTTTTTCCAGATGTACCTCTTACATGTTTTCGCGGGTGTGGAATCTGGGATCCTCACAGCCATGGCGTTCGACCGCTGCGTTGCTGTGTGCAACCCTTTGAGATACTCCACAATTGTAACCCATCCACTCATCGCAAATATTGGCGGAGCTTGTCTGGCTAGAGCGGCCTTCTCGGTGCTTCCGCAGTCATTGCTTGCCATGAGACTCCCCTTCTGCAACAGACACATTGCCCATTCCTTCTGTGAACATATAGCTGTGGTCAAGCTCTCCTGTGCAGACATCACTCTCAACAGTAGGTATGGTTTGGTCACAACACTTACATTTGGAGCAATGGACCTGGCAGCTATTGGGGCATCTTACGCTCTGATTTTTCGGGCTATCATGCACCTTCCCCACAAGGACCGCTTTAAGGTTTTCAGCACCTGCATTGCCCATGTCATTGTGATGTCACTCTTCTTCATTCCTATTTTCTCCTCACTGGCGATGCACCGATTCCAAAATACAATTCCACCATATGTTCATATACTTGTGGCAAACGCCTACCTGCTCCTTCCGCCAGTGGCAAATCCTTTAACCTATGGGGTTAACATGGCAGAGATTCGGCAGGGTGTCCGGCAAATGTTTCTGAAGGCAAAGAGCAGACTCCTGCTCTGCGGCTGACCAAGTACCATTTGCACTAGAAGGATGGCCAAGTGAGCTGGTGAAATCACTATTTTCACTAGTGCTTACAAACAAATGTATTCAACTTAGTACTGCGAAATGTATATTTGCTCATCCACTGTTTGTTAATTGCTTTTGTATATAACTAATAAGGGTGTGAAATAGTGACTTGTGTAATGTCCACTTTTATTAAGGAATAAACAATGAAGAAAATGTTTTAATTCCTAGTATACAATGAACGTCTATTGCTCTTAATTGCAAGGTAATAATGAACATCTCAGGGGAGTTTGCTTTATTACATATATGCCATGTGCATGTAAGTCAAGGATGGTTGGATTTTTGATTCTGTGTCATAGTGATGGCTTTGAGGTTCATCGGCAACGAACAGCACTGGTGGTATTCCCCTTCCTTTTTTTTTGCACCTGGTTATGACTGATGTGCTCAGCTTACAAGGCCCTCATTGTGACACCTTAGCCCACCCCCCTAAGCACCCAGTGGCACTGAAAAAGTCAGCAATACGACCCTTTATAGGGACAGAATGCAGAACCTTTGCAGTGATGCAAGTGCACATTTGCTCGGTATAAACACTATGACAGAGAGTACCTGTAAGTGACTTCAATCCAGCACTCCAACTAAGTCAATGCTTAGGATGGAATGCCCAATGGAAGCCATTATTTATATATTTGTATGTCAAAGTTCTTTAAATCTGGATGATGAACCCTTATATAACGCCCCTCTCTTTGAATCTCCCCGACCTCACTGAGCCAAGAAGTAGGATTGTTTTGCAAATTAAAGGGTTTATTTGAAGAATTGAACAATATATATCACACTTATGAATAGGATAATATCTGAATAACACACTTATGAATATGTACAGTGAGCAGCAATGGGTAATATTACAATATCAGCAATCTCTTTAATCAGTTAGGAGTAGGAATAGAAAGGATAAGGTAGCAGAGAATACTTTGTATGATTCAAGGAAATGCAATGATGGGAAAGAATGCAACACAGAAATAAACTTGATATGATTTCAATCAAAAGATAATATGATCACTCTTTCCCCTGTGACTACTCACTCCCCCCACTATGCAATATGAGGAGACGAAATGAGGGCACACAGGTTTCAGGAATACAATCAATAATGCAGTTCAATCCCAGTTCCACCAGCAAACTTAGAGTGAACAGGTATGATTTAAACAAAGGTCAATCACTTTTAAATGTGGTTTGCAATGAATGGGAAAATATGCTAAAAATGACTTTAATTCACGAAAGGAGATTCAGGATAAGTGAGAGTTACTTTGGATTGGTTCAAGTCAACACTAGCAATGATTTAGATCAGATTGAAAATGAAATTCAGCAAATGCAAACAAGAAACAGCTCTTATGACAAGTGGCAAAATTTCACCAAAATGCAATTCGCAGCAACTTTTCTGCGTGCGGGAAACCCGATTGCGGAAAACCTATAAGGAATTGAACCATTTTAGGTTTGTTGGAATGTTTAGGATCTTAGCTTCAAAATGACAGTTAAATTGCAGTTCTAGGACGTGCGGTTCCAAAGTTACAGAGGTTTTTGTGAAGATACATTTTTGAGAAACAGAATCAAGATTTCAAAATGAAAGATGCGCTATTGAAGATTTGAAACACAGATTTCTTAACACTGAAGAGTCTATGGAGCCGCAAACTACACGACAGCCCAGCCACCTATCCAGAGGCGCCTCCGGATGGTTTCTGTCTGAACGAGACGATTGCCTTTCTCCAGAAAATATATATTAGCGCCAAGATGATTATCACGACAATGATCACGAATTATGTGGAGGAGAGAAGAATTTAGAATAGACAACAGAGGTTCTGTAATGCAGTTCTGGACAGATTGAAATGGATGGAATAGTATTACTTTAAGCTAAGAGATTGGTCATGGACAGTTCTAGACTGGATACTCACTCCTTTGGCTTGGGTATGGAGTGGGCCCTGTCAAAGATCTGGTCAAGGGTAAGGCTGGGGTTCTCTTGCCACCGGACAGGTCTCAGTTCTGCTCTCAGCACTGCAGTCTGTGTGGTCTCTTGGACTGGATCTGACAGGTTCTGAATACAGCTCTGCTTTCTGGGTCTGGATCTTGGTTCTAGCACAGGGTTCTTGGCTAGAATATCAAAACCGCACAGCCTGTGTGTTGAATGTGAGAGCCCCTTGGAAGTTTAGGGGTTAGAATCAAGTTGCTAAAGATTCTGCAGGCCTGCTGAGAAGGGTTCAGTTTTTGGGTTAGGCCTCTCTGCTTCAAGTTCTAGAGTTGGGTTCTAGAGTTGGGTCTGGATATTGTCTGTAGTCTGGATCTTCTTGCAGGGTGCTTCGCCAAGAAATCAGTTGAGTAGTGGAAAAGTGTGCATTGTCTGTCCTCAGCAGTCCCTATTTATGTATTTCCAAAGTGGGTGGGGAGGCTAATTCTACAATGCCCAACCCTCTAAGGATCTGATAGGTTAGAGGATTCCCTGTCCCCTGATTGGAGAAAGGATCAGCGTGGCATCCTGTGTCATCTTTATGGCTTGGGGAAAAACACTCCCCTTGGTCTCTGTACAGCATATCTTATTTTTTATAAAACACATATTTCCAATATACACAACTTGTTAATATTACATAAATCACATGACAGATTAACTAAGGTATATTTCTGTTCAACTCTCATCTTCCTAAGAGCTTTGGTTCAGAAATGATCACTTTTTGCGCTTTTGGTGGGTTTCTCAATATTATTTCTGCACCAATTTTTAGACATGCATGCACACCCCATCTGAGCACAATTCTGTAATATTTCAAGTTCCTGTCATAAACACAGTAGCTACAATATGAATAATTCTGGGGTTTGGTCTCAGAACATCGCACGGAGTCCAGCTTAGTCTTCAACTGTGAGCAAATTTTTCATTTTAACAATCTCAACGTTTCACATTGTTGTCAGTTCGGTACAATATTCTATAAGCATTTTTCTAAAACATACATTTGCTGTGCTTTCTGAATCCACACAATGGTTTGTCTCAGCCTCCAAGATCTGGGCTGACTCAGAGGTCACATGTCTCTCCTTCCTGCTGCAGTTTGTGGTCAGTCACACCCGAATTAGCATTTTCTATTCAGCCCAAGGATTCCTTTGTCTGCACTGAGAGCAACAGGCCAGGGTGCCACTCCCAGCTCCTTTTGACACTAGCTTGTCAATCTCTTAGCCAAGGGCAGGAGGAAGTCTCCTTTGTCCAGGGAGAAGGTGTGGAATTTGTTTGAACACTGTGGAAAACTTTAACTCTTAACCCAATGTCTAAAAATTGTCTTTTCTTATAATATAACTCACATTTCTAACACATACATTAAACAATTTCTTGCTTCAAGCCTTTTCAGAATATGGTTTTAAATTGTATCCACCTCTTAGGTTTCTGATAGCAAGTCTTTCTTTGGCATAGTTTGAGTTCCATGTTCAACTTTACACAAAATGGTTTTAAAACGCCAGCTTCTGGGAGAGGTGAGTAACGGTATTACACCCATTTTTGACAGATTTCTTCCAGCAAGCAATCCTCAAAAGTATACTTTGTTCAGATATAGATACACTTCTGTGGACCTTATATTTATGTAGATTCCAGAGGAGAATGATGTTGACCACCCAACAAAGAGGTTGGATCTTTTTGGTGGTTTGTAAGCCATGATTTCTACAAATTTGACAGCAAATAAAACTGATTTTTGAAACCAGATCCAAATGATGGGTTTTGGCAGTGGTCTCCTGTGTTACCACTGACATAGGCAAAAGTAGATTGTGGCCTATTTTTCAGGTTTTCACTGCGCACTTTCTGGTGATTTCTGGCGAGCAGCATGCTTTCCGGTGGCCATTATGATGTTTCTGCTGCCAGCAATGCACAGTGATGTTGCAGGGCTTGGATTAGTGGGTTAAGACATCCCATAAGCCCCCCTCTTGCGATGGCTGTTGATCTTCCCTCAATGGAAATTCGCAAGACTGGGATGTCAGCCTCATCTCTCCGGATTCCACAAATGGCAAAGTTCAGCATCTTTTCCTCCATCAAGGGTGGATCGATCGGTTCTCCTCGCCAGTCCTGATGGGAGTATTGAGCGATACTCTGGGCCCCTCGGATCTTCGCTCTCGGTCCCCGGGTTATCCTCCTTGGTTAGTCTCCATGGTTTGTCTCACTCTCTCTCTCTCTCTCTCTCTCTCTCTCTCACTCTCTCACTCTCTCACTCTCTCCTCGAATGACAAAGCAAAAACATATTTGTAGACATTTCCCCACCACTATTAATGTAGTGGGTCGGACATATACATTTTATAAATCAGGAGATATTTGCATTATTGTATTTTATAGACTATATGTGGAATATTTTAGGGTTGTAATTTTATGGATCTGGAGTGGCCCCCTCTGGGGTTCCAGAAGACTCCTCCAGTTGCTGCAGAGTGCGCCTAGGATGGCAACACTTTAGCTGATTAATATGGACCCACGTGTCTTCCCCTTCTGCCAAACTGCCTTTGGGGATGCAGATCTTGTAGGCGACTGGTGAGATCTTGTCTACAATTTCAAAAGGTCCCTTCCAGGTAGGGAGAAATATCCGCTGTTTGGCCTGGTTCCTTTGTAAATTGTATAGATAAACCCGGTCTCCTATGTTGTATTCTTTCCTGGTAGTCTTTAAGTCATAGTGGGTCTTCATGCTGTCGGTTGATCTTTCAAGATTTCACTGATCATACTCGAAAGTATGTTGAAGGTGTTTTCTTAAATTTTCAACATACTCATGAGTTGTGGAGGCATTGATCAATGTCTGCTCTTTGGTCCTATAGAGCAGATGCTGGGGAAGCACCATCCTGCGTCCAGTCATCAGCTCAAACGGTGACATTTTAGTTGCAGATGAAGGGGTAGATCTGATGGCCATTAGGACAAGAGGTAATCGAATATCCCAACTTGGCCCAGAATCTGCCACAAACCTTTTTAATATGCTCACAATGGTTTTGTTGTATCTGTCCACTGCACCACTTGAGGCTTGCCGATAAGCAATATGTAGCTTCCTTTTAACCCCAAGTATCTCCCACATCTTTGTCATTACTTCGCTGTTGACATGGCTACCTCTGTCTGACTCTATCCTTTGGGGTAGTCCAAAAAGCGAAGAGATGTGGTTGATCATCAGGGAAGGTGCTGTTTCTGCCTTGCAGTTTGGGTCCGGGAGACATTCCACCCATTTAGTAAATAAGCATGTCACGGTCAACATGTACTTATTCCCCCTAGAGGAGCAAATCACAGGCCCAATGAAATCCACTTGCAAATCTGACCATGGCAGTGTCATCCCCCTCTTTTGGAGAGGCGCACAGTGTGTGAGGGATGTTGGCTGAAATTGAGCACACATAAGACACGCTTTCAAGTATTGGTCAAGGTCCTTCCCCATGTGTGGCCAGTAAGCAACCTCTCTTAAGATTTCAAGTGTTGTATGAAACCCCCTATGACCATCTGTGGCCGCATCATGGGCGTGACTTAACATCAGCCTTTGGAATGAGGTAGGAACCACCCACTGATCATGGCCAGCTAGAGATTTCCTTACCAACAAACCGTCTTGGATTCGGAAGATTTTTGGACATTTCATCAACACTCTGAGGTCCTCTTTCCCAATGTAATCGATATCCGTCATGGGAAAGTTCTCAGGGTCCTCAATGTGTTGATAAAACTTACCAATTATCGGATCCCCTTTTTGAGCCATAATCAAATCAGCATCTGGGGTCTTCTTACTCCATTGTGCAGGTGAAAGATCATTGTGAGCATTTGTCTGGGACCTAGTGATAGCAGTGACCTGGATTTCCCCCAACAGGGACTCAATCTCTATTAGATCCCCTTGGATGGCCCCCGTTTTGGCCAGCTGATCAGCTAAGTCATTTCCAGTTTTGTCTGGTCCCTCTACTTTGGAATGACCCTTTATCTTTTTCCAGTAGATGGTCATCCCATTCGAGGTAACCAGATCATCAATGTTTTGAATTAATTTCCCATGTTTCAAGGGTTTGTACTAGCACATAACATGCCTCTGGTTTTCCAGTTAACCAGGTGCTCCAGGAACCCGTTCCTTACATAATCCGAATCTGTGATTATGACCAGTTTGTGGAGTTGATGTTGGACAGCAGTGAGGATGGATTGATGCACAGCCATCAACTCTGCCACTTGACTACTTCGGGGACCAATCGTGTACCCAGCGGAGGGTTCTGGGGTCTCATTCACCCATGCATTCCCTACGCCGGCCACAAGTTCTTTTTCCCTGTTGTTGTCAACATAGTAAGAGCATCCATCCACATAGACAGTGGGCATTTCCTCACACTTGTTTTCTTCAAAGACTTTGTGTGGGGAATTGAGGTATGCCTCCATGTTGTCCTTGGTTTTTAGACTTTCGTCCTCGAGACAGTTTTCTCTGGCACAATCATGCAAGTCAGCCAGGCCTTGCGCGAGGGGACTCTTCTTGTTTTGGCCATATCTGACCTCCACAGGAAAGCCTTGCATTGACAGAATCCAGGAAGTAATTCGGGAATTACTCACATTTACGGCCCGGATTCTGTCACTTTGGAGGTATTGCAAAGGCTGGTGGGGAGTCTCCACTATGATGTGTTCCCCCTGGATAAACGGGCGGTAATTCTTCAATGACCACACCGTTGCCAGGAGTGCCTTCCCACAATCGTTGAATTTTTCCTCCACAGAGGATAAAGTTTTACTCGCATAGGAGATTACTAGATTGACCTTGTCATGCTTTTGGTATAATACTGCAGTCAAGCATGTATTTGAGAACCCTGTCTCCAAGAAGAACTCCTTGTTTCTGACAGGGTAAGCTAGGCAAGGCGCTTGTGAGAGGTTTCTTTTGAGTTGTCTTACTGCCTCAGATTGTTCTGGACCCAATTCCCACTTGACCTCCCCCTTCAAAAGATGATCAGGGGTCTGGTGATCTCTGCGTAGCCCTCAATGAACTTTCTACTATAATTAGTCAGTCCAAGGAGGCTCCTTAGTTCCCGCAGAGTTGTGGGGTCCTTCAGTTTAGTTTCTGGAGTGCTTCCACTTTCTTTTCCTGGGGACAGAAACCCTGAGGAGTAATCTCATGCCCCAAGAAATTAACACGGGTTCAACACCACTGTGCTTTCTGAAAGGAAAGTTTTGCTCCGGTTGCCCTCAACTGTGTCAGAACATAACAGATTTCCGCTATGTGTTCCTCCACCATTGAGCTTTTGATGAGGACATCATCTGCATAAGTCATGTTACCCCTTTCACCCAGGTCGGGCATGGCCTTATGTAGAAAAATGTTGAACTAATTGCCGAAGTTGAGTTATCCGAAGACAGTCCGGGTCCATGTGTACTGCTGGACCCCAAAGGTAAAAGCCAGCTTGTATTGGTCCTCCCTACTGACAGGTACAGTCCAGTATCCATTGGACAGGTCTATTGCAGTGAATACCTGTGACCCCTGGATCTGGGCCAGCCCTTGGTCAATGTAGGGAAGAGGCCATCGGGAAGTACAAACCTGTTTGTTGAGCTCCTTAAGGTCGGCGCAGAGTCTCCACTGGCCGTTTGGCTTCAATATCCCCAGCACCGGATTATTGAAGGTGCTTTGGACTGGACCGATTATCCCACGGGACTCAAGGTTCTTAATGATTTCAGTGAGGGAATCCATTGATGCGAGAGGCAAGCGATATTGCTTCACAAACACTGGAGTCATACCAGGGTCAGTGGGAATTGTTGTTGTGTGGATGTCGGTGTGACCACAGTCATATGAGTCCACTGCAAAGAGATCTTGAAAATCCAAGAAAACTTGTTTCAACTTTTGCTTCTGTTCCAGAGTCTCACAGGCATCAGCTAGGTTGACTCTCTCTTCAACCATCTCCCTGAAGCCTGGAAAGACGTCTGGTTTCGCTATCTCAGCGGCCTCCTCCAGCTGGGTGGAGAAGTCCCTGGTCAAAGTGCTGATTTGGACTCTGTTGTTTCAGATGGGAAAGGCAGCCCTCATGGACCTGGAAAATCACCTCATCCCTTCTGAAGTCACAAGTCACATCTTGCTTGCCATAAGGGCAGGAAGTGTACACCAGGAAGTTCCCCCCATGCTGGGTAAAGATCCTGTCTGATGTCGGGTTGTCATCACTGTCACTGTCAAAACAGTCCTTGGGGTTGGTCCTAGTAGTTCATTTCCTAAATACATGGAAAAGTGTCGGTCATCAACCGCCATTCCAATAATGGTGGTGGCGGCTGGAGTGATACTCTTTAAGTCGCTGTTATCCACCTCTATTGGAATGGTGTCATGTTCTATATTGACTAGTGGTGTTGTGTTTACCCCCAACCCTTGCTGTTGGAGAGAAGCATTCAGATGAATATAGGCATCAGGGTTTTTCAATTTCTGCCCTCTTTTAACTTTCACTTCCATGGAGAATTGTCGGGTCTTTTCTATGATGGTGACTTCATCTCCAATCTGAATTTCAACTGCATAAGGTAGCAATTGAGCTGACCTAAAGGCTTTCTCTGGATCATCAAAGCCCATGGGATTATCCACCAATTGGGACCAAGCTTTGGAGTTTATTAGGTCCAAACTAATGGCAAAGCGATTGAGAATATCACTGCCTAAGTAAAAGGCAGCAGTGACGTCTCGCACGACCCAACAATTATGGACTATACTCTTGTTGCCTATGGAGATTTTGAGCTTACACCTGCCTGACAGGAGATTTTTGAATTGGGTGCTTCCAGATCCATTTCCCATTTGTCTATGAGTCTAAATGTGGGAATGGCTGGATCTTTTGAGAGTTTGCGAAACATGGCTACGCTGTTGAAGCTCTTACCGTTGTTCACACACACTCGGGCGAGAACAGAGTTGTTCCCTTCATTTAACTGAACAGGGATGAACAACTGCTCTCCAATTGGCTGAATATCAGCCAGACTCTTAGCGGATTTCACACCTTTCTGGACTATAGGAGGGGGAATGTCTGATTGTGGATTTGTAAAGAATCTCAGAGTGTTTTCTTCCAGTGTGGAATAGCACCTTAGACTGGAAGGAAGGTTGATTTTCAGAAATAGAGAGGACCCCCCCATCACCAGTCTGTTGTCCTACTGCTATTACTGTCACGTCTGGAATTTGGTTGTTCTGGAAGTGAAATTCTACTTGGTCAGATTTTTGTTCAACCATGTGGCATGTGCCGTTTAAACTAACATGGTTGACACTCTGTTTGAATTTTATTGGTTGGCTAGACTGGGTCCAGAGGACCTTGTTTACACAGTCTATTAGGGTTGACAACCTTCTCAGGTTGTCATTCCCTAGTAAACAAGGGGTGCCCTCTGGAGTCACTACTATGACCGGGTGTTTCACCTTGTGTCGCCCAATTTTAATGTCCAAATCCGCAGTCCCCTCGATGGGAATTTCCTTCCCGTCAAAGTTCTGAAGTTGTCCAGGAAGAGAGGTGAGAGGAATTTGGTAATTTTCCCTCCTTCCTGAATTTAGTTCATCAAAGGCCTTTTTGGACAGAAGGGTAGTTTATGATCCAGTGTCCACCAGTGCCAAAATTGTACCCTGCCCTGTATTTGTACCGGGGCATAGTATCTTCCCTTCTTCTCCACAAGGGGGCACAGATAATGCACATTTTTGGACAACTGGTGGGCTAATCTTCTAGTTTGGGACAGAGAGAGAGAAGAGATTTGGGCAGAATTCTGTGGAGAGTCTTGGGAATCTGCAAAGAAAAGTTGGCAACTGGAGATAGGAGCGGTTTTGGGTTCCCCGGGTTCCGGTTCTGGGCTGCCCCCCCCTTTTTGGAAGCAGTCACCAGCATAGGTTTGAACCATGGGATTTTGGTGTTGTTGGTTCTGGGATGGGATGATGGGCGGCGCTAGCTCAGTCCCCACATCGACCCAGTCTGGATGTGAATCCCTTGGGACCCATTTTTCTTTGGGAGGAGTTCCCCCATCTCTGAAGGAGAAGATCCTTTTCCCAGGATCCTCTGAGGATCCCTCTCCTTCAAATGGGAAGATCTGTACCTCCTCCTCAAAATGCGTCTGTTTGGGTCCTTTGTTTCTCCTACCCCCCCTCTGCTCCTTGGGTGGCAGACTTTCAGGGGCAGGAGATTTTGTTTCCGGTTCCTGGGTTTCCAGGGACTGTTTACAAGTGGGGAAGGAAGCTTCCTCCAAGGCTTTACACCGCCTTCCCCTTGTGCCTCCTCCCTGGGAACCAGTGATTTATCGAGGTGCTGCCCCCGTCATTGTTATGGAGCACCAGGTCCAGAGTTTGGGGCATTCTGTGCCGGCAGGCTCATCTGAGGGTTCTGTTGAGCCCTCAGCCTGCGACCCAGATCCTGTGCTATGTTTTGGAAATGGCGCTCTAACTGTGAAAACCGCTCAGGCTGATACAGGGTTCTGTTTTCTCCCCTGGGCTGATCCCGTGAAGGGTAACTATCCCTTCTCTGGTAGTACCCCGGGCTGGGAAGATTTGGGTACCCCTTCACCCTTGGCCTCCCCTCTCCGGGATTAGGTTGTCTGGGCTCAGGAAAGTGGGGAAAGAAGGATGGATTATTTTGGGGTTGGAAGTTCTGTGGGTACCTGGGGAAAAAGTTCTGCCCATGATTCGGGGAATTTCTGCCCCCCTGGGGGAAGTTAGGAGGGAAGTTCCCTGGGTTAGCTACTTGGTTGGATCCCCCCTGGGCTGGAGGAGTCCACACAATACCCAGGATGGGTTGGTTTCCCTTGTAGTAGGGACTTACTTAGTCAGGGGCGTGAGGTAACCCCATTGGTGGGACTACCTCCTTGACTCCATGTCTGTGACTGGCTCGAGGGCCTTCTGGGCTTGGAATTATTCGGTGCACGCAAGGTTTTAGGCCCCCCATCTCCAAATCTAAAATGGGGTCAACCTTTACCTCTGCCACCTTAGCAGATGCAGGGGTGCTGGTGGGTTTGGGGCTTTTCTGAGCATTATTTTTATTTTCTATGGGCTTCTGCACCTCATAGATTCGGGTGGCCTGTTCAATGACCCAGTCTAGGGGTCTTTTCTCATGAAAATCTCTCACTAGCTGGGTCATGATGTATTTGGGTAATGCATGGAAAAAGGTATTAACAAATTGTTTGCTGTCCGTGCGCTCCCTTTTGGTAGTGTGCACAAAAGCACGCTTCAACTCTTGGGGATTTCTATTAACAGAAAAGTGATTTAAGATGGCCGCCCTATATGTGGACCATCTTGAATGATTTTGGTCCTCCAGCCCCGAAAAGAAACTGGAGTATTCTGGGTAGAATGTCCATTTTACGTACTGAATGCAGCTGCTGCTGTCTTTCAAATGGAAAGACTCCAACATTTGCTCAAAGAGCTCTAAGTGTTCCCACACAGAATACTTGGCGTTCTTGTGATAAGGCGTGATGACACTCCTTATTGCCTTAATCTGTTTTAAGGGGTCCTTAAGCAAGCCCCTTGTTGCCTTATTGGCCTTCTTGGTTTGGGTAAACCTGGTCCATTCATCCTCTGACTCAGAGGCACTGCTCCCAGAGGTGCCGTCTGATCTTCCAGGTTTTCCCGGATTCTGCGAGCCTGGGAATGGCTGGCAGAATGTGGGGACCTAGTCTCCTGTGTCCTGGGATGCTCAGAGGAGTCTTCTGATTCCTCCTTGCTCCCAGTATTTGATGGGTACCCCCACACTGACCTAACTGGGCAGAGGTTTTCAGGATGCCCTTAGTGGGCCTACTCTCATGGGGTTCCCCACTAAACTTCACAGTACTTGGGTGCCCATACCCAGATGCCCGCCCATCCATTCCTGGGAGGTACTGGCCTATGAGCCCCATACTTCAGACTGGATAGTAATCTGCCATCCCGGTGGCCCTGGGCTCATGTGCGCCAGGGGACATGGGGGTGGCAGAGTCCAGGGACTGGGAGAAATGAAGGCCTCTGGCACTAGGGTCCCTGAGGTTATGCTCGGGTGTTTCCCTTTCCCAGTGAATCTCATCTCTAACAGCCCCTGCTCCCTGTTGCCATGCAAGAGCCTTAGCTTTCTGTTCCTCAATCAAGGCCTTACTAGACTCTATCAGTCTCTCTTACATGTCTACCTGTCGCTGGAGCCTAGCATTGTGCTGACAGAGAGCCTCATTTTCTCTCTGTGCTTCCTGGTTTGTCTGGGAGTACTGGGCTAGTCTTTGCTGCAGGAGGGTTACCTCCTGAGGCCCGTCCCTACTGGCTTGTTCCTTTCTTGCCAGAGCATCTTCCACCCTCCTGGTGCGCGCCAACAAGTTTTGATGCTCTTTTTGGAGGTCACCCAGTCCCTGGAGGGCCAGGTGATTTTCTTCCAGCTTCCCTTTTGAGTTAAAGACTTCCTGGCCTAAGGTGTCCCTTTCCTGAGCAAGAGCCTGCCTCTGTGCTGCCAGATCATCCCTCGGCCTTTGAAGGTCCCTTTCCTGAGCAAGAGCCTGCCTCTGTGCTGCCAGATCGTCCCTCTGCCTTTGAAGGGCACCAGCTTTCTGGCGCTCTTTCTCAAATTCTGCCTGGGTGTCCAGGTCTTTCAGAAATAATGTATTGCTCTCTGCCTTCTCTCTATCTAGGTGGCTTTGCAGGGTGACTACCTGCTCTGTGCATGCCCTATTGAAATCCAGTTGTTGCTCCAACTTTTTTCTGGCTCTGCTGTAGGGAGTCCAAACCTTCGTGATACTCCTTCTGCAAGGCCAGAATTCTGGTATCCTGGTCTGCCTTTTCCTTTTGCAGGATACCCATGTCCTCTTTTATTTTAATTAGATACTGCCTACTTTCGTTTTCTGACTCCTGGCTCCACTGCAGCCTCTTCTCAGAAGAGTCCAGATCAGATTGGGCCTTCTCTAATGCCAACAGTTGCCTACTTGCCAGATCTTGGCCTTCAGCACATTTGTCCTGTACGACTCCCATAGATAAATATAAATATGCCGCTACCCTGGCAATCTTGTTGTGCTCATCCTTGGCCTTAGGGGCCATATATAATTCACTCAGGGCCACATGTAAGGGACCCTGATCTCTCCAGATATCTAACCCAGTTGCAGTGACCTGTTGTGTGATCGCCTGCAACCACGCATTCTGGTCCTACTCAGTCCACTCACCTCTCACAAATAGCTTATGTAAAAGGTGCTCTCTAGCTATCTTGATGTCTACCAATGTCGCCATTCTGGAAATTGATTTCCTTCCTGACTTACAGAAGTTTATTATTTTATTTTGCAAAACAGACCGTTTCCTGAGAGCGTTCATTTTTGAGGGGTGCTTTTACAGCGTAACACAGCATGGTAGCCCAACAGGATTTATGTATCCTATTAGTTAGCACACTGTATTAAGCTGCACAAGTGGTAGCTCTAATCCAGAAATCCCACAACGAGCCCCCAATCTGTAAGTGACTTCAATCCAGCACTCCAACTAAGTCAATGCTTAGGATGGAATGCCCAATGGAAGCCCTTATTTATATATTTTTATGTCAAAGTTCTTTAAATCTGGATGATGAACCCTTATATAACGCCCCTCTCTTTGAATCTCCCCGACCTCACTGTGCCAAGAAGTAGGTTTGTTTTGCAAATTAAAAGGATTATTTGAAGAATTGAACAATATATATCACACTTTTATGAATAGGATAATATCTGAATAGCACACTTATGAATATGTACAGTGAGCAGCAATGGGTAATATTACAATATCAACAATCTCTTTAATCAGTTAGGAGTAGGAATAGAAAGGATAAGGTAGCAGAGAATACTTTGTATGATTCAAGGAAATGCAATGATGGGAAAGAATGCAACACAGAAATAAACTTGAGATGATTTTAATCAAAAGATAATATGATCACTCTTTCCCCTGTGACTTCTCACTCCCCCCACTATGCAATACGAAGAAATGGAAATGAGGGCACACAGGTTTCAGGAATTACAATCAATAATGCAGTTCAATCCCAGTTCCTCCAGCAAGCTTAGAGAGAACAGGTATGATTTTAAAACAGGTCAATCACTTTTAAATGTGGTTTGCAATGAATGGGAAAAATGATAAAAATGACTTTATTTCACTAAAGGAGATTCAGGATAAGTGAGAGTTACTATGGATTGGTTCAAGTCAACACTAGCAATGATTTATGAATGATTATCAGATTGAAAACGGCTCTTCTGACATGTGGTGAAATGATCACGGAACAACGATAAGGAATTGGAATGTCATTTTAGGTTTGTCAAAAAGCTTAGGAACTTAGCTTCAAAATGACAGTTAAATTCCAGTTCTAGGACGTGCTGTTCCAAAGTTACAGAGGTTTTTGTGAAGGTAGATGTTTCAGAAACAGAATCAGAAGATTTGAAACAAAGATTTCTTAACACTAAAGACTCTATGGAGCCGCAAACTACATGACAGCCCAGCCACCTATCCAGAGGCACCTCCGGATGGTTTCAGTCTGAACGAGACAATTGCCTTTCTCCAGAAAATATATTTTAGCGCCAAGATGATTATCACGACAATGATCATGAATTATGTGCAGGAGAGAAGAATTTAGAATAGACAACAGAGGTTCTGTAATGCAGTTCTGGAAAGATTGAAATGGATGGAATAGTATTACTTTAACTAAGAGATTGTTTATGTACAGTTCTAGATTGGATACTCACTCCTATGGCTTGGGAATGGAGTGGGCCCCGTCAAAGATCTGGTCAAGGGTTTGGCTGGGGTTCTCTCGCCACCGGACAGGTCTCAGTTCTGCTCTCAGCACTGCACTGCGGTCTGCGCAGTCTCTTGGACTGGATCAGACAGGTTCTGAATACAGTTCTGGGTCTGGATCTTGGTTCTAGCACAGGGTTCTTGGCTAGAATAGCAAAACTGCACAGCGTGGATGTTGAATGTGATAGCCCCTTGGAAGTTTAGGGGTTAGAATCAAGTTGCTAAAGATTCTGCAGGCCTGCTGAGAAGGATTCAGCTTTTGGGTTAGGCCTCTCTGCTTCAAGTTCTAGAGTTGGGTTCTAGAGTTGGGTCTGGATATTGTCTGGAGTCTGGATCTTCTTGCAAGGTGCTTTTCCAAGAAATCAGTTGAGTAGTGGAAATGTGTGTGTTGTCTGTCCTCAGCAGTCCCAATTTATGTATTTCCAAAGTGGGTGGGGAGGCTAATTCTACAATGCCCAACCCTCTAAGGATCTGATAGGTTAGAGGATTCCCTGTCCCCTGATTGGAGAAAGGATCAGCGTGTCATCCTGTGTCATCTTTATGGCTTGGGGATAAACGCTCCCCTTGGTCTCTGTACAGCATATCTTTTTTTTCATAAAACACATATTTCCAATATACACAACTTGTTAATATTACATAAATCACATGACAGATTAACTAAGGTACATTTCTGTTCAACTCTCATCTTCCTAAAGAGCTTTGGTTCAGAAATGACCACTTTTTGCGCTTTTGGTGGGTTTCTCAATATTATTTCTGCATCAATTTTTAGACATGTATGCACACCCCATCTGAGCACAATTCTGTAATTGTTCCGCTTCCTGTCATAAACACAGTAGCTACAATATGAATAATTCCGGGGTTTGGTCTCAGAACACTGCGCAGAGTCCAGCTTAGTCTTCAACTGTGAGAGAATTCTTCATTTTAACAATCTCAAAGATTCACATTTTTGTCAGTTCGGTACAATATTCTATAAGCATTTTTCTAAAACCTACATTCGCTGTGCTTTCTGAGTCCACACAATGGTTTGTCTCCGCCGCCAAGGTCTGGGCTGACTCAGAGGTCACATGTCACTCCTTCCTGCCAGCAGCTTGTGGTCAGTCACACCCTAATTAGCATTTTCTATTCAGCCCAAGGATTCCTTTGTCTGCACTAAGAGCAACAGGCCAGGGTACCACTCCCAGTTCCTTTTGACACCAGCCTGTCAATCTCTTAGCCAAGGGCAGGGGGAAGTCTCTTTTGTCCAGGGAGATGGTGTGGAATTCGTTTGAACACAGTGTGGGGAACTTTAACTCTTAACCCAAATGTCTTAGCTTATAATAGAACTCACATTTTTAACACATACATTAAACAATTTCTTGCTTCAAGCCTTTTCAGAATATGGTTTTAAATTGTATCCACCTCTTAGGCTTCTGATAGCAAGTCTTTCTTTGGCATAGTTTGAGTTCCACGTTCAACTTTACCCAAAACGCTGGCTTCTGGTAGAGGTGAGTAACGGTATTACACCTATTTTTGACAGATTTCTTCCAGCAAGCAATCCTCAAAAGTATACTTTGCTCAGATATAGATACACTTTTGTGGACCTTATATTTATGTAGATTCCAGAAGGAGAATGATGTTGACCACCCAACAAGGAGGTTGGATCTTTTTGGCTGGTTTGTAAGCCATGATTTCTACAAATTTGACACCAAATAAAAACGGATTTTTGAAACCAGCTCTGTTTCTTTTGCAATGATTTTTCTCTGTGAGCAGCCAAATAATGGGTTTTGGCAGTGGTCTCCTGTGTTACCACTGACATAGGCAAAAGTAGATGGTGGCTTATTTTTCAGGTTTTCACTGCGCAGTTTCTGGTGATTTCTGGCGAGCAGCATGCTTTCCGGCGGCCATTATGATGTTTCTGCTGCCAGCAATGCACAGTGATGTTGCAGGGCTTGGATTAGTGGGTTAAGACATCCCACATACCCTTGTGCAAAAGAGGGATTTGTGCAAGGCATTTTTATGCCAGGACAAAGAACTCAGAATAGGGCAAATATTGTCAAAGATATCCTGTTCCCCAATGCGCATGTATTTGCTTTTCATTTTTTTATTAATGTTATCTTGGTTAAATTTGACCTTCAAATCATTGAAAGAAACAAGAACAGTATGTCAATACACATAATTATAAAAGATAACAATGCAGGGTGTGGCTTGGCGCGAGGTTGATGGCCACCTAGATTTACAACTCCTGCCCACGATATGGCCTTTCTTATGTCGGTGGTGCCCCATTAACTTCTATTTGAGGCTAAAATAATACCCGGGGACAGTGCCTTACTTCAGGAGTCAAACAATAGCACTTTGAATCACTTTACAGATATCTACGGCATCACAGAGGTCCCCAGATTCACTGCAGAGGCTGTCTGTGGTGGCAGCCAACATTGCTGAGGAGAGACTCCACAAGCTTTCAAGGCAATCACCAAGCGTCTCCAGAGCTGGGCCTCTCTCTCCTGCCATCTGCTGGACGGAAATTGTAAAGCTGGAAATAAGTCGGAAAGCAAACACACACTTTGCCTACAATTGCTGTCGTGTGGTGAGACTTTTTTCACTAATTTTTATAATATTTCTTCTGACCTAAAATCTCACTATTGTATGCTCAATTGAATGCCGTTCTCACACCTATTTACCACTTCTGGGTTTAATCCCTACATTTGCTGAGTACTACAATAAACTCTTTTTGTGTGCTCACCATGGCCTCGGGAAAAGGAGGACCAAAGCCTACACAGGCTCATAAAGACTCCCATGCAACTACATCTCTTGCCACTCTTAAAAGGCCCAAACGTGACTCTCTTCCTCCTCCTCCACTTGCTCCCTCAGAACCAAGCATGGAGATACTACTTCAAGAGATAAGGGGCCTCATTACGAGTCAGGCGTTAAGGGGTTAACGGCACCGTAAATGGCGCCGACCCTTAACGCCTGATTACAAGGTCCCTTAGCGCCATGGTGAATTTAACGCCTGCTTTTTTGTAAAAGTGCTTTGGCGTAAAGTGCTATATAATTAAATAAAATACAAATAAGCTCCATGCCAAACACATGGTGTAAACCTGTGCACTGCTGCATCAGTAGCCTGATTGCAGCACCTGCCCTACAGTGGCACAGAGCAGGTTCTGGCTAAAGGTGCCCCCTTGATAGCTTAGAAGTGAGCAAAAGTCACTGCAGCAAGGGGTGACATTTAAGATATGCACAACTGTTACAACATATCATGATTTATTTTATTGGGCATTTGTAAGGTGCTCATACATCAAGAAATTGTGTTTCAAAGCGACCACAGAGCAATGAGCAGGGAACAAAAAGACAATGGAATAAGATCACAGTGATGAGCAAAATACAAAAGCGGTCCTACTAGGCCTTGTGAACATTTGGAGCGTACAAGTGCGAAGACAGAGAAGGGATGGGGAAAGTGTTTGAGCTTCCACAAAGGTGTGAAGTGCCAGAGAGCCAGTTGCAGAGATAAAGTAAGTGCTAGGCAGTAACCACTAGATGGAAGAGGGGCCACCTGCCCATACAATAAATGCAGGCCTGTGAGACAACAGGCCAAGTGGTTCCCAAGGGCAAGTGCAGGGGAAGGGCGGAAGCTGCGGGCCATCGGATAGAAGGCCAGGACCCAGAAGGATAAATAAGAACCCAGGCCACCTATCAGGGTGACTGTGGGGTTTAGCACAGGAGGGTGAGTAGGAGGGAGGAGGAGAAGAGGAAAGTCTTGAGGTGGTTACAGAACTTGAGGAGATCCAGCTCATGATGGGGAGAAACAGGGAGGCTGTTCCAGAGGAGGGAGCCAGCCAAGGAAAGGGAACTGCTGCCCGCTCTCTGCTTAAAGAAGCGCCTGACAAGCAGAGAGTTGGAGCCGGAGGATCATAGGGATCTGGACGAAGGGTATTAGGTGAGAACAAGTTGCAGATAGCAAAGGCCCTGGTCCCAGACAGCCTTATTGATGATGCAGAGGGATTTATATATAATCCTTACAGCAACGGGGAGCCAGGAGAATACCCGAGCTCTGGAAAAATTGAGTTTCTGGGGAAAAAGTGAGGAATGGGATGATGCCCCTAAGGAGGTAGAGTTGGAAATGGGCCTTCTTGGCAAAGTCTAAAATCTGGGAAATGTAAGAGAGAGGAGACGAAAACAACTGTCAGGTTTCTGGTTTCAGATGAAGCAGAGGGGGAGAGCCCATTGGGGGTGGCTAGAGTGAAGGAAGAAAAGAGGGAACAGGAGTCCTGATAGGAAGAATCTCAGACTTGCTGGCATTGGGACAGAGATCATTGGAGGTACACCAAGACTGGATGGTGGACAGGCAATTGAAAATGACATAGGAAGTCAGAAGAGATGCAGAGAGTAGTCTGAAGAAGAGTCAGGTGTCATCTGCATAACACTAGAAGTGCGGGGAGAACGTGGAGATAATGTGAGCAAGAGGGGCCCGATGGATGTTAAAGAGCCAAGGCGAGAAGATAGAGCCCTGGGGAACGTCACAAGTGGAGATAGAAGGGGTGAGGAGAAAGAACCCAGGATAAGGAGGTCAGCCAGTCCAGTGCCCGCTCCGAGATACCAAGGGTATCATGGAGCCATTTTATGAGGTGGAATGGTTAACCGTGTCAAAAGCAGAGGAGAGATCGAGTAGAATGAGAATAGCGGGTGTGTTGGTGTCAAGAGATGCAAGCAATTCTTCACAGGTGTTCAGGACAGCAGTTTCCATGCCTCTAGATGCTCGGAATCCAGATTGATGGTCATGCAGGCAACCAACAAGCTCAGTATGATGGGTCAGTTGGTGGTAGACCAACCTCTCCAGAGGTTTCACAAGGAAGGGTTTGATATAGGGCAGTAGTTAGCTAGACATGAAGGGTCGTCGGAAGGCTTTTTGAGGAGTGCGCGCACAAGGGAGTGCTTGAGGGAAGAGGGGAAAGACCCAGTGGCAAGAGAGTGATTACAGTCCATGAGTGCAGGGACAAGGGAGCTGATATTGTCCTTAATAATTCTGGAAGAACAGGGAGAGAAGGAGGAAAGGGGAGTAGGATGCACTGAGGGTGGCAGGGTGTTTGTGGGCATGGGGAGGGAGGGAGAGAGCGAGCTTCGGATGCCCTGAGTTTTAGCAGTGAAGAGGGTGGCCTGTGCAGTGCAGAAGGCCTGCGAGGGAATCAGTGAGGTAGAGACTGCGGATGGATTGGCTAGTTCCTTGCAGATTTGAAATAGCTCAGCCATATTGTTAGAAGCTCCAGTGATGAGGGCCTGGATGTGACCCCCCCTTCATGGAGCGAATGGAGAGACGATATTGCCTTTGGAGAAGGTGACAGGCCCATTTATCAGAGGATGAGCTTGAGGTCTGCCACTTTCATTCAGCAGGTCTGCACTTTCATTTCAGTGCTGCTAGTTCAGAGTCATACCAAGTGTTACACTTATTGGCAGGTTTAAAACAGATCCTCATGACAGGGGCAAAAATATTGAGAGTGTTAGTGATAGTGATATGTAGATAGTTGAGTGCAGAGTCAATAGTTGAGTCAATAGTTGGAGGAGGGGGGATGAAGGTGGAAGTGAATGCAGCAGCTGCAACTTGTCTCATTGGATGGATGTCTGCAAATGAGGCTGGCAGAGCAGGGGATGTTCAGGCAGAGGGCTGAGAGGCCCCAGGTGGGAGGAAAAGAGGGTGTGATCAGACCAGGAGAGCAGGGTGGAGAGTGGGGTAGAGAGCAAGAGATCAGTATGGATGAAAGCACCAAGAGTGTGCCCAGCTGAGTGGGCAGGGCCGGTTGGGAGAATAGAGAGGGAGAGAGAGGTGCAGAGGTCACGGAAGAGATTGGAGGCCATGATTGAAGAATCCAGGTGGATGTTGAAGTCACCCAGAAGGAGGAGTTTAGAGGAGAAGGTCAGGACAGAGGAGGAGATATCGGCCCATTCTGAGAGAAAAGATGAGATAGAGGCCGGGGGCCTGTAGATATTGTCAATGGTCAAAGAGGAAGTAGGAGAGATGCCAAACTTGCAGACCAGGCTTTCAAAGGGAGAGTAGGACTGGGTGGGTATAAGGGAAAAAGGGACCCACTCAGGGATGATCAAGGCTACTCCACCACCAGCGCAGTTTGAACAAGGCTTTGAGATGATCTTTTAGCCATCAGGGAGAAAAGAGTCAAAAGCAGTGACTGAGCTGGCATTGAACCACTTCTCAGTGAGAGCAAGGACGTCCACATCAAGGTCTTCAAGGAGGAGACAAATGTTGCAAGTATGTTTGATAGCGGAACAAGCATTAAGTGTGCCTAAGTGAAGACGGTCACCACCCTTAAAGGATTTTAGAGGATGGATACAAGGGGTGGTCAACCCATCAGAGATGGTGAAGGAGGTGCTGAGAGAGAGGAAGGAGGGATAGCAGGAGCAGAATGGAAGTTGATGAGAGACAGCAGGCACCGGTCAAAGAGGAGAAGATTGAGTTGGGGACCCTGAACCACGATAGTGCCATTGTGAAAGACATTAATGATGCACCTCGAGGATGACAAACCAGCCAAGAGAACTTCCCATCTAGTGCCAGCATTAATGGGTGAGGAAGAGGAAGGGAAGACTGTTGAAATCAGATGTGGAGTCCATAGTTCTGGAGAGGTGACAGAAAAGATTATATCAGTCACAATATGTCTGAAAGTGGCATTGACAATGGTGTCTGCGATACGTAAGCCAGGGTTAGAAGGAAGGAGATCTTTTTGAACTTTGTCCTTCCAGAGAGGGTAGATAGGTGATAGAATAGCAGTTAGAGAAGATAGGGGAGATGGAGAGAGCCATTAAGGAAGGTAGAGAGGGGAGTGAAGGGATAGAAGTAGATACAGCACATAACGAGACAACTCACCAGGCGCCTAGCAGCCAGGGGTAGTGGGCAATTCAAAAAGAAACACCTAGATTTAACTTTGGCAAAAAGCACTAAATTAGCAAGGGGTGATGCAACAGTTTAAAAAGCACACCTAGTTTTGACTCCGCCAAACACCGCCAGTGCAGTATGGAAAAGGGTTAGGCACCAGTAGACAGCAGAAGCAGGTTAACAATCAGATCTACAGTAAGTAACCATTTAAGTTGGAGGAGGAGCACAGCTAGCAATGAGCCTGTGAGCTAAGGGAGGTAAGAGACAGTAGGAGGGCAAAGAGAGTTTTGTCCCAAAGGCAGGTGATCTGTGTGTTTACAGCGACATGGTGGTGGCACATTGTTCATGCTCTTGAATGCCGGGAAGCAGTTTATTTATTCTGTGAGCAGTAGTATCTGGATCGCAGGTGTAGCGGCATGGAGCAGTGCCTTCCAGTGCTGGATATGGCCAGACAAGTCCTCAGTTGTGGGCCTTGTGTGGGGGCTGGCGTTCACTTGCTGGGCCCCAGGTTTGGTCAAGAAGCACAGAGCAGCCAATCACATCTGCAGCATGGAAGGTGTGCAACAAGGACACATGGTGGCAATTATAGAAAAAACCAAGGCCCATAAAAAAGGCAGAGGCACAGATTTAAAGTGCAGGCATGGACAGTGCTCAGTAAAACAAAACACAAACACAAAAAACACACATATATACAAATATGGGTTCTCCTTGGCTCAGAGTGATGGGAAGGCGCAACTAGGTAGACATCAAGACCAAGAGGGCGTGCCTGATCAATGAGAGTGAGGTGAGTACCTACATTGTTCCTGCCACCATGTGGCATGAGTCAGGCCCCTGAATGCTCTCTGCTGAGATGTTGTAGCCAGCCCCACAGTGAGAGCACAGATGTAGCAGCAGGAATGATTCAAAGTCGGTGCACAGGCCTCAAGTTTGGGCCTTGTGTGGGTACCAGTGTCCACCTCCCGGCTCCCAGGATTGGCAGAGAAGAAGCACAGAGCAGAAATTCACATCTGCGGCATGGAAGATGTGCAACAGGCACACACAGTGACCATTACAGAAAGAAATAAGGCCCATAAAAAAGGCAGAGGCCCAGATGTAAAGCAGGGGCCTGGACAGCACTCAGTGAAGGAAAAAACAAACACACAAAACGCACATACATACAAATATGGGCGCTCGTTGGCTCTGAGTGATGGGAAGGCTCAACTAGGTAGCCATTAAGCCCAAGACGGCTTAACTGGTCGATGGGAGTGAAGTGGGTGCCTCCATTGTTCCTGGTGCCACACGGCTTAAGTCAGACCCCTGACTGCTCGCTTCCGAGATGTTATAGTCAGCCCCACAGTGCGAGCACAGACGTAGCAACAGGAATGAGAGCCCATGCTGGTGGCAGGGTAAAATCTAAATGTAAGCCATGCCTGATATATGGCATGGTGCGTGGCACTGCTCAAAATTATTGCAGCCACATCAAACTGATAAAATACCTGTGTCAGCGCTGTATGCCCAGTTAAGCTGTGAAAGGGTTATGCATATTCTCTTCAAATAGGCTGGACCTTGCCCCACTGGCAGGAATGCAGCCTGGGGGATTTCCTCTCTTTCTCCCTTTCTACGGGCAGATCATTCCCTTTCCCAGGTAGAGCCACTTCACAGGAAGCTGGCCTGGGAACAAGAATCAAAGTGCACACATATTCACACATAGCTTGGCCTTACACCAGGTTGTGCATATCTAAAGGACTTTGAGCCTATTGAAAAGGGAAGGAGCGTGGTTAGTGTAGACTAGGAGAGCATTGTGCAGTTGAGGGAGAATGCTACAATCTTTTTTTTCTCTCTGCTTCTGCCTCTGGTCCCTCCACTTCCTTTGGCACAAAGCACTTTGGGTGTGATATCTAAAGGGCAAAGTCACTTTTTTCAAAGAACAGGGATTGGACTCCTAAAGGAAACTAGATTTAGTCCAATTACCTGTGGTTTTTACCTTTAAAAGAAGGGGTCTCACACCACTTCTTGGAATCATCTTTTGGACTTCAACCTTTCAAAAAGATTTCAATGTTAAGAGTTGATCTCTCCAAAGTCGTCTGCCAGTGAGGTGAAGACTGAGTGACCAAGGTTGAGGCAAGCTCTGTCCCCTACCAGTCCCCAGGGATCATTGTGGATGACCTGTTCTTGGGACAAGACATGCCTCTCTGTCAACTGCAGGCACGCCCTAAACGCTCACACCAGAAAAGATACAAAAGGCCCAAGAAGCTCTTGCAAGTGAAAAAAAGTATTTATTTCTACAAAAATAGGTGCATCATCAAAGAACTCTGCTGCCATGGAATGTTCTGCCGAAAAGTGTACAAGCAGCAACTTATAAGGAGACACAGCGTCATAGATGATGTCATTGTTTACAGTGGAAACCTCTGTGGCTTGTTGGTGCGGCCCTAGACATGATCAGCCTGCTCCATAGGGGATGCCAGGTCATTGGTCCCAGACCAGTCCATCCATCTTCGTGGGTTCTGCTGGGCTCATCGTCTCCTGGGAACCAAGGCCAAAGAAGAAATGAGCTACATTTGTGAACAGTGCTACTCTCCCATTGTACAGTGCACCTGGCATGCTCAAAGACTGGTACAGAAGACTCGAGGTCACACTAACCCACACATACTTCACTCATCCCTCGACTTCCAAGGTTTCCACCTTCGCTTTTGAACTATAATTTATCCCTCCCTGTAACTCCCATTACAAACCATGTCATTATGAAATAAAGGTGGGGCAGCTATACTCTTATATCTTTTATGGTTGATTGATTTATGGTTGTGGTCTCGGGTCAACTGGTATCGTGGAATTAGGCGCTCAGGACTATGGCAGTTGTACCGGCTATAACTTGAAGTTGGCTGGGTGGGGGTCAGAGGACTGCTCTGGCCTGTTTGTGATAACATGCACATCAAGGCGGCCAGTACTGTCTTGTTGCCTTGCAGGGCACATTCTTTCTAGAACAAACCTATTGGCAACAACTTTAGACTAAAGAAGGGTTTCTGTGGAAGTTGGTGCCGTGGGCCCCTCTCATCAGCACTTGGGCCTATTCAGATTTCCCCTTCAGGCTCACAGCCTGTGTCTAACGCACTAAATGCTGCATTAAAATGCAGGCCCTATGCTTTCGACTATGGCTACTTAATATCTTCAAAAATGGCATTTGCTTTTATGTGCACACTATGTCTAAATGTCTGCATTGTGTATGATATAATCGTGTGGGGACCTTAATGATGCCCCCTGGTCTATTACAGTACTTTCAATGGGGCTCACCTCACATTAAAGCGCGTAGGGGTGTGGGATGGGTTTACTCCCTTCCCAACACAACCACAAAGGTACCCAGGACCTCACTGTACTGTACTTGGAAGAACGAGCACAAGAACCAAACTGAGCCCCTCAAGTGAGTCTCACAGTATCTAGAGGGCCAGATCAGCTAAGGTTCTCCAATCTGCTGCCTCTCTGCTGGTCGAACTGAAGTCGAGTTGCTTTGAACACTGAGGGATCCAGCTGATGCTGTATTTGGTGCTCCACTGAACCTTTGAACGAGAGTCTACATCTTGAGCCCAATCAACAATGCATCATGACCTCACTGAGTCCTTCACCTGCTAGCCTTTAATCAACCACTTGACTGAAACAGCTGAAGGGTCACTTGGCAACTAGAAACAGGGTTTTTAGCAAAATTGCCCTGACTTGCTCTTGAACTGCTGCCTCACCGAATTGCACATTAGAGCAACAGGAGCCCTGTTTTGACAATTGCTGTGTGCCGACTTGAACTGCTGGAGCATCACTCATTGAACCTTCCCTGTGGTTACAAACGGACTCAACTTGGCTTGACCTTAAACCGATCATGGTCAGCACAGAGCTACTGCATTCAAACCTGCTCAATGCCCTCTTGCCGATTGGGCACACATGATACAGGGTAGCTGAATTTCGCTCTATTCACTTGCATCACTGATTGTTGCTGAGGTTGATTCTGTCAACCAGCCAAAGCCTTAAAAAGAGTACTATTGACCAATAACTGCGCCCTGGGTCCATTCTGGACCCTAGAGATTGGTTGGGGGACTTTTTCACCTTTTTCTTCCGAGAAACATATCATTTTAAAGAACATTAAGGTTTTTACTTGCCTTACTCCCCTGATTCTTTACTCAGAGAAATATATTGTGCTATAATTGCTTATTCTCTGCCCTTTCCTCACAGGTGGGTATTGGGTAGTGCTTTTCTAGTTCGTTATTTTGCAGATGGTGTGTTTTATTAAAGTGTATCTATTTTTATAGGACCTTGATTGGACATTCCCTTTATGTTGGACTGTTATGCTTTGCTATTTGGATCAATACTGAATAACATTCACACCCCTCTTAAGAGCATAGCCTAGGGCTGAGTGGCCATTTTAGCACCTACTCATCCTTGTAGTCCTGAAGGGCAGAATTCAATGGGATGTCTCAAAGGATTCATCCTGAGTGCCCTGGGCTGTAAAAGCATATCAGTGTCATGGGCATGTGTCTCTGGTAGCCCAGCTGTGAAATGCGGGTCTCTTAACCACAAAGGCCTGCCTGGGGCCAGGTAGGGCAAACAGTCACAGCTTTGCCTAGCCCTAGCATATGAAGTGGTTGTAGCCTGACTGTGACACGCCTGGACCTCTCAGGGTTATTCACTATAAAGAAAGACCCCCAGCATTGACCATTGTTGGGGGACATGAATATAAAATAAGGTGTCCCAATTGTTGTCCTTCCAACATGGCCGAGGCCGTTTCCAGCAATGCTGGAGTGCCTGGCCCTGAGCCTGCTAGCCTGTGATTGGTCTTTTCCTCATTCTCTATGATCAATCAGGTGAGCCGGCAGGCGAAGGGTGGCCCGCCTCCAAGGCCCACAATCTAGGCCCTTGTGTGCCTTCCTCTCTCTCCACTGCCCATTGTCATTGATGCTGGATGGGCTCCTCTCCGACCTTGGGACTCTGCCACCACTTCACTGAAGGTAAGCCCACCTTTGAAGGTAAGCCCACTGGGCTAAACTGGGGACTGAACTGAAATACTTTTGTGTGCTCAACATCTCGTTTTACATTGGAAGGAAAGAATATTTCCACCTGCGTTTCCCACAGCTGTGCCCTGCTGCATCACAACACTGGTGTTCAGAAGACCATCATCTCACCATACCAGGCCTCCTTCCATCATGGCTGAGGCCGTTTCCAGCAATGCTGGTGTGCCTGACCCTGAGCCTGTTCGCCTGTGATTGGTCTATTCCTCATTCTTTATGACCAATCAGGCAAGCCCGCCATCAATGCCCACGATCTAAGGCCTGTCCTGGCCTGGCTGGTCCGATTGCCCCCGCTTTCTTCCAGCTGCGCAGCACATCCTGATGAACACACCTGGTCTTGGGGGCTATACTGTGCTCCCTCCCGCCTTGCGCACCTGAAGAACAGCCACCCTGCTGTTTATCTCGTGAATAGGAAGCCCTTTGATGTTCGAACTACAGTGACTTTTCATCTGCAGGCGCTTCGTTATATATGTCTGTTTGCCTTCCCTTATCATTCGAATTTGGGCGTTTTTTCATCTGCAGCCACTTGGTTTCAAAACTGTGTTGGATGTGTGCATAATGTGCCCCCCCCCTCCCCCCACTCTCCTCCTACTTGTCTCTTGCACTTATTACTCTGCCTGTCTTACCTACAACCCCCCTCCCCTCTCTCTTTCATTCATGTTTAGCTTCCATTATTGTAACGACCATCAGGCACGTGCAATATTGTTGTTCTTATGTTGTTACAGTTTGTAGTCCTCCTGTCCTATGTTGTACCACCAAAACGAATTGCACTTGCTCATTCAGAATATACCAATGCCTATTAAGAATGTTATTCTCTGTTTTACATTTGTTCACCCTCCCTGCGTTGGAGCGCTCTGAAACGCTTACTAAGTGTATAGGCGCTATATACACGACCACCAAATAAATCAAATGATTTGAATTCTGGCTAGGTGGCTGGTGTTTTGGTGTGACTTTAAATACAAAATAAGAAAGTTAATAAAATTACATATTTTAAGATATGCTTAAAGACGGGTTTATTAGTTGATACATTCAAAGACATGCATTGTACAAAATGTGGACACACTGTCTGTTGTCAAACCTATTAATGACAAAAAGCACACGAGTGGCATACACACATTTCTGAAAGTCTATTTAATTGGTGTTGTTTGTGTTCGTTATTGTTTGTATTGTATGTAGCACCCCAATGCCCATACTAGCACTAAATAAATAAATAAATAAATACGCCCCCATTGTTTAGTCAATAACGAACATCAGGAGAGAGAGAATTCATGCAGAAAATAACAAAGTGAAAGCTAAAACATGGAACAATGCTTTGTAAAAAACACACACCTTACTTTAACATTGCGCCTGAAGCCAGCTCATTGTATAACTGCCAAGTTACTTAAATATAACATTATGAAAACAAATGTGGTTTAGTACGTTTAGTACCTCTGGGTATTAAACATGTTATACCTATCATATCATACTTTATTCAAGTTCAAACCAGTTCACCATCACAACTCCAAAACCTTCATGGCTACTAGCCCCATGTGTTAAAATCTTTGTAGCGCTTAGCGAGGGTCATTATCACTGGGATTAATGAGCATTTACACACGATAATGACCCCTCCCCCAGTCAATAATTCTATGATATTAGATTGGAGAAGGATCGTATAGGTTAGGTGCTACTCCTGCATTGGCAGGAAACTCCAGGTAGGGGCCAGGCTACACCCTTACATTTGCAATAGAATTAACACTGCAGCTGTGTGTACGAAATCGTCATATGTATGTCCTTGAGTATAGACTAGTTTATAGATGAAAGTTGACATCATTAAGTTAACTGTTTACTTAAAATGAATCTAGGCAGTGAACATAGTCATGTGCTTTGTTGTCAAATGTATAATATTGTCGGTAATGCTCTTCTCTCTCTATTGAAAAGCTACCTATAATGTACAAAATCTATCAAGTCGGTGCACTGATGTACCTAAATACTAAGCATTTGAGTTAAAGATGTCTTATGTCGAGAACTCGAATGCATGAATTGGACCTCGTCCATTCTCAATAGTAAACGTAAATATGTAGTTTGCATTTCTGAGCTAGTGATGATGATTAAAGACAGTATTATAAAACATGTTGTAACTAATATGTATTTTTTCCCACCCAGGCTCGCATAGTTCTTTGATGAGGACTTCAAGGCACTATCATGTCATTAGTCAATGGTACCATATCAACAGCCTCTTCCTTCCATCTTGCCGGCATTCCTGGGCTGGAGGCCTTCCACATCTGGTTTGCTGCCCCATTGACGGCCATGTATATTGTCACCCTTATAGGAAACTGCACTCTTTTGTTAGCCATAAGGACCGCACTGAGCCTTCACAAGCCTATGTATCTCTTGGTGTCCTTCCTCTCTTTCTCTGACCTGGTGTTGTCCTCCTCCATCTTGCCTAAAATGCTGGCCAACTTCTGGGGCAACGATGGAGAAATCAGCTTCAGCGCCTGCTTTTTCCAGATGTACCTCTTACATGTTTTCGCGGGTGTGGAATCTGGGATCCTCACAGCCATGGCGTTCGACCGCTGCGTTGCTGTGTGCAACCCTTTGAGATACTCCACAATTGTAACCCATCCACTCATCGCAAACATTGGCGGAGCTTGTCTGGCTAGAGCGGCCTTCTCGGTGCTCCCACAGTCACTGCTTGCTATGAGACTCCCCTTCTGCAACAGACACATTGCCCATTCCTTCTGTGAACACATAGCTGTGGTCAAGCTCTCCTGTGCAGACATCACTCTCAACAGTAGGTATGGTTTGGTCACAACACTTACATTTGGAGCAATGGACCTGGCAGCTATTGGGGCATCTTACGCTCTGATTTTCCGGGCTATCATGCACCTTCCCCGCAAGGACCGCTTTAAGGTTTTCAGCACCTGCATTGCCCATGTCATTGTGATGTCATTCTTCTTCATTCCTATTTTCTCCTCACTGGCGATGCACCGATTCCAAAATACAATTCCACCATATGTTCATATACTTGTGGCAAACGCCTACCTGCTCCTTCCGCCAGTGGCAAATCCTTTAACCTATGGGGTTAACATGGCAGAGATTCGGCAGGGTGTCCGGCAAATGTTCCTGAAGGCAAAGAGCAGACTCCTGCTCTGCGGCTGACCAAGTACCATTTGCACTAGAAGGATGGCCAAGTGAGCTGGTGAAATCACTATTTTCACTAGTGCTTACACACAAATGTATTCAACTTAGTACTGCGAAATGTATATTTGCTCATCCACTGTTTGTTAATGGTTTTTGTATATAACTAATAAGGGTGTGAAATAGTGACTTGTGTAATGTCCACTTTTATTAAGGAATAAACAATGAAGAAAATGTTTTAATTCCTAGTATACAATGAACGTCTATTGCTCTTAATTGCAAGTTAATAATGAACATCTCAGGGGAGTTTGCTTTATTACATATATGCCATGTGCATGTAAGTCAAGGATGGTTGGATTTTTGATTCTGTGTCATAGTGATGGCTTTGAGGTTCACCGGCAACGAACAGCACTGGTGGTATTCCTCTTCCTTTTTTCTTGCACCTGGTTATGACTGATGTGCTCAGCTTACACGGTCCTCATTGTGACACCTTAGCCCACCCCCCTAAGCACCCAGTGGCACTGAAAAAGTCAGCAATACGACCCTTTATAGGGACAGAATGCAGAACCTTTGCAGTGATGCAAGTGCACATTTGCTCAGTATAAACACTATGACAGAGAGTACCTGTAAGTGACTTCAATCCAGCACTCCAACTAAGTCAATGCTTAGAATGGAATGCCCAATGGAAGCCATTATTTATATATTTGTATGTCAAAGTTCTTTAAATCTGGATGATGAACCCTTATATAACGCCCCTCTCTTTGAATCTCCCCGACCTCACTGAGCCAAGAAGTAGGATTGTTTTGCAAATCAAAGGGTTTATTTGAAGAATTGAACAATATATATCACACTTATGAATAGGATAATATCTGAATAACACACTTATGAATATGTACAGTAAGCAGCAATGGGTAATATTACAATATCAGCAATCTCTTTAATCAGTTAGGAGTAGGAATAGAAAGGATAAGGTAGCAGAGAATACTTTGTATGATTCAAGGAAATGCAATGATGGGAAAGAATGCAACACAGAAATAAACTTGATATGATTTCAATCAAAAGATAATATGATCACTCTTTCCCCTGTGACTACTCACTCCCCCCACTATGCAATATGAGGAGACGAAATGAGGGCACACAGGTTTCAGGAATACAATCAATAATGCAGTTCAATCCCAGTTCCACCAGCAAACTTAGAGCGAACAGGTATGATTTAAACAAAGGTCAATCACTTTTAAATGTGGTTTGCAATGAATGGGAAAATATGCTAAAAATGACTTTAATTCACTAAAGGAGATTCAGGATAAGTGAGAGTTACTTTGGATTGGTTCAAGTCAACACTAGCAATGATTTAGATCAGATTGAAAACGAAATTCAGCAATTGCAAACAAGAAACAGCTCTTATGACATGTGGCAAAATTTCACCAAAATGCAATTCGCGTGCGGGAAACCCGATTGCGGAAAACCTATTAGGAATTGAAACATTTTAGGTTTGTTGGAATGTTTAGGATCTTAGCTTCAAAAGGACAGTTAAATTGCAGTTCTAGGACGTGTGGTTCCAAAGTTACAGAGGTTTTTGTGAAGGTACATTTTTGAGAAACAGAATCAAGATTTCGAAATGAAAGATGCGCTATTGAAGATTTGAAACACAGATTTCTTAACACTGAAGAGTCTATGGAGCCGCAAACTACACGACAGCCCAGCCACCTATCCAGAGGCGCCTCCGGATGGTTTCTGTCTGAACGAGACGATTGCCTTTCTCCAGAAAACATATATAAGCGCCAAGATGATTATCACGACAATGATCACGAATTATGTGGAGGAGAGAAGAATTTAGAATAGACAACAGAGGTTCTGTAATGCAGTTCTGGACAGATTGAAATGGATGGAATAGTATTACTTTAAGCTAAGAGATTGGTCACAGACAGTTCTAGACTGGATACTCACTCCTTTGGCTTGGGTATGGAGTGGGCCCTGTCAAAGATCTGGTCAAGGGTAAGGCTGGGGTTCTCTTGCCACCGGACAGGTCTCAGTTCTGCTCTCAGCACTGCACTGCGGTCTGTGTGGTCTCTTGGACTGGATCTGACAGGTTCTGAATACAGCTCTGCTTTCTGGGTCTGGATCTTGGTTCTAGCACAGGGTTCTTGGCTAGAATATCAAAACCGCACAGCCTGTGTGTTGAATGTGAGAGCCCCTTGGAAGTTTAGGGGTTAGAATCAAGTTGCTAAAGATTCTGCAGGCCTGCTGAGAAGGGTTCAGTTTTTGGGTTAGGCCTCTCTGTTCAAGTTCTAGAGTTGGGTCTGGATATTGTCTGGAGTCTGGATCTTCTTGCAGGGTGCTTCGCCAAGAAATCAGTTGAGTAGTGGAAAAGTGTGCGTTGTCTGTCCTCAGCAGTCCCTATTTATGTATTTCCAAAGTGGGTGGGGAGGCTAATTCTACAATGCCCAACCCTCTAAGGATCTGATAGGTTAGAGGATTCCCTGTCCCCTGATTGGAGAAAGGATCAGCGTGGCATCCTGTGTCATCTTTATGGCTTGGGGAAAAACACTCCCCTTGGTCTCTGTACAGCATATCTTATTTTTTATAAAACACATATTTCCAATATACACAACTTGTTAATATTACATAAATCACATGACAGATTAACTAAGGTATATTTCTGTTCAACTCTCATCTTCCTAAGAGCTTTGGTTCAGAAATGAGCACTTTTTGCGCTTTTGGTGGGTTTCTCAATATTATTTCTGCACCAATTTTTAGACATGCATGCACACCCCATCTGAGCACAATTCTGTAATATTTCAAGTTCCTGTCATAAACACAGTAGCTACAATATGAATAATTCTGGGGTTTGGTCTCAGAACATCGCACAGAGTCCAGCTTAGTCTTCAACTGTGAGCAAATTTTTCATTTTAACAATCTCAACGTTTCACATTGTTGTCAGTTCGGTACAATATTCTATAAGCATTTTTCTAAAACATACATTTGCTGTGCTTTCTGAATCCACACAATGGTTTGTCTCAGCCTCCAAGGTCTGGGCTGACTCAGAGGTCACATGTCTCTCCTTCCTGCTGCAGTTTGTGGTCAGTCACACCCGAATTAGCATTTTCTATTCAGCCCAAGGATTCCTTTATCTGCACTGAGAGCAACAGGCCAGGGTGCCACTCCAAGCTCCTTTTGACACCAGCTTGTCAATCTCTTAGAAGGTGTGGAATTTGTTTGAACACAGTGTGGAATACTTTAACTCTTAACCCAATGTCTAAAAATTGTCTTTTCTCATAATATAACTCACATTTCTAACACATACATTAAACAATTTCTTGCTTCAAGCCTTTTCAGAATATGGTTTTAAATTGTATCCACCTCTTAGGTTTCTGATAGCAAGTCTTTCTTTGGCATAGTTTGAGTTCCATGTTCAACTTTACACAAAATAGCTTTAAAACGCCAGCTTCTGGGAGAGGTGAGTAACGGTATTACACCCATTTTTGACAGATTTCTTCCAGCAAGCAATCCTCAAAAGTATACTTTGTTCAGATATAGATGCACTTCTGTGGACCTTATATTTATGTAGATTCCAGAGGAGAATGATGTTGACCACCCAACAAAGAGGTTGGATCTTTTTGGGTGGTTTGTAAGCCATGATTTCTACACATTTGACACCAAATAAAACTGATTTTTGAAACCAGATCCAAATGATGGGGTTTGGCAGTGGTCTCCTGTATTACCACTGACATAGGCAAAAGTAGATGGTGGCCTATTTTTCAGGTTTTCACTGCGCACTTTCTGGTGATTTCTGGCGAGCAGCATGCTTTCCGGTGGCCATTATGATGTTTCTGCTGCCAGCAATGCACAGTGATGTTGCAGGGCTTGGATTAGTGGGTTAAGACATCCCATAAGCCCCCCTCTTGCGATGGCCGTTGATCTTCCCTCAATGGAAATTCGCAAGACTGGGATGTCAGCCTCATCTCTCCGGATTCCACAAATGGCAAAGTTCAGCATCTTTTCCTCCATCAGGGGTGGATCGATCGGTTCTCCTCGCCAGTCCTGATGGGAGTATTGAGCGATACTCTGGGCCCCTCGGATCTTCGCTGTCGGTCCCCGGGTTATCCTCCTTGGTTATTCTCCATGGTTTCTCTCTCTCTCTCTCTCTCTGTCTCTCTCTCTCTCTCTCTCTCTCACTCTCTCCTAGGATGAAAAAGCAAAAACATATTTGTAGACATTTCCCCACCACTATTAATGTAGTGGGTTGGACAGATACATTTTATAAATCAGGAGATATTTGCATTATTGTATTTTATAGACTATATGTGGAATATTTTAGGGTTGTAATTTTATGGATCTGGAGTGGCCCCCTCTGGGGTTCCAGAAGACTCCTCCAGTTGCTGCAGAGTGCGCCTAGGATGGCAACACTTTAGCTGATTAATATGGACCCACGTGTCTTCCCCTTCTGCCAAACTGCCTTTGGGGATGCAGATCTTGTAGGCGACTGGTGAGATCTTGTCTACAATTTCAAAAGGTCCCTTCCAGGTAGGGAGAAATATCCGCTGTTTGGCCTGGTTCCTTTGTAAATTGTATAGATAAACCCGGTCTCCTATGTTGTATTCTTTCCTGGTAGTCTTTAAGTCATAGAGGGTCTTCATGCTGTCGGTTGATCTTTCAAGATTTCACTGATCATACTCGAAAGTATGTTGAAGGTGTTTTCTTAAATTTTCAACATACTCATGAGTTGTGGAGGCATTGATCAATGTCTGCTCTTTGGTCCTATAGAGCAGATGCTGGGGAAGCACCATCCTGCGTCCAGTCATCAGCTCAAACGGTGACATTTTAGTTGCAGATGAAGGGGTAGATCTGATTGCCATTAGGACAAGAGGTAATCGAATATCCCAACTAAACCCCAGAATCTGCCACAAACCTTTTTAATATGCTCACAATGGTTTTGTTGTATCGGTCCACTGCACCACTTGAGGCTTGCCGATAAGCAATATGTAGCTTCCTTTTAACCCCAAGTATCTCCCACATCTTTGTCATTACTTCGCTGTTGACATGGCTACCTCTGTCTGACTCTATCCTTTGGGGTAGTCCAAAAAGCGAAAAGATGTGGTTGATCATCAGGGCAGGTGCTGTTTCTGCCTTGCAGTTTGGGGCCGGGAGTCATTCCACCCATTTAGTAAATAAGCATGTCACGGTCAACATGTACTTATTCCCTCTAGAGGAGCAAATCACGGGCCCAATGAAATCCACTTGCAAATCTGACCATGGCAGTGTCATCCCCCTCTTTTGGAGAGGCGCACAGTGTGTGAGGGATGTTGGCTGAAATTGAGCACACACAAGACACGCTTTCAAGTATTGGTCAAGGTCCTTCCCCATGTGTGGCCAGTAAGCAACCTCTCTTAAGATTTCAAGTGTTGTATGAAACCCCCTATGACCATCTGTGGCCGCATCATGGGCGTGACTTAACATCAGCCTTTGGAATGAGGTAGGAACCACCCACTGATCATGGCCAGCTAGAGATTTCCTTACCAACAAACCGTCTTGGATTCGGAAGATTTTTGGACATTTCATCAACACTCTGAGGTCCTCTTTCCCAATGTAATCGATATCCGTCATGGGAAAGTTCTTGTAACGCTCACCTGATTCCCGTAGAGGCGCCGGTCTTGACTGGGCGTATACCGTATCTGCAAAGGTGATGTGTAACACACGGCTGGCTCTTTGGGCTGGACCTCTGTGCACTGTATGTCTGACTTGAAGGGTAAGATGTCTGCAGATAGAAAATATGGGATTAAGGAACTGGGTTATTGAATGTCTCTCTCTTCTTCCCTTTCTCTTCTCCTGTAGAACCCCAAAGGTTAACGCTCTCACCTTAGGTAAGTGAACGCCGTGCTCTCCATCTGCCTCGGGGCAGGGTGCTGTAACCAGTTTCTTCACTGGATAAGGGGAGCAGGCCTCTAGACTTCAGAGGACTGCTGTCCGTCGTTTACTGCACGAACGGTAAGTTTCGAGTAATTCTAATGTCTTTAAAGTCTTTAGTAATGATGTTTCTTGTTTTGCAGGGTTCCAGCGATGGCGGATGACGGCCTGAAGTGAGTTGAAGATGGAGCCCGTGTGATGAATACAAGCGCCTGGAAGCACGTAAGTAAGCGCTTGTTGCCTGCTTCACGATGCGTTCTAACTGTCTTTTTATTTTGCAGGTACAAGTTCGGAGCGGCTGCAGGGTGCCGGAATACCCACTGGGTTAGATGTGGAAAGGAGTAATGGCACGTGAGTATTAAAGTTCCCCAATGTCTTTAAACGCACCTTGTTCTTGTCTTTCAGATGCGGGATGCAGCGCCGAAGGCCTCCGGAGCGTGCAAAGAGTTGGTAAGCTTTTGTCTTTCAGATGCCGGAATGCAGTGTGAAGACCTCCGGAGCGCACGAAGAGTAGGTAAGCCTTTGTCTTTCAGATGCCAGAATGCAGCGCGAGGCATTGGTGACAGCCGATGGATCAGGTAAGTGAAGAGCTGTCACTGAAGACCGTAATGCTAACCTGTTCTTTCTTGTCTTTATAGGTGTTGCTGAAGACTGGATTCAGGATGGTAAGCCTTTTTCCTTAGGCCCAGGATCAGATGCAGAAGACACGATGAGCGTTCTGCTGCAGAGGATGCAGAATAATGCAAAGCAAGATTCATCCATCGGGTGTGGTTTAAATAGCCTCCTGTAGTGCTTAGGTGTCTCCTTCCATAGCCACGCCTAGGTAAGAAAAGAGTTCCTGCTTTCCAGAAGAGTTCCAGTGTTCTGAATCTAGGGAGTCGCTCCTGCCCCACCCAACAGGAAAAGTAGTTCCAAACAGAAGAGGATCAGAGGCTCAACTGGCAGGCAAGTAAGCAGCCTGGTCTGCTGCAGGTAAGTCCACCCAAGCCTTATGAGCCCGGCGCTTCCAGCGCTGGGACTGGGCATATTTATGAGCCTGGTGCCACTGGCGCCAGGACTGGGTCCAAAAGGTCCCAATTGGGACTGGTTGGCACTCGGAACCTGGGTTATGGATCTGCTTCCAAGGGAGTTGGGAAAACCCTGACCTTTTGGAAGCAGAGATCATGACAGTACCCCCCCTCAAGGCAACTCCCAAACCGGGCTTCTCTGGGGGTTTTGGCTTGTCAGGAAATGTTCGGTGAAATCTTTTGATTAGGCGAGGAGCGTGGACATATTCAGCAAGGCCCCAGGATCTCTCTTGGGGCCCGTAGCCTTTCCAGTCAATTAGGTAAAATAGTTTAGATTTGGAGATCTTGGAGTCCAGAATGCTTTTGACTTCAAACTCGAGTTCTCCATCAACTAGGATAGGTTTTGGAGATTTAGTTAGTCGGGTTTGAGGTTGCACGAGTTTTAATAGAGAGACGTGGAAGACCGGATGTATCTTCATGTCTTGACCGCTACTGGGTTTACTATGGTAGTGATGGAATAGGGACCAAGGTATCTTGGGTTGAATGTGCGTGGCCCTTTTAGAGGTAGATATTTGGTGGATAACCAGACTTGATCCCCTACTTGATATTGAGGGGCTTCCTTCCGATGTTGATCTGCTCCTTTCTTGTATTGTTCTTTAGCCCTTTGAAGGTGAGAAACAGCTTCCTTAAAGGCTTGGGTGATTGTAGAATGTAGGTAGTCTACTGCTGGTGTTTCAAGATCTTGGAGGGGATCCAACTCCGAGGTTCGAGGGTGACTGCCGTACAAAAGAAAAAACGGGGTTTTCCCAGTTCCCGAATGGACAGAGTTATTGTAGGCATATTCGGCTATCCAAAGGATGTCTTTCCAAGTTTTTTCAGTTTGTTGCAGCATGCAGCGTAAATACTGTTCCAGAGTTTGATTGGTCCTCTCGGTTTGTCCGTCGGTCTGAGGGTGGTGACTGGTCGATGGTCTCACATCAATTTGAGCCGACCGACAGCAACTTCGCCAAAAATGAGAAATAAATTGACTACCTCGATCCGAAATTAGAACCAAAGGAAAACCGTGCAGTCGGACGATGTTTTCGAGAAATTCTCGGGCCAGAGTTGCTGCTGTTGGCAAGCCTTTGAGCGGAATGAAATGCGCCATCTTGGAGAATAAGTCCACGATTACTAGAATCGTATTGTATCAGAGCATGGAGGTAGATCGGTGATGAAGTCCATAGAAAGCGTATGCCAAGGGCGAGGTGGGATGTCAATAGGGCGTAAGAGGCCTGCTGGTCTTTCCTTTTGACTCTTGTTTTGGGCGCATACTCCACAGGACATTATAAAGTCTCTGATATCTTTTTTCCAAGACGGCCACCAGAAGTAGCGCTTGATCTTTTCTGAGGTCTTGGCCATACCGGGATGTCCTTCCATTAAAGAATCGTGATAACAAGAGATTACTTTTTTCTGTAAATCTGTGCTGGGTAGGTATAATCGTTCTTGGAAAAACAATAAGTTGTCCTTTACTGCAAAGTCCTTTCCCTGCAGATGCCAATTCTGTATGTCTGCTGGAGTTACAAGTTGCCTGGCCTTATCCTTAACTTCCTCTATGGATTCTGTGGCGATTACACCCAGAATTCTTTGTTCGGGAATGATTGGTACAGGTTTAGGGTTGATCAAGTGTTCTTCCACTCCAATCGAGAAAGGGCATCAGCTTTACCGTTCTTTGTACCAGGTCGATAGGTAATTATGAAGTCAAACTCGGCAAAGAATAATGCCCAACGGAGTTGTCTAGAGGATTGGGCTTTTGCGGTTTTCAAATATTGCAGGTTTCGGTGATCCGTAATCACAGTAACGGTGTGTCGGGCCCCCAGCAGATAATGCCGCCAAGCCTTAAAGGCAGACTTGATAGCCAGAAGTTCCTTGTCAGTAATCGTGTAATTGATTTCAGGAGGCGAGAATTTGCGGGACCAAAATGCCACGGGATGCAACTGATTGGTTACCGGGTCCTTTTGTGATAGAACTGCCCCCATGGCAAGGCTTGAAGCATCAGTTTCCATGATGTAGGGGAGTTCGGGGCGAGGGTGTTTTAAGATTGGTGCAGAGATAAATTTAGTCTTCAAATCCTGGAAAGCTTGTTCCGCCTCGGTAGACCATTCAAAACGTTTGTTTTTCTTTAACAAGGCAGTGATGGGCTGGACTATTCGAGAGAATTCGGGGATAAACCTGCGGTAAAAGTTAGCAAAGCCTAACATGCTTTGCACACCTTTTACGGAGGATGGTGATGGCCATTTGAGAACTGCATCGACCTTCTTTGAATCCATACACACTCCGCTAGGTGATAATATGAATCCCAAGAATTCGACTTCAGTCACGTTGAAAACACGTTTGCAACTTAGCGAAAAGTTTGTGTTGACACAATCTTTCGAGGACCATTTTCACGTGTTTCCGATGTTCAGATTCCGATGAAGAATAAGCGAGGATGTCGTCAATGTAAACAACAACACACACATCTATGAGCTCTCTGAGGAGATCGTTCATAAAATATTGAAAGACGGCGGGGCATTGCAAAGTCCGAAGGGCATGGCCTGATATTCAAATAGCCCATACTTGGTGCGGAAGGCCGTCTTCCATTCATCGCCCTCTTTTACTCGTACCAAGTGGTAAGCTCCTCTAAGATCCAGCTTTGTATATATGCATGCTTTTCTGACTTGGTCCAGGAGTTCAGGGATCAAAGGTAACGGATATCTATTCTTAACGGTGATCTGGTTCAGGGAGCGATAATCTATACAAGTTCTAAGGTCTCCTTCTTTTTTTGGAACGAAGAACAAAGCTGAAGAAGCAGGGGACTTGGAAGGACGAATAAACCCATTTGCCAGGTATTGATCCAGGTATTGTCGAAGGTGAAGGTTCTCAGGCTCGGTGAGGGCATAAATTCTACTACAAGGAGGAGTAGATCCAGGTATCAGGTCTATCTGGCAGTCATAAGACCTATGAGGAGGTAGAGAGTTAGCCTGATCCTTCCGGAAAACATCTTGGTATTCTAGGTATTCGGGAGGTAACTGGGGAGTCTCTGAAGAAATTGCTGCCAGTGCAACACCAGGTGGAGGGTGACAAGTAGAGACACATTCTGGAAACTGGACCGTTCTTGCTCGCCAATCGATCAGAGGATTGTGTTTCTCTAACCAAGGTATTCCTAGAATAATCTGAAACTGAGGGGCCTTGATCACATCGAACACGATCTTCTCATGGTGTCCATCTTGACTTACTAGCGTCACCTCTTGAGTGGTATGCGTTACTGGCCCGGAGGCTATCTCCGTACCATCCACTGTAGTAATGACGTCCTTTACAGCCTTGGGACAAAGAGTTAGATTCATCCTCAAAACCATTTCATGATCCAGATAATTGCCGATGGCACCGCTGTCGACGTAAGCTTCAATTGCATGTAATCGATCCGGATTATCAGGGCTAATGAGGACCATAGGTATCACGAAATGCGAGGTCACGGAACTGGTTTTCACGCTCGGCAAGAGTACCTCTATTCTTGTCGGGCGAGGTTGTTTCCCTGCTCAGAGTTTGTAACTTTGGTAACTGCAGCTCCTACTGCCTTCTTGGCAGGTTTCACCGGACAGTCTCGAAGAAAGTGCCCTGATTTTCCGCAATAGAGGCATAATTGCAACTGTTTTCTCCTTTCCCGCTCCTTTTGTGTTAGAGGACCTTTCAGGCCCCCTATTTGCATGGGTTCCCCGGAGTCTACTCCTTTGGAAGGAGTTGGCGGTTTGGAAAATACTCGAGCATCAAACTTGGAACGATCGGCCTTCCTGTTCTGCAGTCTGTGATCTATTTGAACGACTAAGTCTATATAGTCCGAACAATCTTGTGGGGGATTCACTACTTGGGCTAACACATCTTTGAGCTCTCCACGTAGACCTCTATAAAACAGCGTAATCCTTTTCTCCTCAGGCCATTGAGTTTCCACTATCAGTCTGTTGAAAGACGCAATATAAGCCAAAAGGTCTTGATTACCTTGTCGCAACGAAAGAAGCTCATTGTCCAAGGCCTGCCCCTGTGAATGTCTTGCGAACAGTTTTTCCATACTGAGCTGAAAAGCTTGAAAATCATGGAGGACCGGATCATCTTGATTTACTAGAGGGATCGACCAGTCTGCCGCATTGCCACTAAGGTACGAAAGCACAAAAGCTACTTTAGCTTGATCAGTTGGAAAGGCTGCTGGCCGGCATAAGAAATGAAACCGGCACTGATTGATAAATACTGCAAACCTCTTTGGGTCACCAGAAAATCGTTCGGGCGGAGCCAGAGGTACATTCCCAGGTAGGTTGATCTGCACTGGATTCATAGAGGATGTAGAAGGAAGATTTCCCCCAGATGCGGGTAACGGGGTCTGTCCGGCTTGTGACTGTAGCAATTGTCTAGCGAGATCATCTGTTCGCTCCTTGGAAATAATCAGTTCCCTTCTTAGAGCGTTCGTTTCCTGACGGGCTGCATGCACTTCTGCCCTTAGTTCCCCAAGTAACTGGGCTAGCTGGTCGGTATCCGAGGTTTCCATAGCGCCTGGACGGGAGTTTTGTGGTAGGCTTTGCGTTCTGTAACGCTCACCTGATTCCCGTAGAGGCGCCGGTCTTGACTGGGCGTATACCGTATCTGCAAAGGTGATGTGTAACACACGGCTGGCTCTTTGGGCTCGACCTCTGTGCACTGTATGTCTGACTCGAAGGGTAAGATGTCTGCAGATAGAAAATATGGGATTAAGGAACTGGGTTATTGAATGTCTCTCTCTTCTTCCCTTTCTCTTCTCCTGTAGAACCCCAAAGGTTAACGCTCTCACCTTAGGTAAGTGAACGCCGTGCTCTCCATCTGCCTCGGGGCAGGGTGCTGTAACCAGTTTCTTCACTGGATAAGGGGAGCAGGCCTCTAGACTTCAGAGGACTGCTGTCCGTCGTTTACTGCACGAACGGTAAGTTTCGAGTAATTCTAATGTCTTTAAAGTCTTTAGTAATGATGTTTCTTGTTTTGCAGGGTTCCGGCGATGACGGATGACGGGCTGAAGTGAGTTGAAGATGGAGCCCGTGTGATGAATAGAAGCGCCTGGAAGCACGTAAGTAAGCGCTTGTTGCCTGCTTCACGATGCGCTCTAACTGTCTTTTTATTTTGCAGGTACAAGTTCGGAGCGGCTGCAGGGTGCCGGAATACCCACTGGGTTAGATGTGGAAAGGAGTAATGGCACGTGAGTATTAAAGTTCCCCAATGTCTTTAAACGCACCTTGTTCTTGTCTTTCAGATGCGGGATGCAGCGCCGAAGGCCTCCGGAGCGTGCAAAGAGTTGGTAAGCTTTTGTCTTTCAGATGCCGGAATGCAGTGTGAAGACCTCCGGAGCGCACGAAGAGTTGGTAAGCCTTTGTCTTTCAGATGCCAGAATGCAGCGCGAGGTGTTGGTGACAGCCGATGGACCAGGTAAGTGAAGAGCTGTCACTGAAGACCGTAATGCTAACCTGTTCGTTCTTGTCTTTATAGGTGTTGCTGAAGGCTGGATTCAGGATGGTAAGCCTTTTTCCTTAGGCCCAGGATCAGATGCAGAAGACACGATGAGCCTTCTGCTGCAGAGGATGCAGAATAACGCAAAGCAAGATTCATCCATCGGGTGTGGTTTAAATAGCCTCCTGTAGTGCTAAGTGTCTCCTTCCACAGCCACGCCTAGGTAAGAAAAGAGTTCCTGCTTTCCAGAAGAGTTCCAGTGTTCTGAATCTAGGGAGTGGCTCCTGCCCCACCCAACAGAAAAAGTTCCAAACAGAAGAGGATCAGAGGCTCAACTGGCAGGCAAGTAAGCAGCATGGTCTGCTGCAGGTAAGTCCACCCAAGCCTTATGAGCCCGGTGCTTCCAGCGCTGGGACTGGGCATATTTATGAGCCTTGTGCCACTGGCGCCAGGACTGGGTCCAAAAGGTCCCAATTGGGACTGGTTGGCACTCGGAACCTGGGTTATGGATCTGCTTCCAAGTGAGTTGGGAAAACCCTGACCTTTTGGAAGCAGAGAGCATGACAGTTCTCAGTATCCTCAATGTGTTGATAAAAATTACCAATTATCGGATCCCCTTTTTGAGCCATAATCAAATCAGCATCTGGGGTCTCCTTACTCCATTGTGCAGTTGAAAGATCATTGTGAGCATTTGTCTGGGACCTAGTGATAGCAGTGACCTGGATTTCCCCTAACAGGGACTCAATCTCTATTAGATCCCCTTGGATGGCCCCCGTTTTGGACAGCAGATCAGCTAAGTCATTTACAGTTTTGTCTGGTCCCTCTACTTTGGAATGACCCTTTATCTTTTTCCAGTAGATGGTCATCCCATTCGAGGTGACCAGATCATCAATGTTTTGAATTAATTTCCCATGTTTCAAGGGTTTGTATTAGCACATAACATGCCTCTGGTTTTCCAGTTAACCAGGTGCTCCAGGAACCCGTTCCTTACATAATCCGAATCTGTGATTATGACCAGTTTGTGGAGTTGATGTTGGACAGCAGTGAGGATGGCTTGATGCACAGCCATCAACTCTGCCACTTGACTACTTTGGGGACCAATCGTGTACCCAGCGGAGGGTTCTGGGGTCTCATTCACCAATGCATTCCCTACGCCGGCCACAAGTTCTTTTTCCCCGTTGTTGTCAACATAGTAAGAGCATCCATCCACATAGACAGTGGGCATTTCCTCACACTTGTTTTCTTCAAAGACTTTGTGTGGGGAATTGAGGTATGCCTCCATGTTGTCCTTGGTTTTTAGACTTTCGTCCTCGAGACAGTTTTCTCTGGCAGTTTTCTCTGGCAAAATCATGCAAGTCAGCCAGGCCTTGCGCGAGGGGACTCTTCTTGTTTTGGCCATATCTGACCTCCACAGGAAAGCCTTGCATTGACAGAATCCAGGAAGTAATTCGGGAATTACTCGCATTCCCGGCCCGGATTCTGTCACTTTGGAGGTATTGCAAAGGCTGGTGTGGAGTCTCCACTATGATGTGGTCCCCCTGGATAAACGGGCGGTAATTCTTCAATGCCCACACCGTTGCCAGGAGTGCCTTCTCACAATCGTTGAATTTTTCCTCCACAGAGGATAAAGTTTTACTCGCATAGGAGATTACTAGATTGACCTTGTCATGCTTTTGGTATAATACTGCAGTCAAGCATGTATTTGAGAACCCTGTCTCCAAGAAGAACTCCTTGTTTCTGACAGGGTAAGCTAGGCAAGGCGCTTGTGAGAGGCTTCTTTTGAGTTGTCTTACTGCCTCAGATTGTTCTGGACCCCATTCCCACTTGACCCCCCCTTCAAAAGATGATCAGGGGTCTGGTGATCTCTGCGTAGCCCTCAATGAACTTTCTACTATAATTAGTCAGTCCAAAGAGGCTCCTTAGTTCCCGCAGAGTTGTGGGGTCCTTCAGTTTAGTTTCTGGAGTGCTTCCACTTTCTTTTCCTGGGGACAGAAACCCTGAGGAGTAATCTCATGCCCCAAGAAATTAACACGGGTTCAACACCACTGTGCTTTCTGAAAGGAAAGTTTTGCTCCGGTTGCCCTCAACTGTGTCAGAACATAACAGATTTCCGCTATGTGTTCCTCCACCATTGAGCTTTTGATGACAACATCATCTGCATAAGTCATGTTACCCCTTTCACCCAGGTCGGGCATGGCCTTATGTAGAAAAATGTTGAACTAATTGCCGGAGTTGAGGTATCCGAAGACAGTCCGGGTCCATGTGTACTGCTGGACCCCAAAGGTAAAAGCCAGCTTGTATTGGTCCTCCCTACTGACAGGTACAGTCCAGTATCCATTGGACAGGTCTATTGCAGTGAATACCTGTGACCCCTGGATCTGGGCCAGCCCTTGGTCAATGTAGGGAAGAGGCCATCGGGAAGTACAAACCTGTTTGTTGAGCTCCTTAAGGTCGGCGCAGAGTCTCCACTGGCCGTTTGGCTTCAATATCCCCAGCACCGGATTATTGAAGGTGCTGTGGACTGGAAGGATTATCCCACGGGACTCAAGGTTCTTAATGATTTCAGTGAGGGAATCCATTGATGCGAGAGGCAAGCGATATTGCTTCACAAACACTGGAGTCATACCAGGGTCCGTGGGAATTGTTGTTGTGTGGATGTCGGTGTGACCACAGTCATATGAGTCCACTGCAAAGAGATCTTGAAAATCCAAGAAAACTTGTTTCAACTTTTGCTTCTGTTCCAGAGTCTCACAGGCATCAGCTAGGTTGACTCTCTCTTCAACCATCTCCCTGAAGCCTGGAAAGACTTCTGGTTTCGCTATCTCAGCGGCCTCCTCCATCTGGGTGGAGAAGTCCCTGGTCAAAGTGCTGATTTGGACTCTGTGGCTTCAGGTGGGAAAGGCATCCCTCATGGACCTGGAAAATCACCTCATCCCTTCTGAAGTCACAAGTCACATCTTCCTTGCCATAAGGGCAGGAAGTGTACACCAGGAAGTTCCCCCCATGCTGGGTAAAGATCCTGTCTGGTGTCGGGTTGTCATCACTGTCACTGTCAAAACAGTCCTTGGGGTTGGTCCTAGCAGTTCATTTCCTAAATCCATGGAAAAGTGTCGGTCATCAACCGCCATTCCAATAATGGTGGTGGCGGCTGGAGTGATACTCTTTAAGTCGCTGTTATCCACCTCTATTGGAATGGTGTCATGTTCTATATTGACTAGTGGTGTTGTGTTTACCCCCAACCCTTGCTGTTGGAGAGAAGCATTCAGATGAATATAGGCATCAGGGTTTTTCAATTTCTGCCCTCTTTTAACTTTCACTTCCAGGTAGAATTGTCGGGTCTTTTCTATGATGGTGACTTCATCTCCAATCTGAATTTCAACTGCATAAGGTAGCAATTGAGCTGACCTAAAGGCTTTCTCTGGATCATCAAAGCCCATGGGATTATCCACCAATTGGGACCAAGCTTTGAAGTTTATTAGGTTCAAACTAATGGCAAAGCAATTGAGAATATCACTGCCTAAGTAAAAGGCAGCAGTGAAGTCTCGCACGACCCAACAATTATGGACTATACTCTTGTTGCCTATGGAGATTTTGAGCTTACACCTGCCCGGCAGGAGATTTTTGAATTGGGTGTTTCCAGATCCATTTCCCATTTGTCTATGAGTCTAAATGTGGGAATGGCTGGATCTTTTGGGAGTTTGCGAAACATGGCTACGCTGATGAAGCTCTTACCGTTGTTCACACACACTCGGGCGAGAACAGAGTTGTTCCCTTCATTTAACTGAACAGGGATGAACAACTGCTCTCCAATTTGCTGAATATCAGCCAAACTCTGAGCGGATTTTACATCTTTCTGGACTACAGGAGTGGGAATGTCTGATTGTGGATTTGTAAAGAATCTCAGAGTGTTTCCTTCCAGTGTGGAATAGCACCTTAGACTGGAAGGAAGGTTGATTTTCAGAAATAGAGAGGACCCCCCATCACCAGTCTGTTGTCCTACTGCTATTACTTTCACGTCTGGAATTTGGTTTTCTGGAAGTGAAATTCTACTTGGTCAGATTTTTGTTCAACCATGTGGCATGTGCCGTTTAAACTAACATGGTTGACACTCTGTTTGAATTTTATTGGTTTGCTAGACTGGGTCCAGAGGACCTTGTTTACACAGTCTATTAGGGTTGACAACCTTCTCAGGTTGTCATTCCCTAGTAAACAAGGGGTGCCCTCTGGAGTCACTACTATGACCGGGTGTTTCACCTTGTGTCGCCCAATTTTAATGTCCAAATCCGCAGTCCCCTCGATGGGAATTTCCTTCCAGCCAAATTTCTGAAGTTGTCCAGGAAGAGAGGTGAGAGGAATTTGGTAATTCTCCCTCCTTCCTGAATTTAGTTCATCAAAGGCCTTTTTGGACAGAAGGGTAGTTTATGATCCAGTGTCCACCAGTGCCAAAATTGTACCCTGCCCTGTATTTGTACCGGGGCATAGTATCTTCCCTTTTTCTCCACAAGGGGGCACAGATAATGCACATTTTTGGACAACTGGTGGGCTAATTTTCTAGTTTGGGACAGAGAGAGAGAAGAGATTTGGGCAGAATTCTGTGGAGAGTCTTGGGAATCTGCAAAGAAAAGTTGGCAACTGGAGATAGGAGCGGTTTTGGGTTCCCCGGGTTCCGGTTCTGGGCTGCCCCCCCCTTTTGGAAGCAGTCACCAGGATAGGTTTGAAGCAGGGGATTTTGATGTTGTTGGTTCTGGGATGGGATGATGGGCGGCGCTAGCTCAGTCCCCACATCTACCCAGTCTGGATGTGAATCCCTTGGGACCCATTTTTCTTTGGGAGGAGTTCCCCCATCTCTGAAGGAGAAGATCCTTTTCCCAGGATCCTCTGAAGATCCCTCTCCTTCAAATGGGAAGATCTGTACCTCCTCCTCAAAATGCGTCTGTTTGGGTCCTTTGTTTCTCCTACCCCCCCTCTGCTCCTTGGGTGGCAGACTTTCAGGGGCAGGAGATTTTGTTTCCGGTTCCTGGGTTTCCAGGGGCTGTTTACAAGTGGGGAAGGAAGCTTCCTCCAAGGCTTTACACCCCCCTTCCCCTTGTGCCTCCTCCTTGGGAGCCAGTGATTTATCGAGGTGCTGCCCCCGTCATTGTTGTGGAGCACCAGGTCGAGAGTTTGGGGCATTCTGTGCCGGCAGGCTCATCTGAGGGTTCTGTTGAGCCCTCAGCCTGCGACCCAGATCCTGTGCTATGTTTTGGACATGGCTTTCTAACTGTGAAAACCGCTCAGGCTGATACAGGGTTCTGTTTTCTCCCCTGGGCTGATCCCGTTAAGGGTAACTATCCCTTCTCTGGTAGTACCCCGGGCTGGGAAGATTTGGGTACCCCTCCACCCTTGGCCTCCCCTCTCCGAGATTAGGTTGTCTGGGCTCAGGAAAGTGGGGAAAGAAGGATGGATTATTTTGTGGTTGGAAGTTCTGTGGGTACCTGGGGAAAAAGTTCTGCCCATGATTCGGGGAATTTCTGCCCCCCTGGGGGAAGTTAGGAGGGAAGTTCCCTGGGTTAGGTGCTTGGTTGGATCCCCCCTGGGCTGGAGGAGTCCACACAATACCCAGGATGGGTCGGTTTCCCTTGTAGCAGGGACTTACTTAGTCAGGGGCGTGAGGGATCCCATTGGTGGGACTACCTCCTTGACTCCATGTCTGTGACTGGCCCGAGGGCCTTCTGGGCTTGGAATTATTTGGTACACGCAAGTTTTTAGGCCCCCCATCTCCAAATCTAAAATGGGGTCAACCTTTACCTCTGCCACCTTAGCAGATGCAGGGGTGCTGGTCGGTTTGGGGCTTTTCTGAGCATTATTTTTATTTTCTATGGGCTTCTGCACCTCATAGATTTGGGTGGCCTGTTCAATCACCCAGTCTAGTGGTCTTTTCTCATGAAAATCTCTCACTAGCTGGGTCATGATGTATTTGGGTAAGGCATGGAAAAAGGTATTAACAAATTCTTTGCTGTCCGTGCGCTCCCTTTTGGTAGTGTGCACAAAAGCACGCTTCAACTTTTGGGGATTTCTATGAACAGAAAAGTGATTTAAGATGGCCGCCCTATATGTGGACCATCTTGAATGATTTTGGTCCTCCAGCCCCGAAAAGAAACTGGAGTATTCTGTGTAAAATGTCCATTTTACGTACTGAATGCAGCTGCTGCTGTCTTTCAAATGGAAAGTCTCCAACATTTGCTCAAAGAGCTCTAAGTGTTCCCACACAGAATACTTGGCGTTCTTGTGATAAGGCGTGATGACACACCTTATTGCCTTAATCTTTTTTAAGGGGTCCTTAAGCAAGCCCCTTGTTGCCTTATTGGCCTTCTTGGTTTGGGTAAACCTGGTCCATTCATCCTCTGACTCAGAGGCACTGCTCCCAGAGGTGCCGTCTGATCTTCCAGGTTTTCCCGGATTCTGCGAGCCTGGGAATGGCTGGCAGAATGTGGGGACCTAGTCTCCTGTGTCCTGGGATGCTCAGAGGAGTCTTCTGATTCCTCCTTGCTCCCAGTATTTGATGGGTACCCCCACACTGACCTAACTGGGCAGAGGTTTTCAGGATGCCCTTAGTGGGCCTACTCTCCTGGGGTTCCCCACTAAACTTCACAGTACTTGGGTGCCCATACCCAGATGCCCGCCCATCCATTCCTGGGAGGTACTGGCCTATGAGCCCCATACTTCTGACTGGATAGTAATCTGCCATCCCGGTGGCCCTGGGCTCATGTGCGCCAGGGGACATGGGGGTGGCAGAGTCCAGGGACTGGGAGAAATGAAGGCCTCTGGCACTAGGGTCCCTGAGGTTATGCTTGGGTGTTTCCCTTTCCCAGCGAATCTCATCTCTATCAGCCCCTGCTCCCTGTTGCCATGCAAGAGCCTGAGCTTTCTGTTCCTCAATCAAGGCCTTACTAGACTCTATCAGTCTCTCTTGCATGTCTACCTGTCGCAGCGTTGTGCTGACAGAGAGCCTCATGTTCTCTCTGTGCTTCCTGGTTTATCTTGGAGTACTGGGCTAGTCTTTGCTGCAGGAGGGTTACCTCCTGAGTCTCGTCCCTACTGGCCTGTTCCTTTCTTGCCAGAGCATCTTCCACCCTCCTGGTGCGCGCCAACATGTTTTGATGCTCTTTTTGGAGGTCACCCAGTCCCTGGAGGGCCAGGTGATTTTCTTCCAGCTTCCCTTTTGAGTTAAAGACTTCCCGGCCTAAGGTTTCCCTTTCCTGAGCAAGAGCCTGCCTCTGTGCTGCCAGATCATCCCTCGGCCTTTGAAGGTCCCTTTCCTGAGCAAGAGCCTGCCTCTGTGCTGCCAGATCGTCCCTCTGCCTTTGAAGGGCACCAGCTTTCTGGCGCTCTTTCTCAAATTCTGCCTGGGTGTCCAGGTCTTTCAGAAATAATGTATTGCTCTCTGCCTTCTCTCTATCTAGGTGGCTTTGCAGGGTGACTACCTGCTCTGCGCATGCCCGATTGAAATCCAGTTGTTGCTCCAGCTTTTTTCTGGCTCTGCTGTAGGGAGTCCAAACCTTCTTGATACTCCTTCTGCAAGGCCAGAATTCTGGTATCCTGGTCTGCCTTTTCCTTTTGCAGGATACCCATGTCCTCTTTTATTTTAATTAGATACTGCCTACTTTCGTTTTCTGACTCCTGGCTCCTCTGCAGCCTCTTCTCAGAAGAGTCCAGATCAGATTGGGCCTTCTCTAATGCCAACAGTTGCCTACTTGCCAGATCTTGGCCTTCAGCACATTTGTCCTGTACGACTCCCATAGATAAATATAAATATGCCGCTACCCTGGCAATCTTGTTGTGCTCATCCTTGGCCTTAGGGGCCATATATAATTCACTCACGGCCACATGTAAGGGACCCTGATCTCTCCAGATATCTAACCCAGTTGCAGTGACCTGTTGTGTGATCGCCTGCAACCACGCATTCTGGTCCTACTCAGTCTGCTCACCTCTCACAAATAGCTTATGTAAAAGGTGCTCTCTAGCTATCTTGATGTCTACCAATGTCGCCATTCTGGAATTTGATTTCCTTCCTGACTTGCAGAAGTTTATTATTTTATTTTGCAAAACAGACCGTTTCCTGAGAGCGTTCATTTTTGAGGGGTGCTTTTACAGCGTAACACAGCATGGTAGCCCAACAGGATGTATGTATCCTATTAGTTAGCACACTGTATTAAGCTGCACAAGTGGTAGCTCTAATCCAGAAATCCCACGACGAGCCCCCAATCTGTAAGTGACTTCAATTCAGCACTCCAACTAAGTCAATGCTTAGGATGGAATGCCCAATGGAAGCCCTTATTTATATATTTTTATGTCAAAGTTCTTTAAATCTGGATGATGAACCCTTATATAACGCCCCTCTCTTTGAATCTCCCCGACCTTACTGTGCCAAGAAGTAGGTTTGTTTTGCAAATTAAAAGGATTATTTGAAGAATTGAACAATATATATCACACTTTTATAAATAGGATAATATCTGAATAGCACACTTATGAATATGTACAGTGAGCAGCAATGGGTAATATTACAATATCAACAATCTCTTTAATCAGTTAGGAGTAGGACTCCATGGGGATGGGGACAATGGAAACACCGGTTCCGTCTCTGACGGAACCGGTGTTTCCATTTGCACCTGCAGGCGGGTGGCATTCAGACCTGGAGGGAGTGACACCTCCCGCCTGCAGGACTCTGAATCAGCCGGTCCGGAAAGAACGGTGGCGTTTTTACTGCTACTGTTATTTCCGGACCGGCAGGGTCGTAATGAAGCCTATTGGCTTGTTAATTTAAACGTATTAACAGTAACTTAATTGGAATTGAACATAGGGCAAATTAATAATGAAAAATGTGTCATGCATTTGCCTTATCGGCCCATTCTCCAAGTGCCAGATTGAGAGAGTATCAAACAATGACAATGTTGGCATCAAACACAAACGTGACTTGTACAAAAAGCAGTGCATGCAAATTATGAATAAAGCAAAGTTGGGTATGTGTGCCAGGTATTTGTCCATTATGCTCCTGCCATCTATACAAAGGAATAGAATAGGACCATTTCCTCCAGGACACAAACAAGGTTCAATTATTTGGCTCATTAATACATCAGCTGGGCAAAGTATTTGAAGATGACAGGGTTTTAACAACAACACTGCTTTAATAAGTAAGGACATTTACTGAAAAATAATTTGCATGGTGGCAACAAACTCAAATGTTGCATCTACAAAAATAAGCCAATTGGAACCACAGCAGGCTCATTGCCCAACATTCTTGCACAGTCCAGTCCAGGACTCTGCCCTGGCTCTAATGCTACTGAGACCTCATCCATTCAGCACCTCCTTCTAGGCCTAGACACCATGGCCCAAAATAACTGGCGAGCAACAATTTACGGTGCCGCGAGCAACATGTTGCTCCCGAGCTACACGTTGGGGATCACTGGCCTATACCATCTGATTTCATCTACAGGCCCGTTGTGACCCCAGAGCTTGTGGCATGGGCGATACTATCACTGGATCTGCAAGGGTTGGTGTTGTCTGTGAAAAGGATTGTTGTAGTTGGACTGGATTCAGATGGGTGTGAGTGGCACACTGTATTGTGTATTGAGCCGACAGTACCCCTGAAAAAAGTAACAGATGAAGAATTGTTCGAGGATTGGGATGATGATAAAGAAATTGGGCTGGCTATTTGCATCCCTGTGATATCATAGTACATTACTGAAAGGTGCACTGCTCTCTGATGGCCCTTGTCACCCCGCCCTCCTTCACTGAGAAAGATATAGAGCAGGTCCCTTGGAAGTTATAGACAACCAATGCCCACAATGTAGCGCTTTTGCAGGGAGTGGCACCCGTATGAATCAAACTCAAACCAGGTGCAGTGTTATATTGTGTGGGGTAATAGAAGCAGAGGAGGGAATAGAAGACACCATCAATGCACTCCTAATCAAGGGATTATTGTGCCATCCAACACCTCATACAACACGGCCATATACCCGATAAAAAGGCGAAATAGGCACTTTGGAGAATGATCTAGATTCTCTGCCCCTTGTATGACATTGTACATCCAGAATTTCCGGTAGTTCCTAATCCTGCGATCATTTTGTGCAGCATCTCTAAGCAAGCAACACATTTCACTGTTGTAGATTCAAAGAATGCCTGTTTACGCATGGCAAAAGGAGGTTCGAGCACACATGACTACCACATGGGTATTGTGAATCCCCTAGTATCTTTAATTGAATTTTATATGCAGATTTAGTAAATATCCAAGTACCCAGTACCATGATCCAATATGTGGACGATCTGCTAGTGTGCAGTGTAAGGAAGGCGTGGTATCACCAGTAAGATAGACATAAGTGACAACAGTTGAAGGGTGTTTGATGAACTTGCACATGGGTGTGATAAATGTCTATCTGAACCTAAATCTACAGATGGGAGAAAGCTATGAACATCAAATAATAATAATGCAGTCCTAGTGGAGACTTTTCAAAATAAAAGGGTATATACTAAAGAAAAACTATTGCCAATCCTTACCACTAATTTACAAATAATGCGGGGTAATGTCCAAGAAAAAGAAAGAAGCGTTCACAAAATAATATGTCAGGATGCTCGGGCCCTGGGCCTCCCTTCCCCATGTTTTTAGCACGGGGCAAGTCGGATCACTCGAGCAGAGCACACACTCTGGCTACTGAAGTACTAGGATGCAGTTACATTTTCCCAGTTCAGGGCCTTAACTGTCCAAGTCTCTTTACTTCTTGAAAGTCTCTTGATGCAGAAGGCCTGCTGTACAAAATAAATTTGCAAACATCCTTTTCCTTCACCAGTATTCGACTTGGGTGTACACCCTGGATCCCTCTCAGCCGGGCTCAGATCCTTTTCAAAACAAAAGTTAAATGTTGGATCCCACTCTGCCGGGCTCACATCCCTTTCAAATCAAGTTTCAGAGAATCATTTTTCAGGTGACTCACGGGTTCACCCCGGATTCCCCTCTGCCGGGCTCAGATCCCTTTTTCTCGTTCAATTAGTCTCTATCAGCCAGACTCTGACCAATTGTTATGTACATTAAACTATTGCATACTTTCGAATGTGCACAGGGTTTAGCTTGACCCATTGCATGACCACTTTGATCTCAATTATTCTTTCTCTCACACTCAGCATCAGTTGGATACCTAACAGAGACTTTTGAATGAGCACCCACATGGCGCCGACCACTCTTTGTATGGTATCTTTTCTTGGCTTCCCAAAGTTTAATTATAAAGTTCAACTACTTACTTTGGCTCCCAATTGTATTTGTGTCGCTCATCCAAAGCGCTTCACACACTGTTCTCTTTATACAATGTTGCTGCTTGCAACCTTGGCTCAAAACACAAAATGGTTTGGTGTCAGTCTCTTTGACTTACAGGCTGTGCTGCCTTTTCTGATGCTGCTTTGTTGTAGGAGCCAAGGACAGTACTACAGCGGGCAATCGCTCCTCCCCGCCTTGGTTATCGATGCAGAAGGTATTCGGGTACCTCCGACACAGGTTTGATAAGCCTTAGTTCCTGTTCTTCAGTTTCTTAAATTCCAAAACTCATAAAAGTAACAGGTCAAGGGTACTTCCCTCCGTGCAACCCACTCTGGTCTCGCCGTCTTTCTCCTTGTATTAAACTGCCATCTTGGAACTGCTGTTTCCTCAGGTGCTTTCCCTCGCTTACAATGTGCTTTCGTGCTACGCCTTTTATCCATTTGGGGAAGTGTGATGGAAGTCAGGTGTGTGTAATGATCCGTAATTGCTTGACCTTGCCTGACCATAGTGTTAGGACATGTCAGGTATACGGCTCTGGTGTTAGTCCGTTGTCACTCATGCTGAACTGTCCATGAGAAAGTGTTTGTGTTGGGAAATGGTGGGAGGGGGTTGAGTTCCTAGGCATCCTACCTTGTAGGATGGGGAAAAGGTGTTACAAAGAAAGGGGATACCGCTTCTCACCTTCCGGTGTCCCACGCCCACTCCTTCATCCAGGTGATCCTCATGCACTGGTTAATCCCCAGGAACTGGATCCAAAATCAATGGCCGTGTCCTGGCCACCTGGATGATAGCTCCTCGGGGACTAGCAGGTGAGACACCTTCAAGTTTTTTCATAGCAGTGACAATGAACAGAATGCTGCCGAAGTTACTTTGTCACTCACTTGCAGCTGTTGCTATTAAAAGCGTACAAGATAGACAAAGAAAAGTTACAATACTGCCTCGAGGAAGTTCGCTGTCTGAGTCAATTGATATCTGTTAATGGATAGAAAATAATACCAGAACTATCTGCATCTGTGCGCAGTGCTCCCCAGTCCAAGACTGTCAAAGACATGCAGAAGTTTCTCGGATTATTCAATTACTGTAGAGCGTGGATCCTAGATTATGCTACATACACCAGGCCCTTGTTGCAAGGTCTTAAAGAGGTGTAAAAAACTGACAGAGAGATTACATGGAAAGAGGACATGTTCACTAAGTTTGACAAATTGGAAGAGGTCATTTCCACTGCCCTAGTATTAGCAACCCCTGACTACACTCAAGAGTTCTATTTGTTTTCGCATTCAAATGGCCAGATGATGGCCATTGTACTTACCCAGAAGACAACTATGGGCCACAAGCCATTGGCCTATTGCAGCAGGGTGCTGGACTGAGTAATGCAGGGACAGTTCTCTTGTGTTCAGCAGGTGCTTGCTGCTGTTGCATTCACAATTGAGAAAAGCTTCACAATCACCATGGGCTGTTCCCTAACATTGTAGGTGGAGCATGCAGTGTTTGCCATTTTCGAACGATCTAAATCAATGTAAACTACAAAGTGGGAATCCACATATGAGGTCATTTTGTCCAGCAATTTTGTCAAGCCCAAAGATTCACATTGTGTGGTGTAAGACAGTAAACCCTGCCACTTGTCTGACAGAACTGTGTACTGAAGAAGACCTCACACGGCATGACTCTGTAATATTTGAGGGGGAGGAAGAGGATATACCAAAAGAAAACGACAGCCAGCTTGAAGGAGGAGGTTCTTTTTATTGACAGGTCAGCAAGTATTGACCAGAGGACAGGCCTGAGGCATACTGGTGCTGCAGTTGTCCACTAGTAGATGCAGAGCATGAGGTGGGGGTGCAAAAAGGACTGCCACTGCACTATTCAGCTGAAGAGCAGAGCTCATAGCACTTATTGGAGTGCTTCTTGCATCCAAGGGATACTGCCTGACTATTTACTCTGACTCAGCCTATGTCCCCACAACGGTGCATTCAGGGCTCATGCGTTGTAAGACAAGAGGGTTTAGGTGGGATGACAGGTCCCCAATACAACTTGAAGCATTATTGGACAGACTAATGGAAGAACTTTCCCAGCCTTCCATGACAGCGGTGGTCAAATTGTCACAACTCGCCCGCCGTGGAGACTATACCCAAGATGGAGACTGGAAAGAAGGTAGAAGACGGACTCCTTCCCTGGACTCGCTATGCGCGTTCTAGTCTTTTGACTTTATATTCCCGGAAGTTGCTAACGCACTTGCGTTGCAACTTCCAGTACTTTGGAAAGTTTTTCCCAGCGCTCGTGTGTTATTTTCCTTTTTTCCTCCTGGCCGCTTTCCGAACGGCTTCCCCTTTCCGTTTCTGCCGTTCTCGGACGGCTGTTCCGCTGTATGCTGTCTACTGCTTACCTTCTTGGAACTCCCTCTTTCCTTACTCGCAGTTCTTGCGAGGAACCTGCTACTCTTCTGCAACCTAGCCCTCCGGACTCCTAGTATCCTGCTGCTGCTCTCTTGGGTGTTTATTTGGAGCCATTGTGTACTTTGCCTACTCCTTCAGTATCTCAGTGCATTCTGGGACCAGTATTCCCAGCAAGATATCACAACCTACCAGGGTTTTTTCGGCAAGGCTTTTTCCCTGGTCTGGGGTGGGCTCCCTGGGGTCCCCACTGCCAGGCAAATTGCATCTCAGGCAAAGTGGCCTCTAGTGGAGCCCATACCCATCGCACCAAACCAGGAGTAAGGACGCCCAAGAAGCCCAGCGACTCTTGGAGACAGAGAAGAAAGGAGATACCAACAGATGAATCCTGGGACTCTGATTCAGACGGTACCTCAGTCATAAAGACTTCAGGTGAGGAGGGGGTTGGTGGAGATAACAAGGATCAGACTGAATCCGAGACAAATGCACCACCCAAACTAATGACTCAGACAAAATTTCACTTGGAAACTCTGCCGCAGATGCAGCAGCACAACATGCCCCTTATCTTCCAGCGCCCATTATCTCTGACAATCTATTAACAGCATGGGCATGTGAGCAGTTCCCAGCACCTTACCCATCACTCCCCATAGCACAAATTATTGAAATACAAGGTTGGGCCCTACAGGAAGAGAAATAAGTGTGGCAGAAAAGGGGGTGTCCACTACTGATTTATTATGGCATCAAGAGATTATGGGTAAACTTGTTATGTCACATGACTTGTTGCTGGGTGCCTTCGGCCAGCTACACCATCCAGCTCATTTGGCAAAACAACACATTGCTGCAGATAGACAGGAGGCTCGGTTCATTCCCAATCTTCAGGACATTACTTAATAAATTAGTGAAACATTGTATTACTTACCAAACATACAGTACTGGTCACATTCTAAGAACAATAGTAGGTACATCACCTTGCCCTACTGGGCCATTTCGGGAGCTCTGATTACGTTGATTTGATTTGATTTTGATTTAAATCGTATATTGGCGCAGATGGTATCAGCAGAGGTAGATGAAGTGACTAAACATAGGGTCCCCTGATGAGGGAGCCATCTACCTGAAGAGAAAAGTTTTCAGTGCTCGACGAAATTGCAGAAGAGAAGTCATAGTTCTAAGCTGTAGCGGTAAAGAGTTCCACAGCCTGGGGCCAAAGACAGCAAATCTTCTGTCACCTCCGGATGTATAGGTTGAGTGAGGGATGATCAAACGATGACTGTCGCTGGAACGTAGTTGTCTTATAGGATGATATGGCTGAATTAGCTCTCTTAAATATAGAGGAGCAATGCCATTTATGCATTTGAAGATAATACAAGCTGTCTTAAATTTAATGCGGTCAACGATTGAGAGCCAGTGTAGTGCCCTACGATATGGAGATACATGAGTACATTTATGTAATTTAAAAATCAATCTAACAGCCATGTTCTGAGCTCTCTGGAGCCGCTGAAGCTGTTTGGAAGGGATGCCCAGCAGTTGACTATTGCAGTTGTCAAGATGGGCACTAGTTAGTGCCCCTACCACAGACACATGATCCTCCTTCGGGATGTAGGAAAGTGCTTGACGTAGCAATCTCAAAACAAAATGGACTGCTTTAGTCTTTGCTCCTACCTGTGTTTCACTGCATAAATCTTCTTGCCACATGCATCCGAGATTTGTAATCTTTGATACGAATTTCAAGCTTTTGCCAAGCAATGTTGGGGCAGGTAATTTCTTAGCAGCCATCAGTAAATGCTTGGGGCCTAATAGTATGAGTTCCGTCTTGGCAGCATTGAGCTGTAGATAATTCTTTGACATCCACCTGCTCGCTTCTGCCAGACATTGCCCCAGTTTTTTGAATGCTTCCTCAAAATTAGTGATTCGTATAAATATCTGAGTATCATCGGCATAAGAATGGAAATCCAGTCCATAGGGTCTTTGGATTTCCAGAAGGGGTCGAATATATAGGTTAAAAAGTAGTGGAGACAGTGAATATCCCTGAGGAACTCCACAGCTCAGATGGATGAGGTCTGACAAGAACTCTTCCAATCTCACACACTGATGGCGATTGGTCAGAACAGACCTAAACCAGTTTGATGCTGAGGCAGAGACTTCCTACCTCTTGTAGTCATTACAATAGAATTTCATGATTTACCATATCAAAGGCAGCGGACAAGTCCAGCATTACCAGGAGTGTGAGCTCCCTTTGGTACGTGGCTTTCAACAGTTCATCTTGTACTACTAGGAGAGCGGTCTCAGTTCCATATTTTGGTCGAAATCCGGATTGAAATTTGTCTAGTAATAGTTCCTGTTCAACAAACTCTTGAAGTTGATTAGTGACCACCTTCTCGAGAATCTTTGCTGGCCATGGGAGTCCTGCAATAGGCCGGTAATTTTGTAACACCTCTGCATCCAAAGAGGGTTTTTTCAGCAGAGGTGAAACTATAGAAAGCTTTAGGCTCTCCGGAACAATCCCAGTCAGCAGAGGCTTGTTTACAAAGGTGGTAATAAATGGAGTTAGCTCAGGTGCCAATTTTTTGGCTACATAGGCTGGTAGGGGAGAGCGAGAGTCAAATGTGGGTTTGAGAGTCCCAATGAGTTGGCAGATGTCTTTTTCAGAAACAGGGTGAAAGTCAAAAGCAGAAGGAGACTGGTTTTGGGGACAGTCAACCTTAGATGCCCCAAGATTTGTAGTACATATTGGTGAGTCTATAAAGGCTGTCTGTTCTATATCTGCTCTTATTCGCTCAATCTTATCTATAAATAAAGAATTGAACAGATTTGCTTGTGCTTCAGTTAAATCAGGCACTGCATTTTTGCAGTCTGGGCTGCAAAACCTAGATATAATATAATAGTGGACATAGGAGAGAGATGCAATGGGTATAAGTACTTAATTGTATTTGTACGTCCCTTTTCCCAGTGGGTTGAGGTGGGTCCTTGAGCACATCCAGATGCTAAATGTGCCACCCAACTTTTTGTAAAAGAGATGTTTCCTCCCTGGGGTGTCTGCAATGTGCTGTGGTAAGACAATGGCACCTACTTCTTTAATTAGCCTTTTAAGGAAGTGACCACATTGCTAGGCATCAAGCATTAGATGTGCACAATTTACCACACTCAGGCCAACGGGATTGCAGAGGGGATCAAAGGAATACTAAAAGCCAAACCCTCTAAGCTATGTATGACTCTGTAGAGAAATTGGGTGCACTGTCTCCCCTTGCGTTTTTCAACTTGCGCATGCAGCCCTGTAAGGATCATGATTTATTACCACATTAGGTGGTATCAGGCAGGTGAATGCATACACCTTTATCTCCGATAAGGACGGCTTCTGATGCTCACAGGGCAGCGTCCGTTTTGGGTGAGGAATTTAAACAGTAACTGGCTGCTTTGATCTAAAGAACTAATCAGTGCTGCACCGCTTCAACAACAACTTCTCTCCACAGCCTCTCCAACTGTCACCTGCTGACCGCGTGTTCGTAAGGAACTTCATGTGGAGTTGGAGCAAACAGAGATATAACAGCCCTTTTTCTGTTGTCTATGCCACTCCATTTGTGGTGAAGGTCGGAGAGCTGCGCTATTGGGTACAACCTTCCGATGTTCGGAGGTATCCCAATGCTGCACCTCCCACTGATGGACACAACAATATTACATGAATAAGTGCCTATTGAAAGTAAAAGGAATTTTCAGATGTATATATGTTTTCGAAGTGTATTCACAAGTTCACACATTAATTATTTCTTCTGCATAACCTTGTTACTATTGTTTGGTATTTGCTTTTTAATTGGGTTATTTTTATTTATTTTTCCTCCTCTTTTTCTAGTGACAGTGAAATACCATATTGATGTACCTGTTTCAAACATACAGTATGAAGCTAAGAACATGTCAAAGTATATGTATATGTGCATATTTTTTTTTTTGTTTTTTTGTTTTGTTTTTAATCTGTAAGATTTTTACAAAGGAAGGAATGATTTTTCGTTACCACTTGGCAATGTTTGTCTAACTTCGTGTCCTGAGTCTCTATGAAACTATCAGCGAAGACACTTTTGTTTTAATGTGGAGAAGACGTTTGTGGAGAGCAGAACACTCCTACATTTGGAGGAGCCTGCAGGATTTCCTGTAAGTTGCGTAAGATGTTGTAGGATGCTAACAGCCATGAGGTCTTGTCACCCGCTATTAGCCTTGACCAACAGAGTGCTTCGACCTGCAGCACGTAGTACGAGAAGATGTGTCTCAGGTACAAAGATCTTAACTTCAGGGTTTCAGGACAAGAAAGCAACAAATGACGGATGGTTTCTATTTCTTCTGTTGGGCCACAAAATCTACAGGAGTTTGTAGTCGCGGGACCCCGTATGAATAAGATCTCGTTTGTATATAGCAAGTTCAGTCTAGCTCTTAGTAACAGAGACCTTGCTTGCTTGGACGGGAACTGCTTGACAAGTGGTTGTAGCTCGTTTATTTTACGAATATTCACCGGCAGGTGACTCGTAAGCTTGTTTGAAGCCGCTTTCTCAATTGTTTTGATCCAATCGAGTTGCTTCACTCTGGTCAATACTTTTACTGGATTGGTGTTGAGACTCTCCATATCGAGTGTAACTTCTTGAAGGATTTTCTTAATTCGGTCTGACCAGTCATTTAGCATCTGACATTTTTGTTCATTTATTTCTTGAAGAATCAAGTAATAGACAGAAGGACTATCTGCCGTTTGACATTTCCGGAAGAGCATTATGGAATTGAATCTTACTGATCCCTCGAGGGAGAGAAGACTGAGTACTTGTCTTATGCACGCTATAGGCACGCATTTTGGAAGCCCCAAGATAGACCGCCAGAACATTGCCTCCAAGGTAGACCAGATGGATGTGGGAATATTAGGCAACGCATCTGCTCCGTAAGCTAAGGTTGGGACCACCTTCATTTTATAAAAGTTGATCACCGGAATCAAGGAAAATCGACCAAATTTCCTATCAATAGCTTTTGCTTGTGCTATGAGTTTTCTAGTTTTTTCTTTTAGGAGATTTTGCATACCAGTCTCTTTTTTGGAATTGTCCAAAATGACGCCCAGATACTTAAATTCCGTCACGTTTTCAATCTGGTTTTTATTCAGAACTAGATTCGTCTTTCCACTGGTTTTGGGTTTTTTAGGACAGAGACATTAGTTTGGTTTTTTTGTCGTTTATCTCCAGGTTGTTTCTTTCCATGTATTGCTGGAGGTTACTCAACTGACGTTGCAGTCCAATTTGTGTGTGGTCGAGGAGTATAACGTCGTCTGCGTACAGGAGCCTTCCCACATGCTCTTTCCCAATTTTAGGGGCGAAACTGCACACCATTTCTTCCGATATCTTGATGTCTCCCAGGAATGCCAAGAACAGTGCCGGAGCCAAAGGGCAGCCTTGTTTTACGCCCCTTTTCGTTGGAATCAGGGCGGATAAGAGACCCTCTTGATCCAGGCGCACCCTCATGTTTGTCTCCGAATACAGCGCTTTAATGGGTTCCAAGATGGAAGGCGGACAATTCCATGCCTCTAACTTGTCCCATAACAGGCCTCTGTCAAAGGCCTGAGTAAGGTCCACGAAGACAGTGAAGATCCGTGGGCCTCCCTCGAGGACTTTATGTTTCATGATGTTCATTATCAAGATATTTGCAGATGTACCAAAATTTTTCTTGAACCCTGATTGTAAATGGTCCTCACAAGGCGCCGTTTTAGCCCATGCCTTAAATTCCTTTAGCAAGAGGGACCCAAACACCTTGCTTATACAATCCAGCAAGGCGATTGGACGGTAATTTGCTGGGTCGCTTTTGTTGCCTTTTTTGAAGATGGGCACCACCGTTGCTGATTTCCATGATGGGGGGATTGATTTTGATATGGTACATCCCCGGAAAATTTCACACAGAAAGGCCGTCCATTCTTCAGGATGTGCCTTTAGATCCACGTTGGTGATCCCATTAGGGCCGGGCGCTCTGGAGTTCTTAAGTGACCTAATCTGACAACTTATGTCTTCGACATTATCCAAGATTATCCATTGTGCAGATTTGAGATTCTGCTTAGGAGCCCTAGTTGTTTCTGGTAGGGCAAAGAGGGTTTTGAAGAATTTCACCCATTCGGATTCACCTACGTTGTTAATTATAGTTGATTTTTCTTGTGGTGTAGCTGAGTTTATTAGCGACCAAAATTCTCGGCTTTTGTTCCCTCGTATGGCTGTTTGGATTTCCTCGGCGTCTTGCTGGAACAATTTCACCCGATGCTGTTTGAGCCATGATCTGTACACCCTGGTGGCCTCTCTGACTGTCTTGTCTGTTTTTGTGAGACCTCTAACGAGGGCTTCCCTCTTCACTTTTCTTAGGACTTTCTTCTTTTCAACCAAGAGTTTGTCGTACACATGCTTACTGGGTTCTTCGTTGTTTTTCGGGCCCCTCTTCTTTTTATAGATCTCTAAGAGCGGTAGATAGTCTGTCTCGTTTGCTTGAGTAGTGATGTTTTGAGCACAGTACTTCCGTTTGAGGTTGATTATTGCATTCACTGACAATTTTATTTTTGTTCCTCTGACGTTTGTTTCCAGTTGAGTTAGTGTCTTTGGATTTTGGATCTGGTTTGTCTGCCAGGTAACGTGCAGCAAGTTATGGTCACTTTTAGTGTTCCTTGTCACCCCAAATTCCGTAGTTAGTCTCGCCAGGCTGTCGGAGACATAGATGTAATCGATTGTTGCGTTACATAGGCCATTTTCCCAAGTGGGGAGAAAGGTTTCTTTGGCTAGGACCTCACTCATGTTGTGTAGATCCCTGGATGCCATCAGTTTTGACCATGCCCTCCCTCTTGAGACTGTGGATGAAGTTTTTTGAGCCGAGTGTTCTTTTTCGTTATTTTTATCACAGGAAGCATTGATGTCCCCGCACAGCAATAGATGTAATGCCGCATGCGTAGCTGTGGCCGAGTCAATGGTTTGTTCAATCATTTTCAGGAAATTTCTAGCATCGACAGCCGCTGGGTTCCAGTAAATGTTCATTATGACTAATGTCGATTTTGCATTTTTACCTTTGTTTGTTTTATGCTCGTCCAGTTTTGTGCTGATCATAAGTAAAGATTGATTACTTCTCAAAACTTTTGCTTCAGACAGGCCGCAGTTATGTCGAATCGCAGTCAAGATTCCTGATGTCGGACGCTCTTTTGAGCCCTTTTTTGCAGGCGCCAAAAAGATGTTGTACCCGTCAAGGGAAGGCGACTCCATTAACCAGGTCTCCTGGAAACAGAGGACGTCGAATTCTGATAGTTTTACATCACTAGGTGCCGTAAGGTGCCCGTGGCCTCTTGTATTCCAGGAGCAGAGTTTTAGGCCACTTGCAGCTGCTTTTCCGCCGCGTTGCTGTTGATCGACTTGCTCCTGGATAAGCGATTGCTAGCTTTTGTGTTGTTTTTGCAGCATTTTCGGGAACCAGTCCCACAGCTTTCTTGCCGGAGGTTTGCTGGAAGAAACCACCATCTTTGCTGGTTTTGCGTCTCGTCCACGAGGGTTGGACCTCAATTGGTCCGGATGGACTTTAGTAGCGAGTCTGTTTGAGGACGTATGGTCACTTTCACAACACTTTCTGTTCCTCACTGGTGACCTGTCGTGATAGTCTTCCGATGCGTGGTCTAAAGGTTTCCGAGGGCAAGTATTTTCAGTTCTACTACGATTTTTGGCTTCCTTGCAGAGGTCCTTGTCTTTCTCCCTTTCATCTTGCAGTTGGTTTATGGCCTCTTTGTCTCGATTCTGGCTCAGAACGGGCTTTCGCCGGGGCAAAACTGCACCGGCCCTTGAAGTGATTTCTCTCGTTGATACTGTTAGATCATATCCCATTTTGAGCAGTTTGTTAGAGTCGCTTTCCAGTTGACGTTTAATGTTCTTTGAGGCAATGTACAGGTGGGCCACTGCCTTTTTCCGTGTATGACTCGGGTCCACGATTAGTAAGTCTTCGGATCTTATTTGGGCTAATGACGGAATGTAGCTGAACAAAGCGAGTACACCCCCTTGATTTAGAGTAATTATGTCGTCATTTCCCTCAATCTGTTCTAGTTTCATAATCCATCTTGTCGTCTCTCTTTGGACGTGAGCTTTATTGTACTTTTCTGTTTTTGAGATATAATGGAATTTAGGAGGCCCGTTGTATGATGGCCTTGCCTTTGATGATGTTTTGTGTCTTTTTGGTGTTGTCTGGCCGCGGGACGATCTGTCCCGCCTCTTGTGTTGCTTCCTCGAAAAACTTGCTGCATTTCCAACTTTTTTATCCTTTGTGGACTCTTTTCGATTTCCATTTCTGATGTTTTCTTCTTCGTACTCCATCCTGTGAACTTTTTTTCCTTCTTTGTTGTATTTGCTTAGATTTTCTGAGTATCGAGGAGTTGAGTTTGATGACTCTTTTCTTACGCTCTCAGGTCTTCTATTTTTGTAAAGTTTGTGGACGTTATCTTCTTTATTATTAAATTTGCTTTGGTTTTCAACGTTTTGAGACTCAACTGTCGCTAAGTCTATGCTTGTTGTTTCGTTCCTTTTTTCCTGCAGGACTTCGTCGTCGCAGTAGGTGCTCAAGTTTATCAAATCCTCTTGCATAAATTCTTCTATTGTCTTTGGTGACTTGTTTGCACTCAAGACTTCGATTTTGTTTGCTAATGACGCTGGGGCCGTCAACGGTGTTTTTTCCCCAAGTCTATTTTTTAGCTTTTCGTTATCTTTAGACGACCCTTTGTTCATTTTTTTTTGTAGAACGAATACTGGCTCTAATGCTGGACGGGTTTCGCTCCTCACCGACGTTTGCCCCCCTTTGGCGTTAGCTTTTGCTACTGACGAGGGCACAGTTGTGCTCTCCGTTAGGTCTATTGTGAGAGCAGTTTGGGAGCCAACTTCTTTGCAAAATGAACTGTTTAGGGCCTGGACTGGCCCAGTCCCCGCTGGGCCCAGAACCCTTGTTTGTACTTCGCTTGCTTTGATGTTTTCCTGCAATATGATGTAAGCTTCCAAGAAAGACAATTTTGTCAATAATGATGCTTGGAGGGACGTGTGATCTTTCAATGTGTCGCTTATACCTTCGTATAGCTTCATAAATGGACAGAGAGCTATTGACACTGTCGACATTATTGCCGGCATATCCAGGTTATATGGCGTAGAAGTGCTTAGATTTTGTTCGACGGGCAGCAGTGGCCGCCCTTTCATCGAAGGAATATGCCAGTCTGGCAGAGGACCTGATTGAAACGGGCGTTGTAGCTGGGTGACTTCTGTCAGTTTCCTGCAAGGTTCATGCACCATTGAGAGGTCACAAAGCGCTTGATCAATATTGAGAATTGAACCGTTGGTTTTTTGTTTGCATGATGGCGTGCCGTTTAACTGAAGACTACCCTTTTGCATCGTCTTGATTTGTGTGTTTTCCAAGGGCTCTTTGGCAGTGTTTATAATTATAATTTCGTGGTTGTCACCTTTCGCCAACAATGTCTCTTGGCCCTTCGTTTGTCCACCACTCTTTTCTTGGGTTTCAAACGATGAGGGTAGAGGATGATCGTTTTCCTTCGTAATCGAGGATCCATTTGCGATCTTTTGGACTATACGAGGGCTCTCTGGGCTCTCGGCCAGCTCTTGCTCCCCATGAAGTAGCACTGTCCTCTGAGGCGTCAATTTTTGGGGGCTTAGGATGTTATTGGTACGGGGCGTCAGCTCTTTGATCACTTCGGTAATGCCACGAACCGCCTTTCCCATATTAATTGGGACCTGCGGTATAGGGTACTCAATCCGTCTTTGTTTGGAGACCGGCAAACAGTCATTCAGGGCTTCTAGGATTTCCAGGTCAGTTAGTTCGGCCCTTCCGACGTTGGTGAAGGATGGCCTAAGGTTGAAAAAGTTTCTCAAATTAATAGCACTACCGTTTGTGTTTGTAGTTTTTTTCTGGGCTAGGCCTTTTCCTTTAGTTTGTAGCCCCTTTGTCGTTTTCTTTATGCTGTTTCTGTTGGAGAAATTCCCGGTTTTGTGGGGCTGTGCAGGTCTTTGGCGTTTTCTGTTATTTGATGACCGGATCTCATCTGTTTCTTGGCTTACATCCCCCGGAGATGGCAATGGTCCTGTACTCGGCTCAGCATGGATCAGAGCCTGCACTTCGCTGATAGTTGCCAAGGGCGGAGCCTCGTTTTCTTCCTGGGCAGAGTCTGGTCGCTGGATGCCGATCAAAGAGGCAGACACTTGCTGGGCGGGCACAACCCCCCTCACAGTCTCCACATGGATCTCGCCCCCCCCTCTTTCTCTGGGCTCGAGGATCCGGGCTGTCGCTGGAGGAAGCGTACGGACCTGCTCGCCCACCACCTCCTCCACTCCCCGCTTCCCCTCCCCGGGGGCCTGCTTGGGAGCAGCCGGAGGCGGGAGGCTGCGATCGAAACCAGGAACGCTTGACGGGAGAGGACCTCCCACTGGAGCTTCTCCGACTACATCGTCTCCGCATCTTGTCGGCGAACGCACCCGCCCCCTCGCCTCCTCACCGACCTTGGCCGGCGCCGAATCCCCTCCGGGAGACGACTCCGGCAGGCGAGTGGGCGGCCAACCTGGGGCAGGCGCATCAACGCCGGCCACCAACGCCACCGGCGCCCGCTCCATGGACCCCGCGTCCACGGGCTCCTCTCTGCCATGCCCCGCCGCAGCAGCCGACGGCTCCAGGTTTGTGTGGTCGATGCAGGTGGTTTTTGGTGGTGGTGTATTCAGCAGTTTAGTGACCTTGGGTCTTCCTTTTGGTTTTGTGCGTAGTGGCTGGTCCAGCTTTGTATTAGTTATCTCTTGCAAAGTTATTATTTTTTTTGTCGGTGTGGAGACTGTTGCAAGCGTTTTTAGACAAGCACTGCGAAGACATCGTCCGTCGTCGTCTTCAAGGAGGGGAGGGGAGTCCATGGCGGCCCTGGCTCTGGCTGCCGGGCCTGCCAGGACTGCAGGACTGTCACTCTACGTCCACTCCGCGCCGCGGCAGAAATGCTCTTTTGTACTGTGGGTCCACCCACCAGCACAACAATGGTGAAAAGACTCAGGAACAGGTGAATGCAAGTAGGAAAGGAGTGTAGTCCTCTCTAGCAGGGCAGGACTGTCACTCTACGTCCACTCCGCGGCCGCTCTGTGGCAGAAATGCTCTTTTGTACTGTGGGTCCACCCACCAGCACAACAATGGTGAAAAGACTCAGGAACAGGTGAATGCAAGTAGGAAAGGAGTGCAGTCCTCTCTAGCAGGGCAGGACTGTCACTCTACGTCCACTCCGCGGCCGCTCCGCGGCAGAAATGCTCTTTTGTTCTGTGGGCCCACCCACCAGCACAACAATGGTGAAAAGACTCAGGAACAGGTGAATGCAAGTAGGAAAGGAGTGCAGTCCTCTCTAGCAGGGCAGGACTGTCACTCTACGTCCACTCAGTGCATAATGCATTTTACCCTGAAAAAAAATTCTATTTTTATGATTGGCTTTGCATTGTGTTTGGTGTGTGATTTAATATAGGTGTATCATATAAAAGGGGAGGATATCAATGGGAGGTGTACCAAGGGTGGCTGTCCGTATCTGATTGGAGTCATTGACAAAATAATACAAATGTATACTAGCATACCAGCAAATGTAACTGTGATGACACACAAAATAAATGCATGGAAATTGTATATAAACCTATTATCAGATGCAAGCATATTAAAGCGTTTTCTAAGACAAAATAGGAAAAGGTACGATGAGTATAAAGTTTTAGGGTTTGATATGATAGAGGATGTGCACCACCCAGAAATGAGTAACAGATGGGAGCGGACATGAGCTCAGTGGGGAAACAGGGTGTAAATGGGAGCTGTTACATTTGCACCTTAATACCACACACGCCAACTGCACCCAAGATGCTGATAACGCAGGAAGTTAAATTTTTGGATGCTCTATGTCTTGTCCATCTACCACTATGTAGATTGTGAAGCACGTTCCATGCCCAGAATATACACCTTGGGATGATGGATTCTGTGAACAGCAGAGTGCGCGCAATGCCAGAAACACACAGTGCTTGTAAAGACCATACATGCAGTTGGAAGGGGTGAAGATCATGGCCAACTGATGAAGGACTTATAGGGCATTAAATAAAAAGTGATCCAGAGGGTGAACAAAGTATGTCAAGAATATTGGGTGAAGCACGTGGCAAAACTCACATGGATTGTAGCAAAGGAGAAGCCAGTGAAGGTGCAGAAACAGGAAGAATACAACTGTGCTTCTACAATGCAGACAACGTCACAGTGGATACCAATGGCAAGTGCAATGTAATGATACACAGTCCAGCTCTCAAGAAAGAAACCGCAGCACTAATGTATACCAGGCATTTTTGCACCACCCACCATCATGGAGAGGCATATGCTCGCTGAGCACGCTGTACTTGGCACTCCTCGTGGTCCCTGAAACACATCTAATCATGAGACCAGGGTGCTTGGGTACCCCTACATCATCACCAGAGACTACTACCTCTGCATCACTGCTACAGCCTCCTGTCTTTCAGATTTTGCCAGGCAAAAAAAATAACATACTTTTAAGAAGGAAAAAGAGGTCCAACTATCTGTCTAAAAACTCAGCGGAATTGCTGAATGAAATACCTGACCAGTAGAGACTGTACAATAAAGAAGAGACATTTTCCGCTTCTCTGTTACTGCCGGGAGAACAAACCGCAGCCAATGACAAATGGCTGCAAATTGTCAGATGGGAGTTGATCCAGCTGGCAAATGACGCTGAACAAGGCTTCAACACTATCAAAATTGAACTGTGAGCAAACTGGTTGATGACACTGCAGAATCGGTATGTGCTCAATCTGCTCACAGCCATTGCAGGGGGTGATTGTAAACGAATCAGTGAATCCTGCTGTACTTATGTACCCCCAAATGATGCTGCTAACCGATCTCTTACACAAATAATAGATGCCATGCGCACTCTCTGCGAACACATGCAGACAGATGCAGGCATTCACAAGAGTGATTGGATCGATTACCTCTTTTCTTGGGCACCATCGTGGATGTGAGCAGTTGTGAAGATAGTAGTGCCTGTGGTGGTGTTCGTGTTGGTGATCTTCTGCAAAAGCCAGTTGGCGAGTTCGGTGCTGTGCTAAGGCGATCTCTTATGGTGCTATGATGATGGTTTCAATTGGGGTAAACAGGGCACCTCGCGGTACAAAAGACGGACAAGTGCAGACAGTTGACACAAATAAACCTGGCAATGTGAGGTTAGAGCAGAGTATCCACCCCCCTGGAACAGTTACCACAGTCCTGCCAGACCCTGAAAATTATGAGGAACGCTGGGTTGATTTAGAAAGAGGATCGGGTTGTATATACCTCACTTGCATTCCAGAGCAGTACGCCCAGGAGGGAGAAAGTTTGCGGTCAGTTTGTAGAGCGTGGGTTCCCAAGAAAGGAACATGGAAGTATTGTAGAGGGAGAATGGAGGGGGATGGATGTCACCCATAGAAGTGGATTGTAGTAGAAATATAGTAGATTTCTGTAATGGTATCATGTGTACAATAAAACTCCATTTTAGAAGGTAGACACATTTTTGAATTGAGGCTTCGTGCCATGACTATGCTCGCATGCTCACAGTTAGTTCCGAGGGTTAGAAGGGTGGATGCACATTCTTTGCTCACAGCAGAGCAGCCCTGCAGAAGAATTTATTGGGCACACACACACAGCCCTTTATTGAGCCTTATCAGTAGTACATGAAACCCAGAAAGAACCCAGAAAGAATCTGCCTGTGCAAGGCCAATAGAGGACCGGAATGAATAATTGAAGAGTTATCCCACGAGAAGGGGGATGAGGGTGGGGAAGCCGTGGAGATACTAATGTGTCTTGGAAAGTAGCAGTGGCACACGTGGTTCTGACAGAGTTATAGAAACCTTTAAAGTAGCTGCCTCACTCATGTCTTTGGTTCCCAGTGCACTGTAGAGCTAGGATCTATTGATTTGTATAACCCAAATGCCAAGTAGTTTTTGTATCCAAGGATGACAGAAGATGGACAGACAATGCTGGGACCAATCACCTGGTATCCCGTATGGAGCAGGCTATATGTGTACAGGATTGCACCAACCAGCTCCCTAGATTTGTAACCTATTTGATGTATGTCAGTTATGACACTATGTAACCTTAAAAGCAATTTCTTATGCTGTTTTTGTCAGAGTGCCCTGTGGCAGCAGAGTTCTTTTCTGGAGAGTACTTGTCTTTTTATAAGCATAAACCTTGTTCTCCTTGCAAGAGGTGTGCTGGGCCTTTTGCCCTAGTGGGTTGTGTTTTTTCTGGTTTGGGCATTGAGGAGTTTCTCCACAGAAATCATAAGTAAAGAGCACTGCCTTTGTGAAATTGTATTGCAATGAAAAATGTATTGCAACAAAAAATGTTGCATTGTATTTATACCTAACTTCATAACAGTATAGTGCCAAGCGCGTGATCTTGTCATGATTGAAGGTGCTGCATCATAGTTGGCATAAAGGGATTTTTGTGTGTGATAGAAGGTTTGAACTGTTTATTTGACGTGTTTTCTACTTACATGAGACCCAAAAGTGAAAACGCACACGTGGTGTAATTTCAGATCTGTAATTAATGTCTATTCCCAAAAAGTGAGTTCTTTGTACTGAAGCTTTGTTTTGTGCCACAGTGAAGGTGGCGCGAGTAGTAAATCTGTGAAAATATTAATTGGATTATTATTTAATAAATATATAGTCTTTCTGTACACCGGCCTCGTTCTTGGCTTATCTGTGGTGCAGGGGGTGGGATCTACGTGTCTCTAGATGTGTCATAGGTATATTGGGTGACACTTTTGATTGGTGGGAGTAAACTCCATATGTTGATGGCTGTCCATAAAGATCTCATTACACTCTTTGCTATTCCCATGAGAGTGATGGAGGTGTTTCCATGTGGAGCTGCACCCCTTTGCAGAAATTCCATAATAAGCGTTGCCCTGCAGGGTACCCACACATTGCTGGGAAGTCTTATGCCGATATGCTTGACTCAGCATTCTGATCCACGTGTACTGGGTGGAACTCAGAGGGCTTTGCCCACTTTCCATGTGCTAGGAAAAAGCAATCACGGTCAATTCAAATCGGCCGTGCAATGACATTCACCACGCTTGTCATGGCGACCTCGATTACACATCTCTCTTGCGTGTGCATACATGAGTAAGAGATCATGCATGATTATCTGCATCATATAAATAAAGAAACAGAAACCTGGATTGCCGTCCTTTCACAACTCAAATAGGGCGACTTCCCCAGTCAATCTCTGTTATGTTATGTTATGTGCATGCTTCTAACGCGCCAATAGCCCACAGGCATCAGGGCACGGAACGGATTGGAATCGTGGTGGAAGAGTCTTACTGCACAGATGCACACCCGACCAGGCTATATCAGCCCGATCTAATGATATTGTGAATATTTTAAATGAAATCATGTTCATTTTTAAATATAGTAGAATGTTCTTGTTGGAAAAGAAAACATGTCTGTTGAACCAAACTGCACCAACTGTAATTTCTGTCAGTTGCTACCTTGGTCGTTCATGCACACTTTATTAGATCTGTACTAGTGAAAAATGCATCAATCGTAAACACTCAAATTGTTGTCGAGTGAAAGGAGGAAAATCTACAGATGACTGTTAAGGCTAATTTCCCAAACCTAGTGAGTCCCCCAGCAGCTTTGCTGGATTTTTTGGGTTTATTTTGTTCTCCTGCTAAGAATGAGACTCTTTTTCTCCCACTCTTAGACATGATTTGAGATATCCTTTGACTTTGTAATCTGTTTTATGGGCTATGGGGTCTTTTACCCCATAGGGTTTCATGTATTTTTGGTAAGTGTGTTACACAGCACCCTCAGTGCAGTAACACAGGGGTGTCATAGTGACCCCCAAACATAGACTCCATACCCTGGGACTGACTACTGTCTCCCAGGGCATGTAAAGTCACCATTGACTTTACTAGTCTTAAATTGTGAACAGGACCAATACAAAACATCATATTGTGGAAGTACTGGTAGGGGTAATTAGATTGCCCCTGGGTCTTTTTTTCGAGGGGGCACTGTGCAGTCCCCCCTCGTTGAGTTTCTGGCTGGTGGCAGTGGTTACCACGCGAAATATTCCCCCGGAATATTTCCTATGGGATTTTCCCATTCATTTTAAACGCACCACTTTTTTGGTGCAATGTTAAAGATACCGCCGGGTTATTTTTTTAATATTTATTCCCTGGTTGGGTCTTTTTTAGAGGACTCGGTTTTAAAATAGCGTTTGTGTTCGCCTCTGTAACTCCAACCCAAGTCGAGCCCTTTGTTCCACTTTTTGGAGGGCTTCTGCACAGAAGCCCCCAAAAGTGGTGCCACTCTGTCTGGGTCTACAGGATGTGTGGGAGAGGGGTTTAGGCACCCTGGACTGAGTTGCTTTGGCAACTCAAGTCGCACTCTTGTGTGATTGGCCCAGTAGTGAGCCGCCCGGCTCACCACTTAGCATGTTTGAGTGACAGCTAGGACTGATGAATGGGGGTTTTCTGCATAAAAGCAGGGCTTTGGGGAGGAACTTCAGAAGTTGCCACAGGACCAAAGAATCCAAAGAGGGAGAAGCTGAGCCAACCTGCAACGACGACACCACCGTTGGAGCCCTGCTGAACCGTCTCACCACTTCCCAACGACAGAGAAGATTTTCATCCCGGAGAGTCTTCTTCTTCTGAACTGGTGGGGATAACCAGTTCGCCCTCTTTTCACCTTCCTGGATTGTCTCGTGGTCGAATCGCCCATGCCAAGCACCCCGGCGGCCGGATAGCAACGCTTCACCACTACCGCGAATAAAAGGGTAGTACCTTTTAACCGGGAAACTCTGCAGCTGGTTTCTTCCCTGGCAGTGCAAAGACCTCCAGCTTTCCTCCACATCGAGATCTCCTCTTCCCCTGGACGAAGCACCGACTTGCACCCACTGCCAGGAACAACTGCCCCCGCTGGAGCTTTCTCACCATTTCAGGTACTGTGTCCCGCTTGGTCTCCCTTGCAACAGACTGTTCAAGGTGTCCCGTAAATCCTTGACTTTCTATCCTGGGGGTGACTTGGGACCTGCTAACTAACTTTTCCTGAACTGATCCAACCCTTTTTGAACTATCTGCAAAGACTTTTTAAAGTACTATTCAACTGTGTGATCTTGGACACATTCCGCCTTGCTCTCTCCAAGTGTGGGCCTGGCCTATGACTTTCTTGCTCCTCAGTAGACTCTGCCTTTTCTGACTTGCTCTGGTTCTTTTAAAAAGTGTTGGCGTTGTGTGCTTTCCTAATTCTGCCTTTTTCCCCTCCCTTTTTAACTAACTTATTGGAGTGCCATCTTAGGTTAAGCGCTCACCTCCGTCTGCAAATAAGTGGTGTTTTAACTAAGACTTGTTCAATAAGTAATCAGGGATGTATATAGATTGATAGTGACTGTGTTTGAACTTGCTTGACATATTAGTGTTAGTGTATTTTACAAGTGTGTTTTTAAATAAATAACTATATACTTTTATACCCAAGCTCTGGTCAGTGTTTGCTTGTGCTACTGTATCTCTGTACCTATTTTGTATACTCTATATACTGTCTAACTCTTCTTGCGAGAAGTCTGGATGCTCAGCCACAGCTACTAGGTAAATCTGGGTGGTATAGACTGCAACCAATTGGGTTTACTGCCAACACCTGTAGTCCTAAACCTTGTGCAGTGGTCCCTAAAGGAACTGCACAGGTTTCTGCCTAACAATGACGTATACTTCATTTCAACCTATAGAATAGAGCAAACAAAACAATATATACAAATATCCCCTTTTACTAAAAGGCATTGTTTATTTAAGAGCCAGCACGATTGGTAGTGCTGGACTAATCCACATGCGCACATTCAAGTGTGGGTATATTACATTTGAAAATCCAGCTTGCTTACACTGTGTGTTGCCTTACAATAGACTTTGTATTTGTATTTTTTAATACATTGGGTCTCATTACGAGATTGTCGGAATCCTGGTGTTAGAGCCACCAGCATACCAGCAAATGGAGATACATTTCCGGCACGTGCCACCGGGTTTCGAGTGTCAGAATGACGGTGGACTCCGTGAGGGGATTTGCTGTAATTACCTGCCTTTCAGCAGGAGGTAACCCAGGTGCTCGACCGGCAAACCCGTAGATGGGCATTACGGTAAAGGCACTTTTTTTACCGGACCGCCGAACTTGGAATGAGGCCCGCAGATTGTTTGTCTTCAGTGAAGACCTTTTGATGAATAGGCCACACCTAATATTGCTGAAGTTGAGCACAGTGCGTTAGTGACGACGCACACTCAATTGCAAAGAATGACCATATAAGCCTAATCATTAGTTGAGTGCAGTCTAGAGGAGGGAGTACCTCTACAACTATCCCGTTTAGATAGATTGTGCAACATCACCCCTAAGTACAGTTTCCCCAGGGACAGTTTAGCTTAGAGGTGATGGAATCACATTGTGGAAGTGAGGCCTCATTTTACCCTTGTGTGTTATGTTAACTAGATCAATATCAGCAATCAGTGAATCATCAAGAAAATATCACTTGAACAAAAAAAGAAACAGGATGACATTTCTAGTTTAAACAGGAAACATTTTTAAAGTGGAAACATTTGTTGCGATGTGAAAATATGGATTAGCATCTAAATAAACTAATATTGAATGCCTCAGAACACAATTACATTCCTAATCAAAAAGGATAGAAATTGTGGAAACAACTGTGGGGCTTGAGAATGTAATTAAGGAAAGAGCACTACACAGTATAACTGCAAAAAATGTACAGAAATAATGTATTTTAGAGTCCCCTACTGAGATAGGTGGCGTGATATATATTATGAGGAAACGGCCTGCAGGGTTTTCATTTCCACTTCTGCCTCCTGCCCCTGTGGGATAAGAGGCAACAGCACAGATTACCACTAACAACACATTTTAATTAACATTTCTTTTCAAAACAGTATGCACTTCATTTTGAAGCACCTGAATATGTGCACATCCTATATGTTACTTTACGTTATTAATGAACAAATGCTGATCGATTACTTTAGAAAAATAATAACTCGCTAAAACAACACAACCATGCAGGAGAGGCCCCAAACATACAGTAGATACATTGAAATTGTATAGACTAAATTGCAAGCATTGTAATTGCATGAGAGGCGATCTGTAATGTAATGCATTGCTAATACAGAAATAATCACTCCCCACAGCCTTCATCACAGCTGCGCCAAGATTACTCCTTTTATTGTTATTAGCATCCCAGGTTAATAAACCAGTTTGCTGACAGCAATGTTTTTGTGTGAGAGAAGGGGTCACGGCGAGCACCCAACCTGCTGTTTCAAACAAATATTCATCCAAGATGGTTGCCATGCAAATAGAAGGTGGGGTGACATGCATAGCCCCTCTTCAAATTCCATGGCAGCCCAGGAGCCTCTGAGGAGTGAAGCAGCATTGCCACAAACCCAACAGGTAAGTGGGAGCTGGGGAGATGAGGGGTCACTGGACAGAAGGCTGACGGGAGATGGGAGAGAGAGAGAGGCGGGAAATGGCTGGTGGGTGTGAGCAGTGTATCTCCGTTTTAGGAATAGAAATGCAAGCAGGACAGCAGCGGTTCAAACCACTGCAGATCCATTGCAAATGAAATGCATCAGCGGATCAGACATCACCCTGTCCTGCATTGCACACACCCATGCATGTTCCAGGCAGGTACAGGGTAATGTTTACCTTTTCCACACATTTCAAAGTGCATGATGTTTGTGAATTTGGGATGTCTTTGAAATGACAGAAACCTCGGCTTCAGCCGCATGCTTTGTGCAATTTCTCTCAGAGGTTGACAAAGGGTTTGAATTGGGCAAATATGTTGTATTCAGTGAAGGGACTCACTGGCCTATCCCATCCCTTTTTTAAAAAAAGGTTAGAAAATCGTGCCCCCTATGTGCGTCTACAATTGTAGCAGGTACTTTGCAGCTTTAAGGCAATGGAGACACATTGCATTAAAAGCAGTGCTTCATTTCTCCATTGTAATGCCATCTATTTAAAAAGGTTCTTGCCAATCTTTGCTCTTTACAATAATGATGTGTGTCCTCTTTTATAGAGCTTAATGATGGATTCTGCAGCCTAAAGACTCTGATAACAGGTGTAACTATTAGACTCTATTTACTGGTACTTCATTTGAGTTTGGAAGCATACATGTCTACAATAGGTTGAGGATGGGGAGTCCCCTCCAAACCCCTGTTTTTTACCCTTTGAAATGCACCTGAACAAAACTGAACCCTTTTCCCCCCAAAAACATATATTAGATTTCGATGGAATGGGTGTCCGGTCAAAAGTTCGACACCAAAAGGATCGAATGACCAAAGGGTCGAGGTATTAGGACCGAAAACCAAAGGGTCGAATAAAAAAAAAAAAAATATATATATATATATATATATATATATATATATATATATATATTTTTTTTTTTTCTATATATATATATATATATACATATATATATATATATTTTTTTTTTTTGGGGGGGTTTTCGTACATTAAAAAAAAGGTTTTTGCACCAAAAAAAGGAAGTTCGGGCCACCCCCCCAAAAAAATAAAATAAATAAATTCGACCCTTTGGTTATCGGTCCTTTTGATTCGACCCTTTGGTCATTCGATCCTTTGCATTCGAACATTTGACCTAGAACCGAGAGAATGGTATTAGATGGAATGGGTTTAGATCAATTGACAAGATACCGGTCAGCGCTGCCCCAGGATTTGATCTTTCAAAGTGCAGGCTACCCTCATGTCGGACACCAGCAATTGACAAGTGAGCTAAGCCCCCAGTGAGACCATCCGTCCCCCTTCTATGGTCACATGATCAGTGTTCCGGGAACCCGCTGTGCATTGAGAACATTTTCAGAACCCTCACATAAATCTGTTTAGTCCGTACACCGTAGATGACCGGATTTAGCATGGGCGGCATGAGGACATACAGGTTTGCCACAATGATGTGCACGTGATGTGGGATCTGGTGACCAAACCTGTGAGTAAGGTAAGAGAAAAAGGCTGGTATGTAAAAGATCAACATCACACAGACATGGGAACTGCAGGTGCTGAAGGCCTTCTTGCGAGCTGCCTGGGTTGGAAGATGGAAGACCACACTTAGAATCCGGGCATAAGATGAGACAATTAAAGCTATGTCCATTCCCATAACACCCCCCGCAATCGTCAGTCCATAGATGCTGTTGATAGTTGTGTCTGCACATGCAAGCTTCACAATCCCCATGTGCTCGCAGTAGCAATGAGGAATTTCATTACCGTTGCAGTAGGGCAACCGCGTGGTGAGGAACACAAAAGGAAGCACCACTGCAAAATTTCTCATGAGGACCGCCAGTCCGATTTTTGAGATGCTTGAAGTGCTCAAGACTGTGGAATATCGGAGTGGGTGGCAGATGGCGACAAATCGATCAAAGGCCATGGCCAACAAGATGCCAGATTCCATTCCAGTAAACATGTGGATAAAGAACATCTGCATGACACAGGTTTCAAAGAGAATTTCACCAGCATCAAACCAGAGGATGGCCAGCATTTTCGGCATTGTGGTGGTGGAGAGAACAAGATCTACTCCGGCCAGCATAGAAAGGAAGAGAAACAGTGGCTCGTGCAGACTCTGATGCATCTTGACCACCAACAAAATGATGCTGTTGCCCAGCAGGGCGATGATGTACATTATGCAAAAAGGGATGCTGATCCAGTGATGGGCCGCTTCCATCCCTGGGATACCGGTGAGGATGAAGATGGAGGGTCGGCCAATTGTGCTATTGAAGAAGGGCATGTTATGAAGCTAACTCATTGCCTGGGGAAAGGAAAATAGCACAGTGAGTTTACGCAGAGCGCTTGTAAAGGCAAAGAATTGAGCATAGTACACAGCACATCCTGATCCAATAAGATTTGAATGATCAGCAAGTGAGGCCAATATGCTCCCATAAACCAGTAGATTATATGTAACTACTTGAGACTTTATTTAATTTGCCCCTCTGTGAAAAACACGTATACGTCTAAACCCAGGGCCACATTACACGGTAGGCGCTAAGGGATTACCAGCACCGGTAAGGTCACCAGTGCCGGTAATCCCTTAGCGCCCTACTAAGAGGTCCCTCAGCAAGTCCCGTCCTTAACGCCTGGTCTGACCAGGCGTTAAGGACGGGACCCACTGAGGGACTTCAGAGCTAATAACGGTACCGCAAATTGCGTTATTTGCTCCTTCCCCATTCCCATTTGAGCCCTATTGGGGATCAAATGGGAATGGGGAAAGGTATTTGGAATGGGGACATACCGATCCTCCAGGGTTGGAATCACCCGGTAAGTCCCCATACCGCCTACCCAGACCCCCCTGTAAGGGAATAGCCATGCCGCTAATAGCGGCATGGTTACCTCCTACCGTGTAATGAGGCCCCCAGTCTTAACTCATAGACGAAACCTGCAATCCAACTCCCACTGGTGCCAGCCACTCTATAATGACCTGCCCTAACCCACCCAATCTGAACATACCTTGTGACAATAATAACCCTTCATCAGGGAGATTGGAGCCTAATACTTATGGCATAGACTGACATGGCGAAACCCATACTTCCATTCCTACCATATAAAAGAACCAGCAAACCAATGGGGATTCCTGCCCCAACCTTGCTGGAACACAGCTGGACTAAAGTTAAAACCTTCAGATCCTGAATGGCATTACTTTCTGGATCATTTCCACATAATATGTTTCCAAGAAACATGGTCGGTAGAAAATACACTTAAGTCAGGATACTCACATTTTTTAAAGCAGCAGTCCCAGTTTATAGAGTTAGATCCAGTGACTGTATGTTGGTATGGGTAAGCACAACTCTGCAAGCCCATACAGAAGAAGTGAATACCATCTGCAGGGACATGCAATGCCTTCAGTTAATTTTACCTGCCTCAACCATTTTATTATCTCGTTTATACCTCTGCACTGGTAAGTATGGTAATGTAACCATAGCCCTCAATGGGCCTCATTACGCGGTAGGAGGTAACCATGGCGCTATTAGCGCCATGGCTACCCCCTTACCGCATTCCGGGTCCGTGTTCCCGGAATAGGGACTTACCGGGTCATTCTGACCTTGGAGGACCCGGTAAGTCCCCATTCCGGGAACCATTCCCCATTCCCATTCGAGCCCCCATAGGGCTCAGTGGGAATGGGGATGGAGCTAATAACGGGCCCGTAATTAGCGGGCCCGTTATTAGCTCTGAAGTCCCTTAACGGGTCCCGTCCATAACGCCTGGTAAAACCAGGCGTTGAGGAAGGGTCCCACTAAGGGACCTCGGAATAGGGTGGTAAGGGATTACCGGCACCAGTGCCCTTACCGGTGCCGATAATCCCTTCGCGCCTACCGCGTAATGAAGCCCAATGAGTACGAAGATTTGATATGTCAACATGAATCTTCACACCCTAAGAAAACTATCATGCAAAACATTGTTTTCAGAGACATAAGCACACACATTGAACCCCTACTAAGTGTTACCAGTTTTTTTGACAAGGAAGATTCCAATTGAAATATCCCTGGCTTAGATTGCCAGCCACCTAAGTGTACCTACCATCAGGCTGAAGAGATAGCCAATACATTCTTTACTCTCGGTATGCAGGCTTGTGATGGACGCTTACTCGGTGACTGCCCAGCAGCACCCACCTTTAGAAGATGCCTCCAGACAAGTCATATTGATTAAGCCAGAAGCTAGGGAAATCCCTTGAGATGGTCACTAGATTGGAGAACCTCTCATGTCCCTGTTTGCTTGAAACTAGCTGGGGATATGTTTTTCGATCACACAGCTACCTTACATGGCCGCAATACCGACATCATACTGTCCAGTAATCGAAGATGTATTCAATGGGCAGATTTCAATTATGAAATTAACACCACACTGATTCTTGAAATCGCCCTACCCATCTTCAATAATTACAAGGAAATGATCAGATCAGACAACAAATACAAACCAATTATTTGTATTTCTTTTTAACTGTTTTCCATCTTTCCTCATTGGCCCTAGATTCACCAAATGCTGCGCTGTGATTAAGAATAAAGCGCACTCATGCAACAAATGGTACTGTTTGGAATGTTGGCTGGCTAAAAGCAACTTACTTAAGGCAGTAAAAACCAACAGTCCTGCAGACCTGGTGCCTATCCTAAGAAGATTATACAAAGACTAGATAAAAAAAGGAAGCAGAGGAGGCTAGATAAGGATAAAGATGCCTGTTTCTTTTGGAACCTTGTCTCTGACAAAAGAGACTCCCAACTCAAGCATGACATGCATAATGTATTGCTTCAGATACTTGGCATCCACATTTTAGTTCCCTTTAAGACAATCACCCTGAGCCAGCCTTGCCATCGATAATATCACTGGACACCGCTTCGACCCCATTAGCATTTACTGTGGATGAAACCTCTAAGGCATTAAGATCGTTAAAAAAATGGCAAGGCTACCAGAGTTCATACGATTCCCATCAACCTCTTTAAGGAAGATGAACATGTGTGGATTCCAATTCTTAGCGATTTGTCCATTATATTAAGGACTATGCCCAGTCTAGCTGGAATCGGACAGAGATTGCGCCTAATACAGTAAGGTTGATAGGAAAATACTGGGGGATTACAGACCAATCAGCCTGATTGATAGTCTCTCTAAAGTCTACAGAAAATTGGTACTTCAGCATCTAGAGAACAGGGTGTATGAGGACAACATCATTTCAGACCCTCAGGCAGGTTTTAGAAGTGGCCTAAGCACAAGAGATTATTCCGTTTGCCTACACTACATTATTAGCAAGTATGTGATTTTAAACAAGGGTGCTCCTTTTTTGTTGTTGTTTTTGTTGATTTTAAATTGGCATTTGATTCTATTGATCAAACTAATTTATGGGATGTTTTAGCATATCTTGAAATAACTTTAAAGCTTTTACATCCTTTAAAAAATCTCTGTGGTAATAACTCTGCTACAGTTAGATGTGGGCAGAGCAGAGAAAGAACAAATCCATTCCCTGTCACAAGTGGATTACAAATTGTGACACCACACTAACCGCCGAACGCAAAATAGGCATTGTTATGCATGCAGGTGACATGATTTTAATATCAAAGACAAAATTTGGCATTTTAAAACAGCTTTCAATATTTACACAGTTTTGAAAGGAAAGAAAACATTTAATAAATCGTTCTAAATCCATGCTATTGGTTTGTCAAGCCTCCCGCAAAACTTCCACTAACATCGCCATTGAAGTTGAGAGCCTCCAGCTGGTGAGTTTTTAGGACTGCCTGGGAGAGAGATTTCAAGAAAATGCAAAATTGACTAGTCAATTGACAGGATTGCGACTGTGCAAATGGTTGCATCCTAGGAGATATTCCACCTGCTAAAACATGGAGAAGTGGAGCATGGGAATCCACTATTGATTACATAATATGTCTGAACCCCACTTTAGAGAATGTTTGGAGTTCCGGGCTGTTGATATTAGTACAAGTTACCATATTCCTTTATTGGCAGTCCTTGTCCATCACAAAATTTGTATTCCCAGCCCAAAATGTACTCAGCTTGGTAAATCAGGGTGGTAACCGATCGCTCACATTTAAGAGAAGCGAGGCCAATCTGAATGCCAGATTAGAAAACTTATTAATGGGCTCCAGAGTCCTAGAAGAATTCTACGAACCTAAATCGTTTATGAACCTCCTTTGGGACATTGATTGGCCAGTTCATAAGCAAGGCCTGACAAGGAAAGCTCATTCTCAAAGCTATTATCCATAGAGATTGGAACATAAAAGATATCTGTGCAGTAACATCAGGGGGTGTTAAAGGAGGGTTTATACCGAGGGGTATTCCAACGAGAGAAAATGGTCACTCCAAAATCAATACAGAAATTGGTCATGGAGAAAGAATTTCGAGAGAAAAAATTCTGATGGTCGGTTTATGTTGAAAGCAGTGGCAGAAGGCAACTCTCATAATTTCTTGGGTATCATAAATCAGCAAACGCAATTCCAGTTTGCAGTCCAGTCGAATTGTATCCTGGAATTTATCTGGACAGAATACTTCATGGGAATCTTTGAGGAAATAAACCTTTGTGGGTGTCTACTTACCCCTAAATTGAAGTAGGAACTCAAATTTACAGAAAGCAAGATCGAAGGCCTTATACGTACCTCATTGAAATAGAGGGCAGCTGGGCCAAATGGCCTCACAGCTGATATGCTGCGATCTGCATTGAGAACTTGGACTTCTATCCTTCTTAACCTGTTTAACAACATAATAAAAACACGAGAATGCCCTGAGTCATGGCGCTCATGAGTTATAATCCCTATCTATAAGAAAGGTGATAATGAGAACCCAGCTAACTATCACCCGATAGCTTTTAAAGGACTTGGGTGAATTGGGCGGAACATGAAAATATTATTTAGAAGATCCAGAATGGTTTCCCGAAAGGGACTGTCTATGACACTAACCTGCCTTATCCTTAACATTCTGAACGCTAAGCAAGACAAAGATTTTCACCTCTATGGGGTCTGGATCGACTTGTCTAGTGTGTTTGACACCATAAATCGAGGGGCGTTATGGATCAAAATAAAAGAATGGGGTATCCCTGAGGGGATCTTGGCTATCATAATTCACATTCATAATAAAAACTACTATACAGGTAAGATTTAACTTAGAAGGGGATTTTCCTCACCCATTTCAATGGCTAAAGGCCTAAAACAGGGATGCATTGGTGCACCCTGTCTCTTTAATCTCTTTCTGGCTTATCTGTGGAACACACTGACATACCATACAATGGCCTCGCCCACAATCGGGGATCTCAAAGTGACCCATGCAGATGATGTGGTCCTGCTAGACCGTACTCTGATAGGCTTACAGTGCCTGATTGCGGCCTTTGAAAAAGATGCCTGTTTGAACGACCTAGTCATCAATCCAACTAAAACCTTTGTCATGGCCTATAATCAATCAAACAAGAAAAGAACAGGTTGTGTCAGGTGGAACATGGCTGAACAGACCTTGCCTGTGGTAAAGGAAATAAAATGCTTGGGTTTCATGATAAGATCAAATCCCTTAATGACAGCGCTTGAGGCCGATATTGGAAACAAGATTAACCAACTCGTTAGTGAAATGAAAAAAATCCTATATGACTATTGTAGATTCACCCTCCTACCATTATTCCAGTTCTGTAAGAGTTAGGTTATACCCCTATTAATGTATGGAATTGAGATTGAGAAATGGGCTCTGAAGATCAACTGAGTCCGAATAGAGGGTTTGATCTGGAAATGTACCATAATCACTTTCTATGGCCACCCTAAGGTATGAGCTAGGTCTGCAATCACTGAAATTTTGTGCAGAATGGAGAAGGAAACACAAGGACATAGGCGGTTTAATGTTAAGAAATACCAATGTTTGCTTGAGAGAATTAAAATATGATGCACTAGGCATAGCTCCAAAATGCCATTCCCCTGAAGTAGAATTGAGGGACAGCCCATTAAAGCTAAAAAAGACCAAGGGTGAAATAGAATGGATTGAAGCAAGGGCGTAATTCATAAATATGAAATGTTTGAGAGTTTAGCAGTAAATGACAAACCGTTGGGTTATCTGTTGCTGTACCTGAGAAGGTTCCCAAATCCAAGATCGAGGGCCACATTTCTAAGGTTCTGCCTACATTTATGTACGACAAGAGCTCTATTGAACACAAAGAATAAGGGCCCACTGAAGGACAGTGTTTGCAACCTTTGTGATGCGGGGGTGCAACAGAATGTAAAACATCTCCTAATATCATGCCTAGGCTTGAACGAGCAAAGGACTGAACATTGTTGATAGGCTACACTTAGACAAATTTTGGAGGCAAATGTCAGCTGGGAAGGAATCCTTTTTAACAAAGGAAGTTCTTAGAATTCTGGAAAAAATGGAGTTATTAATCAAACCCTAGTACGATTTCACTATGGCGGACTAGGTTAGGATTCTGTGTTTTCATTCCACCTCCTTTTTTTCCTTTCTCTTGGATTGTAAATGTCTTATTTTAATTGTTAAGTATGATTAACTTGTATGTTGACTAAACACAAATAATAAAAATAAAAAGAATAATAAAAGCAAGCTCACTCTCAAGAGGATATCAACACCCACTAACCGTTCTAGAGGTTTACTCTGCCTAGGCACAGTCCGCTGCATTGTATGGCCGCGAAATCTGGGGGCATGATGTTACCCCCTCCTTGTCCATGATAGACAATACATTTATAAAGAAAACCTTCAACGTTCCTACCAGCTTCCCTATAATTTTGTTAAGAATCCAGGCAAGTTGACTACTCAGTCGAGCAGTCATGACAGCAGTCTTGCCTTGTGTGCTTATTTTCAATCTGCAGAACCTTGCAACCACTTTTCCTGCCTGCTGATCACAGTGTTCATGAGCAGTCCGCTCAATTGCTCTGAAGTACCGCTGTGCTGCATTGAGCTCACCTGGATAAAAGTGTAAGTCCCTCGCGCCACAGGGAGCTCCAGCTGAGACCTAACACACACGTCAGCGCACGCATCCAGGCAATTGGCCTGCTAAGTGGAGCAGTCTTGCTGGTATCAGGTAATAATATCCCTATATATATGGTTGCCGTATATAATGTTGCCAGGACAAGGTTGTGGTGACACTATATAGGTGGTCATATATATATAGGTACAGGGGCAGCGGGGGTTGCAGGTGTGTCCCCTGCTCCCCATGAAAAATAAAAAAGAGTTTGGGGATTGCAGGGGTGTCCCCCGCATGTTCCATGTAATAATGTCCCCACAAAAAATGGCAATTTTTCAGCGATTATTTTGCATGGCAATATTTTTACCGTGTTTTCTTTACTTCGGATCCATGGGTTTAGAGGAACAACAGGGGTAGTCCCTGCTTTGGAAACTTATAGCCACCTATGCGGTTCAACTTTCATTGTTCATCAAGTGGCTGCCTGAGGAAAATTAAGAATTAATAATGAAAATCATCTCAATTAACAGATGTGATGCCCTTTTACACAGGCAACACCCACAGAGGCGATTCCTTCTCCTTCATCAAGGCAATTTGTTTTCCTGAAATAAGCAACCTTAGATGCATTCAAATTTGAAGATGTGTCCTTGTTCGGTTCACCAAAACAGATCACTATTTTTTGGGGTTAGAAGATTTACATCATCACACAAATAATCCTTTCTGTCCTGACAAAGGCCTGCTTTAACATCAAGGGAAGACCACCGCATGGATGTAGACTATCCCATTTCATAAGGCCGAAATGCAGTGAGTCGACACCACTTTTTTGTTTATCCATCGGATCACCTTCAGTGTATCATTAGGGTGACACTCAATAAGCACCCGACGGAGATGGTGCAAGGTGCCTAAAGACCAGACTATAAAGGAACACAGAGACAGTATTAAACTCTCAGAGAATATAACAAACACAATTGAGAAGTGTGACTACTGTGAATCAACTGAGTCCAGGGTATTCTATAGAACAATTCTTTATGTGATTCCGTCTGCTCTTTATGTACAGTGCGCTAAGGCACCGCTCCCCAAAAGGAAGGTTGACAAAGTGAAAAGACTTTCCACAAAGAGATGGGAGGCTATGAGAAATGGAATGGCATAATAACACAGGCCACAAATCAACTAACCCAGATTGACAGGGTAATTCATAGAATTTCGCAGAAAAGTGGCGCACGCGGCTGGCGCACAGTGTGCGCGTGCAAATGTGTGCGCCAGCCGCGTGCGCTAAAATCGGTTTCCGCGCACAGCGTATTCATGGATTTTCGCCTCCAAAACCAGCTGTGGCGCAGAGTGGTGCAGCGACCCTGCAGCAGCGCCAGTTACGCCCCCAGCGCAAGGAAAAGCCATCAAAATCCCCAATCCAGTGCAAAGGGCTGCGCTAAACCTGGACCAGTTTACAGGGCTGCCAAACAGCAAACGCCAAGCAGGGAACATGTATTACTGGGGTTCGTGGGAAGTTTCACATGCGAAAGGGCCTGTGCGAGTGGGGTACGTGTATAACTGGGGTTTGCGGGAAGTTTTGCACGCGATTTCAGCAGGGTACGTGTATTACGGGGGTTCGCAGGAAGTTTCACACGCGAAAGGGCCTGTGCGAGTGGGGTACGTGTATAACTGGGGTTTGCGGGAAGTTTCACACACGAAAGGGCCTGTGCGGGTTGGGTACGTGTATAACTGGGGTTCGCAGGAAGTTTCACACGTGAAAGGGCCTGTGCGAGTGGGGTACGTGTATAACCAGGGTTCGCAGGAAGTTTCACACGCGATTTCAGCAGAGTACGTGTATTACGGGGGTTCACCGGAAGTTTCACACGCGAAAGGGCCTGTGCGAGTGGGGTACGTGTATAACTGGGGTTCGCGGGAAGTTTCACACGCGAAAGGGCCTGTGCGAGTGGGGTACGTGTATAACTGGGGTTCGTGGGAAGTTTCACACGCGAAAGGGCCTGTGCGAGTGGGGTACGTGTATAACTGGGGTTCGTGGAAAGTATCACACGCGAAAGGGTCTGTGCAAGTGGGGTACGTGTATAACTGGGGTTCACGAGAAGTTTCACACTCGAAAGGGCCTGTGCGAGTGGGTACGTGTATAACTGGGGTTCGCGGGAAGTTTCACATGCGAAAGGGCCTGTGCGAGTGGGGTACGTGTATAACTGGGGTTCGTGGAAAGTATCACACGCGAAAGGGTCTGTGCAAGTGGGGTACGTGTATAACTGGGGTTCACGAGAAGTTTCACACTCGAAAGGGCCTGTGCGAGTGGGTACGTGTATAACTGTGGTTCACAGGAAGTTTCACATGCGATTTCAGCAGGGTATGTGTATTTTTCGGGGGTTCGCGTGAAGTTTCACACGCGAAAGGGCCTGTGCGAGTGGGGTACATGTATAACTGGGGTTCGCATGAAGATTCACACGCGAAAGGGCCTGTGCGAGTGGGGTACGTGTATAACTGGGGTTCGCAGGAAGTTTCACACGCAATTTTTTGCTGTCAGAGAGGGGTACATGAATTTCAGGGGTGCACGGTGAGTCCTACACGTGAATTGGCAGTGTGGGTCCTCCCAGGAATACCCCCCACCCCTGGTCATGTCCCGCAGGCAGCCCATCCCCCATGGGCATGCCCCGCAGCCAAGCCACATGTCAGCTTGCACCCCTACCCCCCAGCAGTCAGGGGTACCTGCCAGCAGGCCCCCACACATGACCCACACATGTCCCCTTGCACCCCCACCCCCCAGCAGTTTGGGGCACCTGCCAGCAGGCCCCCACACATGTCCCCCTGCACCCCCACCCCCCCAGCAGTCAGGGGCACCTGCCAGCAGGCCCCCACACATGTCCCCCTGCACCCCCACCCCCCAGGAGTCAGGGGCACCTGCCAGCAGGCCCCCACACATGTCCCCCTGTACCCCCACCCCCAAGCAGTCAGGGGCACCTGCCAGCAGGCCCCCCACACATGTCTCCCCGAAAAGTCATCACACTCCAGACCCATGCCCCTCATGGCCACCCAAATCCCACCCCAGTCCAAACACCCCACATTGAATTCCCAAAGTCATGATAGAAAATACATAACCAGCATGGCCATGAATCAATGTCCCTCAGACCCACGCAATGGTGACACATGACTGTGAAAAGATCAACATTGTGACATGCACAAAACAAATGAGATAAGACCACATCAGTAAAGTATATAATAAATGTGTATTCAATAATCAACCAAATGAATAAAACAAAATCACACAATAATGGAAATAATGAAGAAAAAGCTGCATGTCCAAAATATTCAAAAAAAATGTGTGAAAGCAGAATCCAAATCAATCCAACAGAAAATGGGTCCAAAGAGTCTGTCCGTCCAACCAAATCCAAAGTGTAAAAATAAGACACATCCATTGATCCATGGTAAAAAAGAAACTTGAATGAAGTGAAATCCAGTGTAGAACTATATACAAAGTACAAATCTAGGGTCCATGAGCCCAACCATTGAAAGGAAACCTACAAAAGCCCTACCTAATGAACAACTATATACAAAAAGGTGGGGCATTGTCCAAGCGCCCCAAATGAAATGAAAACAAAAAGGAAACCTAACACTAATTAACTATATACAATTGCAGCGGGCTAGTCCGACGGCTCACTTCCTGATTTCCCGGGCTAGGGCTTCATCGAACTCCTGCTCGATGTCCCGGAGACTGTCCTCTTCCATGGCCCCGAGGGTTCGCAGGGACGATGACATCCGGACCTCCAGGTCCCTGCGAATTGCCTCGAGGCACTCGGCCCGCCTCAGAGCCCTTTGCATGGAGTTCTCCGCCCTGACCATCGTGAGCCGCGCCTCTTCCGCCCGCTGCCGCTCCGCATCTATAGCATGGCCTAACTGCTGCCACACGGAAGACACTTCCCGTCCTGGGTTCTCCTGCCCTCCGGCCGATGCCTGCCCCTCCGATGTCGAAGGCCCCGAGCCATCATGGCTCCCACCTTGTTGGTGCTGCTGCTTTGCCTGTGCCCGTGCCCTGGCTCCTGCTGCCTGCACATCCTCCTCCGCTGGGGTGCAGTTGTTGAGGTGGCCACCCCTGCTGGACGGCTGACTCCCGACTGGCAGGGATGTGTCCTCCACCAGCCTGGCCGCACGGTCAGAGGCAGCTCAACAGGGTACCCAGGTGATACATGGTTGGGAGGATGGCACGGAGGATGACTGGCGCATAGGGGGTTCAGGTGAGGAGGGGGTCGAAGCAAGGTTCAGCAAATGGAAGAATCCAGCCTGGGTGACCTGTCCCAGTAGGCTGACGTGGTCAACGAGCCATTCGAGATGACGTGCAGTCTCCCCATGAAAAGACAGCTGGTCACCTCGCATGTCCCGTTGACGCAACGCCACCCCTCCCAGGACAGGCTCAACCCGGTCCCAGATAGCCACGTCCGCAGGGAGAGGAAGGCCCATTGTTGTAAGTGGATCCACTCCCTGAAAACGGGTCTGGACATAGGCATCCCTGATGGTGCGGGATGAAGCAGTCACAGGATCGGGGACAGGATTACACACAGGCACCTCTGCGGCAGCCTGTGCTGCCTCCTGTCCCTGCCCCTGCACTGCACCAATGGCACCATTGGAATCCCCACCTCCAGATCCCGTCTCTGTCCCTTGCACGGCCTCCTCCTCCACCAAACCCCCCACCAACCTGGATGACTCCATGCCATCTTCCTCCGTCGGACCCTGTGGGGTCTCAGCTGCCCCTTCTGCTGCCGAGGAGTCCAACTCCAACCTCCGCCTCTTGGACCTACCCTCAGCAGCTGCAGCCTAGGAAGCGGCACTGGACTCCTCACTCCCTGACGAGATCACAACCTGGGAGGGGAGCCGGGCCTTGCGTCTCCGGCTGGTGGTGTGATCCCCACCGCTGTGCTCCACAGCACCCTCTCCGCCCTCTTCATCAGTTGACGCTGCAGACAGAAAGAGATAGGAGACAGGCATCAGGAAACTGTACAATGGACTGATACACACATGCCAGTTGCAAATGAGTGGCAGTGTCAAACTTCAGACATGGCATCACAATCCCCAACACACATGGCATGTCAACTCACACACATGAGCAATTCCACAGCCATATGGCAACGACCAGGACCATCCATACACATACAGCAACATGAGCAGCCATAAGGTGAGCCAGACATCACATGAAACACAGGGAGTGCACTAGACATGCACACACGCCACCACACTTACATGCATGTGTACACCTCCACCAACTGTCGCAGTGATGAGATCGGCATCCATGTCATATCTGGCAATCAGTCTTCTACATATCAGTGTCCCAAGCATCCATGTTGCATCACTGTTGCACCCTTGTGAAATACACACACATGCACATGTACACGGTGCAGATACATGCAGCTGGAACCGACATCCATGTGTGACACCACAACCATGCCAACTTACATACACAGTCATTCAAACATGTGTGCTCACACATCTGCATTTGGCATGCAATCTTACACACACATGCACCATCCATGTGTCTCACACATGAGAGAACTCGCATGTGTTAGCCTCACGGCCCTCTACATACACATCCATACATGGCCCTACAAAACCACATGTGCAACCTGCACACTACTGGCACACCACCACACGCACAGCTTACAATCAGTATGCATGTACACTTACCGCTCGACTCCAGACGGGTCTGCCTCTCAAGGACCTGGACGTGGAGCGCTGGGGATATGCGTTCCAGGACCCTCATTTGATGTTCCGACAGGTGGCCCCTTAGCATCCGCTGCCTTCAAGAGGCGCCGGGCCTTATTGAGGGTCCTGGACCTGAAGTCCTCCCAGCGCTTCTTGACATGTTTGAATTTGTGGACTGCCACCCCCTCCGCGTTGATGGCAGTCACGATGTCTGTCCAGATCCTGGTCCGTCCTTCCTTGTTGGCACGTGAACTTCTGAAGAGGGCATCATACTGCCCCAGGACTTGCTCCACCAGGACACCAACTTCGGTGGCAGTGAAGCTGGTGGCCCTCTGCCTCTCTGGCTGGGGGTTGCCAGTGGTCTCAGATGGTGGTGTGCCCAACATGACAACCCCAGAGGCAGGTGTTGGTGGGCAACTGGGTTCCTGGGCTGGGCTGTGGAGTGATGGTATCCCAGTCGGGAGTCTTCAGTTCCAGCAGGGGTGGTCACAGCAACTGCACCCCTGGCTGATGTGCAGGGAGCAAATAGCAGGGCATGTGGGCAGCTGGCAGGCAGGCAGCAGCAGATGGCAGGTGGGAGCGTGCTTGGGGCTCTTGGGGGCAGGAAAATGGCCTTCAGCGCAGGAGCGTGGTCTTCCGTGTGTTTTCGCGTGGCCAGCTAGATACGGAGTGATTTGGCACGTGAAAAAATTGCACGTCAGCGTGTAATTCAAGGAAAGGCCCTTAGCGCGTGAGCGCGTCAGCACACGCACGCGATTCCATGGGACCTGGGGGACATGGGTGGGGGCCTGCTGGCAGGTGCCCCTGACTGCTGGGTGGTGGGGGTGCTGGGGGACATGAGTGGGACATGAGTGGGGGCCTGCTGGCAGGTGCCCTGCACTTCTGGGGGGTGGGGGTGCAGGGGGACATGAGTGGGGGCCTGCTGGCAGGTGCCCCTGACTGCTGGGGGGTGGGGGTGCTGGGGGACATGAGTGGGACATGAGTGGGGGCCTGCTGGCAGGTGCCCTGCACTGCTGGGGGTTGGGGGTGCATGGGGACATGAGTCGGGGCCTGCTGGCAGGTGCCCCTGACTGCTGGGGGGTGGGGGTGCTGGGGGACATGAGTGGGACATGAGTGGGGGCCTGCTGGCAGGTGCCCTACTTTGCTGGGGGGTGGGGGTGCTAGGGGACATGTGTCAGGGCTTGCTGGCAGGTGCCTGTCAATGCTGGGAGGGTGGGGGTGCAGGGGGACATGAGTGGGGGCCTGCTGGCAGGTGCCCTGTACTGCTGGGGGGTGGGGGTGCAGGGGGACATGAGTGGGGGCCTGCTGGCAGGTGCCCCGCACTGCTGGGGGATGGGGGTGCTGGGGGACATGAGTGGGACATGAGTGGGGGCCTGCTGGCAGGTGCCCTGCACTGCTGGGGGGTGGGGGTGCTGGGGGACATGTGTCGGGGCCTGCTGGCAGGTGCCTGTCAATGCTGGGGGGGTGTGGGGGCTGGGGGACATGAGTGGGGGCCTGCTGGCAGGTGCCCTGCACTGCTGGGGGGTGGGGGTGCAGGGGGACATGAGTGGGGGCCTGCTGGCAGGTGCCCCGCACTGCTGGGGGGTTGGGGTGCTGGGGGACATGTGTGGAGGCCTGCTGCAGGTGCCCTGCACTGCTGGGGGGTGGGGGTGCTGGGGGACATGTGTGGGGGCCTACTGGCAGGTGCCCTGCAATGCTGGGGGGTGGGGGTGCTGGGGGACATGTGTCGGGGCCTGCTGGCAGGTGCCTGTCAATGCTGGGGGGTGGGGGAGAGGGGGACATGAGTGGGGGCCTGCTGGCAGGTGCCCTGCACTGCTGGGGGGTGGGGGTGCAGGGGGTCATGCGTTGGTGATTAGTAGTGCAAGGTGACATGTGGCTTGGCTGGGGGGCATGCCCATGGTGGATGGGCTGCCTGCGGGACATGACCAGGGTTGGGGGTAGTCCCCTGTGGTGTGGGCTGCCTGCAGGGGCCGTGGAGGGTGTAGAGGGAACACCGGGGAGGACCCACACTGCCAATTCACGTGTAGAACTCCCTGGCACCCCCGAAATACACGTACCCTGCTGAAATCGCGTGTGAGACTTCCCGCGAACCCCAGGAATACACGTACCCCACTCGCACAGGGCCAATCACGTATGAAACTCCACGCAAACCCCAGTTATACACATACCCCACTCGCACAGGGCCTATCGCGTGTGAAACTCCATGCGTACCCCAGAAATACACGTACCCCACTCGCACAGGCCCTTTGCCGTGTGAAACTTCAAGTGAACCCCAGAAATACACGTCCCCGATCCAATCGCGTGTGAGACTTCACGCGAACCCCAGTTATACAAGTACCCTGCTCGCCCAAGGCCTATCGCATGTGAAACTTCCCGCGCACCCCCGAAATACATGCACATGCTATTTTTCACACAGCGGGTGTCCGTGTTTGTCGCGTACCCCTTTACACGTCATTTGTCCTAGAGGGACACAGTATGGGACATTCATCATAGCTGTATGTAAGTGCTTTTTGTTAGCGCACATTTTTTTCATGCGCAGGGACGCTACCGCCTGCCTTCGTGTGGCGGACGTGTTTAGGCCTGTGCGCGTCTTTGCCCGTGCACTGGTTTGCCCTATTCGATTCCATGAACACGTAGGCGAGCGTGTGGGCGTTCCGCGCACTTGCCTCCTGTACTTCCACCGTGACGCCCACATTTTCACGCGTTGTTCCCCATTCCGCGTGTCACGCCCCGTGTTACGCCTACTTATGTTGTGTGCACCGCGCTATGTGCGCTTAGTGCACGCTGTTCAAAGGCATGTGCGCCAGCGTGCGCCGAACAGGATTTCAGCGCACATCCATGGATTTCCACGCGCACGGACTTCCATGAATCGCTGTGCGCGGGTTCTGCTGCGATTTTTTCACTGGCACTGCGATTCGCACGCTTTCGCACGCATGCGCTGAAAATTTCAGCGCACATTAATTCCATGAATCGGCCTGAATGTCATTGTGTATGTTGTAGAAATGGCACACATATATGCTTTCTTTTTTATGTCAGAATAAGGATGTATAGGTGATTCAAGATTTATCTAATATGTATAATAATGCTTTGTTGAATAAATATATTGTGTGTGACACATAGAATATATTTTGTGTTGAATAAGAAACAGTTTTGTTATATGAAGTGGTTTGGTTGAGAGTGAAACTATTCAGTATCTCTTGAGGGCTGTGTGCATTGAGATTTGACTAATTATTAGTCAATACAGTAACAGGAGTAGGAGGAAGTCTGTGGTCCACCGCCCTTTTTTTGTTCAGTGGCATATACCTTACTGACCACAGGCCCATTGTAAATATAAAACAAAGGTACGACCTTCCCCTACAAATATTTTTGACGGGACATTATTACATGGAACCGTCTTGCTGTCTGCTGCTCTTCTGAGAAGGTGAGCATGCTGACAATTGTACATACAAATTAACTGTTGTTGCTGATTATACTTAAAAACAACTCTGTGCAAAGATGGCTGGTAAATTCCGTGCTAAGTCTAAAATTTACGCGTGAAGAATAAAACAGCCATAATGGACACAGTTTGTGAAGTGCAGGCCTCGGATGGTCAAGAAACAATTATCAGACCCTCCACCAGTTCACCAGCACAAGTTGACAAGAACGATGGAGGAAAAATAACTTCAATCTTTGTAGCGGAAAGCACAGTAATCGCAAACCAGGCTAGAGGTATAAGAACAGCACAGAGTGTCTCAAATGGTACTCATTGAAACTGACATGGAAGTGACTAGATTAACAGCAATTGATAACAATTCCTTATTGTAATTATGTTATACCCTACAACAAAATATAATTATATTTAAAGTTAAACACATTGGAGGAGGGGGACATTTTAGGGAAAGCATCACAGGAATACAGCCTCCCTGGCAGAACTAAAAGCAGATTGGGGTCCAGACTTGAAATAACTCATGGAAATTATCCTTAAGTAGGCCTTTCCTAGAGCGAGCTGAATGCCTGCACTTGCACGTTCCGTATGCTCACAAATCCTAGTAGGTCCGCCTCTATCTTTCAATGTTGTATTTGTTCTTCATTCTCATGACCCCTCCCTGTTGCCCTGTAGGCGCTTTGAAACACAATTTACTTGATGTATAAGCACCTTACAGATGCACAATAAATACATACAAATAAAATAAATTGGGGAATTAAACATTGTCCCAAATGAAGCTGTTCGATCCGTCCCCCATATGGGTGCTCAGATGGCAGTGGTCGGGGGCCTAACTCCGGGAGCACCTTTGAATTCCAAAGGCTGTCCGCATCGCCTAATTTGGGTGTAGGAGTTGAGTAATCTTCTGGTTCAAGTGGTGCTGTCACTTCCAGCGATGCATATAATGATCTCCAGGCATCTGTGGCATCCATCCAATTCTCTGCGAAGGTCCTACTTACACTGTGCGGAAATATAAGGGAAGTGGTAAATAATGGCGAGCCACGAAATGGAGGAAATATCCCTATTGAGGAAGACCTGGATGAACCCAAGCTCCTGGCGCATTAACTAGCAATGCTGAAGGACAAAGACATAAACATAATAATGACAGAGCTTACTGGTGCAGAATCTGGGTTCTTGAATTTTCACATTTTCATTTTGTTGAGCCGCTAGAATGTTTCGAGAATATACAACTTTGGAAACTGCATCTTTGATTAATGCATATCAAGACAAGCTTCTGACACTTGAGTATGAACTGTAGTGGAGGGTACTAAAATTACCAATGACAATGAAAAAATGTACAATCTCCTTGCCTGCTTAAAATCTCATAGAACTCCAGCAGATGGTAACAGACCTATTGATACAAAAAAGATTGACCTACCGGGGGTATTGAAATGGCTCCTTGAAGCTTTCACAACTAATGTGCCGATAAGCCCCTGAATTTATACATTAACCATATGGAATTCGAGGGTCTTCTCACATCTGTTGGATAAACAAGGGTCATTAAACATGTTGCATAGCAAAGATATTTTCATGACACAGGAAAGTTTGCTGATGTCCCCCTTTTAAATTGATGGTTACCAACTGTTCCAACGGTTGTCTAAGAAAGGAGTAAAAGGGAGGCCATATGGGCTTATTAATGGAGTTAAAACCCATATGACGGCTACACAAAGAGATATACACGATGATAATCCCAATGTTTTGCCGGTAAAGATTAGTTTCCCGGGGAGGCAACAGTATTTAACAGTAATAAATATATGTGACCCCTGGGCGGTGACTCTACAGAAGGCATCCTCCAAGCGTTCTCCGATTTAAGGACCAATGTACCCATATTGGACGACAATGAACTTGTGTTAGTGGGTGGAGATCTGAATTCCAGATGTGTTACGCGGTGTATGGAAACTGATTATGTTAAGAGTAAGAGTACTAAGAAATAAACTCAGGGTAATAGACAAGTTCAGGTATGGGGTGTTTTCCTAAAAGATTAGGGACTCATGATGTTAAATGGCCGTGTAATGGGGGTAAGCCCAGGACAGTGCACCTGGTCCAATGGTACAAGTGGTGATATGTTGAACTATGTTTTTGTTAAACAGAGTCTACTGACATGGGTTCGAGATATGACCATTAAGAGTAATCTGCATAGTGACCACTCAATTGCAACTTTACTTTTTAAACAGAGGGAGGACGTGGGTCAGCAAGTGTCCATTGGGGAATTAGGAGTAAGTCAGGGAGACAACAGAATCAACTGTACACATATAGGTTTAAGGCTGGCACATGATATCTTTTATGATATAACCCTGGGAAAATTGAAGGAGTTTAAGAGTCTCACGATTAATGAAACTGAGAAATGGTTCTCTGAACTTACTGTAATAATAGTTTTCCAAAAGGGTAACCTTGTTGTAACATCAACAGTAGTCAAACTGGATTTTTTTGATAAAGAGGTAATGGATGCTAAGAGAGGGATGCATAAGGCTATTCGACATGTAAGACTACAAGCTATGCTGATACCTAGTAGTGGGAGGGCTATTAAACAAATAAAATAGAAATGCAGAAATTGGATAAAATGATGGAATAATTTCTGTAGGAATGCCAGATGGCAATGACCGATATCGGTTGTAAACACAAGGGACACCAGGAAGATATGGCAGTTGTTAGGGAGAGTAAAAACATGCAAGAATGATTTGGTGGTGAAACCCTGTAAGTGCTACTCGGTATGCACAGGTTTACGTGTATTTATGAAGGAAAGAAAGTTCAATGCCCTCCAGCAGAATGCATAATACATATCGATAGTGAGAAGATACTATACAAGTTAAAAAAGCTAAAAACTTGCCCCAGTCCAAAATGGGCTAGCAAATACAGTCATAAAAAATTATCCCGAAACTTGCCCAACATTACTCCATATTCCATTTGCTAAAATATGCACTTAGGATAAAATTGCTGTATCCTGGAGGAGATCATATTTAGTAACAATATTTAAAAAAGGTAACAGGTCTAATCCTGGGAATTATAGATTGTTGTTGATACTCAATGTGACAGGAAAGATCTTTGCCTCCATCCTGTTTGAGGAATCGCAGAAATGGACAGAATCCATCCAGCTATTTGGCACATTCCAAATGGGATTCATGCCTGGATCTGGTATGGGCCACAACCCAAAACTTATGCACAAATTGAGATCTCAGGCAAAAAAGAAAGGTAGGCCCACTTGGTATGCATTTTTCATTGACTTTAAGGCTACGGTTGATACTGTGGACAGAAGTAGACTATGGAGAAAGATGGAAAAATGTGGTTGCTCAAGTAATTTACTGCATGCCCTCCTGTTGTTCAGCATCTATATGGCAGATCTACCTGGAACATTAAATGTGATCAACAATTGCCCTCCTAGGGTGGGATATACGAAGATTTTCTGTGCATCGTATGCAGATGATTTGGAAATTGTTGATCGCAACTTCTCCCGCATTATGAGAACTGTGGCTGAATTGAACAACTATGCCACGGCAATGTGATTATTATTAATTTTGGGAAAAAAAACAACATAATGCTGTTTTCGCACCATAAATTCAACAAACCTTCCACTCGAAGTACATGGAATCATCGTAGAATATGTCTGAGTCTTAAAAATATCTAGTTATAGAGTTAAGTTCTGACCGTGGCTACGGTAAATTTGTTGATGTAAAACGTGAGAAGGCTGCATCACTAACAGCATTAATAACCAGATTTGTGGGAGAGACACTGCGTTACAGCATGGCAGGTAGCCTCGTGTTGTTTAAGCAGTTCTTCTGTGCTGCAGTGCTGTATGGAACCGATGCCCTAGCGATAAAGGCAGTTTAGCCCCCTGCCACTGCAGTTCAGGGGAATCTTTCAAGGGCTCCCCTGAGCTGGCGTGGTCGGAGAAGGCGCAGCAGGCACCTTTTTCCTATTAAATGCGCCCACCCAGGGTGCATTTAATAACAATAGGGTGTTGATGATTTGCATCAGCACCCTATTCACATGATTACCTCCTCGCTCCGACGCGTGAGCGAGGCAGTTTGCATTGAAATACGGCACTCGTGCTTTAGCAGGAACGCCCTATTCCAGTGATTAGCTAATTACGAGGCCCCGGAGCGGGGAGGTAGAAAATAAATGTGGCGCATCCTGCACCCTCTGCCCGGACCAGGGGCGCTTGGGGATGGGGCCCCCAATTTGCTCAGGGGGTGCCCTGTGAGTGAGCGACAAGTGAAGGGGTCCTTCTCTGGCTTCACTGCAACCCCCAGCCATCATGCATTTAAAGAAAATGAAAAAGGCATGGTATTTGTTGTAAATGTTATTTTAAAAGAGCCCACTAGACGGGGGTGAAGCACTGTTAGTGCTCGACTTTCTGAGCTACAAAACCAGCAAAGGCCAAATTTGCGGGCTATAATGAAACTGCAAGCTATACTGTTTCGTATAGCCCGCAAATTGACCAGTAGGAAAGGCGTATTCACCGGCCCAGGGTTCTAATAATAAATATTGTTGGAAACTAGTTTCCACAACCCTCTCGAGACCCCCTCTTCTCCTGGCTACCGCTGAAGTTAGGGGTTAATTTGACTTCATATAATGAGCTGTTTAGAGAAGTAGGAGAATCCGCTAATGCCAAGTCTTGGAACCTATACAGACACCTTTATAACACATACTGCAAAGCATAGGGGTGCTGCATCTGCTTACTTCAAATGTTCCCATCACGGAAGAGTGCAACAGGGTAATAAAAACTAAACCTGATTTTATGTTCCTGGAAACGTTGATTTTTGAATCTAGCAAAGTGTCAAGTTTCCCGGTTATGTGATATTTAAAACCAACCCTGAGCCCTACCTTAAATGCATGTTTCTGAGTCCAAATAGAGCTCTAGACTTAATACTTTCCATGTTGCAGAATTTAATCATAAAGGGTCCAGCGGTTCCACCAACCTTTGTTCATTCGGCACTATGGAAATTGAATCCTATATGCACTTTTTGCTAATCTGCCCTGCGTACGCTAACCTAAGGAGGAGATGGCTCTACCCCGTTCCCTTAAAATATCAGACATGCTCTATTTCACTTACTACGCTTTATGCAAATCTACTACTTACCATGTTGTTCTCTATGCTGTTTTTAGCTTTTTGAATAGGCCTAGTACGTTAGACTCCTGTCTGTTCCCTTTCCCTTCCCACCCACCTCCTCCCTTCCTTATCTATGTCTTAGCTCTTGCACTATCTGAAATGTCGCCAGGCCGAGTACGATAGTTGCTTGTTTGGTTCCTCTCCTTCCTTCGCCTCACCCTCACCCTCTCCTCTTGTAATCCTCCGGCTCTATCAGAAATGCTGTCAGGCCTAGTACGTTAGTTACCTGTCTGTTCCCTTTTCCTTCCCACCCACCTCCTCCCTCCCTTATCTGTGTCTTAGCTCTTGCACTATCTGAAATGTTGTCAGGCCTAGTACGGTAGTTGCCTGTCTGTTTTTCATTTCCTTTCCACTCTCCCCCTCCCTTCCTTATCCATGTCTTAGCTCTTGCACTATCTGAAATGTCGCCAGGCCGAGTACGATAGTTAATTTCACATTCTTATTGTTCAAGGCCTTGTAAGAATGGCACTGTTTGTATTTTTCCCTTCTTCCCTCCCTTGCCTTGAAGCGCTTTGAAACACATTATTTATAGGCGCTCTACAAATAAACTATCGTACTATATCATAGCAAATCATTCGATCAAATGCAATGCTTTGATCTAATGGTCTCATGGGACATCTATTTATGAATGGTGTCCAGTAGCTTTGTGTACTGCAATTATCTGCACAGCGTCCATAGCTCGTGCATTGCACTTTTTAGGAAAGAATGCCTTCATTTTATAAGCAGAAATCTATGGATTGTACCTTTTGCACACATATGAATATAACTTGCCTCACATTTGTCGTGTTAAGTATGTACTGCACTTTAAAATAAAGTGCAGTGACTGACTGACGGCTGACTGTGTTAAGAACAGTTATTGCCAGCACCATGGTAATAACCATTTTGCAATGTCATGTTATCTGGCTTTGTTGACAGCTATGCTGTATCATTTCAGCCTGTCATATGTTGCTAGTGGTTCTCCAGGAGGCAATTTCATTGATGAGTTTGCCCATCAGGTAGCGCTGTTTATCATCTGTGTTCTGATGAGTGTTGATGTTGATGGCAGTAGGAGGTTTACACAGTTGCTCCATGTAGAGGTTTGCAGTGCCTTTGGGTGACTATGAATCCTTGTTGCATGCCAAGGTCACCAGGATCTTCAGGTGCCCATCTAGACGAGAGGAATCAAATCAATTAATGAATGCGGCATCCAATTCAATGTGGTGTTAAGAAGGGCATTGTGGTCATCCATGCTGAATGCTGCAGAGTCGACAAGCCGGATGGCAAGGCAGCCACCACTGTTGTCCATGATGAGGAGTGTGCCATTGATGAGCTGGATAGTAGTTGTCGTGGAGCAACATCTGAGCCCGATGCTAAATGCATAAAGGCGATTGCGGAGCAGTGTCATATCACATGACTGGATGCTGGCAGTATTCTCACTGAAGTGTAGATGGCCAGTAGGATAGTGGTGCAGTCAGTCAAGCTGTTTGAAATTCTTTGGAATGGGAGGATCCGGATCCGATCGGTTTTAAGTGCATCGATTAACGTTTTTTGAGTGGGACAGACCTTGATAATGTGGAGGAAGGGAATGCTTGTTTTTCCCATGATATGTTGCAGGATGTAGTCTAGAATGACCTTCACTTCGTAGGAGATGGTTCTCAACCCTGAGACATTAGTGAATTATTACAGTGTTGTGGTCCTGGATTTATGTGCTTTCAACTTGAACTTGGCACGTGACATGGTGTGTTGTTATTTATTTTATGAGTGAATCTTTTGTAGGTGTGTGTGTGTGTGTATGCAAACATATTTATCATTTAGTACATGTTGCTATTTTCCTGCCTACAAAATTAGAAGGACTTGCCTTGTTCAAATATTTCTGGTAGAGCCCAATTAACTTATTAACTTAATTTAATGATGCCATTACTATTACTTTGCCAAATGTCATCAACATTCGCACAATGGCGTGGGGTGACTGTAGCATTCTATTTCCTTCCTGCCTGAAATGAATAATAGACTATGCAGGTTTTCACTTACCCTAGATTGGTAAATGAGCCTATGTCGTGATATTTTATATCTCTACACAATCCCCCCTCCAGTGGTTTTCTTTCATACCTTTGCAGATGCAAAGCAGGCGCTGGATGCGCACTCTCAGCGTTGGCACCAGCCTTATGCCCCTCTAAAGCAGTGCAGGTGGAGGAAGTTGCCCGGGCAGTGGCAGTTTCGTATGCACATTGGTGCACCAAAGAGAACCAGAGGTTGTTTCTAAGAGGAAATAAAGAGGTAAGATGTGACAGCCCTTTGAATTGTTAGCATCCGCTTCTTAGTGGTGATCAATTTGAAATATTTTAAAGGGTCCCTAGCAAGCATTTCTGTTGAAGAAGTAATTTAAGAATTATGCTAATTGAGCAATTCTATGCAAATTCTATGCACTTACCCTATCATAATTGTCATCATACCTAGTATGATATTTGCTTGTTTGTTCTTCTCTGCCCAACGACTCACCTTTTGTCAATCTCCAGCACTACCAGAAATGTCGCCATGCCTAATACGATAGTCGCTTGTTTGTTCCTTTGCCTCCCCCCTCCCTCATCTTTTGTCAATCTCCAGCACTACCAGAAATGTTGTCAAGCCTAGTACGATAGTCGCTTGTTTTGTTCCTCTCCTTCCTCCCTCCCCCCTTCCCTCACCTTGTGTCATTCCCCTGCACTAGCAGAAATGTAATCAGGCCTATTATGATAGTCAGTGTCTGTCTCATCTCCTACTTCCTCCTCCCTCCCTGCCCTCCTTATCATTGTCAAAGCTCTTGCATTATCTGAAATGTCGCCAGGCCTAGTACGATAGTTAATTTCACATTCTTAATGTCTCACGGCCTTGTAAGAATGTCATTGTATTTTCCCTTGCTCCCTCCCTTGCCTTGAAGCGCTTTTAAACACATGTGCATAGAGGCGCTATACAAATAAACTATCAATATTAATATCAAAATCAATTTGCAATTTGCTCCCCACATTTCAATTAAACCTTGGATTTTAGCACATTTTTTGGCACACACTAACAGGTTTTTGCTACCGAAATTCAAAAAAGCCAAAGCCGGAGGGGCAAGCTTCCCCACCTTTGCAGCTAAACAATGGAGCGCACGCCCTTCAGCTCTGAGAGCAGAACAGTTGTACTGGGTGCCAGGAGAATACTGAAAACCGGGCTTTTCTATTTTTAGGGTGTTTGCCCGACTGACCGTATGCACACTGTCTGTTCCTCGCTCTATCTCCCTTCACATTTCTTCCTATTTCTCTGACCACCAAGATTTTGCATAACTGGTTGTAACAGCGGCTTGAGGCCTCCGGGTTTAGTGCACGTCCTAAATGAAAATAAATAAATAAATAAATACATTTCGGCGAGAAAGTAAATGAAATTGAGAAATACTCCAAAAGTCAGATTATCAATTGTTCATTGAAGCAATTCATTGCATCAAATTGTGGATGTGCCCATCGCTAAAAACGTGCTCCCCCAAAGGATGCGCAGAAGGCACATCCACACATCCACACATCCACACATTTCCATTGGTGCCATGTTATGACTTCAAGTACTTGCCACTACTCCTTTGATGACATAGTTAGCAGAAATTATACCATCTTAAAAAATAATAGATAGAAGAGAACTTTAATTGATGGTGTTACAGAGTTCTTGATTTTTGATTCAAAGTTAGCTTGGTAGGCAGTGTGTGTAAGTACGAGTGAGAAATAGTTGCACCAGAAACATTCCTGGTGGTAGTAGTCTAATGAGGTAGTAGTTTAATAAAGATTGTAAATTCATGTTTATTTCAGATAGTGAATAGTTTCATGCATGGCATCCTGGTAATGTTATTTTTATTTATTTATGTGTTTACTTATCAAGCGCCGTAGCCCGCAGGCATCATGGCACCACACATAAGAAAACAAACATATAAAGATATAAATACAGTAAGATCACATCAGAGAAAGTCACATTTTAAGCGGAAAAATCAGGTCCTTATATTATGAATACTTCTGTAACAGCAGCGTTTTGAGTCGCTTCCTGAACACTCAGAAGCTAGGTGTTAACCGAATATCCAGTGGCAGCTTGTCCCACAGATTAGCACCAAGGGAGTAAATGACTTTCCCCTGGCCTCCTGCCTGTCGAAATCTAGGACATAGGAGCAATGTCTGAGACTTGGATTGAAGAGTCTCAGTCTTTTTATCAGGCCGAACGACTTTCCCCAGAAACTAGAGGCCTGAACAGTCAAGCATTTATGACCTGTAGGAAGCACTTTGAATTAGGCTTGTGTCTTCACTGGAAGCCCGTGCAAGACCTTCCTCTGACTAGAAACATGTTGTCTGCGGTCAAGCAGGCAATAGTTCAAACTGCATTCTTTTGTGCAGCTTGTAGTTTTTTAATATTTTGGCAGAAGTTCCAACAAGCAAGCTATTACAATAATCCATTTTAGTGAGGACAAATGCTCTTGCAATTGTGGTGCAGTTTCTTTCAGACAAGGTCGGCGGTAAGGGGTTAACGGCAACGGTAAGGGTGCCGTTGCCGCTAACCCCTTAGTGCCGCATTACGAGGTCCCTTAGCGGGTCCCGCTAAGGGTGCCTGGCTTTCCCAGGCGCCCCTAGCGGGACCCGCTTAGGGACCGGGAAGCTAATAACGAGCCCGCTATTAGCGGACCCCTTATTAGCTCCTTCCCCATTCCCATTGAGCCCTATGGGGGCTCGAATGGGAATGGGGAATGGTTGTCAGAATGGTTGGAATGACCCGGTAAGTACCCATTCCAAGAACCCGGACCCGGTATGTGGTAAGGGGGTAGCCATGGTGCTAATGGCACCATGGCTACCTCCTACCTCGTAATGAGGCCCAAGGATACATCTGTCAAAGCAATTTAAAATGAAAACATGAGCTCACCAGCGTGCTGGTATGATAATCCATAGTCAGGGAAGAGTCCATGGTAACACCCAGGGTCTTAACCTTAGGAAGAGCTTTGGTATTATCCACAAAGTTGGTAATTAATGTTCGGAAAACCAGATCAAAAAGTGCCTTCATATATATATTAAAAAGTGAAGGTGACAAGTAGGCATACTGGGGCACTCCACACGTCAACACCTCTTCCTCTGGCCTTTTCCTCTGGCGTTTGTTCCTCCCCAGCAGATGTTAGAAAACACGAGATCGAGGTTACAGTGTTGGCCGTTAACCTGTGGTTTTCGCTTAACCGATTCAGCAGAATCTGTTCAGTAGAATGTTCCAGGCAACTATGATGTTTTACAGGGACTATTGATGCATCGTGTTGATCTCCAAATTATTACCTTGGGCCTCATTACGGGTTTGGAGGTCACCATGCCGTTTTTAGCGACATGTCTACCTCCAAACTCGGGACTGGGTCTCGCAAAAGGGGACTTACCGGGCCATTCCGACCTTGGAGGGCCCGGTAATTCCCTTTTGCGGCACCGGACCCAGTATATCCCATTTCCCATTTGAGCCCCCATAGGGCTCAATGGGAATGGGGAGGATGCTAACAATGGGCCCGTTAATGATGGGCCCGTTGTTAGCATCCTGGTCTGCTAGCGGCTCCCGATCAGCATGTCTGGTCTGACCAGGCGTGCAGAGCGGGACCCGCTGCAGACCTCGTACTAGGGCGGCTCGGAATGAACGGTGCCGGTCCCTTACCGGCACCATTCATTTCGTGGCCGCCTACTTTGTAATGAGACCCCTTGTCTCTTTATAAATGGTATCAATTTTTTACAGAAACAAATATTCAGATTATGTTTAAAAGACAGGAGCTGTTTAATGGTAAGGTGTTTCGTTAACTCTCTGTATTTATTTTCCCTGCAGGTGTGTTGTTTACCTTCCATTCTGGTAGGCTGCTTATCTTTGAGTCTGGTGTTGTTGACCGCACACAATAGAAGGTGGAGGCACTGGTGCAGAGGAGCCTTTCCTTCGCTTTCCTCTGTAGGACTGCATTACTCTGCAGTGTGTAATGTCCATGGGGTGGGCCTGATACAGCATCCGCATCCATTCCGGATGCCCCACTTGGTCTAGGCCTATGTGCCCTTTAAGCCAATTACCATCTAAACACCAGCTATCCTGCCCTTTCCAAGTGATTAGACAAACCTGTTACTATACAACTGAACGCTTAGCACAAACAGGGTGGCTTTTTAATTATAATTTGAATTGGATCAGCAGCTGCTGCCTTTTGTTGGGATTAACCCCACAAAGCAGTTGAGCAAGTCCCAACCAACAAGTCCAAATCGCACACCAACAGAAGCAATCTTCGGTGTCCCTGGGGTGTCCTTTGCTCGCCACTGGTAGCTGTTGTCGAGTAACTAGGGCATAGCTCTTAGATGGTTATGTGGGCCATCAGAGAAATGATACGCTGTATTATATTGAACACATGGTTCTCCACACTAGGTAATCAGAATAAGATGTGTTTTCTCTCGGTTACCAGTCAAATGGTCGAAAACATTTGGTCGACAGACAATTTGGTCGACACCATTTGGTCGAATGCCAAATGGTCGAATTTTTTTTTTTTTTTTTTTTTTTTACCCATTTTTTGTTTTTTTTTGGGGGGTCCCCCCCAACCCCCTTTTTTTCTTTTTTATTTTTTTTCCCCACACGAAAACCCACAAAACACATATATATAAAAAAAAAAAAAAAAATTCGACCATTTGGCATTCGACCAAATGGTGTCGACCAAATTGCAGTCGACCAGTTTGTTGTCGACCAGTTGACTGGACACCTTTTCTCTCTATTTAAGCAAGTGTAATGAAGAGGTACATGGGCAGGGAAGTAATTCACATTGACTAGCGATGAGAAGGACGCATTCCCAAAATGTTAACCAGGAGTACAGGGAAGCAAAAGAGGGATAGGACAAGAATGTCCAGGCTTCAAATCAAAGTGGGAGAGTATTGGGATCAAGGATGTATGCATGTATGTAGGTATGTATGTGATGTCTGCTTTAAGCTTAGCTGTGGCACAACCGAGTGCTGTGCACGAGGGGGCGCCGCCAGTGGGGTTGCAGATCTGGAGCAGGGTTAGCAGAGGAGTTGGAAAGGGTTCACGGGGGACAGAGTGCTCCTGCAGAGGAAAAGCTGAATGCAGTGATCAGCGATTGGCAACATGTACTTTACTCTGTAGGGTGTTAACTCTGTACCAACAGCATTTCCCTTTTATAGTCCTTTGCTTCTACACTGGGCATAGTGTGGCTTCCGGTAGTGTGATGACCTCCAGATACAGTGTGTTAATCGGTCAACTAAACTGGTTAAATGGTATGATGCCTATGGCTGCTTTGTAGGTGATGCAAGCTGTCTTAAACTCAATGCGGGTTTGAAGGGTTAGCAAGTGCAGCCTTAAGGATGGGGTGACGTGGTTGATTTTTCTTACTCTTATGATAGGTCATGTCACAGCATGCTGGGTACATTTTAGAGGGTACATTCTGGTATCTGTGACTTCTGCGAGTAGGGCATTGGTTGGGGTGGTCAGGAAAGGTCCCAATGAGAAAGAGAGGTTCACGTTGCATGCGCCATATTGGTGACTGAGGGAATGACAAAGTTGTGGCAATGTTACAATTGTACATGTATCTAGCATAGTTAATGAGAATGGGTTATGTGTTACTTTTAGTGTTACCTTGTGTTTAAGTTGATGAGCGCAGCAGGACATATGTCAAATCCGCAGATGTAACATAAATGCAATATAGGTATGGTATGCCACGAAGTGCCTAGAAACTGAACAACGAGGAGCTTCATAATGCACTTGTGAGAAAGGAGATTTGTTATCAAGAAACCCCTGGAAGAGGATGTTGCAGCTTTGAACATATATGCACTGACATTCATAGATGGGAGTCTTTAGGGAAATGTGTTTTGGGACAGTTGGGGGTACGTGGGCAATGTACAAATCTGTATGCTATGTACTTTTTCATAGTTTGGCCAGGACCTGCAGCCATGTACGTGGAAAAATTAATGTCCCCCTTAGCGTTATATGTGTGCCTTTTCAAGGTTTTTGATTAAGTTCTAAATTGCAGATTGAAAGTTGTACAGAGGAACTTTGAAGCCACATACAGAAGCAAAATATGTTATTCTTTCGGACTGAATAACGTCCTTTAAGTAAAGTGAACAGATGTACAGTGAAGCATTTGAAAGGATTTTGAAAACATTGGGGGCATGGCAAATAGCTAAAAATGGATGACACAGTCATTGGGCCTCATCACACGGTAGGCGGTAAGGGTTTACCGGTACCGGTAAATCCTTACCGCCTTACTACGAGGTCCCTTTGCGAGTAGGGGAATTTAACGCCTGCTTTTTGCAGGCATTAAAAACCAACCCGCAAAGGGACCCAGGGAGCTAATTACGGTACCGCAATTTGCGGTACCGTAATTAGCGCCTTCCCCATTCCCATTATGCCCTATGGGGAAAAAATGGGAATGGGGAAGGGCAATGGTGGAAGGGGGAATTACCGCCCCGCCAACCTTGGAATGGGGCGCTAATTCCCCTTTCCACCAAGGTGGTGCCGGTATTTTACCGGCATGAACCATGGCGCTAATGGCACCATGGTTCTCCGCCTACCGTGTAATGAGGCCCATTGATTCTAATTGGATTTGCCTTGGTGGTTGCTTCAATTGGAAAAGGCATTATTTCATTTAGGAGAAAAACCCCTTCTATTGATATTTTAGGCAGGACTTCTAAAAACTTAGTGAGTCATTCTGCCTGGCATCTCGATTAGAAATCTAATTCAGAACCTGCTTTCTCCAGCCATATTAACATTATGCTAATGACACAGCATTAGGGACCTAATTCTCAGGTCTTAGATATATTTTCTATCCTGATTCTATATCCCTCATAAACAAGAGGAATTGATTACTTCATCATAATCATTTCTTCTAATTTGAAATTCGATGAGGAGTCACATTTGTTAAATCTATATTTGCCAGAGGTGAGCATCTGGTAACAGATTTTTGATTTTCATGTGTATGTTTCTTCACCTGAAAGCGACTCTGCTGGTTTCAACTCCATTACTCCCTCCTTCCCCCTTCCTTCATTCTTGTCACTCTGAAGCAACGTTTTATGCCAGTAACACATTATAAAACTCCAAATGAATCAAGAAAGTTGTTCATGTTGATACCTGTTCATTTTTGGAGCATCTACACCAATATCTTTCCCATAAATGTAGCAATCCATGTTCGGCTTCTTTATAAGGCAGTGGTGAGCAACCTGCAGCCCCCTAGATGTCTTGGCCTACAATTCCCATCAGCCCTATATGGCATAATCAATAGTTGCGGATCAGGATATCTGAGGACAACACATTGGTTGCCCACAACCTCTCTAACAGATGATACTTGAGGTCAGGTCAGATATAGCTAATTACGGGATGCTTTTAGTTCTGATAACTGGGAACATATTACATGAATTACATAATTAGCCTGACAAAGATTTAGGGATTGAAATGGGGAAAAGCTGTTGTGGGGCAGGCCCTCTCCTACAGTCTCTATGGGCCAATCTGAGTGTTAGCGAAGAGGAGGCAAATGTTGCTATTCCCCTCTTTCCTCAATTAGATAGAAGGGTTAATTCCTACCAAGCAGCACTTGCCCGAATCCGACATAAATATGCACTAACGATTGGAACCCTAAATTGACCCAGTGAGAAGAAGCTGCTATTCATTTATGTATCATTCCTGTAAGGTACTGAACTTCACTAGTGGCATTGGAGCATGAGTTAGCAGGAACGAGCAGGAGTAAGGTGTTGTGTCTATCCTGAACCTGAGGAGCTAGAGTTCTAGCAAGAGAACAAAGAGGGGAAGGGAGCAGAATTTTGCTGCAATAAAGGAGAAGGCTTTTCCACCCTTCATTGTCTTATTGATAATTGGGAGATACAGACGTCCCTAATCAGTGGATCGTAGAGTCCTAGACAGGGTTTGGAAAGAGAACATTGAGTTGAGAAGGTCAAATTGAAGACAATGGAGTTGCTTCATGGATTATGCATATGGTTTAGAGTGGGATTCTTTTCAGGACACCCAGTCAGTGAAGGATCAGAAGTGTCAATGGAATGTGATCTCTTTGATCAAAGAGACTCATAAGTCTCGCACTCTATTTTGCAATGTTTGTTGGTGAAGGAACTGGTTAAATTGGTAGCCTAGATAGAGGTTGTTGCCATGGTACAGGCAGTAGAGATGATGGTATCAACGATGGTGTGTCTCTGTCAGGAAAGGATAGCATTGGTAATGTGCAACTTAGAAATTTGAGTTGGAAGAAGCTAACAGTGTTCACTTCGGCAGAGTATGAAAGGCCTTCATCAGAAATGAAGCCTAGATTTGACCGAATTTGGCTGAAGATGGGCAGTGTCCGAGAACTGAGGACAAGAGCCATTCACTTCGAAGGTAGGGGACATCACCTAGCAGCAAGATTTTGTTATTTTGAGAAAGGAAAGGATTAATGAAAAGGCATGGGTGATGTTAGTGAGGGGTGAATGCAGATATCAAGGAATGGCTAGAAAGACCACATGTTATGGGTAATGGATCGGAGAATCAAAGGTGAAGGAGGAGATCATGACTGTATGAAATTTGCCTTCTAGGAAAGATGTAAGCCAGAGCCATGTCCTGTATGCTATCTCCTCTGAATTGGCCATGGTTTGGGCATGCTGGATGATCAACTGTGTCAAAAGCGGTGGAAAGGTTTATGTGGCTAAAGGTGTTGAAGCCTTCAACATCAGTTGTCATTCAGAGTATGATGAGCAATGAGACCAGAACTGATTCATTGCCTCACCCAGGTCAAAAGATTAATGTGTATCTGTTAAGGATGGAATTCTTCTTAATGTGCTATTAGAGCAGACATGCATGCAGCTTGGCAAGTAAGTATTGCTTGGAAATAGGTGTATTGTTGACTAGATAAGAGCAATCTGAGCTGAGTATCTTTAGCAGGAAGGTGAAGGAGTGGTTCACCATGGTATGGATTTGAAACCTGCATAATGCAGAGGAAAATTGAATTCACTCACATACAACATTGAGAGGTTTTGGTGTTTAATTATCATTTACGGTACATTTTCAATCATCGTTTTCCCTCATCGGTTTTCACCGTTAAAAAATACATTCTCATAAAATAAATTGAGTTGCTAATGAAAAAGGATGATTTTTTGGGTCAAATGATGGGTGACGCTTGAGGTAGTCACTGAGGAAAGAGCTCCCTCCCGGGCGGCATAAAAACTGGTGAAACTAGGTAAATGAATGAAGAAATAACCCTATTAGATGCTCACCTGCCTCCCCTACTCTGAGCGGAGCAGATTGATACATATATTGACCCTGAAGTGGACGGTGTAAATGCTGACTAGGCCATACATGCTTTGGGAGCTCAGGGCCAAGATGGAGGAGCTCCAGTGCCCAATGTGATGCTCGTAGCTGTGACAAGTCAACAAAGCCCAGTGAGGGTTGCTGGGTGGAGGAAACTCTGTGACTCTGCTGCAGTGGCTTGCGAAGGGGACTGTACCTTACCAAGGAATGAGTGAGACTACACTAAGGTCCTCACTGTGCTGCACTGGGTGGATTCAGAACTATGGCTTGTAGCTGCACAAGCACAATGTTCTCAAGGTAAAAGCTGGCCAGATGGAAGATAGAGACGCCAGGTGTTGAGCACCCTTGAGTGAGCTATACCTATCAGTGAGAGCAGAGGGTGAGCAATGGAAGCCTGCAGAAGAGTCTCAGGGAAGCATGAGCCCCATGTGATTAGGGAACCAGAGGAAGCGAGGTGGCCCTTTGGGGAAGTGGGCATACTGAGGGATGGCGCACTAGGCATAAGTGTAACATGAGTGCTCCACAGGGGGTGGGCAGAGTAAACATATGCACTCCCAGTTGAGAGGTGAAGCAAATATTGCTGCTTCTAGGCATGGACTAAGAAAAGAAAATACGTCCTTCACCAGCAAGATATCCGCTCAGTGTGGCAGATTCATGGTAAAGTGTGCATTAAGGTGGCAATGTGGGTTAGCCTTCTTTGTTCCCCTGTGTCATGACCCTAGTCCAAAGAGGGCAGAACTCAAGTGCATTCCAACCTACAGTTACAGCACTTCGCCTTCGCGGACAGCAGGATAGAGACACCATCCATGACAGCAACTGGTGATATGTTGGAGGCATGTGGGTCACAGCCGCAGTCGTCCATGTAAGAAACAGTGGCAGTGCTAAAGAGTAGCCACCTTGAATTCTCCACTCAAATCGGTAGTGTTATAGTCATGGTGAACAACATTCAAAGAGACTGTCTGAACTTCGTACTAGGACACTGCATGGCGGATAAGCAAGTACCACCTACTGGTGCTGGGCAGCTCTTCACACCAAGATTCTGGGAATGTAGGGCATTCATTTCTCAGTGTCGTTCTCATGCAATAGTACTGCAGAGTAACTTGCGACCTCATTTTACCTGGGGCTAGTGTTTTTTGAAATGATGCCAACTCTCCCTCATGTACCTCGAGTCATTATTTGTCGATGCCATAACTGCCCCATATCCTACGCCTGTCCTCATCAAATGAGAAGTCTAGTATGGGAAGTTGTTCAGGTCAAAATTACACCTTTGTGAATGTGACATATTGAAATGAATACAACATGCATTGAAATGTGTAAGGCTTGCATTGAGATGAGTGTAACTTGTATTGAGATGATCATAACATGTATTAAAATGAGTATGACACATTGAAATTCAACTAATAAGACATGCATTGAAATGAATAGATAATCATACACAGGGAATTCGGTTTGCCCACCGTGACTGGTAGCAGACTCATTGTGATAACAAGTATAAATGTATTCTGAACAAGTAATGCCGTATAAATCACAAAAGATGTGTCTAGAAAGTTGACATATATTCGTTATAATAAGAATTCGGAAAAGGTTATACCTACAAATTAAAGTACATTTCAAGTTAACATATATTCGTTATGATAAGAATTCTCAAAAAGTTGTGCCGACGCTGCAGGGGGTAAGAATAGAGTACATCCATCAAGTCAATCTTGGACATATCTCTAAGAATTCCAAGCTAGTCAAACTTAGAGTTTGAGTGCGTTTCGGCAGCAATTATGTAATGATTTCAACCGAACAAATATGACTCATGGCTGTTCGTGATGGCCGCCTTGTTCAGGTGGAAACGAAAAGACCCCTATTAAAAAAGAGAGAAGAATTCCCTTTTTAGTGCTGCGTGTTTCCTTCACCGACACTTCAAATTATCTAGTAATACTTTCACAGAGTAGAAAAATCAGAAAAAAAATTGTTATTTTAAAATATAAACTACACGTTTCACTGGCAAAGTAGAGGTCCGGGAGGAAAATGCTGCCTCTGACCTCCCGTGGTGAGAGTATATCATAAATACATCAACTCACCACGGATCTCCTATAGGCGTTCTCTGTAAGACCATGCTTCCCACATAGAGGGTGCTTGCATCTCGGGCCGCCACTCAAGTGTGGACTCCACTCAGTCGCTCTAAGCCACAAATTATCGAAGTAGAAATGGTAGACGGGACAGAGGTAATAGAGCTCTGCTTAATCCACTTTCCCCTAAACAAGAAAGAGGGGAACAAGTGTGGTCAGAAGCTGTTCTACCCAGTGTGGGTCAGAATCCTGTGTGCACCTAAATGTATGTATCCTATCTCATGGTATGCTAAAGAATAGGGAATTACTTGAAAAGGGCATGTATGTTATATCCCATATGTTGTTCAACCCTCCTTGGCAGGATTGGTTGTCCCTTGCTTCATATGTTGTTAGTTGGTGAGGTCATCTTGTCCATGGGCACTATGGGTCCTCTGGCTGTGTGCAAAAATTGAGAGGCCGGGTGTTATGGATGTCGTTAATGGTGCCAAAGAGACATTCCATGATTAAGGACTATTGCGTTTGCCTGACCCTATAGAGAGAACCCCTACAGGTCAAAGTATATGTGCCGGGAATATTTCCCTTTGTGCGTGTGTCGGAGTGTAGAGAAGAAGTGGGTCCTGGGTTAAGATCCCAAATTGTGCGTCTCCCCGTTGGCGTCCGCAGTTCCCTCCCGTGCTGAGGAACCGTGTTGGGTCTTCCGCGTCCAGTTGCGACGTCAAACTGTGATTGTGTGCTGGTTAAGCCTCCCCTTGACAGTGGGTGTGTATGCGTCACCCAATCAGAGGAGTTGAATGCCTGGACCCTGATTGGGTGTGACGTCACAGATGCGGAAATGGGAGCCCGCAATCCGAAGATCCAATCCCTGGTCGGTCAGTCCCCTGCGTCAGCCTGGGTGTGTGCAGGCCAGCCAATCGGGAGCACAACTGTGTTCCACCTGGTTGGATGTTCTATCCAAAAAATGCGGAAGACGGTGCCTACCAGGCCACAAAGTTATCTGCATATGGTAGAAATCATAAGGCTGAGTGTTGTTTCCTGTCACGTTCCCATCCGCAGGGCTGGCATATCAACAGTCACAGTCTGCCGTCCCTGTATGGTGCCATTGCAACGGGTGTACTGTGAACATACAAGGGACTTAATTGCATCTGGGTTTCACCACTACAGAAAATGCTTACTCAGACCTCTCAGACGAGACGAGCAGCCACGTACTATGCATGTTCCCTACAAACATAGTTCACTGTATGTCTAAAAGTGAGGCAGAAAGAAGGAAGGCTCCAAAAAATGTGCCAGGAAGATTTCTGGAACCACACGGTGTGTTGTCCATAAATCTCCAGCACGGGGGGCTCAGGGTAAGAGATGGTATGTCCCAACCCTGCCCCACTCCTGATGTTGGGACGAGGGAGGTGCTCCCCTGGAGCCCACATGTGTTAGGAGCTGTGGTCATTGATTTTATATACAAAACATCTGACATTATGCTGGTCTGGTCCCGTGTTCAGTGATAAGGGAGAAACTGTTCATTTAACCCCTGAGTCACCAAGTCCATCCTATGTATCCATTGAAATGAACATGACACACATTGAAGTGAGTACGGCATGCAATGGAATGCCTATGAAGCCCTTGAAATTAATATGACACCCATTGAAATTAATATGACACACATTGAAGTGAGTACGACATGCAATGGAATGCATATGAAGCCCTTGAAATTAATATGACACCCATTGAAATGAATATGACACACATTGAAATGAATATGACACACACTGAAGTGAATGTAACATGCATTGGAATGAAATTAACATGCATTGGAAAGAATAAGACATGCATTGAAATGAATGCGGACATGCAATGGGATAAATATGACACCCATTGAAATTAATATGGCACACGTTGAAGTGAATACGACATGCAATGGAATAGATATGACACCCATTGAAATGAATATGACACACATTGAAGTAATTATAAGATGCTTTAGAATTAATAAGACATGCATCGAAATGAATAGGAGAAGAATTGTAATTAATTTGACACCCATTGAAATTAATATGACATGCCGTGTAGTGAATATGACACCCATTGAAATTAATATGACACACTTTGAAGTGAATTTAACATGCATTGAAGTGAAAGCAGCATGCATTGGAATGAATAAGACATGCATTGAAATAAAAAGGACATGCATTGAAATTAATATGACACCCATTGAAATGAATATGACCCGCGTTTACGTGACTACGACATGGATTAGGATGAATATGACACCCATTAAAGTGAATGTAACATGCATTGAAATCAATAAAACATGCATTGGAATGAATATGACGCCCATTGAAATGAATAAGACACACATTGAAGTGAATGAAACATGTATTGGGAGGAGGCCACCAGAGGGCACATGCAAGATGGCTGCCTGAGATACAAGCTGAGTCCCCTGCCTTAGAAAGAAAGAGGAGATGTCATGACTAGAAGCATTCAACACATGTTTGCAACAGTTTACTAGGCATCGGAATCTGCAGGGATCCCGTGGAGCCAAAAAAGTGGAGGGTTGCCCTACCTTGTGTGGAGAAGCTGATGCCGTTTGCTACTGTGCTAGGCCCTGCTGGCTGTTAACTAGGCTGCAGCAACTGCGAGGTTGAAAAGGGGGGGTGCACAAACAGAACACTGACGGAAGCCTGGATCCCACTTTCATTTTGGGCTGCCACTCCGCACCTGACATGCAGTGTGGGAATCATAGAGGTGCTGGCCCCTTAACCACATGGGGGGCTTGGCGGATTGATGGAAGGTGTGTTGACCACAGTGTGCTGTCCCCTTGAATGGAGCTGGAGTGTGCAATTGAGGGACAGAGGCACCGGGCACCCACATTTGGCGGGCGAGGGACAGGCTGCACGCAGTGAACCCGGGCAGTGACATTCACCTACACTGAGGGCGAGGTGCATCTGCAACTGAACAGACACTCGGGATTCCAGTAGGAAACAGGAGGCGAAGAGTGCTGCTAGAGGAGAGCCGGGCCCATGAGCTGCAGCAGAGAGCTGAGGATGCACCCACCACGTTAGGAGGCCAGGGCGAGACAGCGGCTGAGCTCCCGATCACGAGTACATCAAGTAAGTGGAAGGTGTTTAAACCCCCCACCCTCACTGCGCCTTGCTGCACATGGATACATCAGGCCACCAAGAAGTAATGGAAAAGACCAAGACCGGACCCCAGGGGTATATTTCTTAATAGGACTCCTTCAGAGTGAAGAGGTGTCTAGGCGTGCACAAAGCTCATGGCACCAACGTGGGCGCTGGACTCAGGGAGGGTCTTCATGAGGGACATTGGTAGGGGAGAAGGGGAGGAGCGAAGGACGGGCCCAAGCACAGAGAGGTCCGTAATAAGGGCCCCAACTCCCTCACCACAGCACAGGCGCCTGGGAAACCAATGGTCATGCCAGTGCCAGATCATCTTTGATGCCCTTGAACCGCATCTATGGAGGGGTGCAAGGAAGGATGGGAGAGACTGAGCCAAACGAGACAGCTGGGTAGCATCTACCCCTGCAGTGCTTTGTTGGGCACAGAGGATCCAGACCACCCGGAATGTTCCCCAGTAACGAGAAGAAGCAGTCCAGGTGGCAGAAGACACAGTCAGCAATAAGGCACACCGAGATCGGAGAGTTGCCCAGGAGAGCACGAATGCCCTGTCACCAACGTCTATGCATGAAACAGTGAGGTGATGCCTGAGGGACACTGGTCGGGTGCAGGATGGGGGCTGGTCGTCCACGTCGAGTATACCAACCAGGGTCCCAGCCACACTGCTACTATAAAGAGGCTTGGGTATCAAGCGGCCGTGCCTGCACCAGGCCATCTTTGATGTGCTAGATGCGCAGCCCTGAGGAGCAGGAAGGTGCAGGGGAGATCGATCCATATCAGACAGCTGGGCAGCAGAGGGGTCAATAGAGAGGCATAATGAGCAGGGTCTGATTTAGACCTGTTAAACCCTGACCACCTCCCCAGGACACCAAGGGAGAATACCTCATAACATTCATGAGCTCGAACGGGGCTCTCACGCGCTTCCAGTATCAAGGTGAGGAGGCGATGGCGGAGGCTAGTGGAGAAGGGAGACCCAACTCAAACCCAGCAGAGCTTGGATACATCAAAAGCGACATACAGACTATTTTGGAAGAAATCAGAGGGATGAGGATGGATAAGGGGGCGAAATTGTCAGATCTCTCTGTCAAGGTGGTCAACCGTGAGGACAGAATGGATGGAGTGGAAGCCAATCAAACCTCGACAGAGCTCCTGGAGAGTCAAATGGATGCATTTTTCATAGAAATGGAGAGGCTTGAGGAGGAATTGCGCCTGAAGCTGGATGACATTGAAAACCAGGAGAGACAGAAGAATCTTCGGTTTTTCGGGTTGACCTGGAACACAAGATACAGGAAATAATAGGGTTGATCCTGGGGTCTGGGGAAGGAGAAATGGTCACCATAAACAGTGTGCACCATGCTGGAGTGTGGGATGTTTTTACCCATGCATACAAGCCCTACCATAAAACTGTGCAGTACTGGCATGGAAAACATCATGATGGCCAGAACTCCCCAGAGAGTGCACAGGGAAAACATGAAGAATAGGCTGCCACCCATTTTTGCCTATGTTGTGAGCACAGGAGGGCACTGCCGAAAACCACCATTGGGCTACACACACAGTAGCCTGAAACCATTGGGAATGGCAATGCTGATTGCCAAAAAAAGCAACTCAGAACTGTGGGGAATTCATTTTCTTAATGATAAAAATGGTTGCATTACCAGTACTCACCACTATCAGAAAGCCAGCGTTTTAAAACCACCAGACTTTTGTGTAAAACTGAACAAATGAAACAAAACCAGACCAAGGAAAGACTTGCTAAGAGGTGGATACAATGTAAAACTATATTCTGAAATGACTTGAAGGAAGTAATTATTTAATGTATATGTAAAAATTGTAAGTGATTTAAACTGGGAACAAAAAGTGACATTTAGCTGAAACCTGGCTTAATGAAACTGGATTCTGCCTCACAACTACCCCCGACAGGAGTTGAAACCTGCTCAGCCACTCTTCCCCTTGCCAAAAGGAGTTGTCACCTCTCTTATTAGATTAGGGGTGGAGCAGCTGGGGACTACAGGGAGTTGAACAAAGGCCTGTCCTGGACTCAGGCAAATGTTATATGGGGGGCGTCGTAAAATAGCTTCCTCTTGGGAGAAACTGGGGGGCAGCTGTGCCTCTGTGAACAAGCTGGCTTGGGGGAAGTGGATAAACCAGTTATTCCACCCTGTGATGTGGGAAGCCACACCCCTTTTTGACCAGAGCATAATTTTAAAAAGATAGATAACTCATAGTGCGGACTTGTCAGAATTATATAAGTAATACCATTATTTTTGTGATTTTTCTGTGAGCATTTTAAGAGGCATTAGGACCCTGTGGTGTATTCTGGGGGGTTGCTATCGGAAAATAGGGTCTTACTCCAAATGTCCGCATGTTAAAAATCTGACACTTCATCAATTAATGTCCATACTCCTTGCGCACATGTGTGTATTTTTGGGTAAATGTCCGATATTGCAAAACCAGTTAAAAAGCACAAAATGTTGTCATTTTTTAATGCAAGCCTTCAGGAAGATCAGAGGCGGACAAGAATGGACCATAAGGAATATATAATGTGTACATGTAATTTCAACAAATGTGTATTTGGGAAAGATGTATTTGAATCAAATAAAGATTTGTGGGCAAACTGACCAGGGGAGGATCCTCTGACCATAAAACCTACAGCACCACTCTGACTCACATTTCCTTCCCCCAATCAAGGGAGAGAGGAGGAATTGGCCAATGATAAGTGAGAGGGGCAGGTTTAGATATGACCAACGCACACATCCACTTTCCAAAACACATAAAAAGAGACTGCTGAGACAGGTAGAGACATTCAATTCCATTTGCTGCGGAGCATGCTGACCGACGACTTCACATCCAGAGATCCAACACTTAGACTTCCAAGCTAAACAGAGACTACAGAACTTTGAACCAAGAAGGCCCACTGCAAGCAAAAGTATTTGTCAGCAGGCCTCAAAATCATTTGCAAACTATTCCACAGCCGGGCGAGCTGTCTGAATTCTTTTGCCAAGAACTCTTGCCAGTACCCAGAAAGCAGTGTTACATCCAGAATCCACTTGATCCGGACGGGAAAGCAGAACAGTATCCAGAACCAGAGGCCGCTGAATCCAGAGAGGCTAGACCAGCAGAGCAGAGCTGACCCAGATCGCTGTGAGCAGAACCGGTACCTGATTGACCCGCCGAGCAGACAGAACCGCAGCCGGACGTGTTGACCAGATCCGTGACGAGGCCTAGTTCAAATTTATATTGTGAGTACCTAGCAGAACTGTGCAGAACCAATCTCTTAGTTAAAATAATCGAATCCAAACTATTTTAACCTAAGTAGAACTGCCTCTTAGAAATCGTGTCATCTGTCATTTTTAAAGCTGCACACTGTCACCTGTCAATTCTGCAGCTGCAAGCTGTCACCTGTCATTTTGAGTTTACTTTAAATCCGAAGAACTACCTTTATTTAATCGTCTGTATCTCTGGAACCGTTTGGGCTAGAATTTAAGCTTTCCAACAAGCCTAGAACCGACTTCCTACTCCTTATACTTTTTCCGCAATCACCATTTACGCACTCGCGAAATTTACCGCGATTTGCGATTTTGGCTCAATTTCTCCACTTGTCAAAATAGCAGCTCCATTCTTTCTTTTGTTAAAATCCGTTGCAACTTGGTAATAACTCATAGAGCATTGATAAAGTGAGCCTGAACTAATACCAACACGCATCTCGCACTCACCCTGAATCTCTAGAGGCAATTAAAATCAGTTGGCACATTTTCCCATCCATTGCCATCACATTTAAAAAGCATTTTGGGCCTGTGTTTCAAACTCCTACCTGTTTCCTCTAAACTGGCTGGGGGGGAACTGAATTTCGTATTGTATTTGATTGCATTCCTGAGAACTGTGTGCTCCTCTTTCCATCTCCTTCCATTTCTTGCATAGGGGAGGGGGGCGAATTGCCAGAGAAAACGTGATTATCATATCTTTTGCTAAAATCATATCAAGTATTTCTGTACTGCATTTTGTTCCTCATTGCTTTTCCCTTGAAACCATAAAAGTATTTTTGCTACTTTATCCATCCTATACTAACTCCTCATTGATAGTAAAGAAATGTGCTAGTGCCAGATTACCCATTGTTGATCAACATCATATGTCTAAGTGTACTATCAGATATTAATTTATTATAAAGTGTGATGTATATATATATATTGTTTTTTTTTTCGAATAAACCTTTAATTTGCAAAGCAAACCTATTTCTTGGCTCAGTGGGGTCAGGGGGATTCTAAGAGGGGGGTGTTATACAAGGGTTGTCATTCTGAATACTGAACTGGACATAAAAATACATCAATAAGGGTTTTCCTCAGCATCCCAGACTAGGCATTGACTTAGCTGTAGTGTTGATTGAATATCGCTTACAAAAGTGGGGGCTCGGAGCCGGGATATTCTGGGTTAGATCTATCACTTGTGCAGATTAATACAGTGTGCTAACTGACGGGAGACATACATCAGGTCGGATCACCAGGCTGTGTTACGCTGTAAAGCACTCCTCAAAGGAACGCTCTAAGGAAACGGTCTGTTTGCAAAATAAAATACAAACTTCTGTAAGTCAGGAAGGAACTCAAATTCCAGACTGACGACCGTGGTAGACATGAAAATAGCGAGGGAGCACCTGTTACATAAGCTATTTGTGAGAGGTGAGTGGACTCATCAGGACCAGGCGGTCTGGTTGCAGGCAATAGCGCAACAGGTCACTGAAACAGGGTCAGATATCTGGAGCGATCAGGGTCCCCTACATGTGGCCCTGAGTGAACTATATATGGCCCCTAAAGCCAAAGATGAACATAATAAGATTGCCAGGATAGCGGCATATTTGTATCTATATATGGGAGCCATGCAGGACAAATGTGCTGAAGGTCAAGATCTGGCAAATAGGCAACAGATGGCGTTAGAGAAGGCGCAATCTGATCTGGACTCTTCTGAGCAGAGGCTCCTCAGGAGCCAGGAGTCAGAAAAGGACAGCAGACAGTACATCACTAAAATAAAGGAGGATATGGATGTGCTGCAACAGGAAAAGGCGGACCAGGATACCAGATTTCTGGCCTTGCAGAAGGAGTACCAAGAAGGTTTGGACTCCCTACTGCAGAGCCAGAAAAAGCTGGAGCAACAATTAGATTTCAATAGGGCATGTGCCAAGCAGGTAGTCACCCTGCAGAGCCACCTAGATAGGGAACAGGCTACCCGGATCTATGAGGTGCAGAAGCCTATCGAAGCCTATCGAAAATAAAAATAACGCGCCGAAAAACCCCAAAACCGACAGCACCCCTGCTGCTGCCAAGGTGGCAGAGGTAAAGGTTGCCCCCGTTTTAGATTTGGAGATGGGGGGGCATAAAAACCTGCCTGCACCAAATAATTCACAGCCCAGAAGGCCCTCGGGCCAGTCACAGACAGGAAGTCGAGGAGGTAGTCCCACAAATGGGGTCCCCCGCCCCCCTGACTATGTAAGTCCCCGCTACAAGGGAAACCGACCAATCCTGGGTTATGTGTGGACTCCTCCAGCCCAAGGAGGGGGATCCAGCCAAGCACCAGACCCGGGGAACTTCCCTCCCAACTTCCCACAGGAGGGCAGAAATTCTCCAAATCCTGGGCAGAACTTTTTCCCCAGGTATCCACCCAATTTCCAGCCCCAAAATCATCCATCCTTCTTTCCCCAATTCCCTGAGCCCAGACAACCAAATCTTCCCAACCAGGGGTACTACCAGAGAAGGGATAGCTACCCTTCGCGGGATCAGCCCAGGGGAGAAAATAGAGCCCCGTATCAGCCTGAGCGGGTTTCACAACTTGACCGCCAGGTCCAAAATATGGCACGGGATCTGGGTCACATACTGAGGGCTCAACAGAACCCTCAGATGAGTATGCCACCGCAGAATGCCCCAAACTCCAGAACAATGACGGGGGCAGCACCCCGATAACCCACCGGTTCCCAGGGAGGAGGCACAAGGGGAAGGGGGGTGTAAAGCCTTGGAGGAAGCTTCCTTCCCAACTTGTAAACAGCCCCTGGAAAACCAGGAACCGGAAACAAAATCTCCTGCCCCTGAAAGCCAGCCTCCCAAGGAGCAGAGGGGGGGTAGGAGAAACAGAGGACCCAAACAGACCCACTTTGTGGAGGAGGTACAGGTCTTCCAATTTGAGGGAGAGGAATCCTCGGAAGATCCTGGAAAAAGGATCTTCTCCTTCAGAGATGGGGGAACTCCTCCCAAGGAAAAATGGGTCCCAAGGGATGCCAATTCAGACTGGGGAGATATGGAGACTGAGCTACCACCGCCCATCATCTCATCCCAGAACCCACAATACTGAAATCCCCTGGTTCAAACCCACCCTGGTGACTGCCTCCAAAAAAGGGGGGGGCGGCCCAGAACCGGAACCAGGGGAACCCACAATGGCTCTGATCTCCAGTTGCCAACTTTTTCTTTCAGATTCCCCAGCCTCTTCACAGAATTCTGTCCAAATCTCTTCGCTAGCAATGTCCAAAACCAGAAAGTTAGCCCACCGGTTGTCCAAAAATGTGCATTATCTGTGCCCCCTTCAGGAGAAGGATGGAAGATACTATGCCCCGGTACAAGTACAGGGCAGGGTACAATTTTGGCACTGGTGGACACTGGATCCCAAGCTACCCTTCTGTCCAAAAGGGCCTTTGAGGAACTAAATGCAGGAAGGGGGAGAATTACCGTATTCCTCTCACCTCTCTTCCTGGACAACGGCAGAACTTTGACGGGAAGGAAATTCCTGTCGAGGGGACTGTAGATTTGGACATCAAAATTGGGCGACACAAGGTGAAACACCCGGTCATAGTAGTGACTCCAGAGGGCACCCCTTGTTTACTAGGGAATGACCTCCTGAGAAGGTTGTCACCCCTAATAGATTGCGTAAACAAGGTCCTCTGGACCCAGACGAGCTGACCAATAAAATTAAAACAGAGTGTCAACCATGTTAGTTTAAATGGCACCTGCCACATAGTTGAACAAAAATCTGACCAAGTAGAATTTCACTTCCAGAACAACCAAATTCCAGACGTGACAGTAATAGCAGTAGGACAACAGACTGGTGATGGGGGGTCCTCTCTATTTCTGAAAATCAACCTTCCTTCCAGTTTAAGGTGGTATTCCACACTGGAAGGAAACACCCTGAAATTCTTTACTAATCCACAATCAGAAGCTCCCACTCCTATCGTCCAGAAAGATGTGAAATCAGCTCAGAGCCTGGCTGATATTAAGCAAATTGGAGAGCAGTTATTCATCCCTGTTCAGTTAAATGATGGGAAGGACTCTGTTCTCGCTCGAGTGTGTGTGAACAACGGTAAGAGCTTCCTCAGCAAAGCCATGTTCCGCCAACTCCCAAAAGATCCAGCCATTCCCACATTCAAACTGCTAGACAAATGGGAAATGGACATGGAAGCACCTAATTCCAAACATCTCCTGCCAAGCAGGTGTATGCTCAAAATCTCCATTGGCAACAAGAGCATAGTCCATAATTGTTGGGTCGTGCGAGACGTCACTGCCGCCTTTTACATAGGCAGTGACATTCTCAATCGCTTTGCCATTAGTTTGGACCTAATAAACTTCAAAGCTTGGTCCCGATTAGCGGATAATCCCATGGACTTTGATGATTTAGAAAAAGCATTTAGGTCAGCTGAATTGCTACCTTATGCAGTTGAAATTCAGATCAAAGAGGAAGTCACCATCCCAGAAAGGACCCGACAATTCTCCCTGGAAGTGAAAGTTAAAAGAGGACAAAAATTGAAAAGCCCTGATGCTTATATCCATCTAAATGCTTCTCTCCAACAGAAGGGGTTAGGGGTAAACCTAACACCATTAGTCAACATAGAACATGACACCATTCCAATAGAGGTGGATAACAGCGACTTAAGGAGTATTACTCTAGCTGCAGCCACCATTATTGGAATGGCGATTGATGACCGACATTTCTCCATTGATTTAGGAAATGAACTGTTAGGACCAATCCCCAAGGACTGTTTTGACAGTGACAGTGAGGACAATACAACACCAGACAGGATTTTCACCCAGCATGGGGGGACCTTCTTGGTGTACACTTCTTGCCCTTATGGTAAGGAAGATGTGACTTGTGACTTCAGGAAGGATGAGGTGATTTTCCAGGTCCATGAGGGCTGCCTTTCCCACCTGAAGCCTCCAGTCCAAATCAGAACTCTGACCAGGGACTTCTCCACCCAGCTGGAGGAGGCCGCGGAGATAGCCAAACCAGAAGTCTTTCCAGGCTTCAGGCAGATGGTGGAAGAGAGGGTCAACCTAGCTGATGCCTGCGTGACTCTGGAACAGAAGTAAAAGTTGAAACAGGTTTTCTTGGATTTCCAAGATCTCTTTGCGGTATACTCATATGACTGTGGTCGCACCGACATCCACACCACAACGATTCCCACGGACCCTGGAATGACGCCAGTGTTTGTGAAGCAATATCGTTTGCCTCTCACATCCATGGAGTCCCTTACTGAAATAATTAAGAACCTTGAGTACCGGGGAATAATCTGTCCAGTCCAAAGCACTTTCAATAATCCGGTGCTGGGAATATTGAAGCCAAACGGCCAGTGGAGACTCTGCACCAACCTTAGGGAGCTCAACGAACGGGTCTATATGTCCCGATGGCCTCTGCCCTACATTGACCAAGGGCTGGCCCAGATCCAGGGGTCACAGGTATTCACAGCAATATACCTGACCAATGGCTACTGGACCGTGCCTGTCAGTAGGGAGGACCAATACAAACTGGCTTTTACCTTTGGGGGCCAGCAGTACACCTGGACCCGTACTCCCTTCGGATACCTCAACTCCGGCAATTAATTCAACATTTTTCTACACAAGGCCATGCCCGACCTGGGTGTGAGGGGTAACCTGGCTTATGTAGATGATGTCCTCATCAAAAGTTCATCTGTGGAGGAACACATAGCGGAGATCCGTTATGTTCTTGCACAGTTGAGGGCCGCCGGAGCAAAACTTTCCTTTCAGAAAGCACAGTGGTGTAGAACCCGTGTTAATTTCTTGGGGCAGGAGATTACTCCTCAGGGTCTCTGTCCCCAAGAAAAGAAAGTGGAAGCACTCCAGAAACTGAAAGAACCCACAACTCTGCGGGAACTAAGGAGCCTCCTTGGACTGACTAATTACAGCAGGAAATTTATTGAAGGCTACGCAGAGATCACTAGACCCCTGATTCATCTCTTGAAGGGGGGGGTCAAGTGGGAATGGGGTCCAGAACAATCCGAGGCAGTAAGACAACTCAAAAGAAGCCTCTCACAAGCGCCTAGAAATGGTAGACGGGACGGAGGTAATAGAGCTCTGCTTTAGCCACGTTCCCCTAAACAAGAAAGAGGGGAACAAGTGTGGTCAGAAGCTGTTCTACCCAGTGTGGGTCAGAATCCTGTTTGCACCTAAATGTATGTATCCTATCTCATGGTATGCTAAAGAATAGGGAATTACTTGAAAAGGGCATGTATGTTATATCCCATATGTTGTTCAACCCTCCTTGGCAGGATTGGTTGTCCCTTGCTTCATATGTTGTTAGTTGGTGAGGTCATCTTGTCCATGGGCACTATGGGTCCTCTGGCTGTGTGCAAAAATTGTGAGGCCGGGTGTTATGGATGTCGTTAATGGTGCCAAAGAGACATTCCATGATTAAGGACTATTGCGTTTGCCTGACCCTATAGAGAGAACCCCTACAGGTCAAAGTATACGTGCCGGGAATATTTCCCTTTGTGCGTGTGTCGGAGTGTAGAGAAGAAGTGGGTCCTGGGTTAAGATCCCAAATTGTGCGTCTCCCCGTTGGCGTCCGCAGTTCCCTCTCGTGCTGAGGAACCGTGTTGGGTCTTCCGCGTCCAGTTGCGAAGTCAAACTGTGATTGTGTGCTGGTCGAGCCTCCCCTTGACAGTGGGTGTGTATGCGTCACCCAATCAGAGGAGTTGAATGCCTGGACCCTGATTGGGTGTGACGTCACAGATGCGGAAATGGGAGCCCGCAATCCGAAGATCCAATCCCTGGTCGGTCAGTCCCCTGTGTCAGCCTGGGTGTGTGCAGGCCAGCCAATCGGGAGCACAACTGTGTTCCACCTGGTTGGATGTTCTATCCAAAAAATGCGGAAGACGGTGCCTACCAGGCCACAAAGTTATCTGCATATGGTAGAAATCATAAGGCTGAGTGTTGTTTCCTGTCACGTTCCCATCCGCAGGGCTGGCATATCAACAGTCACAGTCTGCCGTCCCTGTGTGGTGTCATTGCAACGGGTGTACTGTGAACATACAAGGGACTTAATTGCATCTGGGTTTCACCACTACAGAAAATGCCTACTCAGACCTCTCAGAGGAGACGAGCAGCCACGTACTATGCATGTTCCCTACAAACATAGTTCACTGTATGTCTAAAAGTGAGGCAGACAGAAGGAAGGCTCCAAAAAATGTGCCAGGAAGATTTCTGGAACCACACGGTGTGTTGTCCATAAATCTCCAGCACGGGGGGCTCAGGGTAAGAGACGGTATGTCCCAACCCTGCCCCACTCCTGATGTTGGGATGAGGGAGGTGCTCCCCTGGAGCCCACATGTGTTAGGAGCTGTGGTCATTGATTTTATATACAAAACATCTGACATTATGCTGGTCTGGTCCCGTGTTCAGTGATAAGGGGGAAACTGTTCATTTAACCCCTGAGTCACCAAGTCCATCCTATGTATCCATTGAAATGAACATGACACACATTGAAGTGAGTACGACATGCAATGGAATGCATATGAAGCCCTTGAAATTAATATGACACCCACTGAAATTAATATGACACACATTGAAGTGAGTACGACATGCAATGGAATGCATATGAAGCCCTTGAAATTAATATGACACCCATTGAAATGAATATGACACACATTGAAATGAATATGGCACACATAGAATTGAATATAATATGCATTGGAATGTGTAAGACATGCATTGAAATGAATAGGACATGCATTGGAATGATTATGACACATGTTGAAGTGAATACGACATGCAATGGGATGAATACGATATGGATTGGGATGAATATGAAACCCATTTAAATGAATATGACACACACTGAAGTGAATGTAACATGTATTGGAATGAAATTAACATGCATTGGAATGAATAAGACATGCATTGAAATGAATGCGGACATGCAATGGGATAAATATGACACCCACTGAAATTAATATGGCACACGTTGAAGTGAATACGACATGCAATGGAATAGATATGACACCCATTGAAATGAATATGACACACATTGAAATAATTATAAGATGCTTTAGAATTAATAAGACATGCATGGAAATGAATAGGAGAAGAATTGCAATTAATTTGACACCCATTGAAATTAATATGACATGCCGTGTAGTGAATATGACACCCATTGAAATTAATATGACACACTTTGAAGTGAATTTAACATGCATTGAAGTGAAAGCAGCATGCATTGGAATGAATAAGACAGGCATTGAAATAAAAAGGACATGCATTGAAATTAATATGACACCCATTGAAATGAATATGACCCGCGTTTACGTGACTACGACATGGATTGGGATGAATATGACACCCATTAAAGTGAATGTAACATGCATTGAAATCAATAAAACATGCATTGGAATGAATATGACGCCCATTGAAATGAATAAGACACACATTGAAGTGAATGAAACATGTATTGGGAGGAGGCCACCAGAGGGCACATGCAAGATGGCTGCCTGAGATACAAGCTGAGTCCCCTGCCTTAGAAAGAAAGAGGAGATGTCATGACTAGAAGCATTCAACACCTGTTTGCAACAGTTTACTAGGCATCGGAATCTGCAGGGATCCCGTGGAGCCAAAAAAGTGGAGGGTTGCCCTACCTTGTGTGGAGAAGCTGATGCCGTTTGCTACTGTGCTGGGCCCTGCTGGCTGTTAACTAGGCTGCAGCAACTGCGAGGTTGAAAAGGGGGGGTGCACAATCAGAACACTGACGGAAGCCTGGATCCCACTTTCATTTTGGGCTGCCACTCCGCACCTGACATGCAGTGTCGGAATCATAGAGGTGCTGGCCCCTTACCCACATGGGGGGCTTGGCGGATTGATGGAAGGTGTGTTGACCACAGTGCGCTGTCCCCTTGGATGGAGCTGGAGTGTGCAATTGAGGGACAGAGGCACCGGGCACCCACATTTGGCGGGCGAGGGACAGGCTACACGCAGTGAACCCGGGCAGTGACATTCACCTACACTGAGGGCGAGGTGCATCTGCAACTGAACAGACACTCGGGATTCCAGTAGGAAACAGGAGGCGAAGAGTGCTGCTAGAGGAGAGCCGGGCCCATGAGCTGCAGCAGAGAGCTGATGATGCAGCCACCACGTTAGGAGGCCAGGGCGAGACAGCGGCTGAGCTCCCGATCACGAGTACATCAAGTAAGTGGAAGGTGTTTAAACCCCCCACCCTCACTGCGCCTTGCTGCACATGGATACATCAGGCCACCAAGAAGTAATGGAAAAGACCAAGACCGGACCCCAGGGGTATATTTCTTAATAGGACTCCTTCAGAGTGAAGAGGTGTCTAGGCGTGCACAAAGCTCATGGCACCAACGTGGGCGCTGGACTCAGGGAGGGTCTTCCTGAGGGACATTGGTAGGGGAGAAGGGGAGGAGCGGAGGATGGGCCCACGCACAGAGAGGTCCGTAATAAGGGCCCCAACTCCCTCACCACAGCACAGGCGCCTGGGAAACCAATGGTCATGCCAGTGCCAGATCATCTTTGATGCCCTTGAACCGCATCTATGGAGGGGTGCAAGGAAGGATGGGAGAGACTGAGCCAAACGAGACAGCTGGGTAGCATCTACCCCTGCAGTGCTTTGTTGGGCACAGAGGATCCAGACCACCCGGAATGTTCCCCAGTAACGAGAAGAAGCAGTCCAGGTGGCAGAAGACACAGTCAGCAATAAGGCACACCGAGATCGGAGAGTTGCCCAGGAGAGCACGAATGCCCTGTCACCAACGTCTATGCATGAAACTGTGAGGTGATGCCTGAGGGACACTTTCCATCCTTTCCATCCTCTGGAGACGGTGAGTGCAGCAGCTTGTTGGGTGTAATTTCCTGGTACCCTTCCTGGTGCCATCCGTGGTCACCCAGACCCCTCTGTAACCCCTTTGTGTCCCACTCCATCCCCGCATCCATTTCCTGGTTCCCCTGCCCTCCCGCCTCCCGTTCCTGCCCACCCCCTCCCATTTGTACATCCAGAGTGTGGCTGCGATTGTACTGAATCGCGTACCCGCTCCTGCTCTTTCCATTCTTTGGAGATGGTGAGTGCAGCCGCTTGTTGGGTGTAGATATCCACCCCTTCCTGGTGCCATCCGTGGTTCCCCAGACCCTTCTGTAACCACTTTGTGTCCCACTCCCTCCCCGCACCCATTTCCTGGTTCCCCTGCGCTCCCACCTCCCGTTCCCGCCCACCCCCTCCCATTGGTGCATCCAGCGTGGGGCTGCGAGTGTACTGACTCGCGTGCCCGCTCTGGCTCTTTCCATCCACTGGAGATGGTGGGTGCCACCGCTTGTTGGGTGTAATTTTCCACCCCTTCCTGGTGCCATCCGTGGTCCCCCAGAACCCTCTGTAACCCCTTTGTGTCCCACTCCCTGCCTGCACCCATTTCCTGGTTCCCCTGCCCCCCGCCTCCCGTTCCCGCCCACCCCCTCCCATTAGTGCATCCAGCGTGGGGCTGCGAGTGTACTGACTCGCGTGCCCGCTCCAGCTCTTTCCATCCTCTGGAGACGGTGAGTGCAGCCGCTTGTTGGGTGTAATTTTCCACCCCTTCCTGGTGCCATCCGTGGTCCCCCAGTCCCCTCTGTAACCCACTTGCATGTCCCCTCGTGTTGCTCCGTTCCCCATCTCCTTTACTTCCCCCTTCCCCTCCCTCCGCCCGCCTCCCGGACCTCCCTCCACCCTGTAATTGGCTGACTGTCCGGTTTTAAATGAACCGACCAAGGCAGCCCTCTGCCTGACAGCCCCTGCGGCTAAGGGCCCCAAGGCCAAGAGTAGCTCCGACATTGGCGGCTCCAAGATGTGTCTGCAGGTGTCAGCAGGGGAAGCCAAGGAAGCCAACAGACACCAACAAAACCGTGAGTGTTGCATGGGTGGGGCGTAGACCAATCACTCTACTCCAAAAAGCCCCTGTCACTCTATCTTACCTCCATAACGTAGACTGCCATAGCCTTAAACAATATATACTTAGGAAGACTTGTGACCACTATAAATGGACTGTAAATGTTGCCTTTGTTGCATATTAACTTACTTGCCAATTTAGCTAGTGCCACACATGTAGGGAACTGAACTTTAGCTTGCACCGCATCTGGATAGAAATGTGCTTATTAACATGCCCTGGTCGACTCTACAAATGCGCCTATTAACGTGCCCTGGTTGACTTTAGAAGTGTGCCTAATTGCGTACCCTTGTTGAATTTGAAGTGTGCCTAATATCCTCTCTGGGCAAAATTGAATTTAGAAGTGTGCCTATGAGCGTGCCTTGGTTGAATTTTGAAGTGCACCTAATATCCTCTCTGTGCAAAGTTGAATTTAGAAGTGCACCTAATATCCTCTCTGTGCAAAGTTGCCTATTAGCGCGCCTTGGCTGAATCTAGAAGTGTGCCTAATATCCTCCCTGTGCAAAGTTGAATTTAGTACTGTGCCTAATAACGTGCCTTGCCTGATTTTAGAAGTGTGCCAAATAACGCGGCCTGGTTGAATTTAGAAGTGTGCCTGATATCTAGTGAATTGGGTTGCCTAACATCCTCTCTGTGCAAAGTTAAATCTAGAAATGTGCCTGTTAGTGTGCCTTGGTTGAATTTAGAAGTGTGCCTAATATCCTCGCTGTGCAAAGTTGAATTTAGAAGTGTGCATATTAACATGCCCTAGTTGACTTTAGAAATGTGCCCAATAGCGTGCCCGGCTGACTTTAGAAGCCTTGGTTGAATTTAGAAGTGTGCCTAATATCCTCGCTGTGCAAAGTTGAATTTAGAAGTGTGCATATTAACATGCCCTAGTTGACTTTAGAAATGTGCCCAATAGCGTGCCCGGCTGACTTTAGAAGTGCGCCTAATATCCTCTCTGTACAAAGTTGAATTTAGAAGTATGCTTATTAACATGCCCTAGTTGACTCTACAAATGTGCCTATTAACGTGCCCTGGCTGACTTTAGAAGTGTGCCTAATAGCGCACCCCTGTTGAATTTTGAAGTGTGCCTAATATCCTCTCTGTGCAAAGTTTAATCTAGAAGTGTGCCTATTATCCTCTCTGTGCAAAGTTAAATCTAGAAATGTGCCTATTAGTGTGCCTTGGTTGAATTTAGAAGTGTGCCTAATATCCTCTCTGTGCAAAGTTGAATTTAGAAGTGTGCATATTAACATGCCCTGGTTGACTTTAGAAATGTGTCTAATAGCGTGCCCGGTTGACTTTAGAAATGCACCTAATAGCCTCTCTGTACAAAGTTGAATTTAGAAGTGTGCATATTAACATGCCCTGGTTGACTTTAGAAGTGTGCCTATTAACGTGCCCTGGTTGACTTTAGAAGTGTGCCTTATAGCGTACCCTCATTGAATTTTGAAGTGTGCCTAATATCCTCTCTGTGCAAAGTTGAATTTTGAAGTGTGCCTAATATCCTCTCTGTGCAAAGTTGAATCTAGAAGTGTGCCTATTATCCTCTCTGTGCAAAGTTGAATCTAGAAGTGTGCCTAATACCCTCTCTGTGCAATGTTGAATTTAGAAGTGTGCCTATGAGCGTGCCTTGGCTAAATTTAGAAGGGTGCCTAATATCCTCCCTTTGCAAAGTTGAATTTAGTAGTGTGACTATTAATGTGCCTTGCCTGATTTTGGAAGTGTGCCAAATAACGCGCCCTGGTTGAATTTAGAAGTGTGCCTTATATCTTCTCTGTACAGAGTTGAATTGGGTTGCCTAATATCCTCTCTGTGCAAAGCTGAATTTTAGAAGGGTGCCTAATAGCGTGGCCTGGTTGAATTTAGAAGTGTGCCTGATAGCGTGCCCTTGGTATACCTTAGAAGTGTACCCATTAGCGCGCCTTAGTTGAATATCCTCACTGTGCAATTTTAAATTTGGTTGAATAACATCATCCCCATTGCAAAGATGTTTTGTTTGCCTATTATCCTCTTTCTGCAAAGCTGAATATAGAAGTGTGCCTATTATCCTCTTTGTGCAAAGTGGAAGTTAGAAGTGTGCCTAATAGCGTGCCTTAGTTGAATTTAGAAGTGTGCCTGATAGCATGCCGTGGCTGATTTTAGAAGTGTGCCTAATATCCTCTAGGTACAAAGTTGATTCTAGAAGTGTATATAACAACAACACTCTGGCATAACGGGATTTGACAGTGTCCCCAATAACGTCAATGTGCCAAAGTCTAGAAAGTCTGCCCTATATCGGGTGAGCGGGTGAAGTGGATGCCCTATATCGGGTGAGTATGTGGATGGAACGGGTGAAGTATGTGGTTGGAACAGATGAAGTATGTGGATGGAAAGGGTGAAGTATGTCGATGGAACGGGTGAAGTATGAGGATGGAACGGATGAACTGATGTAGAATGGGTGAAGTGGGTGGAACAGGTGAAATGGTAGAACGGATAAAGTAGGTGAATGAACGGGTGATGTGCTTGGAACCGGCGAAGTGGGTGGAACTAATGAAGTGCATGGAACGAGTGAAATGGTTGCAATTAGTTAAGTGAATGGAACTTGTGAAGATGACGCATGTGGATGGATGATGCTTGGAGTAAGGATAATATGGGTAGAACGAATGAAACGAGCAGTGTGAAGATGATGTATGTGTATGGATGATGAATGAAGAAAGGATAATGTGGGTAGAACGAATGAAAGGAGTAGTGCATAAAATGGTGGAGTGCATAAAATGGTTGAAGGACATGGAACGGATGGGAGTGCATAGAACGGATGGGAGTGCATGGAACGGATGGGAGTGCATGGAACGGATGGGAGTGCATGGAACGGGTTGGAGTGCACAGAATGGTGTGATGTACATGGAATGGTTTGGAAGGCATGGAACATCTGAAAGAGCTTTGAAAGGAACGGTCTGAGTGTTTGAAATGGTCGTAATGCACGGAACAGTCGGAGTACATGGAACGGATGAAGTTCATAGAACTATTGGAGTGGATGCAATCTCAAGCACCTACAGTAAACCACCATATTCACTTCTCCACGCTTACTCTCTTCTTTACACCACCACTCAAATAGAACACAGCGAAACTATGACACCATTCGGTATAACTGTTCTCATACCAACATCTGCCTCAAACCCCCCATCACTCTAACTAAACACTGCTGGTTGCACACCCCCCAGCCAGGCGTTCTTCTCAGGCCCAGCGCAGCCACAATCGGTCTGGATAAATCCTGCCAGAACGAACACATACTATTGACCTCTCAACCACCGCACCTACCGCTAAGAAGCAGCTATTTCACGAATGCCACACCAGCTGCACACATATCCGGTGCTCACACGCACCTTTGACTCTCTCTACTCTCTCTACTGACTTGAACTTCGGTTCCTAAGGGCGTTCAAACTACCAGCGCCTTCAGACCATACCAATGGTACATAAGGCGCTATATAAATGCAAAGTAACATAACATAGCATAACATAACATAACACTGGTCGGGTGCAGGATGGGGGCTGGTCGTCCACGTCGAGTATACCAACCAGGGTCCCAGCCACACTGCTACTATAAAGAGGCTTGGGTATCAAGCGGCCGTGCCTGCAGCAGGCCATCGTTGATGTGCTAGATGCGCAGCCCTGAGGAGCAGGAAGGTGCAGGGGAGATCGAGCCATATCAGACAGCTGGGCAGCAGAGGGGTCAATAGAGAGGCATAATGAGCAGGGTCTGATTTAGACCTGTTAAACCCTGACCACCTCCCCAGGACACCAAGGGAGAATACCTCATAACATTCATGAGCTGGAACGGGGCTCTCACGCGCTTCCAGTATCAAGGTGAGGAGGTGATGGCGATGGCTAGTGGAGAAGGGAGACCCAACTCAAACCCAGCAGAGCTTGGATACATCAAAAGCGACATACAGACTATTTTGGAAGAAATCAGAGGGATGAGGATGGATAAGGGGGCGAAATTGCAAGGTGGTCAACCGTGAGGCAGAATGGATGGAGTGGAAGCCAATCAAACCTCGACAGAGCTCCTGGAGAGTCAAATGGATGCATTTTTCATAGAAATGGAGAGGCTTGAGGAGGAATTGCGCCTGAAGCTGGATGACATTGAAAACCAGGAGAGACAGAAGAATCTTCGGTTTTTCGGGTTGACCTGGAACACAAGATACAGGAAATAATAGGGATGATCCTGGGGTCTAGGGAAGGAGAAATGGTCACCATAAACAGTGTGCACCATGCTGGAGTGTGGGATGTTTTTACCCATGCATACAAGCCCTACCATAAAACTGTGCAGTACTGGCATGGAAAACATCATGATGGCCAGAACTCCCCAGAGAGTGCACAGGGAAAACATGAAGAATAGGCTGCCACCCGTTTTTGCCTATGTTGTGAGCACAGGAGGGCACTGCCGAAAACCACCATTGGGCTACACACACAGAAGCCTGAAACCATTGGGAATGGCAATGCTGATTGCCAAAAAAAGCAACTCAGAACTGTGGGGAATTCATTTTCTTAATCATAAAAATGGTTGCATTACCAGTACTCACCACTATCAGAAAGCCGGCGTTTTAAAACCACCAGACTTTTGTGTAAAACTGAACAAATGAAACAAAACCAGACCAAGGAAAGACTTGCTAAGAGGTGGATACAATGTAAAACTATATTCTGAAATGACTTGAAGGAAGTAATTATTTAATGTATATGTAAAAATTGAAAGTGATTTAAACTGGGAACAAAAAGTGACATTTAGCTGAAACCTGGCTTAATGAAACTGGATTCTGCCTGACAACTACCCCCGACAGGAGTTGAAACCTGCTCAGCCACTCTTCCCCTTGCCAAAAGGAGTTGTCACCTCTCTGATTAGATTAGGGGTGGAGAAGCTGGGGACTACAGGGAGTTGAACAAAGGCCTGTCCTGGACGCAGGCAAATGTTATATTGGGGCGTCGTAAAATAGCTTCCTCTTGGGAGAAACTGGGGGGCAGCTGTGCCTCTGTGAACAAGCTGGCTTGGGGGAAGTGGATAAACCAGTTATTCCACCCTGTGATGTGGGAAGCCACACCCCTTTTTGACCAGAGCATAATTTTAAAAAGATAGATAACTCATAGTGCGGACTTGTCAGAATTATATAAGTAATACCATTATTTTTGTGATTTTTCTGTGAGCATTTTAAGAGGCATTAGGACCCTGTGGTGTATTCTGGGGGGTTGCTATCGGAAAATAAGGTCTTACTCCAAATGTCTGCATGATAAAAATCTGACACTTCATCAATTAATGTCCATACTCCTTGCTCACATGTGTGTATTTTTGGGTAAATGTCCGATATTGCAAAACCAGTTAAAAAGCGCAAAATGTTGTCATTTTTTAATGCAAGCCTTCAGGAAGATCAGAGGCGGACAAGAATGGACCATAAGGAATATATAATGTGTACATGTAATTTCAACAAATTGTGTATTTGGGAAAGATGTATTTGAATCAAATATAGATTTGTGGGCAAACTGACCAGGGGAGGATCCTCTAACCATAGAACCTACAGCATCACTCTGACTCACATGTCCTTCCCCCAATCAAGGGAGAGAGGAGGAATTGGCCAATGATAAGTGAGAGGGGCAGGTTTAGTTATGACCAACGCACACACCCACTTTCCAAAACACATAAAAAGAGACTGCTGAGACAGGTAGAGACATTCAATTCCATTTGCTGCAGAGCATGCTGACCGACGACTTCACATCCAGAGATCCAACACTTAGACTTCCAAGCTAAACAGAGACTACAGAACTTTGAACCAAGAAGGCCCACTGCAAGCAAAAGTATTTGTCAGCAGGCCTCAAAATCATTTGCAAACTATTCCACAGCCGGGCGAGCTGTCTGAATTCTTTTGCCAAGAACTCTTGCCAGTACCCAGAAAGCAGTGTTACATCCAGAATCCAGTTGATCCGGACTGGAAAGCAGAACAGTATCCAGAACCAGAGGCCGCTGAATCCAGAGAGGCTAGACCAGCAGAGCAGAGCTGACCCAGATAGCTGTGAGCAGAACCGGTGCCTGATTGACCCGCCGAGCAGACAGAACCGCAGCCGGACGTGTTGACCAGATCCGTGACGAGGCCTAGTTCAAATTTATATTGTGAGTACCTAGCAGAACTGTGCAGAACCAATCTCTTAGTTAAAATAATCTAATCCAAACAATTTTAACCTAAGTAGAACTGCCTCTTAGAAATCGTGTCATCTGTCATGTTTAAAGCTGCACACTGTCACCTGTCAATTCTGCAGCTGCAAGCTGTCACCTGTCATTTTGAGTTTACTTTAAATCCGAAGAACTACCTTTATTTAATCGTCTGTATCTCTGGAACCGTTTGGGCTAAAATCTAAGCTTTCCAACAAGCCTAGAACCGACTTCCTACTCCTTATACTTTTTCCGCAATCACGATTTATGCACTCGCGAAATTTACCGCGATTTGCGATTTTGGCTCAATTTCTCCACTTGTCAAAATAGCAGCTCCATTCTTTCTTTTGTTAAAATCCGTTGCAACTTGGTAATAACTCATAGAGCATTGATAAAGTGAGCCTGAACTAATACCAACACGCATCTCGCACTCACCCTGAATCTCTAGAGGCAATTAAAATCAGTTGGCACATTTTCCCATCCATTGCCATCACATTTAAAAAGCATTTTGGGCCTGTGTTTCAAACTCCTACCTGTTTCCTCTAAGCTGGCTGGGGGGGAACTGAATTTTGTATTGTATTTGATTGCATTCCTGAGAACTGTGTGCTCCTCTTTCCATCTCCTTCCATTTCTTGCATAGGGGAGGGGGGCGAATTGCCAGAGAAAAAGTGATTATCTTATCTTTTGCTAAAATCATATCAAGTATTTCTGTACTGCATTTTGTTCCTCATTGCTTTTCCCTTGAAACCATAAAAGTATTTTTGCTACTTTATCCATCCTATACTAACTCCTCATTGATTGTAAAGAAGTGTGCTAGTGCCAGATTACCCATTGTTGATCAACATCATATGTCTAAGTGTACTATCAGATATTAATTTATTATAAAGTGTGATATATATATAAATATTGTTTATTTTTTCAAATAAACCTTTAATTTGCAAAGCAAACCTACTTCTTGGCTCAGTGGGGTCAGGGGGATTCTAAGAGGGGGGTGTTATACAAGGGTTGTCATCCAGAATACTGAACTGGACATAAAAATACATCAATAAGGGTTTTCCTCAGCATCCCAGACTAGGCATTGACTTAGCTGTAGTGTTGATTGAATATCGCTTACAAAAGTGGGGGCTCGGAGCCGGGGTATTCTGGGTTAGATCTATCACTTGTGCAGATAAATACAGTGTGCTAACTGACGGGAGACATACATCCGGTCGGATCACCACGCTGTGTTATGCTGTAAAGCACTCCTCAAAGGAGCGCTCTAAGGAAACGGTCTGTTTGCAAAATAAAATACAAACTTCTGTAAGTCAGGAAGGAACTCAAATTCCAGACTGACGACCGTGGTAGACATGAAAATAGCGAGGGAGCACCTGTTACATAAGCTATTTGTGAGAGGTGAGTGGACTCATCAGGACCAGGCGGTCTGGTTGCAGGCAATAGCGCAACAGGTCACTGAAACAGGGTCAGATATCTGGAGCGATCAGGGTCCCCTACATGTGGCCCTGAGTGAACTATATATGGCCCCTAAAGCCAAAGATGAACATAATAAGATTGCCAGGATAGCGGCATATTTGTATCTATATATGGGAGCCATGCAGGACAAATGTGCTGAAGGCCAAGATCTGGCAAATAGGCAACAGATGGCGTTAGAGAAGGCCCAATCTGATCTGGACTCTTCTGAGCAGAGGCTCCTCAGGAGCCAGGAGTCAGAAAAGGACAGCAGACAGTACATCACTAAAATAAAGGAGGATATGGATGTGCTGCAACAGGAAAAGGCGGACCAGGATACCAGATTTCTGGCCTTGCAGAAGGAGTACCAAGAAGGTTTGGACTCCCTACTGCAGAGCCAGAAAAAGCTGGAGCAACAATTAGATTTCAATAGGGCATGTGCCAAGCAGGTAGTAACCCTGCAGAGCCACCTAGATAGGGAGAAGGCAGAGAGCAATAAACTGATTTTGAAAGACCTAGGCAGAGTTTGACCAGGAGCGCCAGAAAACTGGTGCCTTCCAAAGGCAAAGGGACGGCCTGGCGGCACAGATGCAGGCTCTTTGTCAGGAAAGGGATACCTAAGGCCAGGAAGTCTGCCACTTAAAAAGGAAAATGGAAGAAAATCACCTGGCCCTCCAGGGACTGGGTGACCTCCAAAAAGAACACCAGAACTTGTTAGAGCACACCAGGAGGGTGGAGGATGCTCTGGCAAGAAAAGAGCAGGCCAATAGGGGCACAGCTCAGGAGGTAACCCTCCTGCAGCAGAGACTGGCCCAGTACTCCAGGACCAATCAGGAGGCACAGAGAGAAAATGAGGCTCTCTGTCAGCACAATGATAGGCTCCAGCAACAGGTAGCCATGTAGGAGAGACTGATAGAGTTTAGTAAGGCCTTAACTGAGGAACTGAAAGCGCAGGCTCTTGCATTGCAACAGGAAGCAGGGGCGGATAGAGATGAGGTTCGCTGGGAAAGAGAAACTCCTGAGATAATAACCTCAGGAGCCCTAGTACCAGAGGCCTTCATCTCTCCCAGTCCCTGGACTCAGCCACCCCCATGTCCCCTCGCGCACATGAGCCCAGGGCCACGGGGATGGCAGATTACTATCCAGCTAGAAGTATGGGGCTCATAGGCCAGTACCTCCCAGGAATGGATGGGCGGGCATCTGGGTATGGGCACCCAAGCACAGTGCAATTTAGTGGGGAACACCAGGAGAGTAGGCCCATTAAGGGCATCCTGAAAATCTCTGCCCAGTTAGGTCAGTGGGGGGGTACCCATCAAATCATGGCAGCAAGGAGGGGTCTGAAGACTCCTCTGAGCATTACATGACACAGGAGACCAGGTCCCCACATTCTGCCAGCCATTCCCAGGCTCGCAGAATCCAGGAAAACTTGGAAGATCAGACGGGCACCTCTGGGAGCAGCGCTTCTGAGTCAGAGGATGAATGGACCAGGGTTACCCGAACCAAAAAGGCCAATAAGGCAAAAAGGGCCTTGCTTAAGGACCCATTGAAACAAATAAAGGCAATAAGGAGTGTCATCACGCCTTATCATAAGAACGCCAAGTATTCTGTTTGGGAACACTTGGAGCTCTATGAGCAAATGATGGAGACTTTCCATTTGAAGGATAGCCAAAGCTGTATTCAATATGTAAAGTGGACCTTCTCACCAGAATACTCCAGTTTCTTTGCGGGGCTGGAGGATCAAAACCATTCAAGCTGGTCCAAATATAGGGTGGCCATCTTAAAGCACTTTTCTGTTCATAGGAATCCCCAAGAGGCTCGCAAGGCAGCCTACAATTTGCAATGTGGGGAGGATCAGACCCCACAAGAGTTTGTGCAAGAATTAAAGCGTGCTTTTGCGCAGACCCCAGAAGGGTGTGCACGGATAGCAGAGAATTTATCAATACGTTTTTCCATGCCTTACCCAAATACATAATGACCCAGCTCGTGAGAGATTTTCATGAGAAAAGATCTTTAGACTGGGTCATTGAACAGGCTACCCGGATCTATGAGGTGCAGAAGCCTATCGAAGCCTATCGAAAATAAAAATAGCGCGCCGAAAAACCCCAAAACCGACAGCACCCCTGCTGCTGCCAAGGTGGCATAGGTAAAGGTTGCCCCCGTTTTAGATTTGGAGATGGGGGGGCCTAAAAACCTGCCTGCACCAAATAATTCACAGCCCAGAAGGCCCTCGGGCCAGTCACAGACAGGAAGTCGAGGAGGTAGTCCCACAAATGGGGTCCCCCGCCCCCCTGACTATGTAAGTCCCCGCTACGAGGGAAACCGACCAATCCTGGGTTATGTGTGGACTCCTCCAGCCCAAGGAGGGGGATCCAGCCAAGCACCTGACCCGGGGAACTTCCCTCCCAACTTCCCACAGGAGGGCAGAAATTCTCCAAATCCTAGGCAGAACGTTTTCCCCAGGTATCCACCCAATTTCCAGCCCCAAAATCATCCATCCTTCTTTCCCCAATTCCCTGAGCCCAGACAACCAAATCTTCCCAACCAGGGGTACTACCAGAGAAGGGATAGCTACCCTTCGCGGGATCAGCCCAGGGGAGAAAATAGAGCCCCGTATCAGTCTGAGCGGGTTTCACAACTTGACCGCCAGGTCCAAAATATGGCACGGGATCTGGGTCACATACTGAGGGCTCAACAGAACCCTCAGATGAGTATGCCACCGCAGAATGCCCCAAACTCTGGACCTAGTGCTCCAGAACAATGACGGGGGCAGCGCCCCGATAACCCACCGGTTCCCAGGGAGGAGGCACAAGGGGTGTAAAGCCTTGGAGGAAGCTTCCTTCCCAACTTGTAAACAGCCCCTGGAAAACCAGGAACCGGAAACAAAATCTCCTGCCCCTGAAAGCCAGCCTCCCAAGGAGCAGAGGGGGGGTAGGAGAAACAAAGGACCCAAACAGACCCACTTTGTGGAGGTGGTACAGGTCTTCCAATTTGAGGGAGAGGAATCCTCGGAAGATCCTGGAAAAAGGATCTTCTCCTTCAGAGATGGGGGAACTCCTCCCAAGGAAAAATGGGTCCCAAGGGATGCCAATTCAGACTGGGGAGATATGGGGACTGAGCTACCACCGCCCATCATCTCATCCCAGAACCCACAATACTGAAATCCCCTGGTTCAAACCCATCCTGGTGACTGCCTCCAAAAAAGGGGGGGCGGCCCAGAACCGGAACCAGGGGAACCCACAATGGCTCTGATCTCCAGTTGCCAACTTTTTCTTTCAGATTCCCCAGCCTCTTCACAGAATTCTGTCCAAATCTCTTCCCTAGCAATGTCCAAAACCAGAAAGTTAGCCCACCGGTTGTCCAAAAATGTGCATTATCTGTGCCCCCTTCAGGAGAAGGATGGAAGATACTATGCCCCGGTACAAGTACAGGGCAGGGTACAATTTTGGCACTGGTGGACACTGGATCCCAAGCTACCCTTCTGTCCAAAAGGGACTTTGAGGAACTAAATGCAGGAAGGGGGGAGAATTACCGTATTCCTCTCACCTCTCTTCCTGGACAACTGCAGAACTTTGACGGGAAGGAAATTCCTGTCGAGGGGACTGTAGATTTGGACATCAAAATTGGGTGACACAAGGTGAAACACCCGGTCATAGTAGTGACTCCAGAGGGCACCCCTTGTTTTCTAGGGAATGACCTCCTGAGAAGGTTGTCACCCCTAATAGATTGCGTAAACAAGGTCCTCTGGACCCAGACTAGCTGACCAATAAAATTAAAACAGAGTGTCAACCATGTTAGTTTAAATGGCACCTGCCACATGGTTGAACAAAAATCTGACCAAGTAGAATTTCACTTCCAGAACAACCAAATTCCAGACGTGACAGTAATAGCAGTAGGACAACAGACTGGTGATGGGGGGGTCCTCTCTATTTCTGAAAATCAACCTTCCTTCCAGTTTAAGGTGGTATTCCACACTGGAAGGAAACACCCTGAAATTCTTTACTAATCCACAATCAGAAGCTCCCACTCCTATCGTCCAGAAAGATGTGAAATCAGCTCAGAGCCTGGCTGATATTAAGCAAATTGGAGAGCAGTTATTCATCCCTGTTCAGTTAAATGATGGGAAGGACTCTGTTCTCGCTCGAGTGTGTGTGAACAACGGTAAGAGCTTCCTCAGCAAAGCCATGTTCCGCCAACTCCCAAAAGATCCAGCCATTCCCACATTCAAACTGCTAGACAAATGGGAAATGGACATGGAAGCACCTAATTCCAAACATCTCCTGCCAAGCAGGTGTATGCTCAAAATCTCCATTGGCAACAAGAGCATAGTCCATAATTGTTGGGTCGTGCGAGACGTCACTGCCGCCTTTTACATAGGCAGTGACATTCTCAATCGCTTTGCCATTAGTTTGGACCTAATAAACTTCAAAGCTTGGTCCCGATTAGCGGATAATCCCATGGACTTTGATGATTTAGAAAAAGCATTTAGGTCAGCTGAATTGCTACCTTATGCAGTTGAAATTCAGATCAAAGAGGAAGTCACCATCCCAGAAAGGACCCGACAATTCTCCCTGGAAGTGAAAGTTAAAAGAGGACAAAAATTGAAAAGCCCTGATGCTTATATCCATCTAAATGCTTCTCTCCAACAGCAAGGGTTAGGGGTAAACCCAACACCATTAGTCAACATAGAACATGACACCATTCCAATACAGGCGGATAACAGCGACTTAAGGACTATTACTCTAGCCGCAGGCACCATTATTGGAATGGCGATTGATGACCGACATTTCTCCATTGATTTAGGAAATGAACTGTTAGGACCAATCCCCAAGGACTGTTTTGACAGTGACAGTGAGGACAATACAACACCAGACAGGATTTTCACCCAGCATGGGTGGAACCTCCTGGTGTACACTTCTTGCCCTTATGGTAAGGAAGATGTGACTTGTGACTTCAGGAAGGATGAGGTGATTTTCCAGGTCCATGAGGGCTGCCTTTCCCACCTGAAGCCTCCAGTCCAAATCAGAACTCTGACCAGGGACTTCTCCACCCAGCTGGAGGAGGCCGCGGAGATAGCCAAACCAGAAGTCTTTCCAGGCTTCAGGCAGATGGTGGAAGAGAGGGTCAACCTAGCTGATGCCTGCGTGACTCTGGAACAGAAGCAAAAGTTGAAACAAGTTTTCTTGGATTTCCAAGATCTCTTTGCGGTAGACTCATATGACTGTGGTCGCACCGACATCCACACCACAACGATTCCCACGGACCCTGGAATGACTCCAGTGTTTGTGAAGCAATATCGTTTGCCTCTCGCATCCATGGAGTCCCTTACTGAAATAACTAAGAACCTTGAGTACCGGGGAATAATCTGTCCAGTCCACAGCACTTTCAATAATCCGGTGCTGGGAATATTGAAGCCAAACGGCCAGTGGAGACTCTGCACCAACCTTAGGGAGCTCAACAAACAGGTCTATATGTCCCGATGGCCTCTGCCCTACATTGACCAAGGGCTGGCCCAGATCCAGTGGTCACAGGTATTCACAGCAATATACCTGACCAATGGCTACTGGACCGTGCCTGTCAGTAGGGAGGACCAATACAAACTGGCTTTTACCTTTGGGGGCCAGCAGTACACCTGGACCCGTACTCCCTTCGGATACCTCAACTCCGGCAATGTATTCAACATTTTTCTACACAAGGCCATGCCCGACCTGGGTGTGAGGGGTAACCTGGCTTATGTAGATGATGTCCTCATCAAAAGTTCATCTGTGGAGGAACACATAGCGGAGATCCGTTATGTTCTTGCACAGTTGAGGGCCGCCGGAGCAAAACTTTCCTTTCAGAAAGCACAGTGGTGTAGAACCCGTGTTAATTTCTTGGGGCAGGAGATTACTCCTCAGGGTCTCTGTCCCCAAGAAAAGAAAGTGGAAGCACTCTAGAAACTGAAAGACCCCACAACTCTGCGGGAACTAAGGAGCCTCCTTGGACTGACTAATTACAGCAGAAAGTTCATTGAAGGCTACGCAGAGATCACTAGACCCCTCATTCATCTCTTGAAGGGGGGGTCAAGTGGGAATGGGGTCCAGAACAATCCGAGGCAGTAAGACAACTCAAAAGAAGCCTCTCACAAGCGCCTTGCCTAGCTTACCATGTCAGAAACAAGGAGTTCTTCCTGGAGACGGGGTTCTCTAATACGTGCTTGACGGCAGTATTATACCAAAAGCATGACAAGGTCAATAAAGTAATCTCCTATGGGAGCAAAACTTTATCCTCTGTGGAGGAAAAATTCAACGATTGTGAGAAGGCACTCCTGGCAACGGTGTGGGCATTGAAGAATTACCGCCCGTTTATCCAGGGGAAACACATCATAGTGGAGACTCCACACCAGCCTCTGCAATATCTCCAAAGTGACAGAATCCGGGCCGGAAATGTGAGTAATTCCCGAATTACTTCCTGGATTCTGTCAATGCAAGGCTTTCCTGTGGAGGTCAGATATGGCCAAAACAAGAAGAGTCCCCTCGCGCAAGGTCTGGCTGACTTGCATGATTGTGCCAGAGAAAACTGTCTCGAGGACGAAAGTCTAAAATCAAGGACAACATGGAGGCATACCTTAATTCCACACACAAAGTCTTTGAAGAAGACAAGTGTGAGGGAATGCCCACTGTCTATGTGGATGGATGCTCTTACCATGTTGACAACGACGGGGAGAAAGAACTGGTGGCTGGCGTAGGGAATGCATGGGTGAAGGAGTTCCCAGAACCCTCCGCTGGATACAAAATTGGTCCCCGAAGTAGTCAGGTGGCAGAATTGATGGCTGTGCATCAGGCCATCCTCACTGCTGTCCAGCATCAACTGCACGAACTGGTCATAATCACAGATTAGGATTATGTACGGAACGGGTTCGTGGAGCACCTGGTCAACTGGAAAACCAGAGGCATGTTATGCGCTAATAACAAACCCCTGAAACATGGGAAGTTAATCCAAAATATTGATGATCTGGTCACATCGAATGGGATGACCGTCTACTGGAAAAAGATCAAGGGTCATTCCAAAGTAGAGGGACCAGACAAAACTGGAAATGACTTAGCTGATCAGCTGGCCAAAACCGGGGCCATCCAAGGGGATCTAATAGAAATATAGTTCCTGTTGGGGGAAATCCAGGTCACTGCGATCACTAGGTCCCAGACAAATGCTCACAATGATCTTTCAACTGCCCAATGGAGCAAGGAGACCCCTGATGCTGATTTGATTACAACTCAGAAGGGGGATCCAATCATTGGTAAGTTTTACCAACACCTTGAGGACCCTGAGAACTTTCCCCTGACGGACACAGATTACATTGGGAAAGAGGACCTAAGAGTGTTGATGAAATGTCCAAAAATGTTCCGAATCCAAGGCGGGTTGTTGGTAAGGAAATCCCAAGCTGGCCATGATCAGTGGGTGGTTCCTATCTCATTCCGAAGCCTGATGTTAAGTCACGCCCATGATGCCGCCACTGCCGGTCATAGGGGGTTTCACACAACACTGTAAATCTTAAGAGAGGTTGCATACTGGCCACACATGGGACAGGACCTCGACCAATACTTGAAGGGGTGTCTTGTGTGTGCACAATTTCAGCCATCATCCCTCACACACCGTGCGCCTCTCCAAAAGAGGGGGATGACACTGCCATGGTCAGATTTGCAAATCGACTTTGTAGGCCCTGTAATCCGCTCGTCTAGAGGAAACAAGTACATGTTGACCGTTACATGCTTGTTTATCAAGTGGGTGGACTGTCTCCCAGCCCCAAATTGCAAGGCAGAAACAGCAGCTGCCCTGATGATTAACCACATCTTTTCCCGTTTTGGTCTACCTCAAAGGATTGTGTCAGACAGGGGTAGCCACTTCACCAGTGAAGTAATGACAAAGATTTGGGAGATACTGGGGGTTAAAAGGAAGCTACACATTGCTTACAGGCCAGCTTCTTCTGGAGCAGTGGAGAGATACAACCGAACCATTGTGAGCATATTAAAAAAGTTTGTGGCAGATTCTGGGCCAAGTTGGGATATCCGATTACCTCTGGTCCTAATGGCCCTCAGATCTACCCCTTCATCTGCAACTAAAATGTCACCATTTGAGTTGATGTCGGGACGCAAGATGGTGCTTCCCCAGCATTTGCTCTACAGGACTCAAGAGCAGACACTGATAAATGCCTCCACAACTCATGAGTATGTGGAGAATTTAAGGAAACACCTTCCGCATGCTTTTGCCTATGCTCAGCGGAATCTAGAAAGATCAGCTGAGAGTATGAAAACCCACTATGATTTGAAAACTACCCGAAAGGAATATAAGGTGGGTGATTGGGTCTATCTATACAATTTCCAAAGGAACCAGGCCAAACAGCGAAAATTCTTGCCTACATGGAAGGGACCGTTTGAAATTATAGACAAGATCTCCCCTGTTGCCTATAAGATCTGCATCCCCAAAGGCAGTCTGGCGCAAGGGGAAGACAAGTGGGTACATATAAATCAGCTAAAGTGTTGCCATCCCAGGCACACTCTGCAACAACTGGAGGAATCCACTGGAATCCCAGAGGGGGCCGCTCCAGAGTAATTCAGTTCCAACCCTAAAATATTCCACATATAGCATATAAAATTCTGTGATCCTTGTATATATATATATATATATATAAATATATATATATATATATATATATATATATGTTCTTGTCTCCTAATTTAAAAAAGAAAATGTATATGTTCATATCTTCTGATTCATAAAATGTATATGTTCGCCACACCATTAATAGTGGTGAAGAAATGTTTACGAATAGGTTTTTCCGCTTTGCTTTATCATCCTAGGAGAGATGAAACCATGGAGACTGACCAAGGAGGATGACCGGGGACCGGGAGCAGAGACCCGAGGGGCCCGGGGTGCCGCCCAATCCTCCCATCAGGACCAGCAAGGAGAACTGATTGATCGACTGGAGGGAGGAAAAGATGCTGAACTGTGCCATCCATGGAAATGGAAGAAGAGGAGGCGAACATCCCAGATCTTGCGAGTTCCATCAGCGAAAGGACAGAATGGCCATCGCAAGAGGGGGTGCTTGTGGGATGTTTTTACCCATGCATACAAGCCCTACCATAAAACTGTGCAGTACTGGCATGGAAAACATCATGATGGCCAGAACTCCCAGAGAGTGCACAGGGAAAACATGAAGAATAGGCTGCCACTCATTTTTGCCTATGTTGTGAGCACAGGAGGGCACTGCCTAAAACCACCATTGGGCTACACATACAGTAGCCTGAAACCATTGGGAATGGCTATGCTGATTGCCAAAAAAAGCAACTCAGAACTGTGGGGATTCATTTTCTTAATCCCAAAAATGGTTGCATTACCAGTACTCACCACTATCAGAAAGCCAGCGTTTTAAAACCACCAGACTTTTGTGTAAAACTGAACAAATGAAACAAAACCAGACCAAGGAAAGACTTGCTAAGAGGTGGATACAATGTAAAACTATATTCTGAAATGATTTGAAGGTAGTAATTATTTAATGTATATGTAAAAATTGTAAGTGTTTTAAACTGGGAACAATAAGTGACATTTAGCTGAAACCTGGCTTAATGAAACTGGATTCTGCCTGACAACTACCCCCGACAGGAGTTGAAACCTGCTCAGCCACTCTTCCCCTTGCCAAAAGGAGTTGTCACCTCTCTGATTAGATTAGGGGTGGAGCAGCTGGGGACTACAGGGAGTTGAACAAAGGCCTGTCCTGGACTCAGGCAAATGTTATATTGGGGGCGTCGTAAAATAGCTTCCTCTTGGGAGAAACTGGGGGGCATCTGTGCCTCTGTGAACAAGCTGGCTTGGGGGAAGTGGATAAACCAGTTATTCCACCCTGTGATGTGGGAAGCCACACCCCTTTTTGACCAGAGCATAATTTTAAAAAGATAGATAACTCATAGTGCAGACTTGTCAGAATTATATAAGTAATACCATTATTTTTGTGATTTTTCTGTGAACATTTTAAGAGGCGTTAGGACCCTGTGGTGTATTCTGGGGGGATGCTAGCGGAAAATAGGGTCTTACGCCAAATGTCTGCATGTTAAAAATCTGACACTTCATCAATTAATGTCCATACTCCTTGCGCACATGTGTGTAATTTTGGGTAAAAATCCGGTATTGCAAAACCAGTTAAAAAGCGCAAAATGTTGTCATTTATGAATGCAAGCCCTCAAGAAGATCAGAGGCGGACAAGCATGGACCATAAGGAATATATAATGTGTACATGTAATTTCAACAAATTATGTATTTGGGAAAGATGTATTTGAATCAAATATAGATTTGTGGGCAAACTGACCAGGGGAGGATCCTCTGACCATAAAACCTACAGCATCACTCTGACTCACATTTCCTTCCCCCAATCAAGGGAGAGAGGAGGAATTGGCCAATGCTAAGTGAGAGGGACAGGTTTAGTTATGACCAACGCACACACCCACTTTCCAAAACACATAAAAAGAGACTGCTGAGACAGGTAGAGACATTCAATTCCATTTGCTGCAGAGCATGCTGACCGACGACTTCACATCCAGAGATCCAACACTTAGACTTCCAAGCTAAACAGAGACTACAGAACTTTGAACCAAGAAGGCCGACTGCAAGCAAAAGTATTTGTCAGCAGGCCTCAAAATCATTTGCAAACTATTCCACAGCCGGGCGAGCTGTCTCAATTCTTTTGCCAAGAACTCTTGCCAGTACCCAGAAAGCAGTGTTACATCCAGAATCCACTTGATCTGGACTGGAAAGCAGAGCAGTATCCAGAACCAGAGGCCACTGAATCCAGAGAGGCTAGACCAGCAGAGCAGAGCTGACCCAGATCGCTGTGAGCAGAACCGGTGCCTGATTGACCCGCCGAGCAGACAGAACCGCAGCCGGACGTGTCTACCAGATCCGTGATGAGGCCTAGTTCAAATTTATATTGTGAGTACCTAGCAGAACTGTGCAGAACCAATCTCTTAGTTAAAATAATCTAATCCAAACTATTTTAACCTAAGTAGAACTGCCTCTTAGAAATCGTGTCATCTGTCATTTTTAAAGCTGCACACTGTCACCTGTCAATTCTGCAGCTGCAGGCTGTCACCTGTCATTTTGAGTTTACTTTAAATCTGAAAAACGACCTTTATTTAATCGTCCGTATCTCTGGAACTGTTTGGGCTAGAATCTAAGCTTTCCAACAAGCCTAGAACCGACTCAATCACGATTTACGCATTGGCGAAATTTACCGCGATGTTCGATTTTGGCTCAATTTCTCCACTTGTCAAAATAGCAGCTCCATTCTTTCTTTTGTTAAAATCCGTTGCAACTTGGTACTAACTCATAGAGCATTGCTAAAGTGAGCCTGAACTAATACCAACACGCATCTCCCACTCACCCTGAATCTCTAGAGGGAATTAAAATCAGTTGCCACATTTTCCCATCCATTGCCATCACATTTAAAAAGCATTTTGGCCCTGTGTTTCAAACTCCTACCTGTTTCCTCTAAGCTGGCTGGGGGGGAACTGAATTTTGTATTGTATTTGATTGCATTCCTGAGAACTGTGTGCTCCTCTTTCCATCTCCTTCCATTTCTTACATTGCATAGGGGAGGGGGGTGAATTGCCAGAGAAAAAGTGATTATCTTATCTTTTGCTAAAATCATATCAAGTATTTCTGTACTGCATTTTGTTCCTCATTGCTTTTCCCTTGAAACCATAAAAGTATTTTTTCTACTTTATCCATCCTATACTAACTCCTCATTGATTGTAAAGAAGTGTGCTAGTGCCAGATTACCCATTGTTGATCAACATCATATGTCTAAGTGTACTATCAGATATTAATTTATTATAAAGTGTGATATATATATATATATATATATATATATATATATATATATATATATATATATATATATATATATATTGTTTATTTTTTCAAATAAACCTTTTAATTTGCAAAGCAAACCTACTTCTTGGCTTAGTGGGGTCAGGGGGATTCTAAGAGGGGGGTGTTATACAAGGGTTGTCATCTAGAATACTGAACTGGACATAAAAATACATCAATAAGGGTTTTCCTCAGCATCCCAGACTAGGCATTGACTTAGCTGTAGTGTTGATTGAATATCGCTTACAGGAGGAGGCGCCCGGGGCCCCTGCACAGTCCTGGTGTGCATGCTCTATTATGTCAACAAGATGAGGAACCTTGAAAAGGTAAAACGCATGAAGTAGGTGGATTACGGGGACTCGAAGGTGGCTATCTTTCAGGACCAATCAGCCCATTCTCTGTTGAGTTGGAAGAAGTGCAGGGCTCTCAATAGATGGCTTCAGTAAAAAGCGGGTGAGGTACAACTTGGGCTGCCCCTTCGCTCTGGTGTTTGAATGGGAGGGAGAAAGATATCTGTGGCGGAAGGGGAGATACATCATTTCAAAGAGGACTTGGTTTGCCACTGCGAGGGTCCCACAGTGGCAGCAGGGGTCAGGGGCCGGACCCTAACTGGACCCCTCAGGGCCCAGTATTGGTGCAAGCAAAGACCAGAGCAAAAGGATCCCAGAAGTTCCAGAAGCTTAACACCCCCCCACTCAAGGGGCAACGCTACTTGAGTAAAAGCATATAGGTGTTCTGCTCTGGCGCCCCTTACTTTTTTAGGGGAAGGTAGTCTCTATCCCCTACGGGGGTAATACTGGGGGCTCAGAGGGCCTGGTGAGAGGTCACTCGTGGCTATTGTTTACACAGTTGGAGGTTTTTGTTAACGTTAACTGAGTTAAGGAAAAGAGTAGCTTGAGAGGTGGTGCAAGCATGAGGGATACAGTTGCCGGAGGGCGGGACCCAGATGTTGGGGATGTTGGTTCACAGGTTAAAAAGGAATGGGGAGGGCAACCGCCGTGGTTTATTAAGGGACAGCAGGGATGGGAAAGCTGCTAGACATGATGTCCAAGGAAGGGGTGAAACCCCTGATGGTTCGATGGACGTGCGCAACATGGGCAGGGTGTGTGATCGAATGCCTCAGAATGGGACAGGGGTGAGTGGAAGGAGAGGGGTAGGGATGTGATAGAAGTGAAGGGGGCGGGGTAAAAGGAAGGGATTTACAAGCAAGAAGGCTCATATATAATGAGAGACAAGTACCTTACAGGACTCACAAGGGGCCACCATCAAAGGGCGAAGAAACGTTATGGTTGAGGTGACAGTAGGCACACTGAACGTGAAGGGACTGAACGTGAAGGGACTGAAAGAGCAATATAAGCTGAGTATCTTTAGCAGGAAAGTGAAGGAGTGGTTCACCATGGTATGGATTTGAAACCGGCATAAACAAGAGATGCCTTACTAGCAACATGTTCCATAAGCAGAAGCCAGCGGTCCTCTTCCTGCAGGAGACCCATTATAGGCAGGGGCGGAATTAGCAGTGAAGGGTGGAGGGATTGATGATGGGGGTCCAGGTAAAGAGGGGATGTGGATCACACTAGCCACCTTGTACGCACCCAACGTGTGGCAGTTGGGGTTCTTAAGTCAGGTATTCAAGAGGTTGGATGGATGGGTGGAGGGAGCGACATTCCTGAGGTGGGGGGACTTCTACCTGGTGACTGGGGACTTCTACCTGGTGCTGGATCCTGCCTTAGACTGGTGGTTAGCGAAGGGGATGGGTACCAAAGTCGCTACCAAGGACAACCTTGATTTACAAGCAAGAAGGCTCATATACAATGAGGGACAAGTACCTTACAGGACTCACAAGGGGCCACCATCAAAGGGCAAAGAAACGTTATGGTTGAGGTGACAGTAGGCACACTGAACGTGAAGGGAATGAACGTGAAGAGACTGAAAGAGCAATATGAGCTGAGTATCTTTAGAAGGAAAGTGAAGGAGTGGTTCACCATGGTATGGATTTGAAACCGGCATAAACAAGAGATGCCTTACTAGCAACATGTTCTGTAAGCAGAAGCCAGCGGTCCTCTTCCTGCAGGAAGGTGTGGTGGGGATGCCCAAGGGCCCGGATATATTGGAGGGAGGTTCTGTCATGAATAAAAGAGGTGGATTATAGGCAGGGGCGGAATTAGCAGTGAAGGGTGGAGGGATTGGTAGGAACTTTTCGGCCTCTCACAGGAACTCCAAGAAGGAAGGGGTGGGGATCATACAGGGTACATCCTTTTGACTGATGGGGGTCCAGGAAAAGAGGGGATTTGGGCATAAGAGGAACCCATGAGGGGATGTGGATCACACTGGCCACCTTGTACGCACCCAACGTGTGGCAGTTGGGGTTCTTAAGTCAGGTATTCAAGAAGTTGGATGGATGGGTGGAGGGAGCAACGTTCCTGGGGTGGGGGGACTTGTACCTGGTGACTGGGGACTTCTACCTGGTGCTGGATCCTGCCTTAGACTGGTGGTTAGCGAAGGGGATGGGTACCAAAGTCGCTACCAAGGACAACCTTGCTTTCAGGGACCTCCTGCAGGATCTTTACTGGGTGGAGGTCTGGCGGAGCCATTTGCCGGGTCTGGGGTGATACACATTCTTCTCTCCCCCACTTCAGAAGTACATGAGGATAGACCTCCTCTTAATCCCGAGAGAAAGGGTAGATGAGGTTGCGGTGCCCAGGGTGGAGGCGATCACGTGGTCGTACCATGAGCTAGTAGTGACCTGGCAGCTGCCAGAGCTTCGTTGGAGTTCCTGCAGGCAGTGCAATGATACCTTGCTGAGAGATAGAGTATTTAGGGACTTCATTGGGTAGGAGATACGGGCGTACTTTTAAACCAATGACAATGGTTAGGCGACAATGACAACGATATGAGAGGCAGCCGTGGCCACTTTCAGGGGGCTATTGATTGCTGAGGGGTCATGCAAAAAGAGGGAAAGGGGCCTCATTGAAAACAGGATATGTGAAGAATCGAGAACACTAAGTTCACAGTTGACCCAATGGGAAGCAGACAAGGTTGATCTCCTGGAGGAGATGAGGGACAAAAGACAGGACTCCATACGGCTCTGATAGGGGAGGTGGTAAAGAAGATGAGATATACCCAGCAGAGGTATAATGAAAAGGGGGACAAGGTGGGGACTCTCCTGGTGAGTAGGGTCAGGGGTTGCAGGGCGGAACGGAGAATGGAAGAGGTAAGGGACGCTGGGGGATGTATCGTGAAGGGGGGCGAGGACATTGCGACAGGCTTTACTAATTACTATAGCGAACTGTACTCCAAACCGGCCGAGCCAGAAGATGGATCAGCCTGGAAAATACCTGGCTGAGAGCAGTCTCCCCAAGCTTACAGGGGCAGAAAGGGAGGCCCTGGAGGGAGAGAGAACCCAGGGGGAGGTTTTGTGGCCATCCGAAGACTGAAAACGATGAAATCCTCGGGGGATGATGGCTTCACAGCAGATTTTTATAAACAATATGAAGCCCCATTAGAGGCACCCTTAGCCAGGCTGTTCAACTCTATAGTGGCAGGTAATACAATACTGCTGACGTTTCTTCGGGCCCTCATAGCAGTTATCCCGAAGCCGGGGAAAGACCAAGCCAACTGTGCCTCATATAGACCTATTAACCTCCTCAACGTTGAGGCCAAGATTTTCGCTAGAGTCCTTGCGTCACGTTTTGAGTCTTGCCTCTCTCGTTTGGTCCACCCTGACCAGGCAGGCTTCATACTTCACAGGAAAAAGCGGATAATATGTGAAAGACGATCCATGTCCTCAGCGTGCTGGCGGCAAAGGAGGAAGGGGTACTTCTACTGGTCTTCGACGCTGAGAGGGCGCTCGATCAGGTGAGCTGGTCCTTTATGGGGATGTCTACGCGACCCTTGGGATGGGCCCAAGGTGGACCGGATGGATGACCGCCTTGTACTCAAACCTGATGGCCAGCGTGGTGGTCAATGGGAAGGAATTGTAGGTTTTCCCCCTACGGAGGGGCACACGCCAGGGGTGTCCATTGTCCCTGTTGATCTATGCATTGGTCATGGAACCATGGGCGGTGGCGGTCAGGGACAACAAGGAGATCAGAGGTGTGATGGTTGGGGGGTTCACTGTAAGATTAGTCTCTTTGCTGACAATGCCCTGCTCTACATTATCAGACTGTTCCAATTGGTTCCCCTCTTCCTGAGCAGTTTGGAGCAATACGGGAGGCTATTGGGGTTCAAAGTCAACCTGGTTTACCATTTAAGGTGCGGAATGACACCTTTCTCTACCTGGGAGTCCAAGTCACACACCGCTTTGAGGATCTTTTCCCTAGAAACTTTGTTCCACTGTGGTCAACCATAAAACCAGACATGGTGAGATGGTCTAGCTCAGAATTATCATGGATGGCACGTTTAAACTGCATAAAGATGGTGGTGCTCCCTAAGTTCCTGTTCCTATTCAAGATGTTGCATGTAGTGATCCCGGCGCCTTTCTTCACCAAGGTGAACATCCCCATGTTGAGATTTCTCTGGGCAGGGAATAGACACAGGATAGCCTATAGGACTCTGATTCTCCCAAAATAGGAGGGGAGAGTGAGTTTTCCCGACTTGGTGACATATGCAGGGCAACCCGACTGCGGGTCCTAATGGACCACTTCGACCCAGTCTCAAGTAAGCAATGGGTGGTGATGGACAACGCCGTTTTGGCCCTGGTCACACTGGGCGAATGGCTGTGGGTCCCTAGAGCCCGTATTCAGAAGAGGGTGCTGTGTCACCCGGTTCTGGAGGTCTTATGGTCCATATGAAGGGAGGGTGGAGAGAATAGATGGCTCACATCATGGTCATCGCCCCTGAGATGTATCTGGGGCCCCCACACTGAGGGATGGGATTCAAGAACCATTGGCATTTCAATCTTGGTATGAGACTGGATTGAGTAAAGCGGGACAACTCTGAGAGAGGGATACCTTTATCTCCTTAGGTATTCTGGAGGAGACCCTGGGACTTCATAAACTGTACCCTTTTCATTTCCTACAACTGAAAGGGGTTCTGAAGAAGGACCAGTGGGGTGTAGATCTAAGGAGGGAACTGACGAGTTTCGAAAGCTATTTGATTACACAGAGGGGATCCAAGGGGCTCATAGATGGACTGTATAGCAGGTTCCTGTTGGTGAATCCCAGGAAACCCCTCCCGCCCAGAATCAACTGGGAACAAGATCTAGGTAGAGACAATGAGGATGCCTTGTGGGCACGGATGTGCAGGGTGGCCAATTGCTCCACGACATCACTCGAATGTAAACATCAGGCCCTGAAGCTATTGCATAGATGGCACCACCCCCCAGCAGAGATTGCTTGAATATAAAAAGGGTATGGCCCACACTGCTGGAAGTATCACTGAGAAAGAGGGGATTATATACATATGTGGTGGGGATGCCCAAGGGTCCGGATATATTGGAGGGAGGTTCTGTCATGAATAAAAGAGGTGGATGGGATTGTTTGTTTGTTTGTTTGTTTATTAATTTGATAATGCACACCAAACCCGTGGGTAGCTGGGTGCAGTAGTACAAGAAGTCTTAATGCTTAGTTACAGTGCTTATCACAGGCATATACATGCATGTACATGCATACATACATACAATACAGCGCATATAATTTGCATATCAGGGAACACCTACATGTACATACATACAATACGGTACATATCATTGCATATGCTTTCTGGGCAGACATGGAACCAGGGAGTGCATGGTCGGTGCAATGGATGTGGTTGTTTTGTCTGGTAGGGCAAGTAGCAATTCAGGATAAGGTGGAAACAGTTATAAGTCATTAATGCGAAGCCATTTGAGTACATTATGTCTGAATTTGGGGTAAGGTTGTTCTAGTCTGAGGTTGTTCAGAGGGATTCAGAGGGAGTTCTCGCCATGGCTTTTCCTTTTCAGGGTAGGCATAGAGGAGGAACCGATATCAGATCAGGGGCACATATTCCAGATCAAGATGGTCGCTGCAAGATGATGTCTGGTCCAACTATGGAAAAGCCAGAGATTGCCAGTGGAAAAGGAATGGGTCTTCAAGAACCGAGCCATTTATCAGATGGAATTCCTCACTCACCTCCTGGACGAGTCCAGGTCTGACTTTGAAGGCGTGTGGCTCCCCTTCTTCAAGAAATATGGGCCGGTGAGGAGGGCAGGGATGAGGAAGGGAGTTGGAGTCAGGGGGGTTGTCCTCTTAAGAGAGTTGCTGGAGAGGAAGGGAAGTGGGGGTGGCTGGATTCAATTGTGCTGGTTATATGAGATTGTTTTATTGTTGGCCTGAGTTGTTTCAATCAAAATTCCTATAAAGCTTGATTTTGAAAAAAGAAAAACGCATTGGAATGAATATGACACCCATTGAAATCAATATGACACACATTGAACTGCATCAAACATGCATTGAAAAGCATATAGCATGCATTCGAATGAATAAGACATGCACTGAAATTAATAGGACATGCATTGGAATTAATATGACACCCATTGAAATCAATATGACAACATTGAAATCAATATGACACACGTTGAAGTGAATAAGACCCCCATTGGAATGAATATCACATACATTGAAGTGAATGTACTGTGCATTGGAATGAATATAACATGCATTGGAATGAATGAGACATGCATTGAAATTAATATGACACCTACTGAAATTAATATGGCACACATTGAAGTGAAAAGGACATGCAATGGAGTGATTATGACACCCATTGAAATGAATATGACACACTTTGAAGTGAATATAACATACATTGGAATGAATAGGACATGCATTGAAATGAATAAGACATGCATTGAAATGAATAGGACATGCATTGAAATAAATATGGCACCCATTGAAATTCAACCCCAGCACAGTGACGCTATTAGGCACACTTTCTAAGGTCAACTGTAGCACAATGATGATATTAGGCACAATTTCTAATTTCAACCCTAGCACAGTGATGCTATTAGGCACACTTTCTAAGTTCAACTGTAACACACTGATGCTACACTTTCTAATTTCAAACTTTAGCACAAAGATGCTATTAGGCACACTTTCTAATTTCAAACTTTAGCACAATGATGCTATTAGGCACACTCTCTAATCTCAAACATTAGCACAATGATACTATTAGGCACACTTTCTAAATTCAAACTTCAGCACGATGATGCTATTAGGCACACTTTCTAATTTCAACCCCAGCACAGTGACTCTATTAGGCACACTTTCTAAGTTCAACTGTAACACAAAGATGCTAATAGGCATACTTTCTTATTTCAAACTTTAGCACGATGATGCTATTAGGCACACTTTCTAATTTCAACCCCAGCACAGTGACGCTATTAGGCACACTTTCTAAGTTCAACTGTAACACAAAGATGCTAATAGGCATACTTTCTTATTTCAAACTTTAGCACGACGATGCTATTAGGCACACTTTCTAATTTCAACCCCATCACAGTGACGCTATTAGGCACACTTTCTAAGTTCAACTGTAACACAAAGATGCTAATAGGCACACTTTCTTATTTCAAACTTTAGCACAATGATGCTATTAGGCACACTTTCTAAGTTCAACTGTAACACAATGATGCCAATAGGTACACTTTCTAAATTCAACTTTAGCACAGTGACGCTACTAGGCACAATCACATTTTTTTGGGAGCACAGTCTAGCTGCAAGGTTCGGTAAAGTGATGCTATTAGGGAACGAGTAATCGCGTCACTTCAATATGTGACTGTACGATGTAATATAGTAAAACTTTTTTGATTTTTAGGTGAGAGTGGTAGGGCTTTCTGGCGTGAAGTGATTGCTTCACTCCCCACCCTTGACTAAAAATGTGGGTTGCCCCTTTTAAAGTGGTACAGCTATGGTGGGGGACTGATATAATAGAAAACAAGAAATCCAAAAAGCTGTATAATTAATTGAAAATTAAATCCTCATACTTATTCTAGGTTGGTATGAAAAGATATCCTAATTGAATTGCCCTTTATGGCCAAACTTACTTAGAGGTGAGAGCAAATAAGGAAACAAAAAGAACTGGTGTATAAAAAATAATGCTGTATTTCGTTAAATATGATGGTTTACGAAAATCATGAAAACAATGAAAGAATAGGGTAATATGTGTTTAGACAGTAAATGAATAATCAACAAAACCAACTTTGAACACAAAACAATTTAGATGCACAGTGATAAGTAATACGTATGAATCAGTTTGCAAATCTGGAACAACACAGGAAATGCATTGCCAAATTAAATGAGTGTGCCTCAAAACATGAGGAAGAAAAACAAAATGAACAGTGAATGTCGGTTAAACAAGTCTGCCAGTACATGAATATTGCTACACTTACTTTTGGTTGGTGCTGGTTGACGGCAGGCTACTGGATTCTTGCTTCTCCTGCGAAACCTGAAGATACAATCTGGAGCTGCCTCTGCAGGAGCCGCCCTTTGTCTTAGGCCCTTAGTCGCAGTGCTGCATGGCAGGGGGCTGCCAAGGGAAGGTCGGTAATGGCCTGGGTAACAGGGTCCACTGGCCCAATCAGCACACGTGGGTGGGTCGGGAGGCAGGAGGTGGACACCCAGGAAATGGGAAGGGAGCGAGGGCTGTGGGAGGGAAATCAGGGGATGGGAACAGGCAAGAATGGGGGCCAGGGGCTAATGGACACCAAAATAATCACAATCAAGCAGCAATCTGAGGATTGCAGGGAAAACTCACCGGGTTAGATGGTACACGAAATGAATATGAATATAACACTAATTGAAATTAAACTTACATGCATTTAAATTGATATGACATGCATTGAAATGAATATGCGAATAATAAAAATGAATACAACCTGGATTGAAATATTTATGACACAGATTGAAATGAATGTAGCATGCATTGGAATGGATAAGGTGCTCTGAATTGTGAGTATAACACATGCTTAAAAGCACATTACATAGTCAACCAATCAAATTGCAGTGAAATGAAAGCTGCAAAGCCTTCCAGTGAATGCTGCTCACTATTCTTTCTTCAGGCCAATAGATAAGAACTTAGATTTATCTGTATATATTGCCTCTTGTGGGGGCTTACAGGCACAGATTGGACTAGTGACTCTGCATGGATTTGATTGGTTGGGCTGCAGCTGTGGTCTGACCCGTTTCATATGATTTTAGATCCCTTTATTTATTTGTGTAATCAGTTATAAAACTTTTACAAAATTCAAATACCATAAAACCCAATTCAAAAACAGCTTATAACCATTTCATCATCCATCATATAAAACATTATTCATATTGTACATTCATAGCAATAGTGCCACACACATATATTATACAATCTTGAGGAACTTTAAAATTACAATTTATCCCTTTATGTTTGGGTCCCTAAACAAATAAGAAAAAAAACAGGCGTCCAAAATAAACAGAGACCTAGTGAGCTCCCTTAAAGCTGAGCAATCCTCATTTGGAAGGCCCAAGCAACAAGCCCTGCTCTCGCTCTTCTTACTCTCATGAAGGTCTGACCCACAAGCCCTGCTCTCCCTCTTCTCACACTCACAAAGGACCGAGCAACAAGCCCTGCTCTCGCTCATCTCACTCTCATGAAGGTCTGACCCACAAGCCCTGCTCCCCCTCTTCTCACTCTCACGAAGGTCCAGGCAACAAGCCCTGCTCTCGCACTTCTCACTCTCACGAAGGTCCGACCAACAAGCCCTGCTCTCCCTTTCTCACTCTCACTAAGGTCCGACCCACAAGCCCTGCTCTCGCTCTTCTCACTCTCATGAAGGTCCGACCAACAAGCCCTGATCTCGCTCTTCTCACTCTCATGAAGGTCCAAGCAACAAGCCCTGCTCTCGCTCTTCTCACTAAGGTCCGACCCACAAGCCCTGATCTCGCTCATCTCACTCTCATGAAGGTCTGACCCACAAGCCCTGCTCTCCCTCTTCTCACTCTCACGAAGGTCCAGGCAACAAGCCCTGCTCTCGCACTTCTCACTCTCACGAAGGTCCGACCAACAAGTCCTGCTCTCCCTTTCTCACTCTCACTAAGGTCCGACCCACAAGCCCTGCTCTCGCTCTTCTCACTCTCATGAAGGTCCGACCAACAAGCCCTGATCTCGCTCTTCTCACTCTCATGAAGGTCCGACCAACAAGCCCTGCTCTCGCTCTTCTTACTCTCATGCAGGTCTGACCCACAAGCCCTGCTCTCGCTCTTCTCACTCTCATGAAGGTCCGACCCACAAGCCCTGATCTCGCTCTTCTCACTCTCATGAAGGTCCAAGCAACAAGCCCTGCTCTCGCTCTTCTCACTCTCATGAAGGTCCGACCAACAAGCCCTGCTCTCGCTCATCTCACTCTCATGAAGGTCTGACCCACAAGCCCTGCTCTCCCTCTTCTCACTCTCACGAAGGTCCAGGCAACAAGCCCTGCTCTCGCACTTCTCACTCTCACGAAGGTCCGATCAACAAGCCCTGCTCTCCCTTTCTCACTCTCACTAAGGTCCGACCCACAAGCCCTGCTTTCGCTCTTCTCACTCTCACAAAGATCAGACTAACTAGCTCTGCTCTCGTTCTTCTCACTCTCACAAAGGTCCGACCCACAAGCCCTAGTCTCGCTCTTCTCACTCTCACGAAGGTCCAACCAACAAGCCCTGCTCTCACTCTTCTTACTCTCGTTACTCTCACGAAGGTCTGACCCACAAGCCCTGATCTCCCTCTTCTCACTCTCAAGAAGGTCCGACCAGCAAGCTCTGCTCTCTCTCTTCTCACTCTCATGAAGGTCTGACCAACAAGCCCTGCTCTCCCTCTTCTCACTAAGGTCCGACCCACAAGCCCTGCTCTCGCTCTTCTCACTCTCACGAAGATCAGACCAACAAGTTCTGCTCTCGCTCTTCTCACTCTCACAAAGGTCCGACCCACAAGCCCTGCTCTCCCTCTTCTTACTCTCACAAAGGTCCAACCAACAAGCCCTGCTCTCGCTCTTATTACTCTCATTACTCTCACGAAGGTCTGAACCACAAGCCCTGCTCTCCCTCTTCTCACTCTCACGAAGGTCCGACCAGCAAGCCCTGCTCTCGCTCTTCTCACTCTCATGAAGGTCCGACCAACAAGCCCTGCTCTCGCTCTTCTCACTCTCATGAAGGTCCGACCAACAAGCCCTGATCTCGCTCTTCTCACTCTCATGAATGTCCGACCAACAAGCCCTGCTCTTGCTCTTCTCACTCTCACGAAGGTCCAAGCAACAAGCCCTGCTCTCGCTCTTCTCAATCTCACAAAGGTCCGACCCATAAGCCCTTCTCTTGCTCTTCTCACTCTCACGTCTTAAACATGGCCATTTTCCTGACTTTGAACCTCGAAAACGTTTGTCCTGTCCAACGCTTTCATTGGAAAGTTTAAGTTGGGCCCGACCTGCTCTGTCCGAAGAGCCTCTTTGCAATTTAAAAGGGTCGAGGCCTATGAAGAGTGTGTATGGTTTTAGGTTTTCTAAGACAGCATACTCTGATGTTTCCATTCATTTTGGGCAGCCAAACAATGACATAAATGATTAAACGCTGAGCACGAAATTAATCGTTAAACGAATTTAATGTTCAATTCAATGTGCATTCAATTCGTACACTCTTCTCTTTTATTAAGACTTCTTTTAATGGTTAATTACCAATGTGGAACAGTTAATCAGTGGCTCTATAGGGCTTAACCCATTTGCAGTCCAGATGAGGTCGGTAGGGGTTGTTGTTTCTCTGCAGTATTGTTTTGCATTTCGTTAGAATGACCCGTTGCCTCCGGTGCTTGCAAAGCAGGTGCAGCACAGGGGCGGGTTGAGGTACCAAGGTCAGTAAAGCACGGTGGCTGTGTTGTGTTGGAACACATATTTTACTGCACACGCTTAAAGATTTCAGCACACATAATGGTGGAGTAACTGGTCAGAAAAGTGAATGCCTGGAGATACCCTGTATGCACTCGCCCAAGTAGAGTTTGGGGTGTTAGTTTTATTCCCTTAGAAGAAGAAAGATTACAGAGTGATGTGCCAATACTGAAAGAATAGCCAGGTGGCACTCAGATAACTAGAGGCTGTGACACCAGGATATAGAATTTCTGGTACCGGAATCCCCACTTTTCAAACTTGTGTCATCCTGGGCAGATCTTTGTTTATTGGCATACCCTTATCCCTTAGCTTCCAAAAGGCTGAGAATTAGTATCAGTTATTGGACAAGTACATGCACCTTAAGTTGGGTTCCAGAGACTATCATCGCCCAATCCAAGCACAGTGTTGGCCTAATCGTTTTGGCGGGTCTAGGAGCTGGCCAGGCCTGTTATAGGGCCTGTGGAAGTGATCTGTTGTTTGTATTGAGCAAGCTGGTGCTGGGTTCTAACTATTCCTGCCACTGGACAGGTCTGAGAGTATAGGGCCTGTTGTTGGGCATGTCATGCCGGGCTATACATGGTACTGGGCATCTGGGAGCTGGCTGAACCAAGCTTTGGCCATGTGGAAGCTGGACATTTAGGTTGTGGTGTATGCCGGAACTGGCAGTGCCTGGTACTGTGCATGGGAGCAGGCACTGCCCGGGTACAGATCATGTGACTGGGAACTGGCCTGAACACGTATGTTAAATCTCACTGTGTCTTTTATTGGACTGGCAATGTCTGCATTTAAGAGATAACACGGCTAATCCCCATTTAACTCACGTAAAGTTATGCTTAAATCTTATATTTTTTAAAGACGTTACTGATTGAGTTGGCGTTACTGGTCAAATGGGCCACCTCCCAGACGTTACTGGTCCAGTGGGATCATCCCCTCTCTCCCCCCACCAGTGACATAATTTGGAGGTCGCCAAACTCCAACCCCTGAGGTCTCCCTTGCTACCCCAAAAAAGAAATGACAACACATTTATTTTTTTTTTTAATGTAAGCTCCCGGACAGCACCGTGTGGCTCTTTGTTTCTGTAGTGGCTGGCTTTCTTGTGTAGGCCTCTTAAAAAAATTATAATAATAACAGGGAGCTGTATTAGTATAACACTTTGAGCAGTGACCCTAAATAAGAAAGAATAGGAATAACACATAATTTGTCTTTCCGGAATTCTATACAATAATTGCTAGACTCATTAAAAGTTTATTTCAGGCCCACTTCAGGGGGTGAGTCACTGATTTAGTCTGTTCTTAAACACCTCAACTCAGCTTTTCATCCTTCTGAGATCGATAAATGAGTACCAACACAGGTTGGGTGATATTGTATGCATATTTGTTCTGTAGAAAAGCCAGTGGTCGAAGTGAGCGGGAGCGGTCGGGAGCGGTGCTCCCGTACTTTTTTAAATTACCTTTTACAGCTCCTATACTTTTATTTTAAAACCGTTCCGGAATGGTTTTGTTTTAAAATAACAGTGTAGGAGGAAGTTGAAACTTGCACTTTCAGGGCACTGCACTGAACGTTCCCTTAAACAGCAGGTGCAAGTGTCTGGGTGTGTGTGTTGTGTGTGGGAGGGCGGCGGGATGATGGGGTTTGTGGGAAGTGGGTGCAGGCCAGTAGGGACCATAGTTCCACAACTTCTTTTCGTACACTTCGACCACTGTATAAAACGCTGAAGCATAAGTGCTTTATAATAACACATCATTATCATTTGGCCAGGGATGTCTGCTTGCATTCACAACAGTTTGGTAAAATTGGGCCTATACACACTGATCTTAACGATACATATGGCGATCCATTCTTGTACATTATAGTGATATCATAACCATTTTTTCCGTTGCGTACTTAAGAACAATGCTATGTGATGCCCCTACTTGTTTTGTGAAGGGGTGAAAGGTTGTGTTCCATGGCTTCCCGTGATGCCACTTCGGGGCTGGGTCGATTGACATCACTTCCTGTGATGTCATGAGATGTCAAGGGTCGTGTGATGTCGCTTCCGCTACCCTTGGCACTTTGGTGAAAGGACATCCCTGCCCCCCACCATAACTGTGGGGGTTCCTCAAGACTCTAGCATTATGTGTATTTAATCCTATAAAGTGTTGATGAAAGTCACTGACCCACTGTTCTCTCAAATCCAAACTTGAAACTAATTTCACCACCGAGAATATCTTGCAGGAGATGCTGAATGTCTGAAGTGGTTTTTAAACTGTATCAAATGTTCTCGAATTTACTCCCACGAAGCTTCTATGCACGCCTATAAAATACATGGAAGGGGGGATAAGGTGGCACAAATACATGCCCCGGTCCCACAGCGCACATAGGGAAGCAGGTTACAGGTTATGCAAGCCATGCACTGCCGTGCAATGCGATGCTCCACACAAACATTCTGTCTTCCCCCCTGCTCCCTGTAGCAGTGCCTGAATTATTTGGCCTCCCATTGACTGAGCATGACCATGTGCCTAGTACACTGCGCTTTTTACAATGAAGGTGCCGAATTCTTACAGGAAAGATTGTTCCAATATGTACCAGCCAGCTCTTTGCGTTCACAGTCAGCTCTACTCGAATCTTCCGTCGGAACCTGAAGGAAACTATTTGTTCAAGTATTTGCTGCTGCACCTTTACTGTCTCCCTTAGCGCCAAGATACCTCCGGGTGAATGTTGCGCTTTAGAAATTCTCCTAACATAACATGACCATGCTAATCCTTGTGGCTGTTCCCACCCAGTGCCCGCCCTTCCCTGCCTAAAACACCTCCTCTTTGAGATTGATTTAAGCAAACCTTACCATCAAACTTTGGACTCAAAGTGCCTGGCAGTGTTTTTTCACACAGGTCCTCTGACAGTTAATGACTTAATTGGGGCTATACATGGGCCACTGGTTAAATAACAATGTCTTAACCAGGTCATCCTTCAGGCACTCCACTTATGCACACTGTTTGGTTCCTTCACTGAAATACTGTTAAAAACAAGAATTGGCAAAGCCAACAGTTTTGGTTTGTGTACAAGTATTAGGTATTTACCAGGCACTGCTATTAGATGCCCAGGTATTCGCACCATTTTGCATCTGCAACCATCAATGGGCAGTTAATAACACTACGTCAGTGCCCAGCAAGTGCCTTTCCCATGCCAACACAAAATTCCAAACTGTTGGCATTGCCAATGCTTGTTTGTAATTGCAGGACACTGGTAGTTTATTACAGAAACGTTCCACCACTTCTGGTGCAGCATAATTGTGCCTGGCTTTCCATGTAGGGCAACATGTATAACATGCATTAACATGCCATCATTTTCAAGGGTGTCAAGTCAGGTTCCATGTAACCGTACAATAAAATGCCATCACCAAATACAGATCAAAATACATAGGACACCATTATGTGTTTGAAGGGGTGGTCAAAAGGTGACCTGAAATCCCATTGACTGTAACTTTTACCTGATCCCCCAATTGCGAGATTGCTGAAGTGGACGCTGGAGGCAGTTTGTTGCCTTTATTATTTATTTATTTATTATTATTTATCTGTTTCTCCTCTGCTTCGCACTTTCCACTTCTCCCCTTCCATTCACTGTTCCCATCCCCCTCTCCCATGCACTTGTGAGTTCTCAATGTCACTGGGCCTAGTAAGATCGCTGTTTTGTTCTCCTCTGTTCCCCTCCCTTGCCTTGTCACGCTCTGAAACACTTTGTGTACAAGCGCAATAGAAATAAAATATCAATATCAATATCTACCAGAATTCCACCCAAAATCTCAGGGGCTGATTGGCCCCCAATATCTGCACCGCCTTTACCCTGGATCTCAGTGAAAACCTTGCATGTAAAACAATGAAAGTTAGGTATGTTTAATGCGGAGGTAGACCCCCAAAGCCTCCCCCGCATTCCCTCACTTTATTAGATAACCCTACCCAACCCCCCCTATTTATGTTTGGGGGGTATTTTGTTGTTTTCCATGCAAGGTTTTCTATCCAGCAGTACTGGGATTCGGTATTTTGTACCGATACCCTTTACCTTTACCCCACTCCTACTCTGCCAGTAACTCCACCAGACTCAGTAGCAGTAATGGTAAATGAGTTTGGTGGCAATTCCTGCCGCGTTACCACCAAACTGGTAATGGGGCCCATACTAATTTAGGGCAGCACCCCAAAAAATATCCTGATATCCATAAAGTCAGAGATGAAAGAATGCAGTAAGCTCCAACTCAAACAGTGTGAAACCCGCCATATTATACGCGTCTAATATGTAATCTCTGCACTGGCTCCCAGTAGCTGCGAGGATTACGTTCAAAACTCTCTGCATCGTCCACAAGGCCTTCTGGGGCCTGGGGCCTCTATACCTTCAACTCTCTCTCATCCTAAATATCTTCCCTCTCGAGCTCTTCGCTCATTCACCTCCAACTCCCTCATGGTCAGTTGCTTCTCCAAGCAACAAGTTGGTGGTAGATGTCTTTCTTCAGCTGGAGCCTCTCTCTGGAACAGCCTTCCTGCCTCCCTGAAACTTGAGGAGAGCCATCTTCGGTTCCAGAAGCACTTTAAAACCTTCCTCTTTGCTTCTGCTTTCTCTCCCCCTCTCCCCTGCTGAAGTCCCGGCCGATACTGCACTGGTTACCTGGCTACCCATCTGATCTCAGGCCAAGCCCTGCCAGTTGCACGCCTGCACTGCCTCCCTGGTAACCCCTGCACTTGGGGAATGTTTTCTGTATCCCTACAGTCCCCCCACCAGCACTTATGTCTGCACTCACCCTGCACTTGGCACCAGCTGGCCGCTCTTTTTTGTTTATCTTACGTTATTTTATTTCCCATGTACTGCACTTTCCACTCTCCCCCCACCCACACCTTCCTTTTCTCCCTTCCCTTGCACTTGCGCGGTCTGAGTCACACCTGGCCTAGTAAGATCATAGTCTGTCATCCTCTGCCCCCCCTTGCCTCATCACACCTCGAAACACTTGTGTATAGCCGCGTTATAAATGCCATATCATACCATAATGTGTTTTCTTTAAACCACAATAGGTCAATTCCCCAACAGTAGAAACACATCTAGATGGGGCAGCAAGTAACAGGTACTATCGAGCACTTTGGATCCCTTCCCTAACATCACAAGTCACCATGTGAGGTGTGTCCGTATTTGCACACCAAAAAACAAACAAGGCAGTTTATTCCGCCAAACTGGATACAAAGAATAGACCTTGCTGAAAATGTTGGGGGGAAAACATGACATCTGAAGAAAAGGTGCCCCAGCCAAATGAATGGCGACAAAATGGTGTGCCATGAAAGTTGGGGGGGGACAAACACTGCTGTCCCCCCCTAAAATTACGCCCATGAATTTCCGGCAACCCCCAGAGCACCGCAAATGCGCGACGCGTTCACATGGTGTTTTGTTTTAAAGAAACTGTGGACGAGCATTGAAGGTCCACCCACCATGTGGCACCGTCCCATTATAGAAAGGTTCGGACCCGCTCGGATTCGAACCAATCAGGAGCATCCCTTCCATTGTGCGTCCAATCAGGTCAAACCAGTTCGACCTGCAAGTGCCATTTCTCTGAAATCGGGGCAAGTGAATTTGAAGGCGAACGCCGGCCAAATATCTAGGAACAAATAAAATTTAACTCTAAAACTAGACTGAATCCAGATGCAAAAAGCGCACGCTCGCTTGAGCAGCAGCTGCCCTGAAGCATCCAAGGAGATCTATGCGAAGCGCTTTCCGCTTTATATAAATAGTTTAATAATTCCGGCTGATTCCAGCGCCTACTGCTTAGACAGCCCGTCCATTCCTATTCTAAAGCGCTATGAGCCAGCTGTAAGCTGCTGGCATGGCGTTTCTACGCGTAATATCCTCAAGTGAAATGAACAGGAACTCGTGTTTTCTGAAATATGAATTGTATCAGGACTTTGTAGATCTGATTATGAATTGATTAACTGGTGTAAGAATATTTAATATTAATGGACCCTTTCTTTACGGGCGGTTATGGTATCATGAATTGACGTCTGCTTATACTATTTACTTACTGTTTTATATCTGATGACATTTAGTGTTTTGAATGTATATCAATATGTAACGATTGTCTAAGATTTATTTAACCATAAACACAAATAATAAAAACAGTTCATAAGTAATATGCTGGATACATGAAAAAGTGCATGTGTATCATTGTGACAGCATCACGTGCACACCCTGCTTAGCCAATGATGACACGCTCACTGGAGTTCCCTTTCTGACCTTGGACTGGTTGTCTGGCATTATCAAACATGATCGACCACCTGCATTGATTTTACATTGCTGTTTGTGCCTGTGGCTATTTGTGCAAATGTGCTTACTGTCTTACATGTTGTATAGACAAAGCCATTTGGCTGATTGTGTATTAATAAAATAAAATACAAAAATTAAAAAATTAAAAAATTAAAAATGTGCTCAATGGATCTTGTTCAGCAGATCTCTGACTGCTATCACTACATGTGAATGTGGGGATCCTTTCTTACTTATGTAATCTCAAGGCAGATCCTTTTGAGAATGTTTTTCGGTGCTTGCCTCTTGGCCTATCGTTGAGCTGGCATCTATCCCAGGGCTATAGGCTGCAGTCATTCCCCAATTCTCCCTAATGATCCTGTACTGAGCAGGAACGCCGCATGGCCCTTCCGCTCCTTGGCATTCCCTGCAGCTGCACAGCAGGTGGGATCAGGGACACTCTCAGCCTCCTGGCCCTGGATATTGCCTCTGTAGCCCTCTACATGCCCCTTTCACAGCAAGTCCTGAGCCCAGCCAGACTCACCAGAATGTTTGGAGGATGAGAGTCTCGTCTGAAGGGCAGTGTGTGGCGTCAGGGAGTCCTGTTCTGCAGCGTGCCTCACTTGAGGTGTACAGGTGCCTCATTTATACCGTGTCACTGGTAAATTCCACCAGAGATTCCCTGCCACCGGCAGTCCCTCATGCTCCTAATTAACGCATCGTGAAATCCACAAGGTAACACCACAGCACCTCGTAATTACGCAAAGCTGACTTGTGGCAAATTGTGTTCTTGTGATTTACGGGCTGGGAATGTGCAGGCCCACTGCAGAGGTGACAGTATTCACACATTAGCCCAGTGGGCCGTGCCATGGACTCAGTCCAGAGCGATCACTCACTGAAACCTTCTCTGGCTGCCATGAGGTTCCACTGCTTGGGTCCTTACACCATATTTCTTTAATGTTTATGTGGGTAATCCATCTAAACAAGAGTGGCCTGCTGATGAGCACGCCTTCCTTAAATGTCCACGCCAAAAGCACAGTAAACACATGTACCCTGCTGCGTCAGTCTCCTGATCTGCAGCCCTTGCTCTCTGTGATGCAGGACATGTTCAAAGGTCACATGCGCCACTTTTGACAGCTGCTTTGAGGCAGTCACTGCAGACAGATCGTGCATTCAGCTGGTGTGCCTCTGACCCAAGATCATGATAATTGTTGGCCTTTACATCTGGTGGCAGGGTAAACACCAAGAGTAACCCATATCTAGGTGTTGGTATGGTGGCTGATAGTGCACACAATTAATAAAGCAGCAACACACTGGTATCATAAAAATCTCCTCCCTGTGAGCTCGGGTCTGTTATGGAAATCCTACGTGAATTTGTGACCTGTCTTCTGTTTTTGCTTCAGCCAGTGAGACACAAGACAGGAAGGCACACCCCAAACAAAGGCAAGACTCACAATTTTCAATCCACGGTTTGACAGAACCCAACGCACAGAGGAGAGGAGGCAGAGCAATCGTAGAGAAAACAATGCCACGCTTTAATAAGCACGTTTCAACACATCCCTTATGCGCTGATCACTCTGCACGCATCTGCAGGAAGTCAAGAAAACAAACCTTGTTTTATATTAAAATAAGCCACTTTATTTATATTTGACACTACAGTAGCCCTCCATAAGTCTTACTAGCTTTTAGGAGTTCCAAGTTCCAACTTAAAACAGACTCTACGAATGAACCATTGCATGTGTGACCAACTCTTGAACAACAAAATGCTTGATATCGCTAAAAAAAAACATTAAAACAATCTAAGGATACAAACATATCATGGTATTCCGGCTCTTTAAAGAGTTTGAAGTAAGAATACCATAACAATGAAAGGATCTGGCTCAGGTCTAGAGATCCTAATGATCACAGGCTGCTAATACAGAACTGGGCACCTACAGAAGAGGAATTCTCTCAGCTAAATCCTACACAGATGAACCTCACAAACAAGAGATCGAAAGAACTTTTTACTGTCCTAAAAAATCTAGCCTTCCCTGCATGCATTTCTCTTAGTCCACCTCCTTCGCCTACATTGATGAAAGAATTTAATGAATGTTTTACGAAGAACATTTTTTTATCCTCATTCAACAGAGCATTGATTCTCAGATCTTAAATCTTGAAATCTCCACGTCAGATATTGATGTTGTGATTCCATCGTTTACACTGTCTTGTGCTTTCACATTTACTCTGGTTACCTCAGAGGAAATTGAGACACTGATTTTACCATTAAAACCCGCAGATCACAACTATGATCCCATTCCGGCTTTCCTTGCTAAAGAACATGCTTCTGTTCTGAGTGGTTTTGTCCCTGCCTTTGTTAATGCCGCTTTGGCTCAAGGTTGTGTGCCCTAGATCTTATAAAGACTATTTGACTCTGCCACTCCAAAAAACATCACTGGATCATAACCTGCTTTCCAACTATGGACCTATTGTGGGTCCGGTTTGGCACTCCAAGATTCTCGAGAAAATAGTGATGGCGCAACATCAGAACTTCTTGGAAGAAAATGGAATTTTCGCAAGCTAGCAATCGGATTTCAGGCCCAGTAATAGTACTCAATCTGCTCTCGTGGCTGTGTGGGATGACATCCTCAGGGCTGCTGATGAAGGGGCCAAGAGCATGCTAGTCATGCTTGATCTATCAGCAGTATTTGACAAAGTCTATTTTGGAAATTCTTCTGTCTAGATTGCCCAAGGTGGCTTGGGCATCTGAGGAATCCCTGAAGTGGTTCTCCTTTTTTATCAAAGTAGACCCAACAAATTCAAAATCGGAACCTACGCCTCCAACTCTTTACCTGTTCCTTTCGGCTTCCCACAGGGGTATTCCTTTTTCCCTATATTGGGCAACATTTATATACAGCCACTATTAAATCTCTTTTCTGAGTTTAGTCTAAACTATCATTCTTCACATTAATGTCAGGCTTAAGAATCCACCGGAAGCTATTAATCGAGTGCGAGCCTGTGCTAAAAAATTAAATGCTGGATGCTTGAAAATAGGCTGCAACTCAACCCCTGTAAAATCGAGGTCATTGTGTATGGCCAAAAAAACAGCTAGCTGATTTTCAATCGGGCGTGCCTTCTCCAGCTCTTTTGGAAGTTCTGACCACCTTTTTTGCAAAAAAAAAGTAAAACATAGGCTGTATTTGACAGGTGAACCTAAGCTGCAATTCACATGTCAGCAAAGTTGTCGAAACCAGTTTACTTTCAACTCAAACTCTTGAGACTTGTTTTGCCCCTTATTGCAGAATCAGAGCACCCAGCTGCTACAGGGACCTTGGTTAACCCTAGATGAAGTTATTGTAAAGCCCTCTTATTTGGCCTTTCAACTGGTCAGATTCACTGCCTTCAGGTTGCTCGGAATGCTGCAGTCAGACTCCTCTACAGCCTTCCCAGATCCGTCAGTCTCACCACTTAGCATATACCTTCATTGGCTGCCAGTTCAGCATAGGATTCTTTTTAAGGTTCCTGTTTCTGATCTTAAAATGTATTCATGGCACCGCTCCCAGCTATCTCTGTCCAGTGCCCATTCCGTTCACTTCCATCTGCCGTCAAAGCTTTTTGGCCAATCCCTCTTCTCGTTTTGTGCACCGCGAGATAGAGGGTTTTCTATCAGTGGCCCCTGAGCTTGGAATCTGCTTCCGCCTGATCTCTGGGAAATATACCCTCTTTATTAATTCAGGAAGAAGCTGAAAGCCTTATCTTTTTAATGACATCTTCCTCCTCAACAATCTATTCCTTCATTTCCATCATGTTTGTTTTTAACATATGCAGCTAGATGCAGTTTCTGCTTGGTTTCCTCACGGATATGCACAATATCAATTTCCAAATGAAATCAAAATCAATCTCCTCTTACAAAACCTTCAAAGAAACTAACATTGTCATTCTTCTAGTATCTACTGTTTGTAAGTAGAATCTTTAACATTGTCCATGCTAACACTGGGGTTGGTTGCGCTTGATAAGTTTACATTGAGCGGATATGGCCCTGGCATCAGGTTGGTTGCCTCTACCTGATAGACTCATGTCTATACAGTACCCATTCAGCTTTCACTGAGCCATTTGAATACATCTTGCACTTGACATTTACTGTACAAGGTTGGATTAAGATTGTTCTGTTCTAAATGTAGTTTCCTCTCTTTTTCAATTAGGTCCCATCTCAGTTCCTTCATTGGAAGACAGCTCAATAGAAACACATGGCCTTCAAATGATGCCTCTGTCCGCTGGAATATATTGGCTTTTGGACAAGATGCTCTGCCTTTCAGTGAACCACTAATGGAGTAATGGAGGTGGGTTAAGTTTGCCCTTGGCCATATGCAGGGTAGTTTGTTTTTTGGAATTCCACTTTTTGAACTAGGGATTGTTTTAATCCCAGTTGTTTGTTGTTTGTGTCTCCACAGATAAATTGTCCATTATCTGACTTTTGATTGGGCTGGAGTATGAAGCAATTGCCCTCCACACCCATATTGGAAGAAACAAGGGTATTTACTGTTCTCCAAATATTCTAATATTGAACTCACTCGGGTGGAATTGAGTTGTGGGCTCGGTCAGGTTTTAATGTAGTGTGATTTTCTTTGTCTTTTATTCACTTTTTCAGAAAATATTGATCCCAATTCACCTAAGAGCGATGTCATAAGAATATTGATGATCAAGAACAAGTCTGGATATTCTTTCAATATAACATATGTGTTCGAATGTATATTGGAGAACACAAGCCCGCCATGCTTTGTCCTGAAGAAGACGAAAATCAGTTTTTCATAACTAGATGTTTTCATAACTAGATGTATTAATCGTTGAAACTACGACTAACATGATATTTTGTTGTTATGATTGATATTTTTTTGTTGAAGATACTTGTAGTTGACACTCCGCACTTTCTCTGTTAGCATGTATGCATTTGCCTAGCTATTTATTCGCCATCTGAGAGGACTATATTTATGCCCCAGATGAAAAATAGGATAAACATGGGAAGCTTTCTGCCTCTAATATAGCATCATAGTACCTACTAGGAAGTTCCTTTGCACATGAGCATTAAAACAAAAAAAAGAAAACATTTATTTTTACTTTTTTGTGATCATACCCTTTATTGGTGCAGTATCAAATTAGAATGCTTTTAGAATTACCAGATGTTTGTATACATCGTAGAATCAACATTTGGTGAATTTCTATGGAATTCTGTGAAGTATATGAATAACCTATGAATATATAATGACTATTATATTTCTTTGACTGTGCTTACTCTCTCCTTCACTGGTAAGAGTGTACTGCTCATATATGGTATTTTTTGTTTTTCCGTGAGACATTCCCCCGTCGTTCATTTGTAAGGAGAATCACTTCACTTTTAGGGCTATGAAATTAATCTATAGTAATTCAAAAATCAAAGCATCAGAAATATATATGCAAGGCACAAAGTATATTGTAATATCATACTTGAAACATAGTCAATTCAAAGTCAGGATGGAAAGTATAACATTGTATACAGATAATCAATCATGACATTCAAACAGCTAAATCTTACAACCTCTTTTTCTCTCTGCTTTCAGCGTCAGCCCAGTTTTGCGAGAAGAAGGAATTTCTATAGGGTTTTCTAGCTGGGAAATCCCCTACTTACCATTGGGTCAACCACTGTCAGAAGGACCAACTCAAGGATCAATCCACATTACCTTGACAGGACAAGGAGGTATATCTCTTCCCTGGGTCTGTTTCACCTTTATGACTAGGATCACTGTTGATTTTTAGTAGAGTGAGCGCTGAGTATACAGACTAGCCACTACTCATCGGTGTACACCTGCAGAGCAGTAGTCATTTTGTCACAATGTGTGTATGTATGTATGCATGTGCAGTGAGTATTTGGGCACATCTGTGCATGTGTGTTTAAGCGTTTGGGTTTTGTCGCTCTTTTTTCAGTGCTTAAGCTTTTCTTTTGCAGTTAGTCAGCTGGTGCAAGTGATTCTAGGTCACATGGCCTCTGGCCCACCCACCTGTCAATCACTGCTAATATTTTGGTGCCTTCTTGTTTAGCCGCACTTGTTTCCCCTACTTGACCAGACTTCTGGCCTTTTATCTTTTGCATTTGGTCAGCGGGTGCAGGTGGATCTAGGTAATTGCTGATATTTTGGTGACTTCTTGTTTAGCCGCACTTGTTCCCCTTTACTTGATCAGACTTCTGGCCTTTAATCTTTTGCAGTTGGTCAACTGATGGAAGTGTATCTATGTCATGTGCCATTGTCTCAAAGGAAAGATCTCCACCACCTTCTCAACACTCTGAACCTCACACAGCACAGAAAATGTAATATCCTCAACCTCACTGAACTGCCCAACCTCTGTCACAGATGTCCAATCCCACTCAACCAGTCGGGCCATCTGGCAATCCCCTTTGAAATTAGTCACACCACACCAGTCAAGCACACCCATTGGAAACCCTCGAAACACGCCTTTAGATTTTTCAAGAACTTCCCAGAGGAAGTTCTCACATAAGACCTCACCAACTTCCACCTTAAACGGGCCCATATAAATCTGTTAGGCAGAATCACATGCAGTACCCTTTAGGAACACTACATGCAATTAAGACTACAGTGTAAGCACAATTTCACCTTTGGTACAAGCCTGTACTACACAGTAAAGTGGTGGCGATGGCTGAGCAGCCAGACTTATCTGAAGAGTTTAAGTGAGCAGTAGAACAAGTTACACAAAGGACCAGCAAATACAGTGATTCAAATATACACTTACTCAAGGTTTCTTGGTAAAAGAATATACATTTATTTACACAGTCAGTTTGAAAACATTACACTAGCAAGAGCAGCTCAATATCACACACTAATAAACCACAAATACGCAACCGGTAAGTACATTAACAAGTTTAGCTCTCCTGTGAAGTGGGAGCAAAATGGCACTTCATATACTTAAGAAAGGGGTAAAAAGACAAGGTTATATGAATCAACAGCACAAATGCATTCTTAGGCAGGGCAAAGGGTTTCAGTATAATACAACCAGCAATTCATCTCATAGGCCTGGGCCAAAGTCAATGGTTCAGAGTCTTTGTATTGGATAGCACAGTTCTTTTAGTAACAGTTAAGTTTTTGCCACGGAGTTTAGAAGAATTTTTCGTCCGTGAAAAGTTTGATGAATGTTTAGGGAAGGACAAGCCTTCGAAGTTGAGCAAAGTTCCACGAACTGTCGCGATGGCCGAAAAGATTTCGGGACCGCGTTTGCACAGTACCTTGTTAGTGAAGAAGAGCTGTAGCTGAGGCAGTTGTTCCTGGCAGTTCGAGCAGACCCAGCTGTTCCCGGGCTTCAGTCGTGGGGACAAGAAGGAGGACATCGAGAGGTTCCTGCACTGCCCAGGGATGAGGCCAAAAGCTTAGCAAGATGTTGGTTTAAGGTGTGAGTGCCTTAAAGACCACAAGCTGGTTTCCTTCCCTCTGGCTCTCCGGTAACAGCACTCTGATGAAAATTCGACCAGATGGGGACAGTGTCCATGTGGCTTATGAGTTGGTTGTTCCCACCAAACTCAAGGGAAGAAGTTAACTTTGAAGGGCTTCTCTGTCGATTGGAGTTTCAGGCAATTTGGACCTGCAGCAGGGCTTCACCGGAAATCCAGTAGTTGCAGTAGTCCTCTTCCTTCAGCTCGTCTTCGGTTCTTTCGTTCAAGTGGTCGACTCTGCTTTCCAAGTCCCAGAGACCTGCTTTTAAACAGTTTTCCCCCATTCATTCCAGCCTGGCTGTCACTCACGCAGCAGGGTGGCTGTCCTTACCGGACAGCCAGCCAGCCAATCATGCCAGAGTGCATTCAAGTCTCCTAGGAGACTAAGCACAAGGATTCTCGGGCACCTCCCTCACATCCTGTCCATCCCAGACACTCAGGCGCCGGAGGAGGGCTTCAGCACTGATGCCCTCCAAAGGCCAACGAACAAAGGGACCAAACCTGGTTTGGGGCACAGAGACAAACACAAGAAGGACCTTTCCTAAAAGAAATGGCACAAACAGTCGACCGGAGTCTGTTTTTACAGATAGGTCTTGGGCGCCATATTGAAAAACATGGCTGACCCGATTTTTAGCTACCGTTGTTAGCGGTCAGGAAAAATCACAGTAGTTGATCTAAACCACTGCCACCAGCCATTTAAAGTAGGAAAGGGTAACATTTTACTGTTACATGAGTGTTGTGACTCAGGGGAAGCTAGGCAACCCCTCCAGCACTCTATAGGAAGATAGTGTGTGCTGGGTCAGTAAATTTAAAAAGACTAGTAAAGCCAATTTAACTTTACAGGCTCTGTGAGACGGTAGTCAGTCCCAGAGAAGCTATTTAAACCTGGGGAAGTCTGAAAGATGTCCCTGTGACACTGCACTGAAGGTGCTGTGTGACACACACAAAAAAGATGATTCCTATGGAGTTGTTTTAAAACTCCATAACCAAAGAACACAAAAGTAAAACACATTGAAAAATGAAAAGTTCAAAGCCCCAAAATATAGCAAAAGAGCTGGAGGGCTCTAAGGTAGAGGGAATTTAGCACTTGTGTGAGAATTCACCCTAACAACCTCAGGTGAACAAGGACTGTGGCTCACTTCTACAAGAACTCAACATCACCCTCACAGCCAATATCACCTGCCATTCCGCAGTGAAACAACATAACCTCAAACTTAAAACATCTGCACCCTGGAATACTCAAGTACACAAACTCAGCAAAAGAGCAAACAAGAAAATAATTGATGTCATTCCGACAGCAGATTCAACCTTGCCCTACTCAAGGAATTCAGTGCTACAGGCAGATGACCGATCACCACTGCCAAGGCCAACTACTCATAGAACACTTAAGCCAAGGCCAAAAACAAAAGTAGAGCTTACTTCAAAGCCATCAGGCATTGCATCAACCCTCACCTAACCCACTGATGCCACTGTCCATCAATTCTTTCATCATCAACAAGATCAGCATGATCACCCATAGACACCAATACCACAACTGACAGCCCACCAACATTCCACCACTACCTAGACAACTTTCAAGATGCTCAGCATCGAATACCTAAGTGCTGCCCTAGCATGACATCATACGCAGCCAACATCCCCCTTCCTCCAAACTCAAGACCCTTCTGAATTAAGTATCCCTCCCTTACCTGACATTATCAACAGTTCCCTCACTCAAGACACCTTGCCCTCAACCATCAAGACAAGACAATTCCTCCAACTTCTGAAGAAAAAGGCACTGGACCCTGACAAACTCTGGAACTACTGCCCCATCACCCATCTAGAAATGCTAAATAAGATCCTCAAGAAAGCCAAAGCCATGCAACTCCTCTAACACATTGATGCCAACAACTTCCTTCAGCCCTACCAAACTTACTTCAGGGCCAAATGCAGCACGGAAACAGCAACCATCAAGGTGGTCGATGATACTTTTAACATGCACAATGGTAGTCCCTCTTGCTGCTCGGCTCCCTTGAACTCTCAGCTATGTTCGACACAGTAAACCCCCCCAGACATTGAATGATATTCTAAATTGCCCATGGGCATCAGAGAGACTGTCCTTACATTTTTCAAACACCACCTAGCTAACCACCACCAGTTCATACAAATGAATTCCTCCAGATCATTAACTCTATCCATTTTATTTATTTATTTATGTATTTATATGTATTTTATTGGTGATATATTATGCACCTATACGTTTGTGTCTCAAGGAGCAACAAGGGAAGGGGTTGGGGTAGAGGGAGGAATGCTCCTACTAGGCCTTGTACATACAGATCAATGCAAGTACAGATTATTTAAAATGTGCTTAATCCCGAGATCAGTTTCAGGCACAGATCAGGGATTCAAACCTGTGTTGCCCAGCATGGTCGTTCTTCCAAGACCCGCCCGTTGCCACAGAGCTATCATCCCTTCACTAGACCACCTTTATTTGTTAAGCATTTGAGCAAGATCTGGGCCTATATCGTCATGGCTCACAAGATTCATCATGTAAAGGAACAGGCTGGAAATTGTGCTGTGTGTTGCTCAGCTTGTGGGTCACTCCTGTTTCTTGAGGAGCCTGGTCAAAATACCAGTGTGTATTCCTCTAAACATACTGGAGCTCCAGCCACACTGAATACTGCGTTGGTTTGGCATGAATGTAATGTCAACTATGAATGCTTGTCCTGCTTGGACTTCTATGTAGAATTTAGTGTCCTCTTGGGTAAACAATGGTACAGAACTGGTAAACGTAATTTGTTTTGGTGGTGACTGTCCTACCAACCTAATCCATCAGCCCATTTGTAGTGGTCACACCTCTACTTAAAATGCTTACCTGCAAGCACTCTTTTGTCTACTGCACAGATAGATCCCTCTGGCCAACCACACTGACAGCCTTTTTTTTATCTCGCCAGCTATTCTCTGCTGGTTTCCCCCATCCTGTAATCCTCTACACCCTCTCTCACGGACCTTGGGTTGGCTTGGGTTTCACTTTAAATATGTGTTGTAATGTAAAGTGCTCTTACATAGCGCTCTTCTGCCAATAATGTTGGCCTTGCTATGCATGGTTCTGTAAGAAAGGAGGGCAGGGTGTGTTAGTCAATTAATGGCAAGGCAGATTCAGAAACCTTTGGAGTTGGTGGATGCAAGTAAACATCACCTTTGTGCAATATGAAAATCTCTATGTTGTTTGTGGTTGGTACCAACCAGACAGGTTAGCCATATGGGCAACCCTCGGATTGTGGAGTGCACACAATGATAACATGGTTGTTGATAGACTAGGGTCTGGGTCTCTTAAGTAAAGTAGACCTGGAGGAAGGAGTGTGGGGGATGTAAGGAGGCCAGAGTTAAGTTTTGGGAAGTTAGTTGAAGGATGATGGAGGGCAGAGAGGGGAGGGCAGTGGGGGTGTTATCTCTTCCTGGCTCATGGTTGTAAATTCCACTGAGATTAAGGTGTGGGCCAGTGTTACACAGCAGAGTATCCATGAATACATTGGTTAACCACAGATGGTAGTGTCAAGAGTTTTGGAAATTGATAGTCGTAAAATTGTCCGAGTTGGTTACCATGAAGTGAATGTATTTCGATCACTTGTTTCAGTGTACTTCAGAGCCTACATACTAAGCATCAGGCGATTGAGAAAGCATTCTATATACACAATTAACTGCAATGCAACCTGATTACAGTGGTCTTAGATACAGTGCCTCGTGTCAGGCCACCACTATTTGTATCATCCAGCAAAAATCTATATTCTCCTTCCAACAGAGCAACATCACTGGTAATACTGAATACACATAATACTCCAGCAATATAAATAGGTGCTGTAGACCCCGCTCCATTTCTGACCACAATCATTAGTGAGTGTTTTGGATATCTTTTAGGCAGACAAAAGAAGGCAACTCAAAATAAGCATTATACTGCCGGCAGTGGGTTGTCCGGTATACCTGATGTTCATCGAGAAAATGATATAATCATAATTTCAGAGTAGTATTTGTTCTTTTCATTTGACTATCAGACTGCTGATGGGGAGCTAGAGAAAAGTGCAGATCTACCTGCAATAATTATAGAATGATATCCAGAAACCAGAAAGAAATTGCATTCTACTTACCTGTGCTACTATATTAGCCATACATTTACCCAATGCACATTTTTAGAAATACCTGTGCTGACGCAAATGGAGATGGAGAAGGTATAATCAACTGAAAACCCACCTAAAAAAACAGACCTAAATTGTAATACAATTTTAAAAAACTGTTGCTTTAAAAATCTTTTGATATGCCTTTTTTATCAGATTAAATCATTTGACACTAATTCAATTGGTATTTCAGTATTACAGTTCTATTACAGTAGTATTACAGTAGTACAGTATTTCGGTATGATTAATTCCTGCTGCTCCCATGTAAGCGTCCACACTGACAGTGCACGATTCATTTATTACATGTTGGTCTTTTATTAGGTGTTTTTTCAAGTTTCTGCATGGACCCCAGGTTGAAATTATATGTTGGGTTTTCCCTTTAGTTTTTTTTTTTAATGTATGAAATAAAGGTGGCCATTTTTTAAACAGATCCATAATAGTGAGTATGGCTCTTCTGGCCTAGGGTACGGCAAGGAGACTTCCATATGTTTAACACTTCTTTGTTTCAAAAAAGCAAGCCAAATCTTTTAAAACAAACATTACTCCAAAATGACTTTCTCATGAAGCCCTACTGCTGCCTGCTGCTACTGGTCCCAATCTCCACCAATCAGATCGCATAGGTCCCTTTAAAAAGTCCCCCCATCCAAAGAAATTCTCTTCACTTACTGTTCCCATGATTTTCACCGGCAGTGTGTCGGGGAAGGACCATTTGGTGGCAGGTTGAGGGTTCATTTTGGAAGCCCTGACATTGTGACCATTGGTGCTGCCTTTTGATTACGCTGCTGTGTAGATCTGCAGCATTAATAGGGCGTAGGCGCCACAGATGACTCGCTGCGCGTGGGTCCTCACCGCAGAAGGAAGCTGACCCAAGACTAAAGGAAAGTACCAGAGCACCCACACTGGTGGTCATGGGTATCTGCATCACTGGAGAAAAGCTACTTTGCAGTCTCAACTGTCACTCTTCTGTGCAGCGCTCTGTAACTCTGAGATCCACAGAGCAGTAGCCCAGAAGCATACCCTCCCTTCCAAGGCAGAGAAAGCAGCTTTCCCCCAGAATGAAGTGGAGGATTCATTACGGAAATATCTTCACTTTATGAATTCTGTGAGCAAGGCATTTACCAGCTATTCTCAGCACTTCAACAGGTCAATACATGCATTCACTTTATTCGCATTCCGGGTCTACCCCTTCGAAACCATGTGTTTCCTCTGGGTTGCTGGCAGGCCATGCCCGCAATGTAGGGTGCACTTCCGGGGGGCCCCAAGAAAGGGAAGCATACTGTGGTAAAGTTGTGTGCAATGACCTTCCTAGAACTACCAACCCCAGGGTCAAGACGAATGTGGGACAAACCCTATTAACTGTGCTACACGCACTAGTATGCCCCTCTGTAGATCCCTCTGGCCAGGAGGAAGACCACTCGCTAGCTAAAACATCTAAACTCTCTCTAGACACAAGCCTGTATCCAGGGGATGAATGCACCATCTTCCTAGAAGCCATATTCCCAGGGGGAGGAGGATGGGAAAGATGGTGTCGATGATCGTGTTCCTTCACCAGGAGTTGACAAGGACAGATGCAGATGATGACGCGGTGGTGGAAGAGTCCCATTCGGGCTACTTGAGTGTCATATATTGTGTGCATGAGCCTATGCTATTCCTTCTGCAGCAGAGAGTGGCACTCCTTGGAGAAAGTGGGCACATGCACAGATCCCTTTTAAAGAACGGGTTAGATACATCTATGAGGAATTAAATAAAGGCAGCATGTCCTAGATCCTCCACCCACCCCCTTTCTAGTCCTCTGTCACTTCTTCCATTGATCCAGTGTCAATCGCTTTGTTTCCAAATATGGCAGGGTTCTTTCCAAGGGCAGGGATAGCACTTGGAGTGCCTATCAGGACCAGCTGCTTAACAAGGAAGGGCCTGTATTTATGATCTTAGATTTGCTAGAAGGGGCAAAATATTTGGGTTGTTATTTGTACCCCATTGATATTACTAACTGGGCTCTCCCACCTACTGGTTCCCTAGGGGATGGTAATACTTTAATGTTGCACGACTGGAAGAAGGGCAGTCTACTTAAGGCTAGCCCTAAATTGAGTGGCTTGGGCAACATTCTGATGAAAGTGATACAACTGGTTCCCATCATTTTGGGGAGGGACTTTGTGAAAGACCTGGTAAGAGCTAAATAATCATTAATTCCATTGATATAGCAGAGGCTTCACTCAAGAGAGTGATTAGCCGCGGGTCTCTGAAAGGGCTTGCTGAAGCAGAGGCTGTTCACCTGGCCACCTCCTACAGAATGTCAACAAGAGGGCCAGAAGCAGAAGCCCATCGTCTTTTCTCTCAGAGGTCAGACACGCAGAGGGAGGTGCATCAGAGGCAAATCAGGGCAAATACGCCAATCTCTGAAACCACAAGTGCTGCCTATTTGCCCTTCATGTATATGAACACGATGGCGGAACAATAGTTTGGTTGGGTATAATATTATCCTGCACGTAAATTTAGAACACGGCTTAAAATGATCTTCACGCATGTTTGAGGCCCCGGCATCATATGGCCATGTTTTTACATAGAAACAGCCATCTACACTGAAGAACATTTTCCTAATTATGAGTCTAGTTAAAAAGGCCATTTCATTTCCCCAAATCGATATGAATAGAAGAATTGATGCTGAGTGGGTTCGCAAATGTAAGAGTTTCACGTCCAATTGCCACTATAATAGTTCACATGCAGTTGATCATAGGACCTCTAAAACAGATCGCAGATACCCATGTTCTTCCCTAGATATTTAACCCCAAAGATCTAATTCACAAACACTTGCAGCATATCTTACTAGACCACAGGCCTTTGATCCCTATATTTTAAGAATGGGGAGAGATGCAGTCTCCCCAAATTTAAATTTGGCTGCAAATGACTTATTATCTTGGGCTGTAATATCCGAATATAACTGGATCAGGGTACTTAACACACTTCCCCCAATCCCGAGTCTCTTACTATGGTCAACAGGAGGCCACGGTTTAACCTGTCAAATGCCAAAGACAAGTCCATGAAGGCCACGAACAGAGAGCCCCTCATCCATCCCATAGTTACTGTCCAGAATGAATGACAGGTTCAAACACTGTTCCATAGTTCGTAGAGCCATTCTAAAATGTCACTGGGAGACTGGTAGTACATTATTAGACTTGACCCATTCAATCAGGTGATCCATGAACTTCAAGGACGAATGACTTAGTTATATTGGCCGATAATAAATAGTGTAGCTTCGCTGACCCTCCTTGAGAATTGGCGCAACATTACTAGAGGCCCATAAACTTGGAAGAATGCAGGTAATTGTCACAGGCTCTACAACTACACACAGTAGAGGTGCCCATACATCAGGGTTAAACTTATGAAGACCCACCGGGACACCATCACATCCATTTTCTGACACCTTTTGGCATTGCTGGGGTCCTTTTTTCGGATACATCTCTTTGTCACCCATCTGAGTTCCCACTTCTGAGTATGTTTCAGTTGGTGGCTGAATCCCATTGCATTGGCCACAGAACTGTTCTTCCAGACTTGGGGAACAGGAAGTCATTATGCAAGAAAATGTTGTGGAGCTCATCACTTCATTCGGACAATCCCAGGCATGGTTCCAACTGGCAATGGAGATGCCCATGGACTTTTCTATCCTATTTCCTTATTTCTTAACACTTATTTTGATTCCTCAAGCCCACTTAATCCCCCGATTGTATTGGGTGCCCTGCCTGTAGTAGTCTCTTGGATATCGAGGGTAGATGGTCCTCTCAGGTCTGTTCATGAGTAGCTTCTTCACTCATTAGGAAATCATCGGCTCCTCCGGTCATAAGAGTGCACCTGACATGCTTTGCTACTCTGATGAACTGCAGATGGGAAGAATTTTTGGTTTGTATATCTGATGTTTCTCTTATTGTATGATCAATGTCTGCCATTTTGCTATATCTGCAATTCATCCTCTGGTAAACGAGGGTCCAATGAAGATCTAACCGTTGGTTTGTAGAATGCATCAGGTGCCTCCTCAGCCCAAAACTGCCGGCTCTGGGGCATAATGTAGGATTGTCTTTTTTCCATGACTGGTCTGAACATTCTATTTATCGTTACATGAACTGCCGGCCAAATTGGCAATGCTCATATGTTTGGGTTCATCTAACCCAAACTGCAATCTGAGCGTGATCTGCAGGTCGCAGGGTTCGAATCTCGACAAGGCCAACTCAGCCTTTCATCCTTCCAAGGTTGATAAATGAGTACCAATTTCGATTGGGTGATATTGTATGTAAATATGTGCTCTGTAAAGCGCTTTGGATTAGGTGCTATATAAATAACACATCATTATCTTTATCTCGGAGAGTGCTGGATGTTAGGGCACTAGATGTGTCAGGACTCCTCACTGTGCTTCCATTCAGATCTCTGGAAGGCCAAAGGCAGGGTCATCAGTGGTGTCATTTCTCGCCTTTAGGAGATGTCTTGGCTGTGTGTGGAAAGGTGTCACAGAGAGTATTAGGACAGGTGCTCAAAACTGTCTACTGACCACCTTTTATTTATTTCCTTACACAAACATCACTATCTGGTGTCACTATCCAGATTCAATCTTACTTGCTGGGTCAGATGAGTTACGGCTCTCACAGACAGTGACATGACCATGTGTGGTGCCCACTCGTATAGGCGAGTCATGGTGCTAGACTGGAAGACATTCTCAAGGCAGCCGTCTCGCCCAAGGAGCATGTATTTCACGAGATTTATTTCAAGCTTATGGTGCGTGCATGTATTGTGGTGACAGCTGTGCTTTGAGACTGCATAAGAGGAAGACACCATTCAATGAAATAGAATTGTGACTATTCCTAGTAGTTTGCGACAGAAAACCGTGATTCTATCGTAGCACGGAGGCAAGTGTCATCGCTCCTTTCTACTCCTCCCTGTTTTCCTTCTTCTGCAGCTGATACCACATTCTCAGGGGACCTGAGTCAGGGCTGCAGTTGTTCTGAGGGTTGAAGGGGCACTGAAAAGTTCTCGTGATGGACCCAGTGGCTGATAACGGTTCAGGTTTCCTGGTGTCTCTGGCCGAGGCTTTGGATGTTCCCTTATGGAAAGAGGACATGTTGGGATGGGAGGTGCTTCTTAGGACTGCTGGGATCTGATTTGTGGAGGTTAGGGCCATAATACTATTCGGGAATAGGGCATTATGAGTGTAGGAGGTCAGGTGTAAGGTTGATTTTGTAAAGTGCCATACTCCTATTTTGAAATAAAGAAAAGAGTCAAATGCATAATACACACTGCCGTCCTTTTATTAGAATCATGACAATCCATGCTAAATTGGTTAGGAATTAATGGAATTCTCAAATATTTTAAGGTCACTGAATGCATCGACTATATCAAAATATGTCAGCTCCGAAATACAAATGATTGCTTCAAAATTCTTCATGAAATCAATCAAAGTTTCACCATAACATGGAGCATACATGGAGTATAATTAAATTGAGTAATGAAACACCTATTCTTCCAGAGCAAGAGTCGGTGATAAAGCACTGTTATAATAGATTTTTAGAAATATTATCAACCTATGTATAATATTTTGTAAGGCTGTTTGTGCACTGGGGACTGCCCTCTCATCGCTCTAAATGAGAAGGAGGAAATCGCTCAGACTGTAATGGAATGACAAATGTCATATCGATGTTATGCTCTCCACAAATCCTGAAGCTGGCCAAATTAGAATATGTAATTAAAGGTTAAAAACTTTCATATTAGGGTGAATGGTGTGAATAGTAAATCAAACACTGGGCGCAGTGTGCATTATGTACTTAGAGGTTCAAGCATACAGCACTTTCAGCACAAACATTTTTTGTCAAGTTTTGTGGTCATTCTCATGTCCCCAAAATGTTCTTTGATGTTATGCAAAACAGGAGTAACTCTCATTGGTGCTATTTTTCACCTTCCTCTTTCTCATAGGTGCATGTCAAAAGAAAGAGTACAATAGGAAATAATGTGTATGGTTATTGCAGGGTTTGATAATATGCTTTGCTCAGGAGGACAAGGATAACATTCCTATTATGACAACAAAACATACTGTAAATGATCATTTGAACTGAACGTTGTAAAATGTTAAAAAGGGCTTGTGAACGATTGCCATCTGGCAAGGGTGTGGAAGCCCCATTTTATTTTTTATTAATAGATCAATTATGCAGGTACTCCATACCGGAAATAGTGGTCTTCTAAACAGACTCCCCTTCCACTAAACACCATGCCAAAAGCAGTATACCTGCGCCCTGCTGCACCAGTCTCCCTGATGTGCAGCTCCTGCTCTCCAGTAGTAAAGAGTAGGTTAAAGGGTTAAAGGCACCCTGTTTGACAGCTGCTGTGATTGCACTTTGTTTTAGCGAGGCTCAGCCTCACCTCGCTGAGGAGGCCCAACAAGGCCGAGATACGTGTCTGGGGATGCTGTTGGTACTCTTGTTCAGACGAGAATCGCCTAGCCTTTCGGTGCGGGACTGCCCATGTGGGTGGGACCAGACTGATAGGCCAATGAATATGTCTTCTCTGTGAAGGGCTGCAGGCAGCTAACACGTGGTTGTAGACCCTCCTTAGTGGAAGAAATTCCATGGAACAGGGTATTTGCCACATGTTCATTCTCAGTAAAAGGGGCTGCAATGCTCTTGTTCAATTTGTAAAACTTGGGGGTTCACCCTAAGATACCCAGGGTAATACAGACATGGACCGCTTGCTCAATGTAATTTAGAGAGGCTTAGCTTCATCTCACTGAGAAGGCCCAACAAGGTTGAAACACGTGCCTAGGGTTGCTGAGAGTACTCTTGTTCAAAGGAGAATCGCCTAGCATGTCGGTGCTGTACTGCCATTGTGGGTGGGACCAGACTGATATGCAAATCAATATTTCTCCTCTGCGAAGGGTGCAGTGAGTTAAAATGTGGTTGTAGACCCTCCTGAGTGAAAGAAATTCCATAGAACCGGGTATTTGACCCATGTTTGTTCTCAGTAGAGAAGCTAGTAACAGTCTGTTAGGTGTATATGATAAGCTCTTGGCACAGACCTCCGAAATCTTGACATATTCGTAACATTCTTAGTTCTCAAGTTTTTTAATTTATAGATGACCACCAAAACCAAGGAGTGGTTCAATCCTGTGTCTATTTCATTTCCATGTGGCAAGCAATAAGACTATGGGCCTCATTACGACCCAGGCGGTAAGTTACCGCCTGGGCCGTGACTTTACCACCATGGTGTAAACTACGTTTACACCATGGTGGTTGGCGGATTTACCGCCCCATTCCGACCTTGGCGGGGCGGTAAGTCCCCAATCCCCATTTACCCTTCCCCATTCCCATTTTTGCCCCATAGGGCATAATGGGAGTGGGGAAGGCGTTAATTACGCCACCGTAAATTACGGTGGCGTAATTAACTCCATGGTCCCTTAGCGCCATGGATTTTAACACCAGCTAAAATCGGGTGTTAAAACCTCCATGGCGCTAGGGGAACTCGGAATTGGCGGTAAGGGGTCGGCGCAGCTAACGCTGGCGTTAACCCCTTACCGCCAGGGTCGTAATGAGGCCCAATAAGGGCAAAAAAAATACATTTCACTTAGTAGTATATACAATTGTGCTGGTCTCTGCTGTGAAAATGATGCATAATCTGTTACTCTTGGCCAGTTCCTTACTAACTTTGATGTTTCTGCCAGCAGTTGTATTCTTTTAAGTTTTACATACTTTATTTTTCAATACCAGGGGTTGGAATGCAGGTTTCCAAGTTATTTTACCCTACAAGGCCCTCTCCTGCCTTCCCCCAAATAACCGACTCCCATGTAGGATTTCCTACTACTTTACACTACCCACACAAACACCCACAGACAGACACCACACACCTAACTTTAAGCACATCAACAATCACTAAGTCAAGACTTAGCTCTCTTCTTTGGCCTCGTCTCACTCTCTCACATCAGCGGCTAACCAGACCCAAAGCACAGTAGTCTATCAGTATATCACATCTTGGGCTCTTCCCTATGGATAGCATACTCCCATGTTTCTCCACCAAACCCATAGAAAGCAGATGGGCACTCAGGAACTGGATGCTTTCCAACTGCACCCATCAACACCATAGGTTTGGCATCTGTCTTTCCCACTGCCCCACTAATGAACACCAGCCCCATTTTCTTCTTACCGAGGCAAGCCCAACAAGGCCAATAATAGTGGCAGACTATACAAACCCAAAATGGTTGTCTTTGCTAGTACTTCTCTTTTTAACAGGACTTAAGTGCAAGGAGCAGGTGCAAGAGCACAGATTCCCCTTTTACGCTGCAATCCAGAAAATATAGCTGAGTTACATGAAAATGAGGTCCAGGTGTAATAGTCACTGACATAGCTGTCCTCTCTGCTTCTGAACACACTGCTTGCCATGTCTTTAAACTAGTCATCTCTGGTACTGATTGACAAGTAGCCTACATGCTAACTACTATTACTAGCAATATAATGATCTTGTATCTTCATGTTTGCATAGACTACAGTCCCCTGAAGGGCCTTGCACCCCACAGTGCTGTGAAGACATAACAATGGTGGAAGGCACTATAGAAATATCAAATAACATAAAATAATAATAGAGTGGTTTATCATTTCCTCATTATTTCTTAGAAATGTTCTATTTAAGATTATGGCTGAGACAGTTAATCTGGTCTACCATTGTTAGCACTTCATGAAATGGGTTTAGAAAATTGAACTTGAAAGTGTGCCCCAATCCTAGATTTATGTACGCCACGTTTTCATTTGTAATGGTGAGTATTTATACCAAATGGATGCAGAGGGTATTCTAAATATTATTAGAAAAGTTTACATTGTTTTGTAATTGAAGTATGGAGTTAAAAAAGAGGACATTCTGATGCACTATGTAGAACGTTTTGGGGAAATGTCTAGAGCATGCTGGATCGGGGTTGGAAGCCTGCGGCTGACATGTTCGAGGGAGAAAAGACCGAAATTCAGTCAAATCTCCCATTCAGTCTTTTTTTTTGCTGACTTTTTGGACTCTTCCGGGCATGCCATGTGATTTTTCACAATAGTATGTTCGAAGGGCCCGCAAACGACCTCTTACTCTTCTGCTCATATTATTGATCTCATTGGGGAGTTGAAAAGGGCAACACATCCATCTGATCGTGTCTACATTTTTGAATAATCTATGTTGTGCCCAAAGACCAATGTCCTTCTGTTCTGCAGCCTTAGTGAGTTTCTGTGCATGTGAGGAGGAAGGTTGTGTCAGTGCACCACAGAGATGTCATAGGAAGTGGAGTACAGATGCAATTAGATATGCCTTGGTCACTTGGGTGAGATGTTCTCAACCATTAAATACAGCAGAGACACCAACCGAGAGGGTTTCAATTAGACAGTCAAGGTCACTGATGGTGCTGGGCCGGTGGGACATTAGTAGAATTGTTATCGGGTTAGGGGAGAAGAATTGGACAGAGATATTTTCAAGTGAGGAGGTAGTAAAGTCAGAGGTGGAAGAAAGGTTGATAATGTATGCTTGCTCATCATCAGACCAAGAGCACTCGAGGGGAGAGGTAGAAAGCAGCAGAAACAGTGTGGGGATCAGCCAGAGTAGCACTGTCAACAGATGGTATGTAGATTTCAGTGATGGCCATCACAAAGGGTTTGGGCTCATGAGAGTCAGTGAGAAAGGAGATTTTACTATCAAAGAGAGACATGATTTCAGAGGTCCAGTGTATGTTAAGTCAGGAGAAAGAGTGCAGTGGTAGACGGGCATCCCTTGAGGGAGAAGGGTGAGAGAGATGAGGTTGTGATGGGTAGGGTGTGAGTGAGAGGTGTGACAAGGGTGTTGTTTGTGATCTGTATGAAAAACAGGGCAGAGACAAGAGTGAGAGGGCGAGAGGAGCTATGGTTTGTTGGAGTATTGAAAATTCCAAAGGAAAGAGGAAGAGGGAGGAGAGCCAGTGTTGAGGGTTCGTCCGTGACCCCATGCGGTCCCGTATCCCCCAACTAGCAAGGACGACACCTCACACGCGTCCTTACTGTTCGGGCTTCCTGGTCACTCTGCGCGGCCGGGAAAGGCCCCGTTTATTTATGCTGTACGCGGCGGCGTGCAACGTCACGCTGCCGTGTGCTTGCCCGTCATCGGGCAGCGCCACACTCCTCCTTTTTCCAGGAGAACAAACAACACACACTACAACTATGCACTGCACACGATACACCATAACAATAACATTTTAACATTCCCTGTTGTCGGAAACACCCCTTTATTACCAGCCACCCGGGTCCCCTTACTTCAACAGTGATTACCACTACAGTATTCGGCCAAATGTCCAAGTACGTAATCGGTGAGGCGAGCAGGTTTCCCTCACCCAGCCCTCTGGGGGTACCTCCTGCTCACCTCCGGCATGGGTGATCTGTCCACAGGTGTTGGTCTGGCTGGAGACTCAGGCAGGCCCGGTGTTTCATCAGTGTCCTCTGGGAGCTCACCGGGGTCGGGCTCAGGAGGCGGGTCAGTACTTGGATCCCTTAGGTTCTTGAAAAAGCTGACATTTTGAGTGACCGCAGACCGGCCGTCCGATGCAGTTATCATGGACCCTTTTACCGCGACAACGTCCAGCGGTTCTGGCTCATAGGGCAGAGAGAGCTTCCCATGTGGATGTCTGTTGCGAATGAGGACCTCGTCCCCTGGTTCCAGTCGTTGTGGGCGAAGCCCTCTCCGAGCATTCTCCTGCTCGATCCGTGTTTTACGGTCAGCCTCGACCTGACGATCATCGATCACGCCCGGTTCCTTCTCCCCCACTTCGGGTAGCAGCCCACGTGGGCAACGCCTAAACAGGGCCTCCGCCGGGGCCACTCCAGTGGATGCATGGGGCGTGGTGTGATAGACCCTCAGGAATTGGTACAACGCTCTCTGCAATGGCTGTCCCTGCCCCTGGGCAATTCTAAAGGTCTTGTTGAGAGTCCTCATGAGCCGTTCAGCTTCACCATTGGCCCTTGGCCACAGGGGAGTGATTTTCCTGTGCACCACCCCATAGCTCTCCAACAGCTTCAAAAAGCGTTCGCTCTGGAATGGTGAGCCATTGTCCGAGCACAACGTCTGAGGGAATCCATGGGCCGCAAATATTTTCTCCACGGCAACCACAACGTGCTCGAACGCTACTGAATCCACAAATTCCACCTCTGGATATCTTGAATACTCGTCAACTATTACCAAGAAGTGGGTGCCCATCGTGGTGTGGCCGAAGTCTGCATGGACGACCTCCCATGGTCGCGTCCCGCGAGGCATCGCCTCTATCTCCGGCTCTCGCTGTAGTGGAGAAGCCGCCTGGCACCACACACAGGCCGCCACGAAATCATCCACCTTGCGCTCGAGTTCCGGAAACCACACCTTCAGCCTTAGGCGGGCCTTGGTCCTGGCGGCACCCTGGTGACCACGATGTGCCAGCGCAATCAAGTCACCCACCTTCGACTGGGGCACCACAATCCGGTCACCCCTGAGCAGGAGCCTGGACGTTGAAAATGATAGTTCTTCCCGGACTTTCCATAGCTGCTCCAGCACAGTCCTGGCCTCCTGGGTGCACCCTGCCAGGGCCTCCCGCACCGACTTCCAAGAGCCGTGCTGCATGGACTGCTTCAGAATGTTAAAACACTCATCCTCAGCTGCCGCCACCTCAAGCTCTTGGAGAGCCTTGGCATTCGGTGTCCCCGCCTCCACTACCACCCGGACATGTTCTTCGGCCTCCTCCGTGCACGTGTCCGGGTCTCCTCCGCCGGGTGCCCCTGGGTGTCTGGAGAGGTAATCGGCCGCGTTGTTCGCCCCAGGCCGATAGATTGGAGTGACCCCATATTCCAGCAAGGCGAGCATCCATCTTTCCATCCGCGCGGGTGGCTTGGATGATGACCCCGCCAGGATGGGCAGCAACGGTTTGTGGTCCGTCACGACCATCACCGGTTGTCCAACGATATAGAGTCGGAAGTGCCGGCAACCCCAGAGCACTGCCAGTGCCTCCCGCTCAATTTGCGAGTATCATTGTTCCGCCTCCGACAGGGCCTTGCTGGCGTAGGCCACCGGGCGGACACCCCCATCCGGGTCTACCTGGGTCAGGACGGCGCCCAGTCCGAACGGGTTGGCGTCAACAATGATCTCCGATGGTAACATGGGATCGAAGAAGGACATGGTGTCCTCGGCTGCCAGGGTGCCTTTGATGTCGTCAAACGCGGCCTGCTCCAGTGGCCCCCAGTTCCAGATCGTGTCCTTTCTCGTTAGTGCCCTGAGCGGTTCCGACCTGGAGGCAAGATTCTTGATAAACCGTCCACAGTACGTAACCATGCCCAGGAAGCTCCGTACCTCAGACACAGACTCCGGAGGCTGTGCCTTCTTTATGTCCTGCACCTTCTTGGGATCAGGAGACACTCCCCCCTCCTTGAACACAAAACCAAAGAACTCTATGGATGGTCGGAGGAATTCACACTTCTCCTTGTGCAGGGTGAAGCCCAAGGACTGCAGTCTCTCAAATGTCTTTGCCAGACGCCGTAGATGATCGACCTCCGTTCTCGCGAACACCAAGATGTCGTCGCTTATATTCAGAACTCCCTCCAAGTCCGCTAGGGCACCCCGGATTATGTTCTGGAATACCTCGGCCGCTGAGGAGACACCAAAGCTAAGCCTCTTGTAACGGTAGAGCCCCCGATGTGTGGTGAAGGTGGTGATATATCTCGACTCGGGGTGGAGGACAACCTGGTGATACCCCGCCCTGAGGTCCAGTTTCGAGAAGAAACGAGCACCTTGTACCTCTGCAATGATGTCGTCTATCATCGGGGTGAGGTGTCTTTCTCTCCTGATGCCCTTGTTTGGGAGCCTCATGTCAACGCAGATCCTGACAGCGTCGGGCTGCTTGGGTTTTCGTACTACTACTATGGGGGACACCCAGGGGGTTGGGCCCTCCACCTTCTCTATTATGTCCAGATCCACCAGGCTATCCAGCTCTTTTCCACCTGTTCTCGAAGGTGAAACGGCACCCGCCGATGCTTCAGGGCAATGGGCTGCACCGAATCGTCAATGTGTAGTCTCACAGGTTCTCCAACCATCTGTCTGATCCCCTTGAACAGTGCTGCGTATTTCTCTAACAGGACATTTATGTCCTCCAAGTAGACAGAACGCGCAAAAGTGACAATACCAAGGGCCTCTGCTGCAGCACAGCTCAGCAACGTGTTGGTGCTCATAGGTGTCACATAGAACCGTGCTTTAATTTGCGAGCCATCATGCTCCACCTTGGCCACAAACGCACCGTCCAGGGGAATAGGGTGACGACCACCAAAAGCAAAACTGCGGGCCCTTGGTGCAGCCAACTTGGGGGGTTGGTCCATAACATCATAATGTCCCCGTGCCATTACATTGACGGATGCCCTTGTGTCCACGAGGACTGGAACGGGAGATTGATTCACCTCGATTACACACCTGGGCTGTCTCCTGTTCTTACTCTTCAGGACCCCCACACTCGAGACAAAGAACACATTTTCTTCCTCGTCCTCCTCCACTTCCTCCACCTGGGCGTCCTCCTCGCTCTGATCCACCTGAGCGACGTTGGGCGGCCGACCCTGGCGGGTGATGCTTGCCCGCCCTGGGCCTCTCGGTACCAGCACAGGCGTTGCCGCCTTGCATACCCTGGGGAAATGGTCCGGCAAACCACACCGCCCACATGTCTTTCCTGCCGCCGGGCACTCTGCTGGGTGGGGCAGGTCGTATCCACACTTTATGCAAATTTCCTCTGCCCTTCCGGCCCTCTCTCTGGGAACACCTCCAGGCCTTCTGACACCCCTGCCGCCGCGCCACATCACACATACCTCCTCAGTCTTGCTGGAGTGCGACCCTGCCTCCATCTTGGTTGCTCTCGCCTCTGACACCTCATGGCACCTCCCCAGGTGATGCCTGGTTCTCTTAACACCTGGCGCCTGAGCTTGCCTGATGAACACACCTGGATAAGCATTGTCCTAATCATGTCCTCTGCATCTCCCCAGGCGCAGGCTAAGGAGAGACGCCTCGGCGTCCATAGAATGAGTCCAGAGATTCATCGTCCTTCTGCTTGGCCGATAGCATCACAAAATGCTCATAGTCCGCGTTGGCAAGAGGCAAGAAGTAAGCCTGCAGGGCAGCCTTCGCCTGACCATATGATCCATCCCCAGGCGGCAGCGATTCAAAAATCTCTTGCTCGGACGGTCCTGCCGAATACAGCATGGTTGCCAGCCTGGTGTCATCATCCACCAAATGGGCTGCTCGAAAGTACATGTCCAGACGGTCCACCCACCTTCTCCATCTGGGCCCTAGGCTAGATGGTGGGCGCGACACATCAAACTCGGGGATGGGCTGCAGAGCCGCCTGGGTACGCACCTGGGCCATGACCGGAAGGTTTGTGGAGCAACGGGCCCCGCTGCTGGCTGTACAAAAGGTGGAAGACCTTGAGGAGCCGCCTGAACAAGTGAAGGATGCTGCACAAGCTGCCCCTGAGGTGGCGCACATGGCGGGGGTGGAGGAGGACGCTGAATTGCCGCTGCGCCACCTTGGTCCTCAGTGTCACTCATGAGTCTGAGCGCACAGGCACCCCAGCATGGAACACCGGGGCCAAAACTCAAACTCCACAGTCACTGCAGCACCTTGTGATGATGAAGAGGGTGAATTCAGCATGGCCACCCACCTGTTGATGAAGATGCACCACCTTGATGATGAAGAGAATGAAACAGAGTGTGTCCATCAGCCTGATGATGAAAGAGATGAGGATGAACTGTTCAGCCTTCAAATGTTCCAAAAATTAGAAGAAGAAAGATGTGTGGGTCATATAGATCCTAGGCCCAAAGCCTTCTTCCTTGCTTCCACTCGACGTAGTAAACCCAAAGAAAAGCCAAAATTGAACATAGGCATATATTCCTGCAGGTATGCCTTCCTGCTGTCAGGGGTTCCAAAAATTAAGCTTGGGGCTGCTTCCGAGACGAAACCGGAGCCTCGTGAAGTCCCACAGCTTGGGTTCCAAAATGGCCGCCAGCCGCGTGGGTAGCGCACTACCCGCGGCAAAGAAACGAAGTGTTGCATCCACCTCGTTTCGGTGAAAAATGTTATTAAGTCACCGCCGGGACCGGGCATGGTTTCCCCCACTCGTCGCCACTGTTGAGGGTTCGTCCATGCCCCCATGCGGTCCCGTAGCCCCCAACTAGCAAGGACGACAGCTCACACGCGTCCTTACTGTTCGGCTTCCCGGTCGCTCTGCGCGGCCGGGAAATGCCCCGTTTATTTATGCTGCACGTGGCGGCGTGCAACGTCACGCCGCCGCGTGCCTGCCCGTCATCGGGCAGTGCCACAGCCAGGAGAAGTTGCCACATGCACATAAGCATAGTAGGCCGATGGGAGGTTGGAGGCTTTGCAGGAGGGAGAGCAGGCTGTGTGTGGGTATCTGAGAGAGCACAGCAGTGCAGTGTTTATTGTGTCAGATGGACGAGGAGGACAGAAGGAGCATGGGAAGTGGACTCTGGACCTTTCAGGTCTGAACAGGACCAAATATACGATGACCTTGTCCTCTGCTGCACTTACGAAAGGAGATACAGAGATGGCAGGCTTAGAGACTTGCATGTAGATGAATGGTGTGTGACTCTGCATTCTCTTGCTGGCTTGTCTGATAATGAAAATGGGCAGTCACTACACCAGAAACAGGCGTTGGATCATGGATCCAGATCCACATAGGAGCTTTTCTTCAAGGTTGTGCCTGAGGCAAGGGCCATGGGACAAGAAGGAGCCGGTAACACAAGAGTCAGTGGATGCAGTAGCCACAGTCAGGTGACTGGGCCGTATCTGTGTGATCACTGCATATTTCTTACTGCACATACAAAAAATGTTGATTGTTTTAACGCATTTCGCTGCACATATATGTGGGAGGAGACCCTCTGCAGCCTCCCCATAGCCTCCCCATATTTATGATTAACTTTACCCACAATTGTGCTGTGAAATTTGCAACTTTTGTATGTGCAGTAATGGGAGGCACAGTGATTGTATGATACCCCTGGGCCTACACTTTCCAGATATCCGGATGGTTTAATGGTCAGTCGATAGGCCAGAATATGGCAGTAGATCATAAAACATCTTGTTCAAGGGTGCGAGTGAGGCCATGGCTAGGTGGGTGGTTAACTCACAGAGGGTCACCCAATGCAGCAGTCACAGTCAAATGACTGGGCTTCCCCTGGCCAGCTCCCCTGATTATAATATGGCCTCTCGCAAGCCCATAGTCATGCTTGGATCATGGATTCAGGTCTGTGTTAGGGTGTGATAGGGCGTGACTGGGGCAAGGGCCCAATGGCAATATCTTACAGGCCACAAAGAGTTCCTAAACCTGAATCCTGAACCCTCAAAGGAGAAAAAAAACAATCACACACCAGGACCTGACCAAGGTTGAAGGCAGTGATTCACATTTGCATGGATTCCCGTTAAAAATGTTATTTATTCACCCCCGCCCCCTGCATTTCTTTCCTCTAAATGCTCCTTATTTGGTGTGTTGGGGAGTATGCCTTTGGTTTCCTTTTATACAAGCTGGTTAAGTCATGTTATATTATGAGGTGCTTTAAAAAAAAAAATATTATGAATTAACAAACAGAATTGGTCTTACATAAAATATAATACAATTTAAACATTTAAGAAAATAAAATCAGCAAATTATTCATAAATCAATTCATTATTTCATAACTTCAATTCATTAATTGAACACTCCATTTCATATTACAATTAATTAGACAAAGAGAATGAATAGGAAAAAGAATAAAGACTAAAGAAAATAAAGAAATAAAGATAAATAAAATAAATTCTTTTCATGGAAAAGTTTAAGCGCCTTGAAGCATCCAAAAAGCACCAGGTAGCAACACACAAATAAAAAAAAAACAGGAACGGAAGGTAGACCTGGAAATCTGATCTGCTACCCAAATTCTACACCCCAATTCTGACCTAACATTCACATGATGCCGTCTATTAACATGGCACAGTGACTGCATCCCAGGTTGAGATGGCTACTCAAAAGCTGAATTTTGTAAATTAACTCCCACCAGCTCCCAGTCCCAGCATAAGAGGATTCACGCATCACACACCACTGTAACCGTTCGCATAAATGTCCTAGCAGGACTCAGGAACCTTTTTAGGACTTGTGCTCCGAGGGAAGCTGTGTTTGAAAACAGACACTGAGTTCAATGTGCCCATACTTCCATCCATCTTTCCCATGTATAGAACGTGATTGTTTGTGACCATTTGGGGATTGAGGGACATTTGTAAAGCCCATTGTTAGGGAGAATTCTCATTCTATGGCTAATTTCCCTTACATATAGAGTCCCCCAGCAGTTTTGCTGGATTTGAAGGGTTTATTTCTTTTTACCTGCTAAGAGTGAGACTCTTTTTCCCACTCTTAGGCATTTTGTTATGTGTGTTTAGGCTATTTTTTTGTGTTTAATGCCTATGGGATTTTCTCTCACCCATAGGAACCATCTTTATTCACATGTGTTACACAGCACCCTCAGTGCAGTGACAAAGGGGTGTTGTAGCGACCCCCAAACATAGACTCCATACCCTGGGACTGACTACTGTCTCCCAGGGCATGTAAAGTCCCCATTGACTTTACTAGTCAAACCTTATGAACTTAACCAGTACAACCCATCTTACTATGGAGTTACTGGGACGGGTTAATAGTTTTTCCCTTATGTTCATTTTCGAGGAGGTACCTTAAAGTCCCACTCTCTAAAGTTTCTGGCTGGTGGCAGTGGTTACTACCATAAATATTTAACCGCAAATATTTTCCTATGTGATTTTCCCATTGTTCGAGTCTAACACTTTTACTGACAGCCTCTAACATACCGCCGGTTTATTTTATTATGAACTTTACTCCGGTAGGTTTTATTCACCAGAACTTGAATATAAATTCTTTCTCGTGTCTTACTCTAAACTCCTAACCAAGGTCGGGGATCCTTTGTTTGCTCTTTTGGCGGGCTTCTTCCAAGAAGCCCTCCTTTCGGCGCCTCTGAGTCTGAAGATCTCATCGAAAGAGCCTTCTTCCCTTGAACTGGTGGGACCAACCAGTTCATCCATCACTTCCTCGGACCTGTCTTGGTCGAATTGACAGCGCTCAGCACTTGGAGACTGGATAGCCAGGCAGCTATCGACCCGGACCACGATTAAAAGGAACGTACCTTTTAAACTTTGTTTGGCAGCACCACGGCTGGTTTCATCCCTGGGTAGTGCAGCGACTCGAACCTTCCTCCACGACGAGAGCCTCTCTTTCTCTGCTGGACCCCTCGATCTGCAGAAACTACCAGGAACAATCGCCACCGAAGGAGCCACTTCTTCACATTTAAGGTACATTGTTCCGCCAGGCCTCCCTTCCCCCGTGGTAGCCCTAAAGGTGTTTTAAATCCTTTATCTACTTATTGGGTTGGCCGCCCTCTCTCTTAACATTGTCTTTCGCATCGCATCTAACTTTTCAATATTCGTTTACCAAAGATTTGACTGCAGCTACAAGAACATTTTTGCTCCTAAACTCTTGGTCCTGTACCACTGACTCTGGCTCAGGCCTATTGACGCTGGCTGATTTGTTGGATCTGCTCTCACTAGATTGATTTTCAATGAGAAATGTGTTGATGCACCTGAATCTTGTAAACCCCTCTTCCTTCCTACCGTTTTAACTTGTCGAGTGCCATTTTGCTCAGTTTTCATTCACTTATCTTTTCATTCAAGTGTTACTGTGCATTACTTGTTCACAAAATTTCAGGGAAGAGTTGCTAGGGGGTGTCTGAAGATTCGGTATAACTTGTGCTTTCCCTCCCTTTCGTTAAATTGATAGAGTGCCATTTGTAGTTGGTTTTCACTGTGCCGTTTTGCTCAGTTTTCACTCTACCGCAAACTTGTCTACAATTGAATAGGGAGTTGTATATACTTTCCCTTGACTGAATTTTAACTTACTTTATCAACTGTGATCCATGTGTTGAACTAGATGTGTATAAAATAAATATATCCTCTTTTTGATACAAAGCTTTGGTCAGTGTTTCCTTGTTCCATAGTACTGTGATGCCTATTGTGTAAACCCTGAATACTGCTCATCTCCCTCTTGAGATAAGTCTGACTGCTTAGCCACAGCTACCAACTAAATCTTTGTGGTACAGACTGATACCAAAGGGGATGTATTGCTCTCACCTGTGGTCCTAATCCTGGGTAGTGGTCCCTGAGGGAACTGCCCGGGATTCTGCCTAACACCCGTCATGTTTTCTTGTGCATGGTTAGGCTCACCATGACACCATCGAAGACTCAGAAGCCTTCCACTACTGACCAGTGCTGAGTCAAAGATGGACTTTGTGGCCTTGAGCGCTGTGCTCAAAAGCATAATGCTAAGGTTTGGTCAAGTATGATATCCTTGTGGTAACCATGACATAAATGAGTAAACCAAAAAAACGATGTTGTTTTGCACACTTTTCAGGGATGTATTTACAAAGATCGGGAAAAGCAAAGGAGGGCTAATCCAGGGTTTGAGCTCAACTGCCAAAGTATATAATAACTACAAGGGTGTGCTGCAGAAAACCTCTCCTGGCACCTAGGCCCAGTGTCAAAATATATTAATTTGAAAAGAGGGAGTCCAGTCTCTTGCACACAATCTGTTAAATCTATTAGCAAATTCACAATAAAGAATACTAATACAATTGCGTTCTTTTGTAAAGAGAGCTACATAGGTTTATTTGCTACATCATATCTACAGCCAACATGTGTTTCAACCAAAGCATTGTCTTCTTCAGGGCTGTATTTAACACAGATTCAAATATTGAAGATAGGCACATGACATGTTAATAAAATCATCAAAAATACAAATATACACATAAAAAGAGACACATTATTGTTTGTATCCATAAACCGAGCCCCATTTAATCCAGTACAGGGAAAAAGACAGGGAGGGAAACAGAGTGATGACAAATAGTGGCAATCCCAGTATACTCAAGGCTGCCATTTTAGATCACTATTCACTTATAGTTACAAAGGCATCATGCAAACCTTGGTGACATCACGTGTGTCTAAAAAAACGTTCCAAAACATACATGCTAAAAACGGATTGGGCAGTCTGGTGCCTAGAAACCAATCTGATCTAATTTTACAACTGAAATTTCATCACCTATCATGTTTTGGATTTGTAGAAATGTGGATGCACTATCAACACACCAAACGTAACAGGAAGTATTGGCTCTCAGAATGTTATTCACATGAGGAGCTCTGACAAGCTGACCAATGTTAGGCCATTTTACCGAACCAGGCCCTTCTAGCCTTTCACTATCATCTTGCCACCACCAAGTATACCATTCTGTGACAATTGGCCTAATGTCTAACACTAAGATGACAGGATCTTCTGTCTGCTGCTTTAGAGGTAGTTACTGACGTTTAGGTGATATGTTTTGCCATTCACAAAACTAGGCCCATTTCTGAATGTTCTGTCATTTACTAATATCAAAATTATGGAATACCTATTTCAGGTTCAAATTGCTGTCCGGGAAGGGGAACCATAGAATGCCATGCACTTTTTCAATTTTCTTTTTCATCTGCCCCGGAGCCGGTTGTTGGGTTAATTGAAGATTTGGGGATGGACAAATCACCAGTAACAAAATAAATAATGGTGGTTTCCCACTCACCTGAACTGACAGAATCATCTGGCATTATGAATAGTCATCTTACGGCCAGGGATTTGGTCGGTTGGAGTGGTAAGGTCGTTCTAGCTTTGAAGCAGAAAGGTCTTAATAACATCACGAAAGCCAGACTTTACCAGGCCCTGAGTAATGGCTATCTGAACCAGCCATTCTTTCTCCACTCTCCCCCCTGACTCTCCTTCCCTACCTCTTCCCCACAAAACCCCTCCCCACTTCCTCCCCCTCGACCCCCCTCCTCATGATGGCCTTATATTGGATGCTGTAACCACCCGTGTGTGTCAAGACCATCTGGGAACAGCCCCCCCTCCTTTTGAGTACATTGTTCTATGTACTGTAATGCTGGTTTGTATCAAGATTGTTGTTGTTATACTGTAAAGCGCTTTGGTGTAAAGCGCTACATAAACTCAATAAACATAAACATAAACTTAAACATAATGGGATTTTTTCTTTTTTCTGTTTTTTATTTACATGTTTATTAATTTTATATACAGTACAACAAAAATCGAAAAACATTACCCACAGTACAATTATCAATTAGATCCATCACATTCAGGATACTCAAAATCCCTAAAGAGGAGATATTCCAATTTCATCACTAGAATCAATCAGGATACAACAAAATGCCATCAATATTACAACTCTAAAAATCTACCCATATTTGATCAAATAAATTCATGTTCTTATCTCTGTAAAGGATTATCCTCTCAAATCTTGACACTTGTTTCAGATCATCCATCCATTCTGAAAAAGTCGGTCTTTCTTCACTTTTCCATTTCCTCAAGATGATTTTTTTGGCGGAATTCGCTGCTCCGAAAAACGAACTCCTCTGGGGGAAAGTAAACTCTTCCACCATGTCATCTTCTCCCAGAATTACAGTTATGTAATCATAATCTTCATGCAACAGAAGAAGCTCATTCATCTTCATAGTGACCATTCTCCAGAAAGATCTTAACGTATAGCAGTCCCAAATCATATGTTCAAAAGATCCACTAGCATGCTTACACCTCCAACAGGCATCTGAATCAACTAAATCTCTTGCATGGAGTTTTAGTGGCATCCAAAAAACTATTTTTAGAATTTGAATTTGACGACTTCTTTACCGCAGGTTCAAAGAGGATAGAGGCACATCCTTGCACAAATTCCTCCATCTGCCCTCAGACATCTCTGATCCAATTATTTCTGACCATTTTAACAGTAAGTCCTTATTTGGTTCTTTGTACTGGTCGAGATTTTTGTACACCTCTGACATCATACCACCTTCAGATTTATAGTCTCTCAGCCAGACCTGCCAACCTTTCCCTCCATCTGCAATCTTGTTCACTAGAGCTTTCTTCAGCTTCCTATACTCCCCATGATGCAATCTTTGAGATCTTTAACTAGAGTCAGTTGTTTAAAACTGATCCATTTTCCTTCTTCAACAAGACCTTCCAGCCACTGTACCCCTCCCAGCAGCCAGTTCCATCCAACTTTATATCTGGATTCAACCAGATTGAAGTAAAACCATTGTGAGAAACCTTTTTCTTGCTTTTCTTCCAGAGATCTTTCCAACATGAGCTTAGAAATGCTGTTGGTGCAAACTATTTACATCCAGTCCCATCCACCGTAGACAGAACTCCTCTGGGGGAAAGTGGAGAAGATCTACTTGCCTCTGCCAATATCCAAACATCAGTTGAATTATCTATGAAAGGAACTAAATGTAATGGGATCTTTTCAACAGAGTTCTCAGGTTGATATAGGTGATCCCTCCCGCCTTCTTGTGTGGATGGTTTAATTTCGGTTGGCCACTCTGTTAAGAAAAACACCCCATAGTTATTGCCCCTGACATTTATTTGTCTAATCGCTATGAACCACTGGATGGAGTAATACAAATCACTGATGATGAGACTGATTGGCAGAAGGGGATTATGAAAAGGTGTGGAAGAAAGGGAAGGGTTAAGGCAGTATGCACAGTTGGGACCTACGTTGCTAATGATGTTTTCGAGGCCCTGGAAATATCTTGTGATAATGAATAAAAAGGCAATGACTACAAGAAGAAACAACCCGGAAACTTTTGGAATCCTGACAGCACTATGTAGTATTATTGAGAACGTGACTAGGCTGAAGTGTGAAGTTTCGAAATTGGTAAAGGATACTGTGGCTGGATGGGCACAGATTTTAACTGGAGCTTTTGAAGGGATAAAGACTGCGAGGGGCAAGCATGCGGACATGCCCTTATTATATTGTCAAAAGGAGATGGTACAGTATTTTACCTCCCAGCTCCATGTGAGTACTGACCTATTAAGGAATATGAGACCTAGTCTTGATAGGTACCCGGAGGGGCCATCCTTGTATAATAGAATGCCATATGACCCTGCAAATAAAGTAATGGCTGACGGAGCATGATGGCCATTGCCGGTTAAGTCGGTTACTGACATCTGTGGGAGTGATACATTTAAACTTAACGGCCCATGGAACGACTCGAGGAGTCCGGATTGTGCAAAGGGGAATGTTGTCAAGAATGTGAATGTGTACATGCACGATGTTCCAAGAATGAATGCCAGGCATCTTTAGTTACCAAAACCATACACTGGTTACGCCATGTGAGGGGATGCAGGTCAATAATAAGGGGTCAATAATAAGGTAAGGTATTTTACATTGCGAACAAGGTATGATGGCAATCGGTGACCGGGATTTCATCCGGATATCCCTGGTGCACCCCAGCCTGGTAGAAGGACATTTGTCAGTTGAGTTGCCCTCATATCCACCAGTAGATCACCTTGTGTTCTCGCGCACCGATTGTTAACTGCAAAGCATCATACAACAGCACAGGGTTGAATTTGATGCATGGGTCACTGGTAAGCACCAACAGTCTTTCCCAAACAGATGCTTTAATTGTGAACAGTAATACATCAAGTATTAATACCGGTGCCCTGAAACCAAACTGTAACACACTGAGTTCAAACAATGTGATGACTGTGTTGCCTGGGACCCTGGTTGGGTTGGAGGAGGGATTGCCGGGTGTGGATTGACTGTAGAAGATGCAAGTTAAGAATGTTTTGCCATTGGCCTCCAAACCCCCACAGGCAGTGGAAATCTACACAGAAACAGATATAAAGGGGTTGTCCTGGAGTGTAGCAGGTATACAATGTTTGTTGATCGATTCCCAAATGGGTTATATTAATGCACTTATTTGACCTTGTTTACTTACAGGAAACATGGGAAGTGGACCTATTTGATTTACAGGGGTTCACTTTCTATTGTTTAAATGCAACAAAAGTTACCAGGGGAAGACCTAAGGGTGGGCTAGCTATCTTGATTAGTCCAGCTTTGGACTGGGCAATTAAACAGATTCAATCTGGGTCTGAAGAACTTCCATGCCTCGAAGCAACAACTGGGAATGGGAGGTTTCTTATGATTTACAACATCTGTAATAGAGTTGGAGGAATTGCCCCACGGGAAAGTTTGCAGAAAATGGCCATCTTGATTAAAGATCATGGGCCTCGTTACACGGATGGCGGTGAACCAAGGTGCTGTTAGCACCTTGGTCCATGCCGGTAAAATACCGGCACCGCCTTGGTGGAAAGTGGAATATCCGCCCTATTCCAAGGTTGGCGGGGCGGTAATTCCCCTTTCCCCCATTGCCCTTCCCCATTCCCATTTTTGCCCCATAGGGCTCTATGGGAATGGGGAAGGCGCTAATTACGGTGCCGCAAATTGCGGTACCGTAATTAGCTCTCTGGTCTTTTTGCGGGTTGGTTTTTAACACCTGCAATAAGCAGGCGTTAAATTAACCAACCCCCAAAGGGACCTCGTAATAAGGCGGTAAGGGTTTACCGGTACCGGTAAAATACCGGTACCGGTAAACCCTTACCGCCTACCGTGTAATGAGGCCCCTTGAGCCTAAAAACAATTGTAGACTGTTAATCATAGCATTGGGGGATTTTAAAGTCCAATATGAACCCACCGAAGTGCTGGAAGGTTTGTGGGCTTGAGCAGGACTTAGCTTTTGGGATTCCTTCATTAGAACCGAGTAAAGCCATTAGGACCCATCCCTTTGCTGTGCAGGTTGCTAAGCTGATACATAGAGCAGGCCTGCGGTCGTGCAATGGGCGGATCTCGCCGGATAAGCCGGCGGTACTCACTTACACTGAGGAACAAGGCAGCTCTATAAATGTTTATGTCCTATTTAGTTTGGCTGATTGCGATATGGTGATGAGTCTGCGATAATTAAGTGCCGCAACAGGGACCATTATTCCCTATGCTGCGTTGTTCGCAGTGATTGGATGAATAATTGTAAAGTCGTAGTCCCAAGGAGAGCGAACCAGATTTGTGTATCGGGAAACTCAAAAGTAGTGTTTAAACGGTCCAGTATAGATCTGAGTGCTATAAAGCCATCTATTTATGCAACTATTGATTTATATACCGCGGATTGTTGCTTTGTTGATTCTTCAACTGTCAACATAGGTGTTTTATTTAATGTTATGATTGAGTCCTTATTTATTTATTTATTTGTTTAGTTCCAATATAACTTTCACAAAATACAACATCTCAAATCACATATACTTATAAAGACATATTACAGGGTACAAGATACAAATTCTCAAGTTCACAGAGTCCACGGGGTAACCATGTACTACACAGACCGAAGGCGTACATTCATGTGCACGTGTACATAGCCAATTACTACCTTTCTTACCTTCTTTCTTTCTTTGCTTGGTATCTGGTGTATGATGTTTGGTGTTTGACCATGCCCAAAAGTCGAGTTACTGCCTTAAAACATTAAAAACATTTGAAACAAAATCTCTCGCCATATGCTGCTACGTCTGTGTGTCTTATAAAAGAGAATACCTATGTCCACCTAAAATCCATTATCTACGGTCCGTCATATTAAATGTGGAATTATACAAATTATAAATCAGCATGTAGTAATATAAAGCAGTATAAAGTATTAAATAGTGATAAAATAGTAAGATTTCCTAAATCCATTCAATTAAAATTCCTATAAAATCAATGGTAACCCTCGTAAATCAGTTTCCATTGGGTAGTCATTTTTTAATAATAAGATAGTCGATTAGTGCAATGTGTACGCGTTCGGTCTCGGTATTGAGGCAATAGTTCCAAAATGCACCTTGCCTTATCGACTCATAACAATGAACCATACTACCCAGGATGGTCATTTATTCAGGCCCCAAAGCTGCACATTCAGTGAAAAGATGTTTTGCAGTCTCCACTTTTCCAGGAATTGTGCAAATGCGGCAGCACCTATCATTAAGTGGAGTCCCCAGGTGAGCTCCAAGGAAAACATATATTGGCAGCTGGTTTCTATGCACCCTCAAACGGAAACTCTGCACCAAAGGGTTCAGCACTGTCTCAAGTATCTCTGGGGCTGGAGATACTTGTGCACGACTCCTGAGACATAGGTATAAGTACGAAGTGAGGCCCAGTCAGCGTAGTTAATAATCCAGTCCCACTGCTTAACTTTGCATTTAATAATGTGTTTTAATGTGCCATAACTTGTTCCTCTAGGGCAGTCAGGGTACCATCCAATGCTCTTATAAAGGCGAGCAGTTAACTTGTCAAATCTGTCTTCCGTATTACCATAGGACAGATACACCCCCTGCCCTAGTAGCGCGAGCAGTTGACATTGAGGTTTCATGTGAATTTTCCTTGTCTAATAAGCAGCTCTCCTTTAAGCGAGACAAGCCCCAGGTCTAGCCGGATGTATTCCATTGTAGTTGCAGCATTTAGTGTTTTTGTTGTCAGCTTTGCCACCTAGAGTTTAGATAGCTATTGTTGGTCATTGTGTATATAGCTTGGTTGTAAGGCGCTGTTGGTGATGAGGTAAAAGCCAAAGGTGGATGGTGTTGGAAGTTGTATACAGGTGTAAATAGAACAATCCTTCAGTGGAGGGGGTGCTTTTAAGGTAAATGTGATTTTATGCTTTTTTGGTTAACGCATCTTTATTTTTTAAGTTGTTGGACATACCATTAGACCATATGTGTAAATGGCTAACACAGTATAAGGAAAGAAATCTTAAAATATCACCTGGAATGGGTCCAAGGAACTGTGGGGAAAATGTTTTCACCATGGCCCAAAGAGGGCCCACATGAAAAGAGTACAGAGTACATTGGAACATGTGCATATCTATTTGTTGTCAATTTCTAAGGGAAAGCCATTGAAAATATTTTAGATTTAGGGAAATGTTTGTAGAAGAAGGGAGTGTCTCCCAAGAGTGGGAGGGAGGGGCCGGCCATCAGGAGTGCACAAGTCGTTGCCCCTCCTCCCCCTTATGGGTCCTTCACATTGCGGTCCGCTGTAGGATACACAAACCTTCAGTTTTCTCCCCCGGAAGGCGGGAAGGGGAAGCCGGGAAAGTCACGGGGTGCCCCTTAGGAGTCAGAAATCTTAGCCATCAGTGGTAGGATGCACAGGCAGATAGAGGAAGCAGAACAAGAACTAAGGGAAACATTGCAGAGTTGGAGCAACAACCAAGAGCACAACACAACCGTAGGGACCGAAGAGTGGCGAGTAGACAGATATTTTTTAAAATAGACAGCTAGGCAGTCCAAGTCCTCCCAATAGGGACAGGGGAGAGTGAAGGTGAGGACCATAGACACAAGTACAGAGGGGACCAAAGTGGGATTCATTTTATGCAATGGGTGGACAAGATGAAGATGACAATGAGTGCGAGTCAGATGCCTCAGAGGAATATACCTTTTGGAGCAAGAAGCTTCAACTGCCGTTCGGTCGTCTAGCCTTAGCTAATACCAGGAAATGAAGAACGCATTACAATCTAGGAAGCGAGAAACACAATTCCAGCTGCTACAGAAGTAAGTGGGGGAAACACAATATGTGACCGGGCCCCAAATGGATTGGGACAATCTAATGCCTATGTTGCCCTCACTCGGAGTAGCTGCAGGCAGGTGTGTCTATGTCCTAGTAAAACACAGAGCAGGAGTCACATTAGTGGTAGGGGATATGAAGAGCGTGCTTGCCTCTGTGCTCTGGGCAAACAAAGACGAAATTTGGAAAGGGGTAGGTTTCAAGGGGTGACGCAGCGTGACACCGCACAAAATGGGACACCCTTTAATAAATGTCGAGCACAGGTGTAAAAGGTTTTGAGGGATATATACCCTGATATGGCAGATATGAACTCTATTTTGGCCCACACGATGAAGGCAGGTGAGGACCCTGCAACGTACATACAACAGATATAAGAGATATGTTGATTAGAGACGGCAGAAGCCTGGGACAAAAACTTAACCATTTGCTATCACCTGTTAAGTAAAGACCTTCCCACAGAAGTACAAGTAGATCTGAGTAAGGTGGTTGGGATAGAAGCAAAACCATAGCCTGAGATACCTGCACACATAGTACACTATTGTTGACAGAAGCAGGAGAAGAATAAGGATTGGGAGGAACACGCGCAGAGAGCAGAAGCACAGTTAGTGCAGACAAAATTAGCAAAGATGAGCATGGAGTGTGCGTCGATAACCTGCACCATGGATGGACAATCCAAGCCCAGCCCCATACAGTGAGGAGCACCGGAGCTTAGAATGGGCATGGGAGGACTTCAGAGAGGATAGGGAAGCTTTTAGAGGGATAGAGGGGATGGTTCACAAGCACGATATCACGAGTGGGGCAACCATGTTGATCATGTGGGAAGATGGATCATTTTGCACGAGAATGCAGGAGCAGTCCATCCATGCCCCTTAACCCTAGCACACCAGCGTATAACCCTGCTTACCACCCCCAGAATCGGAAATATGCCCCGCCCATTATGCCCCGGGTCCATTACCTCAACTGCTGGCACATCCCCATCAAGTGCAGCCATGGCGCAAACTTTCATCCAGGCACCGGCTCCGTTGTGGGACAAGAACACTGTGAAACGGCATGGTGACACATTTCACAGGGGCGAGCATGTTGGGGGGCAGTCCTTCCCCGGTCTGAGGGCCCTTCTCCACTACTCATTAGGAGAGGCCAGAGGGAGCTTTAGAATGCACAGTGCTATCAGTTACTGCCAACCCGGAAGAGGGATCCCGAGTGGGAGTGAAGATAGGGAATAAAACATTTTCTTTTCTGGACAACACAGGGGCTGCCAAATCCAGCATTAGACAAGGGTTGTTCCCACTGTCAGACAAAATAATGGAAAAGCAGGGATTCTCTGTGGCTGGTATTTCCTAATCACTGTAGGAGCAACTGACTCACAAGACACGCCAGTAAATCATCTGAGTAAGGATATCATGAGTAAGTTAAACATGACCATTTCATTTTCTGAAGAGCACATATTGTGCTCCACACCAGACACTTTCAACACCAGGGCGATTGCGGGAATCCAGGTGTTGTGTGCACACAGTGCATTGAGAGGGACACCGCTTCACTCAGAGTTATTCCTCTGCGGTGTAACATTATTGGTAGGGCAGGTGACAAGGATCCAAGGAAAGATTTTGTGCATACCCTCTTAATTCGTATTTAGACCAGCAGTTCAACAAGAAATAGTAACAGGTTCCATTGTTATGCTGCATTTAGCCACAGTTATCACCACGGTTGACCATGTCATTGTGTGTGGTACCAAAAAGGATTACCTCAAGTGGTACCCCATCATCTACATCCATCCCATATAAAGGTTGAGGGATGTGTCAGTGGGGTTTAATGACAGCACGAGCAAAATGTTCAGAAATGTCATGTTGCAAAATGCATGCATTTTATGGAAAGGCACACTGGCAGAGTGACAAGCCAGCCTTAAAACTTTAACACTGCAAATGTGCCTAGCAAATTCAAATACATGTACTTCTGCAGTTGAAACAAGGAGTATATTAAAGGGGAAGCGAGATTTCAGAGAGGCCAGGGAAAGGCACATTGTGGATGCCAAATGAACAGCAGCATTTAACTTGCAATTGGCACATTTAAAAAAAGTCTGCTTGTAAACAAAAAAATAAATATACTTTCTGCTGAGGCCTTGCAATTGATGAAGTTGAAATAATAAAGACATGGGGAACAATGTTGCTAAGAATGAACATATCATGGTGGGTGGATCATCAATTTCACTTCAGAACCCTCAGAGCCTATTGGCAGAGAGGGGTAGAACCTTGGAGTACCATGAAGGTCCAATGTAAATTCAGTGCTAATAAGTTAGTACCTTCTGATCTCAATATTTTGGGTGGTGGCACATAGGGTAATGTAACGCTCACCTGATTCCCGTAGAGGCGCCGGTCTTGACTGGGTGTATACCGTATCTTCAAAGGTGATGTGTAACACACGGCTGGCTCTTTGGGCTGGACCTCTGTGCACTGTATAGTTTTACAAAGGTAGCGGGCGCCCCTCTCTCGCAAGAACAGACATGATAACCTGTTCAGTGGTTATTAACCACTTGAGAGTTCGCAGCCACTGCTTTTACTCACTGTGCCTTTCACAGATGGGAAATATCCATTTGCATATCAGTCTTTGTCCTGCCCAGGGGCAGTCCAGCACCGAAATACAATGGCAATTCCAATCTGAACGAGAGTACCACCAGCAACCCCATACACGTGTTTCACCCTTGTTGGGGATCATCAGTGAGGTGAAGCTGATGCCTCTCTAAGCACAGTGAGAGGGAGACCACGTCTGGTTGCCCCCAGGAGACCTAGGGTTACCAATCCCAGGTTCCTTAACAAATAGTTTTACAAAGGTAGCTGCGAACTCTCAAGTGGTTAATAACCACTGAACAGGTTATCATGTCTGTTCTTGCGAGAGAGGGGCGCCCGCTACCTTTGTAAAATTATTTGTTAAGGAACCTGGGATTGGTAACCCTAGGTCTCCTGGGGGCAACCAGACGTGGTCTCCCTCTCACTGTGCTTAGAGAGGCATCAGCTTCACCTCACTGATGATCCCCAACAAGGGTGAAACACGTGTATGGGGTTGCTGGTGGTACTCTCGTTCAGATTGGAATTGCCATTGTATTTCGGTGCTGGACTGCCCCTGGGCAGGACAAAGACTGATATGCAAATGGATATTTCCCATCTGTGAAAGGCACAGTGAGTAAAAGCAGTGGCTGCGAACTCTCAAGTGGTTAATAACCACTGAACAGGTTATCATGTCTGTTCTTGCGAGAGAGGGGCGCCCGCTACCTTTGTAAAATTATTTGTTAAGGAACCTGGGATTGGTAACCCTAGGTCTCCTGGGGGCAACCAGACGTGGTCTCCCTCTCACTGTGCTTAGAGAGGCATCAGCTTCACCTCACTGATGATCCCCAACAAGGGTGAAACACGTGTATGGGGTTGCTGGTGGTACTCTCGTTCAGATTGGAATTGCCATTGTATTTCGGTGCTGGACTGCCCCTGGGCAGGACAAAGACTGATATGCAAATGGATATTTCCCATCTGTGAAAGGCACAGTGAGTAAAAGCAGTGGCTGCAAACTCTCAAGTGGTTAATAACCACTGAACAGGTTATCATGTCTGTTCTTGCGAGAGAGGGGCGCCCGCTACCTTTGTAAAATTATTTGTTAAGGAACCTGGGATTGGTAACCCTAGTTCTCCTGGGGGCAACCAGACGTGGTCTCCCTCTCACTGTGCTTAGAGAGGCATCAGCTTCACCTCACTGATGATCCCCAACAAGGGTGAAACACGTGTATGGGGTTGCTGGTGGTACTCTCGTTCAGATTGTAATTGCCATTGTATTTCGGTGCTGGACTGCCCCTGGGCAGGACAAAGACTGATATGCAAATGGATATTTCCCATCTGTGAAAGGCACAGTGAGTAAAAGCAGTGTATGCGAACTCTCAAGTGGTTAATAACCACTGAACAGGTTATCATGTCTGTTCTTGCGAGAGAGGGGCGCCCGCTACCTTTGTAAAATTATTTGTTAAGGAACCTGGGATTGGTAACCCTAGGTCTCCTGGGGGCAACCAGACGTGGTCTCCCTCTCACTGTGCTTAGAGAGGCATCAGCTTCACCTCACTGATGATCCCCAACAAGGGTGAAACACGTGTATGGGGTTGCTGGTGGTACTCTCGTTCAGATTGGAATTGCCATTGTATTTCGGTGCTGGACTGCCTCTGGGCAGGACAAAGACTGATATGCAAATGGATATTTCCCATCTGTGAAAGGCACAGTGAGTAAAAGCAGTGGCTGCGAACTCTCAAGTGGTTAATAACCACTGAACAGGTTATCATGTCTGTTCTTGCGAGAGAGGGGCGCCCGCTACCTTTGTAAAATTATTTGTTAAGGAACCTGGGATTGGTAACCCTAGGTCTCCTGGGGGCAACCAGACGTGGTCTCCCTCTCACTGTGCTTAGAGAGGCATCAGCTTCACCTCACTGATGATCCCCAACAAGGGTGAAACACGTGTATGGGGTTGCTGGTGGTACTCTCGTTCAGATTGGAATTGCCATTGTATTTCGGTGCTGGACTGCCCCTGGGCAGGACAAAGACTGATATGCAAATGGATATTTCCCATCTGTGAAAGGCACAGTGAGTAAAAGCAGTGGCTGCGAACTCTCAAGTGGTTAATAACCACTGAACAGGTTATCATGTCTGTTCTTGCGAGAGAGGGGCGCCCGCTACCTTTGTAAAATTATTTGTTAAGGAACCTGGGATTGGTAACCCTAGGTCTCCTGGGGGCAACCAGACGTGGTCTCCCTCTCACTGTGCTTAGAGAGGCATCAGCTTCACCTCACTGATGATCCCCAACAAGGGTGAAACACGTGTATGGGGTTGCTGGTGGTACTCTCGTTCAGATTGGAATTGCCATTGTATTTCGGTGCTGGACTGCCCCTGGGCAGGACAAAGACTGATATGCAAATGGATATTTCCCATCTGTGAAAGGCACAGTGAGTAAAAGCAGTGGCTGCGAACTCGCAAGTGGTTAATAACCACTGAACAGGTTATCATGTCTGTTCTTGCGAGAAAGGGGCGCCCGCTACCTTTGTAAAATTATTTGTTAAGGAACCTGGGATTGGTAACCCTAGGTCTCCTGGGGGCAACCAGACGTGGTCTCCCTCTCACTGTGCTTAGAGAGGCATCAGCTTCACCTCACTGATGATCCCCAACAAGGGTGAAACACGTGTATGGGGTTGCTGGTGGTACTCTCGTTCAGATTGGAATTGCCATTGTATTTCGGTGCTGGACTGCCCCTGGGCAGGACAAAGACTGATATGCAAATGGATATTTCCCATCTGTGAAAGGCACAGTGAGTAAAAGCAGTGGCTGCGAACTCTCAAGTGGTTAATAACCACTGAACAGGTTATCATGTCTGTTCTTGCGAGAGAGGGGCGCCCGCTACCTTTGTAAAATTATTTGTTAAGGAACCTGGGATTGGTAACCCTAGGTCTCCTGGGGGCAACCAGACGTGGTCTCCCTCTCACTGTGCTTAGAGAGGCATCAGCTTCACCTCACTGATGATCCCCAACAAGGGTGAAACACGTGTATGGGGTTGCTGGTGGTACTCTCGTTCAGATTGGAATTGCCATTGTATTTCGGTGCTGGACTGCCCCTGGGCAGGACAAAGACTGATATGCAAATGGATATTTCCCATCTGTGAAAGGCACAGTGAGTAAAAGCAGTGGCTGCAAACTCTCAAGTGGTTAATAACCACTGAACAGGTTATCATGTCTGTTCTTGCGAGAGAGGGGCGCCCGCTACCTTTGTAAAATTATTTGTTAAGGAACCTGGGATTGGTAACCCTAGGTCTCCTGGGGGCAACCAGACGTGGTCTCCCTCTCACTGTGCTTAGAGAGGCATCAGCTTCACCTCACTGATGATCCCCAACAAGGGTGAAACACGTGTATGGGGTTGCTGGTGGTACTCTCGTTCAGATTGGAATTGCCATTGTATTTCGGTGCTGGACTGCCCCTGGGCAGGACAAAGACTGATATGCAAATGGATATTTCCCATCTGTGAAAGGCACAGTGAGTAAAAGCAGTGGCTGCGAACTCTCAAGTGGTTAATAACCACTGAACAGGTTATCATGTCTGTTCTTGCGAGAGAGGGGCGCCGGCTACCTTTGTAAAATTATTTGTTAAGGAACCTGGGATTGGTAACCCTAGGTCTCCTGGGGGCAACCAGACGTGGTCTCCCTCTCACTGTGCTTAGAGAGGCATCAGCTTCACCTCACTGATGATCCCCAACAAGGGTGAAACACGTGTATGGGGTTGCTGGTGGTACTCTCGTTCAGATTGGAATTGCCATTGTATTTCGGTGCTGGACTGCCCCTGGGCAGGACAAAGACTGATATGCAAATGGATATTTCCCATCTGTGAAAGGCACAGTGAGTAAAAGCAGTGGCTGCGAACTCGCAAGTGGTTAATAACCACTGAACAGGTTATCATGTCTGTTCTTGCGAGAAAGGGGCGCCCGCTACCTTTGTAAAATTATTTGTTAAGGAACCTGGGATTGGTAACCCTAGGTCTCCTGGGGGCAACCAGACGTGGTCTCCCTCTCACTGTGCTTAGAGAGGCATCAGCTTCACCTCACTGATGATCCCCAACAAGGGTGAAACACGTGTATGGGGTTGCTGGTGGTACTCTCGTTCAGATTGGAATTGCCATTGTATTTCGGTGCTGGACTGCCCCTGGGCAGGACAAAGACTGATATGCAAATGGATATTTCCCATCTGTGAAAGGCACAGTGAGTAAAAGCAGTGGCTGCGAACTCTCAAGTGGTTAATAACCACTGAACAGGTTATCATGTCTGTTCTTGCGAGAGAGGGGCGCCCGCTACCTTTGTAAAATTATTTGTTAAGGAACCTGGGATTGGTAACCCTAGGTCTCCTGGGGGCAACCAGACGTGGTCTCCCTCTCACTGTGCTTAGAGAGGCATCAGCTTCACCTCACTGATGATCCCCAACAAGGGTGAAACACGTGTATGGGGTTGCTGGTGGTACTCTCGTTCAGATTGGAATTGCCATTGTATTTCGGTGCTGGACTGCCCCTGGGCAGGACAAAGACTGATATGCAAATGGATATTTCCCATCTGTGAAAGGCACAGTGAGTAAAAGCAGTGGCTGCGAACTCTCAAGTGGTTAATAACCACTGAACAGGTTATCATGTCTGTTCTTGCGAGAGAGGGGCGCCCGCTACCTTTGTAAAATTATTTGTTAAGGAACCTGGGATTGGTAACCCTAGGTCTCCTGGGGGCAACCAGACGTGGTCTCCCTCTCACTGTGCTTAGAGAGGCATCAGCTTCACCTCACTGATGATCCCCAACAAGGGTGAAACACGTGTATGGGGTTGCTGGTGGTACTCTCGTTCAGATTGGAATTGCCATTGTATTTCGGTGCTGGACTGCCCCTGGGCAGGACAAAGACTGATATGCAAATGGATATTTCCCATCTGTGAAAGGCACAGTGAGTAAAAGCAGTGGCCGCGAACTCTCAAGTGGTTAATAACCACTGAACAGGTTATCATGTCTGTTCTTGCGAGAGAGGGGCGCCCGCTACCTTTGTAAAATTATTTGTTAAGGAACCTGGGATTGGTAACCCTAGGTCTCCTGGGGGCAACCAGACGTGGTCTCCCTCTCACTGTGCTTAGAGAGGCATCAGCTTCACCTCACTGATGATCCCCAACAAGGGTGAAACACGTGTATGGGGTTGCTGGTGGTACTCTCGTTCAGATTGGAATTGCCATTGTATTTCGGTGCTGGACTGCCCCTGGGCAGGACAAAGACTGATATGCAAATGGATATTTCCCATCTGTGAAAGGCACAGTGAGTAAAAGCAGTGGCTGCGAACTCTCAAGTGGTTAATAACCACTGAACAGGTTATCATGTCTGTTCTTGCGAGAGAGGGGCGCCCGCTACCTTTGTAAAATTATTTGTTAAGGAACCTGGGATTGGTAACCCTAGGTCTCCTGGGGGCAACCAGACGTGGTCTCCCTCTCACTGTGCTTAGAGAGGCATCAGCTTCACCTCACTGATGATCCCCAACAAGGGTGAAACACGTGTATGGGGTTGCTGGTGGTACTCTCGTTCAGATTGGAATTGCCATTGTATTTCGGTGCTGGACTGCCCCTGGGCAGGACAAAGACTGATATGCAAATGGATATTTCCCATCTGTGAAAGGCACAGTGAGTAAAAGCAGTGGCTGTGAACTCTCAAGTGGTTAATAACCACTGAACAGGTTATCATGTCTGTTCTTGCGAGAGAGGGGCGCCCGCTACCTTTGTAAAATTCTCTGTGCACTGTATGTCTGACTCGAAGGGTAAGATGTCTGCAGATAGAAAATATGGGATTAAGGAACTGGGTTATTGAATGTCTCTCTCTTCTTCCCTTTCTCTTCTCCTGTAGAACCCCAAAGGTTAACGCTCTCACCTTAGGTAAGTGAACGCCGTGCTCTCCATCTGCCTCGGGGCAGGGTGCTGTAACCAGTTTCTTCACTGGATAAGGGGAGCGGGCCTCTTGACTTCAGAGGACTGCTGTCCGTCGTTTACTGCACAAATGGTAAGTTTCGAGTAATTCTAATGTCTTTAAAGTCTTTAGTAATGATGTTTCTCGTTTTGCAGGGTTCCGGCGATGGCGGATGACGGGCTGAAGTGAGTTGAAGATGGAGCCCGTGTGATGAATAAAAGCGCCTGGAAGCACGTAAGTAAGCGCTTGTTGCCTGCTTCACGATGCGCTCTAACTGTCTTTTTATTTTGCAGGTACAAGTTCGGAGCGGCTGCAGGGTGCCGGAATACCCACTGGGTTAGATGTGGAAAGGAGTAATGGCACGTGAGTATTAAAGTTCCCCAATGTCTTTAAACGCACCTTGTTTTGTCTTTCAGATGCGGGATGCAGCGCCGAAGGCCTCCGGAGCGTGCAAAGAGTTGGTAAGCTTTTGTCTTTCAGATGCCGGAATGCAGTGTGAAGACCTCCGGAGCGCACGAAGAGTAGGCAAGCCTTTGTCTTTCAGATGCCGGAATGCAGCGCGAGGCGTTGGTGACAGCCGATGGACCAGGTAAGTGAAGAGCTGTCACTGAAGACCGTAATGCTAACCTGTTCTTTCTTGTCTTTATAGGTGTTGCTGAAGACTGGATTCAGGATGGTAAGCCTTTTTCCTTAGGCCCAGGATCAGATGCAGAAGACACGATGAGCGTTCTGCTGCAGAGGATGCAGAATAACGCAAAGCAAGATTCATCCATCGGGTGTAGTTTAAATAGCCTCCTGTAGTGCTTAGGTGTCTCCTTCCACAGCCACGCCTAGGTAAGAAAAGAGTTCCTGCTTTCCAGAAGAGTTCCAGTGTTCTGAATCTAGGGAGTGGCTCCTGCCCCACCCAACAGGAAAAGTACTTCCAAACAGAAGAGGATCAGAGGCTCAACTGGCAGGCAAGTAAGCAGCATGGTCTGCTGCAGGTAAGTCCACCCAAGCATTATGAGCCCGGCGCTTCCAGCGCTGGGACTGGGCATATTTATAAGCCTGGTGCCACTGGCGCCAGGACTGGGTCCAAAAGGTCCCAATTGGGACTGGTTGGCACTCGGAACCTGGGTTATGGATCTGCTTCCAAGGGAGTTGGGAAAACCCTGACCTTTTGGAAGCAGAGATCATGACAGTACCCCCCCTCAAGGCCCCTCCCAAACCGGGCTTCTCCGGGGGTTTTGGCTTGTCAGGAAATGTTCGGTGAAATCTTTTGATTAGGCGAGGAGCGTGGACATATTCAGCAGGTTCCCAGGATCTCTCTTGGGGGCCGTAGCCTTTCCAGTCAATTAGGTAAAATAGTTTAGATTTGGAGATCTTGGAGTCCAGAATGCTTTTGACTTCAAACTCGAGTTCTCCATCAACTAGGATAGGTTTTGGAGATTTAGTTAGTCGGGTTTGAGGTTGCACGGGTTTAAATAGAGAGACGTGGAAGACCGGATGTATCTTCATGTGCGGGGGCAAGTCCAACTTGACCGCTACTGGGTTTACTATGGTAGTGATGGAATAGGGACCAAGGTATCTTGGGTTGAATGTGTGTGGCCCTTTTAGAGGTAGATATTTGGTGGATAACCAGACTTGATCCCCTACTTGATATTGAGGGGCTTCCTTCCGATGTTGACCTGCTCCTTTCTTGTATTGTTCTTTAGCCCTTTGAAGGTGAGAAACAGCTTCCTTAAAGGCTTGGGTGATTGTAGAATGCAGGTATTCTACTGCTGGTGTTTCAGGATCTTGGAGGGGATCCAATTCCGAGGTTCGAGGGTGACTGCCGTACAAAAGAAAAACCAGGGTTTTCCCAGTTCCCGAATGGACAGAGTTATTGTAGGCATATTCGGCTATCCAAAGGATGTCTTTCCAAGTTTTTTCAGTTTGTTGCAGCATGCAGCGTAAAAACTGTTCCAGAGTTTGATTGGTCCTCTCGGTTTGTCCGTCGGTCTGAGGGTGGTGACTGGTCGATAGTCTCACATCAATTTGAGCCGACCGACAGCAACTTCACCAAAAATGAGAAATAAATTGACTACCTCGATCCGAAATTAGAACCGAAGGAAAACCGTGCAGTCGGACGATGTTTTCGAGAAATTCTCGGGCCAGAGTTGCTGCTGTTGGCAAGCCTTTGAGCGGAATGAAATGCACCATCTTGGAGAATAAGTCCACGATTACTAGAATCGTATTGTATCCGGAGCATGGAGGTAGATCGGTGATGAAGTCCATAGAAAGCGTATGCCAAGGGCGAGGTGGGATGTCAATAGGGCGTAAGAGGCCTGCTGGTCTTTCCTTTTGACTCTTGTTTTGGGCGCATACTCCACAGGACATTATAAAGTCTCTGATATCTTTTTTCCAAGACGGCCACCAGAAGTAGCGCTTGATCTTTTCTGAGGTCTTGGCCATACCGGGATGTCCTTCCATTAAAGAATCGTGATAACAAGAGATTACTTTTTTCTGTAAATCTCTGCTGGGTAGGTATAATCGTTCTTGGAAATACAATAAGTTGTCCTTTACTGCAAAGTCCTTTCCCTGCAGATGCCAATTCTGTATGTCTGCTGGAGTTACAAGTTGCCTGGCTTTATCCTTAACTTCCTCTATGGATTCTGTGGCGATTACACCCAGAATTCTTTGTTCGGGAATGATTGGTACAGGTTTAGGGTTGATCAAGTGTTCTTCCACTCCCATCCGAGAAAGGGCATCAGCTTTACCGTTCTTTGTACCAAGTCGATAGGTAATTATGAAGTCAAACTCGGCAAAGAATAATGCCCAACGGAGTTGTCTAGAGGATTGGGCTTTTGCGGTTTTCAAATATTGCAGGTTTCGGTGATCCGTAGTCACAGTAACGGTGTGTCGGGCCCCCAGCAGATTATGCCGCCAAGCCTTAAAGGCAGACTTGATAGCCAGAAGTCCCTTGTCAGTAATCGTGTAATTGATTTCAGGAGGCGAGAATTTGCGGGACCAAAATGCCACGGGATGCAACTGATTGGTTACCGGGTCCTTTTGTGATAGAACTGCCCCCATGGCAAGGCTTGAAGCATCAGTTTCCACGATGTAGGGGAGTTCGGGGCGAGGGTGTTTTAAGATTGGTGCAGAGATAAATTTAGTCTTCAAATCCTGGAAAGCTTGTTCCGCCTCGGTAGACCATTCAAAACGTTTGTTTTTCTTTAACAAGGCAGTGATGGGCTGGACTATTTGAGAGAATTCGGGGATAAACCTGCGGTAAAAGTTAGCGAAGCCTAACATGCTTTGCACACCTTTTACGGAGGATGGTTATGGCCATTTGAGAACTGCATCGACCTTCTTTGAATCCATACGCACTCCGCCAGGTGATAATATGAATCCCAAGAATTCAACTTCAGTCACGTTGAAAACACATTTTTCCAACTTAGCGAAAAGTTTGTGTTGACGCAATCTTTCGAGGACCATTTTCACGTGTTTCCGATGTTCAGATTCCGATGAAGAATAAACGAGGATGTCGTCAATGTAAACAACAACACACACATCTATGAGCTCTCTGAGGACATCGTTCATAAAATATTGAAAGGCGGCCGGGGCATTGCAAAGTCCGAAGGGCATGACCTGATATTCAAATAGCCCATACTTGGTGCGGAAGGCCGTCTTCCATTCATCGCCCTCTTTTACTCGTACCAAGTGGTAAGCTCCTCTAAGATACAGCTTTGTATATATGCATGCTTTTCTGACTTGGTCCAGGAGTTCAGGGATCAAAGGTAACGGATATCTATTCTTAACTGTGATCTGGTTCAGGGAGCGATAATCTATACAAGTTCTAAGGTCTCCTTCCTTTTTTGGAACGAAGAACAAAGCTGAAGAAGCAGGGGACTTGGAAGGACGAATAAACCCATTTGCCAGGTATTGATCCAGGTATTGTCGAAGGTGAAGGTTCTCAGGCTCGGTGAGGGCATAAATTCTACTACAAGGAAGAGTAGATCCAGGTATCAGGTCTATCTGGCAGTCATAAGACCTATGAGGAGGTAGAGAGTTAGCCTGATCCTTCCGGAAAACATCTTAGTATTCTAGGTATTCGGGAGGTAACTGGGGAGTCTCTGAAGAAATTGCTGCCAGTGCAACACCAGGTGGAGGGTGACAAGTAGAGACACATTCTGGAAACTGGACCGCTCTTGCTCGCCAATCGATCAGAGGATTGTGTTTCTCTAACCAAGGTATTCCTAGAATAATCTGAAACTGAGGGGCCTTGATCACATCGAACACGATCTTCTCATGGTGTCCATCTTGACTTACTAGCGTCACCTCTTGAGTGGTATGCGTTACTGGCCCAGAGGCTATCTCCGTACCATCCACCGTAGTAATGACGTCCTTTACAGCCTTGGGACAAAGAGTTAGATTCATCCTCAAAACCATTTCATGATCCACATAATTGCCGATGGCACCGCTGTCGACGTAAGCTTCAATTGCATGTAACCGATCCGGATTATCAGGGCTAATGAGGACCATAGGTATCACGAAATGCGAGGTCACGGAACTGGTTTTCACGCTCGGCAAGAGGACCTCTATTCTTGTCGGGCGAGGTCGTTTCCCTGCTCAGAGTTTGTAACTTTGGTAACTGCAGCTCCTACTGCCTTCTTGGCAGGTTTCACCGGACAGTCTCGAAGAAAGTGCCCTGAGTTTCCGCAATAGAGGCATAATTGCAACTGTTTTCTCCTTTCCCTCTCCTTTTGTGTTAGAGGACCTTTCAGACCCCCTATTTGCATGGGTTCCCCGGAGTCTACTCCTTTGGAAGGAGTTGGCAGTTTGGAAAATACTCGAGCATCAAACTTGGAACGATCGGCCTTCCTGTTCTGCAGTCTGTGATCTATTTGAACGACTAAGTCTATATAGTCCGAACAATCTTGTGGGGGATTCACTACTTGGGCTAACACATCTTTGAGCTCTCCACGTAGACCTCTATAAAACAGCGTAATCCTTTTGTCCTCAGGCCATTGAGTTTCCACTATCAGTCTGTTGAAAGACGCAATATAAGCCAAAAGGTCTTGATTACCTTGTCGCAACGAAAGAAGCTCATTGTCCAAGGCCTGCCCCTGTGAATGTCTTGCGAACAGTTTTTCCATACTGAGCTGAAAAGCTTGAAAATCATGGAGGACCGGATCATCTTGATTTACTAGAGGGATCGACCAGTCTGCCGCATTGCCACTAAGGTACGAAAGCACAAAAGCTACTTTACCTTGATCAGTTGGAAAGGCTGCTGGCCGGCATAAGAAATGCAACCGGCACTGATTGATAAATACTGCAAACCTCTTTGGGTCACCAGAAAATCGTTGGGGCGGAGCCAGAGGTACATTCCCAGGTAGGTTGATCTGCACTGGATTCATAGATGATGTAGAAGGAAGATTTCCCCCAGAGGCGGTTAACGGGGTCTGTCCGGCTTGTGACTGTAGCAATTGTCTAGCGAGATCATCTGTTCGCTCCTTGGAAATAATCAGTTCCCTTCTTAGAGCGTTCGTTTCCTGACGGGCTGCATGCACTTCTGCCCTTAGTTCCCCAAGTAACTGGGCTAGCTGGTCGGTATCCGAGGTTTCCATAGCGCCTGGACGGGAGTTTTGTGGTAGGCTTTGCGTTCTGTAACGCTCACCTGATTCCCGTAGAGGCGCCGGTCTTGACTGGGTGTATACCGTATCTTCAAAGGTGATGTGTAACACACGGCTGGCTCTTTGGGCTGGACCTCTGTGCACTGTATGTCTGACTCGAAGGGTAAAATGTCTGCAGATAGAAAATATGGGATTAAGGAACTGGGTTATTGAATGTCTCTCTCTTCTTCCCTTTCTCTTCTCCTGTAGAACCCCAAAGGTTAACGCTCTCACCTTAGGTAAGTGAACGCCGTGCTCTCCATCTGCCTCGGGGCAGGGTGCTGTAACCAGTTTCTTCACTGGATAAGGGGAGCAGGCCTCTTGACTTCAGAGGACTGCTGTCCGTCGTTTACTGCACAAACGGTAAGTTTCGAGTAATTCTAATGTCTTTAAAGTCTTTAGTAATGATGTTTCTTGTTTTGCAGGGTTCCGGCGATGGCGGATGACGGGCTGAAGTGAGTTGAAGATGGAGCCCGTGTGATGAATAAAAGCGCCTGGAAGCACGTAAGTAAGCGCTTGTTGCCTGCTTCACGATGCGCTCTAACTGTCTTTTTATTTTGCAGGTACAAGTTCGGAGCGGCTGCAGGGTGCCGGAATACCCACTGGGTTAGATGTGGAAAGGAGTAATGGCACGTGAGTATTAAAGTTCCCCAATGTCTTTAAACGCACCTTGTTTTGTCTTTCAGATGCGGGATGCAGCGCCGAAGGCCTCCGGAGCGTGCGAAGAGTTGGTAAGCTTTTGTCTTTCAGATGCCGGAATGCAGTGTGAAGACCTCCGGAGCGCACGAAGAGTAGGTAAGCCTTTGTCTTTCAGATGCCGGAATGCAGCGCGAGGCGTTGGTGACAGCCGATGGACCAGGTAAGTGAAGAGCTGTCACTGAAGACCGTAATGCTAACCTGTTCTTTCTTGTCTTTATAGGTGTTGCTGAAGACTGGATTCAGGATGGTAAGCCTTTTTCCTTAGGCCCAGGATCAGATGCAGAAGACACGATGAGCGTTCTACTGCAGAGGATGCAGAATAACGCAAAGCAAGATTCATCCATCGGGTGTGGTTTAAATAGCCTCCTGTAGTGCTTAGGTGTCTCCTTCCACAGCCACGCCTAGGTAAGAAAAGAGTTCCTGCTTTCCAGAAGAGTTCCAGTGTTCTGAATCTAGGGAGTGGCTCCTGCCCCACCCAACAGGAAAAGTAGTTCCAAACAGAAGAGGATCAGAGGCTCAACTGGCAGGCAAGTAAGCAGCATGGTCTGCTGCAGGTAAGTCCACCCAAGCATTATGAGCCCGGCGCTTCCAGCGCTGGGACTGGGCATATTTATGAGCCTGGTGCCACTGGCGCCAGGACTGGGTCCAAAACGTCCCAATTGGGACTGGTTGGCACTCAGAACCTGGGTTATGGATCTGCTTCCAAGGGAGTTGGGAAAACCCTGACCTTTTGGAAGCAGAGATCATGACAGGTAAAAAGCCCTCGCTCTATAGGGAGAGGAGACAAACTTGCCTAAAAAAACATCTGGGACGGCTGCCTAAAAATCTTGAAGGAGACTTTCCTTAAGAAATCTGGGGGATCGCTGACATTACTGTCTGACGTTACCTGGTTTGGAAAGGACTGGGGATTACTACAAGATTATTTTACCTGGGAGACAGCAACTGGGAAAGCCGAAAAGCTGACTGAGTCCTGTGATTAAGGAGAGCCAAAGGGGGGATGGATGCTGGTGACTTTCCTTGACTAAAGTGCCTGACCAGACACCTGTGCGATCTCAGAACAATAAGAATAGTGACACTGCAGAATATGTATGTCTTGGACCTCTTCACTGCAATGGAAGGAGGCGTTTGTGTCAAGATAGGGACTTCATGCTGTACCTTAATATCTCCAAATGATGCGGATAACAGATTGCTTACCCAAGCAATAGATGCATTACATAATGTGTGCACCACCATGGAAAAGGAGGGTGGGGCCACGGCAAATGACTGGCTGAAATCGATTTTGTCTTGTGTAACTTCTTGGGTGGATATGTTTTTAAATTACTGATACTGGTTCTGGTTCTGCTAATTGTGCTCTTTTTCAGCTGCCATCTGATCGTGGGATGCTGTAAGAAAACAGTTGGTAAGTTTATGCCAATGATGCCACTCACACTGCAACCTATTAAAACACACCTCTCTTGAAAGATGTTGAAACTCAAGTGGGGAGAACTGGTGAGGTGAAGCCTGGCAAGCATCACAAGGTTAGAGCAGAACACCCAATTGGGCCACTGGGAACACTTCTTGCCCACCCACACAATACTGAGAATTGCATAGAAACCCATGTCGATTGTGAAAGAAATGGGGATTTATTTGCCTTACCATGCAGCCCGGGAGAGTATGGAGGGGTCTCCAGAAATGTTAGAAAGAAGTGGATCCGTTTGATAAGATAAGAGACACGTGTAGAGTAGTTGATAAATCAACAAAAGGGGCAATGTAGCAATGGGGATGCATTACTAAATGGGCAATGTAGAAATGGGGATGCACTATCAAAACACCAAACGTAACAGGAAGTATAGGCTCTAAGAATTGTATCCGCCTGAGAAGCTCTGACAAGTTGACCAAGGTTAGGCCATTTTACTGAATCAAGTCCTTCTTGAATTTCACTATCATTTTAACACCACCAAGTATACCATTCTATCACATTAGGCCTAATATCTAACACTAAGATGACATGGTCTGCTTTTCTGCTGCTTTAGAGGTAGTTACTGATATTGAGATGATAGATTTTGCCATTCACAACACTAGGCAGATTTCTGAATGGTCTGTCATTTACTAAAATCAAACTGCAGGTCCTGCTTCCCTTCAGGGAAAACCATGATGCCAGAAAATGTGATGGAGTGGCAGGACACTAACTATTGTTTCAAGAATTATACCCTGACTGTTCCTTCTCATGAAGCTGTTCCCAGGACATTTGAGCATTCCACAAAATAATAGTATCTGTCCTTGCTGCAGAGAGGACAAAGACAAGGGTCACTACAAGGGCATTTGTTCATTGTGATCAAAGACCTTGTGTAGAGATGATGCCAGTACACTAAGCCAGGCAGTGTTTCTACTGTCCTCTATCAATTCCTAGTAATGCTGGGTACATGCTAGTGTGGCTTAGAAACACATACAAATATGATACATTAGTTCTCCAACAGTGGTGCTTTAGCTGCACTTCTCATGAAGGCATCTGCTTCCCAAGAGATATGTGGTCCTGTCAAGAAGACTATGTGCCGGAGATGGCAACATGTAACACCAAAATAATTGCAAAAAGTATGTTACAGCTTGAGGGGCTGCAAGGCCTGAGAACGAGGGGGTGCCAAGATGATAGGTTCCATGGGAGAGAAGCTTGCTGTTTCAAGTTTGTTGCCATAGGGGGTTGTTTTAACTTTTTCTGTTAATTATGCAATTAGGACATCTGCAGGGGGATGCACCCACTATGTCACTAGGATTTCCCTGATTAATAAAATGTGATAATGTATATTGTATGTAGGTACTCATATATGTGGGAGACATTGGGGATGAAGGAATTATGATACACCTGATATTTTGTATTGTATGTTAATCCTTTGGTTTTTACCTATACATTCTGTACCCCAATGTGGCCGGGTCGAGTTTTCAGTTTTTCAGTTCTGTGGAGCTGACTGACTCTCCCAGCCATTTGATTGTATGTATTAAAGCAGTTTTCCTTGCAACCCGTGCCTCTCATTATTGTTTTCTTGGATTTCATTTTTGGGTCTAAACCACAGATAATCTAGTGATGTCAACATATGTTTTCATGCAGCAAACGTCCAAACCTAAAATATTATTTTGTACACAGGAATTGTGACTAAAAAAACATTGAAGCACTGATATGCTACACATTTGATAATAGGCCCAACTTCTGACTGAAACAGCATTAGGATACGGTTATGTAGTGTTCCCCTGATTGTAAAGACATACGTATTGATGTGTGGCTGAATGACATACATCGGTATAAAGAACATTCTTTCACCCATTTAAATCATTCAGTACAATCCTACGGGAGTGAGCCCCTTAAAATAACCACGCAAATACACTGTTTCATGAATCATTTATTATACATCATCTGACAAAGACCTCCATTATCAATGTACACAGTTCTATATTTACATATGTATCGGGGTTCTCTGTTACCACCTCTTGGGTCGATCTACACACTTTGCAGCTCACACTCTTGATGCTACTCTTCATGTCTAACTGGTGCTTTTCCTGCCAGTGAATAGCAAGTGGAATTATTTAATCTTGACTTCCAATGGAGCGTAGGTGTTCCCCAATTTGAAAACTTACCTCCCGAATAATACATACGGTTACAGATGCATAATATTGCATATAGAACGAATTTAGTTCTAAAGTTAATAAAGACTTTGATGGTACAAGGCTCCTATATATTAATGGCGAGTGACTGAAATTTGTGGCATACAGGCATATGCTACGGTTCCAAGTGATAATATCCCCACAAAAATGTTGCCATGCAAATAATTGCCCCAAAAATGGCAATTTTTTCCAGGGACATTATTACATGGAACATGCATGGGACACCCCTGCAGCCCACAAAACCATTTTTTTCAAGGGGACCCGCTGCCCCTTTCCCTATATATATGGTCACCTATATAATGTCACCACAAACCTTTCTCAGTTACATTATGTACGGTGACCATATATATATAAGGGAAATGATCACCTGATACCCATGCTACATGTCCTACTCTTGTAAAAACAAAATAAATTAGAATGAAGCCACTTTGTTTTTGGGGCCTGCAGATGGTTTCAAATAAGAGCGATTCAACATGGTTTTCAAGTTTGGTGCTCTTGCATACACAAAGGTTGGTACCTCCTTCATGTAATTACTTAGATCTTGTTCAAGTAATAATAAATGGCAATGTTTAAAAATAAATCTTATTATGTGGAGTTCAGTGTTTGATCATTCTGACTAAATCTGTAGTATTTGTGTCTGATTTGTCAGTTTGGTTTCAATACATTTTTTATTTCCATGCTAGCTCCTTCCTGCTGGGCTGAAATGAGGGTATCTGTTGCGTAGCAATACGTGGTTCTACGCATGCACGTCCCATAACGAGGCTCGCGCATGCGCGTTTTCAATAAAGACGGTCCCGGCCGGCAGTTCGCGCCGGAGTCCAGAGCAGCAACACGTCTCCGGCGTGTCTCTTAGCGCGCGTGTTGCGTGTGTGTGTGTGCCTACAGGTGGGGCCTGCCATCGCCCCACACCATCACAGTATCCTTATCATAGCCTCGTGTCCGAAAACTGTTTATTAGAAGTTCGCATTCCCCAATAAATATTCTTGTTCTACGAGCCCGTACAAACTTCCCATTGGGAATATTCTTAATCACGTTCCTCTGATGGCAAATCAAATTAACCTCAGTGGGCTTTCTGTATGCGGTCGAATGGATCTTGTTATGCTGGACAAAAAGGTGTACATCCAGGAAATCAATTTCTAAAGAATGGGAAGTACATGTAAAGTTGTTGTCAATTTCCTTTTTAATCAGATATTCTAAAAACTGCAATAGTGAATTCTTACTCTATTGCCAAATAAGAAGTATGTCATCACTAAACCTATACCTGGTTTTGATGTTGGGATAAGATTAATTATTGAGAAATGGAGCAGTGCCTTACCACAGTCTTCTCTTGTCTGCACCCTGATCAACGCAAGTCCCATTGCTGCCCACGCACTTGACGTTCATGATCTCATAATTGCAAACAATATAGATCATATATGTACCACAACCGGGACCAGCATCACACGATATGGGGCGGTGGCACCCACCGCCTGTGACCCCAACCCCTGAGCCTGCAGTCAAAAGCAAGGGAATTGGTTGCACCGCTTAGCTGACAAAATCTAGGCAGATATGTTTTGCGTATGTTGCATATCATGTACACGGGCTGAATTGGAAAGTCACGACAATCCACGACTTTACAGCAGGCGGGGAAATTGACACATTTGGTTGTGCTGCTGTTTTATATTTGGTTGCAACATCCATGGTGTGATTCACAAAGGATTAATTTCATTTGTGAGCACAATTATGCATGCACAAGTATAACATTCTCCAATGGGGCATTCTCAGTTATAAATGTATAATGTGTGCATGCATATTCCCCTTGTAACCCCATTGTACATGAGTGCAAAACTGTGCATGCTGGGGTGTGCTTTAAAATCTATTGTCACATACCATACTCATAAACCCATTATGCTCCCAAATGTGAGCAAGCAAATGCATCAGCATTGACCTGTTTTGGTACCAACAGGCACTGAGGTATTTGCAAGGTCCAAAAGGATCCTAGGTAACCCTTTTTGCACTTTGCCATTACCTTTGGAAATTAACTGCTAGGGGCAGACAAGTATGTCCTTGATTTATGTAATTTTGCATTTCAGTTCCTTTAAGACCAATATTGCAGAATTGGTTATATATAAAGTGCTGAATGGATGTGTTTGGACTGATCCATCATTTGTAACAGCCCTTAGGAGGGAGCAGGGAGCAAACTTAAGATTAAATGTCCCTATTATGTTTAACTACAAATCTCACCCTACTATCAACATTCACTCTATGGAAGTGAGTCTGCCTGGACCTGTGGTCTTTTCCACTGTGAGAAGGTTTTTGGCGGCAATCACACACTGGCATGACTTTGGAAGGGGGTGGCATTACCATCTCCATGATAACCTGGGAATCACTGGTCATGCTCTGGCGTGGCTGACCTCTTTCCTCTCCGACCGACTCTCCCAGGTCCAACTTGGGTCCTTCCTCTCCGATATCTTTTTCTCCACCTCTGGTGTCCCCCAGGGATCTTACCTCTCTCCCTGGCTGTTCAACCAATACCTGGCACTCCTCGCCCACCGCATCATGCTCTCAGCCCCAATTTGCAGTGCTATGCGGATGATACCCAGCTCATTTTCAGGCTACCCTCGGCCTCCTCCTCTCCTTCCCTCATCTCTGACTGCCTGTTTCCTATCCAGGAGTGGTGTGCCACCAATGACTTCTGCCTCAATGCCAGTAAAACTGAGAGTTTACTCATTGGCACACCCACTCCCTCCTTCCCTGCAGCTCTCTGGCCGGCCTCTCTTGACCCTCTTCCTGCTCCCACCTGCAAGGATAAAAACCTCGGGGCCATCTTCAACTCTACACTCTCCTTCTCTCCTCACATCTCTGACGTCTCTAAGAAGTCACACTACCAGCTACACCTCCTCAGAGATATTCTTCCTTTTCTTTCCCCAGAAGCTCACCGTCTCCAGAGCCCTGGTTCTCTCTAGGCTGGACTATTGTAACAGCCTCTATCTAAATCTGCCTGCCTCTACTCTCCGCCCTCTGTAACTTATCCAGAAGAGGACTGCGATACTTGTCCTTGGCCTCAAGCCCAGGGATCGTATCTCTCCAGGACTGAAATCTCTGCACTAGCTCCCAGTGGCTGCGAGGATTAAGTTAAAAACACTCTGCATTGTCCACAAGGCCGTCTGGGGCCTGGGGCCACATTACCTTCAACTCTCTCTTCCCAAATATCTTCCTTCTCGAGCTCTTCACTCATTCACCTCCAACTCCCTCAGGGTCAGCCGCTTCTCCAAGCAACAAGTTGGGGGTAGATCTCTCTACGCAGCAGGGGCCTCCCTCTGGAACAGCCTTCCTGCCTCCCTGAAACTTCAGGAGAACCATCTCCGGTTCCGGAAGCACCTCAAATCCTTCCTCTTTGCTTTGACATTCTCTCCCCCTCTCCCCTGCTGAATTCCTGGTAGAAACTGCACTGGTTACCTGGCCACCCATTCTGATCTCGGGCCCAGGCATACCAGCACTGCCTCCCTGGCAACCCCTGCACCTGTGGACTGTTACTCTGTATCCCTACAGTCCCCCCCCCAGCACCTATGTTGCTCTTACCTTGCACTTGCCACCATCAGGCCATTTTATTTATCTTATTTATTCTACTATCCCTGTACTGCACTTTCCCCTCTCCCTTCCCCCACGCACTTTTCCCTTTCCCCCTTCCCATGCATTTTTGCGCAATCTGAATGACACCTGGCCTAGTAGGATCGTTGTCTGTATTCCCTCTGTGCCCCCTCCCTTGCCTCATCGCTCCTCGAAACAGGTTTAGGCACGTTAAAAATGCCATATCATATCCTATCATATCATTATCCCCTTAATGGAGCAGGGTCCAGTCGGCGAGTGCAGATGGTTGGATAACTCGTCATGTCATCTCTTAAAGTACTTAAGAAAAACTATTTTGACTTCAATGGCACCTTTTACCAACATACCAAAGGTACAGTGATTGGAGCAATTATGGCTCCAAGCATAGCCAACCTGTACGTAGAAACCTTTGAGAAAACACATATCTACAACAACACCAATCCCTTCAAAAACAATATCAAGAAGTGGATGCAGTATATCGATGACATCCTCATGATATGGGAAGGTTCTGCACAAGACACAACACTATTTTTCAACTGGCTCAATTCACTTAACCCCCACCTCAAATTCACCATGACAGTGAATAACCAGACCACACATTTTTGGGATCTAACAATTTTCCACCAGGAAGGCAAACTCTTAGTGAAACCATACCACAAACCCACAGACAAGCTTTGCAAATTCTTGTAACTGGTGCGCCCTGATACCCCCGGGTATGGTGTGCATTACAAACAAACAAACAAGAATTCACTCTTGGATTACACCAGCAACCATGTGAAGCAGCTCCGTGACAACCTGCAATTCGGACAGTTCCTCAGGTTAAAAAGGAACAGCTCGCAGATCTCCACCTTTGAAGAGGAAGCACAGACACTTACCACCAGACTACGAAGAAGAGGTTACCCCAAGAAAACGATTATGAGGGCATCTAAAAGGGTTAGTAATAACAAAAGGGAAGCACTCTTTGAAAAAAAAGCAAGACAAACCACAAGAAGAGAGAATAGTCTGTGCCAGCACATTCACTGACATGAGCCTGAAAATCAGAAATGTAGTCCAAAAACACCGGAAGAACTTGTAGCAAGCTCAGAACCAATCACAACCCCATTGAAAGAAGTATCACACTGTGGAGAATGGACAAACCAAAAGGACACCGTGCGATATGTGTGGGGTGTGCAAAATGAAAACTAAAAGCAAAGAAGTGGACATTGGCACTAACAGAAAATGGGTACAGAGGACATTGTCCAACTGTAATACAAATCATTTTATCTATCTTATGAAATGCCCATGTGGACTTCCCTACATGGGCAAAACCAACAGAAAAGTTAAAACCAGAATTATTGAACATCGTAGCTGTTTGAAGAACAAAATCAAAAAGGCACCCATGGTGAAGCACCTCATGAAAAAGAACCATGGATATGAAGAATTCACATGGACATTCCTGCAAGTCATTAAGGGGGACAGCTCAATATACATGGAAAATGTACTCCTCAAAAAAGAGCAAGAAATGATCTACATCATAGGCAGCGAAACCAAAGGACTAAACAAGGCCATTGAATGGCACAAAATAAAAAGTTGAACTACAGGAAAATAGCAATAGGGGCCACTCCTTGACCTGGGCCACCCCTGCCACCTATAACAGACACCTTCCTTCCAGTGTGTTCCCTACCATCGGACCATGCAGAACACTTTTAAAAGCAATGTATCCATCACAGGATAAGACATGGAATCTGCAAATAATACAAGGATCCTCCTCTGTTTATATCAATAGAGTAAATAGAGTACGTCGTTTGCGGCTCCGAACGTACCCAATGGTCGTGACCCAACTCATAACAGTGAGTCCACCATTAAAGGGGACCATCATCAGTAAGAATACACTACCAACATGCAATTGGATGCATAGAGTTGGTCTCCAGAAGGTTTTCCATTACCACTATGGACATTCAAAGATGGTGCCCAGTGTGGAAGCCCGACTAACAACAGCGAAAAAGGACACAACACCTCCCATATGCGAATGGTTTCCTAGCAACCGATGCCGACTGCCTGCAAACTCGACGAGCGAAATGCTGTGACATCCCCGGCGGCAGCCTCTACTAGCCGTCTGGAGCCTATATAGGTGATCCGTGGAGCGTAAAGACGCATCCAAATGGGAATTCAAATCCACAACAAGGTCAGATGAAAGCAGATTTAATGTTAAAAAAAAATGGAATGAGCACGTGCTGAGCTAAGCAGTTAGATTCACCGCCGGCATCATGACAAAGCAGTCTAACACTAGCCTTCTGCTATCTCCACAGATCAGCATGCAGATTGACGCGCTAAAGCGAACTTATAACAAGTACCAGAAGGACCTGACTCCAGAAGCATTGCATACTCACGTGCCAGTAATATCGCAAGATCGCATCTTACTTTGCACAAAACACACAAGTCGTATCCTTGAAATTTGGAAGTGCTATTTATCAAGTACTGGACCTGAACGGACCCTCTGTACCTCAATTGCAGGAGGAATTCCGAACTCCAATACCCCCTTTGAAGAGCAAGACCAAGACGAGAATAGAGGAGCCAGCACCACATACCAAATTAACAGGCGCCTCTGACGCTGTGCCATTTGTCCGCAGAAGATAACCCACGTTAAAGAAACTGGGTGGGTATTCTCCACTCTCAACCAAAAACCTCAACATATGTTCTGTAGTAGTAATGTGTTGCTAAGTCTAGACGGCTTACACAAGCAACAGTAAAAGCATATTCTCATGCTTATTTCCTAGCTAGTCACCGAAAAGGACACTCAAGAGTCCCGGCAACCACTAATCACAGTGATGACTGAAATCACAAAAACTTTGCAGTTAACTTACTACCGACAAAGGTCTTTAGCTCAGTATTAGAAGCTAGAATAAAAACACAGCAATAATAGCTTACACTATTCATGTTTGTTTTGTATCTGACAGGTCAAGAATAATTGCTAGAAAAAGAATGCATTACCTTTTGCAAACACCACAGCGAATCATGCGTTTTTATACCTCTGGGTGACAAACTCCTGATGAATGTTCAACATTAATGTATATAAGAACTGAAACATGTTGAGATCACAAACTGTGATTTAGTACAGTGTTAAGAGAGCAAGACGAGCAATAAACTCATGTAGAACTTCTGGTCTTCTGGTTCCGACACTTTATGAACCAGGAGAAAACCATTTTGAAAATGTGATTTACCCTCACGTATATTGTGCTACCCAGGGCACCTCCGTGGAGATTGTAAACGAGAGGACTATTTCATAGTACCTTGTGTTTGTGTTTTAATTTTTTATTACTTTATGTATTATGGTATCAATGATTAAATCGTTTTTTTTTAAATACTGAAAGATTCATCTGCACAATCTTTTCAGTTCCTTGAATTGTCAGATTAGTCTCTATCTCATGAGTGTTACCAATTGAACATACCCGGAATTAGATAGATACTGCACTCAGTTATTTGTTCTATGGGTACACCACAGGGTTCCTCCATTATTTTTTGGATCTCTTAAAGTATCCCATGGAGAGTGGAGAGAGTGGTCTGTGCTGTGAAACCAAAATTCTTTAGAAGGGTTTCTGCTGAACCATCCCTGAATTATTTTGATTTTGCAATTTGTTCCATCTGTGTATTTGAACATTCTGTAGAACTCATGAAGAATGCACTACTTTTTGATGCATGTCCACCAGAGCTTTTAAGATAGGAGCCTTACGCTTTCTAGCACAATGTCAGGTGGGGGAGTGAATTTGGCTGGCTGGATATAAAATATCATGACTGGTGGAGAGTATGGTATTAAAGTCGGGGAGAAAACACAAAAAGCAGTCAACCCACTACTACAATTTCACACAGGTGCTCAGTGGGAGTCAACAAGAACAGCACGAAAAAGGAACCCTTGCAATGTTTCAGAAATGCAGAAAACTAAAGTAACAGATATGCAATGCACTCGCATACTCAAGGTACAGGTTTATTAACAAAAATACAGTTTAGCTAAATTATGCGCATGAGTTAAACAAATCAAACTTATAAATATTGCTACCCAACTTCAGACAAGGTGTTAGATCACCTTGCGGGGGAAAACAAACTCTGACCACCATTCAAGCATCAACACTCATACCAACAATTATACCAAGCACATACTCACACCAATAGAGCATACTGGATAACAGAAGAGGAAATTACACAATTCGGGAGCTTAACAATGAAAGCAAGCTTACTGCGCTGGTATGCAAGTCGGCTATATGTGATTATTTCTTAGCTGAAAATGTTGATTCCGAAAATTACAGATTCGAAATGTATGGCATGAAATAATCACTTGCATCAGTCTCACCCACTAACCCTCCACCCCTCTAACCCTAAAACATACCTCTGGTGGCCCACTTACCTGTTGTTCTTCTCCATGGCCCTCATTACGACCCTGGCGGAAAGTGACTGACCGGACCGCCACAGCGTAAATAGCGTTTCCGCCATTGCACGATGGAGCAAAGTGCGGCCCATTCCGACCCATCGGGCACGAGCACCACGGCATGGCGGAAGTGCAAAGTCCGCGATGGCGGAAATGACCCCAAAACGGCCCACACCGCCGCCGTACGGCGCCCTAGGTGCAATACCGCCACCCATCACAGCGGACACCGCAGTGTGCGCCTACCGGAAAGTACGGTGACCGTAAATATACGGAAACGGAAGTAAAAACATGGGCCCGGAACGGGAAACATCCCGCCGTACACCTATAAAACCACAAAAACCACACAACCACTAAAAACACTACCCTGAGACACACCCCAACCCGTCATCCACCCTAGCGAAACCAAGAAAAATGGGAAAAGTAGCGAAGAAAGCGTGCGACCGCAAGCGGCAGGTCCACTTCTCCCGTGAGGAACTCACCGTGCTAACAGAGACCCTCCAGGAGAATGCTGCCGTCGTCTTCTCCACGCAAATGACCAGGACGGCACTTGCGAACAAGAAGGCCATATGGGCTCTGGTGGCACAGCGGGTAAGTGCGGTGGGGACCGCACCCCGCAACCCACAGCAATGCAGAAAGCGATGGGACGACCTGCGGATACGCGTCCGCAGCATACTCTCTGCCAACCGCAACATTGCCACAGCCACCGGGGGAGGTCCTGAATCACCCATCAAGTTGACCCCCTGGGAAGAAATCTGTGCCTCCACCATCGGAATGGAGAGCATAGAGGGAGTCGGAGGGATGGAGAAAGGAGTGCAGACATCCGAAGATTCAGGTAGGTGGGCCAGATAAAACAATGCTAAATCCACAATGTCCAATCATGTGAAGTACCATGTGTCCACATAGTGCAACAGAAACACATGTCCAGGAGAACGTCCACACACATCGGCCTGATAGCGCACTTTAAAACTCACAATAAATACATAAATAATTAAAAACCCCTAAAACACACACTACACGTGCAGCAGGCTCACCCTAACTGCAGGCTGCCAAACAACTGCACCCTCACTCCACACACAAATGAAACCACCTCCAAGGCCCCGACCCAAATCACCCTCAGGTACCACCCCAATGCATGTGATACAATGCCATTCCAATACCCACAGACCCATTAATAACCCTCGCCCTCCTTTACTCCACCACAGGGTCCGATCCAAACGACGAGCTTCAGGACACCCCTACCAGCACACCTGCAAAGAGGGCCAAGACCAACGGCCAAAGACCCTCCACCTCAGCTGCACGCATCAAGACACGGCAGCAGCACAAATCAGGTGGCAGCACAGAGGAGGGAACATCAACAGGCACCCCAGCAGCCAGCATGCCCACAACACCACCACCACAGGTCCCCCCAACGGATGCCACAGAAGGCACTGCCTCTGGTGGCAGCAGCACCATAGGTGACACCCCATTGATGGCAGCATGCTCCGACACAGAAGACGGGGATGTCGAAGTCAGATCCATCCATGACCTGTCCCAATCCCCCTGTCTGTCCCATCCCGTACAACATGAGGATACCACGCAGGGGCACCCACAAGACGACGACTGGCCATCCCCCACAAGCCCTGTGGCAAGGCAACATGAGGTCAACAGCCCCTCTGTGACACCCCCGCAAATGGCCATGGCCCAGCAGAGGCAACAGTCCCTCGACCAGTTAATCGTGCAACAGCAGCAACTGGCCACGCTCCTCAAGGACCATGCCGATGAATGTGGGGGCACTAAGGCAGACATAGAAACATCAACTGAGACACTTAGGGCAGAAATGGAGAGAAGTACAGAGACACTAAGGGCACAAATGGAGAGTAGCACCGAGAGCCTGAGAGTACAAATGGAGAGTGGCACCGAGAGCCTGAGAGTCCAAATGGAGAGAAGCACCGCGAGCCTGAGGGGGGAACTGCATGCGACGTCCAAAGACGTATGTGCCGAACTTGCCGCAGTGCGCCGTGTGCTCACTGAGCTCTCACAAACCCTTAGGGACATGCATGGACGTGAGCAGGCAGAGACATCATCCGTTGCAAGTTCCGTCCAGGGCAGCCCCCAACGTAGATCTGGGAGGAACCTGCGCTCCACAGGCAGGGGTGCCCCTGATACCCGCAGAGGGGGCTTGCAATAGCGACAGCCCACTGACAATGAGCATCTTTGGACACTGGTGTTCGGGGGGGAGGTAGGAGGGTGGAGGGGGTGTGTTGGGCTCACTTGGGTGGCGGGTCGATAGGGTGTTCAACATGATATCACATATGCCATAAACAGTGCACGATCAACCAATGAGATGTGTGGACAATGATCTTTGTGTACTAGGCCATCATAGGCGTACAGTCCATATTGTGCATGTACCAGACACACACAGTGCCACGAGTCCCGTGTCCATGTATCAGCCACCAGGCGTGAGTGCTAGAAGCATGCATCAATGAGATGCTGACGAATGTCACGGCCCTCCGGTGCCTCGCAGACTCCTTGAGGTGCTGCCACATCCCCACCCTCATCATGACCATCATCAGGTGCTTGCAGTTCTGCGTCAGGGGGCATGGGCACATTTCTACGTACGCACATGTTGTGGAGCATGACACATGCCATGACCATCTTTGCAACCTTCTCATGGCGGTACAGGAGTGCCCCGCCAGACCTGCTGAGGCAGCGGAAACGAGTCTTCAGTAGGCCGAATGCCTGTTCAATGACTACACGGGTACGTGAGTGGGCATGGTTGTAGTCCTCCTCATGCTGGTCCCGTGGGTTCCGGACTGGTGTGAGGAGCCATCTCTTCAGTGGATACCCAGCATCACCTGTATGTGGACGATAAACGTATGATGTGGAATGCCATTGCTACGTACGCACACACCCCCCCCCCCTTCCTGCCAGGTCATTGCCGAATCACATACCCCACATTATCATGCATGTAATGAGACTCACCGAGTAGCCAGGATCTGTTCCCTGCGTGTCGCTCCATGTAGCGTGGTATAGTAGAGTTCCTCAAGACCATAGAATCATGGGTTGATCCAGGGAATCTGGCACAACAATGTGTAATGATCCTGTTGGAGTCACACACCATTTGTACATTCAGGGAATGAAATTGTTTTCGGTTGCGGTACTGGGCCTCCATGGCATGTGGGACGACCAATTCCACATGGGTGCAGTCGATGGCACCAATGCAACCCGGTATGCCGGCAAGTGCATGGAATCCCACTTTTGTGTTGGTAATTTCCTGCTCCGAGCGTGGTAGAGAGATGTAGTCGTCTGCGTGCTGCAGGAGGGCATCGAGCACTTGCAATAGTGTCCGTGAGAACAGTGGCTGAGAAATGCCATGCAACTGTCCGACTGTGTGCTGGTAGGTGCCTGTGGCCAGGAAGTGGAGTACAGACACCACCTTCAGTAGGGGTGGGATGGCGGTTGGGCTATCTATCACGCTGACAAGGTCAGCCTGTGTCATGTCCACAATGGCGGCTATGGTGTCCCGGTCCAAACGGTAGAGGGTGTGGATCTGCTCATCAGTGAGGTTGAACGGATGTGCTCGGAGGCGTGGGATTGCGGGCTGCCTGCGTGGTGGTAGTGGCTGTGCTGGCGGCCCTTGCTGGCCCTGCCTTGGCCTCCTCCTCCTCCTGCGTCTCCTCCGTGCGGCCGGTTGTAGTTGGTGTTCGTCTTCTTCTTGGAGTTGGAGTACCTGCAGTGCTATCAGGTCCCCCAGGGCCAACATCGCGAGTCCTGCCGGTAGCATTTCGGAGTGGGTGTGGTTGTGGGAGGAGACTGGGTGTGCAATTTATGTGTTTTTAGGCTGTATGGCCTCCACCTGTGGTGATACATTCCACCTGTGCAAGCTGCTCTCCCCTTTGGCCGAGCACGTCCCGCACACAACGCTGCAATTCGAGGAATGGCATCTTGCTATTGCAATCATGTATTTGTACCCGATGGCCGTGTAACATTTGTTGATATGTACATTCGGCTATGGTCCCATTGTTTCACATACAATCTTTGCAGTCGCGAACAGACTTGTGATGGGTCAGTGGAACGTAGTACTCGAGTAACGGTGGGCCCTCATGCATCACTGTACCGAGTTGCACCGACGGGCGGGGCGTCCCATTTGTGGGTGAAGGCAGTTGCCATTTTCACACACAGCCGCACTAGATGGATTAATTTGTGATTTCAAACGGCCACAGATGCCTTTTCGACGTGATGTTGCAAATGAGGAATTCGAAGGGCGGCGCTTTCGGTTTTCAGCTAGCGGCGAGGAGATGCCCACAGGTCTGACTGCAAATATAACGTTCTATTGTTCAATGTCCTTGAGACAGGGGCCATGGCGAGGATGCAATGATTGATATGAATAGTTTGGGATGCGCAATAGCGACGTGGGCGATGAGGCCGGACGTTCCCAAATACATGTTACTTCACAACACTGGAATTACGGGCTGGGGCACTGTGGATTTTGCAGGCTGCATAACGCACAGACTCAATGGATATTTCTAATGTTATGTGAGTAAATATTCAGGCGTTTTTATACCGGGATGAGGGAATGATGAATGGATGCATGGGCAGGTGATTTGATACAGAGTTTGCCATGTATAGGGCTTCTTGGAATCTATCCGCCTCCCCTGCGCTATGTGATGCAGGGCTGCCATAGTGGGACCATCGTCTATCTGGCCTTGTTGAGCCCTCCCTGTCTCGACGCGCCTTCAGACACTTGTGTCCATGCACGTTAACAATCCCATCTGATGGATTCTGTTTTCACAGACGCATGCACAGGTACACTCGTTTGTGATGGTGTTTACACCTCGATATAGATGGTTATGAGTCGCAAGTGGTTTTGGGGTGGTGATGATCCTTTGGAGTGGGCTAGCATGCATATGGCTGTGGATTTAGTGTGATCATTGAAGTGAGTTGTTCGAATGTAGTTCTGATGGCCATTCTGTTCTTTTTCTTTTCTTTTGGTTGACAGGTATCTCCTCCCCTTTTGCCACTGCCATCTGTATGCCACTCCTGCAGATGGCTTTTACTCCCGACACCTGCTGCTTCGTGTTAATCAGTGGAGCAGCATTACGATCTTATGGGACGATCGCCAATGGGCCACATGCCCTTACGCAGTACTAGTGGCTCGGAGCAACATTTCGGCCTTTCAGCTGGACTAGTGCCTCCCCATTGGGATGGCCCTGCGGTTCTGTGCGCTTCCATGTTGCCTTTTCGTACGTGAATGTGGCTCTGTGTACCATGATGGAACAGGGCGTCACACAAGTAGTAGCTGGTCATTTCTTGCGGATGCAGCCCACAATGGTGAAATGTGTTTTGGAGTTCATGGCCTAATGGCTGTATGGGCTTGGTGATTTTGTTGTGCATTAAATTTCTATTCTGATATGGGCCGTGTAGCGTTCTTCTTTGCGAGTGATGTGGCATATTCCTATTTGGGGAGCGATGTATTGTGAGGAGATCTGCATTGGGTTCCAGCTTCGGAGTTTAGTTGCGTGGTACTGTGCTGGGCGCGTTTGCCTACGAAGCCCAGTGAGGTCAGGGATGGGGGCTGCCAATATGACTGTTTGAATGTTGTCATGCTCAGGGGCGGGGGATTGGGTTTTGTGTAACAGATGCCGGTCAGCCAGGTGGACTGGTGGAATGATGTGATTTTCGGAATATTGCTGGTCACAGGTGCCTGTGTTTGCGTGCGTTTCTGGGGGGGGGACTGTGGTCATGTCCATTGGAATGGCTTCTGTATTCGTGCCATCTGTGCCCTCCAGCTCCCATTGGCCCCTCTTGTGATTCTTTTGTTCGTTGGCATGCATGGGTGACTTGTACATTTCACTGGTTGCATTGTGACTTCATTGCACCTACGGGGAGTTGTACTTTGTGGGCAGGGAGCGGTGTACAGGCACTCAGTGGGGCCGTTTACGGTTGATTCGCGATGCCGTACTTCTCACCATGGCGGAATGGTACTTTCCGCCATGCTTGATGGCGTTAGGTACATGTCCGCTAGGGTCGGAATTCGCGTACCCTTGCGCCATGGTGGTATTTGCGGTTTGGCATGGCGCGCGCGCGCGTACTTGGTGCAGTTAGCGTTGGCGTTCACTACGGTGTCGCTAATGGCTTCGTACTTTGCGGTGACGGGTCATAGTCGCACCGAGCGCTATTCGATGGCGGTATTGCATTTCCGCCATCGTTTTTCGATTTCCGCCAGGGTCGTAATGAGGGCCCATGTCTCTTTCCGTACGACGTGAGTTCCTCCTCCCCACTGAGGGGGCGAACTTTCACTTCAGGGTCCGTTTTTATTTTTTTCTTTGTTTGTCCCCCGCTTTCCTTTTTATGGATGCGGGGGACACCCATGCACCCCACTAATTCCCATAATTTTGATCAAGAGCAGTGGGGGACACCCCCGCAATCCCTGCTCCCCTTCAACTTTTTTGGAATTCATTCTTTTTATAATGCCGAATGCGCATTTTCTGCGGATTCGTACAAATCCAGTGGGCGCTGCCTTAATAAACACTCTGCACTATTACTCTGTAAGAAGTGGCGAGAAAGTGAATTAACACCTATGTGTCTATCAAAGTTATACAATTCATGTAGTTGTGAAGCCCAATACCTGATATATGTAATTTGCTAATGCCAACTGGAGTTTCGGCCAGCAGTGTGATAAGATAGTATTCTTCTTGTTACATTTCTGATAAAGTATGTGGTCATCTAGCCGACAGACCTCACATGCACTAAGAGGTGTGGTAATATTAGTAGGAGAATGGATCCATTCTCCTAATAAGATAGCACCGTCACATTTGGCCTTCTTCAGGGCAGGAAAACGGCATCGATGGTAGTCAGAAACTGAATGAAGAACATATCTGTGAATTGGGAAAGCAGATAGAGGCTGTAAAGCATTCATGAACAATCAAGTACACACTTGGTGTGGAATGATCCCAACCGTAATACACTCGCCACAAGTCCCCTCTCCGATGGTGCCCCACCACAAGTGAAAGGACAAGAATGTACTAACCACCTGGTGTGTGTGAATGGGAAGACCCCCAATGAAAATTGAAAAGCCATTAGTGGAGAGCCAGAAGTTCACATACCACCAAGCAATCGTATGGCATCATTCACATTTAGTGACCTCCTGACTGTACCAACCAGGGAAATGCCTCATCTAAAGCCCTAACGCCCCAAACTGTGCTTAATACCAATCCTGGTAAAGCTGGGGTAAAGGATGCGCTGTCTCCCACAATGGATCAAAAGAACTCCACATCCTAAACAATAAAAAAGTTAAAAAAGTACAGACACTTTAAACACTGCCAAACACTCCCTCCAGAGCATTTCTAGATACATTTAAGTAGCCCAAACTAGATGGAACAGCATGGGAAATTGTGTACCGGTATCCTTCCGGGTATTGTACAAAAGGACCGAATACCAAAAGTTCGACTCTCAAAAGTCTGACCCCCAATGTTCTGCATTTATATATGTGGGGGGGTAAAGTGTATAAAAAATGTATAGGGGTAAGGTTGGAGGGCTGTGGTGGGTCTCCCCCACATATATATTTGCAGAAAATTTAAAAAAAAGAAAAATCAATCTTTTGGGAGTCGAAACTTTGGGTTCGGGAAAATCACGCAGATCCATCCTTCTGTGTTGTGAAATAAGCAGCTATTTAATTAATGTTAGGGAGTGCAGCACAGCTGTACCATAAGTGATAAGTTCCCCTGCCATCACATATAAAGCCCAGAGAAACACTTGTGTACAGGCGCCTTATAAATGCCACATCATATCATTAGTGAGGTCCTGCAACTGCTGGGTATGATATGATATTATATAATAGGTTATTTATAACCTGGACCCGGGGATCGAACCTGTGGTGTTCTGTGACGTCTTGCTTCCAAGGCGAGCACGTTGCCCCTAAGCTATCCTCCTGAAACTCCTCCCGTAATGGAGGCTTGCAGACTTCAGGTCCTAACACTCATCCCAGGAGAAGTCTTCACTTGCCCTGTGCAGGCATGCCTTCTGTACTTTGATAGTGAAGGTGATGAACTGGCCTCCAACACTGATAGAGGACCACAACAAGGAGTGTGATACCTACTGTTGTCAAGTCATATCAAGCCTATTTATTTATGTATTAAACCATGTTTGTATGTATTGATTTATTTCCAGCTGGATGGATGTCAGACATTTGCTAGGTGCACCATGTCGCAAAAGCCTGTATGTCCCTTGCATGCTCAACAAAGTAGTAAGAAAAAGGGTTGGGGGAAAGATTGAGAAAATGCCAAGCCCTAGGTCTCTACTCAGTAATTAGCAGATAGAGAAACTAGAGAATTTGGATAGAGAATTCCACTGAGTGCCTTCTCAAACAGCTAGCCTTTATTATCTGAGGGAGGGGAAATGAAATGAGGGGGGGGGGTTCTTGTTTGATGAGCGAAGGTTTGCGATGTGTGTTTATGATGAAAAGCCACTTTGGATTGCATGCAGTAGTTCGTGGATCCATAGCGACAATAGCCATGCTGCATGATAGATAGCCAGTGCAGAATAAGGCAGCTGTGAGAGATGGTGTCAGCAATACATATAAGCATCACTGTATACCATTGCAGACATTGTAGATTATACAAGAGAGTCGTATTTGCACTTTCATAACACAAGTCTATTGATGGGGTGATGCTGGTTTGTGGGATCCTCAGAAAAGAGGAGATTTCCCCTGTTGCAGAAACCTTTCACCATGAAGCAGCCCGAGCTGATAGCTTTTGTAGTTAAGAACATGTTTTGGCTGAAACAATCACGTTTGGCAATAGGATGATAAGTTGAGAATAGTTTGTGTGGAGTCCAGAGTCAGAAAAAGGAGTTCTCTTTGTCAGGCAAGGCCTATCATCATTCATGTAATGCTGTATGTTTTTGAGGCTGGAAGGCATGAGGTTAATTCAGAGGGGTGCATAGCCTGAAAGGCTAACATACACCTTAGTATCGTGGGCATAGCTGTGCATGCAGGCCCCAGATGATAAACAGAGTGGGTGAGAGAATGGAGCCTTGAGGTACCCTGGGGTTGAGCGTATTTAAAGAGTCATGACATGGTCTTTGTGCACTAGCTTATGTCTGTTAGTTAAGTCGGATTTCCAGAGGGAGAGAGGAGAGACATGGGCCACAATGTGATTTAATTACACGAGGATTCAATGGTCAAGTGGGGTGTGCTCCATAAACGTGCAGAAGCGCTAATATGGTGATCCATTACCAGAACATGTGATAAGGCTGTCTGCGCCACGATAGTTTTATTAGAACAGGCTTAGATTGTTTTGCTGGTCCAAGTATCCGTGTAGTTGAAGAAGAATTTGTACACTTTGGCTATGAAGAGCTGTCCCTCCTTAGGCTTCCTCGCCTTCTCCATAGTGTGGTCCTCCCACCAGGGTGGCACAGTTCCTCCTCTCCATGCTGTGGTCTACCAGAATCTCATTCTTGGGAATCTTCATTGGAGCCAGCTCTACATTTGAAGACATAGGTTTCCATCAGATGCCACCAGTTGTTGAAACAATGACGTGTTGTTGCTCTAACGTCTCGAAGACCCTCCCTTACAGATGATCCTAATTCCTCAAGGACACCTTGGACACAATGGTTCATAGCTGTGGCCCAGGTAGAGCAGCATCAACCCTGAGGCACCAACCTCACTTTTTCACTTATGCGACCCAAGCAAATCACTGGCTAACACCACCATCATTGTTCCGTTGTGTCCCAAAACCCATCTACTTGAGCCCTGGTTCGAACATCAGGACCTGTTTCCCCAAGGGAGACTCGGGAAAACTAAAACTGAACTAGCTGTTACCAAGCATTACTGAACAGGTGCAAGCGAGGAATCATTAACAGACAAGTTGTGGCTAAGCTCACGGACCACCTCCCACTCAACCAATGTACCAGAACTAACACCTGAAAATAAAGCTAGCCACTATCATAGCCAGACCAAAAAACATCTTACATGGCTTGGGACCACTCCAGTTAAGCAAATAAGCATTGCTGACCCCTTATGAGGCCCATACCTCAGGTTACCTAACTATAGTGGTTTATGAATACATAGCACCTTAACTCGGATACGAGGGACGTTTCACCAAAGGGAACTGCTTTTCCATTTATGTAATGAATCTACATCCATTTTAAATAAATTAGGTATTCCAACACTAACTCAGTCTGAACAGCCATGTTATTGGACATGATAATGTATTACCCTTCTCCTTGTCCACCCGACTCCACTCCAGAGTTCTTGGCTAAGGTTGCCTAAGACTACCAAAGATGACCTTACACAGCCCTGTTTACTCATAAGAGCAGCTCAACCCAGACTCTATCCAAGATCCAGATAACATTTGCCAGGTGCTTAATGCCTTCAACTCCAAGGAACGTGAATAAAAAGAAAGTCATTACAGGCTCCTTTTTACCTCTATGCATACTTTCAGGAAGGGAGCGTGGGTAAGTGCAGACAGGTTTCCCCCCTTTCGCTTTGACAATGATGGAATAGGGGCAATAATCCGGTCCCTGTGGGTGTGTAGCATGGCACCACGCTACCTGGAAGAATAATCACATAGAGGCTAGCGTAGGTGTGACTGTTCTTTGTTGAATCTTCCTCCAGACTGCTGCCTGTGCCTGCTAAATCACAAACCTGCATGCGTGAAGCTAACGGCGCTCACAGTCGCATGTGTTCATGACGCGTCTTCTCTGCATCGTGCTCTACAGGCTTAACCCTATCATGCCTGCAACATGACATATCCCCTGGGCAGAACAGATGCCCAGATATTTTCAGTAACCAGCAGTCGCATATGTCTTCAATAAGGCGCACTGGCCTTCGAATGCACCTCTAACGGCCAAGAGGGTGCAACCATCTCGAATGTTCAGATCACTTACAACTTCCTACTCAAAATGCTCACTGTCATCTTCTTCTCTCTCAATATACCTCTTGAAATGAAGTACGCTCCAAGTTATCACTCGATCACCATCGATCCCTTTACATGCAACACTGTGAGGGATGTCAGGTTGAATCGGGAGTCTGACTTCCTCTCTTGCCTGAGACAAACAAGTACCCTGTTTCCAGCATGTATTGAAGATTCAATAGCATGTCTCCATCGATAAGCATGTCTCTGCATGTCCAGCTTCCATGTATGATTCCTCACAGCCACTTCTTAACCCGGGGTGAACACTGGTACAGGAAGATGTGGACGTCATGTCCTCAGCTTTCTCCCAAATTCCAATAATGTCTCAGGCCCGATTTAGCGACATGGATCGCAGTTCGTTTTGCTGTAACACCTTCCTGAGCCGGCACATGAATCTCTCGACCATGCCGTTGGCCTGAGGCTACAGAGCGGTTAACGTCCTATGATGAATCCTCATGTACTGCATGAATCAGGCAAACTCCAGTCCACTGAAGGAAGGTCCGTTGTCAGACTTGGGTACCTTTGGAATTCCCAGTTCTGACAATATATGGACTAGTTCCAGAATAATCATACTAGCGGCAGTGGAGAAAACCATCTTTACAATGGGGAACGAGAGTATTCATCTATGATTACCAGCCAGTAATTCCTTCCCTGAAAGGTTCAAAGAAGTCAATCCCAACCTGGCTCCAAACAGCACCTGGTAGCTCCGAGATCCTAGGAGGTTCTGGCTCGTCCATCCTCATCATGCACTGACACAGATGACAATATCTGATTGGTGCATTCAACAAGCGCATCAATCTCGGGAAATACATGTCCTCCCTAATTTGTCATTTTGTAGCTACAATCCCTTGATGGTCTTGTGTGCTAAGTCAACAATCTGCTGTTGAAGTTCAGAGGAAACAGTCTGTTGCCTCTCATGGTAAGTACTTCCCCAGGCACAGAAAGTTCATCGTTCACTTGTTTGAAAGCACACAGATCCATCATTGAGATGCCTCTCTTCGGCAGTGCTCCCAGAAACAGTGACCCCTAGCGCCAGGACACTATCAACTCTTATACCTTTCACTGTGTGCCATCACTACCAGTACACTACCCAATGCACACTGATGTTATTGGGACAGATAGGAGAGTTTGGTTGATGAAGTTGATTAATTCTTCCATCATGGTTGACCCGCGATCTCTTCTACAATTAGTTGACCCGCGATCTCTTCTGCAATGCCTCAGTCTTCAACTCACTGCCTTACACTAAACCTGCAATATAGCCAGAAACACCCTGTTCTTGACTGTTATCACACTGATATTCTTGTAATTTGCCCACAATGCACCTGATTTTGACTTTTTAGCATAGTGCCAAACATATACTGGAAACTCACAGATCATTAGATTCTACCTATTGCTATATTTTTAATATGTCTGCAACACCTTTCATGTTAGTCTCTCAGGCTAATGCTAATTCTGTTACCCACCTGCAACGACTTTACTCTGTCTCTATGATCTGCCACGCTTGCTTTCCTGCACACCTGAAGCTGCCCCCATACCATGAGGCGAGGCTCTGCCAAACACTGCACTCTTATTGTGTCATTTTTGTTTGCTCTCATACCTGCTAAATTAAGAATGGATACCTTCTACCTACTTAGACTTTAGCAGCGTTGCAGAAAAGAAAATTGATTTTACTTGTAACCGTGTTGCAGCCGCCCGCACCATGAGGTGAGGCTTTCCCAATCGGTGCACCCATACTAATGTCGTTCTTTACCTACTTGTACCTGCATATTTGAAATAGCCCCCCATACCATGAGGTGAGGCTTTCCTAATCTCTGCATCCATACTAATGTCGCTTTCTGCCTACTTGTACCTGCATATTTGATGTAGCCTCCTGCACCATGAGGTGAGGCTTTCACAATCTGTGCACCCATACTAATGTTGCTTTCTACCTATTTGAACCTGCATATTTGATATAGCCCCCCGTCCCATGAGGTGAGGCTTTCCCAATCTCTGCATCCATACTAATGTCGTTTTCTGCCTACTTGTACCTGTATATTTGATGTAGCCTCCTGCACCATGAGGTGAGGCTTTCACAATCTGTGCAGCCATACTAATGTTGCTTTCTACCTATTTGTAAATACATATTTGATATAGCCCCCGACCCCATGAGGTGAGGATTCCCCAATCTGTGCACCCATACTAATGTTGCTTTCTACCTATTTCTACCTGCATATTTAATATAGCCCTCCGCCCCATGAAGTGATGCTTCCCCAATCTGTGCACCCATACTAATGTTGCTTTCTACCTATTTGTACCTGCATATTTGATGTAGCCTCCCACCCCATGAGGTGAGGCTTTCCCAATCTGTGCACCCATACTAATGTTGCTTTCTACCTATTTGTACCTGCATATTTGATGTAGCCCCCGCCCCATGAGGTGAGGCTTTCCCAATCTGTGCACCCATACTAATGTCACTTTCTACCTATTTGTACCTGCATATTTGACATAGCCTCCCGCACTATGAGGTGAGGCTTTCCCAATCGGTGCCCCCATACTAATGTTGCTTTCTACCTACTTGTACCTGCATATTTGATAAAGCCCCCCGCCCCATGAGGTGAGTCTTTCCCAATCTGTGCACCCATTCTAATGTTGCTTTCTACCTATTTGTACCTGCATATTTGATGTAGCCTGCCACACCATGAGGTGAGGCTTTCCCAATCGGTGCACCCATACTAATGTCGCTTTCTACCTATTTGTACCAGCATATTTGATGTAGCCTGCCACACCATGAGGTGAGGCTTTCCCAATCTGTGCACCTATACTAATTTCGCTTTCTACCTATTTGTACCTGCATATTTGATGTAGCCTCCCGCACCATGAGGCGGGGCTTTCCCAATCTGTGGACCCATGCTAATGTTGCTTCTACCTATTTGTACCTGCATATTTGATATAGCCCTCCACCCCATGAAGTGATGCTTCCCCAATCTGTGCACCCATACTAATGTTACTTTCTACCTATTTGTACCTGCATATTTGATGTAGCCTCCCACCCCATGAGGTGAGGCTTTCCCAATCTGTGCACCCATACTAATGTTGTTTTCTACCTATTTGTACCTGCATATTTGATGTAGCCGCCGCCCCATGAGGTGAGGCTTTCCCAATCTGTGCACCCATGCTAATGTCGCTTTCTACCTACTTGTACCTGCATATTTGATAAAGCCCCCCACCCCATGAGGTGAGGCTTTCCCAATCTGTGCACACATACTAATGTCGCTTTCTACCTATTTGTACCTGCATATTTGATGTAGCCTGCCGCACCATAAGGTGAGGCTTTCCCAATCTGTGCACCCATACTAATGTCGCTTTCAACCTATTTTTATCTGCATATTTGATAAAGCCCCCCGCTCCATGAGGTGAGGCTTTCCCAATCGGTGCACCCATACTAATGTTGCTTTCTACCTATTTGTACCTGCATATTTGATGTAGCCTGCGGCACCATGAGGTGAGGCTTTCCCAATCTGTGCACCCATACTAATGTCGCTTTCTACCTCTTTGTACCTGCATATTTGATGTAGCCTCCCGCACCATGAGGTGAGGCTTTCCCAATCTGTGCACCCATACTAATGTCGCTTTCTACCTCTTTGTACCTGCATATTTGATGTAGCCTCCCGCACCATGAGGTGAGGCTTTCCCAATCTGTGCACCCATACTAATGTCGCTTTCTACCTACTTATACCTGCATATTTGATAAAACTCCCCGACCCATGAGGTGAGGCTTTCCCAATCTGTGAACCCATACTAATGTTGCTTTCTACCTATTTGTACCTGCATATTTGATGTAGTCTGCCGCACCATGAGGTGAGGCTTTCCCAATCTGTGCACCCACAGTAATGTTGCTTTAGGCATTTTACCCAGAATCTACCTAAGTTGACGTTAACAGCATGTTGCTGTACATGGACCACATCTGCAACCCACCTTGCACTCTTCGAAATGTACCATGCACTTTATGTAACTAGCGCTGTGATACCTTGTTCCTGGGCGCTATCAATAAATGTAATAGATAAATAAATAAATGGAGTCATCAGCAGACGGATATTAGGTGTGCTGGAGTGTATTCTTTGCTTAGTTTATTTTATTTATATATTTTTTACTTATTTTTGCTTTTGTATTGCGCACACCAACCCTCAGGCCTCAGGTTGCTTGTGGACAACCAGTTCCATGTGGCCAGCTGGAGGCAGCATGGATACATAGTCAAATACATAAGTGTAATGTTCAGACACATAGAGATACATATAGGAAGAGGTAGCTTATTAGATACATAGAGGCTGCTATTCAGATACATAGAGATACATGTGGATGGAAGACTGAAGTGGTTGCATGTGGCATGTCCTTTTTGTAGGAATATAGTTGGAAATGAAGAGGGTTGCAGGGAGCCAGAGGGAGCAACAGTTGTGTGCGTGTCTTTATCTCATGAATGGGTTTTAGGTGACCAACCAGGTTTTGAGGGCTCTCCGGAAAAGCCCAGTAATATCCTTCTGGCCTTAACGCTGGCCGGAGAGTATTCCATTGTTTTGCAGCAATGACTGTAAAGCTTGCCCCTCCAGCTTTGGCACATATAAACTTGGTTTGCACAAGTCTACTGGCGCAGGGCGTCCTGGTCAGTCTCGCGGTCTGATTCTTCAGGATTGTTTGGGCAAGGTAGGGCAGGCGTAATTGGAAATGCATCTTTGTGTGATGGTCAGTGTCTTGAAAGAGATTCTTTCGCCGATGGGGAGCCAATGTACTGCTCAGCGGGCAGCAGATAAATGTTCTGATCTCGGGATGTTCAGGGCGGTACATAGGGCATTATGTTTGATGGCCTGAAGTTTTTATTAATGTTGTGGGCAGTTGTGCCAGCGAAGAGTACATTGCAGTAGTCCAACCTAGCTCCAACATAGCTCCAACCACTGCACAAGCACAGGCGATCGTTAGGCAGCTGTCTACCGAAAGGTAAGGCCAGACAGCGTTGAGGAGTTTGGCCGAGTAGGCTGCTGAAGAAGATATTACGTTTACTTGACGTGTAAGGGAGAGAGTGGCATCAAGGTAAACTCCTAGGATTTTTACCATTGGTGAAACAGCAATCAGAGTGCCATCAATTTTGAAGGCAGAGTATTCAGGTGCCAGGTTTTCTAAGCACGGAGGGGGGCCCAACGAGGAGAAGTTCTGTATTTTCATTGTTAAGACATAGGCCATTGGTCGCCATCCAAGCTTGGATGGTGGTGGCGTTCAGTGCAGTGCAGTCTGGTGTAGGTGCCAGGTGGTCTAGAGTCCAGGAGATCAAAGAGAGACTCAGTGAATATGTAGTGAAGAGTCAGCGAGACAAACGACCTTTGGGGTACGCCACAGCTAATAGGGGATGGTGCAGTACATGTATTTTTCAGCAAATACTTTAATTACTCTGTCTATCAGGAAGGAGGCTATCCAGGATGGCGCTTCTGGGGACAAGGATGTGAGGTGGTGGAATAGTGTCAAAGGTTGCGGATAGGTCTAGTAGTATCAGTAGGGCTGGTTATCCCTCATCCCTGATCTCATCCACCGGGTACTTAAGGTCCAGGAGAGCTGAGTCAGTGTCATGGCCTTTGCAGAAGCCAGACTGGCAAACTCCTAGGATGTGATCTGATTCCAGATGGCGTTGGATTTGAACATAAGTTGCTCTGTTGAGTATTTTTAATAGGAAGGGGACTGTGGTGATAGGCATGTAGTAGTTGGGTACGGTAGGGACAAGCACATTTTTTTTAGGAGGGGTAGAACCCACCCTTCCTTGAGAGTGGACGGAACAGAGCCTGTTGAAAAGGAGGAGTTGATGAACGCAGTAATAAATGGAGCCAGAGCTTCTGCACAGTCTTTGATAAGAGGGGCCGGGATACATCCCCTTTACACCTTGAAGGCTTTAGACCTTTTAGGATATTTAGGGTATCGTGCTTCATGATTTTACTGAAGCTAAACAGTCGGGTGCCCAGGATATTTGACGTTGGCGTGTGGGGGATATATGTATCATATCATGGCAAGAATGTTTGCGGCTTGATTGTTTAGTGCATATTTTTTCTGAAGCATGTCAATATTAGACAGCATAGCATTCTGTATACTGGTGCACCAGGCTAGGTCTTTGAGCAGGGTGGAGGTTTGGAAGACTGGGGGTTCCAGTTCTCTGAGGATGTCGGATAGTTCTCTGGTGTCTAAGTTGGCATTGGCTATTCTTGTATTGAAGGTGGTGGCATTGGCTCGAATTATTGCATATCTGTATTGTTCGTACAGGTCAGTGAACTACAGTTTAAGGGCAGTTGTGGGGTTATTTTTCCAGCTGGTTTCTGCTAATCTTTTTTCTACTCTAAGATCAGAGCGATCCTGTGTGTGCAATGAGTTGGTGTACTAACGGTTTGGCTTTCTTAGGATCTAGGGGGACAATAGTGTCCACAGTATTGGTTAATGTATTGGTGAAGAGGTCAACTAGAATCTGTGGATTAGAGGTGTCCAAGAACTCAGGTTTAAGGTATTGGTAAGAGGTCTTTAGTTATCTTCCTGGTACTGTGTGCCAGTTATGGTGGTAGTCCATGGAGCGCCCTTTGATGTGTGTGGGATTATCGATGCGCTGGGTGAAACCTAAGGCCATTAGTGAGTTAGCTAGTGAGGTGGCTTGTAAGTCAGAGTGGTCATTAAGACCAAGATTTAGGTTCCCTAGGAGAACCACCTGCAATGAAGGCTTCACCTTGTGTTGTAGGGTGTGAAGTAAATCCTCTTTGAAAGTCAAGATGGCGGCAGGTGGACGATAGATGACATGGATTGTAATGGTGCTTGTGGGCGAGGTGGTCAGTTTAAGAGAGATGATATCATACGTTTCGTTAAAAGAAATGTTAGGTGACCCCACCCCCCACTCTAAGGTTCAGCCTGTCCTTCCTGAATATAGTGTATTCTGGTGTGATGGCTAGGGAAAGAGCAGGGCCTGAAGCTGCATGTAGCCAAGTGTCAGTGATGGCGAGAGCGTCAAGCTTGCCAGCTATCAGGAGGTCATGGATGTCTAGGGCATGAGCGGGTTGAGAGCAAGCATTAACCAATTTGAATGCTGGTCCGGGGTGACACCTTCACCTACTTCTAGGTTATGAGTGGCCTGGTTGATTATGGTGGTGTCAAAGGCCAGACAGGTGGGAGTGAGGACAGGTCTAGGAGTATAGTAGTTGGTGGTAACATCGGTACACATAGTAGTAGCATTGGTAGTAAATATTGTGGGTACCTTGAGTTTAGTGGTGGCCCTCATAGCACAGGTGGCAGAGTCAGGGCAAAAAGTGGCAACATGTAGGCCATCACATACAGTAGATACATTGACAGTATTCAGCAGAGATACCTTGGGCATGGTATCAGTTAGGGTGGCACTGGTGGCAATAACAAGACATATGGGGGCAGTAAGCGCACCTATGGTGGCTGTGGTAGCAATGTTCATTAAGGTGATCTCAGGTGAATTATCAGCAGTGGGGTCCTTTGTGGCCATGTTCTGTGCAAAGGGGGGGCAGCATCTACATCATCCATACACTAGCCACATTTACATCGTTAGTTGGAGGGGCCTTGGGCATGGTGATGGTGGTACAGGTAGCTGTGCCAAGGCATATGGGGGCAACAACAGCACACATAGCAACATCAACATTGTTCATCAGAGGTGCCCTGGGGGAGGGAGCAACAGCACACATAGCAACATCAAGATTGTTCATCAGAGGTGCCCTGGGGGAGGGAGCAACAGCACACATAGCAACATCAACATTGTTCGTCAGAGATGCATTGGGCATGGTAGCAGTGAAGGTGGTACAGGTATCCGTGTCAGGGAATATAGGGGCAGCAACAGCATGCATAGTAGTTGCAATCACATTGTTCAATATGGATATTTTAGGCATAGAGGCAGCCTTGGTGGCAGTGGAGGGCATAGCAGGATAAGTGTGGCCAATATCAGCACAAACATCAGCAGATACATCAGTGCATAGAAAAGTAGCATTCACCTTGCACCGAGCATGTACATTGTTACACATAGGGATGGTGCCATCGACCGTGGTAACAATGCGACTGGGTAGGTGATCATAATACATGTTGGGAGCTTTTGCAGATGTTGATGAAACTATATAAGGAATAGAGACCATGACGCCTGCGGAAACAGTGGCAGCCACCTGGATCGGTACAATCATAATGGCAGGAATGTGTGCAACATCCTTGTGAGTGGTGGCATGAGAGGCAGCGTAGGTCATGGTGGCCAGGCCAATGGGGGCGAGATCAGCACAGGCTGTAGGTGCATTCGCAGAAGTTAGCGCATATGGCTTATGAACGGTGGCAGTTAGAGCGACATTAGAGAAGGATGAGTTGCAGATGAGGATAACGCTCATAGTATTAGTGGCCACAGGTGCCATTGCATGACAAGCAATCTTATGATAGAAGTAGATCATGGGTCTGGTACTTTTGGAGGTGTGACGCGGAGGCAACGGTCTAGGTGGTAGTGGGGAGGAGACACCAAGTTAGTGTCTGCGACCGTGAGGGTTTGTTGCTGGGATCGCCTGAGTGGTTTTGCAGCTGAAGGTGGCACGGCAGATGTCGAAGAGTGGATGAGTGCTGTGCAGAGTAAGCCCATTCTGCGCGGAGAATGCAGTGCCTCGTACCAATTGAAGCGATGCAAGTGCTCTGAGTGTTTTGGAGGGTATTTCCTCCTGAGAGAGACCGTTTACATGGTTGGCAGGGTTTGTTCATTTGGGATCGAGCATCAGAGGGGCAGGTCGGCTGCAGTGGGCGGGTATCTATGTGAGCAGGGGTTGCTGCGGGTGTTTGCTTGGGCTTTCTGGAGTTGATAGGAGCGTCCTTCCTGACAAGTATTGGGCTTGCAAACAAGGACTCAGGGGCGAACGACATGGCAAGAGGAAGGAGGAAGGGGGTTGGAGCTGACAGGGGGATGTACTGTGCGTTGGCAATGCAGAATATGGCTCTCGGTCGGTACAGCGGCATGTGAACGGGCTTATCAGAATGCGTAATCTGAGCTACGAGAGCTAGCTGATCATTTCCTTTTGTGGATCGTGCCCACTGGCAGGATTACATGGACACTTTCTGAGATGGGGCACCCTGGATATGGGATCAGCAATCCAGGCTGAGTTTGACTGTGGCAGGAGGCAGCCTTGTTTGCATGCCTTGTGTGTCGGCTGGCTGTGCCTCCCAGCTGGGGGCTTCCTGGGCACTTGTTGCAGGGAGCAGCCAATGAGCTGTGAAGCTGTGCTGTGGAACTTGCTGGATGAATACTTTCTCATTCAAAATAGCGGTGGCCATCTTAGACTCCACTAGCACTTCCATGTGCTGCAGGGGTCTTTGTTGCTCGGCGTCTGGTTCTGCTGGCGGGCTTCTTGCTGAATGAAGGCAGACTGAGGCAGGAGGCAGCTTTATTTGCTGGCTGCGTTTGTCGGCCGGCTGTGCCTCCCAGCTGGGGGCTTCCTGGACACTTGTTGCAGGGAGCAACTAATGAGCTGGGAGGCTGTGCTGTGGAGTTTGCTGGACCAATGCTTTACCATTTCAAATGGCGGCGGCTATCTTTGAGTCCCCTAGCACTCCCATGTGTTGCAGGGGCAGTCTTTGTTCCTGGGGGGCTTCTTGCTGAATGAAGGCAGACTGAGGCGGGAATGGGGGCGTCCTGGGCTCTTGTTGCAGGGAGCAGCCAATGAGCTGGGAGACTGTGCCGTGGAGCTTGCTGGACAAATACTCTCCCATTCGAAATGGCAGCGGCCATCTTAGACTCCCCTAGCACTTCCACTTCCAATATTAAAATCAAAATATTTTAGTTGCAGACCCCATCTCTATATTCCCTGCGGCATCTTGCATCTGGGGCTTGCATGTATGGTAACTAGAGCCGGGTGATCTGTAACTACTGTGGACAGTTTCCCAAGCAGGAATTTACTTTTCCTGTATGTATGTACCACTATTATTAATGTAACTAAGCTTAAGTATACTTGCAATGTTTGCGCCCAGCTACCTAAGGGTTTGGTTGCGCTCTATCAAATAAACAAACAAACAAACATGTGGAAATGTTCACAAGCCCAAACTACAGCCCTTGCAACCCTCTTTCTCGGGTTGCAAGTATCATCTTTCTACATCAGTCTTATACTGGCATATGCTATTATTGTTTTTGGGAAGTAGGTCCGAGGGCGGTGTTGAGCTTGTATTACACCCAGCCCTGCTGGGCTGGCATCCATGGTCAACTCTGTATATAGCGTGGGATCGAAGTACACCATATGTCCAGCAGTTGCAATTTCTATCTTTATTTGATGAAAGCCTTCCTGGCATGCTTGAGACCGCTGAAACGCAACACCTTGCTTGGTGAGTACTCTCAGTGGTGTGCTTGTAGTAGCAACATCCCTCATATGTCTGCTGCAGTAGCTAGCAAATGCGGCCAATGGCGGGGGATGATTCATTTTGTTGAACTCCAATATCAATGACAAATGTTGCCTCGTGGTCACGCACCAATAGGTTGACATCTCTCACAGGGGGCGCTACAACATCAGTCATCATGTAAGCATAGTCATTTTTGTCTCCCCATCTGAGAGGTAGAGGTGATAGGGATCACCTGTAATTTGGGGATGGAGGACAAAACAACGACCTTAATAGGCCTTGTGTCATTCAGATGGTGCAAGTGCAGGGAAGGGGAAGGGGAGAAGTGCAAGGGGTACAGGGAGGAATGGAGAAGTGCAGACAATCAAAAATTGCAGCCAGCTGGTGGCTCAGTGCAGGTAATCAGAAAGAGCAGCCAACGGGGGGCTAATAAGTGCAGGGAGAGGGGACTGTAGGGTTACAGGTATAGACCGCAAGTGCTGGGGGAGCCAAGAGGCAGTGCGAGCTGAAGTGGGCCCAGGTTCATAGGGTGGCCAGGTGAACCAGTGCATGGAACAGATGGGTCATCAGCAGGGGAGAGGAAGAGAGAAAGCTGAAGCGAAGAGGAAGGTCTTGAGTTGCTTCCGGAACCGTAGATGGTTCTGCTCAAGTTTGAGTGAGGCAGGGAGACTGTTCCAGGTGGAGGTCCCAGCCGAAGATAGAGAACTGCCCCCAACTCTCTGCTTGGAAACACAACTGACCCTCAGAGAGTTCTAGGTGGATGAGTGGAAAGCTCGAGAAGGGAGATACTTAGGAAGATAGAGTTGACTGTTGTGCGGCCCCAGGCCCCAGCAAGCCTTGTGAACAATGCAGAGGGTCTTGAACTTGATCCTTGACGCCAATGGGTGCCAATTAAGAGATTTCAGGGCTTGAGAGATACAATCCTAGGGCTTGAGGCCAAGGACAAGTCTTGCAGTCCTGTTCTGGATGAGTTGTAGAGGACGGAGAGTAGAGGCAGGAAGATTTAGAAAGAGGCTGTTGCAGTAGTCCAGCCTTGAGAGGACGAGAGCTCTTTAGACAGTGAGCTTCTGAGGGAAAATGAGGAAGGAATAATACTGCTGAGGAGGTGCAGCTGATAGTTTGACTTCTTAGAGATGTCAGAGATGTGAGGAGAGAAGGAAAGGGTGGAGTCGAAGATGACCTCAAGGATCTTGGCCTCACAGATAGAAGCAGTAAGAGGACCCAGAGTGGTCAGCCAGAGAGAGGAAAGGAGGGAGCTGGTGTTCCGATGAGGAGGATCTCCGTCTTACTGACATTAAGGCAGAGCTCATTGGTGACACACCACTCCTGAATTACAGACAGACAGTAAGGAATAAGAGAAGGAGTAGAGACGGCCGAGGGGAGCCTGTAAGAGAGCTGGGTGGCATCCACATAACACTGAAAGTTGGAGCAGAGAGCAGCAATGCTGTGGGCAAGTGGTGCCAGGTATTGGTTGAACAGCCAGCGAGATAGGTTAGAGCCTTGGGGAACAAAACAGGTAGAGAGAGAGATAATAGAGAGTAAGGGCCCCATTTGACCTGAGAGGGTCGGTCAGTGATAAAAGAAGTCAACCAGGCCAGGGCCCGATCAATGATACCCAGGTTATCACGGATGCACTTGAGCAGGATGGCATGGTTAACTGTGTCAAAAGCTGAAGAAACATTGAGGAGAATGAGGACAGAAGGATGGTTAGAGTCATTTGAGAGCAGGTCTTCACAGATGTTCAAGAGAGCAGTTTCCATGCTTCTGTCTGCTCTGAAGACAGACTGATGGTCATGGAGACAACCAACAGACTGAGTGTGAAGGTTAAACTGGGAAATGGCCAGCTTTTCTTAGAGTTTGCCAAGGAAAGCAGTGATAGAGATTGGGCGATAGTTAGCCGGAGAGGAAGAATCGGCAGAGGGTTTCTTTAAGATGGAGTGAACAAGGGAGTGCTTCAGGGGGGTGCGGAAGGTTCCAGTGGTGAAAAAGTGATTGCAGAAATCAACCAAGGCTGGGGCAAGAGTGTCAATGTGGTCCTTGATGGTTCTGGAGGAACAGTGAATAACCTGTTTTGACAAGACTTTCATAGATCAGACTTGTCTAGAAACGTTGTCAGGGTTGAACAGGGGAAAGGAAGAGAAGAGAGAGGAGAAGGGGACACAAGAAGGCCAGGAGTGGAGGAGGATGAAGAAGAGGAAGAGAGGGTGGACATGATGTCCTGAGTCTTAGAGATGAAATGAAAAGCCAAGACCGTACAGAGGACCTGGGAGGGAACAGGAGAGGTAGAGATTGTGCAGGATTGGCCAGCTCCTTGCAGATTTTGAAGAGTTTGTCCAAGTTGTTAGATGCCACAGAGATGCAGGCTTGAATGTGAGCATTCTTCTTGGCAAGGACAGAGAGTCTGTAATGCCTTTGGAGGAGGCATCAGGCCAGTTTGTCAGAGGGTGCACCTGTTGCCCACCACTTCCTCTCCACCACCCTGCACTTGAGTTTAAGGGTGACGAGGTCAGAGTCATACCAGGAGTTGCATTTGGATTTGGACTGAAAGCGGATCCTAGTGACAGGGGCAAGAACATCAAGAGTGTCAGAGATAGGATGATGAAGGTTGGAAAGGCCTGTATTAGGGTGAGAGTCAGTCAAAGGTGCAGAAAGAGGAGAGAAAGTAGCAGCGAAAGCCTCCACAGACACACTCTTCATGGATCGAATGACTGAGAACGTAGGTGACAGTGCTGTAGACGGCTTGGCCTGAGGAGTTGAGAGAGAGAGATGGGAGTAAAGGAGAAAGTCATCACTCCAGGAGAGAGGAGTGGTGAGAGTGTTGGAGAAGGAGAGGTCTGAGGAGATCAGAACGTCCAAGGTGTGCCCTGCAGAGAGAGTCGAGCCAGAGGGAAGAATATATAGAGAGGGAGTCACAGACGTTGCGAAAGAGTCCTGTAGAAGGACAAGGACCATCCAAGTGGTTTTTAAGGTCTCAGAGGAGATGTTGAGAGGTAGAGGTGAGTAGGGAGGAGGAGAGATGCACCCACTCAGAAAGGAAGGAGGATATCTGGACTGGCTGCCGGTAGATAGTGGCTACAGTGAAGGAAAGGTCAGGAGAGAGAGAGCCTGCAAACCATGCATTCGAAGGTGGAGTAGTCCTGCATAGGAATGATAGAAGCAGCGATCCACTCCGGAAAGATCAAGGCTACACCCCCACCAGGACGGTTGGTTTTGTGCGTGGAGAGGATCTTGTAGCTATCAGGAAGGAGAGTGTCAAAGCTAGCAAAATATCTGCCAGTGTATCACGTATCGGTCAGACCGAGAAAATCCAGATCGAGTTCTTCCAGGAGACGGCAGATGTCAGAGGAGTGTTTGACTTTTGGCCGAGAGCTGGGAGTGGCAATGTGGAGCAGTTTGCTCCCTTTGTAGGACTTCCGTGGAGGGGTACAGGTCAGAGGTACACCTTGTGGAAGTGTTGAAGGCACCTTAGGACAGGCAGAGGAGGAAGATGGAGAGGGAAAGATAGCCAGAGAGGAGGAAGTGGGAGCCAGAGGTGGTGGAGGAAGGAGGCAACAACAAAGGGGGCGGAGGAGCGATCGGGACAATAACATTTTTGAATGAACTTCCCCTTTAAGGAAATCCCATCCTCGTCGTAATTTGTAGTATGCGCATGTGTAGCACTGGTCTGTGCTACCTGAAGGAATGATCACATGGAGACTAATGTAGGTGTGACTGTTCTTTATTGAATGCCGAGCGTGCGCTCTAAAACCCTAACGTTTATTCTCCAAGCTAACGGCGCTCACAGGCGGCCGTGGGCATAATGCGTCTTCTCTGCAACGCGCTGCACAGGCTTATCCCTGTCGTGCCTATGACACGAAAGTCCCATGTTTTTCAGAGGAGGTCTTGCCCTCATTTCGGACCTTTCTGTATACCAGAATTGTCGTTGGACTAGAAAACTTTAGACAACTGCCCGTTGAGCTCCATGTTCTGAGTGCCTTTCGCTTGATTGTGAGTCAATCATTGTTTATTTACGGTTCATACATATGCTAGTGCGTTGAAAGGACTGCGAGAAGAGGCACACCAAACCGTCAGTAAAAGGAGAAAGGAGAAATACAATTTCTATTTGAAATTAAAATGGGATGAAGTGGCAGCCCTTGACAGAAAGTGATCCTTGACTTATTCAGGCAATCTCTTCATGTACTTCACCTGAACGCATGGCTTAGAAGCAGCTAAGGAATCCTTCCAGAAAAGTCTAATTGATTGTGGAGTCCGGGTTCCCATCTGGTGAAGGGCTTGTGCTGCTTCTGCTTCCACCGGCGGGGTGAGAGCCCCCCCCTGGGAGATGTTCGGCCACTTGGGATGTGAGTGGAGGGAGGACCTCTGCTGGGGATCACCAGAGCTTTAATACCCGCTTGAAGGAACCCTGGCAGGTGCGGCTGACATTTCACAGCAGCATTACGCCTTCCTCTGGAGGCGCAGCGCACCTCGATTGGGCACTGGTGAGTATTACTCCTTTGCGTTCACAGCCAATCTCACTGCAATTCCTTCCAATGAATGGAGAAGTGACGCCTGATTTATACAAGTGTTTAAACGCTCTGTAAATCAGGCCCTTAGTGTCTAAGGATTGAGTAGAAGGTGATACATGAAAAAGCGAGCATGCTAAAAACACATTTCTATGTGGGAGATCTCACTTTGCTTTTTTTAACACCCCTCCTAGGAGTTGCTCAGTAGAAATGAAGACCCATTAGTTTATTTCCTCGGCATCTAGGTCTCTTTGATGGCGCTATACACAAAACATAACATACAATTACATTTTGCATCTGGGTAATAGAATTGTGGTCATTAACTATTTGAAAGTATTCATGACATGGCCATTATTAGACAACGGCCAATGGTATGGACCTACTGGAAGAATTGCAAATTATTGTGCCACTGCGGAAAACAGAATGATTTTTGATTCACCATATTTGTAATCCAGAGGAATAATAATAATAACTCGTTTTCATATAGCGCTACAAAGCCGCAGGTATTTGAGCGTTGCAATAACAGTTGTTATTATTATCCCACTGCGTGGTACTCAATTTATCGACCTCGGAAGGATGTAAGGCTGAGTTGGCCCTGCTGGGATTCAAACCTGCATCAGCAGGCTAGGCATGGATGTCAGAACGAGCGCTCAACTCGCTGTGCCATCTAACTGAATATAGCACGCCTGTACCAAAAGTAACACATGGAGTGGACCGAGTCTACTATATGTGCAATTCCCAATGTTTTCCTAAGCTCTTGCCAGGAAACATTCTGACATTTAAAAATATTAAAACATGAGAAAACTTAGAACAGCTGCTCTCTGAATACATTGAACTGTGGGAAATCTGCAAAATGAGACTGCTTGGATGTCTGCAGTGAGGTCATGTAATGTCATGTAAAGCGGTCTTAGATAGGGCTGCACATGACTCTGTAAGAAAGGAGGGCAGGGCGTGTTCATCAGATAGCGGGAGGGCATATGCAGAGACCTTACACGTTGATGGGCGCAGGTCGGAAGTACCCATAAGCTGTGTGTTGATATAAAATTCCCTATGTTGTTTGTAGTTGGTACCGACCAGCAGGTCAGCCATATTAGCAGCCCTACATTGGTGAGTCCAACATACATTGATAGAAGATGGATCGGTTATGAATGGGTTAAGTGCATTTGACCTAGGTGGTCATCTGGAGGGGTGTGGGAGGAGTAATGTTGCAAGATTTTAGTATCGAGGAATTAGTTGACGGATGAGGCGGGCGGAGAGTGGGGCTGAGTACATTGTCACTTACTGCTTTGTTGTGATAGATTTCACTGAGATTAAAGGGCCGGGCCAGCCCCAGGAGTGGTTCCATGTGTCTGAATATTGTCCTGCAGATGATAGCGCCAAGAACTCCAAAAAATGCTTGTCATGAATTAGCTTGTGTCTTGGGCACCGTTTTTAGGCAGTTGCTATTATATTTCATTTCTTTGATTTGAAAGTGGTTGATTGAAAAGCCGAATCTTGAGCTGCTTTCTGAAAGCCAGGTGGTTCTCTTCCAGGTGGAGAGTGTGTCCCACAGTTTTGTGGACAGAACTGAAAAGGTTGTGAACTAGTGCTAGTGCTACATTGCTGGACCGAAGTGGTCTGCCAAATCCTCCAGATTCTGAGTAGTTGTCACTCCTAATAATGGAGCCCCACAGGGTTTGGAGAATGTGCTGGTGGCAGTAATTACACTAATGGTTAATCATCCATGCTTCTGCAGTGCTAAGTGCTGGAGTATTTTCTACTCTCTCAACACTGCATATGGCTGTACGGTAAAATGTTGGTAAATCCGTTTCTGTTTTTTACTGTTCCATTATATCCGTAATCAGAGACGTTTTTATGGGAGGGCAAAAGGTGCACTTGCTGAGGGCCCCACCTTGGACGGGGGCCCCACAAAGCTGCCTGATCTGAAGAAGTAAGATTCCATTTTTCACCAGTCCTAAATAGCACACGTCAGGATATTTTATGGGGTGCTGCTGAGGGTTTAAACCCATTACCTTTCTATTTTGACAAGTACTTTCTGCCTTGATCAATTCATCATGTATTGCTTTCTGTGTTCACTGTGGTATGCAAAGTGTGTGTGTTCCTTACGGCACAACTCTGTAGCATTCTTTCCTTCCTGTGGGAATTATGTTGATTATGTGCAATAGACAACAGTGAAATGCATATTGATAAATTGAGTGCCACAATGATTCAGAAGGTAACTCAGTGTGTGAAGCATCCATTGGAGAGATATGTGTTCATATGCACAATTAGAATATCACATTCCAGCAAGGCTGGCTGAGCCTTTCCTATGTATGAAGTTTATAAACCTGCCTGCATATGTACTTGGTTTTGCAGAACAACATCTGCTATTATCAGCAATGTACCTGTACCAAATAGGGGTTTATATAAAAACTAACATGTCATCGGTATGGTGAAGGTCTAGAAATTGGTTTGTTCAGATGGGGTGTTGTAAAACATAGGCAATCACCTCCAGTGATGGCATACACTGTTAGTCCAAGAGGTGAATAAGTATCCAAATTCAAGACTATGGGCCTCATTACACGGTAGGCGGTGAGCCATGGCGCTATTAGCGCCATGGCTCATGCGGGTAAAATACCGGCACCGCCTTGGCGGAAAGGGGATTTACCGCCCCATTCCAAAGTTGGAGGGGCGGTAAATCCCCCTTCCGCCATTGCCCTTCCCCATTCCCATTTCTGCCCCATAGGGCTCTATGGGAATGGGAAAGGCGCTAATTACGGCACCGCAATTTTGCGGTGCCATAATTAGCTCCAAGGTCCCTTAGCGGGTTGGATTTTAACGCCTGCAAAAAGCAGGCGTTAAATCCCCCAACCCGCAAAGGGACCTCGTAGTAAGGCGGTAGGGATTTACCGGTACCGGTAAAATACCGGTACCGGTAAATCCCTACCGCCATCCGTGTAATGAGGCCCTATGTAACGAGAACTTTTGTGCTTGTATCCTGGATTTGCCAGCAGTCGATACAGTGATCCTGGTCAAATGATCGAATATATCTTACATTACTGTGCTGTCTTCTGTGAGGTTTGCCTTCTTGCATCCTTCTGGCATCGTTTAGCCCATTACTTGATCTTTCTTCTTATGTAGGCCATGTGGGTGGAAGGGTTGGTAGACAGAAGAGAGCGGACCAGATGTTGCAGGCCTCAGGCAAGCATATTTTAAGGTCTGCTTGTTTGACACAAAAACAGTTTGCTTTTTGGTAAATGTCGTAGGTTTTATGCACGTTTATAAATGGAAATGTCAGAAGCCATTGTCTTGGAAATATTGAAAACTTTAAATTACAAAAGACAAACCCAGATAAATTTGTTAAATCACATCGACTGGTATGCAGGTACTTATATACTCCACTTGATGATGGAGAGACCAAAGCTATAACCATTCCCATTTTGCATAACACCCTTCTATAATATTTTGTTTAAAACTTGTCTTGTTTGGCAATGTGATTTGTGGACTTTACAAGTCTGTTTTCATAAAGTGAGATTGTTTTAGTTCATGATAAGACCTGGAAAAGAAAGGGTTCAAATGCAGAAAAAAAGAGTTGGCACAAATCCCAGCTTCACCCCTTCACCCCTTCACAAATGTGTGATCCTGGGCATCTGATTTAATCTTGTATTGCCTAATCTCTCAATATTGCCACTCCCTAAACCTTTCAAAATTGTCAGCTCTTCAGAGTGATTTCCTTCTCATGCTATGATCTTCATAAAAGCCTTATTCATGGTTTCACTGGCTAGAGGGTTGCTTCCACTTTAATAGTGAGCAAATGTATATTGTACACCACAGGCATTTGTTCCTTTGATATCTAATGGCAACACTATTCCATATCTCACTTCTAATCTCAGTCTGTCTGGATAGAAACACCTTCCTGGTAGCTTCTAATCTGCATCCACTATCCATTCTATGGTATGTGTAGCTTTCTCCGTCCTTCCAATTGGTCTCCTCTATCCATACATGTGCACTTTTGCATTCTGTGAGGCAGCTAATGTGACTTCTCTGTCATTATGGGTTACATGTACCGTTTACCTAAGGTGCTGCATTCATAATACAGGCTGCAGACGTTCCTGGATGCTATTGAAAAAAATTATCCTGTATGTGCTAGAACAGTAACCTCTTCGTAGACTCCTAATGTTGGTCTTCCAGGGCTGATTTTTTATCATTTTGATTAGAGCAAGAATGAGGAGGGTAAGGGGACTTAAAGGGAGTAAACATGCTTATTATGCTGCGAGACAGGATGTCAACCTACAGGTTGTGAGCGCGACAGGTGGCAGCGCGACCAGTATTCTTGATCCCTTAATTCCTTTGGTTTGTTGGATGGGGGCCCCAAAGATGTCCGTGCCCAGGGCACCAAAAGTGCTTAAGATTGCCCTGCCCGTAATGATTCAATTGCCATGTTATGCTTGTTGTATTTTGCTTGTTCTCATGTAAAGCACTTTGGATTAAAGGGCTATATACATTCAATAAAATACAAAATACAAATGTTGTTTTAGACTTTTCACCAGGGTTGAATGTGAGTGGTTATTTCGTGTGGAATCAGATTGAGAGAACTTTCTTAAAAAGGTGTTTGGAGTACCGTACTAGCAAGCAGAAACGCACTGCTTGTTGTTTTTAAATAGCGCAATGCGATTTTGCAAAGGCAATACGTTTATAGGATTAACACATTTTTGGCTTCCACAATTCAAGAGGTTTGCGAGGGGTCCCTTTATGGCCTTAAAAGCTAGCCGTCACAACTATTTGAACCTTATAAAATAGCGATCTTGAGTTGTTTTTTCTACTTTGTATGCCTTTGATAAAACAACAAACTGTTCTTTAAAAGGTTCTTCGATCTTTAGTCTACATGTGTTCTGTTTTGGTCAGTTTTGTAAGGGGATGAATAAACACGTGATCATTGTAAAACATTTTCATGGCATAAAAGATAGCAAAATGGATCACTGTCACCGCATATGATTTATGTTAATTTTGCATTGCTTTACACCGGTTGATTTTTTTTATCATAGATAGCATTCTTATGTCGTCTTATGACCCATCGTAATGGCTTCATAGTGCCTGGTCCATGAGGGTGTTACTGGTTCAAGGTACACAGATGAGTTGTTGTTCACAGGTGGGATACATCAACAAATTCTCCTTGATTGGTGAACGTTGTGAAGATACAAATCTGCCAGACATTTCAGCAAGGTAGTAGGCTGGGCTACATTATTTGATTGTGTTGAACCTGTTAAATAGGGGTAGTGGTCAAAGTTAGATGGCGTGGCCCGTTAGTGGAAGAACAGGTTCTCAAAGAACTTAATCCAAGACGCTTCCTTTCAAAGAACTCTGACCCTCATTAAGAGTTTGGCGGTTATTCCTGAGAAATTTAAACCAAACTCGATTACCACCTGCTGCCACTTGTAATTGCAACTTGTATATCAGTCCTTTATCCTCTGATCAGGGAGTACATGGATGTATGTGTGCCCTATATTGTTAGGCGGAAACCTGTGCAGTTCCCTCTGGGACCACTGCAAAAGATTTAGGACTACAGGTGTTTGGAAGTAAACCCACTTGGTAGCAGTCTGTACCACACAGATTCACTAGGTAGCTGTGGCTGAGCAGTCAGACTTCCCTCAAGAAGAGTTAGGCAGTATGTGGAGTATACAAAATAGGGCAATTTACACAGTAGAACAAGCAAACACGGAACAAGGCTTCGGTGTAAAGATATATAGTTATTTATTTATAAACACACATCTATGAAAACACACTGGCACTAATACGGTAAACACTTCAAGCACAATTACTATAAGAAAAATCAATCCCCCTAACAATAGTTTGACAAGTCTAGGTTCAACGGCACCACTTATTTGCAGACAGAGGGGAAAGCTTTAACCTAGATGGCACTCCAGTATTCGTTAGGACGGGAGAGAAAAGGCAAGGTATGAAATCAACTCGGTACCAACACTTTTATGAACAAAAGCAAGGCAAATAAGGCAGGGTCTACTGTAGATCGCAAAGTTCAGAGGCCAGGCCCACTCGGAGAGAGGCAAGGCGATGTGTCCAAAAAAGTATCACAGTGGAAATGCACTCCGAGTCTTTGTTGCAAATTGTTATAGAAAGATTGGACCAGTTCAGAACAGAAAGATGAGAAAGCTTGGAGGCGACCCAATGGAGAGGCGAGGATTCAGACACCTCACACTAACCGACACAAGGGAAGCCAGGTTTTTGGAGAGACAGCTCCGGCGGGGGCAGTTGTTCCTGGTGGTGGATGCAGTCGGGTCTTTGCCAAGAGAAGAGATGATCTCGTCGTCGAAGGAAAGTTGAAGATCGTTGCACCACCAGGGAAGAGACCAGTCGCGGACTGCTCCGTCACAAGGCACCACCTTTTGGTCGCGGTACTCTCCGGTTGCCGGGGTGCTCTGCACGGGCAATTCGACCACTACGTCCTGGAACGAAGAAAACGCAAAGGGGACTGGTTGTTCCCACCAGTCAGGGGAAGAGACTCTCCGGTGGGGAGATCTCCTCTGTCGTCGGGAAGTGGTGAGTCGGTTCAGCAGGGCTCCACCGGAGGTGTCGTCATTGCAGGTCAGCTCAGCTTTACCCTTGTTGGATTCTTAGGTCCTGTGGCGACTTCTCAGGATCCAGTCCCAAAAGCCCTGCTTTTATGCAGAAAACCCCCATTCATTCAGCCTAGCTGTCACTCAAAACACGCTAAGTGGTGAGCGGGGTGGCTCACCACTTGGGCCAATCACACCAGAGTGCGACTTGAGTTGGTAAGGCAACTCAGTCCAGGGTGCCTAAACCCCCTCCCACACCCGCTGCGGTACCCAGACAGAATGGCACCACTTTGGAGGGCCTTTGTGTGGAGGCCCGTTAAAAGTGGAACAAAGGGCTCAACCTTTGGTTTAGGAGTCACGGAGACGAACACAGACGCCATTTTAAAAACCGAGTTCTGGCAGAAAATACCAAACGATAGATTTATTTAAGATAAATAAACCGGTGGTATGTTAGAGATTAACGAGAAAAAGTATTAACCTCCAACAATGGGAAGAATCCCATAGGGTTATATTTGGGGTCGAATATAACAAGTAGTTTCCACTGCCACCAGTCAAAACTCGACGAGGGGGGACGGGACAGTGCCCCCTCGAATAACAGACCCAGGAGTAATCGAATTACCCCTACTAGTACGTCCACAATAGGAGGGTTTGTACTAGTTCTGTTAGTAAATTTAGGTCTAGTAAAGCCAATGGTGACTTTACATGCCCGGGAAGACAGTAGTCAGTCCCCGGGTATGGAGCCTATGGTGGGGGTCCGCTAGGACGCCCCAGTGTTACGGCACAGAGGGTGCGGTGTAACACACATAGAAAAACATATGATACCCTATGGAGTAAAAGACCCCATAGCCCATAGAACACTTTGACATTCAAAGGAATTACACACATTCATGTCCAAGAGTGGGAGAAAAAGAGTCTCACTCTTGGCAGGATGGAAAAAAACAAACTCCAGAAATCCAGCAAAGCTGCTGGGGGACTCACTAGGTTAGGAAATTCAGCCTAAACAGAGAATTCTCCCTAACATATATCTGTTGGCTAAACAGTACATGGATGTATAACTCTCCTTTCTCTGCTGGTCAAATACTAGTACATGGGTATACGCCTGTCCTATATCTGCCAGTCAAGGAGTAGATGGGTGTACTTCTGTCTTATATCTGTCAGTCCAGGGATTCATGGATGTGTGCCAGTCCTATATCTGTCAATCCAGGAGTACATGGATATACACCTGTCCTTTATCTACTAGTTAAACAGTACATGAATGTCTGCCAGTCCTTTGTCCAACCTTCAAGGAGTACATGGGTGTACGCATGTCCTTTATCTGTCAGTCAAGAAGTACATGGTTATGTGCCTATCCTTTATCTGCTGGTCAAACAGTACATGTATGTATGCCTGTCATATGTCTGTCAGCCCAGGAGTAGATGGATGCATGTCCTATATTGGCTGGTCAAACAGTACATGAATGTATGCCAGTCCTTTGTTTGCCTGTCAAGCAGTACAGGGATGCATACATGTCCCATATCTGTCAGTCCAGGAGTACATAGTGATTTAGACGCTTCACTGAATGGCCGTCTAAATATTGTCTTGAATCTTATCAGGGCCAGCTCAATACTTCCTTCATAGGTTCATACAGTGGTTACCAATACCATGGGTAGTAATGGTACTTATTTTAAAGTTTCAGGAAACAATGTAACTCTTGTAGCAGACGCCACATAACACGGAAGGCACTGCCGTTATTGCTGGTGATTAGCCTGAATGCTTATATTGAAACTTACTTGCCAACATGCTGTTTTCAGTCATTCCCATTTATGATCAGTAGTTTTCTCATAAAGATCGTTTCAAAACAAGTAAATACTATTGACATTTTTAGTGGACTGCCTTAATTTATTTTTTAAAACAATTCTGTAAATAAAAATAATACACTTCAACTTTCCATAATTTAAACATTGTATTTTTTCAAATATTCCATTGAATCCCATTGAAAACTCATTTTAAATCAGGAACAGAGTCTTTTGTAAAGCACCTATAGAAAAAAGGCGTATCCTTTACATTTGCACATCCAGGCAGATTGGCTTTGGCAATGCCCGTTGTTTGAGGTTGTCATTCGAAGAGTATTCCCTGTGCTTCCTTATTTCTGCCAGATTGGCAAGCTCCCTTTTTGCCCTGCAGCCCTTTTTGTGTTTGTGTTTTTATGACCAGCACCAATCACACATGCTCCAGGAATAAATCGAGTTTGTTGTGAGTACCCATGAATCCCTGCTGCTTCTGCCCTTTCCACAGGGCTTTAAGTGGGCCAGGGCTTGCTGAGACGGAGCCCCGGCAGGCTAGGACAATTGTGTCTGAGTCAAGGCCATACCGGGGATCGCTAATGTCCCCTGATAACCTCAGCTGACTAGAAGCCAAAGCATTTTTCCTAAAGCACAAAGCTCTCTCACATATACACAAGAGTTTTGGTCTTTAGCCGAAAAGTCTTGCCTGCCTTTGCATTGTGGCACCGACCACCTGCAAGGCACCCCTTTCATTCGAAAAATGCAGAAATGTGACTTACTCTTCTGTCAGCCTGGGGCAAAGGTAGAGACAGGTCAAGATCCTGAATAGCGTCCATTGGATACCTGAACGATTATATAGGCGTGTATGACTGATACGGATATGTGCTGGGGATGCTCTCACGAGGCGGGAACATTAGAACGCGTGCAATGGGAGTGTGACAAAGGGAGGCTCTTCTGGGCCAGGTTAAACTTGATATTCAATACGGTGCTGAGAATGTCACTTGATACCTTAATGCCGGGACATGATCAGCTCATTGAAGATTTGACTGTTGCACAGAAAAAGTGGTTGTTTAGAGGCTCTTTGATGGCTAAGAAATGAATCTTGAGGTGCTGGAAGTCAATGATTCATCCTGAGGAGAGCACATGGCTTGAGGAAATGGGCGAGCTTGCGATTGATGCAGAGAGTTATTTACAGACATCAGAAGAAAAACAAATTGAGAGTATCTGGGGCAGATTATTAGAAATGCACTAATCTTTGTGCCACACAGGGGCCAGGTGAGGATGGGTGGGGTTCTTGACAACTGGTCTGTAATTTTTATAAATATGTAAATACAGAAATAAAAATTCAGGATCATCACCCTCACGCCCCAGGTGTGAGGGTTATGATCTATGCAAAGTGGTACCTGGCAGGGGGTCGGTGCTGCAATTAGGCAGCAAGACTTACCTGATTTGAATGCTTCCTGTTTGGCCACAGCTCTCTTGCTGAATTCAGCCGGGGCTTGTACGGGGACGTGGCCATTTCAATAGGGCTCCTTAACATAAAGTGTTCTAATCAAATTGCATCTGTGTTGTGTGTTAAATTCTATCTCTGTATTTATTCTGTTTCATTCTGCTTCCTTTTGTAATGCTCTGAATTCGTTTAAGGCCTTTTAATCAACAGTACACTGACATAGGGTTTTACTTTGCGTGGTTCCGAATTAAGTCAACAGTTTTCTATTGGTTGAGGTTGTAGATGAGTCAAAGATGCACGAGATCCTCCCTAGAAGCAGTGGTCTACGGCTTTCTGTGTAAAGGAGAGATAATTATTGTGTCCAACATTAGATTATGCTGTTTCTATAGATTTAAACCTTGCGTACTACATGTGTGAAATAATTCAAGCACTTGTGGATAGTGTCAGCAAGGTGTGCTCTTGTCATTTAGGGGCTGATTCATGGAATTTGTGCTCTGAAAAATGGGTTTTTCTGCGCCATTCTGCGCCATCCCCAAACTAACCCAAACAGACCAACAGCAACTCAATGACACCAATCCATCAAACCACCTGATGCGAGAAACTGACAGCTAACGACACCCAATGTAAACTAGAAGGGCAAACAGAATTAAATTAATAAAGTAGATCAAAGCAGTGAAATGGTTAATAAGAGTAAATCATACGCGAACAGGAAACAGATTTAAACTCCGGAAATGGATAGAATGCATGCAGAGTAAACAAAGTGAATGGCGTGGATGAATTACTTAGAACAGATAACTATATAGTTTGAATGAATGTGGGAATCGAATGAATATGTAGATCGGATGAGTGTATGGAATGGATGAACATGTTGAGTGGATGAGTGTGTAGATCGGCTGGGTGTGTAGAATGGACAAGCGTGTAGAGCGGATGAGCGCATAATACAGGGAAGCGAGTAGAACGCAGAAGTGCGTAAAACAGATGAATGTCCAGAACAGATGAGCGTATACGCGATAAGTGTGTAGAAAAGACGACTATGTGAACCTGATGAGTATGTAGAGCACATCAATATGGATAACGCATGAATATGGAAGTGTGCAGAGTGTGTAGACCTAGCAAATGTACAAAGCGGATGAGCGTATAGAGCAGAGGAGTGTACAGAGCAGAGGAGTGTATAGAGCAGAGGAGTGTATAGAGCGGAGGAGTGTATAGAGCGGAGGAGTGTATAGAGCGGAGGAGCGTATAGAGCGGAAGAGCATATAGACCGGATGAGTGGATAGACCGGATGAGCGGATAGACCGGATGAGTGGATAGACCGGATGAGTGGATAGACCGGATGAGTGGATAGTGTGGATGAGTGGACAGAGTGGATGAGAGGACAGCGTGGATGAGAGGATAGAACGGAAAAGTGGATAGAACGGATGAGAGAATGAGTGGCTAGGGCGGATGAATGGATAGAGCGGATGAGCGAATAGAGTGGATGAGAGGATAGAACAGACAAGTGGATAGAGAGATGAGAGAATGAGTGGATAGGGCGGATGAGTGCATAGGGCAGATGAGTGAATAGAGTGGATGAGTGGATAAAGCGGATTAGTAGATAGAGCGTATGAGTCGATAAGTGTACAGAGTGAATGAGTGTACAGAACGGATGAAGGTATAGAACAGATGAGTGTAGAGATGAATATATAAAACAGAATATTGCTGTTGATTGCGTGAAAGGCACGAGTGCTTAAAGCAGATGACTACGGGGAGCAGATGAGTGCGGGGAGCAAATGAGCACGGGGATCAGATAAGTGCGTAGAAGGGATGAATGCGTAGAGGGATGAGTGTGTAGTGGGGATGAGTGCGTAAAGAGGGTTGAATTGCGTAGAGGGGTTGAGTGCGTAGGAGGGATGAGTGAGTAGGAGGGATGAGTGCGTAGAGAGGAAGAATGTGTACAGGATGAGTGTGTAGAAGGGATGAGAGCGTAGAAGGGATGAGTGCTTAGAAGGGGTGAGTGCGTAGAAGAGATGAGTGCGTATAGAGCGTGAGTGCGTAGAGGGGGTGAGTACGTAGAGGGGGTGAATGCGTAAAGGGGGTGAATGCATGGAGGGGTGAGTGCGTAGAGGGGTGAGTGCATAGAGCGGGTGAGTGCATCGTGGGGGTGAGTGCATCGTGGGGGTGAGTGCATCGTGGGTGTGAGTGCGTCATGGGGGTGAGTGTGTCATGGAGGTGAGTGCGTAGAGGGGTTGAGTGCGTAGAGGGGTTGAGTGCGTAGACGGGTTGAGTGCGTAGAGGAGGTGAGTGCATAGAGGAGTGAGTGCGTAGAGGGGGTAAGTGCGTAGAGCGGGTGAGTGCGTAGAGCGGATGAGTGAATAGAGCGGATGAGTGGATAGAGCGGATGAGCGGAAAGAGCGGATAGAACGGATGAGTGGATAGAGTGGATAGAGCGGATGAGTGGATAGAGCAGATGAGTGGATAGAGCAGATGAGTGGATAGAGCGGATGAGTGGATAGACCGGATGAGTGGCTAGTGTGGATGAGTGGATAGTGTTGATGAGTGGATAGAGTGGATGAGTGGATAGAGTGGATGAGAGGATAGAGCGGACAAGTGGATAGAACGGATGAGAGAATGAGTAGATAGGGCGGATGAATGGGTAGGGCAGATGAGTGAATAGAGTGGATGAGAGGATAGAACGGACAAGTGAGTAGAACGGATGAGAGAATGAGTGGATAGGGCGGATGAGTGGATAGGGCAGATGAGTGTGTAGAGTGGATGAGTGGGTAAAGCAGATGAGTGTTAGAGCGTATGAGTGGATTAGTGTACAGACTGGTTGAATGGATAAAGTGGATGAGTAGATAGAGCGTATGAGTGGATAAATGTACAGTGTGAATGAGTGTACAGAATGGATGAAGGTATAGAACAGATGAGTGAAGAGATGAATATATAGGACAGGATATTGATGTTGAATGCGTGAAAGGCAGATGAGTACGGGGAGCAGATGAGTGTGGGGAGCAAATGAGTGCGGGGATCAGATAAGTGCGTAGAAGGGATGAATGCGTAGAGGGATGAGTGCGTAGTGGGGATGAGTGCGTAAAGGGGGTTGAATTGCATAGAGGGGTTGCGTGCGTAGAGAGGAAGAATGCATAGAGAGAATGAGTGCGTAGAGGGGATGAGTGCATAGAAGGGATGAGTGCGTAGAATGGATGAGCACGTAGAAGGGATGAGTGCGTATAGAGCGTAAGTACGTAGAGGGGGTGAGTACATAGAGGGGGTGAGGGTGCAGAGGGGTTGAGTGCGTAGAGGGGTTGAGTGCGTAGAGGGGTTGAGTGCGTAGAAGGGTTGAGTGCATAGAGGGGGTGAGTGCGTAGAGGGTGTGAGTGGGTAGAAGGGGTGAGTGGGTAGAGGGGGTGAGTGGGTAGAGGGGGTGAGTGCGTAGAGGGGGTGAGTGCGTAGACGGGGTGAGTGCGTAGAGGAGGTGTGTGCATAGAGGGGATGAGTGCATAGAAGGATAAGTGCGTAAAACAGGTGAATGCCTATTACATGTGAGGGGATAAAGCGGATGAATGCTGGAGCGAACGAGTGCCTAGAGCAAACGAGTGCCCAGCGTGAATGGACATTTGCGTAGAGTGGATGAGTAGGTAGAACGAACAAGCACGGACTGCATACTGATGAGTGCGTAGAAAGGACGAACACGTAGAGCTGCAAATGCGTAGAGCATGGGGCAGACAGAAGTGCATGCGTAGGGCAGACAAGAGTGCATACGTGAGGCAGACAGGTATGCATCCATGGGACAGACAAGAGTACATGCTTGAGGCAGACAACAGTGCACGCGTGGGGCAGACAAGAGTGGATAGGAGGGCATGGAACGGACTGAAGCGCATAGAATTGCATGACGTATAAAGTATGGTTTGGAACGCAGAGAACCCTTAAAGAGCATATTACCCACAATGACTGGAGTACGCATGGCGAACTGGAGTGCACGGAGCGAACTCGAACGCACGCGGCAAGCCGGAATGCATGAATGCTTGACCGAAATATATGGAGCAGACTGGGATGCATGGAGTGGATAGGAGTGCATGGAACGGACTGGAGCATGCGATGTATATAGTATGATTTGGAATACAGAGAATATCTGAAAGAGCCTATAACCCATCTTATCCCACCACCACGCTTACTCTCTCCTTACATCACCATTCAACTAGAACACAGTGATACTATGACACCATTCGGTATAACTGTTCTCATACCAACACTCGCCGCTCACTCCACATCATTCTAAGTAATCACTGCAGGTAACACACCGCCCAGCCAGGCGTTCTCCTCAGGCCTAATGCAGTCACATCCAATCTGGATAAATCCTGCCAGAACAAACACATACTCCTGACCTCTCAACCACACCTACCGCTCAAATGCAGCTATTACACGGATACCGCACGAGCTGCACACATACCCGGTGCTTACACGCACCTTTTTTGACTCTCTCTACTCTCTCTCCTGATATGAACTTCGGTTCAAAAGGGCGTTCAACCTACCAGCGCCTTCAGACCATACCACTGGTATATAAGGCACTATATAAATGCAAAATAACAATAACAATTTGTTAAACAGGGATTTGCAGGCAGAATGGCGCACAAATCCCCATTTTTCGGCACACACATTCCATGAATCAGCCCCTAAATCTCTAGGGCACATGTAATGCCAACTGGGGCAACACCAGCATTTACTAGAAGAGCTGGTATATTTTTAAAAGGCACAGTGCCCGTACTTCTCAGTAGTCCCAGTAGAGAGCCAAATAAGTGAATGGGGAGTGTCTACACTCTGCTCGTAACCATCTGTGCACAAGTGATGCACACTGTGAGATACACATTTTTCACATGAACTTTATTCCCCTTGCAGACCTCTAACTGACATTGACCCAGCCCTAATGACCCAAATGATGCAGCAAGTTATTTAGTATTCTTTCTTTTCATATGCTGCTTCCCTACAGGATAGTTAATTTATTAGTTGGGCTGTTGCATAATCAGTATGGAATTGTGAGTGCCTTACACATGAATGACATGGTCCCAGCCCTAAAAGCAGTTAATGTGGGGCCGGAAGGAGAGGTCAGGGGCAACGCGGTTGTCGTGGAAACAAGACAATGCAGAACAACATAAGACAAAGTGCTTGTCTTGGAAACAAGCCTACCTACAGGCTACCGGTTTCAGTCGTAGTGAGAATTAAGGGTTTAATTGGCCTGCCTTGAGGCGTCCATAACACGTAGATCATGGGTTTGAATCCCAGCTAAAATGCTTTATGCCTACACTTTTAGCATCAGCAAGGGGGCTGCAAATCTTTTGTTGAGAATTGTATTTACTCAGTGTAGGCTGAAGACACCTTCAAGGTACTGCTGTGCAGGCAATTGCCAAAAAAGCTGCAAGTGTTAAAAAGCTGCAGTACCGGTTCTGTTCTCCCAAAGATGACTCCAATAATTGTAATGATACAATACTGGGTCTTTTCAGCCGGGCTGTTTTTATGTTGAAGGGACAGTATGGCACTTTTAATAAGGTTTGGTTTATATTTAAAGTTCAGTAACTTACCAGTGTGCTTTTCATGATATTAAAAGGACAGTAGAGTAGTGTGGGATATATTGACCCACTCAACGGCATTGCCCCAGATCACCAAGCTGCATTTGCACAAGAAACAGCAACCTGGCTGTGCTGGCTCCTGTGCGCACCAGGACCTCAAAGCTGCGGTTTGGCAGCATCAGTAAGATGGCTGCACCATTCTGCCTAGCACACTTCAGGCAAGATGAAACAAGGGGACACACTGAAAACGTATGCCAGTGTGTTCCGAGACATATACATGGAATCAAGTCAAAAGGCAGCACTGCTTTGCTGAAAAAGCCAAACTCCACTTCAAACTGACACATTTTCACCCTTTAAAAATGCTGTTTTAACACTAATTCCATCTGTTCATTCTGAAACCACTGTGATTAAAAAGGCCATGTCATGCCCAGGATATTTCACTGTGCTTCTCCAAAACCAGGCATAATTTCTCGGTGACCGGCCCAGTCAAACCAACTCTGGGAGAAATCAATAAGCATCTTTACTTTCACTCACACAGGAACATGCATTTATTTATTTCCAAAAAGTATCCATGCTCAGCAGTTCAAAGAGACTTTAAATCTCTGAGCCAGGTCAAGTGAAAATGTATCTATGCTGTAGATAAAACTCCTGCATTCAAGGAAATGACTACAGCTGCAAAGACAGTGTGGGCATCCGAGGGAGCTGCCAAACCAAATTTAAAGAAAGAAATGCTAGCAATTTTTAACACATGTGGAAAAATGGGCTTTGCTGAATGAAGAAAGAAAATGGCCTGTTTAAAAATAAATTGTTGAATTAAAGCCTGCTTACTTAGCAATGTAAACACATAGGCTATCTTCTTTCACAGGTTTGTTTAATTTAGGACCCACAATAAGAAATGAATGAATTTAAAACACATGGGCTGGATTTGCAAGCTCTCAGAAAAACCTGCTATTCCAGTTGCCAGCCATGAAACTTGCCCAAGGAAGGGAGACACACCGTTTGGGTAATTTCAGGCGGGAATTGCAAAGTTTTCAAAATTTCCAGCATGTCGTTTGCTGCAACTATTTTAAACACTGCCACTCATTTTCAAACTGTATGCTCGTGCTAATCCATTGACTGTGATTGTTTGCACTTTTACATTGTTGCTTTATTGAAGAATTGTATTTTTTTCAAGGTTTTTGCACACATTCATTATTCTATTCATCCATTTCCGAGTGTCATTTTTAGCATTGCCAGGGTTTTAAATCTGTTTTTCTCTCTTGTTTGAGGAAGGAAGGTCTGATTTCAATTCTTTTTTCCGTTTGTCATTCCTGATTACCTGCTGCTTCTGTTTATCCACTCAGAATTGATTATTTATAGGTTGAGGGTACCTTGCGGGGGAAATTCTAACTTGAGTGCTATCTTGCCTAAAATGAAAACGTGCTCCTATTCCCTGGTGTTTTGTAGATGTGTCAATAGAAGATTAAACTAAATGCATTGCATACATTCCTATTGTTATTATCACCCCATTGGTGATTGCTGCCCCATATTAACAATTGTATGATTTCTTTTGAATTTTAAAATAAATAAATAAATATTACATGTTATCAACCAGCCTGGTTCATGGTCCATTGTGATCCGGGGTATTTGAAAAGGGGGTTTGATATGAGTGGTGTACCATCTCAATATTAAATCTAACATAAAAACAAAAGCATTTCAATTGGGAGCTGCATACTAGGCCGAGACTAAGGTGTGCGTCGCCTGATTGAAATCGTTAACAGGAGCATGCATGCATGGAACTCTCCCCACCACAGTGAAATAAAAATGGAATCCTCAGGCAATTCCTCTGTCTACTGAAAAAGAAATTATTGCATTTCAGTTTCCTTTGAAATCAGGGTGGCCGGAACGTTTGGGTTCACAGAAATGCATTTTGTCGAAACAATATACTATGGCAGTCCAAGACCACTTTCTTGCATGGTTTCAAGACTTGGATAATCTCTTTCACCCTAGCGTACCTCCCTACTTCCTCAATTTGCCTTTATGATAGTAAGTAATTATGAACTGGCTAGGGTGCAAAGCCTTGTTCTTATGATGTTTACTAACCGAAAGAATGAGGGTAATTCCATCTTAGGAATTAAGAGCAGGGGGTGCCAGCTTCATCATCATTGCTCCCACCCTATGGAACAACCTCCCACTCCACATCCAAGAAGAACCGTCCTAACTCATCTTCAGAAAAATAAATAAATGTGGCAATTCGACAAATATGACTAATCTCACCACCGGGACTTCTCTGTTCTCGTCCCGCCTGGCTGCTGTCTGTAACACCTTACTGAAGTGTCAGGCAGAGGCAGTCATCAGGTGAGACAAAGGTTTTTATTTAAGTCTCAGTAATATTGCCCATCAGCAGAGCATCCTCCTCTCACCAGTCTCTCTCTTCAACAGTCACTCAGGCACTTCAGCATTCTCATTTTAACATCCACTGAAACCCATACATTCCACTCATCCACACATGATGTTGCATGCTGCCTCATACATCATCAAGCACACTACACACCTCCCTTCCCAAAACAACCAAAACCCACACCATGGGAATTGTAGAACCAACCAAATCAAAATAAAGAAAAACCCACACAAAGAAGTTTACATTTTTTTTACTCATATTTCTCACCAGACCAACCACAGTCCTTGGATTTCTCTTGTTCGTCTTCCCGATTTCCTTCTAATTTCATCAATTTCTTCGCTATCCTCTCCATTAGCAACCACAGGAACATCCGGATCCTCTACTTTCACCAATCTATCCACATTCCATGTTGTTGTATCCATAGTCATAAAAGTGTTACTAAAAACCTTTTTGATTTTACAAGGCTTTGGCCATTTCAATGGCCCCTGTTTTAAAAACAAGGGTAATTTCAACCTCACAAAATTGCGAGTTCACATGCAGCAATCCTTGACTGCCTTCCTCCTGTCATAATTAATTTTTTTAGTGATTTGTCTCTCTCTGACACGTAATCTAACTTGCTGCACACTCTCCCTAACCCACCATACTCTCTCATCCAAGGAGGACACATTTGCTTTCCTCCCCCTACTCTACTCAAAGGAGAACACTCAGGTCGCCCCATGTGGCAGAAATCAATGTGCCTCAATCCTGCTTTCCACCCCATGTTCTCAGTCCTCACCATTTGTCCATGCCCATCTTATGCAATCCTTGATCACTTTGTTGAATCTTTCAGCCACCCCACTGTCCTGGGGATGATATATGGCTGTGAATTTATGTTCAACACAATTCTCTGCCAAATACTGACACATGTCCTTACATTTGAATTGGACACCATTGTCCGTAACCATGTGCATGGTTGTCCTTCCCATTTAAACACCTGCTCCATAAACTCTATGACATCCGTAGTAGTAATGCTCTTTGTGATTTTCACCTCCACCCAGTTTGACAATACATTAACTAGAACTATGCAGTACATTTGCAGACCTTTACTCAAAATGGGATGCTCAGTGTCCATTCCAGCCTTCTCCCATGGCATTTGGGGAACGGAAACCAAGGTCATGGGATTCTCTCTGCTAACCATATTTTGGCACTCAATGAACAGGATACACAATTTCTTACAGCTCGCTCAACCTCTAAGTCACACCCAGGCCACCAATATTCTGCACAAACCATTTATTTTGTCTTAGTGATCCCTTGATGCTCTTCATGGGCAATTTCAACACTCTTCTTCCTCACACCCTTAGCGGGATAATCTCTGGTTCCTCTCATAACATACTCTCCATTCACATGCAAATCATCTCTCACAATACACAAACCTTCCAGCTCTGAACCCATCACACACCCTTACGCGATCATCCATTCCTCCTCAAGCTCACCCTTCAGTTTTCCTAAAGTCACATCATTGACCATGCTCTCTTCCTGTTTTACCTTTGCAACAATGTTCTGGTCCACAAGCAACATGCAATTGTGTTCACTGTCATCCTCTTTATCATCTGTATTAGTGGTTAACCAGATCAAACAGCCAGCAGGAATGTTCCTTTTCCCTGGAAGATATTGAACCTCAAAGTGTTTCTCTTGGAGCGACACAACCCATTTTCTTATCTTCAATGACACTCCATCTAAACCATCTCTTTTAACAGCATGTGATCCGTCCTTATCGTGAAACATGAACCCCATAGTAATGTTCTATACTTTCTGACTGCCAATTTAATGGCCAGTAACTCCTTCTCTATCGGAGAATAGTTGAGTTATGCTTCCTTCAACAAATGTGACGCAAAGGCAATAACATTTTCTTCATTCCCTTCCATCTGCGTGAAAACTGCTACTGATCCAGAATTGCTCACGTCTGTTGAGATGATGGTTTTCCTGCCTAATTTAACGTTCTGCAGAGAAGAAGTGTACTTCAAGGCCACTTTGATACGTTCATATTCTGATGTACATTGCATAGACCAATAAAAATGGGCTCTTTTCTTTAATAGAGAGCTCATGTTATCATTCTTGTCTGCAACATGTTTTATAAACTTGGAGTAGATTCAGTCATGCCAAAAAAAGAGTGTAGTTGTTCCTTATTACTTGGTTCCACCACACTCCGAAAATTGTCCACCAGTTTTCTCTTTACATTCACTCCCTTAGCTGAAACTGTGAGGCCAAGATACTCAGGGGGTAATTCATAGAATTCAACGCACAAGTGGCGCATGTGGCTGGTGCACAGTATGCGCGTGTGGTAGTCTGCGCCAGCCGCGTGCGCCAAAATCAATTTCCACGCTCAGCGTATTCATGGATTTCAACATCCATAACCAGCTGTGGCGCAGAGTAGTGCAGCGACCCTGCAGCAGTGCCAGTTGCGCCCCCAACCCCTCCCCGTGCACCCTGAACAGCGCACAAATCCTGTACATGGCGCACAGGCCAGTGGACCAGCATACAGCCCCTCAACCACGAAAACGTCTGTAAAACTCCCCACGCACCCCTCCGAATGCACATACCCCGATGCGTGGGAAGTATTACACAGGATTGGCCCTGTGCGAGCGGGTACGTTTATTTCTGGGTGTGTGGGAACATTCACACACGATTGGCCCTGTGCGTGCGGGGGCGTGTATTTTGGGGGTGCGTGGGAACTTTCACACGCGATTGGCCCTGTGCGAGCGGGGTATGTGTATTTTGGGGGTGCGCGGGAACTTTTACACGCGATTGGCCCTGTGCGAGCGGGGTACGTTTTGTTTCGGGGGTGCGCGGGAACTTTCACACGCGATTGGCCCTGTGCGAGCAGGGTACCTGTATTTCAGGGGTGCGCAGGAACTTTCACACGTGATTGGCCCTGTGCGAGCAGGGTACATGTATTTCGGGGTGCGCAGGAGGTTTTACACGCAATTGGCCCTGTGAGAGCAGGGTACGTGTATTTCGGGGGTGCGCGGGAATTTTACATGCGATTGGCCCTGTGCGAGCGGGGTACGTGTATTTTGGGGGTGAACAGGAAGTTTTACACGCGATTGGCCCTGTGCGAGCAGGGTACGTGTATTTAGGGGGTGCGCGGGAACTTTCACAGGCGATTGGCCTTGTGCGAGCGCGGTACGTGTATTTCTGGGGTACGTGGGAACTTTCACACGCGATTGGCCCTGTGCGAGTGGGGTACATGTATTACGGTGTACCCCAAAGAATTGACAGTGTGTGTCCTCCCAGGTGTGCCCTCTCCCCCCTCCCTAGGGCCTGCAGGCAGACCCCAACACAGGGGTACACACTTCACCCCTGGTCATGCCCCACAGGCAGCCCATCCACCCAGGCAAAGCCCCCCAGCCAGCCCACATGTCACCACGCACAAGGGAGCACTGACTCATGTCCCCCAGCACCCCCATCCACTCAGCAGTGAGGGGCACCTGACAGCAGGCCCCGACTCATGTCCCCAGCACCCCCACCCACCCAGAATTGAGGGTCAGACCCCAACTCCTGTCCCCCAGCACCCCCATCCACCCAGCAGTGAGAGGCACCTGCCAGCAGGCCCTGACTCATGTCCCCCAGCACCCCCACCCACCCAGTGGTGAGGGGCACCTGCCAGCAGGCTCCAACTCATGTCCCCCAGCACCCCCACCCACCCAGCAGTGAGGGGCACCTGCCAGCAGGCCCCGACTCATGTCCCCCAACACCCCCACCCACCCAGCATTGAGGGTCAGGCCCCGACTCATGTCCCCCAGAACCCCCATCCACCCAGCAGTGAGGGGCACCTGCCAGCAGACCCCGACTCATGTCCCCCAGCACCCCCACCCACCCAGCATTGAGGGTCAGGCCCCGACTCATGTCGCTCAGCACCCCCAACCACCCAGCATTGAGCGTCAGGCCCGACTCATGTCCCCCAGCACCTCCATCCACCCAGCAGTGAGGGGCACCTGCCAGCAGGCCCCGACTCATGTCCCCCAGCACCCCCACCCACCCAGCAGTGAGGGGCACCTGCCAGCAGGCCCCGACTCATGTCCCCCAGCACCCCTATCCACCCAGTAGTGAGGGGCAGCTGTCAGCAGGCCCCGACTCATGTCCCCCAGCACCCTCACCCACCCAGCAGTGAGGGGCACCTGCCAGCAGGCCACGACTCATGTCCCCCAGCACCCCCACCCACCCATCTTTGAGGGCCAGGCCCCAACTCATGTCCCCAGCACCCCATCCACCCAGCAGTGATGGGCACCTGCCAGCAGGCCCAGACTCATGTCCCCCAGCACCCACACCCACCCAGCATTGAGGGTCAGGCCCGACTCATGTCCCCCAGCACCCCCACCCACCCAGCATTGAGTGTCAGGCCCTGACTCATGTCCCCCAGGACCCCCATCCACCCAGCAGTGAGGGGAACCTTCCAGCAGGCCCGGACTCATGTCCCCCAGCACCTCCATCCACCCAGCAGTGAGGGGCACCTGCCAGCAGGCCCCGACTCATGTCCCCCAGCACCCCCACCCACCCAGCAGTGAGGAGCACCTGCCAGCAGGCCCCGACTCATGTCCCCCAGCACCCCCACCCACCCAGCAGTGAGGGGCACCTGCCAGCAGGCCCTGACTCATGTCCCCCAGCACCCCCACCCACCCAGCATTGAGGGTCAGGCCCCGACTCATGTCCCCCAGCACCCCCACCCACCCAGCATTGAGTGTCAGGCCCTGACTCATGTCCCCCAGGACCCCCATCCACCCAGCAGTGAGGGGAACCTTCCAGCAGGCCCTGACTCATGTCCCCCAGCACCCCCATCCACCCAGCAGTGAGGGGCACCTGCCAGCAGGCCCCGACTCATGTCCCCCAGGACCCCCACCCACCCAGCAGTGAGGGGCACCTGCCAGCAGGCCCCGACTCATGTCCCCCAGCACCCCCACCCACCCAGCAGTGAAGGGCACCTGCCAGCAGGCCCCGACTCATGTCCCCCAGCACCCCCACCCACCCAGCATTGAGGGTCAGGCCCCAACTCATGTCCCCCAGCACCCCCATCCACCCAGCAGTGAGGGGCACCTGCCAGCAGGCCCCGACTCATGTCCCCCAGCACCCCCACCCACCCAGCAGTGAGGGGCACCTGCCAGCAGGCCCTGACTCATGTCCCCCAGCACCCCCACCCACCCAGCAGTGAGGGGCACCTGCCAGCAGGCCCCGACTCATGTCCCCCAGCACCCCCACCCACCCAGCATTGAGGGTCAGGCCCCGATTCATGTCCCCCAGAACCCCCATCCTCCCAGCAGTGAGGGGCACCTGCCAGCAGGCCCCGACTCATGTTCCCCACCACCCCCACTCACCCAGCAGTGAGGGGCACCTGTCAGCAGGCCCGACTCAGGTCCCCCAGCACCCCCACTCACCCAGCAGTGAGGGGCACCTGCCAGCAGGCCAGACTCACGGCCCCCAGCACCCCCACCCACCCAGCATTGAGGGTCAGGCCCTGACTCATGTCCCCCAGCTCCCCCATCCACCCAGCAGTGAGGGGCACCTGCCAGCAGGCCCCGACTCATGTCCCCCTGCAACACGACAGGAAGCTGCACAATCATGAGCCTCATGTGCACCAAAATACCACAGCACGCCACCCCAGTCTTGACATGCAATGATTTCACCAATCCACCCCACACTGACATGCCTATGTCAGGACCCAAATCAAAAGTCAACCATGTACATTAACACATGTCCGTCACACACACACACTGTTTGCCATAGATTGTGTAAACCCACATTTTGACATACATGAACCCAATGAGCGAATCCCACACATGGAATTAAAATATCAAAATGTATTATGAACAAAATCAATGTAATGAAAAGAAAGCCAAATAAATTATACAAACATGAAATGAAATGCATGTCCAAAAAAATGAAAAAGGAAATGTAGATCCAATCCAAAGAATTCCTAAAGAAACATGGGCCAAACTCACTGTCCACCTAAACAAATCCAAAGGAAACGTAAAAATCTGAATCCATTGCTCCATGGTGAAATCCAAAGAAAATGTACACATAAATCCAATGTCCAACTATGTACAAGAAATTTTGAAAGGGTCCATGAGCCCAACAAAGAAACTACCTAAGAAATAACTATATACAAAACTGTGGGGCATAGTCCAATCACCCCAAAATAAATTAAAATGAAAATTAAACCTAACACTACAAACTATACACAATGGGGGCAGGCTAGTCCGACGGCTCACTTTCCGATTTCCCGGGCGAGGGCATCATCGAAATCCTGGTCTATGTCCCGGAGGCGGGCCTCTTCCATGTCCCAGAGGTTTCGCAGGGACGATGCCATGTTCAACTCCAACTCCCTGCAAATTGCCTCGAGGCACTTGGTCCGCCTCAGTGCCCTCCGCATGGAGTTCTCCACCCTGACCATTGTGAGCCGTGCCTCTTCTGCCCGCTCCTGCTCCGCATCTATGTCCCGGCCCAACCGCTGAAACCCGGAAGACACTTGCAATCCAGAGTTCTCCTGCCCTCCGGCCGATGCCTGCCCCTCTGATGTTGTCGGCCCCGAGACATCATTGCTCCCACCTTGAGCCTGCTGCTGCGTGCATGTGCCCTGCCCGTTGTTGCCTGCATGTCAGCCACCTGCTGGGGTCCAGTTGTTGGGGTGGCCACCCCTGCTGGACCTCCGACTCCCAACTGTGGCAGGGATGTGTCTTCCACCAGCCTGGCCGCTGGGTCAGGGACAGCTCCACAGGGTGCCCGGGTGAAAATTGGGCAGGAAGATGGCATGGATGATGACTGGCGCATAGGGAGTTCAGTTGAGGAGGGCGTTGGCAGAAGCTCCAGCACACGGAGGAACCCAGCACTGGTGACCCCGCCCAGTAGGTTGACGTGGTCTTCGAGAAATTGGAAATGACGTGTGATGTCCTCGCGAGAACACCGCACGATTTCCCGAATGTCACGAACACGCAATGCCACCCCACCCAGGACTGGCTCAATCCGGTCCCGGTCCGCAGGGAGAGGAAGGCCAGTTGTTTTGCGGCTATCCCCTCCCTGAAAACGGGTCTGGACGAAGGCATCCCTGTTGGTGCCGGACGTTGCAGTCACAGGATCGGGAACAGGATTACACACAGGCACCTCCATTGCGGCCTGTGCTGCCTCCTGTCCCTGCCCTGGACTGCACCACTGGCACCAGTGTAATCCCCCCTCCAGGCCCCGTGTGTTTGACTTCCACGGCCTCCCCCTCAACCAAACCCCCCACCAACCTGGATGACTCCGTGCCATCTTCCTCCGTAGGGCCCTGTGGGGTCTCAGCTGCCCCTTCTGCTGCCGAGGAGTCCACCTCCGACCTCCGCCTCTTGGACCTACCCCTGGCAGCTGCGGCCGTGGAGGCTGCACTAGACTCCTCACTCCGCGATGAGATGGAAACCTGGGAGGGGAGCTGGGCCTTCCCTCTCCGGCTGGCGGTGGGATCCCTGCCTGTGTGCTCCACAGCACCGTCTCCGCCCTCTTCATCAGTTGATGCTGCAGACAGGGAGAGACAGAACACAGGCATCAGGGCACTGTACAATGGTCTGATACACACATGACAGTTGCAGATGAGTGGCAGTCTCAACCTTCACACAGTTACGCTCACCTGGCTCCCACAGAGGTGTCGATCTGAACTGGACAGCTGCGGCCTCCACCAAGGTGACACGTAGGGCTGAGATGACGGACTGGACTGGCCCACCTAGCTTTGTTTGCTTGGCCCGTAGGAATATGCTTCTGTAAATGGAGAAAGGGAATTAACCACCCGTGGGGTTGAGCGTAAATCCCCCCACCCCCACTGTTCTCCCCACAGATCGCCTTTGATGTCCCTTCTTATAGTCTCACCTGATGGTTTGAAAAGATGAGCTCTCCATCCTGCATTGAGCGTAGGGGCACGTTGATAACCAGTTGCTTCACTGGCTCGAAGGAATTGGTGAGTTCCAGAACAATATTGACTCCGAAAAGTATGTAGTTCGTAAGAGTTCACATGTCTGACTTTCACTCTTGTCCGATTCCTTGCAGTTTGCAGCTTGACCCCAGTGAAGAGTTCCTCGTGGTAGCTGACGAAGTTCAGGTAAGGATTGGGTTTATCCTACACAGTTCAATAAAATAAGACCAGAATGTAACCTGTGGCTTGCTCCCTTATTCAGGTGTGGAGAGAAAATATGAAGTTCGGGGAATAATGCCACCGGCGGTAAAATTAGGTAAGTCTATTGTGGTGAGAAGAGTTCCCCTTGTTTGTCCCTTCGTCTCACGTTGTTGTCCTTTTTTTCCCCTTAGGGGCTGGGGTACGGCGAGGATGCAATGGAGACTGCGCCGACGCGTGAAGAGGAATAGTACCCCCGGTGGTAATCAGGTAAGTCTATGGGGGTAGTTACTATTGCCTCTGTTTATTCCCTTGGCTCACCTTTGCTGTTCTTGTGTTCCCCTTAGGTGCCAGAGTGCAGCGGGAACGTGCAGAAGGATGCAGTGGATCGTGAGGATGCTGCGAAGGCCGGTGAGTTCAGCGCGGCGCTGCAGCAGTCGAGGCAGCGTGCGTAAAATGCTTCTTTCTTCCAGCTCGAAGGCGCGGTGGATCCGGAATTCAGGTAAGGATCTAAGGTTTTGCTCTTATTCTAACCTCTTCTCCTTCTGTTCCTCCCTTTTTCTAGGAGCTGCAGACTCGAGGCGGGCGTGGCAGAAGACTGGATGCAGGCTTGCAGACACGGTGAGCGTTACGCTGCTGGATGCAGATTAACACGAAGTGTGTGCTGCTCTTCGGGCGTCGTTTAAATAGCCCCCAAAGTAGTCCCAGGTAAGTATTCCTCCCCAGCCCCACCCGAGTAAAAAATAGTCCCTAGGTAAAATAGTCCCTTCCAAGCCTCATTTGACTTGGAGCTCTGCAGCATGGTCTGCATCAGGTAAGTTCTACTCTATGAGCCTGGCGCCTATGGCGCCAGGACTGACTCTCCATATGAGCCTGGTGCCATAGGCGCCAGGACCGCCCCCAAACAGCCCCTAGCAGGGGTTTTTGGGCTTGCTCAAAATAACTTGATGCCTGCTTCCGGGGTTGCTGGACCTGGTCTGGTTCCTCAGGGGTAGGCATCATGACACACACATGGCCTCACACTCCCCAACACACATCATCTCTATCAACACTCACGCGCAAAGAAACTGGAATGTTGCAGCATCCAACACCATCCATACACATACAACACCATGACCATCCGAAGGTTAGCCTGACATCACATGCAACACAAGAATTGGCAAACACATGCACACACGCCACCAGACGTACATGCATCTGTACGTCTACACCACCTGTTGCAGTGAAATCCCGGCATCCATTTCACATCTGCCAATCATCCTCCTACATGTCAGTGTCACATGCATCCATGGTGTATCACAGTGGCACACATGTCAAATACCCTCACACACACACATGTACACCATGCACGTACATGAAGGTGGAACCCGCATCCATGTGTCTCACCCCAACCATGCCATGGTACATGCACAGATATGTAAACATGTGTGTACCCCAAAATGCATTTGGCCCTAGTGCTTTTGTACACATACACCGTTGATGTGCCTCACACATGACTGGAGTCTCATGCGGCAGGCTCATGTCCCTGTACATACACATACATACATGGTCCTTCCAAGACATATGTGCAACCTTCACACACCTGCCACACCTCAACATGCACAGCATCCAATCAGTACGCATGCACACTTACCACTTGACTCCGGACGGGTCTGCCTCCCATGCACCTGGACGTGGAGCGCTGGGCCTATACGTTCCAGGACCCTCATTTGCATGTTGGTAAGGTGGACCCGGCGCCCCTTTCCATGCTTTGCCTTCAGGAGACACCGGGCCTTGCTGAGGGTCCTGGACCTGAAGCCCTCCCAGCGCTTCCGGATGTGTTGCAAGTCGTGGGCTGCCACCTCCTCCACGTTGATGGCAGCCACGATGTCCGTCCAGATCCTCTTCCGTCCTTCATTATCGGCACGTGAACTTCCAAAGAGGGCATCATAATCCCCCAGGATTTACTCCACCAGGATACCAACTTCTGCAGCAGTGAAGCTGGTAGCCCTCTGCCTCTCTGACTGGGGGTTGCCAGTGGTGCCAGATGGTGTTGTGTCTGACATGGCAACCCCCGAGGCAGGTGTGGGTGGGCAACTGGGTCCTGGGGCTGGGCTATGGAGCAAATGGTACTCCAGTTGGGAGTCTTCTGTTCCAGCAGGGGTGGTCACAGCAACTGGACCCCTGCAGATGGCTGATGTGCAGGCACCAAATAGCAGGGCACGTGCCAGCAGGCAGGCAGGTAGCAGCAGATGGCAGGTGGGAGCGTTTTCGGGGCTCTGGGGGGGGGCCAGTAATTCGGCCTTCTGGGCAGGAGTGTGGTCTTCCGTGTGTTGTTGCATGGCCAGCTTGATATGGAGTGATTTGGCACGTGAAAAAATTGCATGTCAGCGTGAAATCCGAGGAAAGGCCCATAGCGCGTAAGCGCATCTATGACGTTATGCGCAGAGGCGTTTCCCACAACACGGGTGCATTGTGAATAAGCACATGAGAATAATGCACGTCAGCATGCTATTAGAGGAAAGGGACTTAGCGCGTAAGCTCATCTGTGACGTTGCACGTGTGGGCAGGCTTAAAAGATACGTATAGGACGCCATTTCCTTGTACGTGCTTTTTGTGGCGTGCGAGCGGGTGATTCTTGTACTTCTTGTCGGTTCAAACGCGATTACTTCACAACGTTTCCAGTTCGTACTCCCTGTTTCCTCAGACTGCGTTCTTTTCTTCTTTTGGCGAGGGTGTTGCCAACGTGCACACGCGTGTCTTTTTCACGTTCTTTTTCAAGGCAGATGGTGAGTTGCGCACGTATTTTCCAACTGTGATTGACCCTGTGTGTCGCGTACCCCTTCAGAGGTCATTGTAGGCTGCGTGCAACATGCGTACGCTTATTTTTGTGTTTCTGGGTGCCACAGCGTAGTGTGGGTTCATTTTTCCATGCACGTGGTCTACCAGGGGTTGCATGCATGTGTACTTTTGTTTTTGGGGTGCCTGTGCGTTGCGTGACCCGTCATCTTCCCCCAGGGGTCACTGACAGCGTTGCTAGAGCACTAGGGTACGAATTCCATCTAGTACCCTACCCCTCTCACCCCTATTGCCCAAGACAATTGTTTACTGCAACTCCCATACACACAACAACATCAGTGCCATGGTTGGGAGGCGACCAAGCAGTAAGGGATTCAAAGGTGGCCAACCTCAAAGAGCTGGGCGCGGTAGGGGACGTGAACAGGATTTGCAGGGTGCCCCTACAGCCCAATGTGTGGAGGACCAATCGGGGCCACCTATACCACCCCCATGGTTGTGGGAAATGTAGCTGACACCATCCCAGCTCAGCCCTTGTTGGACCGGCCCATTTTGTCAACTGAACCAGCACAGGATGACTCCCAGGATGACTTCCAGGTCACCAAGTCTAAGCCACGTGTGGCGTTGAAAGTTGCTGTCACCAGGCCACGTGGATCTGGGGCAGCAATGTCATCTGCTGCCCCAAGTAGCCAGGGTGAGGAGGTTGCAGGGGCAGCTGCAGCTCAATCCACCCCAGCTCCGAATCTCCCAGGCGGGACACTGTCGGTCCAGGTCCATCACACCGACGTTGGCCCTGCCAACATCACCCTGCAGCCAATGCCTGCACCAAGACATTTGATCATTGTGCATTCGCAAACTTCAAGTACCCAGTCCACATGCACTTCTGCCCCTACTAACCAGAGCGGCGTACACCACTCAGGATCCGCACCACTTTCCAAGAAGAAGAAGAAGGGTGCTCTTGCACTACAGGCTGAGACCCCAGACACGGCTACACACTCCGGCACGTCAAGGAAGCCTAGCTTCAATGACGCCAAACTTGATGCACTTGTGGCCTATGTGTTGGCACATAGCCGCGAAATCGTGGTGACTGCAGGCTGCAAGACTACGCCTGCTCAACGTAGGGCCCACTGGAAGACCATCACGGACCACATTAGTGCCCTTGGATTTGTGAGGCGCACAGCTGATGATTGCTACAAGCGGTGGAATGACCTGAAATGCAGAGCAAAGAACAAGCTGGCTTCCAATCATGCCTCTACTCTGGTGACTGACGGTGGGTCTCCACCAGAGGACAACCAACTCACTGAACATGAGTCTGTTGCTGGAACCTTCGTCACAGAGGAACAGATCCAAGGCGTGGGAGACCTACCAGATTATGAAGCATTGTACAGTGAGTGCCCATGCATGTGTGTGTGATCCATGTGTATGTTGCTTGGGTGATGTGTTCTGATTGAGTGCCAGGTGAGGGTGTGTACTCCTGAGTGGTATGGGTCACCCATGTGCTTTCTCCAAACCATTCACCGGCCTTGGATTTGGGTATGACAGTATCCCTTCTGACCACAGTAGCCAATTAGCACCACATTACTGCAGTTGCCCTTGAACTGTCATCTTGCAACAACATTGTTCAGAATTTTCAGTGTTCATTCAGCCTGATTGTTTCAATACTCCCATTTTTGCAACGCATTTTTGTGCCCTAATGCCACATATGTGACATGCATCTGTCATAGATTACACCCCACAATGGCCAACATTTATTACCTTGTTATGGAAATGATTTGACCATTCAGGATGATTGAGTAAGGGCCTGCTCACATTAATTTTTGGGTCCTGTTTGAATGTTGAACATGACTGTTGTTTCCTGTCATGTTGAAGTGACCAACCATTGATGTATCCATCTGCCTGTCATCACTGTATAATTGTACACTGGATGTGTTGTAGTGGTTGGCACATGCGTATTTTGTCACACTATTTTGCATTTTTCATCTCATCATGTCCATCTCACATGGATGGGTGAGAGTACTCATTCACTAACATATGTCTGTACTTGTCAAAAGTACCATGGCTATGCTACGTGCCATCTGTGTGCTGGCATGTGTCATGTATGTGTATTGGACTTGCTACTCACAGACTAATGTGTGATGCCAGTGCTATCCAGCATGCAGCAAATGTGTTGCTTTTCCAACTTGTAGTCCTCAGTATCTGCTTTTTGCCTCCCCTTCGAACTCATTGACAGTGCATGCATGCCAGGGTTATAGTCTTGTGGGACATGTGTAATTCATGTACTTGATCTCTGGCTTGTCAGGCTTATGTGTGTGCTATGGTGCTCATGCCTGTTTCCATTTGTTGTCTTTCATGTTTTTGCAGGTGATGACGCACTTGATGCTGTTGAGGTAGAGGAGATGGTGCAGACCCATGAGGAATCTCAGGCACAACCGGGCACCAGCGGAGGACGTGGGGTGGTGGTGGGTGAAAACCCAATCCTCCTGGAGACCACACATCCACGGGTGTCTCTGGGTGCACCTCCCGAGACCTCTATGATTCAGGTGTTGAATGGGACAGTGAGACATATGTGCCATCGCAGGTAAGTGTTTTTGGCAGGGGTGCTGTTCTGTCCAACCCACCTGCACCGGGGGTAGGCCCCTCTATGGGGATGTCAGTATTGGTAACTCCGCCTTTGGCGGTTACGGATGCAGGGTCACACTCCACAACATTTGATACTGTTCCTGGGCCAGCAGATCAAAGGGGGAATGCAGTCCTGCAGCCTCAGGCAGTGCCAGCACAGCAAGGTGCAGATCGCCTTACCCCAAACAGGTGTGGTGCCCGCCGACGCGGTGGCCGTGCGCCACCAGGCAATACTGTATGGGAAAACTCCATGCACGGTATAGCAGCACAACAGGCAGCATCATGTGAACTGATGGCTCAGGCAATGGATAGGGTGGCCACTTCCATTCTCCCCCCTGAAAGGCAGATGGAGCTCCAACAGCAGGCAACAGACTCCATTTGCCAATCCCACACGGAGGACATGTTGGCGTCCAACAGGGACTGACGGGTGGCACTGGAGACTATGCGTGAAGCCATATCTGTAGAGTCACAGAGCCACAGGGAAGCCCTGAGGTTAGAACACCATTTCCTCAGGGAGACTCTGGGTAAACTTGAGGCTTCCCGAAATTTTAGGTCAGAACAGCAGCTGGAGCAGCTCACACGTTCACTCTCAGCAGAGCTCCAGGCAACCCGTGCGGAGATCCGGGCATCACGTGAGGCCATGCAGGTAGAAATGCGGGCTACCCGTGAGGTGTTGCATGGGGATCTCCGCGCCATCATCCTCCAGAACGAAACCTTCCATGCCCGCATGCTTGCTGCCATGGAGGACCATACCAGGGCTTTGCGTGGGCTGCCTCCCATAGCACGGCCACCTCCTGATGTAGCAGCAGAGGGTGAAGAGAGCGACAGCAGTTCTCCCACAGTAGCGTAGCCGTGCAGGCCATGAGCCCATGGAGGTATTTTTTTTTTCTCAACATCCACACAGGTGGGTGTTGGGGTGCACCCTGTCCTCAAACCTCCTGGGTGCCCCCACCGGTCCACACATGGCCATTTCTGATTTTTGTATTTTTTTTTTTACAGTGTGTTGCCTTGTGTGGCTCCCGTGGGCATCCACTGTGTATTCCAACTGGGCACATGCAGGCTTGTCCTGTCTTTGGGTTAGATGCTTGGGTTCCTGACACGCACACCCCTCCTGCTTCCCCTTTCCATGGGCTTGCAAAGGGTGTGACCAAGTGAAGTAATTTACACAGTGACATTGGGCTCCCATGAGCTGTGTGGGCAGTCTGTAGTCAAAACTGTGTGTACATCCCTAGTGGGGATTGTTGTTGGATTGAACACTGCATGGTGTATTGATATGTGCTTGTGCATCCATGTCTTTCTCCTTATTCACATGTACCTTCTTCATGTCTTCACAAAGCCGTCTCCTTTGCAGATGCAGTTCATGTTATATGCAGTACACTGACACATTTGCCTGACAGCAACACTCTGCAGTTGGAAGGGGTCGATGTGCTGGCTTAGTCAGGTTATGAGACTTGCACTACTTTGATTTTTTACTGTCATATTTTAACACTGTTTCATCATGTGTTGCTGTTCCGTGTTGCTGGTAAGTATTTGTTCATGTGTGCTGTTTCTCATTGATTACAGGGAGCATATTGTTTGTGGCCTGTTTAAATTTGGGACAGTGCACTTTGTGGCACTTGTGTCATGTGTTGTGAATTCACTTTGTTGCTTTCACATTGCATGACATGCCATGGTGTGTTGGGTAGCTGAGTTGGGGAGGGGTTGGGTGACATGGCACTATTTTCATGTTGTATTTTTCAAGGTGGGTAGTACAGATACAGTTGATGTTTGTATTTATAACATTGAAAGTTATGTTTTTACTTTTAACATTGATATGCCTAGCAAGTGCATATAAATCATGTTTGCTGCTCCTTTACTGTTGATAAATCATTGCAATCAAAATCCAGTGCTGGGGCCTTCGTGGGATGGTTGCCGGGTAACAGGTAGTAATAATGGGGATCGTGATGGTGCACACAGGTCCCCTTTTCTTATGTGCTCAGTAGGTTACAGCGCTCGAGCATGATCGATGTAACAGCAACGAAGGGAATTATGGTTATACAAGTTCAAAATGAGAGATTTCTGCTTCTTTTGATAATATTGAAGTTGATGACGACTTTTAAGGGTCTTAACAGCAGCAATGGAGCTGTGGAATGAAACAGAAGGCAGCAACAGTGCAGGGGAGTTCCAGGCGGGCTGTGGATTTGTGCTGGTGGGTGCTCGTCGCAAAGTTTTAGTATCAGTCAGAGGCAGTCATCAGTTGAGACAAAGTTATTTAAGTCTCAGCAACATTGCCCATCAGCAGAGGGTGTTCCTCTCACCAGTCTCATTTCAACAATTACTCAGGCACTCCAGCATTCTCATTCTAGCATACACTCAAACACATACATTTCACTCATCCACACATGACGTTCCATACAGCCTCATACATCATCAAGCATGCTACATTTACCTTTCTTTCTTTTAAGTTGTACCAGCACTGTGATACTTGTGGGTTTGGGCCCTATCAATAAATGCAATGAATAAATAAAATAGAAAGGGCTAATCTGCCAATAGATCACCCTTTTCCGTCGACTCAATTCCAAAAGCATAGTGCACTCGTGCCCTGTCGCATCAGTATCCTGATCCGCAGCACCTACTCTACTCATGGCACAAAGCAGGTTCCAAAGTCACGAGATGCCCACTTTACAGCCACAGTGACATCCAAGTTCCGGCGGTGCGAAGGCTGCATTTAAGATATGCCCCTGTGTACTCAAAACTACAGTGATAATGACGTTTCAAAGATTCTTGGCTACAGCGGTCTGGTCTAACATGGCGACATGTTCTTTCCAGTCCTATCCATTGCACTAAGCTTCACTAAGTAAAATAGGTCGCGTCTCACTGGGTTTGTGGTTTAGCCAAGGAAAGACCACCTATACATAAGGGTGAAGTAGAACAACCCAGAGAGAGACTGCGCCCAGTGTTCAAAAAGTGGTTTATTATTTTTCACGAAGTGCCCTTTATGATGACACATGTTTTGGCCTCCCTTGAGACCTTTTTGAAATCAGGGCTTGATTTCTATAGTGCCACTATTAGGTTTAGCAGAACTGATCCGCTCATCAATATTCAGGTTAGATCCCTTGCGAACGTTATATCGTGTCTAATCGCGTGCTTCCAATCTCTGAGTGATAATGAGTTGCCTGTGCTGGTAGTATGGTAATCTCTAAATTAAAGATTTGCCTACCTTTAGGCATAGTTCATAGTGCTACCTATGATTACAACCATCACATTCCAATTGATATCACATTGTGTCATCTCCTGTGAGCCAGCTCAACTATGGAAGGTGATTTGTATTCTGGTCAGTCAGGTGCAGCTCACCAAATGGCAGGACGAGAACCTTGAAGGCCAGGCTTCCTCTTTCATCTCTTTCTGAGGGCCAGTGACACCCTCCACCTGAGGCAGCAGCACAACAGGCAGCAGTTCCAGGTCCAGGCATCAATGGAGCACACCCATTCAAAAGGAGTAACCTCACACCAGGGTGCTGCATCTGCAAAGGACTCTATTCCTAGTGAGAAGGGAAGTGGTGGGATTATGATAAGCAGGAGGGCTCTGGTCAATGGGAGAGGGTCTCCTCCATTTTGATTCTTGCTGTCCCTCTGTCTCTTTCCTGTCTCCTCCACTTCTTCTGGAGAAAAGCACTTTGGGTGTGACAGCAGAAGGGCACAGTCCACTCTGTTCCAGAACAGGGATTGGACCACTATGCATGGCCAGACTTAGTACAATCACCTGAGGACTTCTGCCCCTAAAATAAGTTGTCTTCCACCGCTTCAACAGATTCACTCAGTTCCTCATGGATCCTTTAAGGCTGCAGATATGTTTCTGAAGATCTCCCTGGACTTCCTTTGGGAGAGTCTTACTCTCCAAAGCCCTCAGCCTGAGGTGAAGAAGGATCCTCTGAGGCAGAAGCAATATCTTCCCCTACCTTTCCAAGGTAACATCCGGAGTAACCTCTGCTGTGAATCAGGACATACCATGCTGCACCAGAATCAGGGACGTCATTTAGTGGTCACCAGAGTTCGCAATTGTGACCTCTAAAAAATAAAAACCTCAATGTAATGCAAGCCTATGGTCTGTGGCCAGCACCATGTGGCTCTTTACTTCTGGAGTGGCTGGCTTTCTTGTTCAGGCCCCTTAAAAAAAAGAAGAAAAATAAGAACAGGAGTGCCACAAGTGTAACACTTTCAGCACTGACCCTAAATAAAAAGAATAGGAATACCAAATAATGTGCCTTTCTGAAATTCTATACAATAATTGCTAGACTCATTGAAGGTGTATTTCAGGCAGACTTCAAGGGGTGAGTCACTGATTTAGTCTGTTCTTAAACGCCTCAACTCGGCCTCTCATCCTTCCGAGGTCAATAAATGAGTACCAACACAGGTTGAGTGATATTGGGTGCATATTTTTCCTATATAAACCGTTTAAGTGCAAATGCTATATAATAACACATCATTATCATTTGGTCATGGATGTCTGCTTGCCTTCACAGTAATTTGGTAATATGGGCCTATACACACTGATCTTAATGATACATATGGCGATCCATTCTTGTATGAAATGTACATCACATTATAGTGATATCGTAACTATATTTTTCGTAGTGTACAATGCTATGTGATGCCACTTTCTGTTTTGTCAACGGCAGAAAGGTTGTGTTCCATCACTTCCTGCGATATCACTTTGGGGTGGAGTCAAATGACATCACTTCCTGTGATGTCATCAGGGGGTCAAGGGTTGTGTGATGTCACTTCCGCTACCCCTGGCATTTTGGTGAAATGACGTCCCTGACCAGAATCTCTTAAACTGGGAGAGAAAATTCTGAACGGAATAATCCTATCCTCAAGTCACCTTGAGTGGGGCTAACAGAACTAGAGGACCAGGCCAGCTGAAGCCCCCTGTTCACTGAACCGGTCATTCTGTTTTCACCACACCTGGAACAAGAGAGAAGTCATCGTTACTGGCTGCTGTGCTCCTCTGCCAAGTGAAAATTTGCTTGCACTTTTGACCAGCTCGACACAGCATCATGTCCCAGCCAAAGCATGGCACCTGGTAGGCCTGAAGTGACAGCTAAGCACTAGGAGCTACATCGAATCACTGGAGAGTCACTCGCTGACTCTAACCAGAAGGTTACAACTACAGCTCATCCCTGCTAGCCCGTGAACTGCCACCTCATTAATCGCACATTGGCGCACCCAAGATCACCACTTCGACGACCGCAGCCCACCAACTCAAAAAGCTGGAGCATCACTCATTGACTCCTCCCAGCGGCTACAGACTTATCTGCAAAGTGTTTCTGGAACTGCCCGACCTGCCTCATGGAAGAACCAGCGTTCTACTGCTAGAGCATCTGCATTCAACCCTACTCTATGCCTGCTTGCTGCTGGGGCCTCTATGATCCCACATGCCTGTAAAGAGCCAAAGCAGCTCACATCTTCATTCGACCCTAGTCTGACTACGCCAGCCCACCAATAACTGAATCCAGGTACTGTTGTCTCTGAACTGCCACTTGGACCCTAGAGACTGGTTAGGTCATGATCGCTCCTGTTTTCTACAAGATATCCTTGTTATGGCACTACCTTACCTAGTAGTGCTACTTTCTCCAGTCTGTTGCATCTTCTCTTTTCTTCCTTTGGTGATGGTTTTTGTACAGCATATTCTTTTCGTTCTTCATGCAGATGGTGTTTTTAATTAAAGTGTTTATATTTTTAGAAAACATTGATTGCCCATTCCCCTTATTTTGGACTGTGATACTGTGTTGTTAGCGTCACTACTGGTTCACCTTGACACCACTCTTGAGAATAGAGCCTTCTCTCAGCCACGTTACCATAAAAGGCAAAGAAAGTACATATCTTCACAGTCCGTATTTTACCTTTATGATTGCATTGTGTTTTGGTTTCTAGAATTGTGAGGGCTGAGTAGGCCATTTTACCCGTTCTCATCCTTGTACTCCTGCGAAGAACAGTATTTTCTATGTATTTATGTATTTATGTATGTATTTATTTATTTATTTATTTATTTATTTATTTATTTGTAGTACACTTAAGCCCATAGGCTACCAGGTGCATAAACAAGGAAGCAAAATCAAGACAGACAAGACAAACGAAAAACCTATGTGGTGAACACAGAGCAACGAAAGACGCACATCAGAACATCAGCCAAAAAGTAGGACTGAAAAAGCTGTATAAAATGCTCTCTAAAGAGACATGTTTTCAGCTGTTTTGTAAAGGAAGCAAAGTTAACATCAAAGCGCGGGCACAGTGGTGGCATGTTGCACCAGTCGTAGGCTTTTTGTTGAAATTATCTGCTGCCAGTATGGCAGTGCTTATAACGCTTACACATCAAAAATTGTTGTGAGCTTGAGCGATGCAGGTGAGATGGTGTGGAATGTGTTAACCTGGCCTGTAAACAAGATGGAGCATCACCATTTACTTTACTTTACTTTACTTTACTTTATAAATGTATATTGCCCAAACCATGGACCCGTATGCTTAAGGGCGCAACGACAAAAAATGACAGACAACAGATAATAATCATAGAACCATGTAAACATTTGTGGGTAATAGTCATAGTTTTGTATTTTTTGCTCTGGGCAACTGGCAACAAATGCAGACTCTTCAATTTTGGAGTGATATAAAGCCTTCTGGAAATATTAGCCACGATCGGAGCAGCAGTGTTCTATATTATTTGGAGCCTTGCCATCACATATAAGTGTGCTCCAGCGAGCAGTGCATTGCCATAATTGAGCCTGGCCTCTATAATGGCCCTGGCGATTACAGCAGCATTAGAATCAGAAATGAACTGTCTTATTTGGAGAAGCAAACAACGATAATAATGGCAGGAGCTAACTGTTGCTGAGACTTGAGCATCCATATACATTTCAGTTTTGAGATAAATACCCAAGAATTTACTTTTCTTAATATCAGAATTGTATGCATATTTATAGATGTGGAGTCATACATTTTCCCAAGTTTCTTGATAGTATTGGGAGCCGCCAGTAGGAGTAGCTCAGTCTTTTTATCATTTAGGTGGAAGAGGTAAAAATCCTGCGCGATGCACACCTTAATGTAGGTACAAAAGTAAAAAGTTGGATAATGAACGTCTAAATCAATTATTCTGAGAGGTACAGGTGCGTGGGAGAAAAAACAGACCCGACACATCGGCTGTATAATAATGACGTAAGTAAGGGTTCGCAAGATCAGGGAATTTGCGTCGCCGCCACACTATCTAAAGCCAAAACTAGGTAAAAAGTTTTATCTAGAGTAAATCAAAATAAAATAAATGTTGTGTTGCCTGAATTGATACAAACATTCCATGTATCCTTAGATACTTCACATTAATAAATGTATTCAACAATTGTTCATCGAAACCCAATAGCATTTTTCAATTTGTTTTTTAGTACAAAATGTTAGGCAGAAACCTGTGCAGTTCCCTTGGGGAACACTGCAAAAGATTTAAGCCCACAGGTAGAGCAGTAAACCCCTTTGGTAGCAGTCCGCACCACCCAGATTTACCTGGTAGCTGTGGCTGAGCAGTCAGACTTCTCTCAAGAAGAGTTAGGCAGTATGCAAAGTATACACAATATGTACCAAAACACAATAGCACAAGCAAACACTGACCAGAGCTTGGTTTCAAAAGAATATAGTTATTTATTTAAAAACACACATAAGTAAAAACACTCTAACAACGAATATGGTAAAAACACTCCAACACAGTTATAATGAAAGTAAATTCAATCCTTTCTCCTATCTAGACAACTCTAGGTTAACACCACTTAATTAAAACAGAGGTGAGTGCTTAACGTTAGATGACACTCTAGTAGTTTCCAAGAAAGGGAGAGAAAAAGCAGAAATAGGTTAGACACACCACTCTAAGGTCCAGAACACTTGCAATAGGCTTAAAGAAGAATAAAGTCACAGGTGAGCAAAAGTCACTAGGCAGGGCCCACTCTTAGAGTAGCCGGAGCGAAAATGTGCCCAAGATCACACTGTTAGTTAGAGATTCAAAGTCTTGCAAAGAGTCAAAAAGAGTTTAGAGTGGCTCAGAAAGTTTAGCCAAAGTGTCCCAGGCACTCCCAGGTTCGAAAGCCGGGGACTAAATCTACCCCGTACAGTCGGTAGCAAGGGAAGCCAGGCGGAACACAGTACCTTAAGCGGAAAGGATCCTCCAGCGGGGGCAGTTGTTCCAGGCAGTGACAGCAAGGCTCGACGTCGGTCAGGGGAGAAGAATATCTCGCTGAAGAGCAGAAGAGAAAGGTCGTAGCACTGCCCGGGAAGAAACCAGCCGCGGAGTCCTCCGGTTAAAGGGTTGGTACCGACTTTCGCGGTATGGGGGTAAAGTGTGGTATTCCGGATGCCGGGGTGCTTGGCACAGGCAAGGCGGCCACGAGATACCTCAAAAGAACGGAAAGAAGGCGAAAACTGGTTGTCCCCACCAGTCAAGGGAAGGAGCCACTCCGTTAAGAGTTCTCCTCGGTCGTCGGGAAAAAGTGGTGAGACGGTTCAGCAGGGCTCCACCGGGTGGTGTCGTCGAAGCAGGTCGGCTCAGCTCTTCCCTCGTCGGATTCTTGGTCCTGTGGCGACTTCTGAAGTCCCAGTCCCCAAAGCCCTGCTTTTATGCAACAAGCCCCCATTCACCCAGCCTAGCTGTCACTCAAACATGCTAAGTGGTGAGCCGGGCGGCTCACCACTTGGGCCAATCAGGACGGAGTGCGACTTGAGTTACCAAGGTAACTCAGTCCAGGGTGCCTAAATCCCCCTCCACCCCTCCTAAGTACCCCAGACAGAGTGGCACCACTTTGGAGGGCTTCTGTGGAGAAGCCCGCCAAAAGTGGAACAAAGGGCTCCACTTTGGGTCAGAGTTACAGAGGCGAACACCAACGCCATTTTAGAATCAAGTTTTGGCAAAAAGTCCCAACCGGAGTTATAAAAATAAATATATAAACCGGCGGTATGTTTAAGGCTACCGTAAATAAATAATTAAATGTGTTAGCCTAAAACAATGGGAAATCCCATAGGAAAATATTCGCGGTCGAATATAAAAAGTAGTTTCCACTGCCACCAGCCAAAACTCGATCAGGGGGGACGGAGACGTGCCCCCTCGACTAACAGACCCTGGGGCAATCGAATTGCCCCAGCCAGTACGTCCACAATATGATGGTTTGTACTGGTTCTGTTCAGGATTCAAGACTAGCAAAGTCTTTGGTGACTTTACATGCCCTGGGAGACAGTAGTCAGTCCCAGGGTATGGAGTCTATGTTGGGGAGTCCCTAGGACACCCCTGGGTCACGGCACAGAGGGTGCTGTGTGACCCACATCACAAAAATACATGAGGCCCTATGGAGTAAAAGACCCCATAGCCCATTCAACACAAGGTTTAACCAAGAAAACACACTTCAACATGTCCAAGAGTGAGGGTAAAAGAGTCTCACTCTTGGCAGGAGAAAAAATTAAACCCCAGAAATCCAGCAAAGCTGCTGGGGGACTCACTAGGTAGGGAAATTCAGCCTAAACAGAGAATTCTCCCTAACACTCGCCCCCCCCAGACTAAGGGACAGGAGGATTTAATCCACTCCTGGATGAACCTCATACCTCTAGTCGATGATATACATCCTAGAGAGTCCATCAGCATTTTGATGGTGACACCTTGACCTATGCTTAAGGGAGAACTCAAAGGTTTTCTTTTGCAAGCTAAAGGACCTACAAACCCTTTGAGGAACATCAGTCTTTTTGTTATAGGGGATCTGGTTGACCAGTCCCTCAGAAGTTGGTACAACTTCTGAACCTATGTTAGGCTTTTTCAAGGGGTCCTTATAAAGGATTCCCTGAGATCTAGAGGGGCCTCCAAGGTTCCTCACCACCTCTCTTGTGGGAGCAGGTTGGGTCTTAGGCCTCTTGGTTGGAGGGGTTGGGGTTAGGCACTGCACCTGCTTCCCCTTCCTCTTAGATCTACCCTTACCTATTTTAGGAGTTTCCCCCCTAACATTAGGATTTGAGTTGGGGTCTTCAGTAGAAGGTCCAACAGTCTGAAGGTTTTTGGCCTTAGACTTTTCTTTTCTGGTTTTCCACCAGCACTGAGAATTACCAGTTCTCTCAGGTCCAGATAGGGGCCTAGTTGGTCTATCCACCTCTTCCTCAGAAGCAGGGGGAGTCAGAGACTCTGAGACTAGGGGAACAATGATGGAGCTTGGTTGGGGCACCCATGTTCCTAGCATACTATCCTGAAATGTGCCTGGGTTAGAGGTCAACTTACTAACACCAGGGCTTGTAGTGGGGTTCTCAGTAGAGGGTCCCACAGGCTTGGAAGGGTCCTTCAAGGTAGCCTTTCTAGCCAATTTGGTTAAGTTCTGCTTCTCCATACTGGGAGGCCTGGGGGTATGTGACACTACTCCTAGAGTTCTTAGGTCATTCCCTAACAGGACCTTCCCAGGTACCTCAGTCTGAACACTGACAGGGATCCTCACTGTCATGTTGTTACACTGAATGAGGGCTGGTAGAATAGGAACCATTTGGACAGGGCCTCCAGACATCTTAGTGGGACCTTTGGGTGCTTTGGCCACATCCTCAGGTTGAAAGAAGCTTTCATCCACTACTGTTCTGCTGGCCCCAGTGTCTCTCCTGGCAGGAGTATCCTGGCCATTGACAAGAACACTGTCCACATAATACACCTTAGAGTTAACAGGTAGGGAGTTATACACAACCCTATTCTGGGGACTAACTAGACCCATAGGCTCTAAGTTTACAGTTGCTTGAAGACCCAAGGGTTCTTCAGCAAAGAGTTCAAAGTGGGCACTAGCCATCTGTACTTCATCCTCAGGAGTGAAGGCTAAGGAGACTGTGCTGATCCCTGCAGGTTTACCCTTGCACTTGGGATCTCCTTTGATATGGTCAGTACCCTGACAGACATAGCATTGTCCAAATGCTCTCTGGAAGGGTGGCTTGTTCTGACCTCCTTCTGGCTTGTGGCCAGAAGGTACAGTAGCCTGACTAGGTTTCCCATGTGGCTTACCCTGGTTATTTTGTGGTTTGGGGCCCTCTTTGGGATAGGAATTATTAGAATTCTCTTTGGAGTCTTTTTTTGGCTGTTTCTCCCCATCCTTCTTCTGAGTTACCCCAGAATCCTTGTGAGTGGCCCTGTTGGCAACCCACAAGTCAGCAGCCTTAGCTAGTTTCCGGGAATCCAATTCCCTGGAATCAGCCAAGTGTTGTCTGAGCTCAGGAGAGCAGGCATCATAAATAGTCTCCAACATAAACAAATTCTTCATACCTTCATAAGTGTTCACCTTGTAACCCTTAATCCATCCCTCTAAGTTTTTCAAACATTCACTCACCCAGGTAGCCCAAGGGGTACCATCATGCTTTTTGAGGTTCCTAAACCTCTTAAGATACTGGGAAGGGGTCTTCCCAAACCTAGCTATCAAAGCTAGTTTCACACATTCATAGTCCTTCCTATCCTCCTCCCCCATCTCCATTACCACATCAGTTGCAACAGGGGGAAGCCTAGAGAACAACCAGGTGAGTAAGTCATTTCCTGTGATGTTCTGGAGCCCATGATTATATTCAAACAGAGACAACCAATCCAACACATCCAACTTAGGCTCATACATACCAACCAATTCTTTAGGCATCCGGGGTCTTTTAGGACTGGAACTTCTAGAGGAGCCAGAGAGAGAAACATTCTCAACAGATAATTTCTTCATTTCTAAGTCATACTTGAGCTCCATTTCCCTTAGCCTTAGTTCTTTGTCAGTTTGAGCATTAAGTTTCTTATACTCCAATTCTAGCTTCATTTTCTCCAGTTCAAAGTACTGAGGACTAAATGTGGGACCTGGTAAAGGTCCAGTAGGCACAGCAGGTAGAGCAGGCAGAGGCCTAGGGGGGACAGTTACAACAGCCTCACCCTCCTCTTCTGACTCTTCCTCAGAATCATCAACATTTTGCTCCATGTTAATTTCAACACTGTCATCTACAGTTGCTGGAGTGGTAGGTTCCTCTGAACCATCACCCAGACTTTGGTTAGCTAACAATCTTTCAATCAGCTCCATTTTCTTGCCCTTAGTCAGGAGATCCTTATGTTTACAGAGCACTCTTAACCAATCAGCAGTTTTGGCTGCAAGGGACTCTTGACTATAGCTTTCTATAACTGACATGTTAGAGGTTTTACTTTTTCAGTGCTAAGCTTTGTGGTTAGTTGCACTAAGGTATCTAAAGCACAATAAAATGTATACTCAATACAAATCCCACCGCTGTACACCAGTGTTAGGCAGAAACCTGTGCAGTTCCCTTGGGGAACACTGCAAAAGATTTAAGCCCACAGGTAGAGCAGTAAACCCCTTTGGTAGCAGTCCGCACCACCCAGATTTACCTGGTAGCTGTGGCTGAGCAGTCAGACTTCTCTCAAGAAGAGTTAGGCAGTATGCAAAGTATACACAATATGTACCAAAACACAATAGCACAAGCAAACACTGACCAGAGCTTGGTTTCAAAAGAATATAGTTATTTATTTAAAAACACACATAAGTAAAAACACTCTAACAACGAATATGGTAAAAACACTCCAACACAGTTATAATGAAAGTAAATTCAATCCTTTCTCCTATCTAGACAACTCTAGGTTAACACCACTTAATTAAAACAGAGGTGAGTGCTTAACGTTAGATGACACTCTAGTAGTTTCCAAGAAAGGGAGAGAAAAAGCAGAAATAGGTTAGACACACCACTCTAAGGTCCAGAACACTTGCAATAGGCTTAAAGAAGAATAAAGTCACAGGTGAGCAAAAGTCACTAGGCAGGGCCCACTCTTAGAGTAGCCGGAGCGAAAATGTGCCCAAGATCACACTGTTAGTTAGAGATTCAAAGTCTTGCAAAGAGTCAAAAAGAGTTTAGAGTGGCTCAGAAAGTTTAGCCAAAGTGTCCCAGGCACTCCCAGGTTCGAAAGCCGGGGACTAAATCTACCCCGTACAGTCGGTAGCAAGGGAAGCCAGGCGGAACACAGTACCTTAAGCGGAAAGGATCCTCCAGCGGGGGCAGTTGTTCCAGGCAGTGACAGCAAGGCTCGACGTCGGTCAGGGGAGAAGAATATCTCGCTGAAGAGCAGAAGAGAAAGGTCGTAGCACTGCCCGGGAAGAAACCAGCCGCGGAGTCCTCCGGTTAAAGGGTTGGTACCGACTTTCGCGGTATGGGGGTAAAGTGTGGTATTCCGGATGCCGGGGTGCTTGGCACAGGCAAGGCGGCCACGAGATACCTCAAAAGAACGGAAAGAAGGCGAAAACTGGTTGTCCCCACCAGTCAAGGGAAGGAGCCACTCCGTTAAGAGTTCTCCTCGGTCGTCGGGAAAAAGTGGTGAGACGGTTCAGCAGGGCTCCACCGGGTGGTGTCGTCGAAGCAGGTCGGCTCAGCTCTTCCCTCGTCGGATTCTTGGTCCTGTGGCGACTTCTGAAGTCCCAGTCCCCAAAGCCCTGCTTTTATGCAACAAGCCCCCATTCACCCAGCCTAGCTGTCACTCAAACATGCTAAGTGGTGAGCCGGGCGGCTCACCACTTGGGCCAATCAGGACGGAGTGCGACTTGAGTTACCAAGGTAACTCAGTCCAGGGTGCCTAAATCCCCCTCCACCCCTCCTAAGTACCCCAGACAGAGTGGCACCACTTTGGAGGGCTTCTGTGGAGAAGCCCGCCAAAAGTGGAACAAAGGGCTCCACTTTGGGTCAGAGTTACAGAGGCGAACACCAACGCCATTTTAGAATCAAGTTTTGGCAAAAAGTCCCAACCGGAGTTATAAAAATAAATATATAAACCGGCGGTATGTTTAAGGCTACCGTAAATAAATAATTAAATGTGTTAGCCTAAAACAATGGGAAATCCCATAGGAAAATATTCGCGGTCGAATATAAAAAGTAGTTTCCACTGCCACCAGCCAAAACTCGATCAGGGGGGACGGAGACGTGCCCCCTCGACTAACAGACCCTGGGGCAATCGAATTGCCCCAGCCAGTACGTCCACAATATGATGGTTTGTACTGGTTCTGTTCAGGATTCAAGACTAGCAAAGTCTTTGGTGACTTTACATGCCCTGGGAGACAGTAGTCAGTCCCAGGGTATGGAGTCTATGTTGGGGAGTCCCTAGGACACCCCTGGGTCACGGCACAGAGGGTGCTGTGTGACCCACATCACAAAAATACATGAGGCCCTATGGAGTAAAAGACCCCATAGCCCATTCAACACAAGGTTTAACCAAGAAAACACACTTCAACATGTCCAAGAGTGAGGGTAAAAGAGTCTCACTCTTGGCAGGAGAAAAAATTAAACCCCAGAAATCCAGCAAAGCTGCTGGGGGACTCACTAGGTAGGGAAATTCAGCCTAAACAGAGAATTCTCCCTAACACAAAAGAATATATTTTAATAAACAAAACCCAATGTGTTTCGAGAGGCCATCTCTTCATCAGGGGTTCAACATTATTCCTTATTGCTTAAACATTTCTAAAAGTAATAAAGAAAGATATGCCATTTCCGTGTATTTGTCATCAATACACACATTACTGCAAACATGATCCAGTTAAGACAAGTTAATAAAAGTAATACCATCTGTATATGGATGTATATTATGAATTCCTTTGGTCCAACTAGCACTAATGTGCTCTGGAGAATGATAGATGGAGCTGTCCAAATGAGGTAGGTGGCCCGCTGCTCCTAAAGATTAAATACATTCGTATAAATGTGTTTTATCCATAAAAAAATCATGTCACATAGGTTAACCAGTAAAGAGCTATTTCCATGGGTTATTGACAAGTTAAGAGGGAGATACAGGAGGAGTGCACAGGAAGACAGTGATGAAATAAATAATTATCTATACAGCGAAGCATATTTGGGTCATAACATGTGGTATCAACACATGATACAAGTGGGAGAGAGAACATACAAAGAGAGTTGCTACGTTTGTGTTCTCATACATTATGCCATGAATGCTGCTCAAACTTTCATTGCCAGAGAATTCCTGGAGTAAGATGCCAGATGTCTCGTTCATCTTGCAGCATGCATGATAAGTGGCCAGTCTCAAGGGATTTGGCCACTTTGCCATGGAGATCAGAATGGTTGTTTCCGTTCCAGGATGATTATATCAAGACTACGCAAATGGAAAAGGAGCCTGAACGCAAAAGCAAGATGCTTACGTATCCTAGGGCTGGGCAGGATGAAGTAGTCATAAAGGAAATGAAGAAGATGGACTGTCCTGATAAGGTAGAAAAGCCTTGGGCACTAGGATGTTGGGAACAATCTCAGATGTTAGTCTATGAACAAGTGTAAAACAAGAAGGGATGGGAAGAAGGACTGATGTCCTATGCATCTCATCTATTGAAGTCAGAATACATGCGAGAAGTGCAAAAGGTGAATGATGATTGCTTGAAGTCATGGGCCGAACATGCTAAACTGCTGACAAGGGTAGAAGATGAATCAGGTCCAATAATGGTGATCCCATTGACAAATGCGACATTGTGCGTTCGAAAAGAAGGGAAAAGGCACGTGGGAACTAATGTAGGGTGCAAAACTATGGTTGATGTCTCTTAAATGGAAGCAGAGACAGCCGTCCTAATGGATCGATTTTGGGCCTGTGGATAAAGAGCCTATATGAAACTACCCAAAGATTGGGGAAGAACGTGTTCCTTAGTGATTATTCTTGTTCCAGCAGTAGTCATATCGAAAAGTGACTTGACCATTGGTGAATTTCAAAAAGCAGATGCCCATTTGAGAAGGAAAAGGTCTCTTGAGTTTCTCAATTGAACAAAGAGGGAGAATTATTCTCAGTTAAATCAATAGAAGCTTTTGATGCCATTCCGTATGAACACATGTTGTTCAGCCAAACCTCAGCAATATTCACATCTATGCCAGGAATCCAGACAATGGCCAATGGGAAGTTGTTGCAAATCACTCGCTGGGAGCTCCTGCAGATGATTAACACCACCATGAAAGGATTTAATGTTATCAGAGAAGAATTGTGATCCATAAGGCTGATGACTCTCCAAAATAGATATGTCCTTGATATGATCACAGCTATGGTAGGAGGTGTTTGCACCAAAATCGGGCCATCATGTTGCACTTTCCTACCTTCTCATGATGATGAGAATGGGACCTTGACAGTGGCCATAGCAATGTTGACAAACCTGCACAACAAAATGGAAGATGAAGTATAAAACATAGCAGATGACAGTTGGTTTGCATCGATCTTCTCATGAATTTCACAGTGGATGGCGAATATCTTCAAGTTTCTTGGAGAAATATTGGTGATGATCATGTTTGGATTCTGTGTAATCAGGATAATAATTGCACAGTGTAAGAAGACAGCTGAAAATGCAGTAGGAATCAAAATTATGATCAATGTTGAATTAGGGTTTGGACCCAAGGAGTTGATAGATGAAGAAATATGAAAATATATAGAGGCCAGCATCTCAGCACCTTAGAGAATGAAGTTCTTGCATCCAAGAAATCACAAGAAGTACATGGGATGATGGATTTACTGTAATCTGAATGGACAATGCAGCCACGTGACCTAGAGCGTTGATGAACATGTAAAATCAACAGGATTCCTGAAGGGAGTAGTGAAGATCTGGACTCCTAAGAAGCACCTTTTCAAAAGAGGATGTCTAGATGTGAAGATTGATGAAGGAGTGGTCAATGAATCAACCAGAGGAGGGAGTGTAGAGGAGCAGCCAAATGCCTCTACCGGAAGTCCCGCCCCCTGCTACCTGTGTGTTGGAAGCCAGAAATTGTGACATGCGTAACGCCAGTAATGGTGGGTATACCACAAAGAATCTTCGAGACGAGGTATCCATTGAGAAAACCCTATCTGATGTATCCTCTGAGAGATGACGGTCTCCTGGAGTAAATCCCCAAAGGAATATGAAGATGGGGTGAAAGAGAAGATTGGTGATGTCACAAAAGCAAGCGTGACACACTGAGGAGAGAGGATGAAGAAAAGAATGCATACACCGTATAGAACCTAACAACGAAGTAAAGAATCGAGAAGACTTTCACATGTGGAATGAATATTGCACGTGTGAAGAAGCACTTCAGAACATGGACACTGTTTTATAACTGTACAGATGCTGCAATGCAAGTAGATTAAGGGCCTCATTACGAGGTTGGAGGTAGTCATGGCGCTCTTAGCGCCATGACTACCTCCAATACTGGTACCCAGTCCGCCCTCGTTCAATGGGGACTTACCGGTCTATTCCGACCTTGGCGGGATCGGTAAATCCCCATTGAAAAAGCCATTCCCCATTCCCATTTCAGCCCCCATAGGGCTTAATGGGAAGGAGGAGGCGCTAATAATGGTACTGCAAATTGCGATACCGTTATTAGCTCTGAAGTCCCTTAACGGGCCCCTTCCATAATGCCTGGTAAAACCAGACGTCAAGGAAGGGACCCGCTAAGGGACCTCGGAATAGGGCGCAAAGAGATTACCGGCACTGATGTCCTTAACGGTGCCCGGTATCCCTTTGCGCCCACCTCATAATGAGGCCCTAAGTAATCATAAAGGCTGGCTATATGTAGTTAATAGACAGCAGGCGGTGCTGGAATCTGGATATTCAATATCACAATTTAGTAATCTCAAACCTGTGGAGTAAGGAGGATTAACATATATGCATGTGTTGCAGCAAAGAAATAAGCTGAAGCTCGCAGGTAGACCAAGACAAGCTGTCTAGCCTGGTGTCAAAGGTTGAAGCAGCCAAAACTGGTTATCAGTCCTTGATGAACAGTGAATGTGAGACGCTGAGGCATCCCTTTTTAAAGTTGCAAAGAGAGAAATTAAATGCTGTAATATGGGCTGATTCATGGGGCCTCATTAGGACCCTGGCGGAGTGGGTTTCCGCCAGCGCTAATCGCGGCGGACCCGTCCGCCGTACTACGAGTTCCCGTAGCGCCATGGCGCCGTTTTCCGCCTGGTTTTACCAGGCGGAGAAAACCATGGCGCTACGGGACCTCGTTGTTAATTACGCCACCGTATTTTACGGTGGCGTAATTAACTCCTTCCCCACTCCCATTATACCCTATGGGGCAAGAATGGGAATGGGGAAGGGCAGAATGGGGATTGGGGATTTACCGCTCCGCCAAGGTCGGAATGGGCGGTAAATCCGCCAACCCCCATGGCGCTATCGACGGCTTTCCGCCGTGCTTCGCGGTGCATTTAGCACCGCGAAATCCGCCAGGGTCCTAATGAGGCCCATGGTCTCCTGTCACGTGTGTCCAGGTTGGAAATAGAAGTGGGCTTGTAGACCAGAACTTTAATAAGCATGCGCTCACACTCCCTTATATTCCCAGAGAAGAGAAGCTACTACAAGGCCAAGTTCAAAGACAATCTGAATGGCAGACGGTATGAGTGAGGAGGGATGTCGGGCTAATTGGGTGGGGAGGCACGGTCAAGTCCACCCAACAGCACCTGGGGTACCAGCTTATGTGTTGCTAGTGAGTCAAATGTTACAGAAGAGTAAAAGCGTGCCAACCAATTGTAGAGGGCCATATAACGAAGGGCCTTATAGTTTGAGAGCCAATGAGATGCTGTTTAGTTAATAACTGTTGAAGATGACTTGCACTAGAGGTGGGCCTACGTTGTCCACCTGACTGTAGATACCCAATCACAATCCAATTCCTTATAGAAAGTATACTTAGACGTTCCCCTTAAGCCAACCACAATCTCACATATGTTTTCATAGTTTGCCACGTAGTATGACGTCACGTATGATGGATTTTAATTATAAAAGTATGATTTTTTATGAAATGCTTCAAGACTATGCTGTGTAACATCCGTTGATTTCTGTTGTACCTTCCTATTTTAGACAATTGAAATTAAAAAAGTCTTTTGAGACACTTTGCCAACTTCCTGAGTCAGTCTTAACATTTGGTGTAAGAGTTTTTCTGCATCTCCCTCCGTCAATTAAAAGGACTATAAGGGTTCACTTGTATCATCATGCAGGTAATACATGCCACTTTCATATTGGTATCCAATGATAGACCACTTATATTAGATAGAAGATAGCATGACTGATGGCATTAAAAATGGTATTGGTGTAGAATATATGCCAACAGGAGGCCGCTTCAGAGTACATGAGGTGGCAAAATGACGGCCCACTATGAATCCTTCTCTTGTCATGCACCCATCCCCTGGAACTCGATTTCAGTATTAGGGGTGTACCGAAATTCGGCTTTAAGTAAGTATTCAGCCGAATTCTGGCTTCGACTTCTGACGAATACTTTATCAATTATCACTCGAAGCTGAATGTTTAACTACAGTTTTCACTGCATGCCTGGAATCATTGAGGCATGTCATGATCATTAAACAAATGCTGCTGTTACATTTTTTTATGCGTACAGGCATATCAGTAGTGTGAAAGCACAAACAAAGTAGATGCCTTTCATGTGCTGGGCAGACAGACTTTCATCTGGTAGTTTGCTGGGGTGGGGTGAGCTGAAGCTAGACGTTCATTATTTTGAACGTATCTCTCATCTCCCCCATATTTTGCAGTTAAAATTATTGAGCTGGGACAGTATTACATGAAGTCAGTATTGAAAATGGTATTTGTTTAGGCGCTTAATGATTTGCTGATGACCTGTGTGAGAAATCTGAAAGTTACAGGTTCCAATCCCACCAATTCCCAATCTATATAAAATAATGAAGTGGCTTGCTATAAGTTCCAAACCCTGAGCAAAATAGCTGAGGAGGTAGTGTGCCTGCACCAAAGAACTGTTTCCAGCCTGTAAGCTAAGGTTATAAAGTAAGTAAAACTGCTCAGTGGGATGTGTGCCTGTGGCAGAGATGTGCTTTTAATATCTAAACACAGGTTACAATTTAGAAACATTGGACAAAATGGAGGTACAGGTGAATGAAATGTAAAATAAACATGCACGTGCCAATTAAAGATCTGAAACTCAGCACTGCACTTTCCCCACAAGCACAGCCATGAACCATGGAGGACTCAGCATTCCCTATATGTTTGTGTCTAGAGTATTTTACCATGCTCCAAAACACTACAAACATACCCCACCCAAGAAAGAAAGAAAATTACTATTGATGAAAAATATTTTTTGACATGGCTCATGCCCACTCAGAACCACAGCTTTAGCATCCCAGAGATTTGCATTCAGTGCCCTTCAGCAGTCAGCAGGCTGCTAATTAATGTAATCAGTCCTTTTGTGTTTCAGTGCCTTGCTGGAGTCAGAAGGCTAAAGAAGGGCAGGCCCAAAGGGAAGATGTGAAAGTACAAGTAGACACAAACTAGCTCCCCACAGAGTAATTGCATATATGCAGACTCTACTTTTGGCTTAGTCTTAGTTACTTGAGCCTTGTCTATCAAGCGACACCTATGAATGCACAAAAATACAAACTGTTCTGTTATTGAACAATTTATTTTCTGATAATGTATTCCTTTCAGGGTTTATAAAAACATCTTATGCAGACAACAAAGAAAAGACATGAAATAAAGAATGGATATACATATTTTAAAGTGTGTTTTTAATTTACAAAGTGTTTTTCTTGTCTAGATAACTTTATTTATTAACATTGCAACTATTCTGCTCTGTATTAGGCTCTTGTCCAACTATTCTTATTCATCTGAATACTTACGTCTACCATTTGGAGCACTCCTACCCACTATTGACTTGGAATGCCCCCACAATACTCCTGTTTTTCAAATCTCTCAAGACGTGGCTTTTTCAACAGTTACTGACCGTGAATTAATCCCAATGGATGCACAGAACACAACACAGTACTCTGCTACTGTTAACAAGTGCCAGCAAACACACTGTCTACACAAACCTTGTATAGTTTTCTGCTGCTCTCATACTAGGCCTGCGCTTTAAACAATAAAATAAATCAAATAAAAAATAAAGCAGAGGATCTAATCTAAGGAGGAAGAGATATGTGGGGAAAAGTATCATATGGAATAAAAGGTCATGAAGAGGTGCACTTATTGTAGCCTCAGTGGCACTGAGGGCTCGGGGGGCGGGTGTGGGCTTCTGTATTCTCTGGAACATGAAGATGCAGATTTCAAGCATTGAGCTGGAAATAGCGCGTTCTACAATGTGGAGCCTTGGATGTGGAGGATTTTGTCCCTGATGTGTTTTTGTCTGCTCAGGATTGTGCTATCAGGTTTTGAGAGGATGGCTTTTAGGAGTTTTTTTAAGGATGGAAGTCTCTGTTAAACTGATGGACAACCCTGTGGGCAATGCAGAAGGTCTTTAATCTGTGTGCTGTTAGACAGGATGCAAATGCAACAATTGCATAGCTGTGAAGATGTTTCTGTGCCTATTCTGGCCACAAGGGAGGTGATTTGCATGGATCTGTGTATGGTCTTCGCAGAGCGGCTGGAAAACATGTCTTTGCAGTAGGTGAGAATGAACATTACAAATGCCAGGCACAGCACCAGAGGTGTGCAAAGAGAACAAGAAAGTGGATCCCAGGGGGGAAAAGGGCAATTTCGATGCAGGACTTAGTTGAGTTTTGAAAGTTAGGTTGGTGCTGGGTGTCACTCCCAGCTTGTAGAAGTCAGAAGGGAGAGGGGACCAAGAAAGCCAGTCACTGAAAGAGAAAGGGGTGGCAGCCTGCCCTGCAAGTAGACCCCCAATATTGGAGACACTGAGACAGAGCCCGTTGTTATGTACCCACTTGCATACATAGTTAAGGAGAGTGGGAATTTGCGGTGTTGTCTAACACCTTCCTGCATCTAGCAGTGTTGCTTTGGATTATCAGAATGCAAGTAGTGTTCAGAATGTGGGCACGTACAAGTTAAATAGTTTCCTTGAGTAAGAATAAGAGGATGCAGTGATCCGCTGTATCAAAAAAGGGGCACGACATCCTGTAGATAACAGAACTGTAAACCACTTTCCAATGGGAGGTATGGGGGGTAAGCACAGCTCAGGGTGACGGGCAGCACGTTTTTCTTGGAAGCAAGACAATGCAGCGCAACACAGGTTCGAATCCCGATCACATGCTTAGAAACCGCTCCTGGTATCAAGCGTGATATAAATGAACAATTATAATAATACCTTTCATTATATAGGGGATAAAGTATCCCCTATATATTTACAAAGATGTTGCAAGTCACTAAGCAGTTCTGCAAATAAATAGGGGAACGAGCTCCTTTCTAAGGTCTCATAACTGACTTGCAATGTCCTTATGGTAGGGGGTATTTTATTACTAATAATACATGGCCACACTAATCTAATTTTCAGAGATCTTCCTTTTGCTGATCCATATAATAAATGCAGTATCTATTTGGATTTTAAAAAAAAGATAACATGCAGCTTTGAATGTGTTGCATAAAAATAGTTTAAACATTTTAATAAAATGCATTTAAAACACGTTTTCAGTCTGTACTTTTTAAAATATATAATAAGCCGCAGCTTCTTGATCACATTGTAAACTTCAGCAGCGCACAAATTAAACATTCTACCATAACCGTTCTTAGCAATTAATCACTGTAAATTGTCACAGAAAACTATTTAACACGTTAGGAATTTGAAAATCTTCTAACGACTTTATTAACAGCTGCAGGGAACAGCTGGAATTTTGAGCTTTGCCGTCTCAAGCAGCAGGCATTGTGCCGTCACAACTGAAGCGTAAAAGCTGATTATGGAGTAGTGGTGATGCCATTTTATTATTACAGGTCAGCTGTGAAGTCACAATTAATATTATAATATGTATATTAACCAGGCTTTTATACAGATATTGAGGTCTACTTTACCTTTAGCAGCATGGTGCTGGGTCTTGTGTCATTCCATTCAGAGCTGGGCATTTCATGGGTATGGAGTCAGAACTCCTCCTGTAGCCTCACTGAGTAGTTATAAACCACACCGCTATAGTGCGCAGACTTCACCTCATATACTTTTCCTAGGTGTTCAGTTTCGCCCCATTTTGAAAAGGTTCAAGCACCGTGTTTAAAATATGATTCCGTTTCTGGAGCTCAAAACTTTTCTTAAACATGTGTTGGTATTTTAACGTTCCTTGAACTGGTCTTAGCTTTCCACATCACTCCCTGTTGCCAGTCAGCCAGGTTTACAAATCCAGTAGATACCTGTCTCTTACCTAACTATTCAATTCCATTTTGTTTGTCGCAAAAGTAATTCACTGCCAACATTTTAAGCATGGACATATTTTGACTTCCAGAAACATTGACTGACTTCCCAATTGTTTAGACATAATTGTACTTTATTGCAAACTTGGTTAAAGATATTTGGCACTTGCCATACAGTGATTGTAACAACCACATTTACTTTGTGGTCTTCTTGTTCAGAGAGAGAGAGAGAGAGAAAGAGAGAGAGAGAGAAGAGAGAGAGAGAGAGAGAGAGAGAGAGAGAGAGAGAGAGAGAGAGAGAGAGAGAGAGAAGAGAGAGAGAGAGAGAGAGGAAGAGAGAGAGAGAGAGAGAGAGAGAGAGAGAGAGAGAGAGAGAGAGAGAGAGAGAGAGAGAGAGAGAGAGAGAGAGAGAGAGAGAGAGAGAGAGAGAGAGAGGGAGAGAGAGAGAGAGAGAGAGAGAGAGAGAGAGGGAGAGAGAGAGAGAGAGAGAGAGAGAGAGAGAGAGAGAGAGAGAGAGAGAGAGGGAGAGAGAGAGAGAGAGAGAGAGGGAGAGAGAGAGAGAGAGAGAGAGAGTGTGTGCAGGGAGTGTTGATGTGCTTACATATTATAACTCTAGCTGGTGAACGCATGTGATGCGTCGCACAGTAATTCCTAGGACTGAAGTGTGTAAGCTTGAAGTGCGTGTACCCGTACATGTACTGCTGAAGCATGTACACTTTGTATTGTTCAGATGGCATACATTCATTAACTTCCGTGGGAAATGAAGTTCTTGTAAATATTATGAGAGATTTCCCACAATGTGATGGACACCGTCATTGCGGACACTATTGAAGAGACCAGCACAATTTCCTGTCACCCGCATTCCTACAAAAGCACCATTTTGTGTCAAGCGCATGATTTCAAAAGTGAGTGCCACTAATCAGTGCTGGACTGGCCCACCGGGAAACCGGGACTTTCCCCGGTAGGCCTTGGGGCCATAGGGCCTCTTTTCTTGCTTGGTGGAAGGATACAAAAGGGGAACAAACATCTTCCATGATACAGGCCAGCCTGGGACATTCGCTGTTAACTGGCTGCTGCATTTCTCCCTGGGGCGTGCCAGCCCGATGGCTCATGCCTGTGTATTTGTGGGGGACTGTGCATTAAACAAACCGCACGTGCCCTAGTGCCCACGTGACTGACTGTGCTTGCATACGCACTTGCGCAGGTGCAGCCCAGGCGCCCATGCTGACATTGCTACAACGTCGAGAGCTGCCACCTGCATTCGGAGTCCAGATCCACCACAAAAACACAACAAGGTATGTGCATGTGCTGCTACGGCTCACGGCTGCCAGGAGACCCTGGAGATCAGCGCAGATACGGACGGTAAAAACGATCTGCCTGCCAAGGGCTGCCTCACTGGCTTGCCTGGTGCCCGCTTACACCTACAGTTGTGTGCACAGGAGACCGAAAAGGGCCCACTCGATTGCCGAGGAGGCAGGTGACAAAGGGAATCTATGGAGTGAAGTGGGCAGATCAAAAAATTACTATTAATGGTTTAATTTGTGAGGGTGAGGTAGAGGGCTTTCTCATCACAGTTAATAAGTACTCATTTAATTAAAGCAGGCGATTGGGGTTTGAATCTTGCATGGGGTAGGGGACGAGAGCAGAAAGAAATGCGCAAGGAGTTAATAGCAGGTGCACTGTGTAGGAGGGAACCATAACTGTGCAGTGCTGGGAGCAGAACAGTGCAAAGAACACTGTGCATACAGAAGACTGGAGTGAGCAGACAGCAGACCGGGGGAGTAAAAGGGCATGAGAGTGTGTGGGAGCGCCTAAGCAACATTGTTTTGGGTAGCAGAAGGGAGTGGTCATCACAGGGCGGGGGAGGGAGCTGGACGTCCTAGAAGGTCATCACTGCTTTCACACTTGCTCTACCAGCCCTCAGCCATATGGTGCCAGTGAACCGCTTGTATTCGCTTATGGTACTAATGACCCTCTTACAGTAGTGGTGACCCTCTTGTGACACTCGTATCGTACTAGTGACCATCATGTCCAATTATAGTCCCAGTAAGCCTCTTATGGGAACTTACTGTACTGGTGGCCCTCAAGTGTCCGCTTGCCGTACCCTCCTTATAGTAATGCTGACCCTCTTATATACGCAATTATGGTGCTAGTGAGTCTCATGTGTTCCCTTGTGGGACTTGTGACCTGACCCTCTTATGGTACTCGTGCTCTCTTATAGCCACTTACTGTTCAAGTCATCCTCAAGTGTCCGCTTGTTGTACAGTGACCCTACCTTTAGTGGTGCTGGCCTTTTCATATCCGATCATGATGGTAGTGAGTCTCTTGTGTTCCCTTATGGTACTAGTGACCTGACCCTCTCAGGGTACGTATAGCCACTTACTGTACTAGTGACCTTGATCCAACTAGCCAGAAGAGCAAGTGCAGGTCGGAACAGTGGCCTGCAGGTTGCCAGCGCTCTGAAGGATGGGGAAGTGGGGACCCCTAGTTTCAGGAGGGGCAGAATCTGAAGGCTTCAAGTGGAGCAGGGCAACGAGGGTTGAAGAAGGGACAGCAGGCAGGGCTGTGGGATGCAATAGGGACCAAAGAATACATGGGGGGGTGAGTCTGCACTATAATTTGTGATTTGGAGGATGAACTGGGGTGGAGAATTGAGGATATAGGCGAAGTGGGGACTGCAGGAAATGTTGGATACTGTAGAAAGCGTAGAGGGACAAGGGCTTGATGAGGGAAGTGTCCCAGTCAGAAGAAGGAACTAATTCAGGCAAGAGGGATCACATATCTGCAGAGGGGTTGGGCTCTGCAGGAGGGAGCAAGATCTGCATAAAAGGCCCGGGCCTGATTAGCAATTACCTCTGGTTGGTGGTGGACAAGTAGAGGGACCAAGGACCTCAGGCAGAAGCAAACACTTTGAAAAGGAAAGATAACGAGGCAAAGGGAAGGGCTGAGGAGGGTTACCTGGAAAGGATCAGTTCCTCCCAATGAACTTAGCTCTTCAGTGGGTGCCAAAAGCTGCTTGAGGGGTTCTAGGAAATAAGCCATCAAGTGGCACCACAACTCAAAAGGAGTGTTGATGGAGCCAGGTGCTGTGGAGGAGGTGAGCAGGCGAGGGGTCTTGTGGGGTGGGGGGTGGAAGTGGATGAATTCTGGAAGAGGAACGGAAGGCTGCAGAGGGGTGTATGTGTGGAGAGGTGAAGGGGCTACTAAGTGTTGCATCACAGTGATCACGGGGTGCTTGAAGTCAACCATAGAGGTTTCCCTCAATGTGCCTGGCAGCCTGCAGCTGATACACTGCCGACACATGGACCCTGGGCAGTTGTATTTCAGAAGTGTCCTGGAGGTAGACACTCGAAAGGACATGCAGGACAGGAATGGTGAGGACTTTTCTTCCATTTCATTTGAAATGGGCCCCAGGATTCTGGGGGTCCCGGAGCAGCTGCCCTGTGTGGGTAGTACTATGGCACAGAAACATACTCCTTTAATTCCGGATCATAATGAGTGTACTTCGCACATTGCAGGCTTACTTCCCCAGCAACATTCTATTCACCTAATTGTTTTTCTTATACAGTTTCCCCCATCATTGGCACCCTCCTGGCAAAGAACGATTTATAGTTTTCCAGCTGACAATTTGTTTCCAACCCCCTGCTAGCTACCTGTCCCATGATACTCTGCAGCTATTAACCACCTTGTTGTATTCCTTTGACTTCATTTTAATTTAAATACCCCAGGCGCACAGCTGAGTCTTTTTTACCATTTGTAAGGTAAGGGGGTCTCAAACATCACATTAAAATGGCCCCTTGCAACCCTAACACATCTTCAGCAAGCCCGATACAGGGACACGTGACAGTGAATTCATGCCTACCATTTATGCATATGGACATATTTAAGGAATACTATGCATATACCAGTGTGATAGAAACAATACATATTATGTGAGCCCATTGAGTCTTTCGTAATTTGCTTGAATGGATCCTGGAAGCGTGTTCTCTTCCGTCCGCTGTACTGTTGGATTTTAGGAACACATGAGACACAACATGCAGGGCACTCTTCCCATGAGCATATTCTCTGTCTCACTGAAGATTAGACATGTGCCAATTTCCTGTGTGCCATGAAACTGCACACGTCCACTGACAGCTGCAGATGTAATGGCAATACCTTGCCTTGGCCTTTCATTGCAGCACCACCCAATGATGTCCCCTCGCCCCCATCCTGGGTCTTGGCCATTTGGCCATGAGCTGCGTATGTGGGACCTTTTAAAACACCCAAAGCACACACATGCATCAGATACTGAAATGTCCGATCGACCTAATAGACTGTTTCTGGGTGATTTGAGACGATGATACCTGCGAGTAGCGTGCACTGAACACGAGCCTCCAGAAGCTAATTGAGTGCATGCATCTATAGGAGCAGCAATGCATTTATATATAAAAGACAAGGCTGTGGGGGTGGGTGGCTTCTAACTTGGACCACCCCCATGCTGTATGAGGGTGGGTAGCTTCTCACTTGGACCACCCCCATGCAGTGTGAGGGTGGGAGGCTTCTCACTTGGACCACCCCCGTGCTGTATGAGGGTGGGTGGCTTCTCACTTGGAGCACCCCCGTGCAGTGTGAGGTTGGGAGGCTTCTCACTTGGACCACCCCGTGCAGTATGAGGGTGGGTGGCTTCTCACTTGGAGCACCCCTTTGCAGTGTGAGGGTGGGATGCTTCTCACTTGGACCACCCCGTGCAGTATGAGGGTGGGTGGCTTCTCACTTGGACCACCCCCCTGCAGTGTGAAGGTAGGTGTCTTCTCACTTGGACCAGCCCGTGCAGTGTGAGGTTGGGAGGCTTCTCACTTGGAGCACCCCCATGCAGTGTGAGGTTGGGAGGCTTCTCACTTGTACCACCTCCGTGCGGTGTGAGGTTGGGAGGTTTCTCACTTGGACCACCCGCGTCCAGTGTGATACAGCTATTTACTGGGGCGTATACCTGCGCCTGTTAGTCATACAGGTTATTTGACTGGACTGGGTCCCTCTGTGTGCTGTGGCTCTGCTACTCGGTGCCATGACCACCCTACCCTACATAAGTAATTGACGTTAGCGTATTCCCTCCGCTCGTTACCCAACCCCTGCAGGTGTCGCCAGGGTACTCACTCCCCAGTAAGCCACTCTGGCACGCAGCAGGCTATTTTCTTACACGATGCTTCTTTCACCAGCAAAGATAATATATTGAATCTCGAATAAACGAGCAACCATTGAATCTTTGACTCAGTGATTGAGAGTAGAGGCGTGGGGGCCGGGGGGGTACTGGCTGGGTGGAGGCGCCGAGTTCAGTTGTGTATAATGTGAGCTATTAAAGCGATTTCCATGGCAGGCATAGGTATAGTACGTACATATCGTATGCATGGCACACACTTATTCTGCTTGAGCTGGCAGGAGCTACAGATCTAATTGACCTTTGTTCAGGATTATATTAAGTCATTTTATTCATTCCAAACATCCTATCCCTCCCATTGCAAAGCCATGGCTGTATGTCAGCAGGGTCACTTTTAAAGCGTCACAGCCCTATTCATCACTAACTGGGTCCTTATAAAGCGGCCCAGCCCCATGCATTTCTCGCAGCGCCACGGGGCATGGTCGCCTCCTAGCACAGGTAAACAGGCTAGCATTGAGGCTTTCCAGTCTGCAGCCTCAATCACAGCCCGTTACTGTAGCACCCACATAGAGGAAATGACTTTGAAAGTGAACAAATGGTGATTGTCAGTGGGTCTCCAGCAGCGGCTACTGGGAGCAGAAGGAACGTGCAAAATGCTCTGTAGGAAAAAGTGCCCGCACCTCACACCCCGTATGCCCGCGATAAGCAAGCCCGACCCGGTGGAAGGTGAATACCGCCAGCCAATAGGAAATTGCCAGCAGCTACAACATTGACCATTCTCATCTTCCTAGGCCGAACAGCTCTCATGTAACTCAGAAACTTTTATTTTGGCTAAAACATGGAGAACCCCCCGATACATGAACAGTGCTTGCTGATAGCTGACATCGGCACCCTTTGCCCATGTGAGGATCATTTTAAGAATATGGGGTTTTCGTGGGGCATTGGCTTGTGCACCCCTCCAGTCCAGTGCAGGGTCATCTCTTAAAGGGGCCAGGTGATCAGATCCTACATTGTGCACTTACGAGAGCAGTGAGCCTAACCACATGGACAGTGATGAAAGAATTAGGGAATGCAGACATCTGTGGCGAAACCATTCACCCACATTATAATAATACACAAAACAGTTGGCTGCCTGATTGGGGTAGCAATGTGAAGTGGCTCATCTACCCAAAAACTGCCCTCCAGGTAGGGATGGAGCTAGCCTCATAGTTTGGGGGAGCAAGAAGGTGCTGAATAACACGTTTGAAAGCTGACAATGCATCGACCCATCCGCCTATTGGGCTTTCCACCCACCCTGCCTCTGAGCCCAGGAGGCTGTATGACTATTTCACTCTCCTTTTAGCCCATTAGATGCATCTTTCACTCCAATGCAGGGGTATTTAATTTCACAGTGCCATGCTAATCACTGGAGGCGTGGGCCATCTGCAAATTGATCCCAGGCTTTGGTTCCATCATAGGGTTATTTTAACATGGCCCAGACAGGCTTTTGTCTTCTGGCTCTGCATGTTTTCTGATGCTGTCGCAAAGTTAAGGATGTAAATCCATTCTCCCAGGTGAGAAATTTGACACGCTCTTGCCATCACAAACCTTTGCCATAGGAACTCCCTGCTGGGCAGCACAACTAGTGCTACCTTCTGCCTCAAAGTCGGAGGTCTTAAGCTCTCCCAAGCGAGGGCCTGGCCCTGCCCATGTCTCCAGACCTGGACCACGATGTGGACACCCACCTAGGCTCTTCACTGCCTTATTCTCCGTAAACTTGTAAGCAGAAGGAACGTTTAGATCTATTACAAGCAACACATTCATAGGTTTAGGACACTGCCTTTTCCAGGCCACTCTACCACTGAAGATCTATTTTGAGAGATCATGAACTTATTTAAAACAAGACTTTTTAATCCATATATGTTTAAACCATGCTGTGCCCCCGAGTTTTCTCTCCCAGCGAATGTGTCAGGTTGGTGCATAAAAAAAAATGTGCCCACGCTGACCCTGAGTCTGAAGTACTTATTTGAGATCACTGCCCTTATGCTTTCCTGGGATGGAATAAAGCAGGGCTAGGCAAAGCATGCAAGCTCTTGACAGGAGTTGGTGAGTGGCTCTTCAATGAGCCTTTGGGTTTTTTGTGCAGGGAGCTGTGACGCAGGGGGCTGTGGCTGCCCTCACTTGGTGCTGGTGTACTCAGTGATAGCCTTGGTGGAAGGAGAGGGCTGGACAGGCCAAAGCTGTTTTGGCACGTGCAGAAGTAGTAAGGGGAGAGTTGAGATCCAAAAGCAGAATGCTGAGGAAAGACAGCTCAGCAGGTTAGGCGACTGTTGCTGAATTGTTATATGTTTAGACCTGCATGTAAATACATTTACTTTTTTCCCTATTCCTGCTGCACACAGTGCTCTAAAATGGATTGTTTTGATCTGGGGTTGGGTATGGCCCCCTCGCTCAGTGTGAGAAATTCTGCCCATGAACAAAAAACAAACTTGGCACCCATGCAGGGGAGTGATTGGCAGGGTAGGGAGGGCAGGAGATGGCTCAATGTTAGCCACAAGAGCCACATATATAAACAGCAGGGCTCCAACGAGCAAGCCCTGCTCATTTCCCAGGTGTGCCAGGCTGGGGCAGTGTTCATATGAACGATTGTTATTCCCTCTATGTATATAGAGCAAATAAACTGCCCCCAAAAAATATGGGTACAAATTACTTGATGCTTATGAACATCCCCACCGCCAATATCGCCCACTAGTAGCTCTCCACTATTGGCCCTCAAATGCAAGTAGCTCCAGCTAGCATAAAGGTTGGAGACCCCTGGTGTAGACAATGTAAAAAGTATAACAGATAAGCGGTCTGCAATGCGTTCCCCTGCCATAAGTTGATATGTGTGTGTGTGTGTGTGTCCGTTCGAAATGTGCAGGTTACTTACCAACATGCTACAAACCTGAAATTTGGAATGTGGGTAGGTTCCATTTTGTAGATAATACACAAAATATAAAATATAAATGTTTATAGTTTTCTTGGCCTGAAATGCTCACCTCTGCCATTTGTGGACGTGTGTGTGTATGTGACTGCTCGGAATGTTCAACATACTTCCCAACATGCTACAAACCTGAAATTCGTCATGTAGGTAAGTTACATTGTTTAGACGTTGTAAAAAGTATAACATTTATATTTTTCTAGTTGTTTTCTTTTTTGAAAGCGATCTGCAATGCTTACCCCTGCCACATGTGGATACGTATGTGTGTCTGTTTGAAATCTTCAGCATACTTCCCAACATGCTACAATCCTGAAATGTGGCATGTGGGTAGGTTCCAATGTGTAGACAATGGCCCTCATTACAACCCTGGCGGAAAGTGACTGACCGGACCGCCACAGCGTAAATAGCGTTTCCGCCATTGCACGATGGAGCAAAGTGCGGCCCATTCCGACCCATCGGGCACGAGCACCACGCCATGGCGGAAGTGCAAAGTCCGCGATGGCGGAAATGACCCCAAAACGCCCCACACCGCCGCCGTACGGCGCCCTAGGTGCAATACCGCCACCCATCTTAGCGGACACCGCAGTGAGCGCCAACCGGAAAGTACGGTGACCGTAAATATACGGAAACGGAAGTAAAAACATGGTCCCGGAACGGGAAACATCACGCCGTACACCTATAAAACCACAAAATCCACACAACCACTAAAAACACTACCCTGAGACACATCCCAACCCGTCATCCACCCTAGTGAAACCAAGAAAAATGGGAAAAGTAGCGAAGAAAGCGTGCGACCGCAAGCGGCAGGTCCACTTCTCCCGTGAGGAACTCACTGTGCTCACAGAGACCCTCCAGGAGAATGCTGCCGCCGTCTTCTCCACGCAAATGACCAGGACGGCACTTGCGAACAAGAAGGCCATATGGGCCCTGGTGGCACAGCGGGTAAGTGCGGTGGGGACCGCACCCCGCAACCCACAGCAATGCAGAAAGCGATGGGACGACCTGCGGATACGCGTCCGTAGCATACTTTCTGCCAACCGCAACATTGCCACAGCCACCGGGGGAGGATCGGAATCACCCATCAAGTTGACCCCCTGGGAAGAAATCTGTGCCTCCACCATTGGAATGGAGAGTATAGAGGGAGTCGGAGGGATGGAGAAAGGAGTGCAGACATCCGAAGAATCCGGTAGGTGGCCCAAATAAAACCATGCCAAATCCACAATGTCCAATCATGTGAATCACCATGTGTCCACATAGCGCAACAGTAACACATGTCCAGGAGAACGTCCACACACATTGGCCTGACAGCGCACTTTAAAACTCACAATAAATACATAAATAATTAAAAACCCCAAAAACACCCTCTACACGTGCAGCAGGCACACCCTAACTGCAGACTGCCAAACAACTGCACCCTCACTCCACACACAAATGAAAGCACCTCCAAGGCCCCGACCCAAATCACCCTCAGGTACCACCCCAATGCATGTGATACATTGCCATTCCAATTCCCACAGACCCATTAATAACGCTCGCCCTCCTTTACTCCACCACAGGGTCCGATCCAAACGACGAGCTTCAGGACACCCCTACCAGCACACCTGCAAAGAGGGCCAAGACCAACGGCCAAAGACCCTCCACCTCAGCTGCATGCATCAAGACACGGCAGCAGCACAAATCAAGTGGCAGCACAGAGGAGGGAACTCCAACAGGCACCCCAGCAGCCAGCATGCCCACAACAGCACCACCACAGGTCCCCCCAATGGATGCCACAGAAGGCACTGCCTCTGGTGGCAGCAGCACCATAGGTGACACTCCATTAATGGCAGCATGCTCCGACACAGAAGACGGGGATGTCGAAGTCAGATCCATCCATGACCTGTCCCAATCCCCCTGTCTGTTCCATCCCGTACACCATGAGGATACCATGCAGGGGCACCCACAAGACGACGACTGGCCATCCCCCACAAGCCCTGTGGCAGGGCAACATGAGGCGAACAGCCACTCTGTGACACCACCGCAAATGGCCATGGCCCAGCAGAGGCAACAGTCCCTCGACCAGTTAATCGTGCAACAGCAGCAACTGGCCACGCTCCTCAAGGACCATGCCGATGAATGTGGGGGCACTAAGGCAGACATAGAAACATCAACTGAGACACTTAGGGCAGAAATGGAGAGAAGTACAGAGACACTAAGGGCACAAATGGAGAGTAGCACCGAGAGCCTGAGAGTCCAAATGGAGAGTAGCACCGAGAGGTTGAGAGTCCAAATGGAGAGAAGCACCGAGAGCCTGAGGGGGGAACTGCATGCGACGTCCAAAGACGTATGTGCCGAACTTGCCGCAGTGCGCCGTGTGCTCACTGAGCTCTCACAAACCCTTAGGGACATGCATGGACGTGAGCAGGCAGAGACATCATCCGTTGCAAGTTCCGTCCAGGGCAGCCCCAAACGTAGATCTGGGAGGAACCTGCGCTCCACAGGCAGGGGTGCCCCTGATACCCGCAGAGGGGGCTTGTAATAGCGACTGCCCACTGACAATGAGCATCTTTGGACACTGGTGTTCGGGGGGGAGGTAGGAGGGTGGAGGGGGTGTGTTGGGCTCACTTGGGTGGCGGGTCGATAGGGTGTTCAACATGATATCACATATGCCATAAACAATGCACGATCAACCAATGAGATGTGTGGACATTGATCTTTGTGTACGAGGCCATCATAGGCGTACAGTCCATATTGTGCATGTACCAGACACACACAGTGCCACGAGTCCCGTGTCCATGTATCAGCCACCAGGCGTGAGTGCTAGAAGCATGCATCTATGAGATGCTGACGAATGTCACGGCCCTCCTGTGCCTCGCAGACTCCTTGAGGTGCTGCCACATCCCCACCCTCATCATGACCATCTTCAGGTGCTTGCAGTTCTGCGTCAGGGGGCATGGGCACATTTCTACGTACGCACATGTTGTGTAGCATGACACATGCCATCACCATCTTTGCAACCTTCACATGGCGGTACAGGAGTGCCCCGCCAGACCTGCTGAGGCACCGGAAACGAGTCTTCAGTAGGCCGAATGCCTGTTCAATGACTACACGGGTACGTGAGTGGGCATGGTTGTAGTCCTCCTCATGCTGGTCCCGTGGGTTCCGGACTGGTGTGAGGAGCCATCTCTTCAGTGGATATCCGGCATCACCTGTATGTGGACGATAAACGAATAATGTGGAATGCCATTGCTACGTACGCACCCCCCCCCCTTCCTGCCAGGTCATTGCCGCATCACATACCCCACATCAGCATGCATGAAATGAGACTCACCGAGTAGCCAGGATCTGTTCCCTGCGTGTCGCTCCATGTAGCGTGGTATTGTTGAGTTCCTCAAGACCATAGAATCATGGGTTGATCCAGGGAATCGGGCACAACAATGTGTAATGATCCTGTTGGAGTCACACACCATTTGTACATTCAGTGAATGAAATTGTTTTCGGTTGCGGTACTGGGCCTCCATGGCATGTGGGACGACCAATTCCACATGGGTGCAGTCGATGGCACCAATGCAACCCGGTATGCCGGCAAGTGCATGGAATCCCACTTTTGTGTTGGTAATTTCCTGCTCCGAGCGTGGTAGAGAGATGTAGTCGTCTGCGTGCTGCAGGAGGGCATCGAGCACTTGCAATAGTGTCCGTGAGAACAGTGGCTGTGAGATGCCATGCAACTGTCCGACTGTGTGCTGGTAGGTGCCTGTGGCCAGGAAGTGGAGTACAGACACCACCTTCAGTAGGGGTGGGATGGCGGTTGGGCTATCTATCATGCTGACAAGGTCAGCCTGTGTCATGTCCACAATGGCGGCTATGGTGTCCCGGTCCAAACGGTAGAGGGTGTGGATCTGCTCATCAGTGAGGTTGAACGGATGTGCTCGGAGGCGTGGGATTGCGGGCTGCCTGCGTGGTGGTAGTGGCTGTGCTGGCGGCCCTTGCTGGCCCTGCCTTGCCCTCCTCCTCCTCCTGCGTCTCCTCCGTGCGGCCGGTTGTAGTTGGTGTTCGTCTTCTTCTTGGAGTTGGAGTACTTGCAGTGCTATCAGGTCCCCCAGGGCCAACATCGCGAGTCCTGCCGGTAGCATTTCGGAGTGGGTGTGGTTGTGGGAGGAGACTGGGTGTGCTATTTATGTGTTTTCAGGCTGTATGGCCTCCACCTGTGGTGATTCATTCCACCTGTGCAAGCTGCTCTCCCCTTTGGGCGAGCACGTCCCGCACACAACGCTGCAATTCGTGGAATGGCATCTTGCTATTACAATCATGTATTTGTACCCGATGGCAGTGTAACATTGGTTGATATGTTCATTCGGCTATGGTCCCATTGTTTCACATACTATTTTAGCAGTTGCGAACAGACTTGTGAAGGGTCAGTGGAACGTAGTACTCGAGTAACGGTGGACCCTCATGCATCACTGTACCGAGTTTCAACGACGGGCGGGGCGTCCCATTTGTGAGTGAAGGCAGTTGCCATTTACACACACAGCCGCACTAGATGGATTAATTTGTGATTTCAAGCGGCCACAGATGCCTTTTCGACGTGATGTTGCAAATGAGGAATTCGAAGGGCGGCGCTTTCGGTTTTCAGCTAGCGGCGAGGAGATGCCCACAGGTCTGACTGCAAATATAACGTTCTATTGTTCAATGTCCTTGGGACAGGGGCCATGGCGAGGATGCAATGATTGATATGAATAGTTTGGGATGCGCAATAGCGAAGTGGACGATGAGGCCGGACGTTCCCAAATACATGTTACTTCACAACACTGGAATTACGGGCTGGGGCACAGTGGATTATGCAGGCTGCATAACGCACAGACTCAATGGAATTTTCACATGTTATGTGAGTATAGAAACAGGCGTTATCATTACGGGATGAGGGAATGATGAATGGATGCATGGACAGATGATTTGATACAGAGTTTGCCATGTACAGGGCTTCTTGGAATCTGTCCGCCTCCCCTGCGCTATGTGATGCAGGGCTGCCATAGTGGGACCATCGTCTATCTGGCCTTGTTGAGCCCTCCCTGTCTTGACGCGCCTTCAGACACTTGTGTCCATGCACGTTACCAATCCCATCTGATGGATTCTGTTTTAACAGACGCATGCACAGGTACACTCGTTTGTGATGGTGTTTTCACCTCGATATAGATAGTTATGAGTCGCAAGTGGTTTTTGGGTGGTGATGATCCTTTGGAGTGGGCTAGCATGCATATGGCTGTGGATTTGGTGTGATCATTGAAGTGAGTAATTCAAATGTAGTTCTGATGGCCATTCTATTCTTTTTCTTTTCATTTGGTTGACAGGTATCTCCTCCCCTTTTGCCACTGCCATCTGTATGCCACTCCTGCAGATGGATTTTACTCCCGACACCTGCTGCTTCGTGTTAATCAGTGGAGCAGCGTTACGATCTTATGGGACGATCGCCAATGGGCCACATGCCCTTACGCAGTACTAGTGGCTCAGAGCAACATTTCGGCCTTTCAGCTGGACTAGTGCCTCCCCATTGGGTCGGCCCTGCGGTTCTGGGCGCTTCCATGTTGCCTTTTCGTACGAGAATGTGGCCCTGTGTACCATGAAGGAACAGGGCGTCACACAAGAAGTAGCTGGTCATTTATTGCGGATGCAGCCCACAATGGTGAAATGTGTTTTGGAGTTCATGGCCTAATGGCTGTATGGGCTTGGTGAATTTGTTGTGCATTAAATTTCTATTCTGATATGGGCCGTGTAGCGTTCTTCTTTGCAAGTGATGTGGCATATTCCTATTTGGGGAGCGATGTATTGTGAGGAGATCTGCATTGGGTTCCAGCTTCGGAGTATAGTTGCGTGGTACTGTGCTGGGCGCGTTTGCCTACGAAGCCCAGTGAGGTCAGGGATAAGGGCTGCCAATATGACTGTTTGAATGATGTCATGCTCAGGGGCGGGGGATTAGGTTTTGTGTAACAGATGCCGGTCAGCCAGGTAGATTGGTGGAATGATGTGATTTTTGGAATATTGCTGGTCACAGGTGCCTGTGTTTGCGTGCGTTTCTTGGTGGGAGACTGAGGTCATGTCCATTGGAATAGCTTCTGTATTCGTGCCATCTGTGCCCTGCAGCTCCCATTGGCCCTTCTTGAGATTCTTTTGTTCGTTGGCATGCATGGGTGACTTGTACATTTCACTGGTTGCATTGTGACTTCATTGCACCTACGGGGAGTTGTACAATGTGGCCAGGGAGCGGTGTACAGGCACTCAGTGGGGCCGTGTACGGTTGGTTCGCGATGCCGTACTTCTCACCATGGCGGAATGGTACTTTCCGCCGTGCTTGATGGCGTTAGGTGCATGTCCGCTAGGGTCAGAATTCGCGTACCGTTGCGCCATGGTGGTATTTACGGTTTGGCATGGCGCGCGCGCGCGTACTTGGTGCAGTTAGCGTTGGCGTTCACTACGGTGTCGCTAATGGCATCGTACTTTGCGGTGACGGGTCATAATCGCACCGAGCGCTATTCGATGGCGGTATTGCATTTCCGCCATCGTTTTTCGATTTCCGCCAGGGTCGTAATGAGGCCCAATGTAAAAAGTATACATTATACATTTTTCTATTTTTTCTTTTTTTAAGCAGTCTGCAGTGCTTATTACCCCTGCCTTATGTGGATATTTCTATGTGTCTGTTCGACATGTTCAGCATACTTCCTAACATGTTACAAACCAGAAATATGGCATGTGGGCAGGATCCATGATGTAAACAGTGCAAAAATAATAAAAGATAAGCGGTCTGCAATGCTTACCCCTGCCATATGTGGATATTTGCAATTGTGTGTTTTTGGTCTTGGGGTAAAATAATAATACCCACAATGGTATCTCTTTATTGTGACCACTTTTACATTTGACTTTTGGTTTTTCATAGCGGTGTATAGGGCCATGTGGCAGTGCATTCCAACCATACAGTATGGTAGTGTTAAGCTGTATCAGAGTGCTTGATAGTGCCCCTGCCCTCTCCCAAGGTGTTTCTACTTTGCACATTTCAACATGAGCCCAAGTTGCTGCCGGGTGTGAACAGCTGGGGGAAAGAATATGAGTGAGAGGAGGGAAGTTGGAGCTGAACACCAGTTTTCAACAATGCGATAGACTTGGGGTTCAGCAAAATGTGCACTGTAGAGTACTCTGTTTCTGTTTGAGTTTTATGGAGTACATTTGAATATGCCCATTGCATTTACTATATATTGGAAACACCTGAATGTATGGATAAACCAAAAGAATAAATACAAATAAAAAAACAATAAACAGTGCATAAATATTAACAGTATTTATTTCCTGCACCCCAAAATCAGAGTATATAAAAATGCAGTTGATAAATCAAAACCCAAAAAAATAATATATAAATGCCATAGTTGAAACATCAAGCATTTGCTGAATGCATTAATAGTAATAATGTTTGACTGAGGGGTCACCCGGGTACAACCCCATGCTATCAAATCTATCATAGGATGCACAAGGCAGGCCTCCAAAGCATCGACCACCACTAATAAAAAGAGTGATGAGTGCCTGAGACCTACGTGCTTGAATGGATGCCCAGGTCCCATACTCCTCTACTGCTTGCAGTGCATCTGTGGCTAGAGTCAGAGAGCAAGGATGCAAGTGCTCCCAATCCCAATGAATGGTAAAGAACTTTTTGTATTGAAATAGTGAACATCACCTTTAAAGGCTGTGTAAAACTAATGCATAGATACATTGGGGACAAAATAGTGGTGAGATGGGTGTGCACTGTGACCAATTTCAGCAATAAATAATCAGCTGGTGGTGTGAAAGAGTCATCAGCAGCAGAAGTAGGATTGGCAGTTCCAAGGAAGTGCCCAATTTCAGCAGCTGTAGTGAGAGGAAATGTGAGTAAGGAGGAGAGAATGTGAGTTGAGTTAGAGGAAGGGAAATTATCCTTATACCCTTTTCAGTTTTGGCAGTCCATCCATTTGTGATATGTGGGGCTCATAGATGGCCAGGTCTCAGGCAATGATATTTGCTTCCTTAAGTAAAATAGCTCAGAGATAATTTTTCCACCCTTTGCCCACTCTGCCTTTACTGTCTTTCCCCTCACATGTTAGGTTAAATACTGCCTGTTTATTTTTCAAATATCATTTCTGATACTTAATTTTGGCTTGAAAGCCATAAAAGCAACACATAAAATAATGTATACAATTATAATAAATATACACATTGTACATACCAATAATATATTAAAAACAATACTAACTAGTTCATAAGGGAGACACTTATATATCACTAAAACAATGCCATTGATGCAAAACAAAACAAAAAAAGATCAAACTCAATCTTGTTCTTAAGGTCTGTATTCCATGATTAAACAATCAGTTGTGACAGTGGATTTGATCATAAGCCGAACATTTAAATTATGTACACCATATGATCCTAAGCCCTGAACTTTGGTTCACCTGAAACTGTATGTTTGTGTAAGTCTCAGTTATTCTTAAAAGCAGAATTTTCCAGACCCCACTGCAGGCACTTCGATCAAGGCATTAAAAAGGCTAATGCCACATCTGTGTTTAATTGAAGACAAATGCCTTGTTGCCAAGACTTTAGAATGAATGCTTATTTTTGGGTATTCAGCCTAATCTCATAGAGGTGATGAAAAAGCACAAAACGTATAGTGTTTGATGGCCCAGTAAATGCATTATTTGAAGTAGATGCTGTAAACAGTCTGAAACCTCCAACCTTGGCAAAGTAATACGGGTTTATGAAGAATGTACCTATTTCATTAAAGGCAGCGGATGGTCTAATTGTATTGATTTAAGCCCAAACATAAATAAAATGCAAGCCAGCTTGAATGGATAACATGAACATAGTTTTAAACAGCTAGACAAAAAGACAATTGAACTAGGTTTTCGACTTTAACTTCAAAACCATTTGCCCAATTTGAAAGGTAAAGAGAGATCTGAGTTCAGGGGAAATCATAAATTACATGCATATGAACGGGGTTGATTTGAAAAGTATAAATTAAGTATGCGTTCACACATGTCAATATCTCAGTTATTCTTGCAGTGACAAAAACATAAAGGATGCCTCTGGATTCAGAATATTCGTACAGATCTGAATATATATATATATATGAGAAGAATGCCTTTTAAAAAAGACAGCAGATGGAATGCACTCCAGAGAACAGCTGCAATCAAGAACCAGTATCCTTGCAGCAAAAGAAAGTGGAAAGAAACTCCTCAGCACTCCTGGCAACACATTTTCTTTATTGGTGTGAGTACATCAGGAAGGAAAACAAAGAACGACGCGTTTCGCGGTGCACAGACCGCTTGATCACGTGGGTTTACCAACAACACAGAGAATGGACTGCAATTTATCCCCAGGCTGACTCTCTGATTTCACATAGAGAGTGTCCTCCTGCTATGGACTGTTCGTTCATCATGTTTTGTAAGGCAGCCATATTGGAACGATTCAACAGTATGTGATTACTCATGGAGGAGTTCTGACTTTGTCCTCTAATATGTGCCACATGAATTGCTTTCGTAATTTGTAAGCGCATAATAGACACAGAGTATGTGATATAAAAAAATGCATTTTTTTCACAAACCAAACATGTATTTTTCAATTTCAGCAATATGCCATAGTTTTAGACATAATTTGTATGTCTAAGAATGCGTTTGTTGATGCATCAAAAAAGGCGGAATTAGTCAGATGTAACTCCTAGCTACATGATCATAAGTTAGCAATGGTAGCCTATGCAAAGTAGAGTCTAGCGTACTCAAATAAACCTCGGACTAGGTGCATACAGACAGTATATGATATGTGCAAAATTGCCAAGTATAAAACATTTGGATGTCTGTGCAAAGATAGCATTCCAGCAGCGAAATTACATGCATAGCAGCAATAAAATAAAGTGCATAGTGCTCTCCGTCCATGCACATACCTCTCTTATTCATATAAGCCTCTCAGCTTTTTGCTTTACTAAATGGATACATTATCCAATATATGTCAAGTGAAGCGAATCTCTATAAATTTAGATTTTTTCACATTCTGAGGTATGTGTATGGACGTCTGCTCTGTTCATCATTCCGCAAAAGTTTCCTTTTTATAAAGTGCAAAGTGCGTGCAAACAATTGCTAGATCATAAAGTGCATAGTGCATAAAACATCCAAATTCATAATACTAAAAAGAGAGCCATATTGGTCGTAAAAAGGTAAAGAATGTGTCTCTTTCATATAAATCTATATATTTGCACCAAAGATTTTATAGAGGTAAGAATGTATCGGCAATAGAGTATAGATAAAACCCTTCTATTATAGAGTCTGCATAGGATTATCATCGATATGACGCCACAAAACAGGTACAGTCAAGTTAAAAAATCTCTGTGTTATAGCAACCTCTAAAGATAAAAACCTATGTGGTTACCTATTAAAAACCAATGTTTAAAAACTGCATCACAGCTGTGAAAGCAAAGTACCAACCCAATATTTCGTAAATAAACATATGATAGTTCCATTTTTACTAGTAGCATCAGGAGTCCACTATGGGACATGTACCGAATGATGAGAGCAGGTTAGAGACATTATAAACTTAAGATTCATGTTCCCAGAAAGGTATACAATTCCTCATCTAAATTGTGACCCCTGGGTTTCTTAGTCTCTAGGTCCAAAATGCACCTGGTTTCCAGCTGTCGTAATGCTAACTCGCGATTACCTCCTCTGAGTGGTTTAGTAATTGTGTGTATGCCGAAAAAAGTAAAACCCTCTAGTTGGCCCCCATGTTGATGCTTAAAATGTAGAGCCATAGGGTAAGTTGGATCGGCATGCTTTATTGCCCTGATATGTTGTAGTACCCTTAATTTGAGTTGTCCTTTGGTGCTACCAACATACCATTTGTTACATGGGCAGTTCAACACATATACCACGTATTCGGTTTCACAAGTTATTCTGGACACAATCTTAATGTTCTTCCCTAGAATAGGATGTAAATAACAGCTAGTATTGACTGCGTAGGTGCAAGCTTTACATTTGGAACATTTTTGGAAACCCGGTCTCTTGATATTCAACCAACTGGCTCCTGTTTGATTAATCAGAGGGCTCATAAAACTAGGCACCAGGGTATCTTTCATTGAGGGTGATCTACGAAATGTAATGTTGACTTTGGGTGTCAGAATCTCGCCCAAGTGTTCATCTAATATTAGAACATGCCAGTGCTTTTGTAATACTTGGCGAATTTTACGCGCCCCGTTACCAAAGGTCAAAATTAAACGTGTATCTGTGTTCTCTGTATTTTTCGTTTGCACAGAATTAGAAGTCAGTAAGAGGGAGCGATCCATGTCTCTAACTTTTAAAAATGCTCTTTCCAATATTTTGATTGGGTAGCCACGATTTTTAAATCTTTGGGCCATCCAGGCGCATTCACTGTCAAAGGTGTTGATATTTGAGCAATTTCTACGTATACGTATAAATTCGCCATACGGAATGCTCCATTTTAGGGCTGTGGGATGGCTACTCTTTGCGTGTAGTGGTATGTTTGAGCTGGTTGGCTTTCTGTGTAGGCTGCTAGTGAGTTCTCCATTAACTACTTTAATTGCAATATCCAAGAAAACCACCTCCATCTTGCTATGGTTCTCAGTAAATTGGAGGTTTAAATTATTAATGTTTAACATCCTCACAAAGTCTAGCCATTCTTGGTCATTGCCATCCCAGATCACAAACAGATCATCAATATATCGCAGCCATAAGATTATTTTGTCTGTGTATAAAGTGTTGCCTGAATGCCAGACAACAAACTTCTCCCACCACCCCATGGTTAGATTAGCATATGAGGGAGCAAACGTGGTGCCCATGGCAGTGCCTTGAAGTTGGATAAAATACTCCTTGTTAAACAAAAAACAATTATTGGTTAAGCAAAATCTAATCATCTCCAATATCATGGTGCCATGTTGCATATAGTTCATAGACCTGGTGTACAAAAAATGCTCACAAGCTTTGAGGCCATCTTCGTGTCGAATTGAAGTGTAGAGAGAGACCACATCTAGAGTTGTTAACAAGTAGGAGGTTTCCCATGGGATACCCTCTATTCTGCTCAAAAAATCCTTAGTGTCCCTTAAGTAGGAGGGCAAGGTGGTAACAAAAGTAATCAGTGTTTCATCCACAAACCGCGATAGGTTTTCCAACAGTGCCCCGCATAGTGTGACAATAGGTCTGCCTGGAGGTCTTGTCAAGCTTTTGTGTACTTTAGGCAGAAAATAAATCGTTGGAATAGTGGGAAATTTCGGTTGTAAATATGTACACATATCTTCGTCTAGCAGGTCTCTCTCCTTCCAAGTCTGTAAAAGGTCTGATAGTAGCACTCACATGGTTTCAGAAGGATCAGCTTGTAATTTTGAGTAACAGTTTTTGTCTGTTAGTTGCCTATGAGCTTCCTTGATGTAATCAGTCCGGTTCATCATGACTATATTAGTCCCCTTATCTGATGGTTTGATGATGTACTCTTTCATAGCCCCAAGTTGTTTAAGTGTGCGTTGTTGGGCTGGGGTCAAGTTTGTTCTCACAGGTTGCCGTGACTTCCGAATTTTTTTAAGGTCATTAATGACCAGGTCCTGAAATGCCTCAACATGGCCTCCCGGATTGAACATGGGGTTAAATTTAGATTTTATTTTGAGCGCTGTTTTGCCTGGCCAACTTGTATCTGCATTAGTAAGTTCCAAATCTGTGTTAGTCATCAAATCTGTATTTTCAAATTCCAAATCTTCAAGGATGCGCAGGGTAAGAGTGTCCTGTATGGAAACATCAGTACGTCCTGGGTGACAGACTTTGGTCTTAGGTTTTGGCGGAAACATGGCAAAGAATTTTTTAAGTCTGATTTTCCGCATAAATTTATCAAAATCTATGCGGGTTTCAGCATAATCGTAGACAGAGGTAGGACAAAAGTTTAGTCCCAGTATATATATATATCATGTGATCAAGCGACTAGGTGTCGCGAAACGTGTCAGCTTTTTTTGTGGCTGTCTCCTTACACCGTTTGGAGCTAAACAGTTATTTTTTAACATTGTTATTTTCAATACAAATCCATAATTTTAAATGTTATTGGATGTCCTATGGTGGCGTTTTTTTCATAGACCGACGGCTGCTACATGGCAATATTGTGGTTGGGAGTGCAACTTAACCACACTAGTGTGTTCACTATGGCTTATATTGTATATATATTAATATCACATGCCATTACTGGGAGTTATAAGAAAAATGAATATTTCAATCCAATGTGATTCCTCATTCCTAAGGAGAGGGCTAACTATTAGCGCACAGGCTTCATGAGACACAGATATCAATGAGCCAATAAAAGCAGAGCATTGAGGAGGACCCTAGTTAGTGTGTCTAAGTAAAGGAAACTCATCAAAGGAACTGTCAAATCCAAAAATGCTGTTCTGACTGAAGCTGCATCTGTGGAGTTTCACAAGAGAGAGCCAGTCCAAATGGTGAAAAGTGCAATGGGCCTTCTCCTGGAAGTAGACTGGTTGCAGTGTCCTTTCACAAGACAGAACCAGATTACCTGAAACAGAATTTGGGAGCAGATGGACAGACAGAAAGGAAGAGCACACTAAGTGGTGCTGCCCAGAGCTGGTTCATGTCCCTAACTGTCTGACCTACCTACCTACCTACTACCTACCTGTCCTGGGCATTTGTATTACAAACCAAATGTGAGCACAATGCCACAGAGTATGTATACAAATATCCCAAGAATTAATTAAGTACAAGCAATTAAAGGTATTGTGGAAGAATCCTGTGTACAAGCTTAAAGGGGGAATAGTGCACAAGGTATAGGTGCTTTGTTAATTAGAAATACAAATTTAACACCAAGTGGCATTATTGTATTGGGGCATATCTGCTGCAAAATGGGATCTCTGAAAATTGAAATATGGAATAGCAATTCCTTTTAATGATGTCTGACATAGTCAACTAATGGTAATCTCAATTTAATGGACACATAGAACTAAGGTGCTGCAAGGGTGAGGGGAATCTGATTTGTCGATCAATAGTTAGAGAGTTAGATGTTACTGTCCTCACATTTCAAAATGCAACAGAACTCCTGAACACAAACATTTAAATAAAATGGAAACTGCCACAAATTCAACATCAAAGAGATAGCGTTGAGCATTGTTGTATTAATGCCCAATCTAGGAAACAATACTTGCTCACAGATGGTGTACAATATGTTAGATTTGAATCAGTCCAAGAATCAGAAAACCCTATTTTGGAGTAAATATTTTTCTGTGATGCCAATACCTGTCCACGATTTCAAAGAAATGTATTAAGTAAATAGTTTAGTTTTTTTCCAACTGGATTCACCTTTTGATTTAAGGGGTATTTGGGTTTCAGATAAACAACTATAATTGCATTTGGTAGATTTTGTAAATCAACTTGAATGAAGATATAGATGAATTTTTACGGTACATTATCCCATTTGAAAGACTAGTCATCCATATGTGTTTTCTATGCATGGCTGTTTGTATACATTTAAAATAAAACATTAGCAGGACAAAAGTACCTGGGTTCATGTGATTTATTGTGGGTGACTTCCCTATCATTAAACGTTAAGGGGCCACAATTTTATTCTGTGATATACTATTTTAAAGAAAATAAAATGTTCATATTATAAGAGCCTGTTTCTTGTCTCAGATAGTGGGGTGGGATTGTCATGCTAGAGCAGTGTTTTTTTTTCCGACTTGAGTTGAAAACATATTCCACAAATCAATGTAATTACATTCTGCAAATAGTTAAATGACATTTATTTGGTTGCACAGAAAGTGCCACATAAATGAGTGAATGTATCACCCTACCCAAGCAATCATTTACAAAAGAGCGCAAACCTGGACAAACACGTTTACCACCAGCCATCTCGATGTGACTAGAATGGAACCAGCAGCATGGCTACCTAAAATAGTAGACTTCGATAAATGTATAGACATTCTTTTAATGAGGAAATCATTTAGAATCATAGATATGTAGGAACTAGAAAACTTGGGTATGACATTTGTCCCTTCTCCCTCCATACCAGAAGTAATTCTATCATTTGTGAAGTTCAGATAGATCACAAATGAAGTATAATAGAAAATTATTGGATTGTAAGCAGCATTGTATTACTTTAAGAATTGTGAGTTTAAGCATTACACTTTACAACATATTAGTTCAACTACATTGATGTATACGTTGATGGTAGAGAATTTCAGGGTTGCATTTTGAGATTGACACTTAAGATAAATGCATATCGTTCAAACAAAGAATGGTTTAAAATTAGTAGTAAAAAAGTACACACATGTAAATTAATGATGTATTTAAATTTCCTATACCTTAGGATAAGAGATCACAATAATGTCATCATCCAAGTACATTATATGACCAGAAAGGGAGAAGATGTATTCCATAAGAATGGTTTCCCCCATTTCTTTTAGTCTCATTTCCTTTTCTTTCACATCCCTTGATGATCGAATCTTAGCAATCTTCTTTGCATGATTTAACATATTACTAAAGGAAAACCTTACAGTAACTACTAGTGTTTGGCACACAAAGAAGACTAGTTCAGGAAGATGTCCAAAAATCATGACCACATAGTCGAAACCGGTCAGGTTGCTAAGGAAGCAAATATTCTAACTATGTGGGATACAGTTTTCTTAATAAGGACTGGACAAACATATATGTTAACATTGTTAAGTTAATTCAAATTAGAGAATGTTACTGTTGGAAAAGAAACTTTTACAGAGAACCTAGCAGAATCAATGTCTAATTATTTCACTGGTATAATTCTTATGATTAGAACATATTGAGCCTCATTATGAGTTTGCCGGTCCGGAAACAACGTTACCGGTAGAATTGACGGTACCATTGTTACCAGACTGGCAAACTACGAGTCTGCGAGTGGGGCCCTTCTGCCCACCAGGTCTGGCCTGGCGGGTGGAAAGGCACCCGCTCGCAGACCTTTACGGATGCACCAGCACCATTGTGAACGGTGTCAGTGCATCTATCCTCCCCATTCCAATTGAGTCCAATGGGACTCAAATGTGAATGAGGAGCAATATTTTCCTGTGTCTGGGTATGGGCAATTACCGGATCCCCTGGGGCTGTAATGCCCCGGTAAATGTTTATTCCTGGTCGCCGGTAATGCTATGCCTGCGGCGGCAGCCATGCCGGTATTTACCGGCACTGCTACCACCAACCTTATAACGAGGCCCATTATGTTGTATGCAAGGTCATGAGTCAATGTGATTCACATGAAAAATAATTCCCTTTAGCTGATAAGCATAACACGTGGACTCCAGTACCCTTATATTTTTATTTAAGTATTAAGCAATACGTTAGCTATTTTACTCATATTTACTATGTTGACATATGGTATTTAGACACAGTTGGTGATAATTTGGTATTCACTATGAACATATTTCTGCTTAAGAATGGTTATTTGTATAATGACCATTATAAAAAGAGCACCTTTTCTAACACTATCTAACATCCTAAAGACTTACCATTGCTGAAGATCTACCATTGTATGTAAGTACAGTGGCAGCCTTTTTCTAACACTATCTAACATCCTAAGGTCCATCCCTTGTCTTTTCGAAAGCCCATAAAATATCCACTGATACAGAAATGTTGTAAAGAGTAATCTACACACTGTCAGCATCTTCATGGATGTCACATCAGCAGTACTTGGGTAGCTACCTAAAATGATCATCATAGCTTTCACCAACCAAAACCACCAAAACCATCCCAACCCTTGAGTTCTTCCTATGGGGTAGATAACAGTGTTGGAAAGTGTATTAATCTTATTTTTTTTATCAATAACGTATTTTAAGTAAAAAGTCATGTTTTCGGTTGTTTAGTGAAAGACCAGTATGATTGTTCAACTGCATTTCCTAATGGTGTGTAATCATTTTCTTTTACAGGAAGCTGAAGAAGCCTTCCAGTAGTCCTTCAATGTCCTTGTCTCCATTTGTATGATGTCAACATGCAATTCCTCTCACTTCCTTCCTTCTACATTCGCTTTGGTGGGCATTCCAGGTCTAGAGGAGCTACACTGCTGGATCGCCATTCCATTTTGCTCCGTGTACGTCATCGCACTAGTCGGCAACTGCACCATCCTGGTAGTAGTAAAGGTGGAGCAAAGCCTCCATTTCCCAATGTACTACTTTTTGTGCATTCTCTCTCTGGTTGACCTTGTGCTGTCCAGCTCCACACTCCCTAAGATGCTGAGTATCTTCTGGCTCAATATCCACGAGATCGACTTCAGTGCATGCCTGCTACAGATGTACATTATACACTCATTCACGGGGATGGAATCCGGGGTGCTCCTTGTAATGTCGTTCGACCGCTATGTGGCAATTTGCAACCCCCTCCGCTATGAATCCATCCTCACTCCTCCTCTGATTGCCAAAGTTGTTGCTTTTGTCATAGTCATTAGGCCTCTGTGCTTTGTGACACCCTTTGTATTCTTAATTCGCCGGTTAAATTTCGGTGTGAGTAATATCATCTCTCACACGTACTGTGAGCACATGGGGATAGTGAAGCTGGCTTGTGTGGATATTGGGGTGAATGTTGCGTACGGCTTATTTGTGGCTTCTTTCATGGTGTGGGACTTGATATTGATCAGCGTCTCTTACTCTAAGATTCTGAAGGCTGTCCTTAGACTTCCCAAGGAAGCTCGTTGGAAGGCCTTCAGCACCTGCAGCTCACATTTATGCGTCATCCTGATATTCGTTACCCCAGCCTTCTTCTCCTTCTTGACACACAGATTTGGCCATGGTATCGCTCCTCATGTTCACATTTTCTTAGCAAACCTGTATATTCTTTTGCCACCCATGTTAAATCCGATCATTTACGGGGTGAGGACAAAGCAAATTCGGGAGAGGGTGCTGAAGACCTACCATTGTATGTAAGTACAGTGGCAGCATTTGTTAAAGAGCTGGTGTTTCAGGAATCTGCACGTCCTACTGAGATAAAATATCCAAAGCAAATAAGGCAAGTCTCATTGGGCCAGTTCTACAACAATGCAATCCTGAGCACCTGTGGAGGATACCTTTAACATCGGGCAACCTTTGGCAATGGATTGGCCCATCTCAAAGCAAATTTGGTGACAGAATTGCATGTCACTTCCTCTACATCTTCATCTGTCATCAATATTGAGGAATACGATCAAATTGTTCCTTCTAATGATATGATATGATATGACAGTTTATTTATATCACACCCATATACAAGTGTTTCATGGCGATATCATAATGATGTTGGTTCACAAGTAGTTCAAAGCCTGAAGAGAATAACAGTGATGGAATACTGAGAGTGCAACGCCCAGCTGATATAAATGCCAGTAGGTAATATTTCTCCAGAAGCAATGGAAATATTGAATGGGCTCAAATCTTCTATGTTTACTGAAGGCTACAACAATAGAGGAAAAGCATATTTACAGATTATTTGCTACAAAATAACTTTTCATGAAGGTAATATTTTTGCAAGCGTTGCATTACATTGCTAGTAGGCTATGACATACAAATTTCAAAATATTAGCATCAAACTGCTCAAGAAACAAATTTACAATGGGCAGCCCAATATCATGCAGAGTTTGATTCATGTATACTGACCCTAGGAACCAATGTTTTTACACATGGTCGTATACCTGCTATAAAATAGATTCCCACAAAGGCATACATCGAAGAAAAGAGCAGCAGCGAAGGAGGGAACTTAGAAACAGCACATACGAGGTATATATTTTGCAGACACAAAGAAGAGTTTATGAAATGGAAAGAAAAACATCCTCTTTACATCAGAATGTTCATGGTGTAGTGGACTAGTGAAACCTTCTAGGCTCAGGATAAACTCTATGTTACATGGGCTCTTTCTATGAATCAACTATGAACTGCTCGTTAAACCCTATTTTACCCAATATAGGCGTGCAGAATACACCTGATTAAATATCCTGCATAGAGTAGCAGGTAACAGAACCATTTGCCACTCTGTTAACACAAAGTATTGTTTTGGTAAATTCATGTTTTGCATTTTAATGTCTTTCTTGACAGGTAACAAAACAATGTTTTGGCGAAGGTATTACATTTGGTGGTTATTCAGCTATTTAGCTTACACAGGTCATGATTTTAATCCATTGTTTTATATATGATTTTAAAACATATGGATGGCTACATAATATCCAAAATCTAATAAAAACATTCATGAATATCCCTGGGAGTCTGCCATCTGTATGCATGCCAGACAAAAACACACGCATGCCACAGACCTGCAGATGTTTCTACAAGATCATTCAGATTCCAGTGGAATCCCTACTATGTTGGTTGTGAAATGTATTGTATTGTATCGTATTGTACTGTAGTAGTCATTTATGTAGCGCCTTTTCCCATTACTAGGGTCTTAATGCGCTTGTGGTGGGCACACCTTCAGGACCGCACTCCAGAGTATGGCATGGGGAATGGCATGGGGAAGGGGTCCCCCACCTCAGAAAGGCTGCTGGATGTGGTATGCTGCATACTGCCATGATATGGAAACAGACCATAGGGGTTAAATGCCAGTGGATGTCAGATCCAGGGGTATATGGGGCCCTTACAGGAGCTACCTGCTCTCCAGGCCATCAGATTCCACTGATAACTCACCTGGAAGGGATAGCTGCCAAGAGTGAACTTGAGGTCGATTGGTCGGGAAGAGGTGGAAATGAGATTGGAGAGATAATATGGGCATGTGAACGGCCCGTTATTCTGGTATCCTGTATGGTCAGCTATTGGAATGCCGCAACTCTATAATATTATAGAAATGCTGCCATTGTGTTAGCATTCAAAATACAGTAAAGAGAATGTTAAGAATGTCACTCTTGCCTGTGTTCAGACTAAGCCAGTTCTGGTCCATACATTGTTCGATATGGTTAATGGTGTAATTGATGTTCGATATGGTTAATGGTGTAATTGATGTTAGATATGGTTAATGGTGTAATTGATGTTCGATATGGTTAATGGTGTAATTGATGTTAGATATGGTTAATTGTGTAATTGATGTTAGCATAGACTTGTTCCACATTGCTAGGTGATATACTGAAGATGAATTTAATGTCATCAACATAATTTTGAAAGTTATGTCATTATCTTGACGCCGATCAGGTAAAATATATGTTAAAAAGAAGAGGTGATACACCTGCTCCCTTTGGGACTCTGCAATCAAGTTGATATGTTTTTGATCTAGATTGATTCATCCTCCGTTCAGTTTTATTTCAGTAATAATACCATAAACGAACATCAGCAAATATCATAACAGATTAAAAATAATAAACCAAGTAAAATACGATCAGAACAATGTCCATATCCCCATACAACACAATAAAAACCTGTGTAAAACATCAGATATCTGACCTTAGCAATCTAAATAAATGTCACAAATTGCTTGAACAAAAATCCAACAATATGAACTATCAGTAACAAAGGTGGGTTACCGAAAATAATATGGCATGCTGCAGAGGGATATCAGAAGGGCAACTGCTGTTAAAACACAATAAATACTTCATCCAAGTCTAAAGATACTTTCAAGAGGGCAGGTACGATAACCTGATCCGTCTCCTTTTCCGGGCCTGCATAAGATAGTTAGCGGGTGAATGTATGGCCAGACTATCAGTAGAGGGACGGCATACTGTCATGGCCTCCACTGTCACTCTAATGCCTCAGTCCCTAAAATATGGCCTAGGGTATTTATTTCTCAGGTCCAGGTACTCCAACAAAATGGACACATTGCTTCAACATTACGGTCCATTTGTTGCATAAATCCACAACTGGGAGGATGCCCAAACGGAACTTGATATAAATTGCCCTCATCTGATTGGGGCTTACACAGTCCAGGTGGGCTTTGTATCCAAACATACAATTCAAACTCCAATATCTAGTTAGCTGCGCTGATTGGGTTAGCTTATGTAAGGTATCCATTTCCATCTTCCCACCATCAGCCTGCAGTATGTCATTCTTACTCTTACTAGTCATACTCTCAGGCCTCAGCCAATATTCACTCAATTCAATGGCATGGAGCTCATTCTTTATATGTGCAAACCGGGGCACAGTCCTCCCACCATCCTGCTACAATAAATCCTGAAGGGCCTCCTTGTATTTACCCAACTGCTCAGTGGTCCATATCCTGGTCCAGCAATAGTTCCTGGTTCATCCTACCTGCAGTCATGCTTGACCCTCAAGCCCAAATAATCATACTGCTTGACCTGCTCAATAGACCAGCTTAAGCCTTCAGGACATTCTACCCTTCTGCCTACTATTGCTAAAGACTAGGTATTTAGTTTTTTGAGACATCAATAATAAGCCCATTCTATTCACAAAATTAAGTGAAAGGGCTGAATTGCGATGTAAGGCCTACATGCGTTATAGAGAGGAGCACTGCATCCTCTGTAAACAAGTACTGGGACCTTATCTTCTGCCAGTACTTTACTTTAATTGACTTTAATCTATGTTTAACGCACACCAAGGACGCTGGAGTTTACTGGCACGCACAAAACACAAGACAAGGTGAATACATTCATGGAGAAAGATAGGACTCAGCCAAAACACACATGGCCAAGAGGGGTCTTAGGCAGGCAGCTAGTATCAGCAAAATAACAATGTTTTCAGCCTTTTTCTAAAAACTGCTGTAGAGCCCACAGCTCTGAGATGGGACAGGAGGGTATTCCATGCCCTAGGTGCAGCTATTGGAAATGCACAGTTCATGGCCTTGCTTAATTTGCAGGCTGGCACCTACCGCTGGTTGGTATTGTTTGACCTAAGGAACCTTACACTGAATTTCTCATGAAACAACACCTCACTCAGATAAGCTGGCATGGATCCATGCAGCCATTTATGGGTGATCAGTAATAGATGATAATGTATCCTTGCCTCCACCAGGAGCCAATGCAAACTACATCTAGCGTCTGAGATGTGATTTTTCCGTTTGAGTCCAAGAACAACTCTGACTGCACTGTTTTCAATGACTTGAAGATGGTTACATTCTGATTTGGGAATGCCTACTAAGAGACTGCTACAGTAGTCTATTTTTGACCCCACAATGGCCTTTGCTATCGTTTCAGAGTTTGCTTGAGAAATAAATTGACGGAGATGTGCGAGCAGTTTTAGCAGTTTTATATGATATAATATATAATATATAATAGGCTGATGAGGAAACCAAGTTGCTTACTTGCGCTCTCATGTTCAGGTTCTGGTCTAATATGATCCCTAACGTTTTCACTTTATTTTTTTTTTTATTTTTTATTGCAAGTTGTTTTAATCAAGAAAACTTGATTTTTCAACTAATACAACATATAAAAATTCAAAATTCGAAAATACAATATTTTTTTTTCTTTACATAAACAAAATAACATTTTAAATTACATGAATAACATGTGCTAAAATAAGAGATTAAAAGAGAGGAAAAGGAAAGAAAACCTAAGTAAAGGAAGAACAAAAAAATGGATTTAATCCATAAAGAAAATCATCATTCAATTACAGATTATCATACATGATCACACTATACAACTGCAAAGCGAAACAACTATTAGTTTCGCCTCAACAAGTCTGAGGTATAAGCCAGCATCACAACTTGCTTGGAACTGTCATCGTTTCCATTAGTCTCAGACTATATAAAAAGTTCAGGATAGCATATTTTATAGCTTGTCTTGATACAGCAAGTCCCATAATTTAGCACTAGTCTCAATGGTAAAATCATGAAACTAAGGTTTAAAGAAAACAATTATCTGGTGAAGTGGGAGAATGGAAGACCAGGCTCCCGTCCTTCACCTCTCGCGCTTGGCCTAGAGGGTCACGGCCCAGACACCCGCCGCGAGAAGAGTTTGTCCAGTTACCAGACGACCAGGTACCATGGTACAGGAACATACGGATGTGTCCACCTGTTTGCCCAGCAGCCCGCACTGGCCATGCCGACACCTGCGGCTCGGATCAGCTAGACTAAAAAACCACACGTCGTTAGAGATGCCATGACGACCTAGACAACTGGAAGCACATCTGTACAAATATACACACCTAACATTCCCACAACAATCTACACGAAGAACATACTCAGTGCTCTGACGTAGGCGACAGGCATATTCACGGACGTGCATCTTTATTATTTTTACATAGGCTTTCAGAATGCAGAAACGCAAGATGCATCATGAATTCATCTATAACGCCGCTTGCTCACGCTTCTCTTGAAACCCGTTACCACCATGAGAGGTATAATAGAAACACGATACTGGTCATGGAAATATACGCCACTATAAACTAAAGCACCCATGCCCGAAATGGATCACTTATACACCAGGCCCAAGTAGGCCTCAGGCAAGAGTTCCCGTGGACATTAACAAAGCAAAAGTCAGGTTGCTGATCCCGCAGAATGAGCCTGGTGGAGCAACCAGCCAAGGTCGCAATGTTGCAAACCCACATCCAAGAACAAATCATCAAAGGCATGATGTTGCAACCTTGCACTCCGCGTACCAACGTTAGAATCATATCTACATATTAAACCAGACACACAGTGGAAAAGCAATATTAATTGTGCAGAATTCTGCCTCAAACACGGTCCCGCCTCACGTGACCAAGCCGAACCTGACGAGATGCCAAAGCCCAGGAGAAAGAAAGGCGTCTGGGTCCCTCGCTACGAGACATAGGCCGATACACTTGAAAGGCTCAATGGACATCTGCTACAGTGGGAGCGGTCAGCCCTCCACCTATGAATAAATCCTCACATTGTCTGCACGTACCCTTATTGAAACATTGTTGCAAACACAGGTACACCGAGAGCTGGGAACCACGGTGGTCCCAGGCTGGGGAGCTCACGGATGCACCAATCAGAACATGGGGCTCTTATCTCAGACGTCAGTAACATTAGCCAATCCTCAGGAGTCTTCATGTAACAATTCTTATGTATCTAATTATAGGGACAACCCAGATATACCACCTGACTACACCTTGACCACTAATATCATTCTCTATATGTGTACTATACTAACCCTACCACTCGAGCAACCAATTAAGAATGGCGATAGGTTTTTTTGTTAACTTTTTGAAGTGACGCAAGTAGCGCGTCATATTACAATAAAAAGGGCCTGCGAGCCCCACGAGTGTGTGTGTGTGTCAGGACGAACGCGTACGCTCCTTGACCCATCCCTGCCGTTTGCATAATAAACAGCAGAAGTTGCCTTGCTCCTTGTGTGTGCCTCATACTCTGTCTCGATCCGAGATATACACGGGAGGAGTTGGGGCCTCCCTGCCCGGAGGTCTGCGGACGGCCCGGCCGACCCCGGCAGAATTTCCCCCCGACAAGTTGGAGGCACTGCTGAGATCTGTTTAAGATCGACTTTTATTTTTAATTTTTCCAGGCACTCCCGTTGCGAGGAGGCCCGGCGGCGCGGCCCCCTCTGCCGTTGCCCCCTTCTGAGGACTACAGGACCATCGCGGAGCTGCGAGAGGACCGGACAGCGCAATCCGGATATTGGCCCTCGGGAGCCGGTTGAGAAGTATCCCGCCCGCGGTCGGCGAGTGTCCAGACGTGGTCCAGACGAGGGGAGGTGGCGAGCCGCTTGGAGGGGTGCACGCAGTCGAGCGGCCCTGCATCGAGAGAACTTGGTGAGCATGACACGCACAACAAGCAATGCGAAATTGTGAGGGAGGGGGAGGAAGTAAATAAGGGAGGAGGGAGGTATTGTAAAGCGGCGAGGGTTTAATTGAGTGTTGCTAATGGAATGAATGGTAGCGAAACGAGTGCGAGAGCAGGCGGCTAACGTTACGCGAAAGAGGGGGGCGGGGCACGAAAATATCACGTGCAGCCGCTCGTAACAGTGAGCTAACGTTACGCGAAAGAGGGGGGCGGGGCACGAAAACATCACGTGCAGCCGCTCGTAAGACACTGATTGGCCTAAATCGCGACTACGTGTGAGGGTGGGTGTGTGGTTTCCTACGGTTTGATATTTATTATTGAATGAGTAGATGAGGTTCCCTATTGTTCGAGCAAGAAACTCGATAGGTAGATGACGTTTCCCTGTGGGCGGTGGCTAGTTACGTAGTTGCCCAAAACGGAAGATAATTGGCTGGTTAAGCCCTCCTGTTGAGGGGCGTATCACACGCGAGGCGACGCAGCGTGCGCAGTCCGGTTATAGTATTGATGAGATTACCTTGTTCCAGGAGAGACAGGAAGACAGCTGTAGGGTTAGCGGGGTAGATTACAAGTGTATTTTGAATTTAAAGAACATAACACGAATATACCAGTAGCTCGAAGAAATCGGTGACGTCACCAGTAGGGATTTAATAGGATATCGCGAGCACAAGGAACATTGGGTTGAGAGTGGTGGGGAGGAGAAGCATGATAAAGGAGCCGATACGGAGATAAACTATAAACCAGTGGATCGAAAGAAGAAGGGGAAAGGGGCGTGGCTGCGCACGGAGAACGCCGGCCACGGCAAGTGTAAAAGGGGGAGGAGAACGGAGAAACAGGACAACTGTATAAGATCGTCGTAAGGGGTACGCAGCCGCAGGGGGCTGCGTGCGCTTCGGCCGCAGGGGGCCGTAGGGGAAGGAATATAATATAACATCACATTTATTACTATTGCATAATTTGTCAAAGGATTGTCGTAAGTCCCCACACTTGCGGGGCGAGGTAAGCAATACAAGGTTGTATATTGTAAATTGGTAGTAAGGGGAAGGGTAACAAGGGGAGTACAACCATGTTCTACGGGAGAGGGTCGGGAGGGTGGGGGAACACCCTCACTACCCCACTACAGCACATATGCACCACACTGCCACCACACAGGGAGAAGTTAATTAAGTACAGCATAGAGTGGACCCAGGGGACAGACAACAAAATGTTAACACCATGGCCGCCTAATGGTAGTTTCGATCCATATGCCCAACACTCACTACTGAACCATCTACACAATACATACAAGGGGAAGAAGTTGACAAACCACGTGGAGGTGTTTAACTTATGGAGGATGTTCCAGGGGTCTCGACCAGGACCAAATGGAATGTTCACTATGGGGGAAACACCGGAAGAAAAGGAGATTAAGAAAGAAGGAACGGGTGGGGAAAAGGAGAGCGAAAGCACAAAAAATACGGGGAACGAAAGAAAGGGAGGAGAAAAGGTTGATAAATCAGACGACATAAAAAAGGAACCGAGCAATGAGATACCCATAACACCGGGAGTGAAAACAGAGGGAGGAGGGTTGTACCCTTTAAGAGAATTAGGAGAAATAGAAGGACAGTTAAGGGCGGCTGAAGGATACTCAAACCCGGCATACAGCCCTCCACCATATGTGGCTCATGGGAAGATACCAATGGGGGAAGGGAGGATTAGAGAAGAGCAGACTGTAGAGATAGGAGACGATGAGTGGGTAGCTGCACAGATATTGTTGAAATTACGAGGCTCACTAACTGGAGAAGAAAGGGAGGCGGTAAGGAGAACAAACGAGGATAGTGCAAGAGAGAGTGAAATGAGGGGAGAGGAGCTACTACGGCAGAAGGAAGAGATTTTGGAGGAAAGATTAGCAAAACTAAGGGATGAGCAGAATGAACTGATCAAACAACTTGAGAGGGAGGAAAGAGAGAGAGTGAGGAAAAGGAAAGAAGGTAAGGACGAATTGGAAAGATTAAGGGAACGAAGCGAGGAACAAAAGAGAGAAGCTGAAAGGGTAAAAGCAGCAGCAGATAGGGTATCAAGAGTAGTGCTGAGAGAGAAGAAGAAGGAAGAAGAAGAAAAGGAAAAAGAAATGGAAATATGGAGGAGGAGGATAATATCTGAGACAGCTAAAAAATATGAAGAGGGGAAGGTAATAGAGAGTATAGTAGAAAGAGAAAGGGTGAAATGGGAAAGGAAGAGGGAGGATGAAAGGATATTGGAAGAGGAAAATAGTAGGGAAATGGAGGAGAGAAGGGAAGAAGGAAGAGAAGGGAGGGGTAAGGAGAGTGAAAGATGGGGAGATGTATATAAAAGTAGGGAGGTAGCAACGACATCAGCACTAGGGGGGACAGTTGGTAACAACGAAAGGGGAGAAAGAGACCTAATAGATTTAAAAACAGTAACAATAAAAGGAAAAAAGGCAGAGTGGGGGGTGTCATTTATAAATGATTTTTGCAGTGAGGAGGAAGAAGGAGTGGAGAAGGATGGAAGAGAGAGTGAAAGGGAAAGCTTAGATAGACTGTACCTCACTAGAACAAACATAGGTTCGCCCTGGATAAGTAGAAGAGGGGAGGAGCTGGAGAGAAGTAAGGAGGAAACGAAAAGAATAGGGGAAACACAAACCAATGAAACCACGCCACCCACATCTCCATCACGCCGCCCTCCCACGTCACTACCTACATGTTCAACCACCGCACGCTCTCTGCACAGGATAAAGCTCGCGCCCTTCATGAACGAACTTACACCGTATGCATGTCGGCTTAGGGACCTCCCTAGTCGCAGGCAAGACAGGCAAATAAACATACCCATATTGAACACAGGAAATGATGAAAGAAGGGGAAAGGAAGAAGAGGGAGGTAGGGGCAGAGGTAGTAAGGAAGAATTTGAAGTAGTAAAAGAAATGGGGGAAGAGGAGGGGTGTGAAGACTCAATATCATGGAGCGTAAAGGGTGACAAAAGACAGAATTTAATGCCACTGTTGGAGAGAGGAGGGGTTAGACCACAGTATGTACCTTGGAAACATACGGATAAGGAAAATATAAAATGTAGGCTCCCATCACTAAGTGGAGGTGCGGGTAAGTGGATATATGAAATGGAAAAACACACCGCAGGACAGAAACTAGCAGTAGGAGATGTGAAGGGCCTGTTAATATCAATATTAGGGGATAGAGCGGATGACATTTGGAAAAGAGCGGGATTCCATGGGGTAACAATAACAAACACATCGCATGATGGGGCACCATTTGCAAACTGCAGACATGCGCTATGGCAGGCACTGAGAGTGCAATACCCAGACACCTCAGACATAGGAGCGATTACTTCCCGTAAGATGGGTGAAAATGAGGATCCTGTTGATTATATCCAGGACATTCAAGAGAAGTGGCGCATGGAAACTAGAGAACAATGGGACAAAACACCAGCCATATTTTATCATATACTAGTACAAGGGCTCCCAGAAGGAGTTCAGAAACAGCTAAAGAAAGTAGTAGGAATGGAAGCAAAACCATGGCCAGAAATACAACTGACTATAGTACATCACTGCAGGACATGGCAAGGAAAGATGAAACAAAAGGAGGAGGACAGGAAAACAGAAGAGGCCAAATTAGTACAGAAAAAACTTACTAAATATACAATGGAAGGGGCACTAATAACTACGCCCACACCAATGGCCCAAAGCCCAACGCAAGTAGTGGCTGCACAAGATCCAGCTCAAATAGCGCCCCCACAAGGTGTAATACAGCAAGTGCCGCCTCTGCAATTACACACACCGAACATGGGAGGAGGGTACCCAATGCAAGGAACTGGGTATTATAGTTATAACAGAGGAAGAGGAGGGGTTATGAGGGGGAGAGGATATGGATATAATACCCAGCAACAGGGGGGGGGACTCAGAAATTACTACCCCACAGGGCAACCCGTATACCAGGACAACACAGGGAGCTTCCCATGGCAAAACAGGGAACCACCCGTGTGTTGGAGCTGCGGACTATTAGGACACATGTCACGTACATGTAGGGTCAGGCCAGGAACACCAGCATGGAATGAACAAGCACAACCTAGGACCTCACAAGAACAGCAGGGCATGCAACAACAGCAGATGTCACAACAAGGGAGTGACCAACCACAACAAACACGACAGCAACAAACCTATTCACTGCCACAACAACAAATAACACAGCAACTGACGCCGCCGCAACAACAAGTGGCGTTAATACAACCACCACCCCAAAATGAACGAACACAATTGGGTGGGGTGTCGGTGTTGGGACACAACCCTTATACAGGGAATGGCCAATCATTGTACCCCCAATAGGCCAGCCCACAGACGGCCTTGGTGTGTCCCATCCTGTCAGTAACACCTAATAGTGCGGAGGAGCCACGCATAGAGGTAACGATAGGTGACAAAAAATTATCATTTCTTGTTGACACCGGGGCAACCCGGTCTTGCATAAGGGAAGGTAAATTTAAGATGTCAGGCGAAGCCATGAACACCCAAGGATTTTCTGGGGCTAAAGGGTTGGTTCCATTTACTGATAACGTTCCCTTATCTATTGGAGATTATGATCTGTCAGTCCCACTTTTGTATTATAGTGCCTCGCCAGTAAATATACTGGGGAGAGACATACTGAACAGGTTGAATATGACGATCTCCTTTACAGAGGATGGCATAATTTGCTCTACTCCAGGGATTAACATGCTCGCAGCACGACAGATTTTGCAAGCATACTGTGGACAGACAGCGATTAGGGCGGAGCCACTGGATGGCGAGATATTCCAATATGGCACAGACATGGCATTTGCATGGATGCCAGGGATAGAAGGGAAAATATGGAGGAGGCCAGCAGCCTATCTATTCCGACCAGAAACACCAGCTAATGAACTGGAAGGGAAGGTGTTTGCAGTGGACATTGAGAGCATTATTGCAACAGCTGATTATGTTGCTGTGCACGCCCAAGATAAAGAAGGGAGAGCATGGAGGGCGGTGATAGCACTAGCAGAAGGGTGTAGGCTGACCCAGGTGTCAGATGAAGAGCTGTTTTCAGAAGAAAAGGAAGAAAATGAAATGGTGTTCATGATGAGTGTAGAAATATGGCTAAGAGTGGCTCACAAACAAGTAGCACAGAAAATTGCAATGGCACTTGAGGCACCCGCAGGCACCCCAGTCCCATTTTTTAAGGAGGATATGTCAAAGGTGCCCAAATCATTATGGACTATTAGCCCTTATGACGTGGGATGCATAAAAAGCATAGGGGGTGTAAGGATAAAATTGAAAAAAGGTGCCATATTACCAAGAGTGAAACAGTACCCATTGTCAAAAGAGGCAGATGAGGGCATATATGAAACCATAACGGCCCTTATAAACAATGGCATATTGGTCCCCTCAGAATCACCATGTAACACAGCTGTGTACCCGGTGCGCAAGGCTAAAGGGGGGTCTTGGCGTTTCATACAGGACCTCAGACCCTTGAACAACATAGTAGAAGCAGAGTATCCAGTAACAGCAAACCCGGCCACAATATTGTGTGGCATTCCAGCAGAAGCATCACGATTTACAGTGATTGACCTTAAAAATGCGTTTTTCTCAATACCATTACACCCAGACTCACAAGATTTGACAAGCTTTACTTACCGAAATACAAAGTGGAAACATACCAGATTACCACAGGGGTATTGTGAATCACCCTCAATTTTCAATAGAGTAATACAGATGGATTTGGGTAACGTTGAGGTGGAAAGCACAGTGTTACAGTATGTGGATGACTTAATAATTTGCAGTACAAACGAAAGCAAATGTAGAGAGGACTCCTTAAAAATGTTGACAATATTGGCTGAAAAGGGGTATAAGGTAGACATGGAAAAGATACAATACTGTCAGGAACAGGTACTTTACATTGGCCAACTGATATCTCAACATGGAAGAAGGATTGCACCACAAAGAGCACAGGCCATCTCAAGCACTCCCGTGCCACAGACTGTGAGAGAACTGCAGCAATTTCTGGGGCTGTGCAACTACTGTAGAGCATGGGTATTTGATTATAGCTCATACATAGGACCCCTGCTTGAGGGTTTGAAGGAAGCAAATAAAGGGGAGAAAAAGTTGGGATGGACTATGGAAATGAGGGAGGCATTTGACGAATTAAAGGACGCGATATCAACTGCTCCAGTACTGGCATCCCCAGACTATGAGCGGCGCTTCTTTATATTTTCACATTGCGACTCAGCAGTGATGAAAGCAGTGTTGGCCCAAAAAACTAGCATGGGCTATAAACCAGTAGCATTTTACAGCGGTCACTTAGACCCTATAATGTTAGGCCACTTCTCTTGTGAACAAGGTCTCGCTGCAGCTGCTTTTGCAGTAGAAAAAGCATCAGCAATAACTATGGGGTGTCCAACTACACTATTTGTGGAACATGCATTATTTGCGATATTGAATAAACCTAAGTCCACACTAACAACACAGAGGGCATCAGGTTATGAGATTATTTTGTCTAAAGCTGAACTAGCAATTGTTAGATGTAGCACGGTTAACCCTGCAAGGTTCCTAGCAGAAGTAATTGAAGAGGGAGATTACGCCCACGACTGCACCCAAGTAACTGAAATGTACTCATGTACTAGGAAAGTTGAAGAAAACGCACTAGAGGGAGGTGAGCTTTTGTTTATTGATGGGTCATCAACTATTGATCAAGGAGATGGGATACGAAGGACTGGGGCAGCAGTAGTAAAAATGATGGAGGCGCCGGTGTGTGTGGCTATGAAGTGTGTACAATTACCACAGCATTACTCTGCTCAAGCCGCGGAACTCGTTGCACTAATATTGGCATTAAAGGAAAGTTTTAATAAAAGAGTAACTATATATTCTGACAGTGCATATGTTACATCAACTGTCCACTCAGGGCTATCAAAATGGAGAAGAAGAGGGTTTAGGAGAGCTGATGGCACTCCAGTACAACATGCCCTCTTGTTGGCTGAACTAATTGAAGTAATAAACGACCCCCAAGAACTAGCCCTGGTAAAATGCACCGCACACACAAATGGAGAAGACTACGTATCAAAAGGTAATGCAGCAGCTGACGCACATGCGAAATATGCTGCATATTTTGGTGAGATATGGAACCCCACAGACTCACAGAGAGGGAGAGGGAGGGGAATAGCTAGGGAGATGTTAATAAGAGAAGGGTACACCCATCTCCCAGCCACACAGATTATGGAACTACAAGCGGCTGCACCAATGGCCGAAAAAGAAGTATGGGTGAAAAGAGGATGCACAATGTCACCAACTGACGCACTATGGCGCCAGGGTGGCACTGGGAAAGTTGTAATACCGTTGGCACTGTTAAATACCGCCCTGAGCCAATTACATCACCCTGCCCATACAGGCAAGGAAATAATTGCAGCACGAATTAGAGAAGATTGGTTTTGTCCCGAGTTAACCTCTCATGTGTCAAATTTTATCAGCAATTGCCTCACATGTCAACAGTTTACGGCCGGTCATACTTTAAAAGTGATAAGAGGTATCATACCCCGGCCAGAAGGACCTTTTCGGCACCTTCACATTGACTATGTTGATATGATCAACATATGTCAAGGTAATAGGTATATGATTGTAGTAGTATGCCCATTTTCTAGGTGGATTGAAGCAGGGCCCTGTTCACACCCTGATGCGTTTAGAGCAGCCAAATTCATAGTAAGGGAGGTCTTCCCCAGGTGGGGAGTGTGCGAGGTGTTAAGATCAGACAACGGGCCCCATTTCGCAAACGAAATGTTCCAGCATATCACATCCCTGCTGAACATTAAACACAAATTTGCATGTGCATACCACCCACAGGCTAATGGTGTATGTGAACGCCTGAATGGCTTACTGAAGGAGGCAATTGCTAAAATACAACAAACAACAAAGAAAAGTTGGTTGTATTGCCTTCCGTTAGCATTGTTTGAACTTAGAAACAGGCCAGGGTCCGACCACCACCTCACCCCACACGAAGTGGTTACTGGACGCCAAATGCGCCTTCCCCTAACACCAACGTCAAGGGCATTCACCGACAACGAAAGTTCAGCGAATGTGTTAGGTGATGAAATGTATCAATATGTGTCTTCTTTGATTACTAGTGTCGTGTTTGTGTCTCAACAGCTCGAGCGCACACGGGGCGGGTCTACCAGCAACCAAGAAAAAGACGAAAATACAGAATTGGGAAAGGAGAACTTGTGCAAACTTGCCAAAGGTGACCACGTACTACTTCGCAATTTCAATAGGAAGTGGAACCAGAAGAGGTTCACTGGCCCCCATCTGGTAGAGGACGTATCAACAAGAGCAGTAAAACTAAAGGATAAGCGTGCCTGGAACCACCTACATGACGTAAAGATCTACAAACTGCAGACCCGCCCCAGCGCCAACGACAGATCCATTGGAAGAACAGCAACCACATCCCCTACAGCGGAAGAAAGTTTAACCACAGACAACGACCCAATTGTTCCCTCGGAGACAATAACTAACGAAGAAGGGAGTGATCCCCATACTGCCCACCCCATGATCACTCGCTCAAAGAGTAAAAATACTTCCGCCATTTGAGCACAAACCCCCCCATTGACTGCTAAGTACAGTTGTAACTAAAACTGAAGGACATGCTTGCACTAATACACATGTAAACACGTGAATGTTCTCTTTTTTTTTTCTCTCGCACATACAGGAACTGCGTAATATTGTATTGTTAAGAAAGCTAATTAACAAATTCAGTGTGCAGGTGTAGATGGTGCTGCCAGACGATAACTACCCAGAAGAATTGTCACACCAGTTCGTATACGAAATAAAGAGGCCAACATACTTAAAAAGGAGAAGGGTACGTGTCTACTACACAGCCTTCCTCCTGGCCATAGAATATCACATGCCCCACCTCCACCCATACTTGCCGGTCTTAAGAGACCCATCACTTAGAGTAGCGTGGGAGCAGCTCTTCGCCTGGGCACTGAATGACTACTTGATAGGGAGAGCTTAAAACTAACATTTAATAACAAGCACTTTTGAGAATTTTTAGGCGGGCAACTGTAACGTCGCAAGAATAAGCTGCCAGGACTGCAGCAAGGTAAGAGCAAAATGCCGGTGAAATTAGCACATGTAATAAAAATAATAGGGATTTTTATGATCACCGGGTTCTTGGCTGCCTCTGTCTGGCAGTACAGCTATGCTATCGATTTTATTGCTGCGCACAAACTTAATATACCCCCGCCCTCTGCTGCAACAGGTGTTACGTCAGGTGGTAATAGTAACATTGCACCCAAGCAAAATAGAGTTAAACGCAGCACATACTCAGACAATAAAGGTATTGATAATTATGTACAAGATTCAGCACATGTCACAAACAACATATGGTACCAGCACATGACCCGCATTGGTAAGCAGACAACTGAGGATAGCTGTTACGTTTGCTCATTAATACCATACGCCATGAGCGCCTCACGAACATTTGTTGCCACAGAAATAGATGAAAAAACAGCACAGTGCATAATATATTTGGCCCTGTTCCAAACGAAAGGAAGATTTCAAGGAACAGTGGTGCACATGACATGGAAAACACGAGACTCATACCCATATGAAAACAACTTCCTCAAGACCTATCTGAGTTATCACAAGACCAGTTTACATGCCGAAGCATTCAGGTACATAACAAGTGGCCCTGCAAAAGGAGAAACAAAGAAGGTAACACTGCAGTATCTACCATGTGATTGGTACGCCACTGAAGTTCCGGGTAAACAAGGATGCTGGGAAAGGCCGCTACTGACGATAACAGGAAAGGTGTATCTGGACAACAGCTGGGAGATAGGAGTAATTGGCAGCAACATGGTAACAAAAGAAACTATCTCAACCATCGAGACACACAATCATCGATGTTGGACGACGTGGATCAAGTACGTACCTATGCTCACGTGGGTAGAAGAAGATGAAGACCCAATAACAATATTACCATTGACTGCGCCCAAAGTATGCTACCAGCATAAAGGAGAGGTGGATGTAGGATATAACACCAATTGTGCAAGTGTGATGGAGTTACCTGAGGGGGGTGCGGGAACAGCAGTAATAATGGACCATTATTGGGCCTGCGGAGAAAAGGCATATCATACACTGCCTCCCCTGTGGAATGGTGTGTGCACAATGGTACACGTCAATGTACCATCACTAGTGGTACCTAAGAAGCATGTCAATGTGGCGAAATTTCCTAAAATGAATGAAGGGGATAAGAGACGAAAGAGATCTGCACCACTCCAGAAGGAGCAAGAGAACAAGACCAACAGCGAGGATACTGTCCTAAATAGGAGAAAACGACAAGGAGAGCCACTGACAGGAAATTACCTGTGGGGAAGGTCGGAAACGGAACTAACGTCAATACCGCCAGAACACAGACTATTCAGCAGAGCAGCAATGTTTTTCTCCTCAATAATACATCCGGGACTGCAGGCATACGCAAACGCAAAATGGCTCCAAATAACAAGATGGGAACTAATGATGACCATCAATTCAACAGTAAATGGGTTCAACGCAATTAAAGAGGAGCTGCGAGCTGTAAGGATGGTAGCACTACAGAACAGATATGTACTGGACCTTCTCACAGCAATGGAAGGAGGAGTTTGTGCAAAGATAGGACAATCTTGCTGCACGTTCATACCTGCCAACGATGCTGACAATGGTACACTGACAGAAGCAGTTTCACAATTGGCCCAGATGCACTCTAAAATGATGGACGAGAGTAACGGTGTAAACAAGGATAAGAGCTGGTTCTCACTATTATGGTCATGGATGCCATCTTGGCTGTCGGATGGACTGAAAATAATAGTGGGGTGTACTATTTTGGCTGGAGCTACTCTGATCATAATTAAATTTTGGAAAGCCCGAAAGGCACGCACGGCTGACGAGTTGCTGGAAATGGTGGGAATGCACCCCTTGATGCCAGCAGATGATGGTCAGCATACAGGGGTGATAATACAAGAGAGGGAGAAGCTGCGCACACAAATCATCACCAACCATCTAGATCCACCATCAGTGAAGATCGAGAACCCAAGGAACCCCAGGAGCTACATAGGAAGATGGGTATACTGTACTCCTGGAGGAACATGTGAATACATGTATTGGTCGTTTGAAGATCATGTAAACCATTATGGACATCTCGGAGGGATAACTAAGATATGGAGGGTAAGAGGAGATAACGAGAAGGATATGTTTGTGGTCGACAAGTCGACCAGAGGGGGGACTGAAGTGGGAGAATGGAAGACCAGGCTCCCGTCCTTCACCTCTCGCGCTTGGCCTAGAGGGTCACGGCCCAGACACCCGCCGCGAGAAGAGTTTGTCCAGTTACCAGACGACCAGGTACCATGGTACAGGAACATACGGATGTGTCCACCTGTTTGCCCAGCAGCCCGCACTGGCCATGCCGACACCTGCGGCTCGGATCAGCTAGACTAAAAAACCACACGTCGTTAGAGATGCCATGACGACCTAGACAACTGGAAGCACATCTGTACAAATATACACACCTAACATTCCCACAACAATCTACACGAAGAACATACTCAGTGCTCTGACGTAGGCGACAGGCATATTCACGGACGTGCATCTTTATTATTTTTACATAGGCTTTCAGAATGCAGAAACGCAAGATGCATCATGAATTCATCTATAACGCCGCTTGCTCACGCTTCTCTTGAAACCCGTTACCACCATGAGAGGTATAATAGAAACACGATACTGGTCATGGAAATATACGCCACTATAACCTAAAGCACCCATGCCCGAAATGGATCACTTATACACCAGGCCCAAGTAGGCCTCAGGCAAGAGTTCCCGTGGACATTAACAAAGCAAAAGTCAGGTTGCTGATCCCGCAGAATGAGCCTGGTGGAGCAACCAGCCAAGGTCGCAATGTTGCAAACCCACATCCAAGAACAAATCATCAAAGGCATGATGTTGCAACCTTGCACTCCGCGTACCAACGTTAGAATCATATCTACATATTAAACCAGACACACAGTGGAAAAGCAATATTAATTGTGCAGAATTCTGCCTCAAACACGGTCCCGCCTCACGTGACCAAGCCGAACCTGACGAGATGCCAAAGCCCAGGAGAAAGAAAGGCGTCTGGGTCCCTCGCTACGAGACATAGGCCGATACACTTGAAAGGCTCAATGGACATCTGCTACAGTGGGAGCGGTCAGCCCTCCACCTATGAATAAATCCTCACATTGTCTGCACGTACCCTTATTGAAACATTGTTGCAAACACAGGTACACCGAGAGCTGGGAACCACGGTGGTCCCAGGCTGGGGAGCTCACGGATGCACCAATCAGAACATGGGGCTCTTATCTCAGACGTCAGTAACATTAGCCAATCCTCAGGAGTCTTCATGTAACAATTCTTATGTATCTAATTATAGGGACAACCCAGATATACCACCTGACTACACCTTGACCACTAATATCATTCTCTATATGTGTACTATACTAACCCTACCACTCGAGCAACCAATTAAGAATGGCGATAGGTTTTTTTGTTAACTTTTTGAAGTGACGCAAGTAGCGCGTCATATTACAATAAAAAGGGCCTGCGAGCCCCACGAGTGTGTGTGTCAGGACGAACGCGTACGCTCCTTGACCCATCCCTGCCGTTTGCATAATAAACAGCAGAAGTTGCCTTGCTCCTTGTGTGTGCCTCATACTCTGTCTCGATCCGAGATATACACGGGAGGAGTTGGGGCCTCCCTGCCCGGAGGTCTGCGGACGGCCCGGCCGACCCCGGCAGAATTTCCCCCCGACACTGGGAAAGCAACATAGGACATTCAGTACAAAGATGTTTTAGCGTTTCAAGGCTGGATTTACAAAATCGACAAAATGCTTTGTCCTCTTTAATTAATTTAAATTTTAGCGGAATTTCATGTGTGGGACAAATATTCAGACAGTAGCGCAGAAAATAATTTCTCTGACGCTAGCTAGGAAACAACATTAGATAATCTTCCGTTTCTCCATAGCGTTTCATGGCAAAAGGAGTGTTGATAAACGTACGAAATAGCGAGCAAGCGCTCCTTGGTTTTATCCAATCATATTCCCATAACCGTTTTTTTTTGCTTTGTAAGGATTTTTGAGTAGGGGAGTTATTGATATGCCTATTTCATTGATGATTTTCTGCTCTTTTGTCCTCCAAGTCACTGGGAATAAGTCCATTGATTACAAAAGATATTTTGCTACGATTTTCAGTAAGCCGATGTTATTGGCAGCCAAGTACACATTTTTGATAAAATGAGCAGATTTTCCATTTATAACTGGCATATAATGATAATAGTCCCAACTCGTGCCTAAGGATACATATGGGTACGGACAACGGCAGATTTAAAACTCGTTTCCAGTAACATCCTTCTATGATTGCCCAATAGTTGTATGGTTTTATCTCGAAGGCCTCAGTCCCATATGTAATGACAGGAATGAACTTTTGTTTGTAATAAATTATCATTGGTACTATTGAGAACTTGCAATATCTAACATTGATTAATATGGCTTGTGACACTGCTGTTAGCACTTTTTGTCTAACATGATTCTCATCTGCATTGCAGTTCAGACAATCATTGCTCAACTTCGCGAAGAAATCAGGGCCTCTATTAAAGCATATACATTGCAATCTTCTCCTGAATCTCAAACAACTATTGTTTCTAAAGTGGAGTCTGTTCAACCCACAGCCACTACGATCATAACGTCCCAAATACCAGGCGTTATTCAAGAAGAGTCAATTTACCCTATAGCAGCTACTGTTGTGAATGCTAATCTCAATACTGATCTAATATCACAAACGGCACATACATCACTAGTCATCCAGATCATGCAAAACTCTGTCAGATTGAAACTCAAAGGAAACTACAACCCCAATCATGCCCTAAACAGAACTATACACTTACCTCTGATGCCCAAACTGAGTCCCTGAGACAATCAACTGTACCTGCTCAAAACCTAATAGAATTTATCAAGACCTCTATTGATGCATACCTATTAGAATCTCAAACAAGTGGCCATGAAACTAAGACACAGACAACCTTGTCATTCCCCGATGTGAGTTCTCTTTTACAATGTCCCCACATGCTGAAAAAACAGCAGGGATTACAACACAAAACTCAAGTGACCAGTGATACTCGCATGCAGAAAACACCCATGAGTACACAGAAGTCACATTTAGCAGGTAGATCACTTTCTCATTGTCTAAACCTGAAATGTCGAGCCTTGCCATTCTCAAAGTATGTTCTTAATCGAACAAGTATACTGAATATTTGCACCGAGATTCCAAGCCTGAAGGAGCTGACTACAACAGACATTGAGTTAGTAGAATTTGTTAATCAGAATGATCTATCCGAAGCTAAAATCTATGTACAATCTGGTTTAGTATATAACTTACTGCGGCAAGCACGAATGTCTCTGTTAGACTTGGGTTTTATTCTGTGTCAAGATATTAATTTGAATAGCTATCAGCCTGAAAAACCTCAAATAATGATATATCGATCTACCCAATGTGAAAATTCTAAAAAAAATGATCACCTAACAGATATCCACTATAACACCAGGTATGTTTGGGTCTAAATCGTAATATGAGATTATAGATGATGGAGTGAGCCTCGTCTCTTGGAACACTAGAGGTCATGGTCATCTCTTGTATCCTCGCAGTAGCGAATTGAAGGATTTTGACATCATTGTGCTACAGGAGGCGTGGCTTACGAGTACCCCGATATGGGACGCTCACGCAATAATCTCAACACTATTAAAAAATCTATGGGTCGTCCATCTGGCGGCCTCTTATTGGCTGTCAAACATGCTAGTGGATTTTCTGCAGCGAAATACCCTTCGTCTTCTCCCTATTTCCAAGCTGTTAAACTAACTGGAGGTAATAAGAGCATTGCTATCATCAATATATATTGGAGCAAGCGAAACATAACATAAGATCTATTTTTTATGTATCTATTATGGCATCTAGATAATATAGTTATTGATCGAAGCATAGTCTGCATCATTATACTTGGTGATTTAAATCTTCATATATTATCGATCAACAATGCTGAGCATACACATGAAGAACGAACTTGGTGTAGGATTATGAAGGAAAGGGGATTTGTTATGATAAATGACACTATATGTGGTGATGTACCAGCCCAGTCTACATGGAAAAGTGGTATTCAGCATGCCATCATTGATTACATTTATGTTAGTGCAGAGTTGTTGCCACAGGTACAACCCATGCGAGTGACGCCATCGTGTGTGAGCGATCACAATAAGCTAATCATGCACTTTAAGTTTTCATCCGAATCATATTCACTGGACAAAAACATCCACATGTCATATCTTCAAATTAACAATAGTGGCACTCGCCTTAAATGGAATATTCAGAAATTGAACCATTACAAACACATTCTGATCAAATCTTACATCTCCCCACTAAACAATGTTCCAGGTTGCTATATAAATCTGATGCAAATATTCAAGCAAGAAAAAATGCCTGACAACAGTGTCAGACATAGTCACTCTCATGCTTATGGCCTAGAAATTCAGCAGGAAAAAGCTAAATTGAGGCGTGCCATACATAATTTGAGATATGAGCCTGTGAATGTAAGATCCGATATGAAAAAGAACCTGAAAACTATTTATAGAAACTGGCTGAAAGGTCAGAGGAGTCTTCATTACCAGAAAAATGGTGAACGAATGCTGGAGCAGATACTCACCAAATCGACAAGTGGCATTTGGAATTGCCTATATGTAGCAACATCAAAGTCACAAGCAGGAGTTGTAATCTCTGCAGTAGGGAATGAACAATGGTGCATATATTTTAGAGATATTTACTGCTCTCCATTTCCAGAATTCGCTTGGAATCTTCATATGTCAACGATATCCCACTCCTTTGCGTGAGACAATGAAGACATACTACACTGCATTAAAAATCTTTCTCTCCACTGGCCTTGATGGCCTTCATAATGGAATGCTAAAAGACCATCCGCAAGAGTGGACATCCATTTTCAGTCAGATATTTAAACATATATTTACCGTGGGAAAAATACATAAATCCTGGAAGCAATCAATAATAGTTCCAATTTTCAAGAAGGGCAATAGGGCCGACCCAAAGGCGTATTGCACTATTGCCCTTCTTGATTGCCCAGGTAAAATATTTGCCCTTTTAATCTTGAAACAGTTTAACATCTCGGCTGGATGTGAATGAGTTACATGACCCGTTTCAAACGGGTTTCCTTCCTGGAATGGGTACTGCAGTGAATATAATTACTCTAAATACTGTAATCCATCATGCACGTCAGCAAAAACAAGCCCTTTACATGGCCTTCATTGATTTCCAAATGGCGTTCGATGCAATTCCACGTGAGATACTATACAAGAAACTAATGGACAGAGGTTGCCCTTGGTATATATTGAAATGGGTCATTGGCCTGCACACAGACACTTCCATTCAGGACAGGCTAAATAACGAATGTCTTCTTTCTGAACCCATAGAGGCTGCTCGCGACTTAAAGCAGGGCTGCCTGTTAGCTTCGGCTATGTTTATTTTTTATTTTGGACATAGGGCCCTGTTTTGAAACCGTAGTAGCAGACTCCCCAATGATCAACGGTATGCCAATTAAGTATCTCTTAAATGCGGATGATATGGTGTTGCTCTCAAACACCCCAAATGGACTGCGTGCTTTATTGAGTGCTTTAGATAGATACTCTGTGAGTAATTGCATAACAATTAATATAGCAAAAACTAAAGTAACACAGTTTGGTACCCCAAAACAAAGAAGTTCAACCCATAGATGGCCATTACAACTAACAACCCTAAATACAGTTTCAGCGTACATTTATCTGGGTACTTACATAACGCATATTTCGAGTTTTCACTTTCTGTCATGACGTCACACCCTGCTACTGAAAAACAGTTATAGTCTGGGCCTAACTTTCTTATTTTAGTCTCAGTCCCTACTACCATCAACTGTGTTTTTTCATTGTTGAGTGCTAAACCATTGAGTATCATCCATGTATGTGTGAGGTTATACACTTTGTTAACGGTTCTTTCATCCTCCTGATATAGACCTGATAATGGGATGACACATTGGGTGTCATCCTCGTAATAGGTAAAAGCCACACCATTTTTCTCCAGGAGGTTAAATAAGGACACTGTAAAAACATTATATAAATACGGTGACAACAGGGACGTCACGTTGGGGCCGCCAGAGGTCGCAACTGCCTCCCTTGTGACCTGTGTAGTCTTCCTCGTGACCTCTCAAAAAAATATATATATATTTTTCTTTTTTTAATTTTTTTGGTAATGCAAGCTCCTGGGCTGTGGCCAGCACCATGTGGCTCTTTACTTCTGAAGTGGCTGGCTTTCTTGTTCACCATCAATATGATCCCCATAAAATCTATGCCTGGCCTCTAAAATTGCTATTTTATATTCCTTGTGTTTGATATTCAGAGATAAGTTGTTTGCAGGAGATGGATCCTACCACCAGACTCGTTAGAGGGCTATGATATTGGTTTGTTTCAATTTAAGATATGGATCGCACCATTTTTGTTCTTGTTATTTATTCTAATAACTTTCTTAGTGAGTGGAGCTTTCATATTCATCATGTCCAGAGCTAAATTGAAATAAATTACAAAGTGATCTGTCCAGCTCATGGGGGTTACAATCGAAGGGGTAGAAGATAGTTTATTTTCTAAGACCCAATCTAGAGTCAGCTCTTTGCTGTGTGTGGCACCAGAAACAATTTGCTTAAACTTGAGGCAGTTGTGTAATAATCGCAGTTCAATGGTCTTTTGTGTCCAGGGGTCATTCAAACGAAGTTAAAATCCCCTGTTATTAATAACTGCCCTTTCTTTAGTGGTAATTGATAAGATAAGTACCAACAAATGCAAGGAAAAATCTATTGCTGATGAAGGGAACATGAATAGCATTACACATTGCCATGGTATGATTGATTTGATTTGATTTGATCATTTATAACACAGGCAGAACAGAATTAACCATATCAAGGTGCAGCTGGTACAAGAGAGTGAACAGAAAAAACAGAGTGGTTGAGCAAATCAAAACACAGACCGCGTGTGGAAACCTGATACCCCCCAATCCCTTTTACATAAAAAGGTGGATTTTGAGGGCTTAACAAAACTGGTGTACAGATTTCAGAGCCCTAATCTCCCGAGGGAGACTATTCCAGAGTTTAGGGCCATACACTTCAAATCTTCTGTCTCACCATGAAACACAGGAGGAAGAAGGGATTGTCAAAAACAGATGATCCCCTGAACGTATTGTCCTTGTTGGATGGTAGTGGCTGATTTTATTGCAGAGGTAAGAAGGGGCAATGCTGTTCAAACATGTGTACACAAAGCAGGCCAACTTTAAAACACTTCTGTCCCCCATGGCCAGCCAATGAAATGACGAGTGACAGGGCAACACATGGGAGGACTTCCCCAACCGACAAACCAATCTCACAACAACATTCGGTGCTTTTTGTGACCTTGCCACTGTTTGGCTGGTTTGCCGACAAGGAGACTGTTACAGTAGTCCAAACGTGAATTCACTAAGATACCAGATACAACTGCATGATCATGCAACACTTGTCACAGTCAATGTGTTGAATAGAAAACTGGCAGCACCTTAGCACTAACCTGGCCTTCGCTGCCCAAATTATCCTGCCAGATACAGCCTAGGTTTTTGATCTTACTGACAAATTTCAATCCAGCCTCATGGTGCATGGTGCATGAGGACACTTCCCTGCAGCAAGTAGATGTATAGGCCCAAACAATGCAACCTCGGTCTTGTTTGGGTTAAGTTGAAGCCGGTTTTACGACATCCAGTTGCTGACTTCCTCATGGTACACTTTAACCCTGAGGAAGGTTTCCTCAACATTTGAACACCTGAGTATCATTGACATATGAGTGAAAATTAAACCTATGCCTTCTCAGGATCTCTATTAACAGCCCTAGATAAATATTGAATAGCAAAGGCGATAGTGAAGAGCCTTGTGGTACTCCACTGGATCTGAAATAAATCCTCCGGATTATCCTTCTGTTGACGGTCTGATTGGAAAGATTTGAACCATTTAATCACTTGGTCAGAGGCATTTCCTATCTCTCTCAAGCAGCTGAGTAGGATGTGATGACCTACTGTGTCAAAGGCTGTGGATAGCCCCAGCATTATGTAAGGCAAGACCTCCAGACAACCAGACAATTAAAAACACTCCTCTAAGGAAAACAAGATTTATTTTGTATACAAAAAGAAAAAAGGTGTCAGAAGGTCCCATAGAACTAAACTGACCCAGAGCTCTCTGTTAGTTCAAAACATGTATGAGGTGTTTAAGGAAAGATATTGTCACTCATGAAGTAAGCACTCTGCAGTGTTATTCCACCACCCTCATTGGCTACCAACTATATCCATACTACCAATCCCCTATAGTCCATTGGCCAATTGGCCACATCCTAATATCCCCCTGCCCTCTAACACGTGGTTACCCTATTCTGTCACCTTGGTTCCCGGCAATTGGATTGGTGAGTTACCTGGGATATAACCCGGCCCATCGGCCTAGTCACTTGGTGCGCACTTGGTCGCTAGCATTAGCTCAGTTGACAACTCTGAGGTCAAATTGGCCCTTTGAAATAATAGTGCATTCCTCTCGATACCAGACACGCAGGCGCCCCAGCCATGCGCCCCCAGCTCTGGACTAGATTTGTTGGCATTACCCCTTGCTCTTCATATCACAAATCAAGGAATGTTCTGCTCCCAGCTCCCCCCTTATTAGTTGCCCACCCGCAGTAGCCCTCCTTGCTCTCTCTCTCTCGCGAGGACCAAATTAATGAGACAAATTTGGGTGGATTCATGTGCTCCATTTTTCAGGCACCTTACAGTTCAAATAGGACGGTCATTGTCTCAGGGGCACTAGTGCCCTAAATCTAAAGCAAGCATTTTGGCAGCTGGAGATCTCTATCCTGGCTCCCATGGATTTGTCCTTCGGGAAGGGCACAGCCCTACCCTCGCTCTGCCATTCACATTCTAATCTTGTTTCACAGGCCTATAGCTGGATACAGTTAAACTATTATCTATCTGGCATGAATGCCACTATTCCCAGCTTCACTACTGGGGCTTGGGAAAGGGAACTGTGAACGCTTCATTATACCAAGCTGCTACACCTCCAACAGGAAATACAAAATGCTAGGCCTCACTGAAATACGGTCATGCTTCAGTATTTCCCGCACCCCGGACCTGTGTCTACACCATCATTGTTACCCATTATATTTCACTAATGCTGCACAATATCAGCCGCGCACCTTCACTATCTTGTGCGCTAATAGATTTCCTTAGCCTGAATCGTTTGCCAGTTTAGGGGAGCTGTATGTGCATCCCAACAATTACCAACAATGACAGATCTCCATCCACGACCCTTAAGAGTTAATCCTGGACAGCCAACAGAACCGTCTCAGTTCCAAATTTAGTACGGAATCTGGACAGAAAGGAGTCCATAAATGACTCATTTTCCACATATTCCTGCAGTTGGATGGTGAATACCTTCTCAAGAACTTTACCTGGCCTCGGAAGACCAGCTATCAGCTGGTATATCTGGTGGATAGCTGGATTTAAATTCCATTTTCTTTAGCAGAGGAGTGATGATGGCCTTTTTCAAACCCGGAAGTATTAGATCCTGATCCAGAGATTTATTTATGAATTGTGTCAGAAACGGAGCAATCTCCAATGCCAACCAACTCACAGAACATGCTGGTATAGGAAAAAGTAAATCATTGATAGGTTTAAGGCCCTCGATTAAAGACCAAATGTAATCTTCTGAAACTGATCAAAAGTCAAATGGAACGATGAGTTGGAAGTTCCCCGATTCCTCAGGAGATAAACATTCAGTCTGTATAAGGGCTGAATTTAAGGAAGAGTAGAGATTTAAGGAAATCTTTTCCTGAATGATTACAATTTTTTCCTTGAAAACAATGTTAAACGCATTGACCTGTGCTATGGAGGGTTCAATGGAAGAAGTGACAACTCGAATGACAACATTTTGAGATAACTGAAAACAATCCTCTCGGAAGATGTTTAGCTACGTCAATATCCTCATGAAGATAATGCCATTTTGCTTTTTAATTGCTAATTAATATTCCTTCAGGGCAAGTTTAGCCTTGATGGCCCAGTTCTTTGCTCCAAACTTTCTCCATTTCCAATCCATTGTTCTAAACTGTTTGTGTGGAGGGATTACATCCTGGGAAAACCAAGGTTTTGATATTTTCATCTTTTTGGGGTTGAGCGGTGCAGTTTTGGAACATATATCCTCCAAAAATATTTACACCACAAGTGAAAAAATCACATTTAGATAAAGGGTAAATAGTGGCTAAGGCTTATTTAACTTCAGATCACTATATGTCAGCTAGATCCTTGACTTTACGAGATAATAGCATACACCTACCTTTAGGTCCCGGGAGGATAGCTCAGCAGCAACGTGCTCTCCTTGGAAACAAGACAACACGAAGCAACACAAGTTCGATCCCCGGTCCACGCTTAAAAACCTCTGGGTATTAAGGGTTATAAATACACAACTAAGAAACATATTCCTGTAAGAGCGCCTCAATGACCCCAGGCTGTGTGAGCGCTTTAAAAATGCAAATAAATAAAAATAAATAAATTAGGGAGAAATACTTTCTTGCTGCAATGGTTTAACAAGAACATCTGGGAAGAATGATCTGACCACATAAAAGACAAAGTATTGGTTGTAACATAACTAGTTCCCCTCATCAATAGACAGCCAATGATGTCAGATTGTGATTATCTATACTCTCCTTAGAGCCTGGGATGGAATAGTTATCTAGCCAGATATTAAAATCATTCAAGCAAAGAATGTCCCTATCTTTACTGCCTGTCGAGGTAAAAAATAGATCTAATTGTTCTAAGAATACTTTAGCTGGTCCTGGGGGTCTATATCCAAACAAGGTGTTTAGCCAAGAAGTGGGTCTAATACAAACAATCAGCTGACCAACCTGTGACAAATCATTCCAACCTAATGAGTCTAGATGGGAAATTTGCTGTTAAAATCTGTGAATTACAGCTATGCCTCCACCTCTCGTCCTACCCTGGTTTATACATTGTATTAAATAGCCACCCGGTACCAAATAATGAAGGGTTGCCTGAGAGCTGTCAATAAACCATGTACCCGTAATAAAGAAAATATCAAGCTCATGTTCCTCAATTAATTCAGAAACTTCAATTGCAAGGGCAACTGCAGACCTAACATTTAAGTGACAGATTAGTAGCCAATGTGGGTTCAGAGCCTGATTCAGTAGCCCCAAATTATGTGTTCAATGCACAAAGAGTAAGCAATCTTTATTAAGTTCCAGCAAGGTGGCACTGTCACATTCATAACTGGCCATGTTGCCACTTAATCAGCTAGTAGTGGTCAGAAAACCAAATCCGTGGCTTTGTCAAGTCAAACGCCAGAGCTGGGAGAACAGCAAATGAGCAGCGTTCCCTGCCGACCGCCAACTCAGCCGCAAACAGGCCTAAATAGGTTTTGCGTCATCGCTGTGCACTGACATGGGCCAATTAAGGCCTAAGCCATGTGAAAATTACCTGCCAGAAGCAGAGTGTGTTCTGCTGGGAATTTGAGTCCCAATCTCTGTGTAGGAACCAGCAAAGTTTGTTCAGATAAGGGGAGAGATGCTCCTAAATATATACATGCATATTACACATTTAAAAGTAAATTCAGTTGAAATGACTAATGTGGTCACACAATTGATTTTAAAAATCACACAGTTAAAAACAGGTTTCAGTAAGAATTCACACAGCTGACCACCACACAATCTAGGTCACCGACAGGGTGGCAACAGAGATCAACCCATGAAACTGCTGACGTGGGATAGTTAAGGCCTAACACGCATGCAAATGAAAATGACGTGCCAGAGTGGGCGGCATGGAGCATGTACCGCTGGGAATTGGAGTCAGAATCTCTGTGTAGGAACCTGCACACACTGATGTGTCGCACACAATCCCACTTAATAATAGATGTCTGTGCACGCCCTGAGGCTTTAGGGTTAGTGGCGCAATATAAGAATATAGATAGATAGATAGATAGATAGATAGATAGATAGATAGATAGATAGATAGATAGATAGATAGAAAGTCTATGCAGATAATTAGGGCACAGATGCCCCTAAATATATAAACGCATTTTGCCCATTTAAAAGTAAATTCAATTAAAATTACTAAAAGTTGTCACACCATTTTTCTTTTTTAAATCAGACTGTAAAACAGGTTCAATAAGGATTCACACAGCTGTCTCACATGAGATAACCCTGAGACAATCTAGGGGAGTGGAGTTAACCGAATAAATTTTGCCACAAAGAGTTTTAAAGCCTGGGATTTTCAGGCAATTAATAAGAAGAATTTTCAATGATGATCTATAAATGAGAGTGACTCCTCCCCTGGTCTCTGGTCTGTTTTCATGCAGAATGTTAAACCCGCTAGGGATAGCCCGGTCAATAGCTGGACCTGAAAGTTCCTGCAACCACGATTCGGTGATAGCTAGAAGATCCACTTTGTAGGAAATAATTTCAGCGATTTGCTGTCGACAAGTGGAATTTAGTGGGTGAGAGGTGGTGCTGGGGAATAGGCAAACCATCTTCTCTTTTGGTTCGGAAAGAAGCACATGCAGATACATTTGGGAGACTTGTGGAGTGGGTGGGGACTGGCAGGACTGACTGTCTGCCGATAAAAGTGTATTGCTGCCAGTTTTAGTAGGAGGTGGTGGATCCAGTTGTCATTAAAGAGATTTGAAACTGAAGAGGTCACCTGGTAGAGTTGTCTTGGGATGTTGATGCCCCTACCTGTCCTAGGCATTTAAAAGACGAACCAGAAGTCCCGGGAGGATAGCTCAGCGGCAGCGTGCGCGTCTTGGAAGCAAGGCGACACGGGTTCGATCCCCGGGTCCGCGCTTAGAAACCTCTGGGTGTTAAGCACGTTATAAATACGTAACTAAGACAAAAAAAACAAAAAAAAAAACAACACAATTACACAACTAAGAAAAACAAACAATTCCTGTAACAGCGCCTCGATGCCTGTGGGCTGTGTGAGCGCTTTATAAATGTTAAATAAATTAAAATTAAAAGAAGTGAGTATGTGATGAAATGACTACTGCCCCACAGGTGTAGAATGATGAGTAGTGGCTTAACTGCCTATTCAGCCCTCTAACTTGTATAAAACAAAAGTGATCCCACTCATACAGGTAAAACAGGAACTGGAAAGAGACATACACATCTTTTGCCTTTAGTAGTAATGCAGGAAGAGGGCAGACGATACTCGTGATAGAGATGTGATTGTGAGAGAGTAGCAACTCAAACATCAGTAATGAAACAGTCCAATATAAAGGAATGTCCAATCAAGGCTCTATACAAATACTTTGATAAAATAAAACTATATGCAAAAATAAATTACTAGAAACAAACGAACAAAAACCTCCTACTATAAAGGAAGACAGAGAAATGCGGGATGTTATGATGCAAGCAGTCTGAATACGTTGAATGGAGGAGAAGGCAACAACCCAGCAAGAATGTTAAAAAACACATATTTTTGTGTGCAAAAAGTGTCTAGGACGGCCCCAAAAGGTGTACCAGAGGGACAGGGTAACTTGAAAGTGCCTGATTCCAATGTTAGGTGGTTTGACGGCGGGTTAACCAAGCTTTGAGCAATTGGACTTGTAGATCAAAATGGTCTGTTGCGTTATTTGGATTGGAAACAAGCTTTGTAGAGGGCTAGACAAATTAGAAGGGAAATACTGGCAACCTATGGTAGGTGTCCCACAATGTACTTTTATCCAATGATAGGTTGGAACTTGGGTTATAGCCTCTATATGCTTTATTGAAGATGCACAGACGTGTATTATTTACTTGCATTAATACCCTGGTTGGTGATTCTATATTAGATATGTTGGGCACTGCATTGCATAACAACTGCTGCCCTACCGCGAGAGAATTCTCCAGACGTTGTAATGCTTCCTTTACAAAGATAAATTGGCAACCATATTGGCCTAAAGGATATGAGGTCCCGGAGAAAGAGCTCAACGTAAAGATCCCGATATGGAACTGCACTAAGAATGTCACGCATCTTGCTAAGACTAAATTATAGGTCCAACATGCCTCACAGATGTTTACTTTTTTGACCTAAGGCTGTTCCCTGTTCTACAATTGCATAGATTCCTCAAGTTACTTAGGTTTGATCTGTTACCCTCTTTAAAAGTGATTAGTGCATGGAAAGTTCTAAAGACGAATCAGAGAATATGAAGGGGATGCAGACAGCGCTATACACTGGAAGGTACTAGACATCTACTGACAGATTGCTCTAAATGTTATGAATTATGGTGTAGATAGTTGGGAAAGTATGTCAACAATTTGGATTGATTCATTTCGGACTAATTTTGGGCATATTCCCATTTGTTAACTATTGCACTGATGCATTTTCAGAAACTGTTTATTGAGATTGTTGATAGGAACGTGCTGACATAATAATGTATGTTTTAGATATTGTAGTATGATCACGTGGAAAATGAATTAGTAAGTATTATAAATGATGTATATAACATATGTTTTTGTACATGTTTTATTTTTTCCTTTTTTTGCATATGTGCAGGGGTGTCGCTAGGTCTGGAAAAGACCCGGGGCTAAGCTTATGTCGGAACTGTTGGGACTGGGGGCTAGCTAGTCTTTTGGCTGTAGCTCCTGAGATTCTATCCGGGGCTACAACCAAAAGATCAGGGGCTATAGCCCCCTTATCCCCCCCCTAGCAACGCCCCTGCATATGTGTGAAAAGTTATAAATAACTAGTGTCACACGGTATAGGAAAAAAGAGAAATACAGGGTCCTGGCAGCTAAGGCTTTCTGGATGCTTGAGTCACAATCCACAGGTTTAAGGACACGCTGAGGCCTTGTTTGCATTCTCCCAACCTGGGGTAGACTGGCTAACACCCACTAGAATCCTTCACCTCCAATGAGGCCCTGGGTACCAGGGTAGCTAGTAGAAAGGCTGATATTGCTAGAGCAGCAGTCCACACCTCAGTGCCCTAGGAGTGGGTAGGGAGCTAGGAGCACTCAATGTTCTCCTTAGTGGCTGGGGACTTTGGAACGATCAAGTCTTCAAATGAAGTCCAAATGAATTGTTCTTGAAGTCTTGAAACTTGAAATTGAATCAAATAAAGAGGGGCAGACCCCTTTCTTATATAGGCAACAGGTCACATGGGATTGGTTTGAAGCAAGCCTGCTTTAAGGGGACCAAATTCTTTTCAATGTAACATGTGACATGTTCCTCTTTTGCAGAAAGTGTAGGAGACAGGAACCAAAGAGAAGCCCACTGAAAGTGAAAATGGAGTCATCATTTCTTCTGTGTGCTCTGCTCCCCGTTTGCCTAAACCTGCCTTCTTCTCTAACATTGCACTTCAAGACCCTTTGGTGTGCAACACTGTATTGTGAGGCAGGCGGCTTGCTGTAGAATGACCTCTTTGAAGGCAGGCTTTCAGGAGATCTCCTGTTGTGAGTCATTGGACTTGGCTGGGAGGAGTTACCCAACCCACCAGAGTGTCAATAGACACAGGCCTCCTGTCCTTTGCCCCATTCACTGCAACACACACAGGCAGGTGCTTCTAATCCACGGTGCCTCTCATAACCACACCCACGACTCCCGGCGAGTGCCTGGAGTGCGGAGTTCCTCAACCTCATTCTCTTCTTCCTCTTCTTCCTCGCTCTCTACATCCTCACCCGTATTTCCCTCTGCAGGCCCTTGGGGAGGTGGTGGTGGAGGGCTTGGGGGTGGTGCTGAGGCTTGCACTGTGGTGTACCTGCAAAACTGGTGGTTACTGGTGGTTTAAAAACATAGTGTGTGCCAATACTTTGATTTAAAGGAAGTCTATTTTTCCTGTTGTTAGACAGATTTGTTAGATGACAACTTACTTTCCTGCATCACTAATTGTCCTTCCCTTGAATGCTCTTCAGTTTGTTCACATCAAGTGTTCTCAGCGTTAGATAACGGACTGTAACCAAAAACTGTATGTTGATTCATAGAAACTTCATGCATTCCCTTAGTTGGAGCCCGAGCCAGTAAGATCCATGTCCGTGGTCCCCCATGCTAGATTCCTTCACCAGCAGGTCTGAATTAGGGACCAAACCGTTCACAATCACATATTTTCTCCAGAACCCAGTCTCCTGCTTTCAAGCGGCACTCTTCTGACAGGATGGTTTTCTCCACCTTCTATGAGTCCCTTAGCAGTTTTTTTGAGTATCAGCTGGCCTGATTTGGTGAGAAAGCTAGAGGGTATATAAAGGTCTGGCGGAAATATGTGTGCACCATATAGCATTTCATATGGAGTGTTACATGACATTATGATTGATGAGGCCAGGTTTTATAAGCTCCATATTACTAAAGGAAAAGATCCACCCAGTTACCCTAGAGGGAAGGGTGCAGTAGATGATTGCCTGTTTCAATATTGTCTTCCTCAACTCCACAAATCATTAACTCCATTAGATTACATTCAGAACGGGTATTGGAATCGTTGAATAGATCCAAGTCTGACAGAGCGTCTTTGAAATGTGTGCTCCTAAAAGCATGGAATGTGTGTGATGCTGTCAGAGCTGCAAAGAACTGCAGGGCCTGTGTTACTGTCTTGCAGTTAGCTTTCTTCTAGGGGGAAAATAATTATTCAGGTGAATTTAGTAGACAAGCCCTCTACAAATAATCCACATGTATTGATTATTGTAAGGCATATATGATCTATTAGCATGCACTGTTTTGTTACATTTCACAATTGTATCTCTTTTGGATTTTTAGTGTGATGTACTGTTATTGTCAGACCTGGGGAACATTGAACTAAACAATAACCCAGATTTGTACTTAGCTCACTCTACCAATATCTGTCTCAGAGGACCGGACCAGACTGCTTCTGATTGCGGAAATGGGACGTAGACAGATCTACATGTGCAGCAGTTATTATTGTCAATGACTTGGCTTGTTGTAGAGTACCTTCGAACGGGATCCCTTAGTATCACTGTAATTTAAACTGTTACTGTATTATTCTGGTCTTCTGGCGAAAGTCTTAACGAAGAGCCAGTAAAAAACATGTAGTACTCCTAGGGGTGCTGATTTCCACCTAAATGTTGCTGATGGCTTTTTGAGGAAGCTCACAATGCTGAGTGCTTTGAGCATCTTCAAACTGCTAGAATCCAACTAGAAAGCATTTGCAAATATCCTCAATGGTACTTCAGGTACCACTCGAACGGCTTCCTTGTATTAGGCCTTTTACGATACTCATTTGTCTTAGCTCCGGTTTATAATGTGCTGTTTGTATAGATGCACACTGATATCATCGTACCTGCAGTGATTTAGCATTTAAAATCCTGCTGCATGTTGCTGAATAAAGATATACCACTGATGTATTTATGTGTGTTGACTTATTGACCAGTAGTGTGAATTTTTTCTATAACCTGTACTGCAGCCAAGATTTTTGCTTCTGTCATTTTGACTTGGAAAAAAATTATGAAGTCCATAAAAATGAGCTTTCATAACAACTTTTTACATAATTTTATTTTCTTTTTGTTTTTCTTATTGAGGGCCTATCCCCATACCCAAATGCGCCCATCCATTCCCTTTCCTCTTAACAAATCTGTTACTGCTCTTTTATCTTGTATTAGCCGTATTTCTACCTACTTCAATTTAAACTTAAATAAGCAGTCTCCATGTTATGCTACAAGAGGGGGAAAAAGGAGTCTTATTCGCAGGAGTGGATATTCTTCAATTTAAAAAGTGTTATTATCTAGACCTGAGATTGCCAGCCAATGGGTCTCGGATTAACCATCTACAGAGGAGTCATTGTGCACTAACACAACAAGCAGGCGTCACATTGTTTTTTATGAAGATTATTAAGCCGTGGATTCCTCAGCAGCACCATCGGGATAGAATGGGGGGGGTATTTAGCAATTAGTTCAATTGAATTGAGTGAAAAAAGTGTTTTAAAGATTGTATTAAGTGTCCCCAAAAGTCTCCCCTCTTTATTTAGAGGTAGGTTTGCAGCCCATGCAGTGTACGGATTGGATAAATACTGTACTACTTTGAAATCACCTAAATTCAAAGGAAGAATTATAGTTCTACAAAAAAGCTTCTTAAAGAATTTAGTAAGCAGACTAGCACACTGTGGAAGTAGGTGAATTTTGTAAGATGGATTTGATCTGATCTTAATTTCTTGCATCTATAGAATGAACACTGTAATTATTCAAAACTCAAATAATTTTTTAACAATAGCTTCTAACATACTGTTTATCTGGGTTCACTATAGATTTACAATCCATGTACTGCCTATGTTTCAAAACTAATTTAGGATGTGAGGAACATATGAGGTGGATTCTATGTCCATGTAAATGTACAGTTTATTTATGATTTCGGTTCAACTTGTTGCCACTTGCCAGTGAAGGGGTAAAGAAGCAGCCAATCAGATGAAGTATTTGCACTGTATGTACTTTATCTGTAACCCACCGGGATCACAGTGTGATCAGGGAAGTTGTTTACAGGGTTTACTCACAATGGCTGCCCGCACACTGCCATGGGACTGCCCACTGTCATGGAGGGTCCCAGCATCAATGGTTAACACAAATTGGTTATGGTCGCTTTCCAAACGGGAAGCAATGTGAAAATCTACCACCCAGTCCAATCATTAAGTCTTCAATAAAGTAGTGAATTATAGAACGGAATTCAAATTTTGTGAAAGGGTAATTACCCATATTTTCCTACTTACATGTGCAGTTCATTGGATGTAGTCCAAGCACATAGAGGTCTAATAAAAATGAACGGCCTCTATCATCAGAGGTAGGGTCGATTAAAACAGGGGTTGGGATTTAGAAAGCAATGTCTTCTTCATTATTTTGAAATGCCTGCCCCACTGCAATGCCCATTTTAAATTAAAATTCCCACCAATACAGTACAATGGCTTGAACATAGAATTAGCATAGGCGCGCGTATGTTTTATTTCGTACCGTAATACAGTTAGGGGAGCCGTCTGATCAATACTGCTTCTGGCATTATAAACATTTAGCAGTCACCATGTCTCCCTTTTGGCCCCAGCTATATCCATTATTCAAAGGGTGTTTGATGCAATGGATTTAATGATATTGGTGTGTTGGAGAAATATAGGACACCAAACCAACACAGTTTCTAAATCTCTTACTTAAAGTTGCCTTAACATAAAAACAGATATAATTCAGAAGCTCAGGAGGATTTATAGACCAAGTTTTATGTAACATAATAACTTCCAATTAGTTCATGAAAGAGATCAAATCTGGATCTTTTAATCTGTTCTCCAAACCAGCAATGTTTCAAGAAGCATGCATCATGAAAGCAAAAGCACTCTCCTTTGCCCTGCTTGAACTAGTAGACATTTTATATAGTTGTCTCAAAAGCCACTCTAAGTCTGATTCAAATCGATCAGGTTAGTCGGCACTTTCTGCTCCCGACCACATGAAATTTGAGGGCCAATCGTCGCGTTGGCAGTAGGTTTGTGGATCTGAGTTGCCTGAATGAAAGACAGCCAGCGATCATGAAGATGACAAATAGTCTACCTTGAATCTTGGTAGACCTCAATTCCTCTGTCTGCCAAGGTGTCTCCACAATCGAAACACCTGTGTATAGGCACCATACAAATGTAAAATAAATAAATTCAAGATGCAAAACTCTATATGCAAGTTCGAAAGACTAAACCGAATGTTACAGCCACTGCAAAACATACAATCCGAAAGAAAACGAGGAGCAGACTTTTTTCAAAAAAGTTATGTTTCAGACTCCCAAAATCTCTCCTAGGGCTTTCTCCTATATGTATTTTGTTGCCATGGTCTAGACCCTTAAAGCAAGAAATTACATTTTGATCACGCCAGTCTGCCAAAACATCCTGACCCAACTCTGCTGCCTGCATAGCTCCATTAGTTTAATCATGACATCCCACAGCCGGTCTAGATGGAGAGTGATGTGTCCACCCCTCCACACCTTTTCATTTCCACAGCACGTGTGACTTGGGGTCTAGGAACTTCCTGTGCACTTATTTGAACACCCAGGGTACGTCTAGAAGCCTTTGCAAGAGATATGATCCATTTGAGAACCTACATCTCTTTTCCCTGGATATGAGCGGCGCACAATTCCCCGAAGACATGGCTCTAACAGGACTTCTTTCTGCTAATTTAAGAGACGGATCAAGGGAAGTATTCAAATTTGTAGCATAATGATCTGTTTTACTCCACAACGATTGCAGATTATAAAGTTCAGATTTAAGAACATCAATGGCCTCATTGACACAAATAAGCCATTTTAGCAACACTTCCTCCCTTATAGTAGCCTGCAGGGTTTATAGTGATTTTTTTGACAGTGATAGTTTTCTAAATACAAAAGTTTTCACACAAAAGCCTCGAATGCTTTTTTAAATGTATTTTTGCATTCGATATTTATTTTTTTGAAACTTTGTATTCAGAACTTTTGTCTTTCAAAACTATGGGCCACATTCCGAGATTGGAGGTAGTCATGGCGTTATTTGCGCCATGACTTCCTCCAATTACGGTACCAATGGGGACTTACTGGTGTAATCCAACCTTTGCGGGACCGGTAAATCCCCATTGAAAAAGCCATTCCCCATTCCCATTTGAGCCCCCGTAGGGCTCAATAGGAATGGGGAAGGTGCTAATAACGGTACCGGAAATTGCGGTACTGTTATTAGCTCTGAAGTCCCTTAACGGGTCCCGTCCATAATGCCTGGTCAGACCAGGTGTTAAAGGAGGGATCCGCTGAGGGACCACGTAGTAGGGCGGTAAGGGATTACCAGAACCAGTCTCCTTACCAGTGCCCAGTATCCCTTACCACCCTACTCGGAATGAGGCCCTATGTTTTCGAAAGAAGGACAGGATACCGCCTGCAGTCGTTCAAAGCCCATGTCTACTTCACTCACTGGACTACACCCCACATTGGACAGCTGCTTATTTTGACCAGGCTAGGTGAAAGAGCCTGCAGAAGGGCTTGAGGTATCCAAGTTCTATGATGGGCAAGGCAGGCCTAACAGAGACATATTTGATCAAACTTGTAGGGAGGTTGAATGGAGCCTACACCTAGGAAATGGATCGAGACTAATTGATGGTATTAGTTACGCTAAGTAGACCATTGTTTTCAGGTTTTTGCTTTGGATCAGTAATTATCCCTTTTATAATCGGAATCGTAGAGAGTTCTCTATGGATATTTTTGCATCATAAGTCCTTTTGGGGAGTGTTGGAAATAGCAGTAATAGAAAAGCTCTCCCTGCGTACCCTTTATGCAATCACTGACAAAGGGGATATGTTGTTACTTTCACTAGTTTTTGTGATATCCACCGTTGTTGTGTTTGAATTATCGTTTCGAACAATGCCCAAATAGTTCTCCATTTACAGAGGGTCAATATAATGTTCCACGGCATGCAAAATGGACTTGTCGGAGGGTGCTGAAGCACAATTAACCAGTATGCACTCAGGAGATGAAACAGTTTTGATAACCTTGGTCGCCTGAGGTTCGATCTCAATTACAGGCTCCATAAAGCCTGCCGGGGGGCTTGCCACTGAGCTAGCTCAAGGTAGAGGTTTCATACTTCGAGCTGTAGGGTGCATTGGCTGTTCTAGTGGCAAAGAAAGTTAAACAGATAACAGCAGATCGTGACAATGCACTGGCATGCAAATGTTTGGAAAGGTCTGAAGATGTATTATTATCACAACTACCACTTCTCAATGACCACTTGATAGTAAATTGGGACGGCTTGACTGGATGGTGAAAAGCGTACTGGCTCGCAGTGTTCCCTTCAAAAACTTTGTCTTCCATTTTCTGGAAGGCCGCTTATGCCTGTTCTTTAGGCCCATTGTAAACTGTCCTCAAAAGCAACAAAAAAAAACTCAGCTATAAAATAGCCAAGTAACAATATATAGACACCTGCAATGATAAGTATGTTAGGCTGTGCAATAATGCACTGCCAAAAATGAGGAGTGATATGATATATGATATAGCATTTATAACGCGCCTATACACAAGTGTTTCAAGGCGCGACGAGGCAAGGGAGAGGAAACAGAGGGAAGACAGAGACAACAATCCTACTAGGCGAGGTGACATTGAGATCCCGCAAGTGCAGGGGGGGGAGTGCAGGGAGAAAGGGGAGGGGGCAGTGTAGTACATAGGATAACAGTAAAATAAATAAAGACCATAAATAAAAGTGCAGCCAGCTAGTGGCAAGTGCAAGGGTAAGTGCAGACATCAGGTGTCAAGTGCTAGTAGGGGCTGTAGGGATACAGAAACAGTCCCTGTGTGCAAGGGTTGCCAGGGGGGCAGTGCAGGTGTGCAACTGGCGGGGGGACCAGGGCCCAAGATCAGAAGGTATCCCGGTAACCAGTGCAGTTTCAGATTCCGCCAGGAAATTCAGCAGGGGAGTGGAGGAGAGAAAGCAGAAGCAAAGAGGAAGGTCTTGAGGTGCTTCCAGAAACGGAGATAGTTCTCCTCAAGTTTCAGAGGAGCAGGGAGACTGTTCCAGAGGGAGGCCCTAGCAGAAGAAAGAGATCTACCATCAACTCGCTGCTTAGAGAAGCGACTCACCCTGAGTGAGTTGGAGGAGGATGAGCAAAGTGCTCAAGAAGGAAGTTATTTAGGAAGAGAGAGTTGAAAGTATTGAGGTCTCAGGCCCCAGAAGGCCTTGTGGACAATGCAGAGGGTTTCGAACTTAATCCTCAGTGCCACTGGGAGTCAGTGCAGTGATTTCAGTCCTGTAGAGCTACGATCCCTGGGCTTGAGGCCAAGGACAAATCTCGCAGTCCTCGAAGATGACACAGAGGTTTTTAGCCTCACAGGTGGGAGCGGGAAGACGTCCAAGAGAGGCCGGCCAGAGAGTGACAGGAAAGGAGGGAATATTGCATATTTTCACTAAATCCTGCAATTCAATTTTATTTACTAAAGATTGAACCGATAATTTTGTACAACTTGGATCTATGTTTGCATAATATTGATGAGTTATTAAATTCTATACAAGGGAGTTGTGGAAACAGGTTTTAAATTTGGCCAATTTAGTTCCAAACTTGTGCATACGCATAGAATTAGGTTTGTCCAGTTTGTCATCTCGATTCCTGTGGCATCATATAAATGCTTATGCCAAAATGTTGAATCCCCCAAAAAATTCTATCTATGTTAAATTCGCCAGGATGTTTGCCTTAGAAAATCCATATTGAATAAATCTCTTCAAGAAGAAAATAGATCTTGCCTTGCAACGCATTAACATCACTAAGGAGGATTTGATAATTCGAGTGGGATATTCCAAAAAAATGCTGTATCAGATGGATTGGGTCGATTCTCATGATGAAATTGATTCTCATCAGCTGTATAAATAATTTGCCTCACATACGCATAAAAGGGTTCTGAGGGTGATGTACGTGGAGTGATTCCCTGACATTAAAGTATGAGACATCTACATGCGGTTTCGCTTCAATCAGCTTAATTCCAAAGAACGCATTAGTCAGTGGGTGTATTTCAATTCAGATATTTGTCGTTTCTGTAAGAAAGCTCCACAAAAGGAAACTATAAAGCACCTGGTTATTTATTGCAGTCAGTTTGAAAATGAGAGACATGCTTTTTTGGGGGAGAGAAATGTTGGGAACTCTGTTTCTTCACGTGAAATGCTATGGTGTAAATGTATGAACAATCCTCACATTTCAATCATGTGTGCTTTGGGTAGATTATTATCTAAAATTGAAAATGAACTTCTGCAGAGAATGAATTGTGTTGCAAATGACTTAAATTTAGCTTTATGTTAATCTATATACTTAAGCCATTAACATCTTACATTGTCTACACGAGGCAGTGGATGTCTTCAAGCATTGTTTCTAACAGGTGTTCTCAATATAAGATCTCATTTGTTGTGATGATTTGGGTTCAGTAATCGGAACATGACTATTGTGACAATGTAAGTTAGAATGAAGTTTAAACCTGAAATTGTGGAAATCTAGATGAAATCTTTTTTATTTGTTTGGTATAAAAGGTTAACTTATATATGTATATGTATCTAATTTCTGTAAGTGTTAAAAGTTTTTTTTGTAAACTAAAACACATGGTATTAATTAAAAAAACTTTTTTAAAAAAGGAGGGAGCAGGTGTGCCGATGAGGAGAATCTTGGTCTTACTGGCATTAAGGCAGAGATCAGAGATGAGAGAGATGAGAGAAAGAGAAGAGGTGGCTGAAGAGAGCCTGAAAATGAGCTGAGTGTCATCCACATAGCACTGAAAGTTGGGGCAGAGAGCGGCAGTGCAGTGGGCAAGAAGTGCCAGGTATTGGTCGAACAGCCATGGAGAGAGGTTTGACACCTGGGGAACACCACAGGTAGAGATAGAGGAGAGGAAGGACCCAAGTTGGACCTGGGAGCGTCGATCAGAGAGGAAGGATGGCAGCCAAGCCAAGGCCTGATCAGTGATACCAAGGTTATCACAGAGACGGTTCAGCAGGATAGCATGGTTGACAGTGTCAAAGGCAGAAGAGAGATCAAGTAAGATGAGGACACAGGGAGTGTTGGAGTCGAGGTTGGGGAGCAGGTCTTCATGGATGTTCAGGAGAGCAGTTTCCATGCTTCTGGCAGCTCTGAATCCAGACTGTTGGTCATGGAGACAACCAACAGAATCAGAGTGAAGATTAAGCTGGGAGATGGGCAGCTTTTCCAGGGGTTTGCTTAGGAAAGGAGTGATGGAGATAGGACGAAAGTTAGCCAGGCAGGAAGGGTCGGCAGAGGATTTCTTAAGGAGAGGGTGCCCAAGGGAGTGCTTCAGGGGGGGAGGGTAAGACTCCAGTGGCCAAGGAGTGGTTGCAGAAATCAGCCAGAGCAGGAGCCAGGGTGTCAATGTGATTCTTGATGGTTTTGGAGGAACAGGGGTGAACCTGTTTTGACAAGACTTCATAGATCGGACTTGTCTAGAAAACTTGTCTGAGGAGAACAGGGGAAAGGGAGAGAAGGAGGGAGGAGAGGTGCCGAAAAAGTAGGGAGGAGATGGAGGAGAAGGAGGAAAGAGACAGAGGACAGGATGTCCTACGTTTTAGAGACAAAATGAGAAGCCAGGGACGTACAGATGGCCTGGGAGGGGACAGGTGAGGTAGAGACTGCAGCAGGATTGGCCAGCTCCTTGCAGATTTTAAAGAGTTTGGCCAAGTTGTTAGATGCCGTGGAGACGCTGTCTTGGAAATGGTCTCTCTTCTTGGTGCAGGCAGAGAGCCGGTATTGCTGTTGGAGCAGGTGGCAGGCCAGTTTGTCAGAGGATGTACCAGGATGTACCAGAAGCAAGACAATTCCACTCTGCCACACTGCTCTTACGTTTAAGGGTGAGGAGGTCTGAGTCATATCAAGAGTTGCACTTGGCTTTGGGCTTCAAGCGGATTCTCATGACAGGGGCAAGAACATCAAGAGTATCAGATATAGCAGAGTGGAGCAAGCAAATGGCTGTGTCATGGTGTGTCAGCCATGTGGGATGGGGGGGGAGAAAGTGGTGGCGAAAGCCTCAACTGACACACGCTTCATGGGTCGGATAGCCAAGAAGGTAGGTGGCAGTGCTGGGGTTGCCTTGGCCTGAGGGTAGAGAGGGTGAGATGGGATGAAAGGAGGAAGTGATCACTCCAGGAGAGACGAGTGGTGAGAGGGGTAGAAAGGGGAAGGTCTGTAGAGATCAAAACATCCAGAGTGTGCCCTGCAGAGTCATTCGGGCCAGAGGGGAGAATGGAGAGTGAGTTAGAGTTGCAAAGGTCACGAAAGAGTCCAGTGGAAGGACAGAAAGCATCCAGGTGGATGTTGAAGTCTCCAAGAAGGAGGATTTGAGTGGTTGAGACCAGGAGGGCGGAGGAGAGGTCCGTCCAATCAGAGAGGAAGGAGGAGATCTGACCGGGTGGCCGATAGATGGTTGCTACAATTAGGGAATGGCCAGGAGAGAAAGAGCGCATACAGACAAGGTATTTGAAAAAGGAGTAAGTCTGCGTAGGAATGACAGAGGCAGAAATCCTCTCAGGGAACATCAGGGCTACACCCCGCTGGAACGGTTGGATCTGAGCATGGAGAGGGTCTTGTAGCCATCAGGGAGGAGAGTGTCAAGGCTTTTGACAGAGCTGGCCATGTACCATGCCTTGGTGAGACCGAGGACATCAAGGTCAAGTTCCTCCAGGAGGCGGCAGATGTCAGAGGAGTGATTGACAGCTGAGCAAGAGTGTTGAGTGGCAATATGGAGAAAGTTGCTGTCCTTGAAAGACTTCTGGGGAGGGGTACACATCAGAGCACCATAGGGTAAGTAGGGAGGAGAGAGAAGAGGAGGGGGGCAGGAAGGGGTACTGAGAACACTAGGGAGGGACATGGGGCAGGCTACAATCAGACAGACAGAGAGACAAGACAAATTGACAATTGGACAAGACAACAGGTGCTTAGATAGTGGTAGAGGGGTTCGCTAGATGAGTGCTTTGCTAGGAGGCAAAGCTACAGAACAGCACCACTTTCACAATGCAATTTTAAAAACATGAGAAACCACAACTAAGTTTGAGATTCCTGATATGGGGAAAAGGCCTAGGTTTCACAATGCAATTTTAAATACTTAAAATTTTTTCAACAGGAGAAAACATACCTAAGTTTGAGAGTCCTGAATAGTGGGGAAAAGGCCTAGGATTCACAATGCAATTTTTAAACAGTAGAAAAAAAAGGAAAAAAAAACACCTAAGTTTGAGAGTCTGCTATATGGTCAGGTTTCAGGGTAGAGTGAGTTACTAACATAACCCGGGCCACTCCTTCCTTCCGAAGTCGCTGCTGGTTGATGGCTGGCAGCTGGCCTCCCCTGCTGACACCTGCAGACACTGGTTGGAGCCGCCTCAGTTGGAGCCACCCTTTGCCTTGAGGCCCTTAGCCGCAGGGGCTGCTGGCCAAAGGGCTGCCCTGGGAGGGTCAGCAATGACCAGCAAGGCTGCCAATCAGGGCAGCTAGGCGGGCAGGGAGGCAGGAGGGAAGACAACAGGGAAGTAAAAGCAGGGGAGGGAGGGAGGGAAGGAGGGAGGGAGGGAGGGGAGAGAGAGAGAGACCAACAGCGCTCAGAGTGGCGACGAAAGTGGCGGCGAAAGCCTCAACTGACACACGCTTCATGGGTCGGATAGCTGAGAAGGTAGGTGGCAGTGCTGGGGTTGGCTTAGCCTGAGGGGTAGAGAGGGAGAGATGGGAGGAAAGGAGGAAGTGATCACTCCAGGAGAGAGGAGTGTTGAGAGAGGTAGAAAGGGGAAGGTCTGTACAGATCAGAACATCCAGAGTGTGCCCTGCAGAGTCATTCGGGCCAGAGGGGAAAATAGTGCGTGACTGAGAGTCGCAAAGATCATGAAAGAGTCCAGTGGAAGGACAGGAAGCATCCAAGTGGATGTTGAAGTCTCCAAGAAGGAGGATTAGAGTGGTTGAGACCATGAGGGCAGAGGAGAGGTCCGCCCAATCAGAGAGGAAGGAGGAGATCTGACCAGGTGGCCGATAGATGGTAGCCACAGTTAGGGAATGCCCAGTAGAGAGAGGGAGCCTACAGACAAGGCATTTGAAAAAGGAGTAGGTATGCGTAGGAGTGACAGAAGCAGAAATCCTCAGGGCTGCACACCTGCTGGAACGGTGGGATCTGGGCACGTAGAGGGTCTTGAAGCCATCAGGGAGGAGAGTGTCAAGGCTTTTGACAGCGCTGGCCGTGTACCATGTCTTGGTGAGACCGAGGACATCAAGCTCAAGTTACTCGAGGAGGCGGCAGATGTCAGAGGAGTGATTGACAGCTGAGCAAGAGTGTAGAGTGGCAAAATGGAGAAGTTTGCCGTCCTTGAAAGACTTGTGGGGAGGAGTACAAATCAGAGCACCATATGGTAGGTAGCGAGGATCGAGAAGAAGAGGGGAGCAAGAAGGGGTAGGGAGAACACTAGGGAAGGACAAGGGGCAGGGTGCCATCAGACTGACAGAGAGACAAGACAAATTGACAATTGGACAAGACAACAGGTGCTTAGATAGTGGTAGAGGGGTTCGCTAGATGAGTGCTTTTGCTAGGAGGCAAAGCTACAGAGCAGCACCACTTTCACAATACAATTATAAACACAGGAGAAATCACACCTAAGTTTGAGAGTCCTGAAGTGTGGAAAAGGCCTGTGTTTCACAATGCAATTTTAAATATTTTAAATTTTAAAAACAGGAGAAAACACACCTAAGTTTGAGAGTCCTGAATAGTGGGGAAAAGGCCTAGGATTCACAATGCAATTTTTAAACAGTAGAAAAAGAAGGAAAAAAAACACCTAAGTTTGAGAGTCTGCTATATGGTCAGGTTTCAGGGTAGAGTGAGTTTCTAACCTAACCCGGCCCACTCCTACCTTCCGAAGTCGCTACTGGTTGATGGCTGGCAGCTGGCCACCCCTGCTGACACCTGCAGACACTGGTTGGAGCCGCCTCAGTTGGAGCCACCCTTTTTTTTGGGGCCCTTAGCCGCAGGTGCTGCCGAGCAGAGGGCTGCCCTGGGAGTGTCAGCAATGACCAGCCAAGCCGCCAATCAGGGCAGGGAGGCAGGAGGGAAGACAACGGGGAAGCAACGCAGGGGAGGAAGGGAGGGGAGAGAGAGAGAGACCAACAGCGCTCAGAGTGGCGACGAAAGTGGCGGCGAAAGCCTCAACTGACACACGCTTCATGGGTCGGATAGCTGAGAAGGTAGGTGGCAGTGCTGGGGTTGGCTTAGCCTGATTGGTAGAGAGGGAGAGATGGGAGGAAAGGAGGAAGTGATCACTCCAGGAGAGAGGAGTTTTGAGAGAGGTAGAAAGGGGAAGGTCTGTAGAGATCAGAACATCCAGAGTGTGCCCTGCAGAGTCATTCGGGCCAGAGGGGAGAATAGTGCGTGACTGAGAGTCGCAAAGATCATGAAAGAGTCCAGTGGAAGGACAGGAAGCATCCAAGTGGAAGTTGAAGTCTCCAAGAAGGAGGATTAGAGTGGTTGAGACCAGAAGGGCGGAGGAGAGGTCCGCCCAATCAGAGAGGAAGGAGGAGTTCTGACCAGGTGGCCGATAGATGGTAGTCACAGTTAGGGAATGGCCAAGAGAGAGAGAGAGCCTACAGACAAGGCATTTGAAAAAGGAGTAGGTCTGCGTAGGAATGACAGAGGCACAAATCCTCAGGGCTACACCCCCGCTGGAACGGTGGGATCTGGCCACGGAGAGGGTCTTGAAGCCATCAGGGAGGAGAGTGTCAAGGCTTTTGACAGGGCTGGCCGTGTACCATGTCTTGGTGTGACCAAAGACATCAAGGTCAAGTTCCTCCTGGAGGCGGCAGATGTCAGAGGAGTGTTTGACAGCTGAGCAAGAGTGTAGAGTGGCAATATGGAGAAGGTTGCCGTCCTTGAAAGATTTGTGGGGAGGGGTACAAATTAGAACACCATAGTGTAGGTAGGGAGGATCGAGAAGAGGAGGGGAGCAGGAAGGGTTAGGGAGAACACTAGGGAGGGACACGGGGCAGGGTGCAATCAGACAGACAGAGAGACAAGACAAATTGACAATTGGACAAGACAACATGTGCTTAGATAGAGGTAGAGGGGTTTGCTAGATGAGTGTTTTTGCTAGGCGGTAAAGCTACAGAACAGCACCACTTTCACAATGCAATTATAAAAACAGGAGAAAACACACCTAAGTTTGAGAGTCCTGAAGTGGGGAAAAGGCCTAGGTTTTACAATGCAATATTTAAACAGTAGAAAAAAAGGAAGAAAAATACCTAAGTTTGAGAGTCTACTATATGGTCTGGTTTCAGGGTAGAGTGAGTTTCTAACCTAACCCGGGCCACTCCAACCTTCCGAAGTCGCTGCTGCTTGATGGCTGGCAGCTGACCTCCCCTGCTGACACCTCCAGGTACTAGTTGGAGCCGCCTCAGTTGGAGCCACCCTTTGCCTTGGGGCCCTTAACCGCAGGGGCTGCCGGGCAAAGGGATACCCTGGGAGGGTCAGCAATGACCAGCAAGACCGCCAATCAGGGCAGCTGGGCGGGCAGGGAGGCAGGAGGGAAGACAACGGGGATGTAAAAGCAGGGGAGGGAGGAGGGAGGGGAGAGAGAGAGACCAACAGTGCTCAGAGAGGCGACGAAAGTGGCGGCGAAAGCCTCAACTGACACACGGTTCATGGGTCGTATAGATGAGAAGGTAGGTGGCAGTGCTGGGGTTTGCTTGGCCTGAGGGGTAGAGAGGATGAGATGGGAGGAAAGGAGGAAGTGATCACTCCAGGAGAGAGGAGTGGTGAGAGGGGTAGAAAGGGAAAGTCTGTAGAGATCAGAACATCCAGGGTATGCCCTGCAGAGTCATTCGGGCCAGAGGGGAGAATAGAGCATGTGTAAGAGTCGCAAAAGTCACAAAAGAGTCCAGTGGAAGGACAGGAAGCATCCAGGTAGATATTGAAGTCTCCAAGAAGGAGGATTTGAGTGGTTGAGACCAGGAGGGCGGAGGAGAGGTCCACCCAATCAGAGAGGAAGGAGGAGATCTGACCAGATGGCCGATATGGTATCCACAGTTAGGGAATGGCCAGGAGAGAGAGAGAAGGCATTTGAAAAAGGAGTAGGTCTGCGTAGGAATGACAGAGGCAGAAATCCTCTCAGGGAAGATCAGGGCTACCCCCCCCCCCGGAACGGTGGGATCTGGGTGGGGAGAGGGTCTTGTAGCCATCAGGGAGGAGAGTGTCAAGGCTTTTGAAAGAGCTGGCCGTGTACCATGTCTTGATGATACCGAGGACATCAAGCTCAAGTTCCTCCAGGAGGCGGCAGATGTCAGAGGAGTGTTTGACAGCTGAGCAAGTGTGTTGAGTGGCAATATGGAGAAGGTTGCTGTCCTTGAAAGACTTTTGGGGAGGGGTACAAATCAGAGCACCATAGGGTAGGTAGGGAGGAGATTAAGGAAGAGGAGGGGAGCAGGAAGGGGTAGAGAGAACACTAGGGAGGGACACAGGGCAGGGTGCAATCAGACAGACAGAGAGACAAGACAAATTGACAATTGGACAAGACAACAGGTGCTTAGATAGTGGTAGAGGGGTTCGCTAGATGAGTGTTTTTGCTAGGAGGCAAAGCTAGAAAACAGCACCACTTTCACAATGCAATTTTAAAAACAGGAGACAACACACCTACGTTTGAGAGTCCTGAAGTGCGGAAAAGGCCTAGGTTTCACAATGCAATTTTAAATATTTTCAATTTTAAAAACAGGAGAAAACACACCTAAGTTTGGAAGTCCTGAATAGTGGGGAAAAGGCCTAGGTTTCACAATGCAATTTTAAATACTATAAATTTTAAAAACTGGAGAAAACGCACCTCTGTTTGAGAGTCCTGAATAGTGGGGAAAAGGCCTAGGATTTACTAGGCAATTTTTAAACAGTAGAAAAAAAGGGAAAAAAACACCTAAGTTTGAGAGTCTGCTATATGGTCAGATTTCAGGGTAGAGAGAGTTTCTAACCTAATCCGGGCCACTCCTACCTTCCGAAGTTGCTGCTGGTTGACGGCTGGCAGCTGGCCTCCCCTGCTGATACCTGCAGACACTGGTTGGAGCCGCATCAGTTTGAGCGTCCTTTGCCTTCGGGCCCTTAGCCGCAGGGGCTGCCGGGCAGAGGGCTGCCCTGCGAGGGTCAGCAATGACCAGCAAGGCCGTCAATCAGGGGAGCAGGGCGGGCAGGGAGGCAGGATGCAAGACAACGGGGAAGTGAAAGCAGAGGCGAGAGGGAGGGGAGAGAGAGAGAGACCAACAGCGCTCGGAGCGCAGGAACAATACCACACAATTACAAAATTATTGAAGCCAAGGAAGGGCACAGGCAATGCTGACCTCACCTGCAGGCAGCTGGGTGCCAAAAGTGAGTCAGGGACTCGTAGGAACAATACACCCACACACGGCAACAAGCCCGCCAATCAGGGGAGGGAAGCGGGCAGGGAGGCGGGAGGGAAGGCAACGTGGGAAGACAAAGCAGGGGATGGAGGTAGGGAGGGGAGAGAGAGAAACCAACTGTGCTCAGAGCACAGGAACAATACCACACAATAAAAAAATTATTGAAGCCCAGGAGGGGCTTAGGCAACGCTGACCTCACCTGCAGGCAGCCGGATCCAGAAAGCGAGTCAGGGACTCGTATGAGCAATACACCCGCACACAGCAGAAAGGCCGCCAATCAGTGGAGGTGGGGGGGGGAATGCAACAGTGAAGTGAAAGCAGGGGAGGGAGGGAGGGGAGCGATTGAGACTAATGGCGCTCGGAGCGCACTTACAATACCACACAATTACAAAATGATTGATGCCCAGGAGGGGTTCAGGCAACGCTGACCTCAGCTGCAGGCAGCTGGTTGCAGAAAGCGAGTCAGGGACTCAGAAGAAGAGTGCAGAAGAAGTAAAGCAGAAACCCCCTGGGTGGAGAGAGCAACTAGTGCAGGTTACACAGGACCAGCAGGAAATCTCTGCACCGTCTCCCAGGGGGAGATGAAGGGGTGCAGTGCAATACATAGGGTCAACAGTAAAGAATAAATAAAATAATAGGTAAGAGTGTGGCCAGCTGGTGGCAAGTGCAGGAGTAAGTGCAGGCATCAAGTGTCAAGCTGGTGGAGACTGTAGGGATACAGAAACAGCCCCAAGTGCTTTGGTTGCTGGGGAGGCAGTGCATCTGGCGGGGGAGGGGACCTGGGCCCGAGATCAGAAGGTAGCCAGGTGACAAGTGCAGTTTCAGTCAGGAGTTCAGCAGGGGATAGGAGGAGAGAAAGCAAAAGCAAAGAGGAAGGCCTTGAAGTGCTTCTGGAACCGGAGACAGTTCTCCTCAAGTTCCATGGATGCAGGGAGGCTGTACCAGAGGATGGACCCATACGAAGAAAGAGATCTACCATCAACTCGTTGCTTGGAGAAGTTGCTTGACCCTGAGGGAGTTGGAGGCGGTTGAGCGAAGAGCACGAGAAGGAAGACATTTAGGAAGATAGAGTTGGAGGTATTGAGGCCCCAGGCCCGAGAAGGCTTTGTGGACAATGCAGAGGGTTTTGAACTTAATCCTCGCAGCCACTGGGACCCAGTGCAGAGATTTCAGTCCTGTAGAGATATGATCCTTGGCTTGAGGCCAAGGACAAGTCTCGCAGTCCTGTTCTGGATGAGCTGCAGAGGGCAGAGAGTAGAGGCAGGCAGATTTAGAAAGAGGCTGTTGCAGTAGTCCAGCCTGGAGAGAACCAGAGATCTGGAGACAGTGAGCTTCTGGGGGAAGGAGAGGAAATGAAGGATACCTCTGAGGAGGTGCAGCAGGTAGTGTGACTTCTTAGAGGTGTCACAGATGTGAGGAGAGAAGGAGAGTGTGGAGTCGAAGATGACCCCAAGGTTTTTAACCTTGCAGGTGGGGGCAGGAGGAGGGCCAAGAGAGGCCGGCCAGAGAGTTGTAGGAAAGGAGGGAACGGGTGTGTCGATGACGAGAATCTAAGTCTTACTTGCATTAAGGCAGAGATCATTGGCGCCGCACCACTCCTAACTTGAATATTATTATTTACTTCAGTAAGAGTTGTGTTCTAAAAGGCTGTGTGAAGTTTGGGAAACAATATAGACTTAGCAATATATTCTAACAAACCAGTGCAAGGGTGTGAATTCTGTTTGTGTTCAGAATTGTGGACCTGTCGATGCATAAAGTTTGGCCTTGTGGACAATACATATTCAGTTCCATTTGAATGGTGTTCGGTTTTGTTTAAGCGGACATTTGATGTGTTATTTACAGTGAAATTGAAATCGCCTCCTCTAATCCCATTCCCCTCTTTTATATGTCCCTTTAATATAAAAGACAACCCTAAAGAAATCCCTAAAATAAACATTGAAATGGCAAATATACCTGCTCTAAAATTCATTGCACAAATATAAGCATATGAAAATATGGACATGATATTATAATTACAGTTTTTTCTAACGTATAATCAATGATTTGAGAGTACTTGTTTTATCTTCTTAATAAACCTGAAAAGCAAAATGTATGTATACAAAGAGAGAGAGAGAGAGAGTGGGATAGAGAGAGAGAGAGAAAGAGAGAAGGGGAGATAAACAGAGAGAGGCAGCGAGAGAGAGGCAGAGAGAGAGAGAAAGAGAGTCTCTCCCTGTGTAAACTTGACTTTCTTTTACCAGCTGTGCTTGTGCACGGGTATTATATGGGGTCAGGGGTACCTGCTGGCGGTGAGAAGAAAGCAAATGATGTAGATGCACGCCACCAGTGATTTAAAAGTGCTGGTGCAGTGTCTGAATGTACTTTTCGAACGTCGGAGAGGTGAATTCAATAACGTTGTCCTTTTACTTTGACCGCGAGGGGATTTGAAAAAATCGCCTCGAATGGTCCATTGAATCTGGAGCTATTCTACCTGAGGACAATGGACCACACGTAGACAAATTCTCCTGGAAGCAGCAGTTGAGTGTGTGAGTAGTCAGTCGTGCAGTCAGTTGTGGCACCATGCACATCTTCGGATCTGGGCAATCTGTCGGGAAATACATTTGAGTGTGGTGTTGTTAAATAGTCTGATTCGTCTCCTGCAACATCTGCTGCCCTATGTTCGTCTGACGCTCTCCTAATCGGAGATTTTGGTGTGTGAATGCGATGACCAGTCACCACCTCATGGGGAGATAAATTGTGGTCCTTGCTGGGCTGCATGCGCAGAATGAACAGTGCAAGGGGTAAGCAATGCACCCAGTTTTTCTTCAACGTGGTGCAAAGCTTAGACAGTTTATTTTTGAGGGGCCTGTTGATCCTTTCCACAAACCCATTAGCCTGGGGTGATAAATCTTACACATCCAGTGTTTAATAATAGGCGGTGCAGTAATCTCCAAAAAACAACTCATAGAAAAAGTCTATACCATTATCTGATCTTTACACATCGCACATGCCCCATCAGGGGAACACTTTGCGGACCAGAAATTTGGCCGCGCATTTGACATCCGATGTGCACAAGGACCTGCCTCCACCCAACATGAGAAGGGGCAGACGACAACAATCAGATAGTGAGACCCGCTGCACCTCTCGTCCATATCTACATAGTCGAAGTGCAGCTCAATGGGAATGGGGAAGGAGCAAATAACGGTACCGCTGTTAGCGGTACCGTTATTTGCCGTGAAGTCCCTCAGTGGGTCCCTTCCTTAACGTGTGGTCTGGCCACACGTTAAGACGGGACCCGCTGAGGGACTTCGTAGTATGGCGCTAAGGGATTACCGGCACTGGTGCCCTTACCGGTGCCGGTAATCCCTTAGCGCCATCCGTGTAATGAGGCCCCCAGAGGCTTCTCTGCGCGGACCTGGGCATCAAACCTGTGTTGCTTCATGTTGTCTTACTTCCAAGGCACGCACGTTGCCGCTGAGCTATCCTGCCAGGACATGTGGTGCATCTTATCACTAAACTTGTCAAGTGTTCCTGGATGTTTGGAATGAACCAATCTTCTTGAATGTCAGCAGCAATGTGCTGTTTGGAGGTTTGGGAGGGGTGATGAAACTGACTGAATGCTACTGTCAACAGTTTGTGCGACATCACCACTTTTCCTGTACAGTACTGCAAATAATTTGTGCTATGGGCGGGCACTGTACGAGACAGGTGGTTGGTCAGGGGAGGAGGTTGTGACAACATACTCTGCCACAGTTGGTTCTGGGAGATATGCTGCTAATTTGGCCGTGGTGTCTGGTCTGCGGCGGTGTTCCCGAGTGACACTTTGTTGTCTGTGTAGTTCATATGGGCGGCGCATTTGACAACCATCATTACAGGAGGCTGGGAGAGGGCAAAAGTTAGCTTGTCTAATAACGCTGCATGTTGTACTGGGGACCCATCCGCCCTTCTAAAGCCCCTCCTTTTCCATTGTGAAAGACTGGCATGCACTGTTGTAGTGACGTATGGCGAGTCTGGAAAATTTTTCAAGTGGCACTCCTGTAATGATTTCTGCTGCTTGCACTGAATAATGCATTGGTAGTCTCAACGTTAATGTCTCGTATTCAGTGTCAACTAGGCCCACTACAGCTGCACCCGTATGCCTGGGGCCTTTGTCCTGGTCAATTGTGTCTGGCCCGTCAACAAAGAGAATCCCCCCCCACCTTTGAGTGGTCTGTCTATTGATTTGGGAATGTCATCGTCCTCTGTCTTGTATGTTACAAGTCGTGTCTCGTCAAATCCTCATCAGTGTACATTTCAGTAATGAATGTTGCAAGGTTCAATGTTTTACATCTTATAATGTGTATGTTTGAGCTGGACAGAATGATCTTGAATGCAGATGCCCTTTGGGTAGTCAGAGTAGATTTCGGCCTTTCTAAAATGGCAAAGACGGAAGCATGACTGAATAGCCCATTACAATTGTGGAACTTTTTTTGATAGCAAATGCTGCAGCTGTAACAGCTAGTTGACAATGAACTGCCCTTGCATTACTGAATCTAACGTGCCACCGTAATAGGCCAGTGGCTTGTGGCCCATTGTGCTTTTCTGTGTCAGCACAGCAGTCATGAGCTGGCTATTGGAGGATAAGAACAAGTAAAATTCCTGTGTATAGTCTGGAGTCATCAACACAGGTCCACTCGAGATCAACTTTTGAAGTTCATCAAAATATTGTCACAACTCTTCAGTCCATGCAATTTTGTTGTCAGTCTTTTGTGCTTCTTTGAGGCCCTGTAAGAGTGCCCTCATGTATGCTGCGTAATCAAGGATCCATGGCCTGCAGTGATTGTCACGCACAGAGGCAGCGCAGTCAGGTATTATTCCTTTGACATATGCAGAAATTAACTGCCCTAGGTATAAAGCTCTTGTAGACAGTATTGTAGTCTTTCCTTGTCAACGTTGTACCGCTTGCGAGACAGAAGCTGTAAGAGTGCGATTGAGTTTTGTCTGTGTTGCTACTCAGTGTCACTGCATACCAACAGATCGTCCACATACACGATGATCGTGCTGGACACTTCATTGTTACCAACATCTGTGTGGAGTATTCTGTTAAAAATACTGGGGCTCTCACAGTGCCCCTTCTGTTTTGTTTGAACCTCATCCCCCCATGAGTAAAGGCAATGAGGTACTGTGAGTCTGCGTGCAGTGGTATGGAAAAGAATGCGTTCTTGAGGTCAACCACCAAAAAATGTGTTTCCTTCTTGAGGATGCTACATAAGATCATGTCAGGGTTAGGGACCAAAAGAAATTCTTGCTGTACAACATCATTTAGGGGGCACAGATCCTGAATCATTCTCCAATTGCCCCTGTTACCTTTTTCACAGGGTATATAGCTGTGTTGCATGGTGAGGTAGAAGGTACTATTATCCCTTGGTTGAGTGGTGCACTGATGGTGTCCTTAATTCCCTCCTCTCCCTCCCTAGAAACTGTGTATTAAACTGGGTACTGTTTTACTCAGGGTAGTGCTGCTCCTGGTTTCAGTGTAATGCTTACTGGTGTCACTCCCTGTAGTAGCCCTACGTCATGGGCGTTTGTCGTCCATAGTCTCTCGGGCACTTACTCAAAACCTGCCTCAACAAACTGGGGTGGGGCCATGAGGGTCAGCATGGGACACTGAACTTTTCTGTAATGTACCCTTATTTCACAGGCTATGCATATTGCTAGCACAATCTCTCCATCATTTGGCCTGCCTTCAGAATATTCTGCATCAGTCACATCCTTCAGGTGTATTGTTGGGTTTATGCAAAGTACAGTGAGCCACTCGCACCTGCTCTGATCAGTCTCTATTACAACAATCCTTTTTGCTGAAAACACTAATCCTTGTAAAGCTAAGGACAGTATTGTACCTACTGCCATTTCAGGAGACACAACAGGGCGGAAAATAAAGTATGTGGGCACTCGCTAACACCCTTTACCAATCTGAGGCTCTGCCTCCACAAGCACAGTGATTCCATACACAAACATATTTGGATCTATGGGAATCCCACAAATCACAACCTCTCCTCTCTTTACATGAATAATCAACATGGCTCTTATGGCGCACATCCCTGGCGTTGCGCAAACTATGCCACTGTCTATTTTTATTTATTCGTATTTGTTGAGCGCGCAGCAGCCCGAAGGCATCGTGGCGCTTGTTACAGAGAGTGATCATAAACTTAGTTACAGATAAAAACACATACAGGCACGATTATTGAAAAAAGGCACAGGACAGTTTGTAAGTAGTGGGCGTTTTAGTTAAAGAGAGTGGTTTTAAGTTTTTTTCTGAAGGCATGGAGAGAATGTTCTGCTCTTACGGCAGTGGGGAGCGCATTCCAGAGCTTTGGGGCTAGATAAGGGAAGCCTATCCCTCCTGCTGGAATAGAGAGTTGGTTGGTGTAGTATAATCTGGTAGGCCTAGTGGAGACGGATCTATGGAGTGTGTCTGAAAGATAGGGCGGTGCTCTGCGGTGGATGCATTTATGTGTGGTCGTGAGAATCTTGAATGTGGTGCGTTCCAGGGAGTCAGTGAACGGATTGTCTTACTTGTGAGATGTGGCCTCTTTTTGAAATGTTTATGGCTGCTCTTAGTGAGTTATTTTGGGTTATTTGAAGTTTGTTTAGGTTTTTTAAGGAAGTGCCTGCTAAAAGTGTGTTGCAGTAGTCAAGATTTGCACCTATGGTAGCTCTGGCTATTGAGAGGCAGTTTTCCTTAGGTAAGAATGGTTTAATGGCATTGATGAATTTGGTGCTTAAGGCAGAGACAATAGAGCTGACTTGCTTATTCATAGACAGTGTTGCATCAAAGTAGACACCTAGGGCCTCATTACGTGGTGGGCGGTAAGGGATTACTGACACCGGTAAGGGCACCGGTGCCGGTAATCCCTTACCGCCCTACTACGAGTTCTCTTTGCAGGTCCTCCCTTAGTGCCTGGTTTTTCTCGGCGCTAAGGACGGGACTCGCAAAGGGACTCTGGGGCTAATAACGATACTGCAACTTGCGGTACCGTTATTATCGCCTTCCCCATTCCCATTGGCTCAAATGGGAATGGGGAAGGGCCCTGGTGAATGGGGAATTACCGGTCCTGCCAACCTTGGAATGGGCCGGTAATAGCTCCATTCACCAGGGCGTAGTCAGCAAGGTTTTGGAGGCATCCATGGCGCTAATAGCGCTATGGTTACCTCCAAACTCGTAATGAGGCCCCTAGAGTTTTAAACTATCCAGTTTGATAGGACTGGGATGATACAGTTGTCAATGTTGAAGTTGGAATAAAGACAGTCTAGCTTAGCTAGAGTAGTCTTTTGGCCAAGAATAAGAATCTCAGTCTTATCCCTGCTGAGGCAGAGTCCATTAGTGGCCATCCATGCTTGGATGGTGGCGTAGATTTGTTTTAGGGCCGTGGCATCTTGGTGATAGGAGCCTGTAAGAGGAAGGAGCACATGGGTATCGTCCGCATAATTTGTATATGCGATACCAAGTGCATCAATTCTATCAAAACGAGGCTTTGTGAAGAGATTGTAAAGCATGGGAGCAGTACAGGATTCCTGTGGGACACCACAGTGTATGATGGTGAGGGATGCATTAGCTATGTTTGACCAAACTTTCATAGCTCTTCCCTCCAAGAACGAGGTGATCCAGGAAGCAGCTTGGTCGGAGAAATGTGCTGAGTTCATGAGGTGTGCGGTGAGGGTTTTATGGTCCACAAGATCGAACGCCGCTGAGAGGTCTAGGAGGAGAAGGAGGACGGGCTTACCATTGGCCAAGATTTGAGTAATTTGATTTTTTAGATCCAGTAGTGCTGTTTTAGTGCTTCGTCCTTTACGGAATCCTGACTGTCCATTTCCTAAAATGGAATTAGCTTCTAGGTTTAGTTGGATTTGGCTGTGAGCTGCCTTGTCTAATATTTTGAGAAGGAATGGGACTGTTGTTATAGGCCGGTAGTTGTTGGGCTGTGCAGGGTCTAGTGTAGGCTTTTTCAGGAGGGGGCGCACCCAGGCCTTTTTAAGGCTGTCAGGGACATTTCCTGTCTTAAAGGAGGCATTCATGAAGGTGGTAATGAGTGGAGCAAGTGACTTAGCGCACTCCTTGATGATTTTAGGGGGGCATACATCGCCTTTGCATTGCGATGGCTTCAAGTGTTTAAGGATGTCAATGACTTCTGCTTCTGAGATGTCATTAAAAGCAAATTTAGGGAAGTTGATAATTTTGTTGATGGGAATGGTTTGTGTAGGCTGGTTCAATTTCAGTAGTGTGTTGTAGTGGTCAAGAATGTTATTTTGAAGAAGATGTATTATTTTTTTTTTGAGCATGGTGGCTTGTATGCTAGTGCACCATTCTTCATATTTCACGATCTCGTCAGTGGTGATAGGAGGAGCGGTGAGTTCCTTAAAGATGGTAAAGAGTTCTTTAGATTGAGAGTTGGCGTCAGATATTCGGCAGTTGTAGGGTTGGGGTTTGTCCCTGAAGATGGCATCTTGTTATTTTTTGGCAATAGTTTTGAACAATTCTTTAGTGGTGTCGCAGGGGTTAGCCTGCCATTTTTTGTGTGCCTGTCGTTTGTTATTGCGTAGGAGGTCTTCTGTGAACCAGGAATTTGAGTGGAATTATTTTTTTCTTTTTTTTTCTTCTAGTGGGGCAATGGTGTTGACTGCGTGAGTAAGGGTGCTCTTAAAAATATCCACTAAGATGTTTGGGTCTTGCGAGAAGGGCGGTGCGACGCACGGGATGTCAAGATAGGGTTGTATGTTGTCAGAAGTTAACTTTTTAGAACTTCTTGCTAGAGTGGCAAGAGTGTGTTGTGGTTTTAGTGCTTGGAGTTGTGGGGATAGTAAATTGTATACAGCTGTGGTCTGTCCAGGGGTAGACAGAGTTAGAGGTGATGGAGTCACAATTGTGGTTGAGCATCCAGTCCAAAATTCCACCTTTGGAGTGGGTCGGGGGTCATCATTTTTCTGTGAAAAGTCCAGGTCAGTGAGGTCCTTGAGGAATGTCATTGAGGTTTAATCATTGGGATCATTGAATCCTAAATTGAGGTCACCTAGGAGAAGGCTTTTTGTAGTTTTTTAAAAATATTTTGCTGAGTAGGTGGGTGATTTAACCTTGGAAGTCTGCCGGGAGTCCTGGGGGCCGGTGGATCACATGTATGTTAATAGTGTTTTTTGGGGAGAGTGACAACTTGGCTGATAGGATGTCTGCATTACCTTCCCAAGGGTGGGGTATAGGCCTAAGAATGATATTGTCATGTTAAACTTGCTGAGCAGATCCCTGCCCAGCTGCTTCACTGATGAACTTTCCAAATATAGTAGGGGGATCCACACCACTTTCCCCCCTATTCTGATGTCATCCTCTTTATTGCATGGAACCGTGGAGACAGCACCAGAGAAGTCCAGAATGTAAAGAGGGTGGCCCGATAGCGGGACGTCTCCCTCACTGATGCATGATTTTGTGACACCTGTGATGACCATAAAAAAATTAAGTGTTTGTTTACTATCACTGCGCCCACCAAGGGTTCCTCATCAGGATGAACTGTCATAGATAGGACTGGGCATGCAAGCGCTTTCTGTGGGCTGTCCTAGTCTGGGTACGTGTTTGACCCTGGGTACTATGCTGCCATTCGGCACTTTGTTGCCTGTGTGCATGTTTCCATTTCTACGCTGGGGCATCGCTTGTTGTGGGTACTGTTGTTGTGGTTGCTGTTACTGAGGGTGCATTCCGGGGGCTGGGTTGGGGGCTGTGTGTATGCTTTTTGTATTTCATAGGGTATGGAGGTCATCCTAGCTGTCTGCATCTGTTGTGCATTCTGCTGTGGTGGGTGATAATTATTGTACATGTTGTATACAAGTCCTGGCCTACTTCTACATTCACTCAAAAAATGGCCCCATTTCCTGCAGTTCCATTCGATCAAGGGGCCCATACCCGGCCCTCTCTGTCCCATACTTCCAAAGCCCCCTCTAAATCCGCCTCTCCCGTGCTGCTGACCTCCTTGCTGCCACTCCTGGAGGAGGTACTACTGTCCGCCTCCCCACTGCCCTTGTCCTCCTCTGGCCAAACCGCTGTTATTCGGACATCTGTGGTCACCTGCATGCTCCCTGTTCCTTCTGTCTGTGCTGGTGTGGACACCATCCCTTCCCCAGCTATCTTTGCTAGCTTCCTCTGTAACAACTTTGTCACAACCCTCACCCAAAACCCCCTCTGGCAAACCCATTGGCCAGTTGGAGTCAGAACTCTGGCCTCTAGAGCCTGGCATCCTCTTCAAAAGCCCTCATGGGGCCAGTCCTGGCACCTATGGCGCCAGGCTCATACACCATAAAAAACGATCTGCTTGGGAACTACTTTATTGTATTGTCAGCCAACATGGAGGAATCCACATAGCTTGCTTCCTAAGAACCAAGCTATGCGGTCTAGAGTTTTGGGTGCGGTAGCCTAGGGACTACTTTACCTGGACTATTTTGTTGGGGCTATTTAAACCAATCTTACCTGCAGTCTTCATCTTTAAACACTCGCAGATACTGAGAACAGCTTCCTCGAATCTGCATGCCTCCCGGACAGAACAACCTGAAATAGGAAGATAGAGGCAACATTAAAGAAAGCAGTAGAGACGTTTATAAATTACAAACTGCTCAAAAGGCTTACCTGGCTGGTCGCCTCTCTGCTGGCACCACTCCAGACATTCCACTCGCGCTGAAGAACACTGCAACCAGAAGGAAGGAAAACACAGGTTAGCAAAGGCAAGACTTTGCAGCGCTGCGCATATCGCTTACTTACCGCATCATAGCGCTCTTAATGCGCCATCATTTACCAGCGGGGCTCAACCAAGCCAGTTCGCTGCACTGAAGCTCTGCATACCTAAAAGATATTTTAAACAAAGAAAGGCATGCAGGATAGCAACAAAACTAAAGAACAGCAATAAGACCTACCTGAACAATATCAAACGGGCCGGCGTCAGTGAAGTAACTGGACCGCACTCGCCCATGAAAGACAACGCTCCCCTGCAAATAAGGCAGGACGGAGAGCACGCCTAATTCTACCACAAGGCAGAACCTTTCCCGCAGACCACATCAGGGCAAAGCTGAGAAGCATATCAGCGAGTAACCCGGCTGGGAGGCGTCCCTGTGGATACCAGGTGAGCATAACAGAACTCGAAGGCTACCATAACAATTCTACCTGGGCACCATGGAGACATCAGAAATGGACCAATTGGCCCAATTACTAGGAGAGCTTTGTGCTGAGGTTCATTCTGCCTGACAAGAGACTAATGCCCTCCAGAGAGACCTAATAGTGACCAAAGAACGCACTGAAGAGATTAGCAGGCAAATCTTGCAATCACAGGCAGGACAGACACATCTACCTGGAAGCAATCCAACGATGCAAAACCCTGCCATACCACCCACTCCGGTACAGATCACGTTACCTGGAACAGTGCCCCTGGCACCACTAGAAAGGTTCTCAGGCGACCCACGGAAGTATGCAGCATTCATCAATCAGTGCCGCCTTCATTTTCTTTGTAGACCTGGAGCATTTCCAAACGACCAAGCTCGGATAGCTTTTGTCTTATCATACCTGAGTGGTAGTGCAGCAGATTGGCCGGTGCCGTTGGTAACCCATGACGATCCTCTATTAAAAGACTTTGGGGGGTTCCAGAGAGAAATGGAAAAACTTTTTGCTCGCCATACCCAGGAACAGGCAGTAGACAATGAACTCTTGTCCCTCCGACAGGGGAATCAGGACTTGTTAACATATTTTGCTACCTTCAACAGACTGGTTGCCGAAGCTAGGTAAAAGAACCATTTCTAAATACATTTCGATGCCGCGCTCTCGCGCTAACATTCACCTGCAGGAATACTGCGTAGCATCGTAGTGAGGAGTCCAATGCTTCATCTGGCACCTCCAAAACCACATCTGCAAAGGAATAAACACAATAGTGAAAACTTTGGCAACAAAAGAACACTTAAGCAAAACTGATACCAAGAATCGGTTGGTACAAAGACTTACCTTCGGAGTCACAGCTGGTCTGGATTCCTCTACAGGCCTCAGGAGCAGTGACGCAACTAGATCCAGAGGAAAGCCTATGAGCATTAACGCGCCCCTGCATTCAGATGCAGGACGGAGAGTCCACCATTAAAACACCTAAGGTGAGGGAAGCGCTAGGAGGTTAAGGGAGGTGGGAGTCTTGCCTGTCCAACGCAGCAGGTTAATATCTCTGTTCAACATTCTAGGCAAATGCCCACTCGTGAAAGAAGTAGTGAGACAGAGAAAGACACGTGCAGACGTTCATCGCTCAGCTTTTTTGCGACGCCCCCGTGGAGACCAGCTGAGCATAACACTTAAACCTCTGATGGGTAATGACTGGAAACCACTTAAGATGCACAGATTACAGATTACACCTGCATGAAAAATACCAATGCTGGTAATGACGAGTGCCTGGTGTGGGTCATGTCCATATGTTTGTGGAAGGCCAATTGGTAACACAGCACCGTGAATAAAGTAGATGCAATGTGCCAATTGGCATAGGGCTGCACAGTTCATCTTGAAAACAAGACCATTCTTTTAATGTTAAGCTTAACCTGGGGATTCAGCGAAAGGCAAACAGACAATGGGCGGCAAAGTGTGCCACGGTGGCCAAGAAACTGATTCTTCACCACTGGAAAAGACAAACCTCTCTCAACCTGGAAGTCATAATGGAAGACACGCCAAAAGCAGCTGACAGCTTGTAAGAATGAATTGCTTCTCTCAGAACTGCTAGGAGGATTTTGTGCAGACCTGGACCTCTTTTCTTGAGCTTTTGAGTAATATGTCAGAGACACCATCCATTGACACCCCTTTGAGCATTTGCTTGGTCCTCATATGATGTTCTACCTCGTCTTATCACTCACTGCAACAATTCAGGTGGCCGGATGTGTTACTTACTTGGATGAGCCAGAAGGAGACACAGACTCTTCTTTCTCTTCACTTCAGCCCTTTACTTGTGTAACTGATGGGAGCTGACAAAGGGGTCAGTAGTTTCAACCATAGACTTTACTGAACATCAGCATGCTCCTCAGCATTTTCCCACACTCACGCTATGACCCCCTGATGGAACCTGATTGGTCACTTCCATCCCACATGACCGGATGAGTGAGAAATAGGCCCAATGCCTGTTCATCAGGGTGTTATTTCTTCATGGAATTACTGTGAGCTGGTTCGAGGGACAGAGACAACATCCATCGTCATTACCTGTCTGCCACATGGACCCATGGCCTCTATTTTATTTACCTTACATTACATTACAATGCTGCCCATTAATACCGGGTATTTGGGAAAATACCTGCACTGTGGGTCAATAAAAGCATGATACAGCATCTCACTGCTCCTAAACAGCCTTAGCTTCCTCCTAACCTTCCTCTATTTTCCCACGTCTCCTTCTGAACTCCTTCTTTTACTCTGCATGTATCCACCTCGCCTTGCTAAGCATAATGTTTGGTTACCCACCTACAAGCACTACATCTCGCGACCCCCCTCTTGCCCCTGTCTGTTTGTACTCCCCCCAACTACCTCCCTAGTCGTTTGCTCCACCCCTCTCCCACCACCACAGTAAGTGTCTGTAGCTGCCCGCTTAAGATCTGCTCCATGTTGATGCCCGTTGATTAAAACCTAAGTACTAGTATGCACTTGCCAGCGTCCAATATGTGACTGCCCCATGCTACTCTATGCTGACACCAACCATACACCCATGTGTAGTTTCTCTACTCTGTAATCTGTGCCGGGCACCATGTACTTTCCCATTGACCTTTACCACCCATATATGTGCTGTTGCCGCCTTGAAACTTTTGGGTGGCACCTATTATATGCATATACATTCTGACCATGCCACTGCCTTGTAGATGCCGCCATGCAACATGTGGCTGACACCATGCTCTTGCCCACTGATGCTGTCCTCGCAACTTTATGTAGCTGCCACTGTGCAAGATGTGGCTGGCACCATACACTTGCCCATCAATCTATGTAACCACTATTATGCACTTATTGGGATTGTTTGAAGCAACATGTTTGTATGACTTCTAATGCACTTATGTAACTAAGTAAGCCTTCTTAACAGCCTTCTTAACAGAGCCACAATGCCCGAGGGCAGTGGACGCTTTACAAATTCAAATAAATTAAAATAAAATAAATTATCCCTTCTCACTTCCTTTAAAGCACTAGCCCGATATCGTCAAACTTGAACCTCCTCTTCACATGCACTGTGACAGGTTTAGGGACTTGACCCTGTCAGGGGGATCAGGTTTCTCTCCTGGCCTTGCATAGGAGGCCTACCCAGGCATAAGCTAGAGCCAGCCATTACCCATTGACTCGCTAGGTAAGCCGGGAGGGCCCCATTCCCCGAAATCCCTATGTATGCCCTGTGTCTAGATATTATTACCATTTTCAATTGCACAAAGCCTTCCAACATATTTTCTGTCCAGAGTTATTTTTGTACTTTTTCAGGACTGCAAGAACCAGAATGCCTGGTGGCTACCTGAAGACATATCATAGCGAGGAATGAAACAACCAAACATCTGGATTCATCTGTGAAAGCACCTGCACTCAAGTAGACGTGCCTTACAAGCGTCACCAACCATGGCTAAAGCTGACAGCAGCACCGGACGACCACCATGCAGGACGGAATCAAGAGACTTCACGGAACTCCATGTGTGGGAGGGTAGAGGTGTTAAGAGGTTTTTTAAATGTTCCCCCATGTGATATCCAAACCATGTAAGAAAGAGTAGATGGAGATTGGGCCCCAGAGTCATGTAGAGAGCAGAACAAATGGAAGGGGGAGGGAAGGACAGGAACAGGAAATTGTTGATATAAACTAATACATGTTTATGTGAACGTGAAATGAAGATGTGAACGTAAAATTAAGTTGCAGAATACACTTTTTTGTTAAACTAAAAGATGATCATTAGCAGTGAGTTTGGGGAGCACAGATAGTGTAGTTATAAATAATAACTACACTATCACTGTTCCCCAAACTCACTGGCTCCTTCCTTTGCCTTATGCATTGTCGTCCATTAGCTCCTGAGATCATGTGGAGACCAATCAGGGAGCAAAGAATTCAGGCTTTACTTTATATGCTGTTGGAAGCTTGAGGTCAACCTTGGATTCAGCGTCTGTGAGGGGGCAGTAATGCGAGGTAGACAACTGCTTGTGTTTTTCTCAGAATTTAGCAGATTATTAAAAGCAAAAGGTGCAAATACATCCTTATTAAACCTCCTATAACAGGGAGTGCCCTACCAAGTCTAAATGCTAAGGGGATGATTCCTAGCATACACAAAACTGGTCCTCACACTAAACAACAGAAACACTCAAAGCAAATCATAAACAAATTAATACCAACAACCAAAGATGTGGATTACCTTCACCTGTCCTGGGTAAAACCCTTCCTCAGGATTGGTCAAAGTCAGTTTCTCCCAAATGTTGAAAAAAAAACAAGTAAAGTCTTGAACCAGTTCTTGTAAATTCCAAATTAAACAAATGTTCACCAAACAAAAATCCACTGGTAAGGTTGACAAGTTCCCCTTCCAATTCCAGCCAGGAAAACTGCACCAATGGTAATCCTGGATATTCTCTTTCAAAAGATTGGTTTGCCACAGTTCAAAGAATAAATGAACAGCTTCTTCTTCGACAAAATCCCAAGTATTTAGGACATTTGCAGTGTCTTTGATATAATTGTCTGGATGCTTCTTCTTAGGGTGTTGCTTTCCTCTTAACAACCACCCTTCTGCTACTATCACTGAGGGAACAGGATCCCTTGTTCGACAGTATACATCTACTTCAACTACCTTCAATGTAACATCCACTGACAATATTATACACAGCCACATTATGGTACTTCTGCTTCAACATCATACTTTATGACTGCTAAGCATTTTAAAGACAAGACTCATCGACCTCCACATGTAGGCAAGGCACTCTTCTTTCCTCTGCTACATGAAAAGGGCAGCCTCTTTGCCTCTTTTGTCTGTCTTACTGACACTGGTATAACCTCTCTTTGCTTCCAGGCAACCTTTCTCTCAGATTCAACAGTCCCTGCATTACAGATTGTTGACTGAATCTTCTCACAAGCACACAGCCCCCTTCCACAGTTTCATTCACACCTTGTTGGTTCCAGCAGCTACCCTGAAGCTGATTGCCACACATCCAGCTTCGGATAACAATGTCACACTTTTATCAGAGGACTCTGCACCCTAAACAATTTTTATAACCTCAGAATTCAGGTGAATAGATTTTAACACGCTGGTTTCGCTATAGAAAGTGTTTGCCTCTTGGCTTGGGATAATGCCCTTTCTTCTTGTCAGTTTGATAACTTCTACAATTACAAAATACTTGTTCTGTATGTTACAGTGTTCATTCTTTAAAAAAAATCAGATTTAGTGAAACGCGACCACTCTTTAAAGAGATCTTTAACTTTAAAGAACCATTAGTAATTGTATTCCCACATAGCAACATGGAGATTTTCTCTGGCTCCTGTCGGGGAATACAATTGTTCACACGCAACCTCTCTTTGGTGTAATACATCTTGCAATATAGGGAAGGTAGGAAAAAGGGAATGCCAACAGTTACTACTTCTCTTAGTGATTAATTCGCATTTTGGAAAAATATATAAACTTTAATAGAAGTAATTTTTAAGGTAGACATAATACATATATTAATACATATAAAATTCATTTTCAGACACTCTAAAATGCATACACAATCGAGGCATTGACAAAAATTATTTCAGACATGATAGTTCTAAAAAATTAGGAGCGTATGTTAATATAGCCGTTTGCATTTAACCTTTGCTGTGAGTCCTTAGTTTACGTGTGGTATTCGATCTTTCTAGATCTCTAAATATTTCAATGCAATCTACTTATACTTTTAGATTGCCAACTCAACATGTTTCAGTCCTCTCTAACAAGTGCTGGGACTTTCTTCAGGAGTAGTCATAGACATCAAAGTAGAGTGGTCAAGCAAATGGTCTGCGATCTTCCTTAGGTGAAGAGTCTTTGGTTAAAAAGAGAGGTGTTTGTTGTGGTAACTGTTGAAAAAACCGAAAACCAGAATCAGTATTGTATAGTATTCTGGTAACACAATTTAAGGTGTTTAGGAACGGGACAAGATAGATAAATTACCTTTCCGTTCTAGTGTAGAAACTCCCTTAGCAGGTAGAGAAAAATCCACATTAGTTGGGCAAGTTCTCTTTGGGAAATATGTATTCTTCCTTAGGTACCTGCAATGGGTAGAGTGAGGGAGTAGTTAGATCTGTTTTTCCTCCTTTAGTCGGGGCTAGACAAAGCCTTATACATAAAGCTTCATGTTGTTTTAGAAGCTTGTTAGAACTAGAGTGTTATGCCTTGTATTAAAAAAATAATAATAATGTGTAACGCCTACCTTTAAGGCGGTAGGTAGGGTACTTCGTTCTGATCTTTGCCAGTCGAGTGATTCCTCGTTGCTGGGAAACGAACCTTCTATTATTCAAAATTCGTGCCGGTATATGTTATGTGCGGCATCTAGAGGGCTTGGTAATCCACATTAGTTATGCCATTGTGTTAGGTGTCGGGATCCGGGAGTATGTTGTTAATATAGGACTATTTACCTTTTTAGCGAGGCAGGTGGACGCGTATGTGTCCTCTCTTGGCGGATTCCTTATTCTTAACACAAGGTTAGAGTCCTTCTGTAGGGTCGTGTTAGTGGAGCCGAAAGACGCCTATTGATGCCGGAAGAACGCCTGTGTCGGCTGCCATATTGGGTGTATAAATGAGGAGATGCCTGATTTTCTGTGTTGTCCTTCTTTTGTGATGTCAACACATTCTTAGAGGATTGAGTTGTTTAAAATTAGAATGAAAGGCTTCTATCCTATAGTATTCTACTGACATTGAAATTCATTATTGTGAAAAAGCATTTACTGCCCTGAAGAAATTAAATTTTTCTTCGTAGTGCAGTTTTTTCACGGATTCTTCAAATTAAAAATGTTTTAAATTTTGCAACATCTTGCAACAATGTGTAAAAGCCAGCTTTTGTGTTTGTGAGTGGTTTGAAAAGCATTCCCCTTCTCAACTGGAGACACACCACCACTCTGGTAACGTTAAACAGTTCAACAATAGACAAGTAAAAGGTTATCTTTGTACGCAAGCACTTCGTCTTGTACTGGAAGTGCACGTGATACATTTCCATTGTCAGCAAGACTTCTTCACAACGACCAACTTCTACTTGCTCCCACTCTTATGCAAGTTAAATTAGTTTAGGTAACAGCTACCAGCAAAGTTTTCAGTGTGAACCTGAACATGGAGCTTCACTCACCGTCTCCAGGAATACTGCAGTTGCGGGCTGCTTTCACTTCCTGACTTCTTCTCTTCTGCTAGTACATTTGGCTCACTTGCGACCCACACCCCTCTGCAGCACTGGGGTCTGTGGTCCGGCATTGCCCTCGGGGGAATCTCCTTTACTCTATGTACCTCGGCTTGCTGCTTTAAACGGGCCTCCGTTGTAGCTCAATCACAGCTCTGCAATGACAGCCGCTAGGCACACCTGGGAAGACCTTCATCTTCAGCACGTCTCTGTCAGTGCAGCCACGGCAAAGCAGGGTTTGTGTACACAGGACTCCCTCAGAACATGCAGGTGATATCTACTTTCCTCATGTCCCGGTGATCACACTTCCTCATGGACTGCCAGCATTCTGCTCTTCTCCTTCTGCTACTACTGACAGCCTTCCAGCTCCTGCTCCATCTATCTTCCCCCTCCTAATGAAACCTTCTATGACTCTTAGGTAGGGCAATTGAGTTCAGGTGCAGGCCCTAAATGTTAATTGTCTGACCCTGGCAAGATCTGTTAGGCCCAATTGCCACCCACCAGTGCGAGCGTGATGGGCCAGAAGCGCCATGAGTGAAACGTGGTGCAAAAGGAACAACAGCAGTGCCTGTTAGCTCAAAAAGCTCTTTGAAATCACCTTTGTTTCTCTGAATGCAAGCTCAAAATGCCTATTTCATACATTACAAGATATACAAAAATCTTACTGAACACCAGCAGACCGTTATTAGCTCTGAAGTCCCTTAGCGGGTCCCTTCCCTAATGCCTGGTAAAACCAGGCGTTAGGGGAGGGACCCGCTAAGGGACCTCGTAGTAGGGCGGTAAGGGATTACCGGTGCCCTTACCGGTGCCGGTAATGCCTTACCGCCTACCGTGTAATGAGGCCCATTATATATAATTAAGCCTTCCTGGGCTCAGGCCAGTTGTTACTTGTAATGAATTATGTTTGTACACAAATGGTTAACTGTGTGGTGATGGAATGACCTACCACGGACGAATCCCAAGAAGGGGTATGCTATGAATACAATCTGAAGATGGTAGTTAAGATAACAAGTGGTCAATGAGAATGAAATATTTGGAGAAAGATGATATTTCTTTGTATATGTTTTGTCCAATCACATGTGGAAGGTGGTGTGTAATAAAATATATGGGATGGTTTTAACTGTATATAATGTGTCAATTTATGTGGTTTGGTGAGACTTGGGTTAGTTTGACTCAAAAGTGTCATCTAGCTCCTCCCAGGACGATTGTACAATAGACTTGCTTTACATACAAATGTGCACTCATTCCTTAAGTGGTGGGCCTGCTTGTGTTAGGGTGATTGGTGCCCATCCATACATTTGGCAACCACAAAGGGACCTCAGGCTTTCCAAGACGTTGGGGTTCTCATGTCAGCACAACTCAGCTGCAGCACCTCTCTGCGGGGACCAGTCTTCCATTCACACTGAAAAAGAGAGGCTTGTCTGTTTCCCAGAGGCGTGGTACCATGGTCCAACTGTACAGGATTACTTGACGCAGCCCCACGATGGAGCGCTTCGGCTTCATGTGAGTACCCTTTTGGGGCATAAAGCAAGAGGGGAATTATGGGTAAAAGTGGGTTGTTTCTTTGATTTAAGGGGTTTGGTAACAGCAGAATTGGCATTTTTGTGGATTTAGTCAAGGTTAGCGGGATTGAAAGCGTGAATGCTTTGAAGGAGTGAATTAACTGTTTTACGTTGGAAGTCCTTTGTATATATTTTTACCTAGTTTGTTATTTTAGAGGTCTGAGGTGATAGCCCACCCTTGTGAGGATTGTCCTGATACCCCTCAGTTTGCTTGTCTGGTTGGCTGGAGCCCCCAACTAGGGGTGCGGTGACATCTTATTGTAAGTCCACCCATAGGTACCTTCCTGAGCTATACCCTTGGGACCCTTCATTTTGTAGTGACTGCTTTTCTTGGTTAGTTGAAGTAGTGAAGGGAAACCTCCTGTTGTCAGGAAACAACTTTATTGCAGTAGAGAAGACTATACTTTTGATGAAGAGAGACTCAGAGCAGCAGTGTTGTAGTGAAAAGCATTGTGCTACTTCTATGCTCGAGTGAAGGAGACATCTCAGAAATTATGGCCAGCTTGTGTTTTTTGATAAGATGCTGTCTTTTGTGTAAGAGTCAGAGGTAGAATTAAAGTAAGTAGCTGAACAAGGGGATTGCAGTGAAAACAAGTACGGTGAGTGATCGTGGGTAACAACCAAGAAACTGGGGAGTAGAAAGAAGGGGTTTCTTTGGGGAAAAATGGGAAAAATGTTGTACCTCAGGTTCAGTGTTGGCATTATTTTTGGTGAAATTGTTTTGGGTAAATTAGGTTGGAGTATGGAGACTCATTATGTCAGTTACTTTCTGGCTATAAGGCAAAGATTTTAAAGTACCATAGGCAATGGCTGCCGGAAACTAAGGGTAAAATGCTCCATTCTTGCCCTATCAAAGGGACTTATGATACAGGGATATTAGAGAACAGGCATACTTGTTTAGAGATGTGGAGGATGTATGAAAAAGACAGAAAGGACCATAGAGGCCTTAAACTTGTGGAGAAGGTTCCGAAAAAGGAGGGTTCAGGAATTACTTCTGCCCCGCCCCCATATGGGTGCTATCCGTTATCGCCCACAGAGGGGTACACAGATACTGAGTGTGAACCTGCATTTTCCCCAGCGGCCAAACAAGTGGTTGCGAGATGGACACAGGTAATGCCTCCATCAGCTACAATGCCTATGAGGGGATATGGTGGAAAGTGGAAGGGTAACTCCTTCAATGGTTAGGGCTGCAGAAATGTTGAGAATGGAGAGTGGACATTGAATGATTCCCCTAACTGTCAGGTTACTGGAGAGAGTGAGGCAGGCAGAAACAATAGTGGCTGAAGGAATGAGCATGAGGGAGAAGGAAGAGATTACACCTTTTCCTGCTAGAATGTAGGATAGGATGCAAGGTTGTACGTGGGTATAAATCAGTTTCTATTGCTCCAGAAGGGTCTGGAAAGGCATATTATGTCCCATGGTGACACATAGACTGGAAAAATGTTATGAAGACACTCACTTCCTTCACCGCAGGGGCAGGGAAATAGATTTATGCAGTAGTGGAACACACTGCTGGTATCATGTTGGCCATGGGGGACACGAAAAGCGTACTCACGGCTCTGATGGGGGAGCGGTTAGACAAGGTTTGAAGGAGAGCAGGGTATCTGGGAGTTCAACTGGACACAAATGCCCATGATGGACCAGCTTTTAATAATTGCAGGGTGCAGGTATGGGGAACACTGCAGATTATGTATAGCGATACACTGGATATACATTCTTATCCAGCCAAAACAATGAAATTAGATGATGATCCAGCTGCACACATCCAGTTCATTCAGGAGAGGTGATGGCAGAGACCAAGAAGCATGGGCTAAAAATGTGGTGATTATTTTACCACATGCTATAGAAGGGACTATCCAAGGAAGTTCAGCACAATTTAGATAAGGTGGTAGGGATAGAGGCCAGGAGTTAGCTGGAAATGCAGGCACCATTGTGCATTTTTGGAAAAGCAGAAGAGAAAAGGAAAATTAGAGTATAGAAGTGGCACTGAAATTAGAGGCCAGTCTTGGACAGAAAAGGTGTGCGCCATTCCCTGCCTTCCTCATCTCTGTCTGAGAGAACAACCCTGTTCTTCTTGATCACTACTGCCTCTAAGAGAATCGTAACTATGGTGCCTGGCATTACTTCTGGTGGCACAACAGGCAGAAACACAAACTCAATCAGTACCCACTATATCTGATTTCTGATTCCCGGGACCCAACTCAACCAAACCATTACCCCATAAAGAAATAAAGTTGACTGTACAGGTACTCCCCACCCCTCTTATCATGCTGTGACTACAGTATGCATGGAAATGCGCTGTTTCCCTTACCGGATACAAACCTGGAGTCATACGAATGCCCATGATGGACCAGCTTTTAATAATTGCAGGGTGCAGGTATGGGGAACACTGCAGATTATGTATAGCGATACACTGGATATACATTCTTATCTAGCCAAAACAATGACATTAGATGATAGTACCCATGTCTAGAGAGGCATGACAAAGGGATTTACAAGACCTTTATGGCGTTGTTGAAGCAAGGCATAATACAACCTTCTGTGTCCCCATGTATCACGGTCAACTACCCTGTAAAGAAAGCGTGGGGGACCATTTGGAGGATAGTCCAGGATTTGCACCCGCTCAATATTATTGTTGAGGCATAATTTCCACATATCCTAACACCATTCTCTGTGATGTCCCTACTGGATTGACCCACTTCACAGTGATTGATTTAAATAATGCATTTTCTTGGTACCCTTGACCCCGATTCTCAGTACCTTATGGCGTTTACATATCGTGCACAGCGATTTGAGCACAAGAGGTTGCCTCAGAGGTACTGTGAATCTCTGAATGTTTTGAACAGGGTGGTTCAAATGGATCTGGAGAATTTGCATGTGTTCAGTACAGTATTACACAATGTGGACAATTTGCTAGTCTGTAATACTTCAGAAGAGCAGTGTAGAGGAGATTCAATAGCGCTCCTCACCCTGCCTGCTGAGAAGTGGTACAAAGTGGACAAAGAAAAATTGCAGTACTGCCAGACAGAGGTTGAACATTTTGGGCTAGTGATATCGCCTGGAGAAAGGGAGATAATGTCAGAGAGAGCCAGTGCAGTACACAATACGCCTCAGCCAGTCACAGTAAAACAAATGCAGCAGTTTTTGGGGTTATGTAACTATTGTAGATCATGGATATTTGACTACTCTAGTTACGTAAGGCCCTTTTTGCAGAGACTTAAGTACAGAAGGTGAAGGGTCTGATAGAATGGTCTAAAGAAATGGTGTCTTGCTTTCAGAAACTCAAGGCTGTGATCACCAATGCTCTGGTCTTGGCGAACCCGAATTTCAAGAAACCATTTTATTTATTTTCTCACTTGAATGAGTAGGTGCTGACAGCATTCCTGATCTAGCAAACATCGCTAGGCCACAAACCTTTAGCATATTATTGCAGAATTCTAGACCCATAAAAAAAACAATTTCAGAGTCTGATTTGGTTGCGCCAAATATTAGATTTTATTCAAAGTAATATTTGTGTTGTGATTTAGTATTAAATATGGTTTGTCTAGTTTTTATGTGACCTCTCATTGTTCATTTGAATTTTGCAAGTTCTGTTGTTATATTGAATTGTGTGCATTCAATAGATCTCGATATGCAAATTCTTGCTCCACTTATTTGAGAGTTCTTCCCTTATATTGGCTTTAGTTTGTCACTTTGAATGAGACTTCCAACTTAACCAAGTTCTGTAGTAGTATTGTATTACGTTCATTCAATAGAACTATATTGATTTAATTCTGCTAAGTTTCCACTTGGTTTGGAGTTCATTCCTTGTAACTGATTCTTTTACGTTGAATGTTCTTCATTCAAACAATAACATAATGGTTGAGTGTTTCTAATCCTCATTACTAGATTTTTAAATGCTTGCTCCTCTTGTTTCTTGCTGCTTTCATAGCATTAATATTTGTGTGCTTGCTCCTCTACATGTGTTTTCCCTTCTCTTTATTTGACGGTTCATCAGGAGGTGCTTGATATTTCATACTGTTATTTTTGAACCTGAAATATATCATGTGATTACATATATGGGTTGTGCCTTTTATGTAATATTAAATCACAAAAAAAATATTACTTTGAATAAAATCTAATATTTGGCGCAACCAAATCAGACTCTGAAATAGTTTTTTTACTAGTTTTCACAGCCCTGGCCTCAGGACAACAGATTACGATATTGCAGCCAAATTATTTACACCAACGATTCAACAAAGCATTTTTGTTCTTAAGCGACTCACCAATTGCTGTTTAAGAATGGAACAATCTAAATATTTAGAATTCTAGACCCATGTGAGCATGCTTTAGCGGTAGCAGCTTTAGCAATTCCAAAGTCTTCAACCATTCCTATGGGATTCCCAGTGGCATTGCACATGGAGCATGCAGTCTTTGTGACCTTGGAAAAGTCCAAGTCGACTTTGATGACCCAAAGAGTTTTGGGATGTGAGGTCATTCTATCAAATGCATCGATACATCCCATGCAGCGTCACCTAATCAATCCTGCAACTATTGTAGCCAAGCCAGTGAAACCTGAAGACATTGTTCATGATTGTGCCACTCATGAAGGAGAAGAGGAAGTGAGAAGGAATGTTAAAGAGGATGGCTTGGAGGGAGGAGATGTACTTTCTGCCAATGGGTCTTCAATAATTAATCAGGACACTGGTAAGAGGCATACAGGTGCAACCCTTGTGGGTGGGGAATACCAGGTCAGACTGAAGAGATGGTTGCCTTCATTACTCAGTGCAAGCAGCGGAAATAGGGGCACTTATAGAGGTGCTAGAAATGAGTAAGGGGAAGCCATTCACCATTTATTCTGACTCTGCATATGTCACCTTCACTGTGCATTCAGGGTTGCCAAGGAGGCAGAGAAGAGGGTTTAGGAGATCTGACGGGACCCTGTCAAGCATGCTGCGCTGCTTTCCAGACTAATCAAAGTAGTAACCCTGTCCGCAGGGGTAGGCATAGTTAATTCAGTGAACACACTATTCCTACTAACTTAATAGCCCTTGTGAATGATGCCGCAGATAAGGTGGTGAAAGAAGCGGCGTACTTACCATTTAAAGATTCACAGAAAATGTAAACCGTGTCCCAGCAAGTATGGTTGCCAGCCCCATCCACTGCAGTTCCAGTGCTCCAAATCATAGAAATACAAGGAAAAGCACCCGGAGAAGAACAGGAGCTCTGGAAAAAGAAAGGATGTGTTCTCTCACCCACAGATTTGCTGTGGAGACAGGAGTTGACAGGGAATTAGTCCCTTAGTACATCTTGAAGCTAAGTCTACAGCAAGATTTCTGGTGAGAGAGGTATTTCCATGGTGGGGATTTTGTGAGGTCTTGAATCTGACACTGGAATCCACTTTTTAATGCCTTGTTTGCAGAAATTACTTCACTTTTGGAAATCAAGCAAAAGTTGTGCTCAATGTTCCACCCAGAGTCCAATGGGATCATGGAAAGGTTAAACAGGATAATTAAGACCCAGTTGGCCAAAATATGCCACAATTTAAGAAAGCCATGGTCTTACTGCTTACCATTAGCACTGTTCTATTTGAGAAATCAGCTAGGGAAAGAGCACCAACTCAGTCCTCAGGATATCGTGGTGGGGCATAGGCTACACTATATTTCACCTGCAAGCACTGCATCAAATGCATACATGACTGCAGTGTCCCTAAGAGAGGAGTTTATGGAGTACCCTAGGGTTTTAACCAAAAGTATCAAGATTATATCTTCACAGGTTGTGTCTTCTCATCAACAGTATACAGGAGAAAGCGGCAAAGAAACAGATGATCAGCACAAGCCACAAGTGCTCCCAGGAGACAAGACCAGATTTACATCCGGATCTTTGTACACCATTGGAATGAGCAGTGTTTCCCTGGGCTGCACCGGGTTATTTACGCTATTCCGACTGCTGTGGAGGTGGAGGGCAATAAGAGCTGGATCCATGTCAGCATTACATGAAGGGATAGCGATACCCCTCCATTGGAACAGGAGCAGGCTCAAAGTTAAATATGCCCTAAGGGTCTGCCATTCATTCCAGTGGAAGGGGGGTGCAAATGGAAATCTGGGATTTGAAGCTCTTTGTTCAGAAAGGGAAGAAAATATTCTAATTCATAATGTATATAAGGATGAGTGTTCATATGCTCCTTCTGTTTCTTGTGTCATCATGTTCAAAGATGGCAACAAGTGTAAATGTAAAGGTTTAAATGAATCTAGTTTTACAGAATCTGAGAATGTATTGCTAAGGTTAAGAAGAAATATTGATGTTGATTTATTGAGCAATGAGAATGATGAAATAGACCCCACAGTAGATGCACATGGTTTTGCAACAGATAATGTGTGGTACAGCCACATGAGGAAAGTTGGGAGAGAGATATCTGTAGGATTTTGCTGCATTTGATTTCTCATCACCCACGCTTCTGGTGTCCCTAGTGTGTATATCCAGAGTGAAGTAGTGTCTGGTGCATCTAGCATTCTGCAGGGTCCGAGGGCAGTTTAAAGAGCAAATCAGTCACAGCATCTGTTTTACCTATCGATGAAGAATGTTCAGCCACACATTGTAAATAGCAGAAGAATGTCTGGTGTACATAAAGAGCCTAATTGAGTTTAGAATGTGGAAATCTGTGGCAAAGTTACCTGCAGCATCTTTCATGGCTCAATGAGCCAGACAAAACCTGTTGAGATTTTTCTCTGTGTTTTAAAGATGATGGCACAGTGCCTGTTGGTACAAATGGGAACTGCAGCCATGCTCTTCGCATTGCCGATCTTGCTTGAGGTACAGCTGCCCTTTTGGATGTTTTTGGACATGTGGATCGTATGCCTATATGCAGCTGCCTCCAGCCTGGCGAGGTGTGTGCATTTCACCACACTCCACATGCCAATATTTGTTATCCCAAAGAACAGTTGGTCCTGGCCTGCTGACTGCCCAAAGTCACATCTATGCCGCCTGTGTGCCCGTGCCCCTTGCATCTCCTGCATCATCACATATAGACAAATCAATGACTTTATTAGACAACGGGACGCAGGAACTATTGCAACAGACTAAGGATTCCAACTACCTTTCAGCGGCATGATTGAAGGATTTAATGGACATTCCTGAGCAGTACTGACTATTTCTTCACACAGCAATGTTCTTTTTCTCTCTCCTTGCACCTGGCATCCAAACTGCGCCAAATGCCAAGTGGCTTGCAGTGACTAGGTATGAACTCCTGGTGTTTGTTAATTCATCTGAATCAGCGTGCAGTGCCATCAAAGAAGAGCTGTGGGCCCTGAGGCTCATAAATTTACAAAATCAGTACATCTTTGACATCCTAACAGCCATGGAGAGGGGGTTGTGTTAGAAGATAGGGATCACATACTTTATGTTTGCAACCTCCAATGATTTGGAAAACGGGACCTTGACTCAGATTATCACTGCATTGCATGCATTCAGAGTGATTATGGAAAATTAGGCAGGAATTACAAATGATTCATGGTTAGATGCCCTTTTCTGTTGGGTGCCGACTTGCATGAGCGTTGCTGCAAATATTCTGCTGCCTATTGTTTTCTTTTTTTCTTAATATCTTTTGTTCCTGCCAACTGCTATTACAATTTTGTTCTGCCCAGGTACCAAAAGCAGCAGTGATGATGACTGTGACCCTGTCCAAAGATAGAATAGTAGATTGCAAAAATAGTAGGGGGATGAGTTGGGTTTGTTCAGCGGAGGAGAATGCCCATTTTGGGACTGGTATGAAGGATGATTGAAGAGTTGTTCCCCAAGAAGATGATTATGATTTGTTAGTTAAAGTACAAACTAAATGAGGGAATGTTGGGGTGGTCAGGAAAAGTCCCTGTGATGAATGTTGTGAGTACCATATTTGGGACTTGTGGTGCGGTGAACTGGTCGGGATGTTGCAATTTCATATGTATCCAGTGTTGTTAAATGTGAATGGGATATGTTACTTGAGTGTTACTTTTTGTTTAAGTTGATACATATTAGATTTGCACTTGCTTAGAAAGATAAAATGCTAAAAATGCCAAATAAAATATAAATGCAATTCAAACATGGTGTGACCAGAAGCAGGCAACAAGGAGTTTCATAATGTGCATGCAAGGAAGGGGGGCCTGCCCTGAAGAACCCACTGTAAAGGAAAGATTACATGTATTAAACATGCATGCACACTGAGTAACATACAAAGGGAATGTATAGATCCGCCTTTAGTGAGCTTTCATTAAATAATTTAGACTTTGCAGCCTTTGCAGTTCGTGCAGTGAATTCCAGGTACCTGAGAACATATAGTTCTGCAGGATTGAGGGCTGGGGAGGAACAATGATTAACCAAGCAGATGGTCATCTGTTAAACAGGACACAGTCTTTATGGCTTGGTAGTGCCGCAGGAGACAGATGTAAACTCTTTAAGTGCATTGAGGTTTTACAGATTAGTTTTGACCATCAAAAAACATACGCTCAAGGATAAAGTGATTGATACCCAGGAGTTTCTGTTGTATTCTCAGATGTGCTGTGCATGCTGAAATGGTAGTCATTTAGATCAGAATTTTCTGGGACACCAGTAAAGTTAGGGTGGATGAGATAGTTAACGCCCGTTCAAAGGGATTACAATTCTAACATTCTTAATAGTTTTACTTTCTACAACTCTCTGGACAAGTCTCTTCTTCTACTCCATCTTACAACTCTTCCACTATCTAATATATATCTCTCTACAAGTCTCCTCAGTAATTTCTCTCTCCTACATTTCATGGTGCTGAAGAGGGAAAATCGAGACCAAACCCATGCCCCCTCACCCCAAGCGCATATATAGAAGAACAGCAGGAAGAACAAGGAGCACACTTATCATTTGAACCAGGCCCCAGCGCACCCATGGGTGACAAATATGCTGAAACACACCCACTTCACCAACAGTGCAACTTCCATGCTACATTAGAATCAATGCTGCAATATCAGAATCTACAAACATAAAAATCCCTGTTTAAAGGCTTGCAAATGCCTATATGAATTAACATGGTCTAAATGCACAGTGTAAAGCCATGTTTCAGGAAAATTACAGCCAAGTTCATTTCCCTCACTGAACACTGGCTGCAGAAGCCTTCAGCAAAACATCCGACCTGCCAAGGCCGCACATTCAAGATAAGATTGCTTTCTGCAGACAGACATTTTTTTAATTATCCACAAATGCGAATAAATCACGGCAACCCAGTGTGCTTTTTTTTCTTTCCGGGAAAGAGAGACATTTTCTCAAGGACTCGCACAACATTTGAAACATAAATTGTAACAAGAATGGCGCAGCCCAGCCAATCTGCGCCCAAAGCCCAGGTGCGAACTGCTTGTTCAGCTAAAAAGTTATGGTAACAAGGTCATATTGCAACAAGGTAGAATTAGGTAATGGGGGCTGGCACAGCTAAATCAACCCACTGACGCAGAAAGGCTAACACCCAATTGTCAAGTTCTCTCTAAGGGCTACATAGGTAACCTATCACTTAGCAGCCAATAGCAGGAGGAGATAGGTTTCTGGGAGCTGATCCAATTCTGTGAGGTCAGCCTGCAGTGTGATTACAAAAGCTGGCTTGCAAGCCAGCCCCGGGGGAGACGGCGCCTGAACTCGCGATGTGCACGATGCTCTGTGTTTTTTTTCTTTTTTGCTGCCTAGAAATAAATGCAGTTTGGAACATGCTGCTGCCTGCTTGGGACTCTGTTGCATTTCTGGGGGCCATATGGGAGGTGTTGGGGTCTCCCATAGATGGTGAGGGTATGGCTGCTGGCCCCCACTGCCCTGGTGGGGGTCCAGCTTCTCCCCAACAGTGCCTACAATTGTTCCTCTCTCAATGGCCTCCCTTACTCCAAGGCACCTCAGTTAGCTTGCTCCCTCTGTCCCTTTGTATATACAATACTCCCTCTCTTGTTGGTCTCTCTCATTACAAGCTTCTTCAAGGATTTCTTTCTCCTGTGTCACCTTCTTTAGATTTCCATTATCCTCTTACCTCTATTGCTACCCACAATACAGTGTAATCCCACTCCATGGCCTATTGTCTTCCCTCATGTCTCTTGCTTTCCAAAGTGGTACCCTTCTTATTTTATCACCAAGCCAAATCGTTCCTTCACTCTAAACATCCCAAAGCTCTCCCCTGATCCACAATCTCTCGTACTTCCCCAATGGGACCCCGTGTCTCTCTCCCCAATATGGAGCCCTTCACATTCTGTTCCCAAATGTTTGAACACTTCTGCTTCACACTGCCGCTACTCCTTTCTCTATATCTCTACTTCCCTTTCTGAGAGGATAAATACTGTCTCACTCGTCTACACTTCTCTGGACTCACTACACATTTAATGACCCAAAACTTCAACGATAAAAACAATCCAAAATATGCAAATAATTGATGCACCGTTTGCAGGGAAAGCAGAGTTGTATTACATGCAAAAAGTATCAGATGGTCCAGTAGAACCGAACTAGCACGGAGCTCGACCCACCCAAAGGATTTACATCGTTTATAGCGGAAAACTGCAAATTAACAAAAATATGGTTAATAAAGATTACAACATGATCCTGCACTCCTCATTGGCCAACACTATATACAATTCTATTTATCCCTGATAGTCCATTAGCCTATTGGTCACAGATTATTTAAAACACATTCCCCATAACATGTCATCTGTTACATTGTCATTTTGTAACATAGGAGTTCATTGACTACCAAGTAATTTGTTAGCTTAATACATGTTTCTAATGAGTCAAATATTCTTCACCATCACTTGATTTGCACCCCTCTGTCGGAGCCTAATCAAAGTGTAAATAGTGAGGCCAACTCTGCTTTGATAATATCAGGGGCGTCCTCATGATACCAGATACTGTGGCCCACACAAACAGCTCCCTGCCCTTGTAGATAAATGTATTGTTATCACCTCTGCTCCTCACGTCCCAAATCATGGTACAACCCTAGCACGTCTCTCTGGGAACCCAAGTGCCCATGAATAATGTGATCTGGGTACCACTCTTTCTTTTTTATTTCACATATTTAGTGATCCCTAGAGTTCAGCAGTGAGGGTAGTAGTGTTCTAAATCTTCACCTGGCTCTTGGCATCTTAGAACCCCATGTCCTGTTCACATGAATTCAACATTCAAAAGGTGTATCCCTACCCTTCCTCCCTGGACCTAACATTCCTTTCCCAGCTCCTCCAAGCTATGCAGCTGGACTCAATTAATTGTTATCACTACAGTTTAGCTGCCTTTCACCTTGACAGCACAACTTCTCTATGGGGGAAGGAATGGGGACTTGTCTCTAAGGACCAACTGGACAGAGCCAACATAGCAGAACTCCTTCTTCCATAGCCCCCGGACATCACCTTTACTACAGCACTTCTCTGACCCCATCTCACATGCCTACCTCTGTCAGCTACCTACTTGCACATCTCTCAAAACATAGCATTGTACACTACTGCTAAATGCAAAACACAGCACTCTATCTGTAACCCTGAATCCACTACATGAATACATTGTTGCTCTTTCTGTGTGGCTATATGTTGCTTCTAAAATGTGTCAAAGGTAACCAGAAATGGATGCATGCACTTTCTGCCACGTCCAATGAAAACTGTTAGCTCTAGGCCGTCTGCTAATATGTTTTGCGCATTCTAAATCTCTACGCCTGCCTGGGAGGTTGTACTTGCATCCCAACACACACCAGGGCGTGGTACTTCCACCACTCCTGATGTGTTTTCTTTTTTTCTATGGCATCTTCTTTTTTTTTTTCTTTTTTTTTTTTTATTTGTATGAATCAAAAAAAATAAAAAGATTGATTTTTACAAAGAGCTTGTCACTGTCCACGTCTGTTAAATGTCTTTTTGTTGATTTTGTTTACATGAGAAGCAAAGTTGCTAGGGTTTTCAGCCTTCTACGGCCTCTTCAAACTGGTATTAGTGAGTCGAAGATATGATTAATCATGATCTCTATTAACTCGCAGCTGCTACCTCTAGGTTTCGCGAAGTTGAGAGGGCAAACGTTGCGTCCTGACTTTCTGCTGTCATTTCTGGAGAGGTCAAAGTGTCCAGTTTTGCCATGATTTGGTGAACTATTTGCGTGGTAGTCGTTAGCCAGGTCAGTCTATCTCCACTAGTCATTCTTGACCACCAACAAAGTTCACTGTCTAAAGAAGGGTCCAATGAGAAGTGTCGCATGTAGGCGGTCCTGATTGGTTTGGTTTCTGGGCACCCCAGTAGGAGATGTCGAACTGTCTCTTTTTCGTTTGTATTGTGACATAATCTGCAGTGTGATAGAGTTGACATACCGCTAATGGCTCTAATTTCATTTGTAGGCAACAAATTCAATCTCACTCTTAGAATACAGTTTCTTGCTTTTCTATTGGGAAATTGTTTGATGTATCCCTGTAATTCATTCAGTTTCTTTGTATTCAGTGGCAAGTGTTGAGTTAGCTTGTTTTCTGAAGCTTTTGCCAACATCTTAATCCAGTCTAGCTCTTTAGTTTTTTTCAGAATTTTTCCCGGATTTGTGATCAAGTCATTCTCGTCACATTCAATTTCTTTTAGCAGTCTTGAGATGTAGGTCTTCCAGGATTGTAGAATTTTGTTAGACTCGGCTGCTAGTTCGATTTTTATCAGTCTGTATAGCAGTGGACTTTCAGGAAGTAAGATTTTTCTGTAAAGCCTTAGTGAATTACAGTTCAACGTCCCTTGCAGGGACAGAAGACTCAGTTCCCTCCGAATTGATGCTACCAGTGTAGACGTAGGAAGGCCGAGAACAGTTCGCTAGTAATAGGCTTCAAGTTTTGGCCAAATTTCACGCGGGAGCAATATCATTGCTTCAGTACCGTAGGTTAGAGCAGGAACCACCATCATTTTGTAAAAATCAATTGCCGGGATCGTAGAAAAGTGACCCAGCTTATGATCGATAGCTTTTCCTTGTGAGGCAAGTTTCCTGGTTTTTGTTCTCAGATGATCTTGCATGGCTGTTTCTTTTTTGGTGTTGTCCAGCACAATACCCAGGTACTTGAAGTTTTGAACTTTTTCGATCTCCTCTGATTGAAAAAACCACTTTAGTTTTTCAGTTTTCTTCATTGATTTTCCCAAGGTAAGTATTTTTGTTTTGGTTTTGTTTACTTCCAGGTTATTTGCTGTAGAATACTCGTACAGGTTGTCCAGTTGACGCTGTAGACCTATAGGTGTTTGATCGATCAGTATAAGGTCATCGGCGTAGAAAATTCTGCTAATGGTGTGTTGACCCACTCGGGGTGGGAAGGCTCTCACAGAGGCTTCTGAAATTTGAAAATCACCGAGGTAGGCCAAAAAGAGGGAGGGAGCCAAGGGGCATCCCTGTTTGACACCTCTTTGGGTTGCTATTGGTTTTGATAGCAGGCCTTGGTAGTTCAGTTTAAAACGGACTGTCGTGTTCACATATAGTGCTTTAATGGGGTTCAGTATGGACTCAGGGCAAGACCAGGTTTTCAGTTTCCTCCAAAGCGCAGACCTGTCGACTCTGTCAAATGCTTGGGAAAAGTCTATGAAGGCCAGATGTAACCTAGGCCCTCCTTCGAGCATTTTGATTTTCAGTATACTTATCAGAAGAATATTGGCTGTAGTTCCCAAGTTCTTTTTAAATCCAGATTGAAATGGATCATTACATGCGGCGTTCAAGGCCCATTGTTGGAATCTTTTCAGTAGCAAGGCGCCGAATAGCTTTCCTATTGGATCAAGGAGCGCTATGGGGCGATAGTTCACTGGATCGTTGATGTCTCCCTTCTTGTATATGAGTACAATTGTGGTTGTGGTCCAAGAAGCAGGAATTGATTTTGATTCCGCACATCTTGAGAAGACTTGACAGATAAAAGAGGACCAAGCTTCTGGGTTGGATTTCAGGTCTATATTTGTAATACCTTCGGGGCCAGGAGCCCTTGAATCTTTCAGGTTGATGATTAGGTTGAAAATTTCTTCTTGATCACTGATTTTTACCCAGGGTAGTTCTTGACTCTCTAGTGTAGCAGGTTTCTGGCCCCAAGGTAGACCAAAAGTTTTCTTTATGTATTTGTCCCAAGTTGCTTCTCCAATAGCGTTTTCAATGCTTGCACTACTGGTAGATGATTTGGAGTTTATTAATGTCCAGAAATCTTTCGAATTTTTTGTGCAGATGGCTCTCAAAATAGCTTCGGAGTCTTGTTGATATAGAGTTCTGCAATGAGATTTTAGCCAGGAGCGGTAAGTGGACTTCACTTTCCTTTTCTCCCTCTTTGCTTGGTTAACTTCAAGTTTTCCGGCAATTCTAATTGCTTTGCGGTATTCTCTTTGTTTTTCCACTAGCCGTATGTCATACGAATGCTTTGATTCTAGGGGGAGAGATCTCGTAGTACCAGGCTTCCTATATGTTGTTAACAAGGGGCCGTAATCGGTCTCAAACTCCAGGTTACTTGTTTTGGCCTTACTGTACTTATTGGATAGTTCTATAATATATTTCACTGTAAGGCGTAATCTGTTTCCCTGAGGATTTAGTTGCACCTGGTAGTTCAACGATTCAACTGGTTTGTTGGAGCTTTGCCACGTTGTAATTAGAGGGTTGTGATCACTTGCCGTTGTTTGTTTCACCTTGAAGTCTAAGATCAAGTTCAAGAAAGGGCGTGATACAAATATGTGGTGAATTGATGACTCGGACACCCCATTTGACCAGGTCGGTGGACGTGACTTGTCTGGAAAGACTGTGGGCCTCATTACACGGATGGCGGTAGGGATTTACCGGTACCGGTAAAATACCGGTACCGGTAAATCCCTACCGCCTTACTACGAGGTCCCTTAGCGGGTTGGTGCTTCAACGCCTGCTTTTTGCAGGCGTTAAAAACCAACCCGCTAAGGGACCTCGGAGCTAATTACGGCACCGCAAAATTGCGGTGCCGTAATTAGCACCTTCCCCATTCCCATAGAGCCCTATGGGGCAGAAATGGGAATGGGGAAGGGCAATGGCGGAAGGGGAATTTACCGCCCCACCAACCTTGGAATGGGGCGGTAAATCCCCTTTCCGCCAAGGTGGTGCTGGTATTTTACCGGCATGAGCCATGGCGCTAATAGCGCTAATAGCGCCATGGCTCACCGCCTTCCGTGTAATGAGGCCCTGTGTCTACATTCTGGAACTGTCTAGACTTCATAAGGTCGAGCCACTGACTCGGGGTTATGGCTTTTTTTGGTTTTTGTTGGGGACATGCTGCATTTAGATCACCGTAAATTAGTATATGCGTCACTTGGTGGACTGTCAGAATCTTGTCTATTTCTAGTTCCATTTTTCTAAGGAAAGTAGTCACTTCTGTTTTTGCTGGATTCCAGTATATATTTAAAATAGCTAAAGATGTGTTTTGGTCTTTCTTGTCGTGATTGCTTTGTTGGGACCACTTTAGAAGAACTACTAGAAGGTGTTGGTTGGCTCTTAAGACTTTTTCCAGTTGTAAGCCGTGCCCCATGCGGATGGCTGTCAAAAGGCCAGAAGATGGCTGGCCTTTCGTGCTTTTTAAAGCTGGCGCCAAGACAAGTTCGTAGCCATCTAAAGTCGGTAGTTTTGTTAGCCATGTTTCTTGTAGACATAGTATATCATAATCCCCTAGATGGATTTCGCCTGGGTTGGTCAAATGGTAGAAACCCCTCGTGTTCCAAGAACATAGACGGATTTCATGTCTACCCACGTCTGTTGTCTGGTGGTCTATATGGCTGTTTTCCGAGTACTTGAGTTGCTATTGAATTTTCTTTGATGTTAGTGCTTTTGGAAGCCAAGCCCATAGGCTCGTTGCTGTAGACTTGGTTAAAGTTCCAGTTTTGTCCAACGTTGATGGTTGTTCCGGTTGGCTGAAGGTCTTGCGTAAGTTTTCCCTAGCAGGAGTGTTTGTAGAGGACATTCGAATATTCAGGTTCGTTTTTGGTCCTGTTGCATCGTACTTCGAGATAGATTTGACTCGCCCATTTGGACTGGGTAAAGCGTGGGTTTTAGTGTCGCTGTTCTCACTCTGCTCTATTCTGGCCGTCGACCGTTCCCCATTCCTTTGACATGTTTGGGTAATTGAATTAGTTTTTGAATAGTCCCCTTGGGATTTTCCGTTTCCCCTCGGGGTGAGGGGTTTAGTGCGCAAGTGATCTCTGCTGTTTGTTGTTTCTGTGAGGTCGTATCCTATCTTTAGTAGATTTTTTGCTTCTCTTTTTAGCAGGTCTTTGATTGTTGTTGAAGAAATGTGCAAATATGTTTGCGCCTTACCTTTCCTGTGGCTTGGATCAACTATCCTTAGGTCATTCGTATTAATTATCCTCAGCTTGGATAGTATTAGTACTGAGCTTCTATTCAAAATCACGTTGTCATGGTTTCCTGGAATTTGTTCCAGTTTGAGGACCCACAGTCGTTCTTGAGGGGCTTTGGAGATCTTTTTGTATTTTTCTGTTTTGGATCTGTAATGCAGAACCTCGATTTTTTGTTTTCGGTTACTTTGTTCAGGTCTTTCATCGCTAGACTTTTTTCCTTGTGATTGCACCTCTTTCGAGGCTTCATGGCTCCGAGCGTGATATCTTTGTGAGTCAAACCTTGAACTAGTGTCCCTCACCTTGTAGGAGCTTGTTGTTAGTTTTTGTTGGGTTGTTGGCTGAAGTTCCATTGCTTTCGGTTCCAGCTTCTTTAAATTTTGAATTGTTTTGTTACAACGTTCTTCTAATGTGAGGAAGGGTACAAGTTGGTTTAGGCGCACTTCTTCTAAGGTGGCATCTAAGTTGGAATGATGGCCCACTAGGATTTCTGTTTTTCCTTGCGATTTAACTATTTCCTCGATGGTGTCTGATGGATAGCCTTCCTCTAAGTGCAGGCTAATATTCATCAATGATTCCTGGATCATGAAGTCTTCAGTCATTTTGGGAGAATAAGTGGCTGTGTTCTGGGGGGTGGGAGTCCTCTGGGTTGCCGAGGGAATAGTCTCCACTCTAGCACATTCTGGGTCGACTCTGTTCAGTTTAGTTCTGGGTTTGATTGAAGGTTCCTGTTGTTTCTTGGGGTTGGAAGGTTGGACATCGCTCCTTTTGCTTTGGTCCTTATCCATTTTCTTTTTGGTAAAGATCTTGTAGGCTTGTTCAGTGCTTTTGCTCTGGGAGGAGTATCCAGTGTCTGGGGTGAAGGTGTCGTCTACTACCAGCACCACTTCCTTTTTCTCATCTTGGCCTCTAGGTTTTGTTATAGAATTTGTTTGGCTTGTGTCGGTTTGGGTTTGACAGTTTTTGATGGTAGTTTTCACTGTCAAATCTATGAACGTGGAGGTTTGTTCTCCCACCTCTCTCGTGGTTTTATTTTGCAGTGAATCGGCAAGTGTTGGATTTTCTTTTCTCGCTTTCTGTTGTGATGGAGTAAAATAAAGATTTTGGTCTTTTGCTTGTTCCAGACGCTCTTCGTGGGCCATCACATAGCCCTCCAGGAAAATGAGTTTGTGTACATCGTCGCTTGAATTGAAGTGTGGTCTTTGAGAGTCTCATTTAAGGATTCATAAAGTTTGGTGAATGGGGTGAGGCCTATTGAAATTGCAGACATGATGGAAAAAATGTCTGTTTTTTTCGCTGATGGAGTTTTTGAAGGTTATTTGGCTTGGTTGCTGGGACTTCTTTGAGGCGAAAAAACAGTAGAGGCCGTCTTGTAAGATTTATGATAATGTCTTGTGGAAGGATGGTCGAGAGAGTGTCTTCTCTGAGAAGGCCTGGCTGGTACTGTAGAAATTGATTTTGGGCTTTCCGTCTCACAACCAGTGCTTCTAAAATGTTCTTTGTCCCCTGTAAGGGCGCTATTTGGCGTTAGAGGTTGGGCCAACTCCGCCGTCGGAATAGAATCATGCTTTTCCTGGTCTGGAGGAGGTCCAGAGTCTGACCAAGAGATTTGGGGATCGGGCTGAAGATCTTCCGATCTGGGAATTGTTAAAACTTGCTCTTTTGTGGTCACCGGTGTTGAGTTCTTGACTGGTTCATTTGTATTGATTGGTAGGCCAACGTCGTGCTCCTTGTCATTGCTTTTGTTGGAAATTTCCCCGGTTGGTGCTTTTGGTTGTACGGGGTGGTTTGTTTGGAGCTCTCTCCCCTTCTCCGTCTGGGGCTGAGGATTCTGTTTTAACGGTGGTGGCGTAGCCTCTGAGGTGTCGGAAAGTTGCTTCTCCTTTTGGTGTAAAATAGCAGTAGCTAAAGTCGCCAATGTTTGTGAGAGGTGAGTCAGTTGCACAGTCTTCCTGTATTTTGACGGTGGGGGGTTCTCTTCTAGTGCTTCCAAAATTTCAGTGTCCGTAAGCTCTAGAGTGTGATGAGAGTATTGAGAATATTGAGAGGTTTTTGGATTGAAAAATCTGGTGAGCAGGTTTTGTGAGGCAGTGTTTTGCATTGCCTTACCTGACCTTTTCGAATAGGCTGTTAGGCCGTTGTTATTAGTTATCTTTGTGACTAAGCCCTTATATAAAAGCAGCCTTCTTTCTTTGTTGTCTTTTTTACCGCCTTTAAGGCGTTTCTTTTCTGTTGTTTTATGAGCGGCCGGTGAGTGTCTAGGGCGTTTACTTTGTTTTGACCTGGCCGGCGTTGAAGTAGTGCACAACTTATCTGGATTTTCCTGGTCATTGCAAGCGAGTTCCTCATCCTGGTGGAGAGACTCGGGGGGAGTCCTCAGTGCCGAGGCAGATGACGGTGGGTCTTCTTTTTCAGCGGCCGCGTCGCTGTGTATGAAGGCTACCACTGTGAAGCGGTTGCAGGGTTCGACCACTCCGGACTCAGCAATTACTTGGCCTTCTTCGTGCGGCTGACTTCGGTTTTTGCCGGTCCTCGAGGCTGCATGGGAGGCTGAGGCCTTGGACGACGGCAACGTACATCCTGGTGGGCCTGGATCCTCTCCCCTGGACGGCACGGACCTAATATCTCCTCCGGGACCAATAGGTGAGGGCGCCAGAGGGACAGTGATCGCAGGGTCCACGAGGTACCCGGTGAGTCGGGCCTCAAGATGTAAATCCTCTATGATTGATGTTGCAGAAGCTCCTGGCTCTGGTTCCGGCATCGTTTCTCGTTGTTTTTCTTCCGTCGTGAGCGCCGAGGGGGCCGTAAGAACGGCTGCTTTCCTCCATTGCTGTTTATAGTTGAGCAGTGCCGTTGCCGGCTTATCAGTTTTTCCTGTTTTTCCATATGAGCTACAAGCTGTGGAAAAGCAGTACACTTGATTTTGTTTAGTGTTTGTCAGTTCTTCTAAAATAGAGGGAGGACGCGAACTGCGCATCCAGCGTTTTGCTTCCAAGTCAGTAAATGGTGAGGTTGGGGAGGTGCAGTCCTCGCAGCCTCGCCTGCCATGACTGCAGGACTGCTACTCGCCGCCACTCCGCGTCCGCTCCGCGGACTGTAGAGGTAGTTATAGAGTAGTTGAGAATTGGCTCCACCTCCTATGAAGACAGGGAAAGCAGACTCTTCAGGCAAGGGATACTGCAGGACTGCCACTCGCCGCCACTCCGCGTCTGCTCCGCGGACTGTAGAGGTAGTTATAGAGTAATTGAGAATTGGCTCCACCTCCTATGAAGACACGGAAAGCAGACTCTTCAGGCAAGGGATACTGCAGGACTGCCACTCGCCGCCACTCCGCCATCTTCTTGGTCCAGGTCTACCAGCATCTGCTTCTTCCCACTGGCCAGATCTCCCTAGGTCTTTCTTCGCAGGATTGACAGATTCCAACTGGGATTGACAGATTCCAACTGGGATGGCTGCTTTTTTAGGTGTGGCTTCTCCTCCTCTTGCATGCGCGCTAAGGAGACAGTCTGCACCTGGGTAGTGCACATTGTGCTTTTGCATTGATTGGTGCATGTACCCTTGGTCAGCTGGTTTCTCAGGAGGCTTCCCTCGAGTAGTATTAGCGCTGCCGCCATTTTGGATTTTATTCTAGGCTGAGCTGTGTGCTGGTTCTTATCCCTTGTGCTTGTAGGTATCTGCATTCCTTGGCTTTTCCACCTGTGCCCGACAAGTGTTTTTCTATTTTAAAAACCCTTTCGTACACCTACAAATGTCACTCCAACTATTACTTCATCTCCTACATTTCTTTGGTAATAGGAATGTAATATTTTGTCTCCTATGATGATTACTACAGTGGGAGTACAAAGCTTGCTACGCTTTTGCAACACTCGGAAAATACTCATTTGTTAGTCCTCCACAATGCACTTCTGGGCTGTGCAAACTTGTTTAGTTATTTCACTCAACAACATCATTCGAGGAAACAAAGTATCACATTCAGTGCTCAGATTGTTACTAGGTTTCCTTTGCATTCATTTAAAGCAAACATATCCTTTTCAACTGCTGAGAGACTGGGTCTTCTTTACAGGCAGCTTTGTCTATTTTCAACCTACAGACCTTTACTTCTAAGGTATTTTCTGCAACATGGGTACCTGGGTATTCCGTTGGGAATGTCTAGTGGCCAAATGCGGCAGACACCCACCCTCAAAAGGGCCACTCACCACACTTGCCATTTGTTGCTTAATTGTGTATTCTCTTATGTAACATAATTTGTGTACCTATCCTATTCGGCTTAATAGCATAGTTCTCTTTGTAAATGTGAGCTGGTTACAATGCAATGACCCTTCTGCCCGTGTGTCATGGGGAAGCAGCTTTGACATAGGGAATGCCAATACAAAGATACATGCATTTCCAGGATTTAAAAGCATAGGAATCTGAACATGCGGTCAGGGGGTCCCTGCAAATATGCTCATTTTCCAGGACACATGGTAATGAGGTTAAGAGTATTTGTGCAATCAAAGTTTATTGTAAAATGGATATTTTCTTGTGTGCAATTAACTGCAGGCCGAATGCATTTCCCTGAAAGTCTGTCTTTTTTATGGGGTTCCTTTAGATCATAGGTCCCGGAACAGAGTTTATGAAAAGATTATGATTCTTTTGTATTAATCCTTAACTTGCATGTGTTCTTCCATTTGGAATAACAAACAAATTAATGAATGGGGATTCCATCCATTATACCAGACATGACATTTGTAACAAGGTTTTTACATAATTCTAATTGTTTTCTTAGTGAAGGTCATTTGTTGAAACAAAAACCATTATTTTCGCACGTTTATCCAACGCAGCTAACAGGTAATCTGTGACATGAGGAATGAGGTACATATTCTTGACCTTTGACCTTTCAGTTGAAACACGTAATACTTGACAGCCGTTTATAATCCATCACTTTAAAATGCTTTTAACAGATTATTTGCATTTAACTGTACCACACTGTTCATGGTTAAATACAACAAATGTGCAACTTTTTAAATGAAAATGCTGAACACATGTTTCTTTTATAAACATAAAAGTCCATCCATTTACCTTGTGGAATTTAAGGTGACAGGTTTCTTGAATATGAATGAGCCTATCTGTTGGAGGAAATGCACAGTGTTGCTACTGACCTGCTAAATTAAAAGGGAATTAGCAAGAGCATTTCATTATAACATTTAAACAAAATAATCATAGAATAAAAACCTTTTCTTGAAATTTTCATAAAGCACACATACACATTTTATTGGTGATTTGAGTTACATATTCATATTCTGATTCAATAATAAGTGAATAAATATATTGCGAACAAAATAAACTGGTCATTTTTAATGTTCATGTTTATATATGACAGACTCGATTCGAAATGCTTTGGCTTTAATTTGTTTACTAAAATACAAAACATTAGTACCTGGCGAGGGACAATAAGCTTTTAAAAAGCAAGCTCATTGGCCATCGCCTGGGCCTTACCTACTCATTAGGGCTCTGAGCCCTGCCGCGTCCCGGGGTCCTCTCCGCTAGTAGCTGCCATGGAAAGGGGGAAGGGACTATATTTAAGCCCTTCGCCCTTTCCATGGTGGGCATTTTTTTATTTACTTTTTTTTATATTTGTTTTATTGGCCACAATGGCAAGGGAGAAGGGACTACACGTAGTCTCTTCTCCCCAATCCTGGTGGCCATTTTTTTTTTTTCGGGTCGACAAACGGTCGCAGTGGCATTTCTCGACTCGAGAAAATTGCAACTAGTACCCTGGTACGACGTGCGGGGTACTAATAGCAATATGACCCCTGGACGGGGTGCATTACTGGCCAGGTAATGCCTACAGGGCTCGCTTCACTCGGGCTTCTAACTATGGCCCCAGGGGCATTACCCAACCGGCAATGCCTGCCTCCTCCGCGGGTCATATTGCGTAAATATAGCATACACCTTCTGTATTTAATAAAATCCTAACAGTTGACCCCTGATGTGAGCTGCGCACCGTATCCCACAGCAACCTTAAAGGCAAAATGAGAATTTAATGTTTTTTCTATGAATGTATAAAACACTTCTTTAGCAAACATTTTAAGCATTATCATACCTCCTGTTTGCTACGCTAGACCACAGAACGTTCCGTCTTCTCAGTGTGCTAGTTCTGATTTCGAACACGATGCACTTCAGAAAGGGATTCTCATGAAAGCATATCAGCAATGAATGTCAACTGTAAACTTAACATCCCTGCCTTGATTCCTCCACTAAATGTGCCCTTAGAGACGGCAATGTGTTCTATTCTATTTTGTGCATTTTAACCCCGAGTAAAATGCACTGTCCAAAATGGTATTAGCATAATTCACCTAAAAACATTTGACGTAAAACAATTGATCCAATGGTTTTGACCTTTTTACAGTCAGATGTAATTAAAAATATATATGGGTGTTGGTAAGGGTAGAGATTAGGTTGAGGGGAAGTAGGGGGGTTGTCGGGGTCTCCCCCCGCATTTTAGACTGAAAAAAATGTCAAATAAATTCGATCAAATGTGATTAGGTCAGATTATTTTAGGTCCAATAGACCCAAACTGTCCAAAATGTAGGCATATGTAGTTCCCTCACAAGCTACCCATGCCCCTCCAATCAAGGCTGACCATCCTCTTTCCCCCCCTGTCTATTTAATGACTAATTCACCAACTACTATATCTCTTATATTTCAAAGATAACCAGACTGGACTTTTCCTTCTTGTCTTTGTCCACCCTCCATCTCTCGACAACCTTCACTGACACCCTGTGCTCCCTATTGAACTTCACTGCCACCACTGCAGCGCTCCTGGCATCCCTTCTATGATCTGGCAATGCATGAACCGTTTACCCTGCAGACATCCGAAGAAATGGACCATGTATCTATTCTCTCCAACATTTCACTTTCCTCTGATATCCTTTCAGCTTGCTTCAAGTTGGCTAAGGTGGATGAAATCATACAATGATACTTTTGCCATTTTATTTAGAGTTCAGTAATCTCTGCATACAAATGGTTAAAACGAATAAATAACACTACTGTAAAAGTATATTATGTAAACATTTAAGCAAGGGACATAGACAGCAGCAGAAAGTGAAAACATTTCAGAATACATGTCAAACAGTAGAAACAGGGGGACACACTTAAAATGTGGCACCTTTTGCTAGAAGGTGAAAATGGGATAGGGAAGATGTCAAGACTGTCAGGGTTCTCCTTAATCCTTCTTATGCACTTTGCTGATGAACATGCAAACCCTCTATCTATTCGACAGGCAGTGAGCATTCACAAGCAGTCTCATGACGAAGGGGGGTCAACGATGACCACAGCAGCAGCAGTGGTAGAATTGTCAGTTTCTGCTAAGGGATACAGCTCATATGGATAGGGAACCTGGTCTACCCTTCATGCAGACATGTTCTTGCCAGCAGATCGGTCATGGGTTTCCCTTTGAAATTATGTGAATTTCCAAATTGTGAAATTTGGCAACTGGCCTCTCTTCACTGCAAAACGTATGGGCTAGACCTTTGCTGTGTCCTGCACAGGTTGTATAGTATATTCAGCTTTATAGGAGCCACCTGCATCATTAAGAAGGAATGCTCAGGCTTTTAAGTTCCTTAAACATGGGGATAACACAGTCCAACTCAGACTTTCTATAGGTGATGGAATGGGGCTATTTCACCCTTATGTAGCATTGATATCATGGCCAGTATTTGCTGTATTAAGGCAAGATAATCTTGAGGGGAGAACATATCTATTTATTTATTGGTGAGATATACATATAGCCAATTGGCTTTGTACAACACATTAAAAAAAGAACATAAATACACAATCTAAAAACATATTTCATGTTCACATATCCTATACAATGCAGTTTAAAATTACCACAATTTTCAAGTAAAAAACAACAATAAAATATATGAGATTAATATCATTGCCTCCCATAAAAACCATCCATTTATCAGATATCTCATTCATCACAGTGTTATTATTATAAGATTTAAAACAAGTAGTTTGCAGATCGTTTAAACTTTCACAGCACATGATAAAATGGTAAAGGGACTCAACGACATTTACTCCACACAAGCGACAATACTTTGGCATATGTGTGGATCCTATATTAGCACAATTTGTTTCTAATGCAACAGTAGCGTTAAATGTCATCATTAGATAGGTATGAAACGTGACAACATTGGGACAGGCAAGAATATATAGGGGAGAAGACACTCGGCTCATATACTCATCAAGAAACCTGCCACTGAACTTTTTAGATCCTAGATTAATCATGTTTTGTTCATGGCAGTAGTCCTGCACCTTGATCTTAAGTCTCATTTTGAATGATAGAAGAGAGAGGGCACCTGGATCAGACCCATTGGTCCATGTGCGGTGTAGCCTTTGAATGATACCAATGGTACCAATCAACACATTACCTTCTAGACTAAGATATGCTTTTACAAATGGCATAAACATAGTTTCAGTGCAGAGTGTGACAGCTTTCTCATAGGACAAAACACATTGGCAGATATATGCATACAAATAGCTTTTGATATTAAAATCCAAATACAGATATTCCACACTCACACTTGGAGGGAGACATAGTAGTTTTCTTAAAAGGATGGATTCAAGAACCACACAACGTTTCACAAACTTGTGCCCCCAAACTTCCACAGCATAGAGCACCATTGATCTCATTTTTGCAAGATAAATATTAAGAACTGCAATGACCGAATAGCAGCAATTGCGACCAATAAATACACTTAAAGCATTTGCAGCCACAATACATCTGCTCTTAATAGTAGACCACTGTTCCTTCCAATTCAGCTTTTCATCAATGATGACTCCCAGCTATTTGTAGGATTTCACATGTTCAACTTTTTTGTTTTCCAGGCACAACGAGTATTTCTTAGGTCTACGTTTATTTGAGAAGACCATTATCTTACTCTTATCAATGTTGATAGTCAGATCATTTTGGGCTGAATAGATAACCAAGGAGTCAAGCATATGCTGAAGGCCCGCCGGAGTATAATCCGTCAGCATAAGCAAGCCAACCAATAGTTACTCCATTCACTCTCACGGGATTGGCTTCTGGGATAAAGAATGCTTTTAACATATCTGATAAATACAGACTAAAAAGGAAGGCAGCAATCATGCAGCCTTGCTTAACACTGCAACTAGTGGCCATGAATTTCGAAAGTTTGCCTGTGGCATTGAGTCTTATGCGTACTGAGGTGTCAGAGTGGAGCAACATTAGCATCTTTAACAGACCTTGGGGGATCCCCCATGAACTTAGTTTTTTCCAAAGTCTGTTTCGGAGTATGGTATCAAATGCTGCCGAGAAATCAATATTGCGTTTTCTCCAAGCATGTTCAATCGAAGATGTTAACAGCAACAAATTATGTGCAGTGCTAGATTTGTCACGAAAGCCTATTTGATTGAAGGGTAAGATATTACTTTCACTTATCCAATCGTTTAGTTCCTTGAGCAATACCTTAGTAAATATCTTAGAGGACACATCTAGCATTGCCAACATTCTAACGTTAGCTGGGTTATCCCAGGACCCTTTTTTATGAACGGTAAGGATGTGGCTTGTCTTCCATGATAGAGGTATTGCACCAAGTGTCCCTATTTGTTTAAACAAGAGCACAAGTGCAGCACCCCACAGTTCAGGCTGCTTTTTTATTACCATGTTGCAGACCCCATCCGGCCCTGCTGCCCCTGAGTTCTTAAGATTTTCAATAATCTGAACAATATCAAGTTCTGAGAATTTGCAGACCCAAGTAACTTTGGGAGGAAGAGTAAGCACAGTACCTAGTTCAACTTTTCCCAATGTACCAATGATATAGTGAGCCCACGATTCTTCGGTGATACAATTAATTGTCAGATTGCGTTTTTTGTGTTTGCTAAGGAGATGCCAAATCCCTTGTTGGTTGTTGGACAAGGCAACCAGAGCAATTTTTTCCATAGTTTGGTTTCACATTGGCGTTTATGGATTTTAAGCCACACTTTATAATTCTTCTTAAGTTTTTTGATTAGGGATGCTACTTCATGTGCTGACAGCAGCGGGTCATTATTTCTAACAACAGTACGAATTTCATTACGCAGTTTCTTTTTGGCAAGATTCATCTTTTTATCATTCCCAGGCCTACGTGAGATAGCAATTTTGGAACGTTCCCCAGTTGATTTGTATGTTCAACGTTCACCCACTTGTTTCTGAATATTTTGCAAAAGTTCAGTGAAACTATGCAAAATTTGGTTACCAGCATTCATACCGGACACCCCCTCCTTAATGAACTCAGGTAATAGGGTGGATACCAATTGAGAGACATGTTCGATATTTCGACTATGCCATACTATCCTATTATTTCCTTCGTTTATGCTGAGCACCCCATTATCATCATAGTCATGGAGGTCTGCGCCTTCTTCTGATATAGCAAATAACAGAGACAAGGGTAGATGGTCACTCTCATCTCTCTCAACTACACCCATGTCAATGATAAGATGAAATCCAATCTGGTTGGTGAAAATGTAGTCAAGGGTAGCTGCAGATCTACCTTCAACCCTAGTAACGTTCATAGGCACATCGCTAGGTGTTAGACCATTAAGTATCATAAAATTATGGTTCTGCATAACATTCATCCACTTTTTGCCTTGTCTATTGGACACAGAGTGGTTATTAGATTTTGACGAAATACCCAGCTGCACATCAGACTGACAATAGTCCCCAATTTTCGCATTCAAATCTCCCAAGAGGAATATAGGGTAATGGTGATTGAACAGTTTCAGCACATTTACAACAGTCACAATATTAGTTACAGTTTTCGCCAGATTAGGAGGATCGTAAATATTGATAACAATTAGGACGGTCGACATCCATGTTAGTTTGGCCACTAATACATGCTCATTAGATAATGAAAGTTTAATAATAGACCATGGTGATTGAACAGAAATCAACAAGCCACCTTTGGGACGGCCCAAAGGGCCCTTAGACGCAATTTGGTGGACAGTACATCTATCATCTATCTGTATTTCCGCTGTTAGCCATGTTTCCTTGAGTGCAATAATGTCAAAAAGTGCCATACATTCAATCAAACCATCATCCTGAAACAGATGCGAATGCCCACGAGTATTCCAGGAATAAAGCAGCCACTGCGAATATGGTAATTGGCGAGATTCAGCAAAATGGGGCGTAAAACTCAAAGGCAACCATTGCCAATAACCTTCAGGAATGGCATCATTATTGCTTACCACAATATTAGTGCCATGTTTAGGCGGCCCTTTTTTATGTGCAGAACTGGGTTTGATGTTGAAGCTAGGACTACTTGGATTAGTGTTACTAGTCCTCTGAGCCGTGATACTATAGCATGATTTTTCAGAGGGTATTAACACTTTATAGATAGCATAACCAAGACGCAATAGCTCAACTTCGTATCCCATAATGTAGTTAAGCTTTGCTTCAGCCTCAAAACACACATTAGTAATATATTTGTTATGAAGCTCAAGCTGGTCGACCAAACAAATATCACCAGATGTTATTACCCTCAAAGGAACAATGGTTTAAAATAAACTCAATACAGCAGCGCGATTTAGAGGGGGAGACCACTTTACCGTGTGGACCTGCATGATTTGTAAGGCGGATAGCATTCCTGTGCAATTCCCACCACTGCTAGGATTAGCATTAGATGAGGAGGTATTAGCGTTATTATTAAGTACCCAGGCATCTGGCAATGTAGATTGAATAGATACCGCAGGCATGTTAGTAGTGCCTACTGCCTTTATCGTGTTAGTTGGTGACTCAATTGCTATAATTGAAGACAATGAGGATTCTACCATCGCACAATTAGATTTTGGGCCAGTCGGAATACTATCAGGAATCAACTCATTAGTTCGGATAGGAGTGATCACTTGATCACTAGTATTAGCAACTACAATTTCAGCAGATACTTCAGACTCAATCACCGAGATGACATTCACAGAGTCATCTTTCAGTCTTGGGACAGAATGTTTCTGCTTTTTTGTAGTACGCTTACTATACATAAAAGCCTGGTGGACTATACTCGATTTCTTTTTGGCCAGAGTAGTCTTCTTCACAACAGGCTCACCCTTACCTTTTAGATTAGTCTTAGTTATGACTACAGACAAGGGTATAGTAGGAGAAGTATTATGCTTACTTGCACACACTATACAATGATACTCTTTCAGAGACAAATTAATTAGTAATGACTGCACATCAATTTTGTGCACATTTCTCGAGCAGCATAGTGAGCAGATTTTCTAGGGCATTAAACATTTCATCAGAATTCATACTTGAATCTGCATCATCATTTCTATGTGATCCCTCGCCATAATCAGTGATTACATTTTGAGAGGGACGAACATTCTCCTCTGTTGGTTTATTAGTATTAAAACAAAATATAGATGGAATACCAACATCAAAACCACTCGCATTCTTCAATACGGGTTTACAATTAGGGACTCTAGATATATCAAGGCCCAATGGCAGTGTCATCTTAGTAGGGGGAGTGAAGAATAATGGGGTAGGAACAACCTCAGTTAAAGATATTTCAGGATCAATACCCATATACTCAATTTCTAGTTCTTCCAGTTCAGAAATGGATATATCGATTGAACTTTTTCCATACGTGTTATTCTCCTTGTGGACAATGGCATTAGTACTACCATTAGCTAATAATCCACTAGTACATGTGATCACAGGCATTGCAGTTGGTGAAAGAGCAATGCTTGCAGTGACTGGCACAAAGTCAGCCACTTTAGGATCAAGCTAACTTGAGGTAACACTAGGCGTGACATGATCGTGAGACCCCTTGGCCACAGACGGTACTATGCAATTCGTATTAGGATTGGCACAAAATACATCAGACAAAAGCTTACCGCTTACACAACCAAGTCTAATACCAGATCCTCTGATGCCATAAGACGATGATCTTTATCAATAGGCGGATGAGGTGCTGTTAATATATGGGTGGGGGGTCTTTGCAAAATAATCAGTGATAGGATTAACTAGAACAGCACCCTTTTTTGGACGGGTAATAATCTTAGGTACACATACACGCCTATTGTGCAGATTTTTATGCATAGCGATTTCCTTGTCATAATCGTCCATACCTCTACAACGATGTTGCACACAACACAACACAAGCTGGCAAACCGATGATATCCTGGGATAAGGCTCTTAGGCACACACCATGAGGGAAGTGTAACAATGTAGGTGCTAATGAACACACAATGGTAAACAACTACACAGTGTATTACTGTCACAGTTGTTACTGAATATAACCACTCATGTGACTATACATAGACACTAAATAAAAGGAATAGACAGCTAATAAATGTTATAAAATATATGAGTGTCTAGATCATATTACGATTTGCAGAGAATCATCAAAATATGCTAAAAACAACTAGTAATAAAACGTTCAACAACAGATAAAACGGGCAACAATACCATCAGTATAAAATGTGGAAAGACAAACATACTGTAGACTCACCCTAGGACTGCTGCAGCCAATAGCAATCCGATCATGCCTATAATGCCTTCAAATACAGTCATAATATTAAATACAATGGTGGCACGGGGGAAAAATAACACAGCTGATGGCTAAACAACGTGGCTCTTGCACTTGCCAAGCAGCCAAACAGCCTAACCGCCACTTGCAGAGCCACTTCAGGAGTGCGCACAGGTGCGCGCGGCGGCTCAAATTTATGATGAAGTGGGCGTGTCCTAAAAAAAAAAAAGTATAAAATATACGTATTTAGATCCTATAATTATACTGGAACACGTATAATTATTTTGGACGTGGAACGTAGAAGGATGCTTTGAAAAGAAGTTAAAATAATACTGGGCAGCTACAAAATAAATAACAATAACAATGGTGGATGGGGGAAGGCGCCTGTCCGCAGAGCCCGGGCTGGCTGCTGTTGCTCACAGTACTCAATAGGTTACTTCTCCTGCAGCCTCCCTGATCCACTCTGAAATGCAAACTCTTCTAATTATTTTCAAAACCCTAACCTTTTGAGCACCAGGTCTCCTATTGACTCGAACCATGCACACCATGTCTGCTTAGTGCCTCCTTTGGATATCCTTTCTGGCTTCATGGAATATTTGTGCTAAATAGGAGGTTCTCATTTCTCTTATTAAGTTAGAAGCTCTCACATCATGGACTTCTGGCATCATAGATGTTGTCTTTGTCTTAGGAAAACTGCATTTGGATATGGCTGCAGCTACTTGGTCTGAAGTGTGAAGATACCTACTTCCTGAAGCCTATTCTTTCCTCGATCACTTTGATTGAGCATCTAAGGGTGGGGAGAGGCTCTACTCAAAAGGATCCTATTTGGTTGACTTGGCAGGGCACGAAATGTGTCACAGAATTGCTTTGGCCAGGCGTGGGCCTTAGCAGCAGAGAGTGAGAGGTGGCATGGGAATTTCACTTAGCTGATCTAGTAGAAGGCCCTTACAGTTCACTGAGATTTCTCCAGCATATTCAAGATTGGAGCTGCGCTTGCTGTCTTTTGCAAGAAGATGGTTTGCACAGCTTTGTGGCTTGATGTAAATAATGCCTACTGGAGGGAAAGTATGCCAGAGTACATGGGCTAGTTGACGTCTGGGGAAAAGTATTTATTTAAATAGCGAGACTATGGACCATGTCTCCAGAAGCAGAGGTTTAATCAACTCTTCCTCTGTCATTGGACTGTTAGTGTTTTTATCTGTGGACTTCCTACCTATGTTTGGGATCCCCTGTGCCCTGCTTTAGGAATGAAGTCAGATTTCTGTTGCTCCAATGGAGAATAGTTATCTTAAATTTGCAACAATGGAATATGATTGCACAGTTCACTTGGACAGGAGGTGTGCAGACCCAGAGACACTAGCTGCATAATATTTGCTTATCCCTGCCCTATCTTCTGAGTTATCGTGTTGGCTAGCCCTCTATTGGCTCCCCTTTAGTATCTGTGGAGTATCTGACATTCACTGAGACTCTTAATCCTAATTCGCCTCTTTATCTGCCTTTAAACATCTCTAGTCAAGACTATTGTTGCCTGATGTTCATGTAATTCCTCATGTATATGCCTGGTATGACATGGGTATGCTGTACCATGTTATGAAAGAGGTGAGTTATTTTCTTGTGTTTTTATAATCGACATGTATTCGAGCTATTCTCCTCAATATTCACTGTTGCTATTACAATGGCTGCTCCAACACTCTGCTGGCCATCGCCTGCATATTTGAATTATTTCTTTTTGAGCTTTTTGATTTTATTCAATAGGTCTTACCTGGGCACATTTTATGGACATTTCCTGCTGTAGATGCGTGCATCCCTTTCCCTCTAGTGCCAAGGTGGTGGGGGTGAAGACAGGTGGGTATGTGGATGTGACTTGAGGGGCCCTAAATAGTAGTCATCACAGCTCCATCAGGGCCTTTTAACCACTTCACCCCAAGTGTCTAAGCATTGTCTCTATGCATGGCAATCCCGCTGTAGCCTGGCCCTTCATTCTCCATTTCTAGTGCCAGTCTGTCATCTTCAATAACCCCCTTCAACCTTCTGGCACCAGCTGGCTTATTATGGCCAGCGGCTCCCCCTGACATTGAGTCACCCACCTTTCACTACTGTATATGCGTTGTGCAAGTGAAGGGAGAATATAAGGGAGGAGCAGCCTATCAACCTCCAGTTCTGACCAGGATTGATTGATTGGTTGATATTTTATTTCTATCGTGCTCATGCATAAGTGTTTCAGAGCGCGACAGGATGTGATTCTGATGTCACATTGAGGATAATGTCTAATCCGCACACCTTCATTCCAATGCACAGATCTATACCATTTTTCTGACGTCACCCCCAAGCACTAATTGCCCACCTCACACTGCACCAATCGTGCCTATGCCCTGATTTAAAGTTCTGAGTCCCACATATACGAGGACCCTCTGCACCACACTGCAAACATCAAGCATTCCTGAGGGTCTCCAGCAAGCCAAACACCATTTGTTCACTTGTGTCTTCAGTGCTAACACTTCTGCACATCATAAAGAAAACCAAAGATCTCTAGCAACCTGCATCACTTCAACCCCACATTTCAACATCTACATTTTTAACCACTTCACCAATGCGACCACTGTAACCAATCACATCTTCTCCATCTATTTATGGTCTGATGGGGCTCTGTCAGGAACTGAGTGATCAAAAGAAGCCACTCAAATGTGAAGTTTGATGTGCATATGGGTCTATTGCACAAAACACAAGGGTCAGAGTAAGGCTCATAGGGATTGTTTTTAACAGAGCGGGGTTACTTCTCAGTGATAAAGGTTCAAAGGAAACACATGAATGTGAGAGGGGTCTTTAAGTCCTAGTCTAACTATGACTGTGCCCCTAAGCCCAAGATCCCCAATCTACAAGGGTTCTTGGTCAAGGTTTTATCAGCCCACATGGTTCACATACCTCCGGTTATTGGTTTAGCCAAGTTAGTTGACAGGACCACAAGAAGTTTTCTTCAGCCTCTGGTCTGTCCAATTGTCTCTTTCAACCAATTTACGGTTCCATGTAATTTCAACGCCTGAAATTACTTTAAAGTAAATTACTTTGAATGAATTACTCTGAATTTTTACTTTGATTTTATTTTTTAATCTGTGGGTTCCCCCTCCCATATCTCATATCTCCCTTTCATCTTAATTACTACCCCTTATCTGAGGCTCCTCCACACCCCCTTTGTTGCCCCTTACTCCACAACCTCTTATATCATTTTAGACATTAGATGATTTTTAGACAATGTTAGACAATCTTAATAGTATTTTGTCATTACATTTTGGTATTGGGGCACTTTTATTCTTTTTAGCAATTGTATTGTCAATTATTTGTAACAGGTACATTTTGCCACAGCAATCTTTGTGACCTCGCTATTTTGAATTAATTTATCCATAGCACCAGGCTCAACTTGATTTGTACCTCCTACTTCCACCGGAATGTTTGGAACTACAACTTCCATCGTTATTGTAGTCTTTGTGCTTACTTCAGAGATTTATGGCGCGTTAGTGCAGGCGTGTTTGCTAGACGCTGGTCTGCGCCAGTCCGTGTTGGTCAAGTTGTAGGTTTGTAAGACCAGCTAGGTCCTTTACTCACTGTAATCCTTCTACCCTCTTCAGTATGTATTCTTCGGAAGCTATCCAATTACTAACACGCAATGTGGCAAAAACCCACGGTAGGAAAATGTGTCATTCACACGCTGATAAGCAACCACGTGCTATCACTGCCACATGCAACAGAGCAAGTAGATCAATTGAGGTTCCTCCCATCTATATAAAGAGTACATTATCCACAAATATACCTAAGGTAGTTGTTAGTGGGCCGAGTGGTATAGACACCAACCTACATAGGCAATAAGTTGCACCAGGGCATGTAGATAGATTGTTACTTAGCTTCACCTCTTATACTTCACAGGAGCCTAATGCTATTACCTTGAATCCAGATCATCAGAAAACCACAAACCTAAAAATCTTGCTTCTTAACACAAGGTCACTAGTAAAACATGCATCTGAATTGGCAGACCTGATTCACCAAGAGGACATGGATATTTGCGTTATTACAGAGACATGGTTACATGGGGCCGCTGGGCCTGCATTATCTTTTGCTGTGCCTCATGCTTACACAATATTACGCATGGACAGACTGAAGGGAAAGGGGGGGTTGCCTTTATTTACAAATCGGAGCTTGAAATCTGGGAAGCTGAAATAGGAAGCCCAACAGGTTCTGAGACCGTACATATGAAAGTCCGGACAGATGCCAACACTTCAATTAACTTTATTGTTATTTAATTTTACAAATCATTGGAAAATGTAATTTTGCCAATCCTTAAGGCATCTACCAAACTTGTTCTCTTAGGAGATTTCAATTGGCACTGGGATCTGATCTTAGATCCCAAAGTTCTCAAACTAAGAAATGTATTTAAGGATTTGGAACTTAACCAGTTAGTTACAAGTGCTACTCATATGAAAGATAATCTATTGGATTGGATGGCCACTCATAGGGCCGTATTCTGAGTCTGGTAGTAACCTTGCTGTTGCTACCGGCGGGTTGCCGCCGGACTCAGAATGATTTACCTGCACCTAGCTTCCCGGTGTTACCGGGACATTACAAGTCCTGGCGGACCGGGAGCTAGGTGCAAGTTAATTGTAAATCCCATTCCCATGGAGTCTCATAGTACTGCATGGGAATGTCGACACAGAAGCACCGGCACCATTGTTAAAGTTGCCGGTGCTTCCGTGATGGGTCAGACCTGTCAAGGATGGCAGCTCCGGCAGGCAGACTTGTAGTTTGCCGGTCTAGAAACAACGGTGTCGGTAAGCTTACCGACACAGTTGTTTACGGACCAGCAAACTTGTAATGAAGCCCATAATCTTGTAACAAATAGATGATGTATTGCCATGCCCATGGTCTGATCACTTCATTATTTTCTTTGATCTTGTGTGTGTCAACACAGTTATTAGAAAAAAGAATCCCGTAAATTGGATTACCTCACGTATAATCTACATAAAGTAACTTCGGAGGCAATGGAGAATGGGACTATCCCACTGGCGAAGTCAGTTTCCAAGATACAATCTGTTACTGATATAGCGAATATCTACCAAGATTCTCTTAAAAATGATATAAATATGATTGCACTTATGCAGACTAGACAGCTCCCATGCACAAATCCCAACACATGGTACACAGTTGAATTTCAAAATCTTAAAGTTGTAAAAAACAAAAGTTACAAAAAATGGAAACAAACATGTTCAAAGGAAGATAAGACATCCTACAATGGAGCAGCTAAAATATATAAATTAGCCCTATTGGATGCTACAAGAGTAATGTACGATAAGAGAATATCTAATCCTGAACATGATTCTAAGGAATTATTGAAAAATGTAAAGGAATTGGAGAACCCGTGTCCCAAAGAGACAAAACGGCCAATAGAGGATGAAGCATGATGTGCTGCAATTCAAGAAGCCAGGCTAAATACATTGGATGGCATGAAACAGAAGATAACGACCAAGGCTCAGAGGTTGAACACAGAAGAGAGAAGGACAGGAATGAGACTTCCTAAAAGAGAAACCCTGCCTTTGCTTTTTCAATTTAAATCTGTAATGGAAAATTAGAACTCTGATCGCATAACGAAACTTAAACCCACAAGCTGAAAGAGCAAGATTTGCCCAGCTATTACAATAAAAGTGTGTCTTCCTTCTCTACTAGCCCCCATTTCTAAGTTCATGAATGTGTCTTTGCCCGAGATTTTAAAGAGTGCTTAAAAAGCCTGTGTTGGATCCTTTAATTCCTTAGAATTATCGACCAATTACAAACAGCCCATTTCTTTTGAGCATTTTAGATAGAGTTGCTTATGAACAAGTTTCTAATCACTCAATGAAATCCTGAACAAGTGGCAATCCGGTTTTAGAACTGGGTTTGGAACAGAAAGTGCATTATTAGACCTCAAATTCAGAATTCTGCAACACACGGATAAATGTCAGTTAGTACTCCTTATGATACTAGACCTATCAGCCACTTTCGACATAGTAGAACATTCCACATTAATCGAAAGACTGTATACTGTGGCTGAGTTTTCTAAGGAAGTGGCAGATTGTCATTTTTAGCAAATCGATTCATGAGCATCAGTATTAAAAATGCTGAAGCAACTCCTGTACAAATACGCTAGGTTGTACCACAAGGGCTGTTAGGCAAAATCACATCAATACCATTTGGGAAAACTACTCACAATTAACACTATAGGTGCAAGTACAATTTCACCTTTGGTACAAGCCTGTACTACACAGTTATGTGGTAGCAGTGGCTGAGCAGCAAGACTTATCTCAAGAGTGAAGTGAGCAGTACAAGAGGTTACACAAAGGACTTGCAATTACAGTCGTTCTAACACACACTTACTCAAGGTGTCTTGGTAAAAGAATATACATTTATTTACACAGTCATTTGGAAAATATTCCACTAGTAAGAATCAGCTCAATATCACACAACAATACACTACAATACTAAACCAATAAGTTTCTGAACAAGTTAGGCTCCCCTGAAGTGGGAGCAAAATGGCACTTCAGTAACTATAACAAGGGGTAGAAAGTCAAAGGTTATAAAAATCAAAGAACAATTACTTTCATAGGCAGGGCAAATAGTTTCAGTTCACTACAACAAGCAATTCATTTCAATAGGCCTGGCCCAAAGTCAATGGTTCAGAGTCTTGGATAGGTTAGAACTCTTCTTCTAGTAAACAGTCTTTGCCAATGTTCTTAGAAGTAGTTTGCCAGAAGAAAAGTTATATGTCGGTTTAGGGGAGAACAAGCATCCAAAGTTGTGAAAGTTTCACAAACTTTCACTGCAGCAGAAAGGATTTCTTTACCGCACTTGCACAGTACCTTTGAATGAAGAAAAAGCTGTAGCGGAGGCAGTTGTTCCTGGCAGTACCTGCAGATCTCGCTTTTCCTGAGCTTCAGTCGTGGGGACAAGAAGGAGGACGTTGGGAGGTTCCTGCACTGCCCAGGGAAGAGGCCACAAGCTTGTCAAAATGTCGGTTTAAGGTGTGAGTGCCTTAAAGTCCACGAATTGGTATCCTTCTCACTGGCAATCTGGTTTTCAACATCACTCTGAAGAAAATTCGACCAGCATAGAGATGGTGTCCAGGTGGCTTGCGAGTTGGTTGGTCAAGGGAAGAAGTCGTCCTTGAAGGGCTTCTCTGTCGAGGGAGTTTCAGGCAATTTGGACCTGCAGCAGTGCTTCACCGGTGGACCAGGGGTTGCAGCAGTCGTCTTCCTTCAGCTTGTCTTCGGTTCTTTCGTTCCAGTGGTTGACTCTGCTTTCCAAGATCCAGAGACCTGCTTTTAAACAGTTTCTCCCATTCTTTCTAGCCTAGCTGTCACTCACTCAGCAGGGTGGCTGTCCTTGCCGTACAGTCAACCAGCCAATTATGCCAGAGTGCATTCAGGTCTCCTAGGAGACTAAGCACAGGGAGTTTCGGGCACCTCCCTCACATCCTTTCCACCCCAGAAATTCAGGCGCCAGAGGAGGGCTTCAGCACTGAAGCCTGCCAAAGGCCAATGAACAAAGGGGCCAAAACTGGTTTGCGCACAGAGACAAACACTAGAAGGACCTTTCATAAGAGAAATGCCAGAAAAAGTTGACCCGGAGTCTGTTTTTACAGATGGGTCTTGGGCGCCGTATTGGAAAACATGGCTGACCTGATTTTTAGCTACCGGTTTTCGCGGTCAGGAAAAATCATGGTAGTTTGTTCTAAAACCACTGCCACCAGCCATTTCAAGAGGAAAGGGTAACATTTGACTGTTACATGAGTGTTTAGACACAGGGGAGACTAGGCAACCCCTCCAACACCCTATAGGAAAATAGTTTGTGCTGGGTCTATGAATTTAAAAAGACCACCAAGGTCATTTTAACTTTACGTGCTCTGGGAGACAGTAGTCAGTCCCAGAGAAGGTATTTAAACCTGGGGGAGTCTGAAAGACACCCCTGTGCCACTGCACTGAAGGTCTGTGTGACACAAAAGAAAAAGGTGATGCTTATGAAGTTGTTTAAAACTCCATAACCAAAGAACATAAAAGTAAAACACACCAGAAAGTGCATGAAAGAGTGGGGAAAAAGGCTCACACTCTTTCCAGGTAAAAATTTAAATCCTAGAAATACAGCAAAGTTGCTAGGGGTCTCAAAAGGTAAGGGAATTAGCACATTCTTTGGAATTCTGCCTAACAAGGAGCTTGTTTATCGCTATCTATATATAAAATGTTTACGTCCCCGCTATTCCAGATGATTGAGGAGAAAGGTGTCTGGTAATTGTGAGAAGGATGGTGAGACTATTAATTTGTTATATAGTACCATCCAGGTTTGGATGGCTAGGAATGGTCTTGCGTTAAAAAATGAGAAAACAGGATTTATGATCAGTGTGCATGAAATCACATGTCAACAATTTAATATCGACATCAGCATACTACTTAAAATCTCAGGCTCAAATGCAATTTTTTATTTCAAAAATGTACTATTGCCACAGCCTCCTTGCTGGGATCAGTGTAGGCGACTGGCTAAACTCCAAGTCATTCAAAACAGCGCAATAAGAATCATAGACATCAAGAGATCATGTAACTGAAGCGCGGAAAAAATTGCATTGGCTGCCTATTGAGGCAAGAATATAGTTATGTCTTATAACAATCACACACAAATGTTTATTGGAAATTAGACGGAGCTGTTTGAGTGAAACCTTAGAAAGAAAGCCCATACGCAGAGCCCTTAGGACAAATGACAAGAATGTTCTCACAATACCCAAAACCGAGCTAAAATGTGTCAGGAATGAGGCATTCTTCTCAACAGATCCGCTAGCATGGAACACTATTCCACCAGATCTTCAATAAATAAGCTCTGATGAACAATTCAGAAGAAAAATAAGAACATTCCTATTTAGATAAATCTCCCTAGCAGGAATATATCAGTAATACTTCTCTCTCTTTCACCTGTGTCTTCTCTCCCTTTTTGCCCATTATAAATGTATTAACATAGCGTAACATAACATATGTTTCCAATAATTTTAAAGGTATTATATTGAAGTAATTTACTTCGATGTAATTACCTGTGTTGTAATCAAGGGATAATCCGCTTTACCTATGTTCTATATCCTCCTCTTTCCAACCTCTCTCTCTCTCTTTCTCTCTCTCTCTCTCTCTCTCTCTCTCTCTCTCTCTCTGTTTCTCTCTCTATGTCCCTTTCTTTTAATTCCACACTCCTCCTCACACTTATGATTCTCCCCTCTGTCTTAATATGTCCCTCCTATTGCTAAACTCTTGCCTTGGCACTCCTGGGGTTAAATTGCCAAGGTCATTGACTTACTCTAAGCCTATGTATTGGGAGTATGTTACATGGGCTTCTCTGTGCAGATCTAGGATGATCCAGATTGTTCTTAAAAAATCTATTCACCATTGTTGGGTTTGGTGTTGAATTTAAATATGCTAGTTCCATACTGTGCTATGGAGTCAGCCGGTATCCAGTCTCTATAACGAAATTTGTATGAACACATGCACATATACCGAATCTTTTATAACAACATAATGAAAATGTATGTGGGGTAAGGGATTAAATCTAGTGAGGAAACAGTTGTGGTGGTTTTTAGGGGTTGGAAATGGAGGTACAAGGCGGGTACTGCCCCAAAAGAAATTGTTATGTTTTTCGTTGTAAAATATTTGGTATATGTGCATTCGTTATTAAATATGTAGTTATAATGTAACTGATTCAGCCTTAATAGGTCTGCAATATATCTACAAGCTGATGCTGTAAGGATTTGGATAATCTTGTAAGTCCTCCTCCCATGGCCTACATCATGCCAGATGCCTGCTTTAGAATGCGAACATTTCCATTTAGGTCAAAGGTTAAATAGACAACTAATAAATAGCAATGATTAATGTATCCCTATAAGCACAGGCATCTGCACTAACCTGTAGCGTCTGGATAGAGAGGCATGTAGCTGTGTGTAGAGAAAATCCCCTCTACCATGCGATCCCTGGAGTAAACAGGACACTGTGTGGTCCAAGGGAAAAACTCAGTGGAACAGAGAAAAAACCCTTTGGGCCTCATTCCGAGTACGGCGCTAACCAATGGCGCTATTAACGCCTTGGTTGACGCTGTACCCGGACCGGCAGCGCCTTGGTGGATGGCGGAATTACCGCCCCATTCCAAGGTTGGCGGGGCGGTAATTCCCCATTCACCAAGGCTCTTCCCCATTCCCAAATGAGCCCCCATAGGGCTCAATGGGAATGGGGAAGATGCAAATAACGGTGACCGTTCATTACGGTCACCGTTATTGGCTTGGAGGCCCCTTTGCGCCCTCGACTTTAACACCTGCTCAAAGCCTCGTTACCGGTGGCCGCTTTCCCTTACCGCCATACTCGGAATGAGGCCCTTTGACTCGAAGTATGCCTTTTTGTTGTTGGCTTTAATAGTGACTGCAGACAGGAGACGATAGTTCCCAGCACGAGACTAGGTATGGTGTGCCTCGTTCCTCTCTCCACAGTACTCTGGGAGTAGGAAGTCAAAGTAAAGGTCCAATTCCCCTGGTGAGATGTCGGGCTCCTAGCTGCGAAGGGACATATGATATGATATGGCATTTGTAATGCGCCTATACACAAGTGTTTCAAGGCACGAAACTGCGGCCCATCTAATGTGGAAGGGAAACGAAGCACGGCTACACTGATGTAGCACTGAAATGGGAATAGCAAGCAGGAATTTAGGAGTCAGGAAAGAGAAGGGAAAATATAGCGAGGGACAGACCAGGAGCGGGAGAAGGGAATGCAGGTTTTCAGATGGGAAATCAAACTAGCGTACATACAAAGTGGCAATGCAGCGTCATACCCTCTCCAAAGCCTTTTCTTATTGAATGCATGTCATGTGGCCACCAAAAAGGAAGCACAGCAGGCCTCAGAGGTACTGCTACAGCGGTTGTCAGTCATGAGTGAATGGAATGAAACGGACGCCATCTTAGGGGAAATCTTGATTCCGTAAGGGCGATGAATCCTGACAACATGAGGTCCTACAGTGGGATCTGTGATATAGCAGTTACTAATATTAATGATTTTAATACATTAATATTCAGGACCCTTAGTTTATTTTATTTTTAAATCTATTTAAAGCTGAAGGACATTGCACTATGTCATTGGCAAACTGCACTATGTCATTGGCATTCGACAATTAAAAAAGACTGTGTGCGTCTATATGCAGTACATTCGGAGTATACATAACCAGATCCCTCTGCAGGGCATTTGTGTACAAGTTGAACAGGTGTGGGGCACGAACACAAACCTTGTCTTAGCCCTTCTCAATGCATATTGCGTGTGTGCATTTACATCTCCATTTTGAATCTGACTACAGTCTTTGTATGAACATGCAGGGCATTGATAGCATCAGTAATCCCTCTAGGATGCCAATGATTTCAAGGATGCCTTACATACTGCCTCTATCAACCAGGTGGAAGGCTGTCCAGAGGTCCACAAAGGCCTGATAAATCAGAGCACCCCTCAAGTTGACATGTTGCACATAAGAGTACAAGATTTAAGACCTGATTTGAGGTGTCTAAGCGCAATCTAACTCCTGATTGGATACTAGCTATTATATTTGCTTCTATATTCCATACTAATAGGTGATGGTATACTAATGTGCTCAAGCAATTTGATGACTGACTTAAAAGAGAAATGGGACAATTGGATCTTGGTGACAATCGGTTGCCCTTTAAGATACTGGTGTAATCACTGTCTTTCAGGTAGTACATATGGCCATTTGAGTGGAAACAATGATCATGTTCTAAACCTTGCTACATGCATCCTAGCTAACCTCTCACATTCTTCGATCACCTCCACACATTGCTTTTATGTTGGGTGGTTATCTATGCACAATCTGTACATTTTTAAATTACTTTTTTTTGTCTATGAATCCGTCCATGAATTCCCCCATCCATCTTGCTGGCTCTGTCTCTCAGTACGCACTACACCCATTCTTCAATCTCGGACCATCTTCAACATGATGATTCCCCATTTGCCTTGTTGTAATCATCACTTTCATCCTTTACTCTGCTTGCTCCTCACTGTTGGAACTCTAACTTCATAAAGCAAGGACAGTTCCACAATCTCCAGCTTCAAGAACACCTTCAATAGCTACCATCTCTGCCTTAAGCGACCAGAGAATCCTGCAAGCCCTTTAGGCCATTCATGCAATAACAAACACTGTCAGCAGCATATAATGTTTTTGATATTTGTACATAATTCTAACATTTTAAAACAGAAATTTTTATAGAGAATGCATTTAGGGGTGAGGTAAAGGGTTAAATATTTTTGGGAAACAGTCAGGGTGGGTTTTTAGGGGTGGGAAACAGGGGTTTGGACGGGCACCCCCACAATTAAAACACAAAAAAGTGCATTCTCTATACAATTATTTGTTATATAATATAAGATTTTGGTATAAAGACATGTAACCATGCAAATACCTGCCGGCATATGATCTATACAATTTGCCTTGATTTTATGTGAAATACCCAGAAATGAGACCATGTCTACTGATGTTAGTATGCCTTGTGAACAGTACTTCTGGGTGAATCAATCTCCTCCTCATTTAACTCGATGTTAATTGAAAAATACATACAAATGCCACTTCCTTCTATACCCCAAGATGTTTTTGCAAAGGTCTCTGATTATTTGTTGTATACTTAAATTGTCTGCTTCACTTCAGAGTGGCTGGCAAAACTTCGACATTTGGGGTATACTATTCAATTCCATAAGGATAGAAGATACTCCTTGAAAGATAATTAATCTAACTCAATTTGGCATAAGTTTAAACCCAGCAAATGTAACAGGTTATTTCTAATTTGAAATAACCAGTATATTATTGTTTAAAAATAATTAACAATATCCATGTTCAAAGTTACTTTGCATTTTAATATGTAAAACATGTTTCCGCTTAAAGTAGTAAATATTCATCAGGTGCACTTAAAAATGAAAAAGTTGCAAGACACTTCAAATTTAAATTCTAAAGGCACCCTTAATTAAGATAAAATAATTATCGAGAAATATTCACCATAATCCTTTGACATTATATTTACCATGGCATTTCTCAGTGGGATACCTATCATCTCTCCCAGATCTCAGTGAATGAGGCCCCAACAAGCAAGTTTCTTTTCTTCCCCAAATTGTGTGCATGAGTACAAAGAGAAAGAACTTGGTTAAACTCTCGACTCCCAAGTTACAAGATGGCGGGTGTGTTGCACACTCATTTTCCAGCTACTAGATGAAATCTCCTTCCTCCAACCAACCATTGCTGAGATTTTGTCCTCACTGCTATTCCTGCTAATATAACAGCCTCCCTAGTTGTCCAAGAAAGACGGCATACTCTGTTAAGCTCACCTAATTTAATTTCCTGACTTTCAACATCAATGGGGTCCTCTCTTCCCCTGTATTTTTACCAACCTAACAGTCAGGAACTGACAGCACAAAATTGTACTATATTACACTAGAGCCACTGAATGTTCATCTAATCCCTTCAAGCAACGCTGACCCTTTCTCTTCCCATGTATTCACTGCCTTACAAGAAATGTCACCTGGGCATATGTAATGGAGGGCACTTATACTAGTGACCTCGTTCTAAGTTGTCACAATAAGATGCCCCACTTAGAAAATATGAGCTTTCATTATCACTTCTCAGTTTTCAACAAGTACCTCTAGCTGGGATAGGCTTGTCCAATGTGGTGCCAGAGCTCGCTATGCCTAGAGACTAAAGCTACACCTCACTGATGATGCACACAGAGGCAGAAACATTTCTGAGGTTGATTGTGGCCTTGTGCAACAGAGATGAGACAAAACAATTCCACCTTGATTACACCTTTTAGGGTGGGACCACGCATGATTTGTTTGTAGTAGTTCTTCTTCTGTAATGGCACAGAAGAGCACAGCAATGCCAGAGGAGTTCATTAGTTCAAATCCTTATATCCATAACACATTCGTTTTGTGAACTCAGCCACATCCTCTGAATGGCAATCTCATGCCTGCTTCCGACAAACTCTGGGATCTAAATAAAAAGTAGTCTGCCTGCATTTCAATGTTCAGCCTGTCCCACAAATGTATTCTATTTCAATGTTCTATCTCTCTCTAAACTGTGACAAAGTAATTCAAACCAAATGGCCATCCCTATCTACGCTAGCCAAGCTACCAATGAACTCCTGTCTCTGCTGCTACCAGCAACACTGATCATGAACTCCAACTTAGTGCACTTCATATATAACCAGTGAGCATGAACTTACCACACCACAACGCCTGAGCCCGATGGAAATTTGCAAACATCAAATCTATGGAAATTCAGGTGGTCCGAGTACACTCTCAAAAGTACAGCCTGGGCTACTTTTGACATCTGTATGCAAATAAATGTAGAACATATGTGATAGGTTGCAACACTTGTTTTTTGTGATATTTCTTTTAATAAAGTTTCATGTGAACTACTCCAACTGTTTTTCCCAGTACCTGATTGCATCTGAAACAGCCCTGTATGTATAATAGATCAAATATAAATGTATATTTCTGCTAAAATAATATTCTAATACTCAAGAATTAAGAGGCAAGGGCTCTATGCTGAAACATCACCTACAAAACATTTCCAACTAAAGGATCAGCAGAACATCAATAATATCCCCAGAGTAGAATATCCCTAATTCAATATGTTTTTAATCAAAGTCAAAAGGCTCTTCATATTTCACAAGTTTGTCGATTTACTATTTCATCTTCAGTCTTAGCACATTTGGGATTTATTTTTGGATGGTGGTCTTTCCCAAAATATTGCATGAAGCATATTCTCCCGTGAGTACATTATTGACAGGACATTCTTATTGCTTTTGATAATATCTGTGGCAACACTATTGTCATTGACAATAAGGACATGTTCACTGGATACTTATGAAAATACCATGTGCAGTGGATTAACATATTGTAAATTCGATGGATGCCTCACAAAAGAGTATTGATGAACATATGTTGCTGTTAACAGGTTAAGTGCAAAAGTGAATGCCTCCCTTATGGAAAATGTCTAGTGCCCTGCGGCGGATTTGTTTGGTCTTAATGCCATAAACCATTGGATTTAGCATGGCTGGGAAAAGGATGTACACATTAGCCAGCAGAACATGGACATGATGGGGTACATTTTCTTGTCCAAATCTGTAAGTCACGAAGGAGAAGATGCCTGGCGTGTAAGTGACCAGTATGACACACACATGGGCCCCGCAGGTGCTGAATGCTTTGTGGCGAGCCTGCTCAGAGGGCAGTCTAAAGACAGCCCTCAGTATCATCATATAAGACAGTCCAATGAACAACAGATCAAACCCTGTTATAGAAAGAGACAGAACCAAACCATACATGCTGTTGAGGCTCACATCTCCGCAAGCCACCTTCACCACCGCCATATGCTCACAGTAGGAATGGGAGATGATATTGTACTTGCAGTATTGCAATCGCCTAACTAAAATGGGAATTGGGAGTATAGTAACAATGGCACGGATAATAATCACCAGTCCTATTTTCTGCAATAGTGCGCTAGTCAAAAGTGATGTATATCTCAGAGGATAACAGATAGCAACGTAGCGATCGAGAGCCATGGCCAACAGGATCCCGGATTCAACCACCGAAAGGGAATGGACAAAGAACATTTGGACAAGGCAACCAGTGAAACTAACTTCTCGAAAATCAAACCAAAATATCTTTAGCATGTTGGGCACTGTTGAGCTGGGAAACACTAAGTCATTGGCTGCCAACAGAGAAAGGAAAAAATACATGGGTTCATGGAGGTTTCGGTCTGTCTTGATAATATATAAGAGAGTGCAGTTTCCAAGTATCGCCATTGTATAAACAAGTACAAATGGGATTGATAGCCATAGTCCATCTTCCTCCAGCCCAGGAATGCCGATCAGAATGAAAATAAGAGGAATGAGGCTTGTGGTGTTGGAGGTTACTTGCATACTGGTTACATTGTTGATTTCTGCTGCCTTTTGATACTTCTCGTATCCCGTTCCTGTAAAAAGAAAACAAGGTCAATATTAGAATATAGAATGGATCAATTTCTTCTGACCCGCTGAGTCTGAAAAAGCATCAATAAGAGGTTTAAAGCAAAACACATTTTCTCAGCAAATGGTGGATCCTGTTCGGCAATTGATAGCTGAAAATAGCAGATTAAACTTTTCTGCAACAGTTTAAAGAAGGAGCTATGGCATTGCCAATCATAAGAGAGTTGGTAAATTGTTCTTTTGTTGAAATGTAGTTATGAACAAATAAAATAAACTTTGACATCACTTTTGTTGAACGTACGCAACTGGGTCAATATGCTTGTCACTGCTAATAATGGGAACTTGTTTTTAGTAGGTTCTTCCATTCACAGCGTTTGCCATTTCATAGTGCTGTAAAGATCATATGTTACTATTTGTCAATTTCATGATACTCAATATATGGAAAGTGGAAGAGTGAACAGAGGAGTCAGATCGGTTGGGATTTAAACCAATAAGCTGTATGTTGAATCCAGATGTCAGGAGTGAGTGCTTCAACCACTGAACTGTTTCTTGTCAAAGATTGTGTAAATAATTGATACAAGCTTGCTTTGAGTTCATTCTCAAGGAGAACCTAACACTTTCCAGAACGGCTCTCTTCAGGGACCAGGACCAGATACGAGGCACACTGCCTGGATTCTTCAGCTGCTTTTGACTTGGTGAAGTTCAACATTTTCATTCTATTTCTTTGACATGAGACCACTGATTAGTATGCTCCAAAGGGATGATTGTTATATTTGGTTGGATCTGTTTTGTCACTGGTCTTGTTTTTCTGAGGGTGTCTTATTTCATACATATTAAACTTTTTATGAGCAAATAAAAATGCATACAAGTCAATTCATAGACTTGTAACACTTGAATGTAATCCATATAAACTAAGATAAACAACATGGCTTTTTGTGATTCAAGACTGAATGTTCACCATGATTTATGTAGTAGCAGGGGATAATTGATACAGCCTGGGGACAGAGTCTTAATACCAACTAATTTGGTCCTCATATCTCCATCTGGAACATACATTTAACTCGCCTCTAAATCAGGCCTATCTTGACGATATGGCCTGTGCATCTTAGTAGGTGTTGTAGCTCCTGATTATAGAGGTGATATACAAGTCTTGGTTCGAAACAGCGGAAAGTAGGCATATCAAGTAAAACTCTATTTCCTATAACAAAGGAAATCAAAACCTTGATAAAACTGAGAGGGCAAGCAAAGGCCTTGGGGAGGCAGACTTAGATTGCCCCACTAAATATGAGGCAACTCCACTTAAAGCCCTTGGGGAAGAAGTAACATTATTCCAGACTTGATGTTTTCCCAAAGGAATGATCCCTTGTTTACAGAACCTTTCCTTCAGGTGTTACCTGAGGAGGAGGGCAGAGAGAAAGGGGGCCATTTTTATTTCTAAACCTGGGCTACTATGTAGAGGAGACGTTGGTCCTAATGGTACTCCTATGTCTCAAATAATGGCACCCAAAAGTCACACAAAAATAGAGTTAGAGATTGCTCACTCCATTTTGACAGGTGGTCACTTAGGAATGGCTGAAACCCAAGCACAAATACTAAACGTATAAACATATTTATTGGCCTGAGAGCTATGCTGATCTCAAAAACGTTGTGCTTATTTGTGCCTTATGCCAGAAGACTAGTTTTCAGATGCCCCCTCCAGTTCCATTACAACCTGTACCAATCATTGATGTGCCCTTTTCCCGTATAGGCATGGACATTGTCCCTTAAAACATCAAAACTAGGAAACTGCTACATATTGGTAATAGTGGATTATGCAGCACGCTATCCTAAAGCATTCCCTTTATGCAATAATACGACCCAACACATTCTCAAACACTTGATCCTGTATTGTTTGGGTTCTCAAAAGAGATCTGAATGGACCAGGGGACTACCTTCACGAGCAAACTAATGGCAGAACTAAAGGAAATTCTACATATAAAACACTGAGAACTTCTAGTTACCACCCACAGACTGGTAGATAAGTGGAATGGTCTTTTTTGCCATCCGTAAAACCCAACAATCCTCAACAGGATTGTCTCCATTTGAACTATTATATGTCAGAGAGCCATGGGATATTCTTGACATGCTGCCGGAGACTTCAGAGGAGTGCAGGAAAGCCATATTTCCCCTTTCTTAAACAGCCCAACAATTAAAGGAACACATTGCTATAGTCAGGATAATAGTTGAAACTCATATGGTCAAAGCCCAAGAACATCAGAAGGGTAACCATGAAAGGAAAGCTTTGCTTAGGTTCTTCTCCGTTGGACAAAAAGTCCTTGTTCTTCTTCCTTCATCTGAGAATAAAATGTTGTCCAAATAGCATGGCCCCTATGAAGTGATAGAACAAACAGGGTCATATGATATCGAGTATCACAATCTGACCAAAGAATTAAGACACATATCTATCATATAAATCTCCTTAAAGAGTGGAGGGAGAACCCCATTGAAGATGCCACAGTAGTATTGACTAGTTTGTTGTCCAACAAATCAAATACGAACAACCTGATTCCTTCCAACCTACCTCAAAACCGGAGGAAAGACCTGTTAGACCTCCTAGAACAATTCCCTGATGTTTTCAGAACTGAGACAGAATGGGTTAAGGGGGTATTTCATTATATCCATAGACCCCACAGGGAAAGTGGTCCATTTAAAGCCCTACTGGATACCAGAGTCTAGAAAATATGTCATCATAGTGAAATTGGAAACCATGCTGAAAGCCAATATCATTGAACCATCTCAGAGCCCTTGATCTGTTCCGATAGTACGTCTTGCCAAGACAGATCAATAGCGGAAATTCTGCATTGATTTCAGAAAGGTAAACAAGGTCTCCCAATTCAACAGTTACCCTATGCCAAGGATAGCTCTGGGGCAATGTGCTTGTCTTGGAAGCAAGACAACGCAGTGCAACACAGGTTTGAATCCTGATTCCACGCTTAGAAACCACTCATGGTATTAAGCGCATTGTAAATGACCAATTATACTCATTATAGACGATCTGATTGATCGATTTGGAGTTGCTGTTTTCCTCTCCATGATTGATCTGACAAAGAGTTACTGGATTTTAAACCCCCATTCGATTCTTTCAGCTCAAAGTATTGCCTTTTGGGCTACACTGGGTTCACCCGCCTTTCACGGGTTAATGGACCAAATCATCCAGCCTTATGCATCCATCTGTGGAGCATACACAGATGATATAATCACCAACGGTAGGACATGGAAAGACTATTTACACCACCTTTACCTAGTTACCCGAGCATTAAGAAAAGTTGGGCTCACTGCAAATCCAAAGAGGTGTCACTTGGCACAGTCAGCAGTCAAGTATCCTGGCCTTTTTGTTGGCAATGGGCTAGTTCAACCCCAGACTGAGAAATTAAAAGCAGTCAAGGAAACACCAATACCCAAAACATAGGAATACCTACACACCTTTTTGGGATTAGTGGGGTATTACAGATGATTCATCCCCAGTTATTCATCATCACATCTTGCCTCACTGATAAACTCATTAATGCAGCACATCAAAAGGTAAAGTGGAACGAGGAAGACCAATTGTACTTTGATAGACTCAAGCACATTCTGTGTAGTGAACCCGTATTGAAAGTGTTTCAACAGGAATTTATTTTACAGACGGATGCTTCAAACGTTGGATTAGGAGCAGTTCTTTCACAAGATCATGATAGTATTAAACACCCTATTCTTCATATTTGTAGAAACCTGTTTCCCAGGATAAGAACTACACCACTATTTAATAGGAGACTTTGGCAATTAAGTAGGTGATAACGTACCTTAAGTACTACCTCACTGGCATAATGTTTAGACTGGTCACAGATCATGCTCCATTGGCATGGATGAGCCTCACAAGGACACCAATGCCAGAATCATGTGCTGGTTCCTAGATCTGCAGCCTGATTGTTTTAAAGAAGAACACTGAAAAGGAAGAGAACATGTTAATGTAGACTTTCTGTCCCATTTTCCAATAGGTGCTGAGAGAACCATCAGCATCAAGAGATGGGAATGTGATGAATCTGATGGAGGCATCTTTGATTTCCCCGGTGGTGACCTCCTCCCATGTGACCAGGGGAGAGCAGCCGCTACCTGATCCTGACCCTGGGGGTGGCTAAATGAGGGAGGATTACATGCAGAGAGACAACGTCTCAGTAGATGTCATGGCTTCATCGGGTGAGACATGGTATCGCCCATTTGCCCTTGAGGATACCACTCCCATGTCTAATACCCTGATGGCCTATTGTCAGACCTCTCCTCCTCCTATGAAGAATAAAGATAATCTTTTCCCAGACCTGTAGGACAACCTTCCAACTTTTGTCTGCCTTACGAAACCACCATCTCCGGTTCAACTTATTAATCCTCCAGGACTGATTTGCCATTTAAAACCATTGAAATAGCTTGTCCAAGTCTTTCTAACCGATGATCAGCAATGAACTTCTTTTCCCAGAAGCTCCCAAATACTGGGACGAGGAAGAGGGATCGAGCAATACAGAGTGAAAGAGACCATAAGTTTAACGAGCATTCTAGTTTTTGCTTGCATACAACTGTGCCTGGGAAATTCAAAGAGCAGAAGCAGAGAGTTAGCAGCTGCTGGCGAGAGAAAGCTGGACCTTTCTGCGAGGCTCGCAGAACTGAAATACCCAGACAGGCATGGTGGAGCCAGGCAGTTCACCAATGGAGAAGACGTAGGCTGCTGCATAAGCAGGACATGCTGCAGGAATGCCAGGATCCAGTAAGAGACGCTGGGTGCTTGCAGGGGACAGAAAGCAGCACTTCCCTTACCAAATCATGCATCAAAGCTGGCATGTCCAGTGGAAGCTGTGGGAGATGGGAGAGCAAAGGGAAAACGGTCACAAGAAGGAATCAGGTGGAGTACCTTCATCAGTTGACCGCTGGAGAGCCCAGGAATGCCAACAACAGCTGCTGAGTCCACCCTGAGACAGCGGGGGCACCGGGGCATATTGGCGACTGTGCTGAGTGCAAGTAATCATAAACAACAACAGAATGAGAAAATTCAAAAACAAATATTGCGAAAGGTGGGATTGAATTACAAACAAGACCCTTGCAAATGTGTGAATGTATGCATTGGAAATGCATGGGAAACATGAAGATACAATAAAAAGCAAAGTAGATGTGCAACTGTATGAGCAGGCAGAAACCCCATATGAACTGAAGCCCTGGGAGGAGAGTTCACCAGGCAATTACAAGTGTGTGAATATAAGAAGCCCTTGCAGAAGAGTATGCCAGGAAATCGCATGTGTGTGGATACCAGAAATCCTGAGAAGAAACATCAGGACTGTTTTGACCAAAGGAGAAGGAGCAAAACCATGGAAGAAACGTATACCATGAATCCTGAAAGAAATAGAATTACCAAACTAAACAGCTTTGTGTGACAGTGTTATTGTGGGCAAAGAAAGACACAAGGAATTGTTGTTTAAAGTACTTTTGTATTGAAGAGGAATCCAGGGGAAGGGAACCACCCATTGGAGTGGGACCTTTATCCTTGAAGAACTTTTAGAGCTATGTAGTCTTCCTTTTTGAACACTTTTCTAAACCATCCAAGGTTAAATAAATTTCCATTTGCAAAATAGAGTATAGTTTATAGTGTGTGGGTCTAAGTAGAACTTTGGACGAAAGACAGCTTTGTTTTGGCATCCTGACACAGACAGGTCCGTGGTTTTGTTTTAGGTAGGGACATTCCTCTAAGAGCAGGGTCAGAAAGGCCTTTTCCCAACCCTTTTATTTTCAATAAATGTCTTTAACCAAAATCTTTTGTCCGAGTTTAATTCCAGACTCCTCACAAACAGTACTTGCAATTACATGTTAGTCACCTGTGGCATAGCATATCCTTCTTGATATCTGACACTAAGGTCCTGCTGACCCTCATCCTACATCACCTTGTTTTATTGCAACACTTTAGCAGGGTACTACAGATATCATGGACCCCAGTTAAAATTCTATACCTTCACCAAAATACAGTCAAGGACTTTGTAAGGCTGAAGGTGTTTGTTTAAGTTTATGAAATGAGCAGCTCTGTATAAATCTGCACAAAACTTACTTTGCTTAAACTTTATAAAGAAGTATTATTAAAAGGCAGGGTAAAAGTAATAAAAGGGCTTTCACAAATAGAATCATAGATGTGATGGTCCCGATGTGTGCTGATCTACTGTGGTATGTTGCTATATTCATAAACTAGTCATAAACATAGCATTGGTAGTGCACATGTGCAACACTTGACTTGCTAAATGAATTAGCTATGAGAGCTTTTCCAGAACCTCTCCACTACTGTTCTCTGGATGATCTAAGAGAATCTGGCTCTAATCCCCTCTATATCTCTACAGTCACCTTGTCTTTCTTCTAATGGGTTCCATTTACCTCCTCCTGCCAAAAACACTCACTTCTCTGAAAGAATCTACCCAATTCACTCAAATCCTCCTTTTTGTCCCAGCCATCTCTTCTTTCTATGCCAAACCTCTCCTCCTAAAACTTGACTCTCCTCCTGCTTACCAAGACAAATCTCCAATATAGGCTCCTTCCTCTCTTTACAATTCAATATCACGCTCATCCTTCCTCCAGATGGTATCTCCAACCTTCCCCACTCGCACCAAACTCTCCCTCCAACTGACCACTCTCCTCCACTGTCACCTATTAACTACAAGTTATCTCGTACCATTAATCCTCTATGCATACTTTTGAGATGGTACCCACCACTATCTTCTCCAAGGAAATACCCCTATGTTCCTGATCCCAAGCAACTACTCTAAACATTTCCTTCTAGTTCCAAATAACTCATACTCCCCCCATGTACACCACAAGCCATTTTTAAGCCACCCCTATTGCCTTGTATACTCCACACCTCTGCTCCTTACCATGTAACAGTCTTTCCTCTTTCCTGGTCTCGGACATGGAGTTTTCAGGACTGTGATCAGCTTCCCACCTTAGCAAGCCCCGGCCGCCTGGTGCCTTTGTTGGTGCCGCTCTTTTTCCCTACTCAAGGTGCTCTCCAGCCTCTTTTCCTTTGCAGATGGGAGCAGGTGCAAGTAGATCTCAGTCACCTGTCCTAAGCACCACCCACCTGCTGCCTTCCTGGTTGATGCTCTTTGTCCCCACTTAGCAAGCCCCGCCCACCTGGTGCCTTCCTGGTTGCTGCTCTTTTTCCCTACTTAAGGAGCCCTCCAGCCTCTTTTCCTTTGCAGATGGGGAGCAGGTTCAAGTGGATCTCAGTCACCTTGCCTAAGCACCACCCACATTCTTAGCCCTGCCTCTTCCTTCCTGCTCTTAATGGTTAGATCAAGGGCGTCTCTAGCCCAGGCGTCAGATGCGAAGGGCAGATTGAAAGATGGCAATTCCTGTTCGGACCAGGAGGACACAGGGCCCGAACACTTGCTCAGACAGCAGGTAAGCATGCATCAACATGTGTTTACTCCCTCTGTCCTGATGGGCTGTTAGGGAGAAATCTCATTCTATGGCTAATTTCCCTTACCTATAGAGTCCCCCAGCAGCTTTGCTGGATTTGAAGGGTTCGTTTCTTTTTACCTGCTAAGTGTGAGACTCTTTTCCCCACTCTTAGGCATTTTGCTATGTGTGTTATAGGCTATTTTTTTGTTTAATGTCTATGGGATTTTCTCAACCCCATAGGAACCATCTTTTTCAAATGTGTTACACAGCACCCTCCGTGTAGTGACACAGGGGTGTTGTAGCGACCCCCAAACATAGTCTCCATATCCTGGGATAGACTACTGGGCCTCATTACGACCCAGGCGGTAAGTTACCGCCTGGGTCGTACCTTTACCACCATGGCGTAAACTACGTTTACGCCATGGTGGTTGGCGGACTTACCGCCCCATTCCGAGGTGAGTGGGGCGGTAAGTCCCCATTAACCCATTTACCCTTCCCCATTCCCATTTTTGCCCCATAGGGCATAATGGGAGTGGGGAAGGCGTTAATTACGCCACCGTAAATTACGGTGGCGTAATTAACAACAAGGTCCCTTAGCGCCATGGATTTTGGTGTTAAAACCTCCATGGCGCTAAGGGACCTCGGAATCAGGCGGTAAGGGTCGGCGCTGTTTACGCCGCCGTAAACCCCTTACCGCCTGGGTCCTAATGAGGCCCACTGTCTCCCAGGGCATGTAAAGTCCCAATTGGCTTTACTAGTCAACTCTTATGAACTAAACCAGTACAAACCATCTTACTATGGAGGTACTGGAAAGGGTTAATAGTTTTTCCCTTAGGTTCATTTTCGAGGGGGTACCGTAAAGTTCCTCTCTCTAAAGTTTCTGGCTGGTGGCAGTGGTTACTACCTTAAATATTCGATCGCAAATATTTTCCTATGGGATTTCCCCATTGTTCGAGGCTACCACTTTTTCTTACAGCCTCTAGCATACCGCCGGTTTATTTTATTATTAACTTTACTCCGGTAGGTTTTATTTGCCAGAACTTTAATATAAATTCTTTCTTGTGTCTTACTCTAAACTCCTAACCCAGGTTGGGGATCCTTTGTTGGTCCTTTTGGCAGGCTTCTGCCAAGAAGCCCTTCTTTCGGCGCCACTGAGTCTGGGGTGGGTCCATTGTGTGGGAGGGGGAGTAGGACCCCTGCACAGGGTTGCCTCTGCAACCCATGTCACACTCTGTCCTGATAGGCTGCAGGGTCTCCCGCCAAGATGACCACTCCACTGTGTGAGTGAAAGCTAGGCTGTATGAATGGGGTCCTTTTTGCATAAAAGCAGGGTCCTGAGGACTAGAAGAGCAAGACGTTGCCACTGGAACTACGGAACCAAAGGGGAGAGAAGCCACAGACATCTTCAGCACCTGCACCACCGGTGAAGCCCTGCTGCAGCGTCTCACCACTTTTCTTCCACACGACGAGAGGAGATCTTCTTCTCAAGAGCCTTCTTCCCTTGAGCTGGTGGGACCACCCAGTTCACCAATCGCTTCCTCAGACCTGCCTTGGTCGAATCGCCAGTGCCCAGCACTTGGAGGCTGGACAGCCAGGCAGCCATCCACCCGGACCGCGATTTAAAGGAGCGTACCTTTTTTTTCGTTTGGCAGCACTGCGGCTGGTTTCATCCCTGGGTAGTGCAGTAACTCGGAACTTCCTCCATGTCGAGAGCCTCTCTTCCCCTGCTGGATCCCCTGAACTGCAGGAACTACCAGGAACAAGCGCCACCACAGGAGCCACTTCTTCATTTAAAGCTACTTTGTTCCGCCAGGCCTCCAGTTCTGTGTGGTAGCCCTAAAGGTGTTTTAAATCCTTTATCTACCTGTTGGGTTGGCCGCCCTTTCGTCTAACATTGTCTTATGCCTTGCATCTACCTTTTCAATATTCGTTAACCAAAGACTTGACTGCAGCTACAGGAACATTTTTGCTCCTAAGCTCTTGGTCCTGTACCACTGAGTCTGGCTCAGGCCTATTGACTCTGGCTGATTTGTTAGATCTGCTCTCACTAGAATGATTCTCATCTAGAAATGTGTTCATGCACCTGAATCTTCTAAACACCTCTTCCTTTCTGCTGTTTTCTTCTTGCTAAAGTACTACTGTGCATTACTTGTTCACAAAACTTCAGGGAAGTGTTGCTAGGGGGTGTCTGAAGATATTTCGGTTTAACTTGTGCTTTCCCTCCCTTTCGCTAAATTGCTAGAGTGCCATTTGTAGTTGGTTTTCACTGTGCCGTTTTGCTCAGTTTTCACTCTACCGCAAACTTGTCTACAATTGACATGGGAGTTGTGTATACTTTCCTTGACTAAATTTAACTTGCTTTGTTAACTGTGATTTATGTGTTGAACTAGATGTGTATAAAATACATCTATATATTCTTTTTGATACAAAGCTTTGGTCAGTGTTTCCTTGTGCCATAGTACTGTAATACCTATCGTGTAAACCCTGAATACTGCTCATCTCCCTTTTGAGATAAGTCTGACTGCTTAGCCACAGCTACCAACTAAATCCTTGTGGTACAGACTGATACAAAAGGGTATTTTTCTTGCTCATAACTGTAGTCATAATCTTCTGTAGTGCTCTCTAAGGGAACTGCACATGATCCTGCCTAACATGGGCCATCCCACCATCATCAGGCAACGCTAACATCAATTTATCTGGTGCTGGGGTGAGCTGAGGAAAGGTGCTCAGTGGCACAGTAAGTTGTGCAAGTTGTGTAACGCTGCCTGCCTCTTGTATTTCGCTGCCTCCCCCCTGTTGCATGCATGTGATGCCTGTATACTTAAATACTTCATCTTGCTGCCCCCCCGCCCAAGGCAGACTTCTCCTGCTATCCTCTCCTACATCAACATTCCCTGCCTGCCCAATGTGGGAGTTTGGATTGACACATTATGGTGACACCATCACCGCATTGTTGCTGATGCTTTGATTTGCCTTTTGGACTCATGTTGGTTGACCATCTAAAATCTCTTCGTTCTCATGCTGGACTTCCTTAAGCATCACATAATCATGGTCACCATGAGTCATGTTGTGCCCATCTACGAGTTGATTCCTGGCTTGCACTGGCTGATATTTTGCAATATTATGTGTTCAGTACTGATCTCTGCAACTTGCTCATGTGCTCTATAACACTGTATTTTGATGGATTTGCTTCTTCCTCTCTTTCACCAGATTCACTGCTTCTCAGTCTTCCTCTCCCTGCCTTTTCCCTCTCTCCTCTCCTTGTCCCCTCACTATATTCTATTCATTTACCTTACCAGAAATGTCATCAGGCCTAGTACGATAGTCGCTTGTTTGTTCCCCCCCCACTCACCTTTTGTCATTCCCCTGCACTACCAGAAATGTTCTCAGGCCTAGTATCATAGTCGTTGTCTGTCTTATCTCCTACCTACCCCTCCCTGCCTCTCCTTCTTATCATTGTCAAAGCTCTTGCACTATCTGAAATGTCGTCAGGCCTAGTATGATATGATATGATATGGCATTTATAACACGCCTATACACAAGTGATTCAAGGCGCGAACAATAGTTAATTTCAAATGTCAATGTATTTTCCCTTGCTCCCTCCCTTGCCTTGAAGCACTTTGAAACACGTGTGTATAGGCACTATACAAATAAACTATCAATATCACCTCCTGTCACATCTCCCAAAGCTTGACCCCCACTCACTGTACTTGTTGCCTTTCAAAGGCTGAACTCTTCGCCAATTGGGTGGTGCTTGGATACATGGCCAGCTGCTATTTTTATTCTAAACTTGAGAAGGCTATGTAGGTGTTCTCATCCCCACAAGGAGCCCTGCTGAGGCTGGCTATTTTACATGGATCTTCTCTCTACCTCCAGTGTGTGCTTTAGTAATAAAGAAAACCTCTGGTTAGCTTGGGGAGTTTGTTTTTTCTTCATCCCTAATGCCTACATGTGACTATTTTTTACATCATAGGCAAGGTCCTCATCACGTGTGGTGTGCCTCTTTACAAGGGGGAGGGGCATGTTGCCTTGTGGAGGGACTATAATGCCTGCCCTTGCCTGTTCACAAAGGAGGATGAAACTGAATTAATGTATGCGCTAAGGTTGATGGCAATAGTCTATAGCCTCAAAATGTTGCCTGAAACTACCAATTGAACCCTTACTGTATACCTCATTAAATGGCAGACAAATTATATTATGTCAATTATTTTATTTTTGCAATTGTCAGCATGATATGGAGGTCATCTTGACAGAGTGGATTAACACCATGTAGGCAATCCATCCCTGTCTACTTAGGATGCAATCCAAGTACAAAGTAACCTTGGGGAGGGGCCGAAATACAGCAACCCTGGCAATGGGAGCAGGTTTAGGGGGGTTCGAAATTCCCAAGATTATTGTTACCGTACCAGAGAATAACCTTCAACCACTTTAGAACTTACAAGCTTGGAGTTCAATGTGTACTTGCCAACATATCCCAGTCCATTCTGGTGGTGACTGTCTACCAACAAAAAGTAGTCCCACAATGCAAAGGACAATCTTGGAAGATGATCTCCTCAAAGAAAATATTGTTCATGGAATACAGTATGAGTGTTAGGGGCTGGTGGGTAGTTGAAAACAACGATATTCTTCTGTAAATGAAAGAGTTCACTCTGAAGATCTCTAGAGATGGCACAAAAAATTGAATTATTGATAAAGGACAGAGGCACATGGATAATAGTCAGTGGCTGGTGGTTGGAGCAATTCCACAGCTTCTGGGGCTGCTGACTTCTGCGGTGAGTATTTTAATCTTTTGTCCACCAACACCTTGTCTATGATGCATGCCCGGACACAAATAAATGTACCTTTAGCTCAAGGTACACAAGCAGCCTGTGGACAAGCATACATGTGCAGTCATGTTGACCTCTGTTGAATGACAAGGATACAGTTAATGATCAAACTGTATCCTTGTATATTGCTTGATGATTTAACAATATACAAGACCTATGCAACACCTAATATGGCTGTACCAGCCACATCTTTGTGATATTTTTCATGTGTCAAAAAGTGTGATATGTCCAAATGTCCAAATGCTGTTCTCAAGTGCTGGAAAATGATTAATTTAGTAATGGGATGAGTACACTCACATTGCTCATAGTAGAATGTTGCTGCTAATTCTTGAAATCTCTTGTGCAGAGCAGTTAGAAATAATATTGTGTTATGGTAGAAGAAAAAGTGTTAAGATAATTATATGAAGACTAACATGTAGAGAACAATGTTTGACCAATCTTGCAGTGCGTTCTTGACACAGCAATGTGAGAGGATGTTTGGATGCAAAGCAGTATATTGAATAGAATAGGCCGGTTAATGTAATAGTGTTCAGACCTATGTAGAAAACGAATCTCAACAATCCCATGGCCAGAGGTAAGAAGACGTAGGTCTGAATGAGGGATCACTGGGAAGGGGCTCTGGGTTTGAAGGGAGCGGGCAGAGGAGCTGAGAAAAGACACGACAAGGCTAGAGATGGTAAATGCAATTAATTGGTTTGCTTTGTATTCTTGTGTTTTAATTGTTTGTCTCTGCTAACGGTCGGTTAACAATAAATTAGTGGGGAAAGTATCCTGTCTGTTTTAAGCTCTGTCTGGATAATATATAACAACTGGCCCTGTATCTTATATAACGGAATGAAATTAAACTGTAACACCCTGTCAGGATGCAGTCGCTTTTGCAGTGGACGTGATACACTCGTTTGAAGTGTGTGGCCAATTCTGTCATGGCCGCCACGTTCATCCTATTCTCTTTATGCACTTTGCTGGCATAATGATGTATCCATTCTCTCTGACAATCAGGAAGTAAAAGAAGTTGGATCCTGACTTCTTGGCGGTGCAACGCTCTTCCTCCTCGAACGGACGCTTCCTCTGTGAGTTGTTAATTTTTTCGTACTCATTCCTCCTGCTCCATCTAGCCTTGTCGCTCCTCATCTATCTCCTCTTCTTTCTCTGGCTCCTGCTCCTTTTTCCTGGTTCGCTTTATTCCTTGAGCTCTTTGGAAGTAGACTTTCTGGCAAGATCATCAGTGGAGATTTTTTCTGGGACCAGTTTTCCTTCACTTCTTTCCTTGCCATCCAGAGGACTACCTCAGCATGAGTGTGTCTTGCTCTCTCTGCTCTTGTCGGGGTGGCTTCCAAAATAGACAGGCCCTACCTCTATGATTCTTCTCACAGGAAGAAGCTAGAGGTAAGGCCTGTTGGTGACACATCCAATCACTTGCAACCATGCAAGACATCTAGAAAGGAAAATAAATAATGAATATGAGAGTATGGAGATGAGTGAGAACTCTTGCATAAATGAGACTGGAATGGGGGAAAGATGTGTTGTGTTGTCTTGTCTGTTGACCCTTTCCTACTTTCAACCTTAAATGTGCGTTCATAGTCACTTCACAACGCGATAGAGGTTTGGTCACTAAATCTTATGTTTTTGACTCTTTCTATCTAGAAAATGAACTGGTCAGGCTTTCATTTCCTCCTCACATGTCTGTATCCCACATCTCCTCGCGCACCCCATCTCTGGACCGCTATTTTAACTGGGTTAAAAGGGGAAAATCAACTGTGGTTAAATGCTTTATGCATGACACATTGTTAGTGGGTGTAGTTTAGTTTGGTTTAGTTTAGTTTGTTTATTTATAGAGCGTGTCCGAACCATCAGGTAGCTGGGCGCATAATCATGTGCACAGCATAGCTACATATCGTTACAAAAACACATGTATATAAAAAAGGGTACATACATTCAATGATCAAAGGGACTGGTACAGAATGTGGCATAAGATAATTACAACGGAAATAGAGGACCGAGTTACAGGTGGTCCAGTTCAAGATTTAAATAGGACATACAGTTCTGGATAGTGCAGAGAGGCCTGGAATAAGTACATGGCAAGGTGTTTAGGCTGAGAGCCAGGATTTCACCATGGCTCTGAATGGCCAGAAAGAGGCTTCCGATCTGATTGCAAGAGGGAGAGAATTCCAGCATTGAGCAGCGAGCACTGGGAAGCTGGATCCTCCTGCTGTTTTTAGATTGTAGTAGGGAACCTTTAGTTGGTGCAGGTAGGGAGTTCTGGTGGGTTTAATGGAGCAGTTTCTAGAGAATTTGTCCGAAAGGTAGCGTGGGGCAGTGAGGGACAGGCACTTATGTGTGATGACAAGGGTTCTTAGCTTGATTCTGTCCTGGATAGGGAGCCATTGGACTTCTTTCCCGGCCGTAGATATGTGAGACTTACGCGGGAGGTTGAGGGCACATCTTAAGACATTATTTTGAAGAATCTGGAGTCTGTTCAAATTTTTAGTGGTGGTGCCTAGGTAGAGTGTGTTACAGTAGTCTAATTTAGACAATACCAGCGCTCTAGATAAGGTGAGGCAACTGGCGGGGGAAAGAAAAGGCCTACAGGCATTGATCAGTTTATTGGTGTAGGTGGTGGTTGAAATGCTGGTGTTTATTTGTTTTGGTAGCGACAGGGTGGAATCGAGGTACACACCTAGTGTTTTTACCTCTTTGGAGACTTTTATGATGTTGCCATCAATTGTAAAAGATTAGTACCTAGGGTCCAATTTATTGAGGCGGGCCTGGGATCCTACGATAAGCTGTTCCGTCTTATTGTCATTGAGGCAAAGACTGTGTGTGGCCACCCAGGCTTGGATTTCAAGGTAGATTTCATTAAGCTTTGCAACATCTTCTTCATAGCAACCAGTGAGAGTGATGAGGACCTGAGTGCTGTCTGCGTAATTAGTGTAGCTGACACCCAGTTTGTCGAGATGGCCAAAGAGGAGCTTAGTGAAGATGTTGTAAAGTGTGGGTGAAATGCAGGAGCCTTGAGGAACTCCACATGGATTGGGATAGGGTTAGGGTCAGCAGCCGCGGAGGGGGCGAAGACCCTAGTTGACCTGTCAGACAGAAATTACTGAATCCAATTGGTGGCATTCTGTGAGAATGCGGCAGCCGAAGAGAGGTGTTGTGTGAGGATCTGGTGGTCAACCAGATCGAAGGCAGCAGAGAGGTCCAACAGAAGCAAAATGGCCAGTTTGCCCTTGTCTTTGGCATCATCCATTTGGATTTTTAGATCCAGGAGGGCGGTTTCGGTCCCATGCCTGGGTCTAAAGCCGGATTGGCGTAAGCGTAGGAGGTTGTTGTCTTCCAAATGTTGTTGTATTTGGAGGTAGGCTACTCCGTTTAAGATTTTAAGGAGAAAAGGTACTGTAGCGATGGATCTATAATTCGTGGGGATGTTAGGGTCTAGATTGGGTTTTTTGAGAAGGGGGAGGACCCACGCTTCTTTGAGGTTATTGGGGACCACTGAGTTTTTAAAGGAAGAGTTGATCAATGAGGTGATAAGAGGGGCTAGCTCATTAGCTCCATCTTTGATGACGGACGCGGGGCATAAATCGCCTTTGCAATTGGATGGTTTGAGGCTGGCGATTATCTTTACTACTTCCTCCTCTGTGACTGGTGAGAAGTGGAAGGGGGGGGCAGTTGGGGATGGTTTAGTCTTTTTTACTACTGAGGTTATCTTTGGCGGCAAGGTTAGCTTTTTTGGCTTCTATCTTTGCTTGAATGAGGGCAATCTTGTTGGCGAGGGCAAGCTGGATATTATTGCACCAGGTCTTGTCCTTGGTGCAGTCCTCTGTAGGTGGCAGTGGTGATTCGAGTTCCCTTAATATAGAGAATAGTTCTTTAGTACCAGATTTGGCGTTGAGTATTCTTGTGTTATAAATCCTTTTTTTGTGTTTAAAATGGCAGATTTGTAGGTGGAGGCGGCTGAGACGAATTTGTCTTTAGTGCAAAGAGATGGGGCTTTTCTCCAGCTGGTTTCTGCCGTTCTTTTGATGTTACGGAGAGCTTTTAGTTCTGCTGAGAACCATTTGTTGGAGTGGGCAATGGGTTTGGCTTTTCGTTGTTTAAGTGGGGCTATCTGGTTGAGAGCTAGTTCCAGAGTGTTGTTGTATAGGTCTACAAGGGTTGATGGGTTGTCATTCTGAGTGGGAAGGTTAGCTTTGGTGATAGGCAAGAGAAGTGGTCTAAGGTTCTCTATAGCGATGTTGCGATTGTTTCTGGAGATGATTATTTGTGGTGTCCTAGAGGGTGGTGTGGTTATGGGTATGGTTCTGGGTAGAGAGAAGGTGATAAGGTGATGGTCAGTCCACGCACAAGGAATGATGTCAGTCAGTGAGAGGTTGCAGTTGGCATCTGCAAGCCAGTCAAGGGATTTTCCTTTTGTGTGTGTTGGTTTATTAATGTGTTGCGTGAGGCCTAAATGAGTAACGGTGTCATTGAGAGAGGTGGCGTGATTGTCATTAGGGTCATTGAGTCCCAGGTTGAAATCACCCATGATGATGATTTGTGATTTAGGTTTAGTGTTTGTAGTGAGTAGGAGAGAGATATCCTCTTAAAAGGTGGACAGGGGACCTGGGGTCTGTATATAATGTGTAGGAGGATAGTTTGGGTGTTAGATAATGGAAGTTTAATGGATAGGAGTTCGGCTGAGGGTAGGGTTGTGTTGGTTACTTCTCTGATGTTTAGGATGGATTTAGCAATAATTGCTACACCTCCTCCTATTCTGTTTTTTCTGTCAGCTCGGATGATGTTGTAGTTGTCCGGGATGGCTAGAGCTAATTTGGGACCAGCTGCTAAGTGGAGCCACGTCTCAGTGATAGCGATAAAGTCGAAGTGGTTGGCAGAGATAATGTTGGCAATATCAGTGGCGTGGGCTACCAGTGAGCGGGCATTGATAAGAGCACCCTTGATGGAGGTGGATGAGAGGTCGACTTTCGTGGGTGGTGGAGTGTGGAATGTTATGGGATTATGACTGGGTGAAGGGACGATGTGCGCAGTTTGCTGCACAGGGTTCTTGGTCTGGTTGGTGAGCATTCTAGTGAGTTTTAGGTCGAGGCTAGTGCGGTGGCTGAGTCTTGCGTTTCTAATCTTAATTGGAGGTGCTGCATTCAGGAAGGTGGTAGTAGGTAGAAGGAGGGGAGAGCCTAGTCTTGTGTTTCTGAGAGGTGTGGGACACGGTGTGAAGGGTGTAGGTGGACGAGCTAATCTGTTTATCCAGTCCACAGGGTTACTGGAAAGAATAAGAAATTGAACTAACTGGATTAGTGAGCAATGGCCCTAGTGCTATGTGCTGACTTTTAGTTAAAGCGGTTATCATGAGCCGTGACAACTTCACCAGCTCCCGAGTGGTAGGGCTAGGCTGTGGGACACAGCCTTTCTTTTCCATAACAAATCATTCTTTGTGATCCTCCATAGGAATTGGTGCTAGTAAGTCTAGAGACATGTGCCAATTCCTTCTGAAGAAAGTCTAGCTCACTTCATGTTCACACATTATTCCCTCAAAACATGTACATTCCTGGATAAGTGACACTATTTTACTCATGACAACCTGGTGAAACAGTATCCTGAAATAGGCACATTTGATCTGGTATGTATCATGAATTTACAGGGAGCTTTAAAAGCAGAAGGAGCCAAGGTACCTCAGCAACAGTCGGATCGCTTCTATGATTGGTATAGTGAAAGCCGAAGGAGCCAAGTTACCTCAGCAACAGTCGGATAGCTTCTATGATTGGTATAGTGAAAGCAAAAGGAGCCAAGTTACCTCAGCAACAGTTGGATAGCTTCTATGATTGGTATAGTGAAAGCCGAAGGAGCCAAGTTACCTCGGCAACAGTCGGATAGCTTCTATGATTGGTATAGTGAAAGCCGAAGGAGCCAAGTTACCTCAGCAACAGTTGGATAGCTTCTATGATTGGTATAGTGAAAGCACAAGGAGACTGTCTGAAGTTAATGCTCAAGCATTTAGAGATGCGTAGGAGAAATTACAGGGAGAAGATAAAAGAAATGAAATCTCAACGTTCTAATTTGGCAGTCCCGAAAGATAAAACAGGTTACAACCGTTTATATCCAGTTCTGCAAGGGTTACACCGACTGAGTGAATTGCCAGAGGATATTTTAAATGTATATAATATTGGTATTTTGGATTTTGCATGGGCACAACGACCCAAACAGATTCAAGTGTCAGCCTCGGCCTCGACTCTTCCTAGGGATGAACAGAGGCTGTCCCAGAGCCCTGATTCAACTTCAAGTGAGCCACCAGACTGCCTATATGGTCAGTCTACAGCCTAAATCTACTCCTACAAGACCTCTGACCTGTCCATCTCGATCACTGTCAGGTCTTGACACCCTTTGTAAGTGCTGGAAATTGTTTCATCGGTTTGGTTCTCCTTCCGCTGGTGCTTCTGTAACGTTTGAAGGGTTTATGAACTCCCCACCTCAACCAGGTGCCACATCATTTCCTTAAAGAGGGAAGTAATGGCCTTGTTACTGTATAGGCACCATGGAGCTCCACTGATCTGTTTAATGCTGTTTAACTATGTCCAAAGATTTGCAAAGATCCTTCTAAATGTCAGGAAGAGTTTTAGGTCATTATTGATTGACACAAGCCTATGTGTATTGATCCTAACCACTTGTTAAAAACAATGCTTCCCCCTGACACATGTAACCGGCCAGGAGCAGAGTCTGCACCCCAAGATCTAAAAGCTTTTACTAAGAGATTGTTTCAGTCGAATTTGGAGACATGTCCAAAGAAAAGAAAATTGGTCCCAAATAAATGCATGTAAGCAGTTGAAAGGTGAAAATCCAGCAGATTGTCTTGAACATTTCAACATATACTTTGATCAATATTCTGGGATCTCAAATGCGACTCAGGGTTCAGCAAGTTGTGGCATCTCAGTTTGTTATGGGAATTCACTCAAATGTAGCCAAAGGGATTACATCTGTCGTTATTTGTTGGGAAGGAAAACATTTGACAAGAGTACTGCTAGCTGAAACAGCAATTCCATGATAAAAGCTGAGAAACCAAAGGTAAATACTAAAGCAACAGTTGATGGCTCTGCAGACACAACAATTACAGCCTTCCCAAGGAAATCCAGGGTTTCAAGGAATCGGGTGGGGTAGAGGTATGGGAGTTCCAGCTCCGCAAGGGAAAGTGGGTGCTTTCTTTTGGAAAGACAATGTCGAAATATGTTTAATGATCAATATAATCTATTTGAAGAGTTTGGTCATTGGACATCTGAGTGTCCAAATTGGCTGGAGCAGCAGACTGCACAACCGAGTCAACCCCCATAACAATTTACATCAGCCTTTACCCCACCTCCAAAATATGTTGAGCACACAGTGGGACAGCCAGGGGGTCTGTAAGAGTGTTGCACCGTTGATACCATTTGACTCGTTTGACCATTATGTTGATTGCGCAGTAAGTGGAAAAAAAGTCTTGTGTTTAGTTGACTTTGGTGTTTCTTGCTCTGCATTAAAAGCATCTGAATTTCCACAGCAAATTATGCTTTTGGTACTGGGGGCAGTTTTAGCTGTGTTACAGGAAAATACAGATTTGAAAGCGGATCCTCGGGATAACAATCCCTTATTACAACAGAGAATGTTGGACTGGGTTCCTTCTAAATTATGGTCCACACATGCAAATGATATGGGCTGTATGTTGAATTTGGAACCTGTGAAAATAACGCTAAACCTATCAAAACCCTTACTGCGTGTCCCACAGTATTCAATTTTTAAACAAGCAGAAGAAACCATTCACCATGTTATTGAATTTTTTCTTGAACAAGGGATTATTGGAAACACTTGAAGCCCATGGAGTACCCTCTTTCTTCCAATAACAAATCTAGTTAAAGATGTTTATCATATCATCCAAAACGTATGCACCGTTAATGCCGCAGTGCACCCTACTTTCATTGTTTTTCCTAACCCAGCCACCATTTGTCTTGTATCCCATCTACTGTCACACATTTTACTGTGGATGATTTGTGTTCTGCATTTTTCTCGATAAGGGTGCAATCTGATCACCAGTATTTGTTTGCATTCATGTATAAAATAATATAAAATACCCAACTCATGTTCACTAGGTTTCCTATGGGCACGTAGAGAGTCCCACCCTATTCTCTTTCAGAACACAGATCTTGATTCACATAAGTTCAAATGTGCGCCTGTACTGGTGCAATATGGTGATGACTTTGTATTGGTGTCACCCTCTCTGAAGACTTTCAAACACAATACTCTTACTGCATTAGCAGCTATTGTTCTTAAGGGACAAAAGGTTTCTAAGGAGAAGTCGCAACTTTGTTTGACCTGTGTGCCTTTCTTTAGGCCATGATGTTTCATCAGGTCACAGACATTTGTCCCAAAATCTTATTTAGGTTGATCCATCTAGTGCCCAACCCTAGAGTAAGGAGGAACTCAGGGGATTAATGGTGATGGCCACTTACTGCCGAAAATGGATCCTTGATGATGCCTCAATAGTTAATCCCCTTCAAAATGTGACCCATGTTTTGGTCCCCATGCTCTTGTCATGGTCAGCAGAAGATGACTTTGTTCGCATTTTGCAAGAACTGTCAGAAGCGCCAGCTCTGAGTTTGCCTGATTATTAAAATCCATATATTCTGTTTTGTGCTGAATGTGATGGATTTGTGCCAGATGCTCGGATGCAGTTGCAAGGTGATAAAGAGTGTCCAATCTCAAATCACAGCTTGGCCTTACTTCTGTGGCTGCAGGTTTACGCTCATGTTCAAGAGAGGTTACTGCAACTACTCTACTAGTCGAAATAGCAGAGATATTGGTTACGAGACAGCCTGTAAATTTAGCTGTGCCACGTGCAGTGCTTGTTTTACTGTTAAAGGGTAAAACGCTGCCAATTTCCAATTGCTGGCTTACTAGGTATGAGAAGTTCCTACCTTCAGCAGCCAATGTAACTCTTAGCAGGTGTTCTGCTCTAAATCCTGCATCTATGCGTCCTACTCCCACTGATGGTGAAGCCCATGATTGCCATGTACTGGTTTAAAATCTCATGACGCTGAGAACTAATTTAAAAATCGCACTGATGCAAAACGCAGATATAATAATTTTTGTTCATGGCTCTTGTTTACGCAATAACGCTGTATATTCTGTTTGTCCTCCTTATGATGTGCTGAAAGCTTATGAATTGAATAATGTAAAATCTGCCCAGGTGCCCAGGTAGCCGATTTGACTGCACTTACACGAGCATGTATCTTGTCCAAGTATAAATCAGCTACCATTTATGCTGACTCGAGATTTGCTTATGGTGTGGTTAATGATTTCGGCATCCTTTGGCAGCAGAGAGGTAATTTAACATCAGCTGGCACGCCAATTCTTAATGGCCAATATGTATCTCATTTATTGCAAGCTGTAATGCTTCCTTCTGCTATGGCTAGAGTCAAGTGCAGAGGGCATGACCCCTCCAAGTGTTTTACTGCAGCAGGCAATTCTTTAGCTGATACAGCAGCTTAAAATACGGCCTTCAACGCCCCCCTGTATCCTAATGATGTTCTTGTCTGTTTTTCAGTTTAACAGTCGCCGATTGCAACTCTTTCCAGTCTGGCTTTGCTGAAAGACCAAGCACCAGTGTATGGGAAGAAGCTGTGGTAAAACAAATCCTGTAAATTGTGATCTGACTCAATGTGGTGGTCTCTAAATTTCTGCTTTGTACCACTTAAGGTAATGTTACCATAGTTGGGCAGATTGGTGCATTCTATTGCATGCTCAGGTTAGGGGTAACGATAGAAATTGTGAAACAAGGTTGGAATGCACCTCACTTCCATACTGTAGCACAGACATATTTTAATCATTGTGTAGTGTGTTTAGCTCATAATGTGGGAAGAGCAGTTAAAATAAACCCATTTTAAGGTGCAGATTGACTTTATACAGCCCCACAAGTGCCTGAGCTATGAATATTACTTGGTCATCATAGACATTTTTTTATGGCTGGTTTGAACCCTTTCCATGTTGGAAGGCAGATGCCATCAGGGTAGCTAAAATGTTTCTGCTAGAGTTCATTCCTCATTTCAGGGTTCTCTTGATTATAGACAGTGATCGAGGAACTCATTTCACAGGTCAGGTTTTTCAAGAGATATGTTTCGGGCCTTAACATCTCACAGCAGTTTCACTGTGCTTAACATCTACAATCTAGCAGTACCGTGGAATGCACCAATGGAAATCTTAAAATCTGATTGTCCAAGGTGTGCCAGGAAACCAGACGTAAATTGCAAGAAGCTCTGCCTCCCCTATTATTACATATGCATAATAATCAATAATGAAAACATGGTCTGTCTGCTCATGAAATGGTAGAGAGTGCCCAATATGTATCAGCACTTCATCTTCAGTGTCCATTAGTAATCTGAACCTCACCTTTAAGATGAAAAAGTTTTGAAGTCTTGTGAGGCGCTCCTAAAATCAGTTTGGTTTCTCCACTCACAGGTAAAAGCAACTTGACTGGACCCGGTGATGTGTTCCGGTCATCCCTTTCAGCCTGTTGACTTTGTTTAAATTAAGATTAATCAGTGCAGGACAGCTCTGCAAACTTGGTGGTATGGTCCTTATATGGTCCTTCTTACCACCCAGACTGTATTTAAATGCTAAGACATTTCATCTTAGGTTCATACATCATTTTGCCCGAGAACATTGCCACTCAGCATCACCACCTGAGCCATTTCCCCCAGAGCAGATCTACCTGGAACCGCTGTTGCAGGAACTGCTGCCACAGGAGCCACTGAAACAGCAGAAGGGACCAAAGTGGCTTCTCTCCATGACCAATCCTGAAATCTATTTGTGAACCAGGGCAGATGCCAATTCCACCACTTTCTCTTTATCAGTATGCCCAGGTTCTGAACCAGAATCCCTTGCTGCAGGAATTGTTCGAGATAGTGAGCATCCTTTAAGAATTACTGTTCTGTCAACTTGAGCAGGCAGTGGATCCCCACCAGAATAGAAGCTGGTTCTAGTCTTGATGAAAGCCTGGCACCTGTAACTGTTGCCCTGTCAGAACCAGATCCATCTTTTCAGGGGGGATACAATATATGCCCATGAAAGGGCTATGTCAGGAATGCATAAAGTCAACAAGGAAAGACTCTGTTGGTTTCAATGAGATTGCCTTGTGTTCTTTCCTTGAAATGCTTTTGCTATCTCCTCCTGTAGATGAGGAGCTAGAACAACATTGTTGGGAATGATCGAGTGAGATACCCGGAAAACAAGGTGGCTGTCTTTCTTGCTACAATAGAGCTGCAGTCCTCTTTCTTGATATACACGGTTTGTTAATCCTTTTGCAGATTTATGAGTGTGTTTGATTTTATCTACTTCCAGAGCTCAGGACCTTTTACCCTTAATTCTTGAACTGAACTAATGTATTTGTACTGTGGTTGTGTCATTTTAACTTCAATAACTATTTCATGAAGAAGGTGAGCATTTGAACAATGAAACCTAGGCTTGTACATCTTATTTGAATTGAAACTGCCAGATAACCTTTCCCATAGAAATGTATTTCATATATATGTTGCCTGTTTTGCTTGATTCTTCTACCCTGCTCCCCCTCACTCCCCTCCAGCCTACTTCTACAGGAGTCTGTCCTGATCCATTCTGGTTTCACCATCACTGTCTCATGGCCTATGCTGGATTTTACTTTTATGGACTTCATTGAATCACAGTGTGTCACCCTTTCTCAACTCTCATGCTGGACTTCCTTTGCATCTTGTACTCATGGTGGCCCTGAATCATGCTGTTCCCATCTACATCTTGTATCCTGGCTTGCAACATTATGTGGTACTACTGATTTCTGCAATTGTATTCGCTCTCCCCTCTTGCTTCTTCACTCTTTTTGACTGCTTACTCTCTTGCTCTCTCCTCCTCTCACATTCTCCCTTTTTCTATCTCCTCCCCTTACTTCTTCTATGCACCCTCCAGTAGCAGAATTGTCCCTGGACCTAGTATGATAGCAACCTCGTCTGTCTCCTACACCCTCCCCTTACTTGTTCCCCCCTCCAATCCAGGACTATCTGAAATGTTGTCAGGCCTAGTACAATAGTCACTTGTTTTGTTCCTCTCCTCCCTTTCTGCACCCCTCTCCCTCACCTTTTGTTTTTATCCGGCTCTTCCAGAAATGTCGTCAGGCCTAGTATGGTAGTCACCTGTCTGTTTCCATTTCCTTCATACTCTCCCCCTCCCTTCCTTATCTATGTCTTAGCTCTTGCACTATCTGAAATGTCAAGAAACAAGATAAGTTCCCAATTAAGGAACTCACGTCCCCTGCACACTTTCCAATGTCTGGAAAACCAGACCAACAATTAGTTTGTATTCTAAACAGTGTTTCTAATAATATCTTTGGAAACCATTGCATTAAACCAAACCTAAGAAGGTCAATTATTAAAGAAGTCAACATTCATGCAAAGTAGGTCACAAGAACCAAAATTAATATTTATTTTTGATGTTGAAACTGTGGATGACCCAACGCGTTTCGAGTGGTACAACACTCTTCATCAGGGGCAAATCAAAAATTCTAAGGAAAGATAGGTACAAAATTTACATTAGAGTGATATATTTCATTAACAACAATTTTGCAAAACAAGTCGTTTCTACTAACTTCAACTGGTATACAGGCTAATTGAATGAGTATAATAAACAGTAGATATCCAAAGTTCTGGGTACATTGACGCAACAAAATAACATGTTTTAACTGGACAGCTACCATAATATTTCTATTAGAATAAAAGAAGTAGATCGGTATCATGGGATTACTTTATAAACTGTGCTGTGCACAAGGTTGACTATATGATCATGGAATAGATATAACCAGTGTGGACTAAAGTCCTCCAGACAGCTATCCAAAGCTCAAATTGACACACTAAGTCTTGGGATCTCATTTATTCCCACAAACTCAACTACTTTATTTGAAGAAGAAATTAACCTTTTCAAACTAATACGGAAAATGGAATTAAATATTTTCTTTGACAACCTGGGACAAACAACACCAGCTAAAGAACACGACTACTTGGAAATGAGGAAACAGAGCACCTTTCATCCACAAATCAATAATCCATTGATCAATCTATTTAAAACAAAAAACACACATGAATTGAGAAAGATTAAATATGAATCTTCCACTAAACAAAATATTCAGAGACATCAGCTCAAAATAATCAAGGACCTTGCGGATGATAATTCCCTCACTATGAAACAAGCTGACAAAGGGGGAGCCCTAGTACTCATGGACACGAAACTGTACAATACTGGCTGTCTCAAATTACTTGATGATAGACAGACCTACCTCCCATTGGATAATGACCCTACAAACAACATAAGTATCATTATCAAACAGGCAGTTGCGAAAGCAAGTACTATGGACTGGATATCAGATAAAACAGAAGAATTTCTGATCAAAACAACTCCAATCATCCCAGTATTTTACGGGTTACCTAAAATACATAAAGATTCCAAAGATCCTCCTTTCAGGCCTATTGTCGCTGGCACAGACAGCATATTTTAACCCCTAGCAGTTTATTTAGATACCGCATTGAAACCACTGATACACAAAAAACATACTTACCTAAAGGACACTACACATTTTCTGCAGAAAATCAACAACTTGCAGATTAACTTTCCGGATCCCCTAATATTTTCCATGGACGTTAGTAGTCTATACACTTCGATTCCCCATGATGAAGGTATAGCTGCCTTGGAATGGTTTCTTTTAAGACATGATGACGTTCAAATCCAAAAAACTTTCGCTATCGAACTGATTAATCTAATACTGTACAATAACTATTTCAGATTTAATGGCCAATATTACCTACAGATCTCAGATACCTCTATGGGCTCAGCTGTAGCCCCTTCATATGCAAACATTTTCATGTTTTATTTCGAGAAAACCCACGTTTTGGATCACCCACACTGGAAAAACAAATTACACTGTTGGACAAGATACATCGATGATGTCTTTGGAATTCGGAAGGGCACAGAACAGGAACTGACTGAATTCTGGCATTACATCAATCAATGTAACCCGTGGATCAAATTTACAATAGGGATTGGAAGACCACATGTGAATTTTCTGGATGTAACAGTAGAATGGAAAAACACGGAATTGGTAACAACAATGTACAGGAAACCAACTGATGTTAATAGCTCTTTACATTTCACGAGTTTCCACCCAAGACATCTTAAGAACAATCTTCCCTACAGTCAACTCTTACGAGCCAAACAGATCACTTCCAACACAGAAAAGCTACAAACAGAATTTGACACTATGAGATCGAGATTTCTGGAAAGGGGATTTCCAGAACAAGCAGTGACGCAAGCCATCACCAGAACGGAATCTCAACCTCGGAGCAGGTTACTGAATAAACAACCAACACAGACTAAATCCAACTTGATTTACACATTGAGATACTCAGCACAGAGTTTCCAGGTCAAAATGATCACCACTAAAAATTGGGACCTTATTAAATCAGATCCCAACCTTAACCGTCTCTTTCCTTCTCCTCCAATGTTAGCGTATAAAAGATGAAGGAATTTCAGAGATACGCTAATAAAAGCAGAAAGACCTAAAACTTCCACTCAGAGGACACTTACTAAGACAAAAAACGGCACTTTCCCCTGCCTAAACTGCCAACATTGTTCGAACATCAAAAAAGGCAATCACATTAGGCATCCTAACAACGGCAAGAAGATTCCTTTGAAAAGCTATGCAACTTGTGATTCTAAAAATGTAGTCTATACCATCAGATGCCCTTGTGGCAAATACTACGTGGGGAAGACCAGTAGAAAAGTAAAGGAAAGATGGACCGAGCATAAGTCACAGATCAGAACCAAAAATCTCAAATCACCTGTGTTCCGGCATTTAGGGACAACAATCACAGTATTTCACAGATGAGATTTGCGATACTAGAAGTATTGCACCCCCTACAAAGGGGAGGAGACTTACCAAAACTACTTGCACAAAAAGAACTGTATTGGATACATAGACTTGATGCAATGTCCCCCCTGGGGCCTAACGAAGACTACTACGTGGGTCCATTTATTTAAAAATTAACTAACATACTACTCTTGTTTCTGTCCTGATTACCACCTGTAGTCACACTTGATATGTTCTGGCTAGAGATGTAACTGATTACATGACTGTACGACCACCTTTAGATTGTGCACCATGCCGATGGACAGATCAGCGCCTCTTAATTTGGTTATACACAAATTATAGTCTGTCTGCATGACTGGCCAAGTGTTTTTTATATGTCATTGATCATGTGTTCTATGGCACTTGATTTACAACCAAATTGTGAACCATTTATGGGCAGTGAAGTTGTCTGGCCTATACATCATAATTATGGAAATGACTATATCTTGAAGGGGCATAAATAATAGACCTTGTGACTCTTGATATATGAGTTGTTTTTAGTTTAATATCCTTGATCCTTTGCCCCTCTTTTATGTGCCACCAGATCCAATATGGACTCTAATAAATTCCAGTCACATCATTCATGCAAGCCGTGCTAATCACTACATACTACTCTAATAATTACATAATGGTTGCTTCATTGACCAATTACAGCGGTCCTACACTACAAAGTCCTCACTATTCTAACAGAACACTCTTGTGTTCTGTGCACTGGATATCCTATGGTACATTCATTCTGAGCAACGAGTACCACCTTCTTCCCCCTACAGGGGCCTTTTTTTAGCTGGTTAACATAACAGCAAGCTGTTTCTTTACCATACCTCGATTTTGATCTCCCTCTCCCGGAAATTATTATTAGGTTGTTTCTTTGGGGGCCTTTTCTAGGCTGCTCACATAGTGTTTTTATGTTCCTCTGATTACATTAACTCTCTGTGACACGGATGCCATGTTTTGGCACCGTTCACACCATTAGCAAAATTGGCTTTGTCTCCAGCCGAACTAGAATTACTTTGCTTTCCTGCATCTTTTTCACGGGCCTTTATACTCAACTCTATGAGGTCCCATGTGCCTTGTAGGGATCGCAAGTTCGCCGTCTTGGGTTTGTTTACACATTACATCATGCACGTGATAACGTGATGACATCATGTTATCAACATCCCGGGCCTCCTTTACTCTGCCTCGCACTTTTCCGCAACAATCGCTCACTTTGTGGCAGTGACAATAGTTCCACTATTGTGATGTCTTCCCCAGATAATACTTATGTCATATCTTCTAATTAGACTCCAATTTTAGCACGCCACGTCACACGCATCCGCGTGATGACGTCATGCCTTAGAACACAATATAAACACGCACAGTGTTGCAAATGGTGTCGGCTTTCCTTCTGGGCTCCGGTCTCCAGTTGGCAGCGCTATTGTTAAACAGGTAAGATCTTCCCCACCAAAGGTATACTTGATATGCACAGGAGCCCTCTCTGTGCAGTACCTCCTTCCCACTAAGTCCAGCACCTCTTTAGTTACACTCTTCCCAATTTTTTTACCGCTAAGATTTTTTCCACCCTTCCCATTGTTATTTCTTTTAGTGACAGTGGATACCTACTGAACATTTGAAAAAGATATTGGCTACAATCTGGGTTTTTCAAGCCACCTCCTTGGACCACTAAGAACCTTGGGAACTATACCATGACTATACGAATTATTCAGTGTCCAGATAGATCGCCATAAGTTGATTATCATTTTTTTAGCCTTAGTTTTCTCTTCCTGCACCCTCTTACTAGCTTCTGATACTCACTCCTCTTTTACAGATATGAGTCCGTTGACAATACTCCGCTTGTACTGTCTCATCGATTACCTGGGATACTCTCCCCAGACCTACTACCTCTTTGCTTGAAGATATTTTACTAAATTCACAAGGTTAGAGCTAACTCTATCTGCTGTTACTCTTTAGTCCACACTGGTTATATCTATTCCATGATCATATAGTCACCCTTGTGCACAGCACAGTTTATAAAGTAATCCCATGACACCGATCTACTGCTTTTATTCTAATAGAAATGTTATGGTAGCTGTCCAGTTAAAACATGTTATTTTGTTGTGTCAATGTACCCAGAACTTTGGATATCTACTGTTTATTATGCTCATTCAATTAGCCTGTATACCAGTTGAAGTTTGTAGAAATGACTTGTTTTGCAAAATTGTTGTTAATGAAATATATCACTCTAAGGTACATTTTGTACATATCTTTCCTTAGAATTTTTGATTTGCCCCTGATGAAGAGTGTTGTACCACTCGAAACGCGTTGGGCCATCCACAGTTTCAACATCAAGAATACATTTTAATTTTGGTTCTTATGACCTACTTTTCCTGAATATTGACTTCTTTAATAATTGACCTTCTTAGATTTGGTTTAATGCAATGGTTTCTAAAGATATTATTAGAAACACTGTTTAGAATACAAACTAATTGTTGGTCTGGTTTTCCAGACATTGGAAAGTGTGCAGGGGACGTGAGTTCCTTAATTGGGAACTTATCTTGTTTCTTATCACCTTGTGCAACCTAGGTGTCAAGGTTACCTATCTCTCCTCTGCACCTCATATCTATTTTCTATTTTCCTTAAATTTCCTACTTAGACAATAATCCAATACACTATTACCCACATTAATAGGGTGTGCCATATCTGCCCAATTTTCTCTTTTCCACTATCTGAAATGTCATCAAGCCGAGTATGATAGTTAATTTCACATCCTTACTGTTAATGGCCTGTAAGAATGTCGCTGTATTTTCCCTTGTTCCCTCCCTTGCCCTGAAGCGCTTTCAAACACATCGTGTATAGGCGCTATATAAATAAAATATCATATCATATCACATGGACATAATAGCTTTTGTATTTCAGACATACATTGACCATGTGTGTGTGACATTCCTCATTATTTCTTTTACCATTGTTATTTTTAATAGATCCTGCCCTCACTATGAGGGTTTTGATGCACACCCCTGTGTTCCTAGTCTAAATACTTACCTTCATGCAGCTTGGCAGTATTCTTGCATACAAAATGTTTCTTGTTGCTGGATGTGTGCACACCTTGCTCATGATTTAGCATCAGGATTTACAGTTACAGCCGTTTTCTTTCAATTGGGGAGATGACGGCAGTAATATTTAGTTGGTTTCCTGATCCCGTTATCCTGAACCCTGTATTTGTCATCATTCCCAGATGGGGTTTACTGGCCCTCCAAATTCCCCTCACTCCTCATCAGTGATCACAGAAACCTGCCTCAATTCACCTTTCCGCTTCAGGTATAGGGCTCTGCTGCTCGACTGTCAAAGGTTCTTTATTTATGGGAGTTAGTAAATGTAGATAATTATCTTTCCACCAGTACGTGTGTGATAATCAATAATGTTACTTTCTCTTTTGGCAAAGATTTCAATTGTATTGACTCTGGGTACGCAACTTACATGGAATCATATTTTGCTTGTGGCATCAATCCTTATTTTTGACAGCCCGCCGGATTGGAGTGGGAGCTGCTGCATGGGTTATATTTTACGAGCTTTATGTCATTCCACAAAGTTTCACTCAGCTCCCCGGTGTAAGAGAAGTTATGTATGGGGAAAACGTATAATACCTGGATTGGGTGTGAAGACCTGAGACAGGCTATCTTCGTTATCCCAGAAGGTAGCCACTGATACCATAATATCTCTTTCTCTGATCACATATAAGCAAGCAGCTATTTGCACTATGGTATGGTAAAACTGATTGATGTTTGATACTTAAAGGGGGCGTGTGTGCAATCGTAGGATCATTCATTCATTCAATTTTCATCATTTGTATTGCACCTTTCACCACGGGAATCGTCCCAGTGCGCTGTAGGTTGAAGGCCCTTGGAAGGATCGAAGTCCAGAATATGGGAACATGGTATCACTCTTTTACTGTGAGTGCAAACATACTGAATGCCAAAATGCCTCTGGGTATTGTTCTCATAGATTGGCACAGTGATATGTGGGGGTGGATAAGGGTAATCAATTGTGTAAGGTGAGTATGTGATGACTGTGGGGGGCTCTCCCCCCACATATAATTGTTGCCAATCAAAAAAGAAATTCAGTATTTCGGCATTCTGTATTTTTGAGTCTCAGAGATCACGCAGATCCTGGGAAAATAGGAGGTGTTACAATCTGTGCGTGCATGATGCTGTTAAAGGTTGAAAGGGGTGGCAAAGTCCCAGCTAGCTACCCATGTCTACTAGTGCGGAGCTGGGTGGAGAGAGGTATGCTGGGGGGTGTGTGCAAGAGGATAGATATTATGTGTGAAGCTACAGTTCAATTTTTTTGTCCTGAAAAATAGCTGTATTCTTATGGAAGTGAGGCCAGGCCTTTGGCTAAGATCCAAAGGGGCAGTGTGCAAAATGAATAAATATGTTACTTATACATTGTACATTTCCCACACAGTAACATACATCTAGGTGCAAAACAATGCAAACCCTCAACATTCATACAAGTTCTATGCATTGCCCACCATCAGTGTTCATCTAGAGTGATACACTGCCCCAATCTGGGTCTGTCCAAGTGTAATACATTGCACACCCTCAAATGCATAAAAAATTATACATTGCCTACCTCAAAACAACCTAAATTCCTCTCATCGTCCACCTCCAATTCCATCCCGGTGCAGCTCATTGCCCACCCTTGTGGGGTGTTTTAACCCAATTAGGCTCTGCTATGCTGCAGCACTGTGTTATGATGGTGCCAGAAATATCAAAATGGCTGCAAAACCCTTGTGTGCGCCAAAACCTCTGAAAATCGCGCTTTGCAACGCACAAAAGGATGGCTGCCCAATCTACCACGCATGTTGTTAGTGGTGGAACAGAGATCTCACTCCTGGAATATGTCACTGGGCTCCACAACAAGTAAAAATGGAGTATAGAGGGAAAAGCAGTGTTGCTCAATGAAACCCCAAAATCTTACTTTAAATCCTTTTTTTCTTTGTTACTGAAACTGCAGAATGCCGGTACAAAATACCCTCAAACATCCCAAATTCTTGCTGGGTGCTACAATTCACTTAGTCTAAGAAATCATTGTGAACTTGCAAGGTCCTGAAAAGCTGAGAGCATAAAGAAAATTCCACAGCAAAAGTGGCCTGTTTGTGGATCTGTTAAAAATCTGGGTGCAGTACCCTGGGCCGCCTGAATGACAGCTGTCAGGAGCCGGCCTGATTAAACTGTAAACATGTATCTAAACTGAAATCAAATGTTTGCAATCTAAGAGGCCTGTTACTGAGAGTAACCTATGTTGTAATTGTTTTGATCCCATGATTTAAAATCTTGAATAAGTATTCTAGCTGCTATTTTGAAATCACAAGTTTGTTTTAAGCTAAGGAAAAATGCAACAGAATTAACTATTAAATCAAGCCTGGCTAAAAGCTACCAAACTGGAATATCAGGTTGCTCCACAGAAGGTTTGCCTTTCCCCCCACCAGGAAATCACACCAAAGTGATAATTATAGGGTTTGGAAAGAACCTGGTCTACAGAGGCAAAAGGGAACAATGAACAGCTGCCACTAAGGAAATGCGGGGTGTGAGGACAGTCGTAAATGGCCTCTTCCAAGAGCAAACAGGGAGGAGACTGCTTCTGAACTGCAGGGAGACAGAAGGAGGTGGAGACAAACAACCACCTGTTGCTGAACCTTCACAAAGAACACTTTTTAGAAGACTTATAATTTGCCAGTGAAAATTGTGTAAAAAATAGCAGTAACAGATTTGTGAATCAAAATTTTGGCTGCACGTTTCAAAAGGCGGCAAAATCGCATGACATGTTCGGGAAAGAAATGGCAGAAAATGTGATTTTACACAACATGTATTGCTGCTAGAAGTATGAAACTTTATACACTTATGTCCATGTTAAAACATGCACACTTGTAGAAATGTGTTGATAAATTGGACATTGTGTTCCTGATGAAAAAGGCGAAATTCTGTGAAAAGCCGAGACAAGGTCCCACCGCTACGGGGTTTGGAGGGATAGCTGCTATATAAAATATGTAATCTGTATATGTGATTCCTATAGAGTTTGCACATGTGTAAATATGTATGGTGCCAAAAGTAGATTTTGTGTTCAAGGGGCCAGGGGTGGATCCTCAGCCTCATAAAATCACACCATAAAGGTGACAACTTGTTTCTCTCCTCTGACACAATCACCTGTCAAAGGGGCGAGCTTAGGATAAACCGGCCCACAAACCCCTTTATCATAGCATAAATAGAGACAGCTCACCACTCAAAAGGACAGACAGATTCACTCACTATCCTGATGCTGGCGGAGCACCCTGCTAATGAACTTTACATCTTCCTTGCTCCAGAAACTTGGCAAAGCAGAAACCCATTGTATAGCTGAACCACTTTCAGCTAGGCCTCAAACTCCAGAACCAGAACCCCACAAACCTAAGGGGAAGCGTCAAAATACAGCCGAGTTGTGCTGTACGTCTTGCTGTACTGCTTGCCTGCGGAAATAATTATCATCAGAACCAAGAAGTGCAGATCCAATCCAGTCCTGTGCCGTGCCATGACCAAAGCCAATGCAAGTCCAGTCCTGTGCCGTGCTGTGACCAGAGCGCCTTGCTGATTGCAGATCCAATCCGATGTGCCAAGGCATTTGTCTTAGAACCAGATCCAATTCCCTGACCAGAATCTTGACGGACCAGAATCCTGACGGTTCCTGACGGTTATGTTTAAAAACATATCTAGTGAGTATCTATAGAAAGAACTGTGTTACTAGCATATGTACCTTGCTTAGTTAATCCCTATCTTGAACCCATTGTTTCTTGTCAGAACCTATACTGTTAGGAGTATTTCTGAATCTTTCCTATCCATCCTATCTTCCTCCTGTACTAGTATTGCTAAAACTATCTCTGCACTGATCTTTTCTCATCTAAAAAAAAGGCGAGTTTCCTCTGCAGGCAGTCATTCTGATCAAGTGGCTGTGTTCCTGTGGGGTATTCGTTGTTCATAGTTATCCTCTAGTTTAAGAAATCCTTTTGTCATTTTAAAAGTGCATTCCTGTTTTCCATTCTTGCGCCTATCTCGAAAAATGACCTCCACTAAAACGTCCATAACCTCCTCAGTTTTTTGTCCTAGAAACAATATTTTACATTTTGCTTGTAGCTAACATCCACAGCTTTAAATTGCATCTAAAACCGCATCCCAAATCCATCCGCGATTTTCGTGCACTTGATAAGTTTGCCACGAATTTCGTTTTTGGGAAATTCTGACAAATGTAAAACAGCTTTTGATTGCTTCCAACTTGAATTTTAAGATTTCTAATCGTTTCTTGGTATTAAATTATCGCTTGTTTTTGTGTGCAACTATCCAAAGCGGCTCCCATAAGAATTTATAACAATTTCAGCAATTATGACCATATTTACTGATTTTGCCCAGTCCATTCTCAAGATAACTTTAAAAGCCATTCTGACAGCTTGACAGTCAATTCCGTTTTTCTCTTGTGTTTGCTGGGGGAAAGTGGGGTTGAAATTTTGTTGAATTCTGCCATTCCTGAATACCTGCTCTCTCCTCCTATCTCTTTACATTGCCTATCGGGGGGTTGAGGGGTGTGCAGGGGGGGCCTCTAACCACAGTGCTATCTGATCTGCACACACACACACACAAAAGTATTCTTTCTGTGCGGAATTGTTTTGCTCACTATTACTCCTTGTGTATTAAAGAGATTATTCAGTGTTACATCACACCATTGGTGAGTAGTGTGTACCCATTAAAACATAGTGTGATTAAATTGTAAATACATAAATAAATATTTTTAACTTTGCAAACCAGCCTGACTCCTGGTTCAGTGTGACCAGGGGGGGTTCCAGGAGAGGGGCGTGATATGAGTGGTACATCGTTCAGAATAAAGAACTTTTAGACAAAAATAAATAAGGATTTCAGTTGTGCATTACACGCTAGGCATTGACTTGAGTGTGTGCCGGATTGAAATCACTTACACCCTCAAGGTCTGTCTAAGTGTGATGCGTTGCCCATCCTCAAAGCCATTTAATTGAAACACCTGGCCCACTCTCAGACTTCTTCCAAGTTAGAGATCCTGGTTGCCCCATTGACTCTTCCGGGCACCCTACCCTGGCTACTTTGATGGAAGGAGGTACAGTTGCACAAGGGAGAATGAGTAAAAGGGCGGGTATGGGGTTTAGGCTATTAAAAGTGGCAAAGCAATGTAGTTAAATGGAAAGGAAAGCAGCACGTGGACAGGTGGGGGGTGCCTACCACTGGCTTGTGCATGTGTGTGTGGATGTGGCATGGGTGTCAGGTTGCAGGAGGGAAGAGCCAGGTTGTGAGGGCCTTTCTGAAGGTGAGGTGCTCCTATATATATATATATATATATATATATATATATATATATATATATATATATATATATATATATATATAATATAATATACACTGGCAAAAAACGTTGTTAAAGGGACATGATGGTTAAGTTGCACAAGCAAAAACCTGTGCAATTCAATGGACAACCGTTGTTATAGGGACGTTATGGTTACAGGTAAAACCGTGAAAAAAATGAAATTTGCAAGTTATGGAAAGCTAAGCAACCATAACTCGCGCCACTAGTGTGCACAGCAAGGACTAAAACCCATGATACCAAAGACGCCATCACAAATCTCATTCATGACATCACATGTGCGTTTAGTTTTCATGGGAAGCCTCCACAAGGGATTGGTATGGTAATAGTGGCAGAAAACTGTGAAACATCATTCGAAGAGCCATCATGAGATAAGTAGTTTATTGAGCAATGCATTGCTATACACATCATTGCATTACAGACTTCTTCTAACTACATAAACAACTACATAAACAACTCATCTTGTCCGGACCATGCCATATAGAAGTGTTATCTTGAAAATCTTCCCTTTTTACACAGTGAAATCATGAATGCTTTATTTTTAGAGTTTCGGGTACTGTGACACATTGAAGAAGTAGCAACCATTGCCTTAATAACACCAAACGTAAAGACAGCACAATGCATGCAAATATGAGCATATACAGGGAAATTAAAATAAGCAAAAAAGGAGCAGTATTACCAGAAACATGTTCATAACATAACTGAATATCTTCATGCACAGACATCATGGCAGTGTTTCACGCTTTCTTCTTCCCCTAAATGTGTATGTATCATATGATGTGAGTGAACCATAAGGAACGTAGTGTAAGAACATATGAGAAGAATGCCGTACACAAAGATAAACCCTTTTGAATTGATAGTTCCTGCCTGTTAGTGAAGAAGAGCACCTGGGCTACTTATATCAGTGATCAAACAAGAGGGAGCCACACATGAGATGTCATCAGTGATTTCATGAATGAGATTTGTGATGGCATCTTTGATGTCATGGGTGTGAGTCCTTGCAGTGCACACTGATGGTGCGAGTTATGGTTGCTTAGCTTACCATAACTTGCGAATTTCGGGTGTTTCGGTTTTACCGGTAACCATAACATCCTTACAACAATGGTTGTTCATTCAATTGCATAGGTTTTTGCTTGTGCAACTTAACCATAACGTTCGTTTAACAACTTTTTTTGCCAGTGAATTTCCTTGGTTTTAAGCAGGATAACCTTAGTTTGTAAAGAACAACCGTGCAACATAGTGAAAGTGCTGGCAGAATGTTAATGCAGACAGCAGTCGTGGGCTATGCATCTGTTTGCGAACATTGGGTGGCTTTCAACCTGCTAAGGAAGGCAGCTACTCTCTTACATAGTGGTACCAAGCACCAAACACAAAAAATATATGCAAACAGCACTGTGGCGAACAATGGCAAGGAAAAACAGAGTAGGTTTACAAATTATGTACGTACAAAGCAAATAGGAGGAGGTCATTGTGAGGACACCGTAAGGGAATGCATCAACAACATATTTAAAGTCTGCCTTCACCAATCATACCTCACTGCTACTGTACATGCAACTAAAGAAATAACAGGCAGATTAACGAATGGCCAGAGGTAAAAGGTGGTGAAAATTAGGAACGGGCTTTGGTGGCACCCACACCCGCAGCAGCCATAGTCCCCATTGTCGCATTGTCATTGGTAGCTTCCGGAAAAAGAGAGTATACCCAGGGATGGCGATGGCCTTGTCCAAATGAAGCACACACATTCCTTTCCATTGTGTTGTTTACAGTGCAGCGTCATTGCGCAGTGGTTAAAAGTTGTACTCGCTTCCACCAATGACAATGAAGAGCTCTCCATTTAACAGTATTAGTTGTGTACAACAGGCCTCTGCGTACATACCACAACCACAAATGCTGTTGCACAATCCCTGTGGCTGTACAGTCCCATTTCCATGACTGCCATCCTCAAAGTCCCTGCATGTGGCTTTGAAACTGCATCCGGCCATGGGGGAAGAACTTGCAACCAGGATACAGGAAGTTTGTTGTAGGAGACAGCTCTCAAGAAACCATTTTTTTTGCAAGCTTGCAGCAAAACACCTTCTCTTTCGGATATTATTTGCTTTTCTCTTTTATTGTGCGGCAATTCTTATAGTACATTCTTCACTGCTTCTTCTAGACGGGCAAGCAACACTGCATTACCAGTGGGCGGCAAAGAAATGCCATTGTCTTAAAAAAAGTCTTGATTTCCACAATTATTGATGTCATTGTTGGAGAAGAACATTCCAGCACCAGGCACAAAAGTGTGCATGCTTCTGTTAGTGAGACACCTTCCTGCCTCTGGCTCCTAACAACATCCTGGAGCAGTGCCCCATACTCTTTGTCGAGTTATACATTAGGAAAGCACCTTTTTTAGCAGGAAAAAGTGACTTCACTAGATTTAGCAATCTCCTCAGTCGACAAAATAAACCTTCACAATGCACATAACCCATATGCATGGCGCCGTGGTGGATGAACACAACATCTGCTGTACCAAAAGTGGCCAAGTCTTTGCAAAGTGCATGTATGTCAGAAAAACTGTGTTCCTACACAGCGTTCCACAATATGTCCACTCCTTCCCAGCCGAAATTGGCACTAAACTTTCTTTCCAGGACATACTTGTGCAGATATATCACGAAGGCATCACCAAAAGTCCACACTATGCATTTCGACAATGTCAACCATCCTCACCAGGCACTGTACAATGTAGGAAATTTTCACCACCCCTTCCTGTGACCCACATCCACAGCCCCTGATTGGAGAATCCTCACAGTCCCATGCCATTGGCCAGCACGGTAAGAAGGGCACATTGTGGCACATGTTGTGCTCAAAACACTGCAAGGGTCGCACCCCAGTAAACCAGAAGCAGTCCATCTTCCCTTTCCACTACCTTTTCTCTGCCACTACCTCACTGGATACATGTAAATAGGCACACATGATTTCACCAATGCCATGCAAGATGTTAGCATGCTACCGTGTTTGCTGGACACAACACTTCGAAGGTACTGTTACAAAATCAGCCTGCTACTGTACTGTCACTGCACAGCATGTGCATTACAAAAGGTAGTAAAACATTGCAACAGTAGTGCATACACATGTATCCACATGAGCCCCCACCACCACAAAAAGAAGGAACAAAACCTTTTTGTTCACTATATTCACTACAAACATGTCACTCTGCCTGGCACACTAGTGGAGAAAATTATGAACGCCCTTGGATGGCACCCGCAGCAGCGGTAGTTCCCTTTGTCCCAATTTCATTCGTAGCTTACACAGAAAGGGAGTAGACGCACGTGCGTGTACACAAGGACGGTGACGGCCTTGTCCGAATGAAACACACACATTCCTTCTTCCCTTTCGAGTCTGTTCCTTACAGCACAGCGTCATTGCGTACTGTTAAAAAGTTGTACACGCTTCCATCAATGACAATGAAGAGCTGACCATTTAAGAGTATTACTACTGTACAAAAGGCCTCTGCGTACGCACCACGGCCACAAATGCTGTTGCGCAATCCCTGTGCCTGTACAGTTCCATTTTCATGGGCGCCATCCTCAAAGTCGGTGGATGTGGCTTTCGAACTGCGTGCGGCAGCAGCGAAATAACTTGCTAGCCGGGTAGGGGAAGGCCATACTAAGAGGCGCCTCTGAAGAACGCTTTCCCTTCTTTTTTTAAATTGCTTGTACACAAACACGTTGTCATTTGGGTACTATTTACTTGTTTGTTTCCTTGTGCAGACATTGGTACAGTACATTCTTCAGTGCATCTTGTAGACGGACAAACAACACAGTATTACCAATGGGCGACAGAGAAATGCCATTTTCTTCAGAGAACTCTGGTTTTCCACAACTAATGAGGTCATCATTGCAGAACAACATTGCAGCACCTGACACAAAAGTGTACATGCTTCTGTTAATGAGACACCTTCCTGCCTCGGGCCCCGACCAACATCCATGAGCAGTGTCCCATACTGTTGGTAGTTTCATGGATGTGAAAAGCATCTTTGCAGTGGGAAAAAGACACTTCACTGGATTTGCAAAGCTCCTCAGTCGACGAAACAAACCTTCGAAACCCACGTAGCGCATATGCATGCCGCCGTAGTGGGTGCCAACAACATCCACTGTACCAAAAGTGGGCAAGTGTTTGCAAAGTGCATGCATATTGGCGAAACTGTGCTCGTACACAGTGTTCCACAATGCGTCCATGCCTTCCAAGGCGAAATTGGCAGTAAGATTACTTTCCACAGCATACTTGTACAGATCTATCATGAAAGCATCACCTGTCGCCATGTCAGCCATCCTCACTACGCACTGTATAATGTACAACATTATCACTGCCGCTTCCTGTGAAGCAGTACCTGATTGGATAATCCCAACAGTCCCATGACCATTGGCCAGCATGTTGAGAAGGGCAGATTGTGACATGTGCGGTGCTCAAAATACTGCAAGGGCATCATCCCAGTAAAGCAGGACCAGTCCATCTTCCCTTTCGACTACCTTTTCTCTGCCGCTACCGCATTGGATCCACGTAAATAGCACACACGATTTCACCAATGTCATGCAAGACGTTAGCATGCTGCAGTGTTTGCTGTAGACAACACTTCGTAGGTACCGTTACAAAATAAGCCTGCTACTGTACTGTCACTGCACACCATCGGCAGTACAAAAGTTACTGCAAAATTGCACGCTTACGGCATCCACTTTCCTCCACATGAGCACCCACTGGCACCAAATTGTGGTACAAACACCTTTCATACAGTATGGTTAGTACTGTGCTAAAAGCGCCTGTGCTCACAATATGTGGCACACACCCGCCGTTACGTTCTTTACAAGCATGCCTCTTTCTTCTCCATCCCCTACCCTCACGGGCACTTCCGTGCCATGTGCATTCAACCTTCTTATTTATCCATATCATACCTTCTAATAGCGACCCAGGATATCTCTGCTTTCCTGTCCACAATGCAAAAAAATGTTTTCACCACTAACCCATCGCCCATAGACATTGTCCAAAGTATGCCACCAACAGCACCATGCAATTTATGGTACCAAGCAACTGCACAAAATATCATTATCTACACAACTGTACTTATGTGTAGGCTGCACTATTGCAACAGTCTCTTTTCAAATCTACTACCTTCTACTCTCCACCCTCTGTCATGCATCTATAACAGTATTGTGCGACTTCAGACACTATGTCTCCCGCACTCAAATATCGCACAGAGCTCCCAGTGTCTACGAGGTCCCTTCTGCCATTGCTCTAACCTCCCTGCCCACTGGTCCAGCACCACACACAGCACACCCTAGCGTAACCCATGTTGCACTCCTACTATCATGTCTAATGCACTCCCCATGTTCAATGAGCCATGGCAACTTTCACCCTGATCCCCTCTGCACATGCATCGCTCCATGACGTTGTGCTGTCTGTGCAAACGGTACATGAGTAGCTTTGTACATTGTCCATATTGCACGCTTCTGCTGCTGATCACTTGCACATTTCAACTTTCTCATGCTGAAAACTTCCTTTGAAGGGACAATGTGTTCAAACACTTTGTCAAGCAAGCCTCTTAGAAGGGCCTACTCATAGCAAACACAATTGCAGTGATCTGCCACTCTAATGTGCAACAGGGGCTATGCTGAGCACCATATGGAAATATACGCATACCACCTCACTTGTGCTGTTCACCCAAGTGTTCAATGTCCCCTGCAGCCATTCTGGCTACATTTTGTTTTTCTGCCACTCATAAAGGCCTAGCCTGCTGGGTACATGGCCTAATGGCCTTTCGGCCATGCACCCAACAGTCTAGGCCTTGGCCACACCCACCACACCTTAACAGAGCCATGCTTGCCACCGTATAGGCATGTACCCAAATAACAAAGGCAACATAGCCTCCAGCACTTCCACCCAACCACCGCACCGCAATGCAGGGATACAAGGAGATGTATTCCACTTACTGTAGCACACAAACTTATGACTGTGCTGTGTATCGCTACCCACTTGCAATCACAAATCATTGCAAGTATGGCACCCTAGTAGCACATTCCACACAACATTCAGCCTGCTCTGAACACTGCACTACGTGCACACAAGCAATGCTGCATTGCGAACTTGAGCACTTACTACACTTACGCACACTAGGAACCACATAGAAGAAACAGTACCACCATAACAGCATCCATATGTACTGTATCCCATTGTAGCACGCAGCACGCAGTACATACACTGCAGGACTGCTCACTGGAACATCTCCACCCACACACATCTACAACTGTATGTTGTTCCAACAATCACCACACCCATACAACCAGCCACAAACCCACAATGCACCACCTACTTTGAACCGCTGGACATACCTTTTCAGGCAGTGGACATACTTTCCTCACCTACGCCTGCAGCCATGCATCAAAGACACTACAGACTTACCTCTCACAGCATAGTGCACCCTATCATTAAATTATATTGGCCCTCATTACGAGTTCGGCGGTAGCCATGCCGCTATTGGCGGCATGGCTGCCGCCGAAATCGCATCCGGGTCTGGGTCCTCAGAATGAGGAATAACCGGGCTATTCCGAGTTCAGAAGGCCCGGTAATTCCTCCCTCCAAGGACCCGGACCCGGTCCTTCCCCATTCCCATTTCAGCCCCCATAGGGCTGAATGGGATTGGGAGAGGGAGCAAACAACGGGCCATTACGAGTTGGCCCGTTGTTTGCTCCCTCTTCCCCTGGCGGGACCCGGTAAGCACGCCTGGTTTGACCAGGCATTGCTTCCTGGGTCCCGCGAGGGGACCTCGTAATGAGGCGGTACGGGGTAAACGATGCCAGCACCTTTTACGGCACCGTTTACCCCGTACCGCCCGGGTCGTAATAAGGCCCTTTGTCTTGTGCAATGCACTCCCCTTTTCTGAATGTGCCTACTAATACTCTTCACATAAACACATCGCCCCTGCAGCTACCATGCCATACCTAAGGCTCCCTCCAATCTCCACACAAGTTTCTTGCCTACTCAGGTAACCTCCCATTTCCATACGGTGCGCCAATACCGCTGGCACACCACCCTCCTCTTCTCATAACATTTCTCAGACAAAGCGCTGCTCACTCGTGCCCCCTTTCCATCCTTTCTTGCACCCACCTCATGCTGTGCACTGTGTTCTTCAGGCCCTTTCGCTGCCGCATTGTCTTCCCACACAACATGCTTCCCTCCAGCCAGCCACTGGCCGCGTCCACTCTTCACGCCACGACATCACGCCGTACCGCGCACCAATGAAACTTTGGTCCACGGAGCGAACAGGGAAATGGGTCCGTGGATCCAGATATCACAGATTTTTTGGAACATACATTTCAATAGTTTGCAACAAAAGTACTGGTCCGATTTCCACCAAACACACAAAAGCACGCTTTCTGGCCCAATCCCCAGCTCCTCCCACAAATTTGGTGAAAATCTGTCCAGCTGTTCGTCTTGTAGCCATGCGCAAAGTTTTCACCCCATTCAGTCTATGGGAAAAAAAAGAATTGGGACCCCACTATAACTTTGCCCCCCCGCACAAAACCTCACCCAACTTGGCGGAAAAATTCACAGCCAGCCATATACTTTTTTTTGCAAAGTTTGGTGAGGATTCCTCCAGGGAGAGCGAAGTTATAAGCCACCGAAAAAGTGCTCTTCCTATGTGTTTAGCAACTTAACCATAACTACACGGCCGCTACCACGGGGCGTGTAATATAATTGGTTATTTATAGCACGCTTAATGCCCAGAAGTTTCTAAGCACTGTATGAAATGGAGGGAGAGGAGGAGGGCGTTCCAGACAGTGGGTGCTAGGATGGAGAGGGTTGAGCCTACTAGTCTGGAGAACTTGAAAGGGGGGACTACCAGGAGGTGTTCTGAACCTGATTTGAGGGATCAGTTGGGGTGGTAGCATGTAGGAATCAAAATGCTGTACTTAAATTCCAATTCATACAAACATATTAGGGAGGCAACAATAACATTTGTCCTCAGCTAAAAGAGACTTTCTAATTCTCAATAAAGTGCTAAGGAAACTGAACAATGTATATGGTATTAGTGTTGTTTCCACCTTTAAAGGAAGACTAGAGCTGATATACAATGCCTGAAGTTCAAACACTTAAGCAACAGGATTAAGAAGTGCTGACAGGGTTTTGCCTAGACCAGGCAAAGGATAACAGATGCAACAAATCTCCAATAGCCCCATTCCAAATTGTACAGCTTTTGTTGGCATCTCTTTTTCCTGTCCACTTCGCAGTAATCCTCTTGAGCCAGATGGCATTGTAACTTGCTCTGGTAATAAGAACCCGTTCAGTTCTAGTCTTATAACCAGGTGGCTGACCATCAACCAGGACTTTGGGCCTCACTACAAATATGGCAGTGTGGTAAACAAACGGCTGTAATGTAGTGGTCATTCTGTCAGCACTTTATTTGACATTTATATGGCACTGCTTTACTGCACTTCCATACTACAAGTTCAGTGGTAAAGTGGTGGATTTACCTGCAGCAAAGAGCTGGAGATAAATCCACCCCTTTACCGATGGAAATTGCTAAAATCTGTCGAAATCCTATGGACTCCAAATAAATGGGGACTAACACTGCCTAGCACCACTTGTAATCCGGCAGTAAATCCTCTGGACCAAGTGGTGGTAACAGCAATTCTGTTTGGTAGTATTCCCGCGGATTCACCACCAGAATACTGCCAAACTTGTAACTGATTAGCAGGCTTTATAATAGCCAAACGTCCTTTATCCAAACTTCTCCAAAAACTTAAGTCAGCCAAAATTGTACAAGTCAATTATTTTGTTATGCCGCTAGGATTGAAAAAAGAGGAGACAAAATGCACCTCCTGTAGGGATTTCAAAATGAACGCCAACCACACGATTCCCAATATATTTTTTTCCCTACCCACGATGTTGCTTAATATTTCTTTGGTCAATGCTGCCACGTCACTAGACCATACCCTAACCTGAGCCTAACTGGTTCCAATCTTAGATCATCTTCAAGAAATAGACCAGCCAGCTCTTTGTGGGCTGTGTAGTTGGGTATAGAAATAGGATGGACCAGAATGTGCTTCAGGAATGAGTTTCCCAGTGTTATAAGCGGTGAGATATTGACAAACCTCCATATGCTCGCCCCATACGTGGCTATTGCTTTGGATTTGGCTCTATATACTCGAAGCATCATTTGAATAGGTTAAGCTTTATTGGATGTGGCAAATCTCTTCATTCCCCAAGTACACCGTGACATCCTGGCTGCCAGTTTCCCAATATGGATATTTCAATTAAAGCTGCCAGGAAATGACATGGCCAGATAGTAAGAGGATCCCACAATATGCAACTTTTGTCCATCTATAAAAAAGGACAAACATCTTTCATGAAATTGTTAGTGTCAAGCAATGTTTGGAGTGCGCGTGGAGTCCCTGTCAGTAGCACGGTATAATCGGTGTATACTAGGACAGCGATATGTTGTGCGCCAAAAGGAGGGGTGTCCGCATGACAGTTCTTTAAGTGACCAGTAAGGTCATTAATATGAAGGGAATATATTAGGGGCGTGAGCATGACGCACTGCAGTTTCCACTAGGAACCTAGTTGTGCAATGCCCATCAAAGCCAGATCAAATATGCACATGAGGATGTGTTTGCATGGAGGCTAGAAAGACTATGGATGAGGTCCACTGGGCAATTCATTTTCCCGAGACACTGCCATCATTTTACCTTATTAACGTTGTCAAATACTGCACTCAGGTCCATGAATGCCATGAAAATGACCTCCTTTTGCAAGTAGATTGCATTGACATCAATCAAATATAAATTGAGCACCTGCTTGTCCATGCCACTCCCTCCCAGAACCCCAATTTGCTATCTGCAAGAAGAATCTGTTTAATATCCACCCAATTTTGCAGTCATGCCAAACCTGTCCTGCCAAAATTTGAACTAGGACTTCAGCAGGGAGATAGGTCTATAGGCTGATGGTGATTCTCTATTCCCTTTCTTAAAAAGGTGTAGATTATTGCACAACCCCAAGACAGAATGAATGATCCTAACGCCAACGTACAATTAAAGGGGCATGTGAGAACTGGGGACCAGAATACATCTAGAGAGTGAAAAACAAAACTGAAGGAATGCCGTTTATTCGAGGAAAAGAGATTTCCCTGTCACAGACAGCTAAAATATTGTATTTTGTTTTATTTATTTACTTAGGAGGAACAATTTTCTTTTTATCATAAAAGAACTTACAATAGATAAGAAATCATACTTGATGGAAAGCCCTGAGCTTCTTATAATGGGGTGAGCTTGAGGGACATTCTGACAAAGTCATGTAAGGGGGTAAATGGAACAGTCACTGGTGACAATACATAAGTGGACATACATAGATTCACGACAACCAATATTGGATGTTTTTAAGTGCAGGTAGCCCGTACAGCTAGCTGTGCTCGGGATGTGACCATGATGGGTGAAGTGCTACAGTGGAGGCAGAGGAAGTGAGGGACCGACATTGGTTAGAGGCAAGGGAAAATGTTAGCTAGCAGGCTGATGAGAGCTAGGTTAAGAGGGTAACTCAGGGGCGAGGAGGTAGACTTTTAGTATGGTTTTTAACAGATGCTTGTGAACTGTTTCTTGGATGTCTGGAGGAAGAGAATTTCATGTAAATGGAGCAAGAGGAGAGACAGGGTGGAAGCAAGAGGAAGCACCAGGAGGGCGAGGAGCCACAAGGGTAGTCGAGGAGGCAGGGCAGAGATTACGAGAAGGCATGTAGAGTTGGATAGAGGAGGATAGATAGAGTGGTGCTCTACAGTGGAAAAAATTGTGAACCAGCAAAATACATCTAAATCTGGCCCTGGTTTGCATTGTCAATCATTCAGCCTGGTGACAGTACGAGGAGGAAGTTGTGAAGTGAGGGAGTTCAAGGAGAGTCCTGGTAGTGAAGTTAATGATCTTGTCAATAGGATAAAAAGCAATGTTGGAGAGACCAAAGAGGATGCTGACACAGTAGTCGAGTTTAGAGAAGACAAGAGTGGTTAAGGGATGCTTTGCAGTGTTAATAGGAAGGAAGGGTCTGATTTTCCTAATATTTAGGGGTTAAAGCGAGGTGCTGTTCCAGTTTTGGAGATGAAAGTAGAGGAGGTGTGAGAAGGGTCATAGATGACGCTGAGGTTTCTAGCTGAAGAAGAGTAGGGGAGAGTGTCAGGTGGGAACTGGATAGACAGAGGAAGATATGAGAGAGAGCTTTAGGCAGGTCAGACGAGCACCTCTGTTTTGGTAGAGATTAACATCAGGTAGTGCAAAGCCACCAAATATTTAATGCAAGAAAGACAGTTGGACATTTTGACAGAGATATCAGAGGAGATTTCAGAAAAAGAGACAAATATTTGGAAGTTGTCCGCAAAGAGTTGGTACAAGAACCCAAAGGAGGAGATTAGTGCCCCACGAGCAGAGGTGTAGAATGTAAAGAGGAGCGGACTCAAGACAGACCTTGTAGAACACCAACTGTTAGAGGAGTGAGTTGAGAGGTGTTTTTGCGCCAGGAGATAGAGAATTGGCGAGGTGCAAGGTAGGATTCAATCCAAGCAAGGGCTTGATCGTGAATCCCAAGAAGAAGGAGAGTATTAAGGAGCTCAGAGTGATGAACAGTGTCAAAAGTAGCAGACAGGGTGAGGAGAATTAGGATAGAGGGTAGGTTGGAGTGCTTAGCAGAGGCGATGAAGTTGGACACATTCATGAGAACAGTTTCTGTGGAGTGACAGGAGCCGAAAACTGCTGCTAGGGGATCTCTAAGGTTGTGGATGGCTAAGAATTTGGTAAGATAGTTGAACACAACCCTTTCAAGCAATTAAGCAACGGTTTTAATGAGAATGCACACAGCTTAGATTTAACCATCTTCAACACTGTTCTGCAACCTCGCATCTTATCTTGCATACTCAATTTACATTTTACCATGTGCCCTTTGGAGGCGAAAATGAACCCCAGGTAACACAGAGATTCAACTCTCGAAATGATTGCATTGTTCGATTACCAAACCACCCACCTACATTTCCTCGGGAACCAAAGGTGATGAAGTGCGATTTACCTGGATTCATCACTAAATCATTCTTTTTCAGGTAAGTGTCTATACCACCTAACAGTCTTTGAAGCCCAGACAGCGTATAACATATAAAGATTATACCGTTGGCATATGAAATGCAATTTACCTTCAAGTTTCGCCATGTTGCCGAATACCCGCTACAAGTGCCTGCCACCTCCCACACATCTGCAAGATAGAGATTAAACAGGGTTGGGGCAAGATCACACCCATGATATACTCCCTTCTCTAGGTGAAAACAATGTGACAGCTGTCCCAGGCTGCAGCCTTCATAAGTTGAGATAACACTTTAGTATTAGTGTGACTAAAGTGGGAGTTAGAGGCAGAGGATGATGGTAGGGTTCCATGTCATTTCATTGCGGGATGTTTTTTCGCAGGCTTTTTTACCGCAGATTTTTTTTTTTTTAAATCATCGAATTTTTTATTTTTTATTTTGGGGGGGATTTCCCCCCAAACCACCCATCCCCTTTATTTTCCATAAAATCACAGTAAAAAAACTAGCGAAAAAACATCGCGCAACGAAAGGACGTCGTACCGATGGTAGAGTAGGCAGAGTGTAACATGCTGGATGAAGGAGTGTAAGGACGGGGGGGAGAGAGTCTCCAATTCTGGAAATGTTTGCAGTGAAGTATTCAGCTAGGTCATTAGCTGTGAGAGTGGAGTTGATAGTCATACACTTAGGAGGAGTGAGAGGTGGGAATGGCAGAAGGTTTACGTTTCCTTTTAGTAATAGGTGAAGTAAGTTGTGAGGAAAGGTCAGAGGGTGGAAAGGAGATGGTGGTGGAAACCATTCAGTGATCACATATGGATGCTGTGACAGTAGTATTAGTGGCTGAGAGAGAGGTGGAGATGAATAGGAGTTACCCCCTGTGGGGGGTAGGTAGAATATAGATAGAGTGGAGAGCATGGTCACTAAGAAAAGACTGAAATTCAGATTTCTGAGAAGTGGTTGGAGATGGAAGGTTAAAGTCACCTAAGAGAATGAAGTGATGTTTAGCGGAAAGAGAATCAAGGAGTAGCTCAAGTTCATCAAAGAATGGTCCAGTGTGACCCAGAAGTCTATAACTGGAGATGATGTGAACCCGAGTGAGGGAGAGCAATAGCAGAGATGCTGAATTCTAAAGAGGTAGGAGAGGAAGTGGCATTGGAGATTTGAGAGGCATTGTGATGGAAGAGAGTCAGTGTCCGACATCTCCACCTCTGTCAGTCTAGGAGAGTGAATGAAGGATAGTTTGGAGTCGTTTAGGGCCACCAGAGTGGCAGTGGCAGATGGAGAAATATATTAAACGTGTACTGTACATACTAGCAACACTGGGAATCTTTGCTGCAATGGAGTGTGGTGTTTTCCTAACAACAGAACAACTGGATTTCTTCATGAATTAACCCTATAACTAACTTGCTCAAATATAAGTAGGTAGGGTAAAAGTGCATTGGTAGAACAAAGGCATCTAAACTTAGGAAACATTTTAATTTAGACTCATGATAAAGCCCTTCTGCAACATGACTTCCATACCAGCATTGTTCGTTCCAGAGGGATTGAAGAGGAGACATATGCGAAATCTGTCTAATGATGGCATTTCCGGAAACCGCTCCCCTCAGCCAACCATGCCCTGCTCTATATTCACCCTGTGTTTTCGGTACCTACTCTCTTGTAAGTGCTTATTGATGATGCCATGTTTTCCAGTGTCAGGATCAATACATTGCCTAGATAAAAGAACAGAGCATGAATAAACATTACAGTACCTACTGTAAAGGTTCAGTAGTCTGTACACACCAACTGACAGTACTAGGTAGGGTTGATTCCACAGACAATACACTTTTCCAGAATCAATCCTGAAATACAAAGACAGCTTAGAGGCTGGTGAGCAGTGATTTTTACATAGGCCACTGATGGTCAACATCTACTCTACAACTCAGCAACCATTCCACACTTAAAATGCTCTTGAGTTAGCAGTAAGATACAGCTTCAAGTTTAAGAGAGGGACAGAATTAAACATAGAGTAGCAACCATGGTGGGCACTGCAGCAAATCAGTTTGCTCGGAACACGGGCTGAACGTTACAGTATAAGCCCATGTTCTGAGCAAACTAACAGCTGCGTGCTTCTGGCACACCATCTTCTCTTCTGCTCCCCAGTGGAGCGACTTCTTTCTCCCATACCCCTCGCGCCACCCAACTCTCCCCCCATCTACCTATAGGAGTTGCGGTGCCTCTATGCTGGCAGCCGGGCCATCATAGATATGGAAGAGGGGCTCCGCTCGGAGCCTCATTTTCATTTCCATGGCAGCCATGTAGGGTGTTTTTTTAAACAATGAGTTGTGCGCTTGACGCAATCCACTGTTTTAAAGAAATAGAGTCCAACTAGCTCCTGAATGGTCACCTGGGAGTTAATACGCCAGATGGACTGTTCATCAAGCATTGTCATTGGACAATCTGCTGTCTCTGTGAAGTGGTAGAGCACTCTCAATGTTCAAGATGCCACATTCCAAGTCACCTGGCAGTGCAGTGCTTCAAAACAGAAAATTCCCCACGACAGTCCTAGCAGATTTGTGTATTATTAACGTCCCAGTGCTTAAGTATCAACAGTCGATTGGCTGTGACCGCCAAGGTGGATTTTTGTACTAGCAACAGGCCCATGTATTGATACTGGTAGCCAATTCTCCACAATCGCCCAGACAGATTTGTGTACTATTAACAGGCCAAAAGCAGAGTGGACTTTACCCCCAGGAAGTAAAAAATATTAACCTGCATATAACAGCATTACTTGCATCCCCCCGGCACTTTCCCCCTTCCCCATTCCCATGCACTTGCGCGATCTGATTGACACCTGGCCTAGTAGGATCGCTGTTTGTCTTCCCTCTGTTCCCCCTCACTTGCCTCGTCATGCCTTGAATCACTCGTGTATGGGTACGTCGTAAATGCCATATCATATCACATCATATCCACCATTTGAGCCTTTTTGACTCTGTTTCTTTCAAATCAAATGAAGAATGATACGGGCTATGCTAGCTTTATAGAGAACTCCATTGGACAGTTTATTTTATTTTTTATTGGTGTTTATGGTTTGTATCAAACCTTAAATAATTAGAAAAATACAATCTTTACAAGGACATAGATAGCTAAAATAGACATCAACATGTTCATATACAGTACACACCAAGAGTACATCCATAGTGTAAAAACAAAGTAAACAATTAAGATTTTTCAAATAAAGTATACAATTTCCAGATAAATTTAACATCATCCATCAATACATAGTACCAGGCTGTACAATTGATTCATGTCAATTTCCTCAAAAATGCCTTTGAGTAATGTAACTATGGCCGCACATATCGATATTGGACTACCTTCTGTTATTCTCCACCATAAATATCATGGGAGAACTCCGGCTGTAGCATGAACAAACTTCCCTATATAAAATAGAACGATGCTGAACGAGAGCTGGAAAATCCTAACCCACCTGCAGATTCTTTTTTTAAAAAAAAAATGTTTTTATTTGAATTTATATAGCGCACATCGGCCCTGAGGCATCGTGCCTTAAGGATAAACACTGCACTCACCAACAAAATCTCTCGTCTCCAGACTAAAATTGCCAACAAACGGCACCAAATAACCACCGGTAATCTACTCAGTCCAATCACGCCTTCCCCCAAAAACCTTAGTTCAGGCTTTAAATGCACAGATCATAAAAGATGCGGCCATAGATCTTGCCACTTTTATCCCCAAATGAATCAACTCATTTTTCTCTAGCAACTCAGCACCATGCAACTTAAAGGAATCATGGGTGCTCCCATTACTCAAGAAACAAACGTTAGATCCATCGATACCCACAAACGACAGACCGATTACAACGGTCCCCTTTCTTTTAAAATTATTACATAGGGTTGCATATTTGCAAATCCAAGACTAAGGCCCTCATTACGACCCTGGCGCAAAGCGAAAAACTATGGCGGTAAACGATTACCACCATCGTCTTCCGCTAGGGCCGATTACGACCTGTGACCGTAAACTACGATGTCATTAGCGGCATCGTAGCTAACGCTGCCGCTGACTGCGCCAAGGGCGCGCGCACGCGAACATCCACACCGTACTTAGCGCCATGGCGGAAAGGTACGCGAATGCCGACCCAAGCGGACATGCCCCTAACGCCAACACCCAGCCCGTTAAGTACCTTACCGCCATGGTGCTAATTACGCCATCGCGAACCAACCGTAAAGGGCCATGTAAAGTGAATGCAGCTGCCACAGGTGCACAGAAACAGCACAGGTGAAGGCAATACAGACTCAGGAAGTACAAAAAGAGCACACCCCACCCCTTCCCACACCCAGTCACACTCCACAATGATACCAATAGGACAAGCAATGTTGGGGCTGGAGGACCTGATAGCAATCCGAGTGCTACAACAGCAACTACAACAACAACAACAACAACAGGCTGCACAGAGGAGACGCAGGAGGAGAAGGAGGGCAAGGCAGGCCCAGCAAGCCCCACCAGCACAGCCAGTGCCACCACGCAGGCAGCCCCCAATCCCACGCATCAGAGCCAGCCCATTCAACCTCACCGCTGAGCAGATCCACACCCTGTACCGACTGGACAGGGACACCATCACCACCATTGTGGACATGATACACAACGACATCGTCAGCATGATTGAAACACCCACTGCCACCCCCCCCCTACTGAAGGTAGTGTCTGTGCTCCACTTCCTGGCCACAGGCAGCTACCAGCACACAGTGGGGCACTTGCATGGCATATCACAACCATTATTCTCGCGTACACTGATGCAAGTGCTCGATGCCCTCCTCAAGCACACAGATGACCACATCTCATTACCACGGTCTGCCCAGGAGATTGCCAACACCAAAGTGGGTTTCCATGCACTGGCCGGCATACCTGGTTGCATTGGTGCCATTGACTGCACCCATGTTGAATTGGTGGTCCCACATGCCATGGAGGTACCGTACCGCAACCGTAAACATTTCCACTCAATCAACGTGCAAATGGTCTGTGACTCCAACAGGAACATCACACATTGTTCTGCCAGATTCCCCGGATCAACCCATGATTCAATGGTCCTTCGGAACTCCACAATACCACGCTACATGGAGCGACATGCAGGCCCACGATCCTACCTACTCGGTGAGTCTAATGTCATGAGCATGGAAATGCAAAGTGGGTGTTGAATGACGTACCAATGCATATTTCATCTGGCAGATACAGGGGGGTGATGCATACGTCACATGGGTGCAACTAGCAGTAGCCAGATCATTCCCTGTGGCAGCACCGATATCAACAGAGTAGTGTACACATTATGCCTGACCTAATCATCCCAACATGTGAATGAAAGTGTATCCCAAAAACGACACAACGATCTGCAAGTGCATTGTGCAAATTGTGACCGCATTGACCCTCTAGAAAACCACCAACATGCACGTCACCATGCACCAACTACTGAAAGGCCTGTCCCCCACAACTGCGCACAAAGGAGTCACATGACAGACAGGAACATCAATGCACCACTACAAGACCCACAAACTGTCCCCATTGACACCAGTAATGCTCACTGGGGTCATAATGAGCCAGACATCAATGTTGCTATCATGTGAGCTTCTAGCTCACAGGACATGTGCAAGGTCACATGAATGACGGCCTGAACGGACACAGTGGATGGCCATTCACAAGGCAATCGCCCCCCCCGCATTGTGTTTTTGCATGCAAAACAGTACATGAGAGCCATGAACACATACTGGTTGCACAGTGTAAATCCATTAGCACAACTCTAATTGGTGCACAGTAACAGTCGGAATCAAGGCATGGTTGTGCGTCATGTTCACAAATCAATCTCGTTCCTGACACATTCATTTCTCACATTTTACAGGTGATGCGGGCTATCCCCTGAAGAGGTGGCTCCTCACACCAGTGCGGAACCCATCGAACCAGCATGAGGAGGACTACAACCGTGCCCATGCACGTACCCGTGTGGTGATAGAGCAGGCTTTTGGCCTACTGAAGGCACGTTTCCGCTGCCTCAGCAGGTCTGGCGGGGCACTCCTGTACCGCCATGAGAAGGGTGCAAAGATCGTCATGGCATGTGTCATGCTACACAATATGTGCATCAGACGAAACGTGCCTCTGCCCCCTGACGCAGAACCACAACCACCTGATGATGGGGATGATGATGATGGGGATAGGGCAGCACCTCAGGGAGGCAGCGATGCACAGGAGGGGCATATAATGCGTCAGAATGTCATTGACCGATACTTCTAGCACACACAGCGTGTGTGTAACATATGGATGGCACTTGGGGCACTGTGTGTGTCTGGTATGTCAACACTGTGGACTGTAAAACAATAAAGCACACATACGCAATGAGCAATGTCCACACATTTCGTTTGTGAGAAATGAAAAAGTGTATTGTTCTTCTGAATAGGTATAACAGAACCCCTCCCCCCCCGAACACTCCAACACACCCAATTCCCCCCTCCCCCTCCCCCCTGAACACTCTAACACACCCAAATCCCCCCTCCCCCTCCCCCCTGAACACTCAAACACAACCAATTCCCCCCTCCCCCTCCCCCCTGAACACTCAAACACACCCAATTCCCCCTTCCCCCTCCCCCCTGAACACCCTGCAAACATGTGACAGTGCCCGTGGTGAAGTGTGTATAGTTTTCACACTATTGACTGCCCCCTCTCCCGGAACCTGGGGCCCCCCTGCCTGTGCTCCTCAGGGTCCTGGATGACCTGCGGACGGGAGTGGCTTGTGCTGAACTTGCAGCTGAGGATGTACCGGGCTGCTCAGTACGGCATGTTTCCACAATTGTCTGGATGAGCTGGCTCATCATCTGCCGCACTGCAGCAAGTTCGGTGCATATGTCCCTGCTGGCAGTTTGGATGGCAGACCTGATGCCATCAGCACTCCTCTCCATGGCTGCACTGGCACTTCCACATTCTGCAACATGCTGCGTGAGGAGTGTGCCCAGTACTTCCTGCCTGTTGGCAATCTGCTCCAGCGACAGCTGGAAATCTGGCCCAATGGAGGGTGCCAATGGGGGACCAATGGGACTACTCCCATCTTCCCCAACTCCCACTGGGCTTGGAGTTGCTGGCCATGAATTAGCAGGCGATTGGCCCTGGGTGTCATCTCCATGATGGCTGATTGGTGATAGGTGTGGTGAGTGAAGTTGCGTGTTGTGGTCAAGTCCAGTGTCATCCTCCACATCACTATCGGAGCAGGCAGCGATGGCTGCAGTCTCCCCAACAGTACTGCTCCCTGCTGACACATTGCCCTCAGTGGGCAACAGTGGGTGTTGTTGGGCTGCAGGCGCTGTCACGACCCCTTCCTCGGGGGACTTTGCTGCCCTGGCCTCTTCAGCCTGGCGTGGTTTCTGCCTGGGTCCAGCAGAGGTGGATGCATGGTTCCCTTCTCCCACTTTCCTGGCCTTCTTGGCTGGGGTGCTGGTGCTGTCGTCCCTGCCAGTGTCCGATTGCGAGCCTGTGGTGGAGCAGAGGAGGGTGACTGTTATTGATGGTTCAGCGGACATTGAGCAGGCATTGTGAAGAGTGTAATGGATAGATGGTGGAGTTAGTAGCCCGTGACATACAGGTTGCCTCCCTTTATGTTCGGTTTTGCATGCAGGTGTGTGTCTGCCTACTGTACAGTGTACATGCTGCATGTACGCAGGGTGTGGCTCATCTGCTGATGTGTTGCGTCTGCCACATTGTGATTGTCACGTGCAAGTGTATCAGGGTGTCTTGCAAGGCTGGATATGAGGCACCTACCTGTGTCTCCAGATGTCGGGGCCCCTCTCTCCATTTCGCCGACACCTTTGATGCACTCAATGCCAATCAGAGAGGCACATGTCTCCTCCCATGGCTGCATCTTCAGTGGGGAGTCTGCTCCCCCGCCAGTTCCCAGGGCCAGGTTACGGTTGGCAGACATAATGCCCCGGACCCTGATCCGCAGGTCGTCCCACCTCTTGCGGCACTGTTTGGAGGTGAGTGGGGTGGTTCCAACAGCACTGACACGTTGTGCCACAAGTTCCCACACCTCCTTTTTGCGGCCTATGGCTGGCCGGGTCATTTCAGTGGAGAAGACAACATCGGCCTTCTCCTGGAGCGTGTCTGCAAGCATTTGCAGTTCCTCACGACTGAAGCGCTCCTGCCGCTGCCTGTCACATGCCTTCTTCACAACTTTCGGCATAGTTGGGTGAGGAAATGGGTGGGTTATGGGAATGACAGGGTTTGAGGGTTGGTTGTGGTGTGGTTGGGTAGGATGGCAATGGATTGTGTTTTTTAAGATGGCCGCTGTGCTGTTTCCCGTTCCGCTGCGATTACGCTATTTCCGGTTCCGCCTAATTGCGGTCACCGCTAATTACGGTGACCGCTGACTACGGTCGGCGCAATGATGGGTGGCGGTAGGTCACCCTGCGCTGTTAACGAGGCCGGTAAGGGCTATTTACGGCATGGCGTAGTTTACGTTACCGCCATGGCGTAATGCTCGTGCGCGATGGGTCGTAATATGGCGCTCTTATCGCTATCGGACCATGGCGTTAACGCTCATTACGCCATGGCGGTAATTTCGATTACTTACCGCCTGGGTCGTAATGAGGGCCTAACTTGAGACTAACAAACTACTTGGGTCACGACTATCTGGCTTTAGACCGCAACATGGAATGGAAACCACCCTTGTTGACTTCAAAAGCCAAATTGACGAACTAAAAGATAACGGTAGAGTGGCCATCCTACTCCTCCTTGACTTATCGGCGGCCTTTGACCTGGTCAACCACAAGGTACTTTGTGACCACCTTGCATCGGCAGCTAGTTTTTTGAGCTCAGCTATCAAGTGGATTCAATCATTCCTTGATAACAGGACCATGCAGGTCTTCTCACCCTCGTCAGCTGCCGACCTTATACCCATCACCTGCGGCGAGCCACAAGGCTCATGTTTTTCACCTACCTTGTATAATATCTTTACAAAGCCCCTATTTGATAAACGGGACAATCTGGGTGTCACCTACACCAACTACACAGATGACACCCAGATACTCCTACCCCTATCAGGTACCTACGACTCAGATCTAGCCCGGATCAATGAAATCTACACAATCTTTCAGGCATGGAAGGCCCTCCACGGCCTCTGCCTGAATGATGATAAGACCGAGATCCACCTGGTCGGATCAAATACCAACCTATAGAAACTCAGCCCAAAATATATCAACATCTGCATAGATGGGAACTACATACCCACTGCCAAAGATGTAAAAACTCTAGGTTTTTACTTTGATGCAAACGCCAAATTTACTAAACACGTAAATATGACTGCTTCAGCCACCGCCTACATAGGCAAGCTAATTAGGGCATGCAGACCCCTACTATTACCTAATAGTTGTCTTATGCTAGCTAGAGCACTTATACAATCCAAGCTGGACTACTGCAATGGTCTCTACCTAGGCACCAACAAGTCCAACCTGAACAAACTGCAGATACTGCAAAATAATGCTCTCAGAGCTGCCCTAAACATACCCAGAAGAGAGCACATATAAGCAACCAGAAAACCTTGCAAATGGCTCTCCATACAAGATAAAATCAACTTAAAAACTCTCTGCCTCACCCATAAAGCATTGAACCACAGAGCCCCACCATACCTGACTGGCAAATTCACCATGAGATCTTCCACCCTTACCACGAGATCCACTAACACTTCCTGCCTTTTGGTACCAAGATACAACCTCAAAAGAGCTGGCGGCTCAAGTTTCTGTTATGCTCACCTGGCTCCCACAGAGGCATCGATCTGAACTGGACAGCTGCGGTCTCCACCAATGTGATGTGTAGGGCCGAGATGACGGACTGGACTGTCCCACCTAGCTTCGTTTGCTTGGCCCGTAGAAATATTCTTCTGCAAATGGCGAAAGGGAATTAACCACCCATGGAGTTGTGCGTGAATCCCCTCACCCCTGCTGTTCTCCCCACAGATCACCTTTGATGTCCCCTCTTATAGTCCCACCTGATGGTTTGAAAAGATGAGCTCTCCATCCTGCATTGAGCGCAGCGGCGCGTTGATAACCAGTTACTTCACTGGCTCGAAGGAATTGGTGAGTTCCAGAACAATATTGACTCTGAGATTCCCGGCAAGATGCTGTAAGTATGTAGTTCATAAGAGTTCAAATGCCTGACTTTCACTCTTGTCCGATTCCTTGCAGGTTGCAGCTTGACCCTAGTGAAGAGTTCCTCGTGGCAACCGGTAATATCCTGGTATGGATTTGTATTTTCCAACACAGTTCGATAAAATAATGTCAACATGTAACCTGTTGTTTTCTCCCTTATTCAGGTGCTGAGAGAAAGTATGAAGTCTCGGGGAATAATACCTCCGGCGGTAAAATTAGGTAACTCTATTGTGGTGAGGAGGGTTCCCCTTGTTAATCCCTTTGTTTCACCTTGCTGTCCTTTTGTTTCCCCTTAGGGGCCGGGGTTCGGCGAAGATGCAGTGGAAGCTGTGCCGACCCGTGAAGAGGAATAGTACCCCCGGTGGTAAAATCAGGTAAGTCTATAGGGGGGTAACTAATATTCCTCTGTGTATTCCCTTGGCTCACCTTGCTGTTCTTGTCTTCTCCTTAGGTGCCGGAGTGCGGCGGGAACATGCAGGAGGATGCGGTGGATTGTGAAGATGCTGCGAAGGCCGGTGAGTTCAGCGCGGCGCTGCAGCAGGCGAGGCGGCGCGCATAAAATAACTTCTTTCTTCCAGCTCGAAGGCGCGATGGATCGGGAGTTCAGGTAAGGATCAAAGGTATTGCTCATGTTCTAACCTTTTCTTCTTCTTTCTCCCTTTTTCTAGGAGCTCCAAAATCGAGGCGGGCGTGGCAGAAGACTGGATGCAGACTTGCAGGCACGGTGAGCGTTACGCTGCTGGATGCAGAATAACGCGAAGCGTGTGCTGCTCTTCGGGCATGGTTTAAATAGCCTCCAAAGTAGTCCCAGGTAAGTATTCCTCCCCAGCCCCACCCGAGTAAAAAAATAGTCCCTAGGTAAAGTAGTCCCTTCCAAGCCTCTTTTGGCTTGGAGCTCTTGCAGCATGGTCTGCATCAGGTAACTTTTAATCTATGAGCCTGGCGCCTATGACTCCAGGAGTGCACCCAAATAGCCCCAAGCAAGCCCCTGGGCTTGCTTGGGATAACTTGATGCCTGCATCCGGGGTTGCTGGACTTGGTCTGGGTCCCCGGGGTAGGCCTCATGACAGCACTCCCCCCCAAGGCCCCTCCTAAAGTCGTTCTTCCCTGTGGTTTCGGTTTGTCTGGGAAATTTCGGTGGAATTTTTTCACCAATCGGGGTCCATGAACATGGTCACTAGGTTCCCATGACCTTTCCTGTGGTCTGTAACCTTTCCAGTCGATTAAATAAAAAAGTTTTGACTTTATCAGCTTGGAGTCCAGGATGTTCTTAACTTTAAATTTGGGTTCTCCGTCTACAAGGACGGGGTCTGGTGGCTTGGTTAGTCTTGTCCCTGGTTGCACTGGCTTCAAATGTGAAACATGAAAGACGGGGTGAATTCGCATATTAGCAAGTAAGTCCAACTTGACAGCCACCGGGTTGATAATGGCCTTAATGGAGTAAGGTCCGAAATATCTGGGGTTAAAGGTCCGTGTTCCCTTTAAAGGTATATGTTTTGTGGCTAACCATACTTGGTCCCCTATCTGGTATTGTGGAGTATCACTTCTATGCAGATCAGCATCTTTCTTGTATTTTTCTTTCGCCTGTTTTAAATGTGTAGTTGCTTCCTTAAAAGCTTGTGTAATCGTAGCGTGCAGATGGTCCACGGCGGGCATTTCTAATTGTTGGGGTGAGTCAAGGTCTGAGGTTCGAGGATGGTGCCCATATAAGGCATAAAAGGGGCTTTGTCCAGTTCCAGAGTGTACTGAATTATTGTATGCATATTCGGCGATCCAAAGAATGTCTTTCCAATTACTCTCCGTCTGATGTAACATACAACGAAGGTATTGTTCGAGAGTCTGGTTGGTCCTCTCCGTTTCACCATCGGTCTGGGGGTGTTGACTGGTCGATAACCTTGCATCAATTTGCGCCAATTGACAGCATTTTTTCCAAAAATGTGAAATGAATTGACTGCCCCGGTCAGAGACCAATACGGACGGAAATCTGTGTATGCGAACAATGTTTTCGAAGAACTCCTTGGCCAGGATTGAAGCTGAAGGTAATCCCTTTAAAGGAATAAAGTGGGCCATCTTGGAAAAAAGATCCACAATAACTAGAATGGTGTTAAATCCATTGCATGGGGGTAAATCAGTAATAAAGTCTAACGATAAGGTGTGCCATGGTGTAGACGGAATGTCTAAAGGTTATAAGAGTCCAGCTGGCTTTTTCTTTTGAGTTTTGTTTTGGGCGCAAATGCCACAATACATCACAAATGATTTAATATCCTTTCGCCTGGTGGGCCACCAGAATTGTCTTTTAATTTTAGCTTCAGTTTTTGCAATGCCTGGGTGCCCCTCCATTAGGGTATCAGGATAACGGGAAATGACTAGCTCTTGTAGTTCCTTGTGTGGCAGAAATAGCCGCCCTTGGTAATAAGGCAGATCATTGGTGACAGAGTAGGCCGGGCTTTTCTTTACCCAGTCCTGCAGGGCTGTAGGATCAAAGAGTTGCTGGATCTTTACCTGAATGTCCTCTAGTGTCTGTAGAGTAGTCATGCCAAGAATCCTTTGTTCGGAAATTATAGGTACTGGTTCTGGGTTCACTTCTGCCTCCCCCATCCCTATTCGGGATAAGGCGTCTGCTTTACCATTCTTACAACCTGGTCGATAGGTTATCACGAAATCGAACTCGGAAAAGAAAAATGCCCATTGGAGTTGACGTGACGATTGGGCCTTGGCTGTCTTTAAATACTGTAAGTTCCGGTGATCAGTGATCACAGTAATGCTATGCCTGGCACCGAGAAGATAGTGCCGCCAAGCCTTGAAGGCGGATTTAATGTCTAATAACTCCTTGTCGGTAACCGCATAGTTTAACTCGGGTGCCAAGAACTTTCTGGACCAAAATGCTACTGGATGAAGCTGGCCAGTTTCAGGGTCCTTTTGAGACAGGACAGCTCCCATGCCTAGACTGGATGCATCAGTTTCCACTATGTATGAAAGTTCAGGGCGCGGGTGCTTTAATACAGGTGCAGACGTGAATTTTGCTTTCAGCTCTTGGAAGGCATTTTCAGCTTCTTCAGTCCACATAAAGCGTTTATTTTTTCGCAAGAGTGCTGTGATGGGATGTACAACATGTGAGAAATCCGGGTTGCATCTGCGGTAGAAATTGGCAAAGCTGAGCATGCTTTGTACTCCTTTAACTGAACTTGGTGATGGCCACTTAAGGATTGCGTCCACCTTTCGTGAGTCCATTCGGACTCCCTATGGGGTCAGGATAAACCCAAGGAATTCAACTTCTGTGGCATGAAAAATGCATTTTTCCAGTTTTGCATATAGTTTGTGCTGGCGCAATTTCTCAAGGACTGCTCGGACGTGCTTCACATGGTCAGATTCTGAAGAGGAGTATACTAGAATATCATCGATATATACGACAACACAAACATCAATGAGTTCACGAAGGACATTGTTCATGAAGTATTGGAGGGCTGCTGGTGCATTGCACAACCCGAAAGGCATCACCTGGTATTCGAATAACCCATACTTAGTGTGGTAAGCAGTCTTCCATTCGTCGCCCTCTTTTACACGTACCAGATGGTATGCCCCCCGGAGATCTAATTTAGTGTATATACAAGCGTCCTTCACATGGTCTAGTAGTTCAGGGATCAGAGGCAATGGGTATCAGTTCTTAACAGTTATCTGGTTCAATGCGCGGTAGTCTATGCACGTTCTGAGGTCACCTTCCTTTTTGGGCACAAAGAACAAAGCTGAAGATGCAGGGGACTTGGATGGGCGAATAAAGCCATTGGCAAGGTACTGGTCTAAGTATTGTCGTAGGTGAAGGTTCTCAGGTTCCGTAAGGGCATAGATCCTGCTACAAGGGGGTTGTGCACTGGGTATGAGATCGATTTGACAATCGTACGATCTGTGAGGAGGTAAGGTGTTTGCCTGTTCTTTTTGGAAGACATCCTGGAATTCTTGGTATTCTGGAGGTAGTTGCATGATTGTTGTGGTTACTGTGGCCAGGCCTGCGTTCTGATTTTTCTTTGGGTAACAGGTATGTGCACAATCCGGGAAGGTTATACTCTTCTCTCGCCAATCAATACAAGTATTATGTGTTTCCAACCAAGGTATCCCCTGTATTATTTGGAACTGTGGGGCTTTGATTCGATCAAACACAATAGTCTCTCGATGCCCATCCTGACCCAATAGTGTCATCTCTGCGGTGGAATGAGTTACAGGCCCAGAGGCAATTTCAGTTCCATCGACTGTGGTGATGACATCTGAGGTGGTTTTTCGGCAGAGAGGTAGATTCATCCTGGAAGCCAATTCATAGTAAACATAGTTTCCTATGGCCCCGCTATCAATGTATGCCCTTAATGCGTGCATACGCGATGGGTGCCCTGGATCTATGAGGACCATTGGTATGGTGAAATTCGAGGTCTGAGTATCCTTCTTCAAGCTCGGCATGCGGACCTCTAGGCTTGTCGGGCGTGGTTGTTTCCAGAGTCTGACTCCATATGTTTTTTACAACAGCTCCTACCACCTTTTTGGGTGGTTGTACAGGGCAATCCCGTAGAAAATGCCCAGAAGTTCCACAATATAGACACAATTGCATTTGCCGTCTCCTTTCTCTTCCCTTCTGGGTTAAGGGTCCTTTAACCCAATTTGCATGGGTTCTGAAGCATCTGCTCCTTTGGGGTTAGCGTGGGTTTTGACCAACACCCGATTCTCAAACTTGGCTCAATCAGCCTTTCTGTTCTGAAGTCTGTGGTCTAAATAGACCACTAAGTCTATATATTCAGCGCAGTCTTGAGGTGGGTTCACGACTTGAGCCAAGACATCCTTGCGTTCTCCTTGAAGCCTTCGATGAAATAACGTGATTCGTTTTACCTCAGGCCATCCAGTTTCCACTATCAACCCATTAAAGGTTGCGATGTAGGATAGAAGGTCCTGGTTACCCTGTCGTAAGGACAAAAGTTCGGTATCCAGGGCCTGTCCTTGAGAGTGCCAGGCAAATAGTCTTTCCATGCTCGTTTGAAAGCCCTGAAAATCCAGCAGAATTGGGTCATCCTGAGTAACTAGTGGAATTGACCAATCAGCTGCACTGCCGCTGAGATATGACAATACAAAGGTTACCTTGGCTTGATCATTTGGGAAGGCTCCAGGTCTGCATAAAAAGTGCAGGCGGCATTGGTTCATAAACACGGCGAACCTTTTGGGATCCCCGGCAAAGCGTTCGGGTGGAGCTAATGGAATATTTCCTGGTAGGTTTTTTTGCACAGGGTTACCCGATAACACAGGAGCTGGATTTCCCTCGGGACCAGGTAGGGGTGCTTGTCCAGCCTGGCTTTGCAATAGTTGCCTAGCAAGGTCATCAGTTTGCTCCTTTGACAAAATCAGTTCTCTCCTAAGAGCATTGGTTTCTTGGCGTGCGGAATTCACTTCAGCCCTCAGTTCCCTTAGTAATTGGGCCAATTGGTCAGTCTCTGAGGTATCCATAACGCCAGGGTGGGAATTTGTGTGTAGGCTTTGCGTTCTGTTACGCTCACATCGCTCCCACAGAGGCGTTGAACTGAACTGGACAGCTGCGGTCTCGACCAATGTGACGCGTAGGGCCGAGATGACGGACTGGACTGGCCCACCTCGCTTCGTTTGCTTGGCCCGTAGGAATATTCTTCTGCAAATGGAGAAAGGGAATTAACCACCCGTGGAGTTAAGCGTGAATCCCCTCACCCCCGCTGTTCTCCCCACAGATCACCTTTGATGTCCCCTCTTATAGTCTCACCTGATGGTTTGAAAAGATGAGCTCTCCATCCTGCATTGAGCACAGGGGCGCATTGATAACCAGTTGCTTCACTGGCTCGAAGGAATTGGTGAGTTCCAGAACAATATTGACTCCGAGATTCCCGGCAAGACGCCGTACGTATGTAGTTCGTAAGAGTTCAAATGCCTGACTTTCACTCTTGTCCGATTCCTTGCAGGTTGCAGCTTGACCCTAGTGAAGAGTTCCTCGTGGCAACCGGTAATATCCTGGTATGGATTTGTATTTTCCAACACAGTTTCGATAAAATAATGTCAATATGTAACCTGTTGCTTTCTCCCTTATTCAGGCGCTGAGAGAAAGTATGAAGTCTCGGGGAATAATACCTCCGGTGGTAAAATCAGGTAAGTCTATTGTGGTGAGGAGGGTTCCCCTTGTTTGTCCCTTTGTTTCACCTTGCTGTCCTTTTGTTTCCCCTTAGGGGCCGGGGTTCGGCGAAGATGCAGTGGAAGCTGCGCCGACCCGTGAAGAGGAATAGTTTCCCCGGTGGTAAAATCAGGTAAGTCTATAGGGGGGTAACTAATATTCCTCTGTGTATTCCCTTGGCTCACCTTGCTGTTCTTGTCTTCTCCTTCGGTGCTGAAGTGCGGCGGGAACATGCAGGAGGATGCAGTGGATTGTGAAGATGCTGCGAAGGCCGGTGAGTTCAACACGGCACTGCAGCAGGCGAGGCGGCGCTCATAAAATAACTTCTTTCTTCCAGCTCGAAGGCACGATGGATCGGGAATTCAGGTAAGGATCAAAGGTATTGCTCTTGTTCTAACCTTTTCTCCTTCTTTCTCCCTTTTTCTAGGAGCTCCAAACTCGAGGCGGGCGTGGCAGAAGACTGGATGCAGATTTGCAGGCACGGTGAGCGTTACGCTACTGGATGCAGAATAACGCGAAGCGTGTGCTGCTCTTCGGAGGTGGTTTAAATAGCCCCCAAAGTATTCCCAGGCAAGTATTCCTCCCCAGCCCCACCCGAGTAAAAAAATAGTCCCTAGGTAAAGTAGTCCCTTCCAAGCCTCTTTTGGCTTGGTGCTCTTGCAGCATGGTCTGCATCAGGTAAGTTTTAATCTATGAGCCTGGCACCTATGGCGCCAGGACTGACTCTCCATATGAGCCATAGACGCCAGGACTGCACCCAAATAGCCCCTAGCAGGGGTTGTTAGGCTTGCTTGGGATAACTTGATGCCTGCTTCCGGAGTTGCTGGACATGGTCTGGGTCCCCGGGGGTAGGCATCATTACAGCTTCCCTGTCCTGGCCACCCAACTATGGAACACACTCCTACAGGACATAACAACTAGCCAAGTATTCGAAAAATTCAGAAGTTGTGCTATCACCTGGCTACTCAATAAGAAATAACCTTATTTCCATCCTAGCCTCTTGCTCCTAGCCCCTAGCCTCCTGTTCCTAGCTTGCCTATCTATGTCCCCACTTGTTCATGTATGACTTTACTTATGCTTGAATGTAATGCCTTGTATATTATGTCCTATGTACTATCCTGTATGATCTACATTAAGTGACCTCTGTACTCTTAAAACTATTGTAACACATATTAAGTGACCTCTGTACTTCGCAAAAGGATTGTAACATGTAACCACTCACTTATCTACTAGCGCCCAGATACCCACGGGTCAGGCGCGCTATATAAATAAAATAAACAAACAAATAAACAAACAAATTATATTCTGAGTAGATGCATATCATCTCTTATCCTATCCCAAATCCTCATACCATATTTAACCCTAGGCAATACAGCATCATCTGGAACATTTTCTTGTATAAAATAAGATTTCCGCTCAGTGTTCAAGTCTGATAGTAGCAACGTTGATTTCTTCAGCATCAACTTCCACAATTCATCATGCCAGGAGCCATCTCCCGAATCCCTTATTTTCAAATAGAGGCCAAGTCTTAAACACTTATAATAAGCCCACCATGATTGTAGGCATAATTCCAATCTAATAAGGTTTATAGGGACGGAAGGGGGTAGCCCCATCACTGCTCTCCAGATCTTCCCAGCCTGGATGGCAAACCACTTCCTACTTTTGAAGTGCAAAGGTTGAGCTCCATATAGAGCAGCTGGTGTAACCATGGCTCTATACAACTGCATCAGACACCACAAAGAACATGCACATTTCTTCATTTTAATTACTTGTGTGAGCGAAATAAGCATCAGGATCTTGACCTCCATGTTCTCCTTACTCAATTTCTTCTGAGATAGACGTGCAATTAAAAAGCCTAGGTCAGTAAACCGTGTCACCTCATCTATCTTCTTACCACTGAAGAACCATGAGTTCGCCCCTCGCTTCCTCTTCTTGCTTAAGGAAAATATCCTGGATTTCTCAGTGTTCACCAACAGCCTATTTAAATATTTATCATCCCATCATCATGCTTCCTGCACAATTATTTTGACTCTAAAATTAATACATGCTCTCGCGCCTAGAAACACTTGTGTACAGGAGTGTTATGACATATCATACATGACAGGATGAGGGATGAAACAGACGTCACATGTTCCTATAAGATCAAATGCTACATGCCTGCTTGGAATGATTAGGCCCAGAACCACTGTAAACATCTGAGTGCATCGTTGTGTTTAATTTATTAACATCACATGATCATCGTTGCTTTCAAAAGGAACGCGCTGATCCGTTCGGACTGTTTTGACGTTTCTACTGATTTCTTGCTCCTGTGTTTTTTGACCTCGGACTGTTTCTGGAACTCCTCTTTGTTCTCCTTTGGTACTTTTTCATCGACGGTGTGACCTTTCTGCATTCAACCTCGGCCATTCCTCTGGATTGATTTTGGATTGCCCTACTCAAACTAAGACTCTTGGTACTTTGAAACTCGGACTGCTCATCAGATTGAACTTTGGACTCCCTTCTGTTCTTTTTGTCTTGCTCCCTCTGCATCAAGTGTTAAGGACATTGGATAGGAGTGCCATCCAAGCTACCAACTGTCGCCTATCACCGCCGGCTACCACAGACCCCTGCGGGTTACACCTGTCACTGGGTTCTCAGTCACATACATTGGGTAAGCTGCCTATAATACCATATTGCCTTACTTTGGGACTGTGGGTAGTTTCTAACCCGGTTGCTTGCCTTGCAGAGGTCAGGGGGGTGTGATTGTTTCAAGCACTTCATGGGACTCAGCTGAATACCTTTATAAAACATGTATAAAGCAATCATGGACTTTGTAAAGCCACATATGCCACAGAGAAATCAACAGAAACATTAGTGTTTACTGAAGAAGGTGCTATGAAAATGGTGGGCAATTATAACAAACATGAGTGATAACAGAAGCCTCATCAATAAAACAACTGAAATATTTAGTAGACCAGAAACTGAGTCTAACCAACCATGCATGCTACAACATTTGGAGGACACCACCAAAGTGAGGAGAATCCCTTGAGGTTTCAAGACACTGTTGTAACCAAACGTGTGATGAGTGAATGTGGAATCCATTGTAAAACTTGATGCTGTTAATTAGGTAATACAAGATTTGAAGCTACAAATTTGTTTTTATGTTTTTTATTGTGAATTTTATTCATACAAGAATGTTTTCATAGTTACAAACAATTATCATAAAACCGATATCTACATTATTGTAGCAAAAGAAGCTTTTATTACAACAACTCTAACGCAGGTAAAACAAAAAAATATATAAAGAAGAAATGAGGGTGAGTAAACTTTGCAAATTTAATCTAGATACAAATGACTGTAGATATGTATTTATAATTGGTTACAAGAACCTTCACCAAAGAACAAACAATTTATCTACAAAACAAATAGGAGCACAGTCAAGTTGCTCAGAGCCATTATCAAGCTGGAAATGTCACATGAACTGCTGTTTGTAATGCGTTGTGTGGTGTTGGGAAGGATAAGAACCTATCCCACCATAGGTGCTTTAGAGTAAGACGAATTCCATAACTATAAGTGTGATGTGCCAGGGGGCGTGCTAAGGGACACTGCAGGAACACGATACTATGCGAAATGTAGACACTTAGACTTGGTGCATGCATATAAACAGGCGCCATTTTGTAATTATGGTAGAAACATTCGGGCCCAAGTGCTGACTATAAAGAGACCCACGCTGCTAGCCTCTATAGAAACTTCCCTTTATTCCACAATTGTTGCTAAAACATGTTATCCCAAGAAGGAATGTTCCCTGCAAGGCCGCACGTCAGTACCAGGTGCCTCACAGTGCACGTTTATCGCAGCCAGGCCAAACAAAGCAGGCCCCAAACCCCCACCCAGCCAACCATGAGCTATGACATCCACAACTGTCCCAGTACAAGACACTTACATTCCACGATAGTAGGTGACCCCAGACCACCAACCATAAACCCACTTGCCATAAAAGCTCTAAAAGAATACAAACATTCCACCTCCTTTCATAATGACAAGATTTGTAAGGCTAGGTACTGTGTGGAATAAATTATAGTCCAAAGTGAGGGTGGAAGCCTTGGGTATGGATAGTGCAATGCTGAATGAGTGATGAATATGTGGGACAGCCCGATATTAAGCCTCCCCCTGTGCCAGTCCCCGAGCTTCCCAGGTGCACGTCATAATGATAGAGTTGCATTGCCTTACATAGTAACTAATTGCAAACTCAACCTTGGTTCCCTGGAGATGATGAGCCCAGCAGACCCCACGTGATGGAAGACGGACGGTAGGGCTGGGACCAATAGCAGCCAGGTATCCACTATGGAGCAGGCCACCCATATATAGGGTCTCACCACCAGCCACGCAGGTTTTAACTGTATATGTGCGCATCATTGATGACGATGCTTTTCCTTCTAACATTCTGCTTGTACCATTTTTCCGCAGAACGTTCTTGGGCAGCAGAGTTGTTTGCTGGCATGCCTATTTTTTGTGTGATTAAAACTTGTTATCCTTGCAAGAATCTCTTTGCCTTTTTTCTCTAGCGGGTTGTATTAATCCTGGCCAGAGTGTTTTTGGCCGTGCCTTCAGTAGGTAGAGGGAGCGAGGATGTGATGCATCAAGATCAACTGGAGCGAGGATGTGTAAGTTGGGAGATGTGTCTCTCCCCCGATAAGACATACGTGTGCAAGGACAAGGCATAACAAACTGCTTCTTGTTCAATAGCCTACTACAAAAGCGTTAAACGACATAGTAAAGGGACTGCTTAACTTGCTTGGGGGTTTATTTAGACAGACAGGGATACTCTGCCAGATTGCTGTATTTCAATGCAGACTGTGATTTCCGTTTCAAACAGGAACAGTTTGCTCTAAAAGTCATATCAATGGACACAGAAATGAGTGAAAAGAAAAGATCAGACCAACAAGCTGACAAACCACATCATCAGCACGGTCAAGCAGGCGTACAACTACATTTAGAGAAGAAAGAGCTGGTGTGGTGAGTTCCAATTAACAGCAAGCTCTTTCAAAGACAAGATCCCAGGTCAAGAAAACCTAACTGGTAACATCTCTAGCAGTACACTGGTGTTAATTGAGAGAAAACTACTAAATAATTGACTATGAATAATTCATACGACCAAGATAAGAGTGTTCAAGATTATAGTTGCTCTACAGACCCAGGAAAATTGAAATACACTATTTTGAGCTTTGTATAGCAATCAACCAAAAAAAATATTGGGAATTCATACCAAAAAGCAGTTTTATACCACTTAAACCTTGAGCCAATTTTGCAATATGGTGACTCAGGAATTTACAAACTAACACACTTTGCCAAGAATCCCAATTTGTATAATTCATCAGCCCCAAGAACAGCACGCTTTCTTAACCAATGCATGTCAAAATCCCTCTATTAAAACCAACCCCACCAATAAATGTGGAGCAATGGGGATTAGAGATACTACATAGTGCAATCAGGAGAACGAGAGAAAGCCAATCAAATTAACTACAAAAACAGGCTAACTGAACGGAATATGATTTAGTTATAAATAATCATGCTTAAATTAGACATCTCAAAAATCCAAGTGGACAAGGCATGTGCCTCCAATATTAGCATGGGCATGTTTGCTGCCATAATAGAACTTTTAGAAATGTTTAAAAAGAGAGGAGCAAAAATAGCAGTCTGAAGACCTTAGTGGCAATGTGCCTAATGCGGAGAGATGCTGAGGCCCGAAGTGGGAGAGGCAAGCAGAAGCATCCACCTCAAGCACTTGCTCGCAGGGGAATCTGCTTGGCTTGAGGAAAGGATGGAAGAGCTTCAGGCTGTGTGACACAATGTTCTTTCATATCGTCTTTCTATTGTTCTGACATGGGGAGATGGGTTGGAAAATCGGAGAAAGAATACACTAGCTTATGTGAGAATCTCACTCAAGAATCGTTTTTGCACTTTATGCTGTTCTGCCAATTGCATGCATAGAGCAAACAATTATATTTGGTGCAGATCTGCGACTGGTTGACCCGTATGTGTGTATTTTGGCACTCCTAGCAGACCCAGCTGTACAGTCTTCTCTTACGATCACTTTCAGCATTAGAGGCTGATTGGCTCATAGTATCACCAATGCTCACAAGTTAAATAGTGAGTACTAGTGCATGTAAACCGGAATGATGGTAGTCAGGTCACCCATTGAATGCATTAATAACTAGAACTTGTGTACATTTTTACCTTGTCTTTTTTATTATAACTGATGCATCGCTTCTGTGTGAATATGTTCTCTTCCTTGTGTTGTTTCTAAACTCTCATCAAATAGAGCTTTATTCCAGGATAAAGCTAATTGAATTCACCTAAAATCATTTAATTAAGATGCTGCATAATGTGCAAGGGAAACATGGGCTTTGTGTCAGACAATGCGTTGTACTCTTGTCAAGATGAAGGGTGGAACGGTGTAAACATTGACCGGATGGATCATAATTTCATATTCAAGCTGGATTTCGAACAAAGAAACTTACTTTAAACCGCACTAGGGTTGGAATCGACAGCCACTGACAGAGGCGTTGCTGTGGGAGGGGGGACTGAGGGGGCTATAGCCCTGGGTCTTTTGGTTGCAGCCCCGGATAGAAGCTCAGCAACTACAACCAAAAGGATAGCTAGCACTGAATACCGACAATCCTGACATCGGCATAGCCCCAGGATAGCTAGCACTGAATACCGACAATCCCGACATTGGCATAGCCCCAGGATAGCTAGCATTGAATACCGACAATGCTGACATCGGCATAGGCCCAGGATAGCTAGCACCGAATACCGACAATCCCAACATCGGTGTAGCCCCAGGATAGCTAGCATTGAATACCGACAATCCCGACATTGGGGTAGCCCCAGGATAGCTAGGACCGAGTCCTGACAATCCCGACATCGGCGTAAGCCCCAGGATAGCTAGCACCGAATACAGACAATCCCGACATCGGCATAGGCCCAGGATAGCTAGCACCGAATACCGACAATCCCGACATCAGCTTAGCCCCAGGATAGCTAGCACTGAGTACCAACAATCCCGACATCAGCGTAAACCCCAGGATGGCTAGCACCAAGTACCGACAATCCCGACATCGGCGTAGCCCCAGGATAGCTAGCACCGAACACCGACAATCCCAACATCGGCGTAGCCCCAGGATAGCTAGCATTGAATACCGACAAACCTGACATTGGCGTAGCCCCAGGATAGCTAGCACCGAGTACCGACAATCCCGACATCGGCGTAAACCCCAGTATAGCTAGCACCGAATACCGGCAATCCCGACATCGGCATAGGCCCCAGATAGCTAGCACCGAATACTGACAATCCCGACATCGGCATAGCCCCAGGGTAGCTAGCACCGAGTACCGACAATCCCGACATCGGCGTAGCCGCAGTATAGCTAGCACCGAATACCGACAATCCGTACATCGGCGTAGGCCCAGGATAGCTAGCACAGAATACCGTCAATCCCGACATCGGTGTAGCCCCGGATCTTTTCTAGACCTAGCAACACCCATGCTCTCTGATACATGTTGGAAGGGTCCTGGAAACAGCGGGGAGCTTAACTCAGGCTGCACCCTGAAGATCAATTCATGGCTATCGCTGGTCATGGCTGAAATTGAGAATATTAGCTGCCTTTCCATACCAGACGGAAGAATACTATTGAGTCCAGATCCAAGACCCCTGCAGGACCCGTGCCCTGGTTCACACCCCAGGGGGCAGCAATTACTTGTAACAGTGAAGCAGCTTCTTCCCGCTCCCGGAAAGAAAGCACTGGCGCCGCTAAGATTGTTATGTCGTAAAGAATCCTATGGCCGATCTGGGATATTTTGGCCCACACAGCGTTGGCCGTTTCATTGTTTGCGTTTGGGCTGTTCTTGGTCACTTCTGCGAAAAGTCGGTGCATATCGCCCAACATTCCAGAAACTCGCTGCAGAGGCAGAGAGGTTGCACAACGTGGGAGGGTTTGGGCCGGGTCTACACTGAAAGGTTCTCCGACACGACAATGTTTGCTGGGGGCAGCTCTGTCTTGTTTCTGCCCAATTGCTGCCATGACAACATATGTCGGTGAGAGAACCACGTATTAGCTAAAGTCCGACTGGTGGCTCTACCCTCTCTTGTGCCACTTCTTGCAAGTGTGGTAGACGTAATGTACTCAGTCCTGAATTACACAAATGAACTGGTTAGAAAGCACTTAGGTTAAGCGCTCGTTTGCATGTTTTACTGGCGTCGCTCGTGGAGAATAATTTGCAGTGGATATTATCAACAGCTCGCACTTATTGGAGTAGACCAGTGGTAATTAACTGTAACGCAGCACTCACAGCTGTATTGCATCCAGAAGCTGCACATGAATTGGAAATACCTGCTACACGGCTGCGCATGGACCCTTTGGAGGGCAGCGCTGCGGGTGCGCGACTGCACCAGGATCCTTCCCTGGACTTCTGTCTGGAAGGCTTCTCTGCTGACAAGCCGATCAAGGCGGGTGTGTGTGCACGTTCACACTCTGCCACACGCTACACACGTATGCAATGAATCCCGCACTCCGCCAGTGCGCAAGGCCACACTTTTCGTCCCTTCCTCTCCCAGTCGCACCTGAGGCCGGGGCGGCGGGGATGCAGACAGGAACGCACCTGCGTGACAGAGGTGCTGGCCGGTCAGCTGGGTCTCCAGCCTTCCTCTGCTCAGAGACTCGAAGTCAGGCTCCATTTATTCCCCTACAGCAAAGGCCGAGGGACCTGCACTCCTGGGATGGTGTGCCCAGCCCAGGCACCGGGGTCTATCATTGTCTCGGGAGGATAGCTCAGGGGCAACGCGCTCGCCTTACAAGCAAGACGACACAGAGCACCACAGGTTCGATCCCCTGGTCCAGACTCAGACACCGCTGGGTGTTAAGCTTGTTATAAATAGCCCATCATATCTGTGATGATGCAAGGGTCCACAGGGAGTCAGTGTAATATTGCTTCTGGTCCAGATGTCTGTATCTGACAAGCGCTAAAGTACCGTCCTCGTTAACATTAGCATCGTTCATGTTATTATACCATCGGATGGACTGGGAACCGCAAATGGCCCGTGACGTATTTTTCGAAGTGACCCCATATTGAACTTTGTGAGCAAGTTCAACCTGATTGAGCAAGGTTAAAGGGGGATTCTACCACAAGAACATTGCTACTCACACAAAAGGGACCCATGAGGCTGAGGTCTCCTGGAAAATCACCAGAGTTCCCTGTACACCTGTCTGCCCCTGAAACCAGAACCAGCCGGCACAGACACTCTCAACAAACTGAATTATTATAGCTGCTGGAAGCCTGCATTCACCACAGCAACCGCAAAATCAGGATTCATGTTAATCTTCACAAACACCCACTAAATGCACTGAGATAGCTGACCATATACCTCTCCACTCAGAAGTAAAAATAAAATAACGCATGGGATTGCGAAATGAAACACTGACTGTGGCCACCTGCACGCGTCACGCTGACCCTTCAGCAACACAATACAACTAGTGGTTTACACTAAACACCTAATTTTCACGGCATTCCGGAACATTCTGAACAGATTCCATCATAAGAAGTAGCCTCATGATATTCAATGATCTCCCCCTACAGCTCCGTCTTGACTTCTCTCAGCCCACCCCCCACACAATCCAGGCACCTCAAATGTCCAGGTCACCCTGTTCCATGGTCTTCATCCACTGCCTTGCTTCAAGAAACCTATGAGGAGTAGCAAACACTGCTCCATTTCCTACCCCTAAACACTATGTGCTGGCCATGCAGCCTTCTGCAGCTACACAATGGCGCACTTAATTGCCTTCACCAATAGCAATCAAGCAGCGATAAGCACTCCCTGCCTATCCTGCATCCCCCACCAAGCAGGTGGTTAACCTGCCATCACCTGGCATCATTCACTTTTCAGAAACCATCCTCTAGTCACCATCAATTTCTGCACCACTAGAAAGTGATAGGGCAAGGCAAACAATGTAGGGATTTGATATAAAATGTGACTATACAACTCTGACATTGAGACAAGCAACACTTGCCCATCACATCACCTGTTCCTCTACTTGATGTCCACCGGATGACGCTGCTGCATGACAGCCCATGCAGTGACATCATCAGCCTTTCTTCTGACACTTTAGGGTATGCCAGGGCATACCCTGCCTGCTGTAGATTTCTAGCACACACTGGATTAGTCGGTCCACAGAAGCATAGCTGAGCCCTCCTTGGTCTCCTGAGAATGCCCATGAACCGCCTACCATCCTGTCAATCTCAGACTTGCCCAAAGGCATCACTAAGAACTCACACACGGACGACACACATTTCAATGTCCACGTCGGTGTTTGAGACATCTCCACCACCATGCAGACCTCCTACATGTAGTATTGGCAGGTGTTTGAGACATCTCCACCACCATCCAGACCTCCTTCGTGTTGTATTGGCAGGTGTTTGAGACAGCTCCACCACCATCAAGGCCTCCTTCGTGTAGCATTGGCAGGTGTTTGAGATAGCTCCACCACCATGCAGACCTCCTTCGTGTAGTATTGGCAGGTGTTTGAGACAGCTCCACCACCATCCAGACCTCCTTCGTGTTTGAGACAGCTCCACCACCATCCAGACCTCCTTCGTGTAGCATTGGCAGGTGTTTGAGACAGCTCCACCACCATCCAGACTTCCTTCGTGTAGCATTGGCAGGTGTTTGAGACAGCTCCACCACCATCCAGACCTCCTTCGTGTGGCATTGGCAGGTGTTTGAGACAGCTCCACCACCATCCAGACCTCCTTCGTATTGCATTGGCAGGTGTTTGAGACAGCTCCACCACCATCCAGACCTCCTTCGTGTTGCATTGGCAGGTGTTTGAGACAGCTCCACCACCATCCAGACCTCCATCGTGTAGGACCTCCTTCGTGTAGCATTGGCAGGTGTTTGAGACAGCTCCACCACCATCCAGACTTCCTTCGTGTAGCATTGGCAGGTGTTTGAGACAGCTCCACCACCATCCAGACCTCCTTCGTGTTGCATTGGCAGGTGTTTGAGACAGCTCCACCACCATCCAGACCTCCTTCGTGTTGCATTGGCAGGTGTTTGAGACAGCTCCACCACCATCCAGACCTCCATCGTGTAGTATTGGCAGGTGTTTGAGACAGCTCCACCACCATCCAGACCTCCATCGTGTAGTACTGGCAGGTGTTTGAGACAGCTCCACCACCATCCAGACCTCCATCGTGTAGTACTGGCAGGTGTTTGAGACAGCTCCACCACCATCCAGACCTCCATCGTGTTGTATTGGCAGGTGTTTGAGACAGCTCCACCACCATCAAGACCTCCTTCGTGTTGTATTGGCAGGTGTTTGAGACAGCTCCACTACCATCCAGACCTCCTTCGTGTTGTATTGGCAGGTGTTTGAGACAGCTCCACTACCATCCAGACCTCCTTCGTGTAGCAGTGGCAGGTGTTTGAGACAGCGCCACCACCATCCAGACCTCCTTCGTGTAGCATTGGCAGGTGTTTGAGACAGCTCCACCACCATCCAGACCTCCTTCGTGGAGCATTGGCAGGTGTTTGAGACAGCTCCACCACCATCCAGACCTCCTTCATGTAGCATTGGCAGGTGTTTGAGACATCTCCACCACCATGCAGACCTTCCTCATGTAGCATTGGCAGGTGTTTGAGACAGCTCCACCACCATCCAGACCTCCTTCGTGTAGCATTGGCAGGTGTTTGAGACAGCTCCACCACCATCCTGACCTTCTTCATGTAGCATTGGCAGGTGTTTGAGACAGCTCCACCACCATCCAGACCTCCTTCATGTAGCATTGGCAGGTGTTTGAGACAGCTCCACCACCATCCAGACCTCCTTCGTGTAGCATTGGCAGGTGTTTGAGACAGCTCCACCACCATCCTGACCTTCTTCATGTAGCATTGGCAGGTGTTTGAGACAGCTCCACCACCATCCAGACTTCACCAGGAAAGTCCTAGTTCAGGAGGAGAAAGGGGTACCGGGCATGTGCAGGCTTGTCCACCAGTGGGCAGGGAAGGGGCAGCACAAGTGGAGGTAGCAAGAAAGCAGTTTCTAAATAAGAAAGATGAGTGGAAAAGCAAGCCCGGCAGAGTCTACGGCAAACGCTGGTGGAAAATGGTGAAAGGGCATTTTGGTCTATGGTGCCAGGGACAATGAAAAACTATGCACCCCATGCCTCTTAATCAGTCAGTGCTCACCATTGGTCTTTGTGTGTGTCTTGAAATTAACTGTGTCGTGGAGAAAGTTTAGCTCAGAAATGCAGACCTTCTTCCCAACCAAGTCCCATGACTACTCTACCATGTGCACTTCACGCAGGAACACATACTACCCGACTTGACTGCAGATCTACTTACACGGGCACAGTCCCTACCACTTTACCAGGGCACCACATGCTAGAGCTCATTGCCGTCTCTAGAACACCAGGCCACCAGGCCAAAGCACAATACACCACAAATCCTAACTAGTAAGGTGACGCACAGTATGCCATGCCTCAGCTGGGTGGTATTAGAGGGCGTGGAGGGGGGGGGGGGTTGGAGACCACAGTTGTGTATGGGCTGTTGATGTAAGTGGAAGTAGAAGGGGAACACCGGAGAAGAGATGTAGGGGTCGGGTTTGCGTGGGGCTGTGCAGCAGGAAAGAAGTTGCAGTGGCGGACACCCCAAAATTAATTATGGGAAGGAAGGAAAGGCATCACTCTGTAATGTCACCATTTCGAAAGAGACGTTTGCACAGAGCTCTGCTCGAGCCGCCTCACAGAAGTCCAGAAACACCAAAGCCCCCTCCCTCACAATGAACTCCTTCACCTCTTAGCCCTGATGAAAACCTGGCTCATGGATTCCTCAGCGTCCACCATATCTGGCATGCTAGCAGAACATGGCCGCACCTTCCATAAGGACAGAATATCTGCATGCGGTCGCTGTTTCCCCATGAATTACTGCACAGCAATCTCATGCCAAGAGTGTTAGGCAGAAACGTGTGCAGTTCCCTTAGGGAACACTGCAAACGATTTAGGACTACAGGTGTTAGCAGTAAACCCACTCGGTAGCAGTCTGTACCACCCAGATTTACCTGGTAGCTGTGGCTGAGCAGTCAGACTTCCCTCAAGAAGAGTTAGGCAGTATGTAAAGTATACACAATAGGCACTCAGACACAATAATACAAGCAAACACTGACCAGAGCTTTGGTATCAAAGTATATAATTATTTATTTAAAAACACACTGTTGCAAAACACTCCAGCACTCGTATTGTAAAATATTCTAAACACAGTTACTATTGTAATATATACACCCCTTTTTCCTTATCAGATAAGTCTTAGTAAAACACCACTTATTTTCATACAGAGGTGAGCGCTTAACTAGATGGCACTCCAATAAGTTTGTGAAAAAGGGAGGTAGAAAGACAGAATATGGAAAGGTACACCACTCTAAGATTCAGGAACACTGTTAACAAGGCAGAAGAGCAAAAGTCGCTGGTGAGCCAAAGGCCAAAGGCTGGGCCCACTCTTAGAGAGAGCAGAGCACAAATGCGCCCAAGATCACACAGTTACACTAGGCTTAGAAAGTCTTGCAGAGAGTTCAAAAAGAGTTTAGAGAGGCTTAGGAAAGTTTAGCCAGGGTGTCCCAGGCTAACCCAGGTTCGAAAGCGGGGGGCTAAATCTACCCCGCACAGTCGGTAGGTAGCAAGGGAAGCCAGGCGGGACACGGTACATTAAGTGGGAAGGATCCTCCAGCGGTGGCAGTTGTTCCTGGCAGTGGGTGCAAGTCGCGTGGTGGGCCAGGGGAAGAGAAGATCTCGACTTGGAGGAAAGATGAAGGTCGTTGCACTGCCAGGGAAGAAACCAGCCGCGGAGTTTTCCGGTTAAAGTTGGTACCTTTGTTTCGCGGTTGTGGTAAAACGTGGTATCCCGGTTGCCGGGGTGCTTGGCACAGGCAAGGCGGCCACGAGGTATGCCGGGAAGGCGAAAAGACGATGAAACTGGTTATCCCCACCAGTCAAAGGAAGAAGACTCTCCGGCGGGAGATCTCCTCTGTCGTTGGGAAAAGTGGTGAGACGGTCCAGCAGGGCTCCACCGGTGGTGTCGTCATGGCAGGTCGGCTCAGCTTCTCCCTCGTCGGATTCTTAGGTCCTGTGGCGACTTCTGAAGTTCCAGTCCCCAAAGCCCTGCTTTTATGAAGAAAACCCCCATTCACTCAGCCTAGCTGTCACTCAAACATGCTAAGTGGTGAGCCGGCCGGCTCACCACTTGGGCCAATCAGGAGAGAATGCGACTTGAGTTGCCTAGGCAACTCAGTCCAGGGTGCCTAAATCCCCCTCCACCCCTCCTAAGTACCCCAGACAGAGTGGCACAACTTGGGAGGGCTTCTGTGGAGAAGCCTGCCAAAAAGTGGAACAAAGGGCTCGACTTGGGTTGGAGTCACAGAAGAGAACACAAACGCCATTTTAGAATCAAGTTTTGGCAAAAAATACCAACCAGAGAATTAATATTAATTAAATAAACCGGCGGTATGTTCGAGGCTACCGTAAATAATTAAATAAAGATAGTAGTCTAAAACAATGGGAAATCCCATAGGAAAATATTTGCGGTTGAATATAAAAAGTAGTATCCACTGCCACCAGCCAAAACTCGATCAGGGGGGACGGAGACGTGCCCCCTCGACTAACAGACCCCGGGGCAATTGAATTGCCCCAGCCAGTACATCCACAATATGATGGTTTGTACTGGTTCTGTTCAGAATTTAAGACTAGTAAAGTCAAAGGTGACTTTACATGCCCTGGGAGGCAGTAGTCAGTCCCAGGGTATGGAGTCTATACTGGGGGTCACTATGACACCCCTGTGTTACTGCACTGAGGGTGCTGTGTAACACACATCACAAAGACACATGATGCCCTATGGAATAAAAGACCCCATAGCCCATTAAACACATCTAGATTCAAAGAAACACACTCAAATCATGTCCAAGAGTGAGGGTAAAAGAGTCTCACTCTTGGCAGGAGAAAAAAATAAACCCCACAAATCCAGCAAAGCTGCTGGGGGACTCACTAGGTTCGGAAATTCAGCCTAAACAGAGAATTCTCCCTAACACTCGCCCCCGCCAGACTACGGGACAGGCGGATTTAATCCACTCCTGGATGAACCTCATACCTCTAGTCGATGATATACATCCTAGAGAGTCCTTCAGCATTTTGATGGTGACATCTTGACCTATGTTCTATGGCCCAATCAAAGGTTTTCCTTTGTAAACTATATGACCTACAAACCCTTTGAGGAACATCAGTCTTTTTAAAGTTATAGGCGATCTGGTTGACCAGTCCCTCAGAAGTTGGTACCACTTCTGAACCTGTGTTAGGCTTTTTCAAGGGGTCCTTATAAAGGATTCCCTTAGACCCAGAGGGGCCTCCAAGGTTCCTCACCACCTCTGTTGTGGGAGCAGGTTGGGTCTTAGGCCTCTGGGTTGAAGGGGTTGGGGTTAGGCAATGTACCTGCTTCCCCTTCCTCTTAGATCTAACCTTACCTACTTTAGGAGTTCCCCCCCTAATACTAGGATTTAGGTTGGGGTCTTCAGTAGAAGGTCCAACAGTCTGAAGGTTTTTGACCTTAGACTTTTCTTTCCTGGATTTCCACCAGCATTGAGAATTACCAGTTCTCTCAGGCCTAGGTAAGGGTCCAGTAGGTCTATCCTCCTCTTCCTCAGAAGCAGGGGAGGTCACAGACTCTGAAACTGGGGGAACAATGATGGAGCTTGGTTGGGGCTCCCATTTCCCTAATGTACTAGCCTGAAATGTGCCTGGTCAACTTACTAACACCAGGGCTTGTAGTGGGGGTCTCAGTAGAGGTTCCCACAGGCTTAGAGGGGTCCCTTAAGGTGGCCTCACTGGCCAATTTGGTTAGGTTCTGGGTCTCCATACTGGGGGGCCTGGGGGTATGTGACACTACTCCTAGAGTTCCCAGGTCATTCCCCAACAGGACCTTCCCAGGCACCTCAGTCTGAACACTGACAGGGATCCTCACTGTCATGTTGTTATACTGAATGAGGGCTGGTAGAATAGGAACCATTTGGACAGGGCATCCAGACATTTTAGTGGGACCTTTGGGTGCTTTTGCCACATCCTCAGGTTGAAAGAAGCTTTCATCCACTACTGTTCTGCTGGCCCCAGTGTCTCGCCTGGCAGGAGTATCCTGGCCATTGACAAGAACACTGTCCATATAATACACCTTAGAGTTAACAGGTAGGGAGTTATACACAACCCTATTCTGGGGACTAACCAGACCCATAGGCTCTAAGTTTACAGTTGCTTGAAGACCCAAGGGTTCTTCAGCAAAGAGTTCAAAGTGAGCACTAGCCATCTGTACTTCATCCTCAGGAGTGAAGGCTAAGGAGACTGTGCTGATCCCTGCAGGTTTACCCTTGCATCTGGGATCCCCTTTGATATGGTCAGTAGCCTTACAGATATAGCATTGTCCAAATGCTCTTTGAAAGGGTGGCTTGTTCTGACCTCCTTCTGGTTGTTGACCAGAAGGTACACTAGCCTGATTCAGTTTACCCGGGGGCTTACCCTGGTTATTTTGTTGTTTGTGGCCCTCTTTGGTATGGGAGGTATTAGAATTCTCTGGATTCACTTTAGGTGGCTGCTTTCCCTCATCCTTTTTCTGAGTGAGCCCTGAATCCTTGTGAGTGGCCCTGTTGGCAACCCACAAGTCAGCAGCCTTAGCTAGTTTTCTGGAATCTAATTCATTTGAAACAGCCAAGTGCTGTCTGAGCTCAGGAGAGCAGGCATCATAAATTGACTCCAACATAAAAAGATTTTTCATACCTTCATAAGTGTTCACCTTGTAACCCTTAATCCATCCCTCTAAGTTTTTCAAACATTCACTGACCCAGGTAGCCCAAGGGGTACCATCATTCTTTTTGAGGGTCCGAAACCTCTTAAGATACTGGGAAGGGGTCTTCCCAAATCTAGCTATCAGAGCTAGTTTCACACATTCATACTCTTTCCTATCCTCCTCCCCCAACTCCATTACCACATCAGTTGCAACAGGGGGAAGCCTAGAGAACAACCAGGTGAGTAAGTCATTTCCTGTGATGTTCTGGAGCCCATGATTATATTCAAACAGACAACCAATCCAACAATCCAACTTAGGCTCATACATACCAATCAATTCCTTAGGCATCCAGGGTCTTTTAGGACTGGAACTTCTAGAGGAGCCAGAGAGAGAAGCATTTTCAACAGATAATTTCTTCATTTCTAGCTCATGCTTGAGCTCCATTTCCCTTAGCCTTAGTTCTTGATTCAGTTCCTGGTGTCTCTGTTCAGCCAGAGTATTCAGTCTCTTGAACTCTAGTTCAAGTTTCATTTTCTCTAACTCAAGATATTGAGGACTAAGTGTGGGACTTGGCAAAGGCCCAGTAGGTACAGCAGGTAGAGCAGACAGAGGCCTGGGGGGGGGGGGGGGTCACAGCAGCCTCACCCTCCTCTTCTGACTCTTCATCAAGATTGTCAACATTTTGATCAATCTCTATACTGTTATCTACATTTTCTGGCATGGTAGGTTCCTCTGAACCACCATCCAGACTTTGGTTAGCTAACAACCTTTCTATCAATTCCATTTTCTTGCCTTTAGTCAGGAGATTCTTAGAACTCTTTACAATCAGCAGTTTTTGCAGCAAGGGACTCTTGACTATAAGTTTCCATAGTTGACATCTTAGAAAGATTACTTTTTCAGTGCTAAGCTTTGTGGTTAGTTGTACTAAGGTATCCTAAAGCACTCTACAATGTATACTCAATAAAAATCCCACCGCTGTACACCAGTGTTAGGCAGAAACCTGTGCAGTTCCCTTAGGGAACACTGCAAAAGATGTAGGACTACAGGTGTTAGCAGTAAACCCACTTGGTAGCAGTCTGTACCACCCAGATTTACCTGGTAGCTGTGGCTGAGCAGTCAGACTTCCCTCAAGAAGATTTAGGCAGTATGCAAAGTATACACAATAGGCACTCAGACACAATAATACAAGCAAACACTGACCAGAGCTTTGGTATCAAAGTATATAATTATTTATTTAAAAACACACTGTTTGAAACACTCCAGCACTCTTATTGTAAAATATTCTAAGCACAGTTACTATTGTAATATACACACCGCTTTTTCCTTATCAGATAAGTCTTAGTAAAACACCACTTATTTTCATACAGAGGTGAGCGCTTAACTAGATGGCACTCCAATAAGTTTGTGAAAAAGGGAGGGAGAAAGACAGAATATGGAAAGGTACACCACTCTAAGATTCAGGAACACTGTTAACAAGGCAGAAGAGCAAAAGTCACTGGTAAGCCAAAGTCCAAAGGCTGGGCCCACTCTTAGAGAGAGCAGAGCACAAATGTGCCCAAGATCACACAGTTACACTAGGCTTAGAAAGTCTTGCAGAGAGTTCAAAAAGAGTTTAGAGAGGCTTAGGAAAGTTTAGCCAGGGTGTCCCAGGCTAACCCAGGTTCGAAAGCCGGGGGATAAATCTACCCCGTACAGTCGGTAGCAAGGGAAGCCAGGCGAGACACGGTACCTTAAGTGGGAAGGATCCTCCAGCGGCGGCAGTTGTTCCTGGCAGTGGGTGCAAGTCGAGTCCTTATCCAGGGGAAGAGAAGATCTCGACTTGGAGGAAAGATGAAGGTCGTTGCACTGCCAGGGAAGAAACCAGCCGCAGAGTTTTCCGGTTAAAGGTGGTACCTTTGTTTCGCGGTCGTGGTAAAATGTGGTATCCCGGTTGCCAGGGTGCTTGACACAGGCAAGGCGGCCACGAGGTACATCGGGAAGGTGAAAAGACGGTGAAACTGGTTATCCCCACCAGTCAAAGGAAGAAGACTCTCCGGCGGGAGATCTCCTCTGTCGTTGGGAAAAGTGGTGAGACAGTCCAGCAGGGCTCCACCGGTGGTGTCGTCGTGGCAGGTCAGCTCAGCTTCTCCCTCGTCGGATTCTTAGGTCCTGTGGCGACATCTGAAGTTCCAGTCCCCAAAACCCTGCTTTTATGCAGAAAACCCCCATTCACTCAGCCTAGCTGTCACTCAAACATGCTATGTGGTGAGCCGGCCGGCTCACCACTTGGGCCAATCAGGACGGAGTGCTACTTGAGTTGCCTAGGCAACTTAGTCCAGGGTGCCTAAATCCCCCTCCACCCCTCCTAAGTACCCCAGACAGAGTGGCACCACCTGGGAGGGCTTCTGTGGAGAAGCCCGCCAAAAAGTGGAACAAAGGGCTCGACTTGGGTTGGAGTCACAGAAGAGAACACAAACACCATTTTAGAATCAAGTTTTGGCAAAAAATACCAACCAGAGAATTAATATTAATTAAATAAACCGGCGGTATGTTCGAGGCTACCGTAAATAATTAAATAAAGATAGTAGCCTAAAACAATGGGAAATCCCATAGGAAAATATTCGCGGTTGAATATAAAAAGTAGTATCCACTGCCACCAGCCAAAACTCGATCAGGGGGGGCGGAGACGTGCCCCCTCGACTAACAGACCCCGGGGCAATTGAATTGCCCCAGCCAGTTCGTCCACAATATGATGGTTTGTACTGGTTCTGTTCAGAATTTAAGACTAGTAAAGTCAATGGTGACTTTACATGCCCTGGGAGACAGTAGTCAGTCCCAGGGTATGGAGTCTATACTGGGGGGTCACTATGACACCCCTGTGTTACTGCACTGAGGGTGCTGTGTAACACACATCACAAAAACACATGAAGCCCTATGGAGTAAAAGACCCCATAGCCCATTAAACACATCTAGATTCAAAGAAACACACTCAAATCATGTCCAAGAGTGAGGGTAAAAGAGTCTCACTCTTGGCAGGAGAAAAGAATAAACCCCAAAAATCCAGCAAAGCTGCTGGGGGACTCACTAGGTTAGGAAATTCAGCCTAAACAGAACATTCTCCCTAACAAAGAGATTAGTTGGCCCAGTTGAAAATCCTTTGACCATCTGTTGGTAAACTGTTTTAACATTCCAACATTGTCTGTTGCCTTTCCGTGGATGCCCCATCTCCCTAAGCTTCATGAACTCTTTGGGTTTAACACACATTCCATCCACTCATGCCTGATTGGGGATGTCAACATCTGGGTAGATTTTCCCTCACACCCTAATACAGAAAGTATTAATCCAGAACTTCTGTTCTCATGAATTACCCATATCGGCACTCATGTTCTGAGCACATTATTAATTTATTTATTTATTTTTTTAAATCTATATAGCGCACACATCGGCCCTGGAGCATTGTGGCGCTGTTACAGCAATGCTTACTTGGTTACATGAGGACAAACAGGGGATACTGTTTGTGGTTCTTGGTTACGTTGTGCATGGTATGATACAGGGTGGTTACATTGGTTTCTGGTTACATTGTGCATGGTATAATACATGGTGGTAACATTGGTTCTTGGTTACAGTGAACCTGTTACCTTGCAGATGATGTTTACATTGCACACAGTACGACAGTGTAAGGATGGAAAGGTCTTTTCAGAACCCCCTGACATTCCTACTCGAAATGGATCTCGGTTTTACCCAAATGGAGGGAGACGTCTCCACGTTTGTCTATCGATTCTTATAATTCGGCCTTACTATGATCACAAAGAGACAATAAAGCCATTTGGTGAGACCTACAGACTCCATTTTGTGTGACACAGAGATGGCATCTTTTTCTAGGCCCTGTTATGATTTTGCAAAAGCCCTCTCTACCTCTGCCCAGCGCTGCGCACACCGAGCCCCAACCACCCCCTCCTCCACCTCCTCCTGGCAGCTCCGCTCAGACCCATTTCTCACATAAGCGCTTCGCCATGTATTGTTGCAAATACTCAGTATCCTTCTCTCTTCCTCTGAGCTCATTGCCCTGTGTGTGACCGGAGCAAGCTCTGGCCTGCACGTCCATCTGTCTCCACAAACCTGCCTGTGCCACCTCGACCCCCACCTTTAGGAGTTACAGCTTACAGACCCTTTGCCCACATACACCTCTCTCTCTCTCTTTGAAGTAACTGCCGGATGACCCTTCCCCTCCGGACCTTCCTCAACGGCCCACCATATACCTAATCCAGCGTGACCATATATCCTCCTGTAAAACCAACACCCATCCATCCACTTGTTTGAATAATGTGGCACCAGGGGGAATAGATCACAAATAAAGTTCTTGAAGAAAAGACATCTGAAACGAGGGCACAGAGGACGCGTGCCCCCATAAAGGCATGGGTCAGAATGCACATATATCAATCCACATTTTCTAGCCTCCTCCATTTGAATAGTGACCCCATGTCTAACATTATTCTTTGCATGCCAATGGAAATTGTCTAGTTTAGATTAGCTAGTGGAATGACATCTTGTGAACAAAGTTTGACCTTCACCCTGTGGAGATGAGCCCAGCTAACCCACGTGCTGCGAGAGTGACAACCAAGCCACAGCCAATACTACGCGGTCAGCACTTACATTGCTACATAGTACTGATAATTTAACCCAATGAAATTGCAGAGTTGTGTACTTGGAATATGATGTCATCAATGACCCTTCTTGTCTTTATAATGTGCTGCCCGTGTAATGTTTGGCAGAGCGCTCTTGGAGCAGGAGTTCTCTGCGTGCACAACTTTATTGATATTAACTTTGTTCAACTTGCAATCTATCTCCTGGTTTTATTCCCTACAGGGGTGCGCCCTTTATTTGGTTTAGTTTTATATCGTGTTGGGACCAGGTGCCTTCAACAACGTGGGCATAGTTACAAGCTCAGTGGTTGACAGGTATACTGATGGCTTAGAGATAAATCAAGGGCTCCCTGGGAGGTTTGTCTGAGTGGGCAGCATTTGATGAGGTGCGCTGAAGTGCGCTAATTAAATAGCTTTGTTTTCAGTGATTTGCGAAACGCTAGGTGCGAGGTCTCATTCCTTAGGTTAGTGGAGAGGGCGTTCCACTGTTTGGGAGCTAGGAATGTGAGGCTGGCGCCTCCTGCTTTAACCGTCTTGAAGGTGGTGCCTTTCAGTTGATTCGCGTGATGTGATCGCTTAGGCCTGGCTACATTTTCAGACAGATAGCGGAGGCTGTGAGTGAGAGGCATTTGTGAGTTGTGGCTAGTATCTTGAAGAGCATCCGTTCTTTGACCGGAAGGCAGTGGGCATTGCGTCTCGCGTTGGAGATGTGCTCCATTTTGGAAATGCTAAGGGCCACCATAAGAGCATTACTTTGAATGGTTTGTAGTCTGGTAAGGTTTTTTGCTGAAGTGCTGGTGAAAAGGACATTACAGTAGTCTCATTTGGATCCAATGGTGGCTCTGGCAAAGGATGGCTAGGTATGGGCTGACTGCATTGATGGGTTTGGTCATGAATGGTGGCGAGTATGCAATGGTGCTGACTTGGCGTGTCATGGAGAGAGTAGAGTCAAAGTATACCCCCAGGGATTTCACTACTGTTGAGACAGGGATTTGCCAGTTGTCTAAGTTAAAGGTGTTGTGTTGTTTCTCCAGCTTATTAAGCGTTTCCTCCGGGCCTACAAGGAGGAGTTCGGTTTTATCCCCATTGAGGCACAGACCATTAGCTGCCATCCAAGCTTGGATGGTGGAATAGCTTTGGCAGAGTGTTTCTGCATCTTTTTTATATGAGCCTGTGAGTGGGAGGAGGACCTGTCTATCATGGGCAGAGTTTGTGTAGCCTATGCCGAGATTGTCCAACTTGTTGAAGAAAGCTAGGATTAAAATGTTGTACAACATGAGTGTGGTGCAGAAGCCCTGCGGGACTCTGCAGTGTATCCTGGTTGGTGCAGCACAGGCCTGCTCAAAGAATACCTTCATGGCTCGCCCTTCAAGAAATTAGATGATCCAAGAGGTGGCTTCCTGGGAGAATTGGGGATGAGTTCATGAGTTGTGTGCAGAGTATCTTGTGGTCCACAAGATGAAACACTGCAGACAGATCAAGAAGGAGGAGCAGCGTTGGCTTACCTTCATCGATTATTTCACCAAATTGGTTCTTTAGGTCTAGTTCGGCCGATTCGGTCCTGTGACCTGGACGTAAACCTTATTGTCTCTTTCCTAGGATACTGTTTGTTTGCAGAAATTGTTGGATTTGAATGTACGCCGCTTCGTCTGAATGTCGCATCAGTTTGAATGTGGGAACGGCTGGACTTTTGGGAGTTGGCAGAACATGGCTTCGCTGATGAAGCTCTTACCATTGTTCACACACACTCGGGCGAGAACAGAGTCCTTCCCTTCATTTATCTGAACAGGGATGAACAACTGCTCTCCAATTTGCTGAATATCAGCCAGGCTCTGAGCTGATTTCACCTCTTTCTGGACTATTGGAGTGGGAATGTCGAATTGTGGATTGGTAAAGAATTTCAGAGTGTTTCCTTCCAGTGTGGAATACCACCTTAAACTGGAAGGAAGGTTGATTTTCATAAATAGAGAGGACCCCCCATCACCAGTCTGTTGTCCTACTGCTATTACTGTCACGTCTGGAATTTGGTTGTTCTGGAAGCGAAATTCTACTTGGTCAGATTTTTGTTCAACCAGGTGGCATGTGCCAATTCAACTAACATGGTTGACACTCTGTTTTAATTTTATTGGTCGGCTAGTCTGGGTCCAGAGGACCTTGTTTACACAATCTATTAGGGGTGACAACCTTCTCAGGAGGTAATTCCCTAGTAAACAAGGGGTGCCCTCCGGAGTCACTACTATGACCGGGTGTTTCACCTTGTGTCGCCCAATTTTAATGTCCAAATCCGCAGTCCCCTCAACGGGAATTTCCTTCCTGTCAAAGTTCTGAAGTTGTCCAGGAAGAGAGGTGAGAGGAATCTGGTAATTCTCCCCCCTTCCTGAATTTAGTTCATCAAAGGCCTTTTTGGACAGAAGGGTAGCTTGGGATCCAGTGTCCACCAGTGCCAAAATTGTAGCCTTCCCCTGGACTTGTACCGGGGCATAGTACCTTCCCTCCTTCTCCGCAAGGGGGCACAGATAATGCACATTTTTGGACAACTGGTGGGCTAATTTTCTGGTTTTGGACATTGAGAGAGAAGAGATTTGGGCAGAGTTCTGTGGAGAGTCATGGGAATCTGCAAGAAAAAGTGGGCAACTGGAGATAGGAGAAGTTTTGAGTTCCCCTGGTTCCCGTTCTGGGCCACCCCCCACCCCTTTTTGGAGGGTTACCAGAATGGTTTGAACCAGGGGATTTTGGTGCTGCTGGTTCTGGGATGAGATGATGGGCGGCGCTAGCTCAGTCCCCACATCTACCCACTCTGGATGTGAATCCCTTGGGACCCATTTTTCTTTGGGAGGAGTTCCCCCATCTCTGAAGGAGAAGATCCTTTTCCCAGGATCCTCTGAGGATCCCTCTCCCTCAAATTGGAAGATCTGTACCTCCTCCTCAAAGTGGGTCTGTTTGGGTCCTTTGTTTCTCCTACATCCGATCTGCTCCTTGGGTGGCAGACTTTCATGGGTAGGAGATTTTGTTTCCGGTTCCTGGGTTTCCAGGGGCTGTTTACAAGTGGGGAAGGAAGCTTCCTCCAAGGCTTTACACCCCCCTTCCCCTTGCGCCTCCTCCCTGAGGACTGGTGGGTTATCAGGGTGCTGCCCCCGTCATTGTTCTGGAGCACCAGGCCCAGAGTTTGGGGCATTCTGCACCGGCATGCCCATCTGAGGGTTCTGCTGAGCCCTCAGCATGTGACCCAGCTCCTGTGCCATATTTTGGACCTGGCGCTCTAACTGTGAAACCCGCTCAGGCTGATAGGGGGTTCTGTTTTCTCCCCTGGGCTGATCCCAGGAAGGGTAGCTATCCCTTCTCTGGTAGTACCCCGGGTTGGGAAGATTTGGGTACCCCTCCACCCTTGGCCTCCCCTCTCCCGGATTAGGTGGTCTGGGCTCAGGGAAGTGGGGAAAGAAGGATGGATGATTTTGGGGTTGGAAATTGGGTGGATACCTGGGGAAAAAGTTCTGCCCAGGGTTTGGTGAATTGCTGCCCTCCTGGGGGAAGTTAGGAGGGAAGTTCCCTGGGTTAGGTTCTTGGCTGGATCCCCCCACTTGGGTTGGAGGAGACCACACATAACCCAGGATGGGTCGGTTTCCCTTGTAGTAGGGACTTACATAGTCTGGGGGGTGAGGGACCCCATGTGTGGGACTACCTCCTTGGCTAACTGTCTGTGACTGGCCCGAGGGCCTTCTTGGCTTGGAATTATTCTGTGCAGGCAAGTTTTTAGGCCCCCCCATCTCCAAATCTAAAATGGGGCAACCTTTACCTCTGCCACCTTAGCAGCAGCAGGGGTGCTGGTCAGTTTGGGGTTTTTCTGAGCATTACTTTTATTTTCTATGGGCTTCTGCACCTCATAGATTCGGGTGGCCTGTTCAATGACCCAGTCTAGTCACCTTTTCTCATGAAAATCTCTCACTAGCTGGGTCATGATGTATTTGGGTAAGGCATGGAAAAAAGTGTTAATACATTCTTTGCTATCAGTGCGCACCCTTTTGGTAGTCTGCGCAAAGGCACGCTTCAGCTCCTGCACAAATTCTTGTGGGGCCTGATCCTCCCCACATTGCAAATTGTAGGCTGCCTTGCAAGCCTCTTGGGGATTCCTATGAACAGAAAAGTGCTTTAAGATGGCCGCCCTATATGTGGACCATCTTGAATGGTTATGGTCATCCAACCCCTGCAAAGAAACTGGAGTATTCAGGGGAGAAGGTCCATTTTACATACTGAAGGCAGCTACTGCTGTCCTTCAAATGGAAAGTCTCCATCATTTGCTCAAAGAGCTCCAAGTGTTCCCAAACAGAATACTTGGCGTTCTTGTGATAAGGCGTGATGACGCTCCTTATTGCTTTGATCTGTTTTAAGGGGTCCTTAAGCAAGGCCCTTTTTCCCTTATTGGCCTTCTTGGTTCGAGTAACCCTGGTCCATTCATCCTCTGACTCAGAGGCACTGCTCCCAGAGGTGCCCGTCTGCTCTTCCAGGTTTTCCCTGATTCTGCGAGCCTGGGAATGGCTGGCAGAATGTGGGGACCTGGTCTCCTGTGCCCCCTGTGACGCTCAGGGGATTCTTCAGATTCCTCCTTGCTGCCCGGATTTGATGGGTACCCCCCCACTGACCTAACTGGGCAGAGGTTTTCAGAATGCTCTTAGAGGGCCTACTCTCCCGGGGTTCCCCACTAAATTGCACTGTACTTGGGTGCCCATACCCGGATGCCCGCCCATCCATTCATGGGGGGTACTGGCCTATGAGCCCCATATTTCTGATTGGATAGTAATCTGCCATCCCTGTGGCCCTGGGCTCATGTGCGCCAGGGGATCTGGGGGTGGCAGAGTCCAGGGACTGGGAGAGATGGAGGCCTCTGGTACTAGGGCTCCTGAGGTTATGCTCAGGTGTTTCCCTTTCCGAGCAAACCTCATCTCTATCAGCCCCTGCTCCCTGTTGCCCTGCAAGAGCCTGTGCTTTCAGTTCCTCAATCAAGGCCTTACTAGACTCTATCAGTCTCTCCTGCATGGCTACCTGTTGCGGGAGCCTATCATTGTGCTGGCAGAGAGCCTCATTCTCTTCACTAAGTCAATGCCTAGTCTGGGATGCCCAATGGAAGCCCTTATTAATATATTTTTATGTCAAATTCTTTGAATCTGGATGATGAACCCTTATATAACGCCCCTCTCTTTGAATCCCCCTGACCTCACTGAGCCAAGAAGTAGGTTTGTTTTGCAAATTAAAAGATATATTTGAAGAATTAAACAATATATATATCACGCTTTTATGAATAAATTAATATTTGATAGCACACTTATGAATATAATAGTGATCAACAATGGATAATATTACAATAGCACAATTCTTTAATCACTTAGGAGTTGGTATAGAAAGGATAAGTTAGCAGAGAATACTTTGTATGGTTTCAAGGAAATGCAAGATGGGAACGAATGCAACACAGAAATAAACTCGATATGGTTTCAACAAGAGATACTATGATCACTTTTTCCCCTGTGACTACTCACTCCCCCCTTATGCAATATGAAGAGATGGAAAGGAGAGCACACAGGTTTCCAGAATACAATCAGAAGCAGTTCAGTTCCAGTTCCCCCAGCAAGCTTAGAGAAACAGGGATGATTTTAAAACACAGGCCAAATGCTTTGAAATGTGGTTGCAATGGATGAGAAAATATGCTAAATGCTTTTTAATTCACTAAAGGAGATTCAGGGTAGGTGATAGTTACTTTAGATTGGTACAGGTCAACACTAGCAATGATTCATGAATGATTATCAGATTGAAAACGAAATTCAGCAGTTGCAAGCAAAAAGCAGCTATTTTTACAAATGATGAAATGGAGCTAAGAAGTTGGAATGTCGTTTTGGGTTTCCTGGACAGCTTAGCGTCTTAGCTTTAAAATGACAGTTAAATCTCGCTTCTAGGACGTGCGGTTCAAAAGATACCAATGTTTTTGTTTAGGTAGATTTTCAAAAATAAAGCCAAGATTTCAGAATGACAGATGACGCTTTTACAGATTTGAAATCACAGGATGGACACAAGATTCTGAATGCAGTTCTGGACAGGTTGAAATGGATTGAATAAGATTATTTTAAACTAAGAGATTGATTCTGTACATTTCTAGGCTGGATACTCACTCCTAGTTTTGGACTGGAATGGACCTCGTCACAGATCTGGTCAGGTTTGGACTGCACTCTCGCCACCGGACGGTCAGGCACTGGTTCTGCTCACAGCACGGCCTCTGGTCTGGGTCTGGCGGGTCAGGATACAGCACTGCTCTCTCTGGGTCTGGATATGGGTTCTGGATACAGCTCTGCTTTCTGGGTCTGGATCTGGATCTGGTTCTGGCAGAGGGTTCAAGCCAGAAGCAAAACAGCACGGCAAGGCTGTTTAATAGTTTGTTTAGGTTGCTGGATTCTGAGGCCTGCTGAGAAGAGTTCAGCTTGTGGATTAGGCCTCTGCTTCTCCAAGGTTCTAGAGTTTGGGTTCTAGAGTTTTGGTTCTGGAGTCTCTCTGGGATCTGGAGCCTCAGGAGTCTGGAGTCTTTGTCTGGATATGGTCGGGCAGAGTGCTGCGCAGGAATCGATGAGTAGTGGAAAAATGAGTGTCCCTATCTGGGTCTCAGTGGTTCTTTTTATGTGTTTCCAAAGGGGTGTGGAGGCTGACTTTATATGCCCAACCCACTAAGGATTCTGATAGGTTAAAGGATTTACTGTCCTTTGACTGGAGAAAGGAGTAGTGAGTCAGAATGAGTCAGAGTGATGCTATGTTTATGGCTTGGGTGAAGTCCCTCCCCTTTGCTTTTACTTAGGAAAACAGTTCATAACCAAACATGTTTCCCAGATACACAAGTTGTTGAGAATACATGTACACATCACAGGTTAATTGAGACAGGTCTCTGTTCAACCCTGATCTTTCTAAGAGCTTGGGTTCAGAAATGACAACTTATTTGGGATTTTAGTGGGTTTCACAATATTGGTTTTGCACCAAATCTTACACAGAGGTACACACCCTCTCTGAGCATATTACTGGATGTTCTTAGGTTTCTAGCATAAATACTGCATAAACACTGCATCCACAATATTAATAATTACGGGGGCTTGGCCTCAGAACATCCCAGGGCGTCCAACTTAGTCTTGAACTGTGAATGCATTTTTCATATTAAGAATCCCAAAGTTGTACATTTCTGTCAGCTTGATACAATATTTTAGAAGCATTTTCCTTAAACATGTATTTGGTGAAATATTAAATCCACAACCCAGTCTGGTCCGCCCCTAGAAGCTTGGTGAGTCAGATGGTCACATGTCTTGCTTCTCCAAGAGTAGTGTTGGCAGTTACACCTCAAATCAGCATATTACATTGCCACGGTAGTGGCCATGTAGTTATGGTTAAATTGCTGTTTCCATAGGAAGAGCAATTTATGGGCGGCTTATAACTTCGCTCCCCCTGGACGAATCCTCATCAAACTTTGCAAAAAAAGTATATCGCCCACTCTGAATTAGTGCAAAGTTTGGGGAGGTTTGGTCCAGGGGGGCAAAGTTATAGGGGGGTCCCAAAACTTATTATTTTTTTTTTCCCATTGACACATGCTCATGCCTACAGCCCATGGATGGATGGATTTACACCAAATTTGTGGCGGGAGCGGCGGCTTGGTCCCGAAAGCTTGCTTTTTTTTATTTGGTGTAAATCTGTCCAGTAGTTTTTTTAAAAAAATTACAAAAATGTAAGTGAAAAAAATTAGTGATATCTGTGTCCGCTTTGCGGACACACTTCCCTGTTCGCTCCGCTGATAAGACAGGGATTGGGCAAGCGCTTGTGTGATGTCTGCGGACATGTTACGTGCTTTCCCATTGGCTGCGGTGAAGCGTGCAGAGCATCGTATTGTGAGAGACGCCCGCCATCTTTGTTCATCGGTTCATCAGAGCGTTGCACAGCGCACAGTAAGCTCTGTGTGTTCCTCCCGTTCCCCCCACCCCCGCTCATGCTCCGTGTGTTCCTCCCGTTCCCCAAACCCCCCGCTCATGGCCCGTGTCTCCCTCCCATTCCCCCCACCCCCGTTCATGGCCTGTGTCTCCCCTGTTCCCCCCCACCCCCTGCTCATACTCGGTGCCTCTCACTCCCATTTCCCCCACCCCCGCTCATGGCCCATGTCTCTCTCCCGTTCCCCCCACCCCTCCCGTGTCTCCCTCCTTTCCCCCCAGCCCCCCACCCCCCGCTCATGTCCTGTGTCTCCCTCCTTTCTCCCCCACCCCCCTGCTCCTGCCCCATGTGTGCCATGTTCCGCCCCACCCCCCGCTCATGCCCTGTGTCTCCCTCCCATTCCCCCCACCCCCCGCTCATGGCCCATGTTTCCCCTGTTCCCCCCACCCCCGCTCATCCCCCGTGTCTCCCCTGTTCCACCCCACCCCGCGCTCATGCCCTGTGTCTCCCTCATGTTACCTAACCACCCCCCGCTCATGCCCGTGTCTCCCTCGTGTTCCCCCCACCCCCCGCTCATGCCCCATGTCTTTCTCGTGTACCTCCACACCCCCCGCTCATGCCCCGTGTGTCTCCTGTTGCCCCCCCACCCCCCGCTCATGCCCTGTGTCTCCCTCATGTTCCCCCCACCCCCGCTCATGCCCCGTGTTTCCCTCGTGTTACCCCCCACCCCCGCTCATGCCCCGTGTCTCCCTCGTGTTCCCCCACCCCTCGCTCATGCCCCGTGTCTCCCTCGTGTTCTCCCCACCCGACGTTCATGCCCCGTGTCTTCCTCGTGTACCCCCCACCCCCGCTCATGCCCCGTGTTTCCCTCGTGTTACCCCCCATCCCCCGCTCATACCCCGTGTCTCCCTCCTGTTCCCCCCACCCCTGCTCATGCCCCGTGTCTCTCTCTTGTTCCCCCCACGCCCGCTCATGCCCGTGTCTCCCTCCTTTCCCCCATCCCCCGCTGATGCCCTGCTGTGTTCTCTTTATACACTCCGCCTTCCCTTTCCATGGTGCCATCTTGGTAAAAGATTTTCCTTCCTACACCGGGACGCTGCAGCGTCCCGGTTTGGGAAGAAAAATCTTTTTTTTACCACCTGGGGTTCCCACTTTGAGGACCTAAGATGCTAGTGGTCTTCATCTATTGAAAAGGATGTTATGGTGACGTTGCACTAATAAAAACCTATGAAATTCAGTTAAAACAGTTAAAAAAAAATGTGTTACAGGGACGTTATGGTTAAGTTGCACTAATAAAAACCTATGAAATTCAATGAAAAAACTTTGTTAAAGGGACGTTAAGTTGCACTAATAAAAACCTATGAAATTCAATGAAAAAACTTTGTTAAAGGGACGTTATGGTTAAGTTGCACTAATAAAAACCTATGAAATTCAATGAAAAAACTTTGTTGAAGGAGCGTTATGGTTAAGTTGCACTAATAAAAACCTATGAAATTCAATGAAAAAACTTTATTAAAGGGACATTATGGTTCCAAGTAAAACCGAAAAACCCTTGAAATTCGCCAGTTATGGAAAGCTAAGCAACCATAACTCGCGCCACCACTGTGCACTGCTAAGACTAACACCCATGACATCAACAGCATAACAGCTGTGCTAGGGAGTAGCTAAGAGTGGGAGAAGGCAGCGTGGCAAGAATGGTAAGTTTAGTAACTATGGCAATTATTAGTAATGGCTCGCAAAAGTGGTGGTTAATATTTGAGCCGGAGATCTATGTAGCTCATGAGAGGCATGCACAGGGTGTTTAAAAAAATGAGCACAAGTTAGCGACGGATCCATAAACGTATGGCATGAGTACTATCTACAAAATACGGCACATGCAGCACACAAGTATTAAAACAGATAATGAGGCAAGTAAACTTTACGGGTATCCAGTGATTACATTGCTGGAAAAAAGCAAAGATGAAATAATAGAAGGTGTAATTACATCGAAAAATAAAAAAGGAGTGTATTAAAAACTCGAATCGATGTAAAAAATCTCGAATTGCAAGGAAAAATGAAGTTTTAAGGTGTGACTTTCATATAGAAAAAAGGCAAAATAGAGTCTGGTTTAAAACAATGCATAAAAGAGGGATACAGGGTAGCTTTAGGGGTCGATGTGGGAAGAGGGGTGGGAGGATCCCTGTTAACAGATAATTTTAAGGACAAGTGTAGGAAGAATGAAACTTAGGTTAGGGATCAAATTAAAGGTATTGGCCAATTTGACCAAAATGTTTTACTGTATGGCCCATATGACCGAATTTAGGCTGTACAAAATGATCGTACAACCAAAAAGTCGGTCAAATGGGCCATACGATTCCATTATAGCGGACAAGGGGAACAGGGGTTGCGGTGGTGTGCCCCGCTCCCTTTGCTTGCTATAATGGGAACAGAGGTTGCAGGGGTTTCACCCGCTTCTGGGACATTGGAAGCAGCAGACTTAAAAAAAAAAACAGAGTAAGGGATCCTGCAGTGTCAGTCCTGACTCACGTTGCAGGGACGGAACTGATGCCGCAGGCTCAGATGGAAAGCGGTCGTGAAAGATAAGTGTGGGTTGGAGGTGGGGATATATTGGGAGGCTTGAGGGGGGATGCATTGGTATTTTCTTTGCCCACTGCAACATTGGGTTCTCCGCGAAATTGTCTACGGTCAATTCTGCATCAAACAATTATGCCACGGTCAAATCAAACCAATCCAAATTAAAGGAGTTTAATAAAAGCAATTACATTGCCACAAAATCCACTAGATGGCAGTGGGAGACCATAGATAGTAAAAGGGTGCAGATAATATGCACGCTGAAAAAGGCATCTTGATATTTTTCTGCAATTATTTGCGGATTGTTAAATTGCCATCTCTGTGTTTTAATAATGATTCTATAACATATAACCACTTTAAGATGCATGGAGAAATTCATTCTACCCCGTGAACCAAGCCACAAGGGGATGCAACGCAATGTTCTTTTGAGGGCTCATTACCATATATCCGGGGGTCTTCTCCCAAGCTTTCCACGCCTGACCGCTCCAAACACCAACAGCTTGGACATGTTTCAAAGGGCTTGATCAGGTAGCTTCGATTAGTTTGCCCTTTAATGAAGTTATTCGAGTCCTCTTGGCTACCTGTCCCTTGCGGTGCACCCTTCGGCCCAGAAAAAGGAATAACCAAAATTAACCGGCAAAGAGGTCTAAGACATATCCCTTGATGACAATCCACAAGAAGGGACACGAATACCTCCTGTATTGATACTCCACATGTCACTACATAGAGAACAAATGCAGCTCTGTACTCTGGGATAGCACAACAGGGGTTCCTGAATCCGAGATAGCTCGGTCTCTTGTTTGGTGGCAGTCCTGATTAGATACAGGAAAATCCACCAACATCTTTTTAACTACTGGTATTATACAACATAGGAAATAATAAAGTCTATATTTGTCCACTTGTCGTAACAGTACACACATGACGTATGACATACAACATGTGTTGTTAAAGTTTTTCATCTCTTTTGCACTTACCTGAACATGTCACTGCAAGGGAAACCTCCTCTTTTCCGAGCTTACCATCCCTGTGTGCATGATACCCCCATGTACCGCAAAGGACAGGTAGCCAAGAGGACTCGAATAACTTTGCTAAAGGGCAAACTAATCAAAACCAGTGTTCCCATAACTTGCTGTTGATTGCATTGCCTGAGATCTAATGTGTGAAAATATTGGATAGGGTACGCCTCATGTGCCGTACCCGACCCAGTCCAACATATATATCTATTCCTTGATCAGGTAGCATCGTAGGATGTCTTTAATAAAAATTATGAATGTATTAAACAACAAATAGTTTCAGAAAGTTGCTTTGACCATCACTTTCTCAGGCATTTGAGTGTTTGTTCGATGTTGCTCAGACAAGTTCTCACTCGACTTCCGCAGATGTCACAATGGAAGAGACAATCAGGCCCGGACTGAGAACTAAAAGTGGCCCTGGCAATTGTTTTTCAAAGTGGCCCCATATTTTGCTGAACGAGCCAGCACAGAACGTGAGCACAACCCTTCTATAATGGTATTGGGAGTATCCCTCAAGAAAATGTTGAATACAATTAGTCAAGATTAGTGCATTTAAAACATGTTTTAAACATATATGGATTAAAAAGTCTTGTTTTAAATAAGTTCATGATCTCTCAAAGTAGATCTTCAGTGGTAGAGTGGCCTGGAAAAGGCAGTGTCCTAAACCTATGAATGTGTTGCTTGTAATAGATCTAAACGTTCCTTCTGCTTACAAGTTTACGGAGAATAAGGCAGTGAAGAGCCTAGGGTGGGTGTCCACATCGTGGTCCAGGTCTGGAGACATGGTCAGGGCCAGGCCCTCGCTTGGGAGAGCTTAAGACCTCCGACTTTGAGGCAGAAGGTAGCACTAGTTGTGCTGCCCATCAGGGAGTTCCCATGGCAAAGGTTTGTGATGGCAAGAGCGTGTCAAATTTCTCACCTGGGAGAATGGATTTACATCCTTAACTTTGCGACAGCATCAGAAAACATGCAGAGCCAGAAGACAAAAGTTGCCTGGGCCATGTTAAAATAACCCTATGATGGAACCAAAGCCTGGGATCAATTTGCAGATGGCCCACGCCTCCAGTGATTAGCATGGCACTGTGAAATTAAATACCCCTGCATTGGAGTGAAAGATGCATCTAATGGTCTAAAAGGAGAGTGAAATAGTCATACAGCCTCCTGGGCTCAGAGGCAGGGTGGGTGGAAAGCCCAATAGGCGGATGGGTCGATGCATGATCAGCTTTCAAAGTGTCATTCAGCACCCTCTTGCTCCCCCCAAACTATGAGGCTAGCTCCATCCCTACCTGGAGGGCAGTTCTTGGGTAGATGAGCCACTTCACATTGCTACCCCAATCAGGCAGCCAACTGTTTTGTTTATTATTATAATGTGGGTGAATGGTTTCGCCACAGATGTCCGCATTCCCTAATTCTTTCATCACTGTCCATGTGATAGATCTCACTGCTCTCGTAAACCCACACTGTAGGATCTGATCACCTGGCCCCTTTAAGAGATGACCCTGCACTGGACTGGAGGGGTGCACAAGCCAATGACCCACGAAAACCCCATATTCTTAAAATGATCCTCACATGGGCAAAGGGTGCCGATGTCAGCTATCAGCAAGCACTGTTCATGTATCGGGGAGTTCTCCATGTTTTAGCCAAAATAAAAGTTTCTGAGTTACATGAGAGCTGTTTGGCCTAGGGAGATGAGAATGGTCAACGTTGTAGCTGCAGGCAATTTCCTATTGGCTGGCGGTATTCGCCTTCCACCGGGTCTGGCTTGCTTATCGCGGGCATATGGGTTGTGAGGTGGGGGCACTTTTTCCTACAGAGCATTTTGCACATTCCTTCTGCTCCCAGTTGCCGCTGTTGGAGACCCACTGACAATCACCATTTGTTCACTTTCCTCGATGTGGGTGCTACAGTAACGGGCTGTGATTGAGGCTGCAGACTGGAAAGCCTCATTGCTAGCCTGTGTCACCTGTGCTAGGAGACGACCATGCCCCGTGGCGCTGCGAGTAATGCATGGGCCTGGGCCGCTTTATAAGGACCCAGTTAGTGATGAACTGGGCTGTGACGCTTTAAAAGTGACCCCGCTGACATACAGTCATGGCTTTGCAAGGGGAGGAAAAGGATGTTTGGAATTAATCAAATGACTTAATATAATCCTGAACAAAGGTCAATGAGATCTGTATCTCCTGCCAGCTCAAGCAGAATAAGTGTGTGCCATGCATACGATACGTACGTACTATACCTATTCCTGCCGTGGAAATCGCCTTAATAGCTCACATTATACACAACTGAACTCGGCGCCTCCACCCAGCCAGTAACCCCCCACCCCCCAGGCCTCTACTCTCAATCACTGAGTCAAAGATTCAATGGTTGCTCGTTTATTCGAGATTCAATATATTATCTTTGCTGGTGAAAGTACCATTGTGTAAGAAAATAGCCTGCTGCATGCCGGAGTGGCTTACTGGGGAGTGAGTACCCTGGCGACACCTGCAGGGCTTGGATAACGAGCTGAGGGAATACGCTAACGTCACTTACTTATGTAGGGTAGGGTGGTCATGGCACCGAGTAGCAGAGCCACAGCACACAGAGGGACCCAGTCCAGTCAAATAACCTGTATGACGAACAGGCGCAGGTATACGCCCCGGTAAATAGCTGTATCACACTGCACGGGGGTGGTCCAAGTGATAAGCTTCCCAACCTCACACTGCACGGGGGTGGTCCAAGTGAGAAGCCTCCCAACCTCACGCTGCACGGGGGTGGTCCAAGTGAGAAGCCACCCACCCGCATACTGCACGGGCTGGTCCAAGTGAGAAGCCACCTACCTTCAAACTGCACAGGGGTGGTCCAAGTGAGAAGCCACCCACCCTCATACTGCACAGGGTGGTCCAAGTGAGAAGCCACCCACCCTCACACTGCACAGGGGTGGTCCAAGTGAGAAGCCGTCCACCCTCAAACCTCACAGCGGTGGTCCAAGTGAGAAGCCTCCCAACCTCACACTGCATGGGGGTGGTCCAAGTGAGAAGCCACCCACCCTCATACAGCACAGGGTTGGTCCAAGTTAGAAGCCACCCACCCCCTTATCCTTGTCTTTTATATATAAATGCATTGCTGCTCCTATAGATGCATGCACTCAATTAGCTTCTGGAGGCTCGTGTTCAGTGCACGCTACTCGCAGGTATCATCGTCTCAAATCACTCAGAAACAGTCTATTGGGTCGATCAGGACATTTAAGTATCTGATGCATGTGTGTGCTTTGGGTGTTTTAAAAGGTCCCGCATACGCAGCTCATGGCCAAATGGCCAAGACCCAGGATGGGGGCTAGGGGGCATCATTGGGCGGTGCTGCAATGAAAGGCCAAGGCAAGGTATTGCCATTACATCTGCAGCTGTCAGTGGACGTGTGCAGTTTCATGGCACACAGGAAATTGGCACATGTCTAATCTTCAGTGAGACAGAGAATATGCTCATGGGAAGAGTGCCCTGCATGTTGTGTCTCATGTGTTCCTAAAATCCAACAGTACAGCGGACGGAAGAGAACACGCTTCCAGGATACATTCAAGCAAATTACGAAAGACTCAATGGGCTCACTTAATATGTATTGTTTCTATCACACTGGTATATGCATAGTATTCCTTAAATATGTCCATATGCATAAATGGTAGGCATGAATTCACTGTCACGTGTCCCTGTATCAGGGCCGGCTGAAGATGTGTTAGGGTTGCAAGGGGCCATTTCAACATGATGTTTGAGACCCCCTTGCCTTACAACTGGTAAAAAGACTCAGCTGTGCGCCTGGGGTATTTAAATTAAAATGAAGTCAAAGGAATACAACAAGGTGGTTAATAGTTGCAGAGCATCATGGGACAGGTAGCCAGCAGGGGGTTGGAAAAACAATGTCAGCTGGAAAGCTATTAATCGTTCTTTCCCAGGAGGGTGCCAATGATGGAGGAAACTGTATACGAAAAACAATTAGGTGAATAGAATGTTGCTGGGGAAGTAAGCCTGCAATGTGTGAAGTGCACATGTTTATTGTCCGGAAATTAAAGGAGTATGTTTCTGTGCCATAATACTACCTACACAGGGCAGCTGCTCCGGGAAAAGTCCTCACCATTCCTGTCCTGCATGTCCTTTCGAGTGTCTACCTCCAGGACACTTCTGAAATACAACTGTCCAGGGTCCATGTGTCGGCAGTGTATCAGATGCAGGCTGCCAGGCCACATGGAGGGAGTGGGACAAAACCTCTATGGTTGACTTCAAGCACCCCGTTCACCGTGATGCAACACTTAGTACCCCTCTTCACCTCTCCACACATACACCTCTCTGAAGCCTTCAGTTCGTCTTCCAGAATTCATCCACTTCCCCCCCCACATGACCCCTCGCCTGCCCACCTCCTCCACAGCACCTAGCTCCATCAACACTCCTTTTGAGTTGTGATGCCACTTGATGTCTCATTTCCTAGAACCCCTCAAGCAGCTTTTGGCACCCCCTGAAAAGCTAAGTTTATTGGGAGGAACTGATCCTTTCCAGGTAACCCTCCTCAGCTCTTCCCTTTGCCTCGTTATCTTTCCTTTTCAAACAGTTTGCTTCTGCCTGAGGTCCTTGGTCCCTCTACTTGTCCACCACCAACCAGAGGTAACTGCTAAGCAGGCCCAAGCCTTTTATGCAGATCTTGCTCCCTCCTGTAGAGCCTAGCCCCTCTGCAGATACCTTGCCTGAATTAGTTCCTTCTTCTGACTGGGACACTTCCCTCATCAAGCCCTTGTCCCTCTACGCTTTCTACAGTTTCCGACATTTCCTGCAGTCCTCACTTCGGATATCTCCTCAATCCTCCGCCCCAGTTCATCTTCCAGATCACAAATTATAGTGCAGACTCACCTCCCCTCCCCCATGTATTCTTTGGTCCCTATTGCATCCATCAGCCCTGCCTGCTGTCCCTTCTTCAACCCTCGTTGCCCCGCTCCGCTTGAAGCCTTCAGACCCAGCCCCTCCTGAAACTAGGGGTCCCCACTTCCCCATCTTTCAGAGCGCTGGCAACCTGCAGGCCACTTTTCCGACCTGCACTTGCTCTTCTGGCTAGTTGGATCAAGGTCACTAGTACAGTAAGTGGCTATACGTACCCTGAGAGGGTCAGGTCACTAGTACCATAAGGGAACACAAGAGACTCACTACCATCATGATCGGATATGAAAAGGCCAGCACCACTAAAGGTAGGGTCACTGTACAACAAGCGGACACTTGAGGATGACTTGAACAGTAAGTGGCTATAAGAGAGCACTAGTACCATAAGAGGGTCAGGTCACAAGTCCCACAAGGGAACACATGAGACTCACTAGCACCATAATTGCGTATATAAGAGGGTCAGCATTACTATAAGGAGGGTACGGCAAGCGGACACTTGAGGGCCACCAGTACAGTAAGTTCCCATAAGAGGCTCACTGGGACTGTAATCGGACATGATGGTCACGAGTACGATACAAGTGTCACAAGAGGGTCACCACTACTGTAAGAGGGTCATTAGTACCATAAGCGAATACAAGCGGTTCACTGGCACCATATGGCTGAGGGCCGGTAGAGCAAGTGTGAAAGCAGTGGGGATCTTCTAGAACGTCGAGCTCCCTCCCCTGCCCTGTGATGACCGATCCCTTCTGCTACCCAAAACAATGTTGCTCAGGCGCTCCCACTCACTTTCATCATGCCCTTATACTCCCTGTCTGCTGTCTGCTGTCTGCCTACTCCAGTCTGCTGTATGCACAGTGTTCTTTGAACTGTTCTGCTCCCAGCCCTGCACAGTTCTGGTTCCCTCCTACACAGTGCACCTGCTATTAACTCCTTGCGCATTTCTTTCTGCTCTCGTCCCCTACCCCACGCAAGATTCAAACCCCAATCGCCTAAATGAGTACTTATTAACTGTGATAAGAAAGCCTTCTACCTCACCCTCACAAATTAAACCATTAATAGTAATTTTTTGATCGGCCCACTTCACTCCATAGATTCCCTTCATCACCTACCACCTCGGCAATCGAGTGGGCCCTTTTCGGTCTCCTGTGCACACAGCTGTAGGTGTGAGCGGGCTCCAGGCAAGCCAGTGAGACAGCCCTTGGCAGACGGATCTTTTTACCGTCTGTATCTGTGCGGATCTCCAGGATGCCCTGGCCGCCCTGAGCCGTAGCAGCACATGCACATACCTTTTTGTGTTTTTGTGGTGGATCTGGAACAGACTCCGAATGCAGGTGGCAGCTCTCGACGTTGGAGCAATGTCAGCATAGGCGCCTGGGCTGCACCTGCGCAAGTGCGTATGCAAGCACAGTCAGTCACGTGGGCACTAGGGCATGTGCGGTTTGTTTAATGCACGGTCCCCCACAAATACTCAGGCATGAGCCATCAGGCTGGCGTGCCCCAGGGAGAAATGCAGCAGCCAGTTAACAGCGAATGTCCCAGGCTGGCCTGGATCATGGAAGATGTTTGTTCCCCTTTTGTATCCTCCACCAAGCAAGAAAAGAGGCCCTCTGCCCCCGAGGCCTACCGGGGAAAGTCCCGGTTTCCCGGTGGGCCAGTCCAGCACTGGACGCAGTGCCTCATGGTAGTTCTCGTTGGTCATGTTGTAGAATGATGTGTGATTGTGTTGGCTAGGTATCTGGGAGCCTGGTTCGAAAGAAATGTATCTGTCAGGGACATGGTTTTGAATATTGTTCTTTGATTGATGTTTAGCCATGTTTGGTTCCTGGGGATGTTTAACGCAGCCCAAATAGCATTATTTTGCATAACTTGCAATTTATTCAGGTTGCAACTTTCATTCAACACAGTTCGATTTCTTATCAGTTTTCCTTTCGACTCACTGACTGTGATGAACCGCTCGGATTTTCTTGTCTTTGGAGTCAAGGATACCACGCTAGCAAGCGTCTCTCCCTGTCCTGGTTAACAGTGTAGGAGGGCTCTGTGTACCGTTGACATCTTGTGCAACACATGCTGGCTATTGTTTGCAGTCTTATGATTCCTTTCACAGAGGCTGCATGGGTTCGGCCCGAACAGGGCAAGGCCGCTTCTCTCCTTATTGCGCCTTCGCTTCTCACTGCCTTTCTCCTCATCTTGAACTGCCGCCCCGGTATAGCTGCCTCGTCGCACGTACTGCCTTGCTCATAGTGTGCTCTCATGCTCCACCTTTTATCCCTGTGGTGAAGGGAAAGGGCCGACAGGTGTGTGTGATTCTGGACAATTGCCTGACTTTGCCTGACCCTTGTGTTGGGACATGTCAGGTAAATAGCTCTGGTGTTGGTCCGTTGTCTTTCGTGCCGTGAGAAAGTGTTTGTGTCAGGAAAGAGGGAGGGTAGAGTTTGCGAGTATCCTACATGGTAGGATTGGGAATTGGTGTTATAAGAAGGTTAATACCGTGTCTCACCCATTGGTGTCCCACTTCCACTCAATGAGTAACCCCCATCCAGGGGATCCTCCTGCACCGGTCCAACCCCATGAACTGGATTCAATAGCTATGGCTGTGTCCTGGCCACCTGGATGACAGATCCCCGGGGATTAGTCAGGGAGACACCTTCAGGTTTCTCACAGGTAATACTAACCAATGCATTAAGAGAAGTGGTGGGTGTGCAGAACAATAAACCCAGCAGAGTTCATTGTAGAGAAAATAGAAGGGGACTCTGTACATGACTGTGTAGACAAGGAGTACACAAAGGGGACATTTTACTCACAGACACGACTGCCAAACCATTACTCTGCACAAGCAGCAGAAATGGCGGCCTTGAATGAAGTACTAAACATGTCAGATGGCCAAGCAATGAACATCTTCACTGACTCAGCCTATTTAGCCTTTACATTGCACTCGGGATTAGCAATATGGGAAAGAGGAGGGTTTAAAAGAAGTGATAGAAGTCATGTTCAACATGCTGCATTATTGAGTAAAGTTACAAAAAAGGTAGCAGACGCCCCTCTCTATAAAGAACATGGCATGATAACCTGTTATGTGTTTTTTACCCATTTTGAAAAAATGGAAGGGGAGAGAGTTCTAGATTGTGGGTGCTTCTATTGGAAAGATGTTAGCCCCTGCCCTAGTAGTTTAGGAACCTAGGTATCATTAGTTGGGTGTTGGTATCAGATCAGAGGGATCTGGTGGACCTTTTTTGTAGGATTGCATTGTTTAGGTGAGGTTGGGCTACTTTGGTGACGCATTCATGTGTGACACATAATGTTTTGAATAGGATTCTGGCTTGTATGGGCTTCCAGTGTTTTGTTATCATTAAAGCATGATCCATTGGTAGCCATCCAGTTTTGGATAATAGAGTATACCTTGTTGATGTAGGTTGAGTCATACTCATAGTTCCCTGTGATAGGTATGAGTATCTGGGTGTCATCTGCAAAATGTGTGTAGATGACACACTTGGCACCTAGGGCTGCAAAAAGGAGTTTTGTGTAAGCATTATGAAGACTTGGTGACAGCCATGAACCCTGGTGGACTCCTAGGGAAACTGTCATGGGGTCAGCGGCCTCGCTTCCAATGGAGACTCTTGAGGTACAATCAGCTAGGAAGGATTTGATCCAGAGGGTAGCATCAGTGGAGAAATTGAAGTTTGCTGCTAGTGCTGTGCATAGTTTGTCGTCGTCCCCCAAATCAAACGCGGCTGAGTGGTCAAGAAGGAGAGGGATGCACAAGTTCCCAGAGTCTCTTATGGCATCCATTTGGATTTTTATATCTAAAAGAGCTGTCTAAGTGCTATGATTGGGCCTGAAGATGGATTGTCTTGCTCCTAGCAGTTTATTTATTTCCAGGTGGTTTTGGACTTGTGAATAGGCTATTTTATCCACTATTGTTGTTAGCAAGAAGGGCACCGAGATTATGGGACAGTAGTTGGTCAGAATGGAGGGCTCCAGCGAGGGATTTTTGAAGAGTGGGGTAACCCAAGCTTCTTTAATGCTAGCGGGAACAGAGTTGGTGTTGAATGCGGCATTGACGAAATTGGTGATGATAGGTGTAGTATGGGTGCGCACAGTTTGACTAAATGCGCCGGGAAGCTATCGCCTTTGCAATTGGATGGTTTTAGTGATGATATTGCATTCAAGACCTGGTTCTGGGAATCCAGGGAGAAGTTGAAAGGCGTGTCTAGTGCGCTGGCATCATTGTGAGGCACAGCAAGGGTTGAACTTCTGCTGGCTAAGAGGTTCTTTTTGTCCTGTATTTTATTTTGGAGGGTGAGAATTTTGGAGGCTAGGATGTTTTGGATGGTGGTACACCACTCTTTACTAGAATTAGTAGTATTGATGGCTGGAGTTGGGTATTCTAATTCCGTAAGGATCAAAAATAGCTCTTTAGAATTTGACGCAGCATTGTTGATGAGAGAGTTAAGTGAATGAGCTTTATGGGTAATAAATGCAGTTTTTTAAGGTTTGTTAGCTGACAGGTAGGCATTAGTTGTGGTGGCAGAAGGGACCTTTTTATGTAGCTGTTCCAATGCTCTTTTGTTACGCCGGAGTACCATTAATTCTTCGTTGAACCAGTAGTTGGTTCGTTTGGCAGGACATGGTGTTTTGATTTTGAGTGGGGCTACTGCTTCGATGGTGGCTTTGAGGCAGTTTTGGTACATGGTGGTGATAAGGTCAGGGTTGGGGGCAGAGTGTTAGTAGGTCTTGATCTTCTCTGTGAGGATAGGGATGAAGCTATCAGCCGTGAGACTGCGCATATTTCGCATGGTAATTGGGGCAAGAGAGGGGTAGTTGTACTTCTTTCGTACTGCATGTCGTGATGAGAAAGCTAATTAAATGGTGGTCAGAGTAGTTAATTTCTGAGATGCGTTTGATGGTAAATTGGGCATTTAGGGTTAGAATCCAATCCAGTATTCTTCCCTTAGAATGTGTGGGTGAGTGGACAAGTTTGGTGAAGTACAGCACCAAACATCTGGGTAATTTACAAATGAAACAAGGAAATCTTACATTCCTTAACCATTAGGTCAATGAATGATATCACAATGCAAACGGTTCGTAGGAGAAAGAATACTGCAGACTGGTGTCTAGGGATACTGATTAGAACTTGATGCAGGAGGGGGAAGAAGGTAACCAAAGTTATGTCGTTATCTAGCCCTTATTAGAAGAACACCCTGTCCCTACACAGGGGTGCCTATCCCTAGACAGCGCGTGGTGCAACGCATATCTAATAGGGATAGGGTGGGAAGAAAACTATCCTTCAATCTACCAAATGTGTCGGGCCCCGACCTGCATTAGGGAATTCTGGACAAGAGATGTTAAAATGAAGAGCAACCATAGAAACACCATACCACTCCAATGTTTCTTTGTGCGGCAGTGATGATAATTAGATCACTGCCTAGCACAGCTAAAATGGCTTACATGAGTGTTCAAATGGCCATGGGATTTTCAGTGTCTGTTTTATTAACCCTAAGAAGATTTTGGTTAAGCCTCGTGATGGAGTGATAAATGTTATTCACATCTAAAAAGGCAATTGGTGTTGGTACATCAATGCCTGTAAGTGTAAAACACTTTAAAAGGCTCACGATGTGTGAGTGATGAGCATGGATTGTATTATTTGTAAAGTATTGGCCCTTGTTGTTGGGGATATCTACAAAATGGCCATGGTACCACCGATGGACTGAAGGGTCGAGCGGTTTCGATGGAGTGGGATGTTCAAACCATCTTCTTCAGAACCGTTTAGTCAATCAAGTGTCAAATTTGTCTTCCAAAACGTGCCAAAGGCTCGGTGCACAGTATGGATGGGCTGCTCCGTCTCCTGAAAGGAGACAAAAAATGGGTAGACCAAATGGAGATGTCAGTGGACTCAATGGACTATCTCATGATGTAACACGCAACTGTTAGACACCAGAGAGCATGGGGAAAGTGTAACGGGTGCATAAAGTCATGTGGGAGAGGCATAGTAATATGCATGGCTACTTACTGGATAGCCAAAACAGCAGTGTCTAACACTCTAGGGAGAAGGAGAGGAAAGGGAGTGAGAGGGTGGGGGAGTGCAGTAGGGAAGTGGATGGTGGGAGCAGAGTGATCGTGGTGGTAACCCACCCTCATGGCAATTGCCAAAATGCCCACCTGACTGTCTGGTAACTGGGGGTGCATTCAATCATGCTGCCCAGACCGGAAAAAGGCTCTTGTAGCCAACCAGGTTCTGAAGAGAAAAAATGTAATGGTTCTGAATTGTGGTGGTGTTGGACATGGTGAAGGATGAATTGATGCTTTGTGTCGAGTGTTCACTGGTACAGTAGGGTGTACTCTTGGTGAGTCCTTGATGGAGTCTAGTACGTGAACAGAGTCTCACTCGTCTTGTGAATCTAGAGATGGGGTGAGATGTGAGCGGTGGCGTTTTAGTCAGTCTGGACATGAGGCGTGTTCGCCGTCGGGTACCTGTACATGGTGTAGTGAGTTTAGGTGTGGTTGTGTATGAGATCCTGCATGACGGGGTGAAGAGCTTGGAGAGGAGTGCGGGGTTGGATTTATTAGGTGTTACGGCAGGTGTCTGTTTTACAATGAGTTGGAAGGGGGGGCTTTAGGTAGGAATGGTGTAGGGCAGGGGAGCGGGAAGTCTCGGTGACAATGCAATTTGGCTAGGCCATTGGTGATGTAGATGTAAGTACCTGCTGTGCATAGTGGAGGAGCGAGAGTATTCAAGGCATGGGTCATGATGGTGGTTGCTAGTAGCTAAGTCGTGGTGCTGGTGTGTGATAAGAGGTGAAGTGTAGTAGCAGGGAGCTAGGGGCTTACGTGGAGTGAAGACGCAAGAAGTCCTGAACTTGCTAGAGATGGGATTAGGAGTGGGCTCTACCCTTGGCAATAGGAGAGAGAGTGTACACTGTGTTACACAATATGCGTGAATAGGTAGCTAGATACATTTGAATATTAAGTGGTTGGTAGTGGGTCGGTATTTTTATGTGTTAGCATTTAATTGGTGTCGCAAGGGTGGTAGAAGTAGTAGTTTGGGAAGGCAGAGTGGGGACTGCTAATGGAGGTGCTGCCTTACGCTGCACTTACTAGAGGAGGTGTGTATTGTGTGGAAATTTCAATGAACACAACTCGCTGCAGAGCTAGATATAGATGTGGTGTGGATCTAAGTGAGGGGATGGACCTGGATGCTAAGCATGTCCGGGTGGAGGGGTTGCTAGAAAAGGAGCTAGTACAGTTGGTGGCACAGAGCTGCAATGGTCTTTAGGAAGGAGCATGGGATTGCCAAAAGACGATTTGCTAACTAGGCAAGTGGCATGGCCTGTATTGACATCAAACAATAAGCATAACAATTTGCACAAACATAACAATTTACACACATAAAAGGTGGGCAGTGTGCGTTGTAGATGACACAGGGTAATGCAAATAACAACAAAGGGCTATAGCAGTCTTTGTACCGAATATAATATGGCAACAATAATGTTTGAGCATGAGGCGAATTGCACGGCAAGCATTAACATAAAGCCATTTTGACACATAGCAGGCATAAGGATGGTTAAACAGTATGCATCAGGTACTAGGATTACTTTGGGCAGTTATTGGTGGCACCAAGGGGGGCAACCAGGAGATAGTGGGGCTTGGGGAATACTGCTAGGGCTGTGAAACAGCGATCCAAAGGTTTAAAAGCCGTAATCACTGTTTTATTGGGCGATGTTAGCGCAAAGGTCAAGTATCTCGATTATGTTATGAAATAAAGGTGTACTTCTTAAAAGTGCCTGCTTGCAGTGGTGTGTCCATTCTCACGTTGGCTTGAGGCATGTCCCTGTGCCCACAATGATACCCGCTCTGCAGCTACATTTCTGGTGAAGGAGATATTCCTGAGGTGGGGGATTCCGGATGAAATTCGTTCTTAATAAAGAAAATCACAACACTCCTGGGGTTAAAGCAAAAACTATGCACGGTTTACCATGCTCATGCCAACCGTCTGGTAGAAAAGATGAATGGACTGCTTAAGATGCGATTGGCTAAGCTTGCGCAGACGCTTGGAAGGTCATGGGTGCATGCTTGCCTCTTGCTTTGTTTGTGCTAAGAAACACGCCTGGCGCAGATCACCACCTGATTCCTCATGAGATTGTTACAAGGTGGAGAATGCAAGTACCAAATCCGCCGCCGCCTAAATCTCTGATGCTCACTCTATCTCTGCTCTTCTGGGGGAGGGGAAATTTGATCAATACCTCAAAGAATTTACCAAGTACCTTAAATGTATCTCCTTGCAGAAGAGGCCTAAAAACCAGTCTGGACAATCAGGCGATCCAAACGGACATTTCCCACAAGCAGCACCTCTTTATCCGGGGACCATGTCTTTGTGTGCAACTACTTGAGAAAGTGGAAAGAGGAACGCTTCACAGGCCCAAACACTGTCGTCTATTCAACACCAATAACTGTAAAACTCCAGGGATGGTGAGGATGGGTCCACATCACCGAAGTTCACAGAGACAAGAGCACCGCTTCACAGGGCACAACATAATGTGGATTATCTCTGAGTTTTCTTAGAATGTTTTTTACAGTTATACACATTCACAAAAAAACAGCAAAGGATAGTGATGATGAAGTTTATGATAGAAACTGTTTAGCAAAGAAAATCAACTTTTCAGTGTCTTGGAACTCTGTTTTTTGGGAAATAATGATGCTAATATGTTTTAGTGTAGGATAAATACTTTTGTTTTATTTAACTTTTAAAGAAAAAGGTGAAACACAAATGGTTGGGAAAAGAAACTGGGGCAAAAGAAGTATGATGAATGGGGAGGGCTTCCACCATGGCACTGAAGAGGACCATAGTTCATTAATTGGTAATGTATGGTACGATGAAATGATGCGTGTGGGGAGAGAGGTAGCAAATGGCACATGCCCTGTCTGCTCTCTCATTCCACACCTAGCAAGAGCACCCAAGGTTTTCTTGCCTCAGGGTGTATCTTATGAGGAAGCAGAATGCCTGATGCACTTGTCCCTATGCAAAACTAGAAGTCGGCATCAAGGGTTAACGGTAAAAAGGTAACAGTTCAGTGGGTGGATGAAGGGGAGCAGGTATTTGAAGACGATGTTGTGAAATTAACAAAAATGATGGAAAAATGAAAACTTGAAAAAAGGTAATAGAGTACATGACAACAGGTCCTGAAGAAGGAGTGTTACAAGACTATGGGCCTCATTACGAGGTGGGCGGTATGGGGTTAGCGGTGCCAGTAAAGGTGCCAGTGCCGTTACTGCCCTATTACCAGGTCGCTGGGCCCGCTCTGGGCATCCTTAGAGGGTCCCGTGAGCGGCCCAGCATGCTAACAATAGGCTCGTCATTAACGGGCCCATTGTTAGCATGCTCCCCATTCCCATTGAGCCCTATGGGGGCTCAAAAGGGAATGGGGATGGTCCGGGTTTCCTGAATGGGGAAATATAGGGACCTCTAAGGTCGGAATGGCCCGGTATTTCCCCATTCAGGGACCACAGACCCGGACCCGAGTTTGGAGGCCTCCAAACTCGAAATGAGGCCCTACGTAAGATTGCAGTGCACAGCTGATGAACGGCAGAGTGTCCCCTCGTGTCACACAAGGCCACTGATGAGAATAGAGGCTGCAGTATGGTATGGGGACAGGTGGGAAGGGGGGATAATGAAGTGTTGTGCTGAGGGACTGTTGGGTATTGAGCAAATTGTGACAGCAAAAGTCAATGACCGCTGCCAAGCAACTTGGAGAAATATTTTCATGCTTTAACCTGGTTACATGAAAAATATCACCCAGTTGATATAAGGAGCGCTACACGATTCCCTTTGTTTTTCAGGTCAAGCGATCCATTTTCCTGGGGATTAATTCGTGCTGCACCAAGGTGGTGAAGAATATTGCACTGAGGCGGGGAACATCAGCGATAAAGGGTTATTGGTGGGCCTGTGGATCCAAAGCATATGCACAGCTTCCGCCTGACTATAGTGGAATGTGCACTCTCATCACTTTGCACAGCTCTGCACTAGTGATGCCTCGAAATAGTGCTCCATGAAGATTGCACTGCAGTGGAATATGACACAGCAAAATGAGCAGTAAAATAATGAGGAGAAGGAAAAGAGAAAATTATTACTTTTCCAAGAAGAGTGCCGATAACCTAGCTGCTATCGCAGATGAGTACCGCTTGTTCTCTAATGCTGCTATGTTTTTCCCTTCGTTGTTGCTTCCAGGAGTACAGGCTGCAGCAAATTTTAAATAGTTGCAGATAACCTGTTACGAGCTATTGCAGCTGGCTAACTCAACAGGAAACACATTGAATGCAATCAAGGAAGAGATGTGGGCTTTGAGCTTGGTGGGTCTTCAAAATCAATTTATTTCCGACCCCCTGACAGTCATGGAAGGAGGTGTTTGTGCCAAGCTGGGGACATGCTGCTGCACTGTGGTACCTGACATTGATGTCTCTAATGGAATAGTGCAGCTATACAAGAGATACGGACACTCCAGGGAAAGATGACAAGCAAGGTTAATGGAGTGCAAGCAAGACTGGCTGGACAGAGTATTTGCAAGAGTAGCAAACTGGCTTTCCGGACTGTTTCAAGTGACTGTCCCTGTGTTGGTGCTCATTCTCATCAGCCTCAGCATTATTAAGCACATTCTGTCCCTATGTTGGTGCTCAATTCTCATCACCTTCAGCATTATTAAGAACATTCTTAAAGTATATTTTAACAATCAAAAGGGACAGTTGACGTTACCCTTGAGTGTTGACAAAAATAGTTTTGAAATGAAGAGCAGGAAGAAAATAATGTGGGCAAGTCAGGGGGAGGATCCTGATGGATGGGTTTTTATACACAGCCTGCTGATGTTGAGAATTACAAGGAATGTTTGATACAATGGGCCTCTTAGTGAGTTAGGCCTGAGTGCTTAAATGTGGCGATAACAGAATTATCAACACATTTATGGGCTGGCCAAATCACGATTTGGGCGGAACAAGTTATTTTTACCTTCAGCTTTTTTCTGGTGGTAAAATTTCAATTTTTGGACTGTTTTCTGCCACTTTCAATGCTATTACCACCAATGCGGTAATATAACTCCCCACACCCATTGGGGAATGGGGATTTACTGCCCCCCACAGCTCGTGAACTGAGTTGCGGTAGAACTATTAGTGCTGGAGGGTATCCCAGCAGTTTTACTGCCGGGATATCGCCCAACTCGTAATGAGGCCAATGTCTGAAGGATGGGACAGAGTGTGCATGGGTGGGAGAATATTTGAATGGTTGGGAAAGACATGACCAGACTGGAAAAATCTGGATACATAAAGATGAGTTTGCTAAAACAGACGAGAGGCCCAAAAAGATTTTGTTATTAATGAATTAATAAAAGGAGGAAAAATGTAATAAAAATGCAAGTACAGCACCGTATGAAGGAACCCACTTACTAGCTGCGAAAGTAGCACTGTAAAAGGGCAGTGGGATCTTTCTGATGTTATTGAAATTAAATGCTTAATAAAACGAATCCATAAATACTGGGGCAGAGGTAAGTATACTCAAACTTAGTAGCAGAACAAAATGTGGTAAATAGGCCTTTAAAAGCTTGCTTTTTTTAGAAAACGTGTGTTAGCATTTTAGGTGCGGCAAAGGACACTGTGGGTGGTGATTTAGTGCAAAGTGTGCTATCCCAGGCCAGTGCTGAGAGAAGTACACAGTGGTTGTTATTTTTCAAGGTTTCAGATTAGAGCTCACAGGTTCCACCAACGAATAAATGAAACATGACCATTTTATAATTCAAAATCATTTATGAAATGCGATTTCTTTATGGAGGCGAAATGAACCAAAGAGGTTTCAAATCACCCGTGGAACTTTTTCCTTGGGAAAAGGGTTAGAGTGTCCTCGATATGCAAATTTTGTGCAGCAGTATGTCCGTGGTTCAAGACTCTAGTGGGCAGCCATACTCATGGGAATCAGGATGAGGGGACCAGGGCAGTTTATTAAAGTTCTGCTGGTAGTCCAAATGTTTCAATGACTTCATTTTGTGCTGTGCAATTGGGGGTGGATTGTGATGTCACAAGCTGCAATTGGGGTGAGGTGGGAAGCTTCGTGGACCCAATTGTTGATCGCAATGTATGTTTTTCTGTAAGGGTTCAAAGTGCGAAGTCCAATCATATCTGCGTGGGGATATTTTTTCATGTTGCACGATCACAAATGCTAATTACTTTGCTTTGTATAATTCAGGGGCGTTTCTTTGACAGTGCCTTTTCATGCAGTTCTGTCAGCGAGCTGTTTGAATTTCCTGTCCCAGCTGCAACCGGGTCCCTGAATAAAACTGTTACTTCTTGCACCGTCGTACAGGCGACCCCCGACACATTTTCTTGGCATGTTCTGCATGGTCTTTAAGATCATCTGTCAACTTCTTTGTGTGAAGCAAAGACCATAGCATTTGAGCGCCCATTTTCTCAGTTTGCTGAATCCATGTCACCATGAAATTTGGTTCTTCAGCATAGGTAGGATTCTATGGTCCTTCACAATTGTTGATTTGACCTAAATTCAGGATACATTCATGGATTCAGAGCACTTTTCTGCAGAGCTATTGCCTAGTTTGTGGAATGATGAATCCTTCTAAAAAGTGTCTTGGTACTCTGTTGAATTTCCTTCATTCTAACACCATACACAATGGGGTTCATCATGGGTGGGATCAGGCTATTTAGAACAGAAGACATGATTTGGAGAGACAGTGGGGCCTTGGAATCAAAAACATATGTAAGAAAAGAAAAGAGGGAGGATACCTCAAAAAACAGAATGACAATGAGGTGGGAGCTACATGTGCTGAAGGCCTTTTTCCGAGATTCAGAGGAGCCGAGCTTCAGCACCACCCGGAGAATGAGAACATAAGAGGTTCCAATCAAAATAAAATCACCCATTGAATTTACACCAACCAAGAAATACATATATACATTGTTAGGTGTCATGTCTCCACAGGCCAATTTTATGAAAGACAAATGTTCACAGAATACATTGACGATCATGTTTGACTTGCAGTATTGGAGCCGTGTGGTCAGGTAAGGAAGAGGGCTTAAGAGGACCAGGTTCTTGGTGGTTAGGAGTAACACTGATTTGATAGTGAATGAATTTGTCATGATGGAAGTATATCTGAGAGGGTGACATATGGCAACATAACGATCATAAGACATCAACGTAAAAAGAGATAATTCCACACCTTCAATGCTGTAGAAAATAAACATTTGTGCAAGACAAGCCTCCATGCTGATTGTGTTGGAGTCAAATGAAATGATTGCCAAGACCTTTGGAATCACTGAGGCAGAAAACCCCAGATCTACTAGTGCCAGCACAGAGATGTAGATGTACATGGGTTTATGCAGGCTTCCATCCGATAAAATGACACCAATTAGAGTGCAGTTTGCTAGACATGACACAGAGTACATAATGCCCAAAGGAATAGCCACCCACAACGCCTTGTCTTGAATCCAGGATAATCCAACGAGGAAAAGCACTGAAGGTGTTGACGTGGTGAGGTTGGATGGACATTCACACATTGCCAATATCTACATGAAGAAAACATGGTGTTAATCCATGTTCGAAACAAGCTGGGACACATTTTTCTTGAGGCATGTTTTACACCATGGTGAGAACAGCCCCTGTCTGATTTTTAAATTATGTTTTGGAGGTTTTTCAACTGCATTCTCAGGCTTCTATAATCTAATTTTTGTTTGAAAACATTATCTCTTTCTTTCATCATACAATGGTGATTGTTAGAGTATGCACGGGCTGTGTGTTTTATGCTGAACAATTTTCCAAGAACACAAAAGTAGAACAGACACATTTTATTTTTCCATAGCTTGTCAATAAAATGTTACCTGTAGCCATGCCATGTGAGCAGTACCTCTGTCTCCAAAGCTCAACATTTCTGCCCATGTTCTATATGTTTATTCCTTATTCAGTACCCCTATGATCATGGACTGAGCACAGCACCCCATATCATAATACACATATTGCATGGCATGAGACCATGCTCTGGGGCAACTGATCAGGAGTTATGGCTTTTCACTATGCCCTATGTGCTATATCCCTGCCCACTCTATCCAAAGAACATGGACAGTGGCCATTCTCTGTGGATACTGTCTATAATGCCTTTTCTACCAAGCTCAGTTCCTCTGCCCCCAAACCACAGAGGAACTATCCTTTTCCAGTGTCCTCTAGGTCCGGTGAGCAAAGGACCTCACACCACAGTAAGTGGCTTCAAGTCATGCACCGAGCACTACATGTATGTATGTGTCTTTACTCTGCAGATATCATGCACCTTAAATGTAGTATTGTTTCCCTCAATACTTCTATTATAGGGAATTGTCTTTTACCTATGTTTCAACCTAGTTGGAGCTCTGCCTCCTTGAGAACAAGACAATGGTCTGTGTTTCTTCTCGCAGAGGAGCGCCTATGGACTATTTTTTTTATTTTTTGGGGGACTTAGGTTTAGTCACCCTAAGTTTCCTTGAGTCAACCAGACGTGGACCCGATGCTCACTGTGCTCAGAGAGGCACAGCTCCACCTCACTGATGAGGCCAAACAGGCTGAAACACATGTATGGTGTTGCTGTTGGCACTCTTGTTCAGAGGGGAATTACCATATCATTTCGGTGCTGAACTGGCCATGTGGGTGTGACAAAGACTGATATGCAAATGGGTATTTCCCATCTGTGAAAGGTAAAGTGAGCTAAAGTGTGGCTGCAGACTCTCGGGTGGGTACCTTCCCATAGAACAGGTCAATGTTCGTTCTTGCAGAGGGGCGCCTATGGACAATGTTTTGGTCTATTTCATAACGTGCTTCATTTTTGGAGTCTTTTACCATTATTCCCAAGTATTTGTACTGCTTCATGATCTCAAATGTCTTGCCATCTCAAGTCCACTTAAAGATTTGCATAGATGTTCTTTTGGGGCATTGCCATTTCATAATGTTAGATTTGTTGACTTTTATCGAGAGTATATTTTCGTTGGCATACTTGGATACATTTTATAATTGCTTTTGAAGGCCAATCAGTGTCCAGTCAATAATGACGAGGTCATCTGCATAAACTAAGTGTGGAATTTCTTTCCATCCTAATTTTGGCGGAAATCAATGTAAGCCAGATAAATAGGATAATTATTGATTTGTGCTTGTTTTTTTAACGCTGTCAGATGTATAAGGTTTATAGAGGTACCCAGACCTGATACAAAACCGGATCGGTGTGAGTCTGTCAGATTGCCCGCTAAAAGACATTTGTTTAGTAATTTAAAAATTAATAAGGTGTATCATTTTCCCGGGATGTCTAAAAGAGCTATTGTGCGATAATTTGCCGGTAATCTCCTGTCACCTTTTTAAACAAATAGGCACTAATATCGACTTCTTCCAAGTATCCGGTGTGGTCCCTGTTTTTGTTATTCTGGAAAACAAGATATACAGAATTTCTGCCCATACATCAGCTTTGGCTTTTAACATTGCATTTGTCCACCCTTCAGGGCCTGGAGCTTTGGAGGTCGTTTTATTTAGCAGCTTGCAATGATGTTATTACTGTTGTGCAGTCATCATCTGCAAGACCAAAACAGCTTCAGATATGGAGTTTAGCATCATGGATCAGGGCTCTTATTGGGAACACCGTTTAATAACTTCCATATTAAGATGCTAGATTTAGCAACTAACGCTGTCAGCATGTATTCATTCGATTCTTGTTTTAATGTTATCTTATATTGTTTCACAAAGTTCCTATGTTTAGTTTGCAATTATCTGGCTATCAACTTGTGCTCTTTATTCAAACCTAGTTTCAATCTTCTTAACTCGTTATTTAACTTTTTTTGTTTGCATTTTGGATGGTTTTATCAAGCGGTTGTTTGTAGGTAATGCCCATACCTTTTTCATGTACAGCCGCAAATAACATTAGTGCATGTGTATATTCAGGAGTATCTTCTATGTCTGCCTGAGCATCCTTAATTCGAAGTTTTTCTATTAATGTACTCAATTTCGGGGCTGTCCACTTAATACTATTTTGACCTTGCGACACATAAAGCTGGCGTTTATAATACTGAAGTGGAACATCAGACACTCTCTCCCACAGAGTTTCTATAATGTTGTGATCACTTTCTAAACTGGATACAACTTTAAAGTTGAGAATGGCAGTCACAGCTTGCTGAGTTATGATTACGTAATCTAGAATGGATGCATTTATTTCTCTTTACCACGTGCCAGTAGGTGGTATGTCATCTTTATAAGTGCCGTTCAGCAATGTTAGGATTTGTTCTTCCATCAGATTTAACCATCTGCCTGATTTTAATTTTGCCAAATGACTCTTTTGCTCAAAGCATTAAATATTAAAATGTCCTGTAAGCAGAACTGTGTACATATCTTGCTCACAGGCCACCATATCCAACAATTGAATGACATAAGTGAAGAATTAATCGTCCTCTAATAGAGCGGGATTCCAGTAGATGTTTAATATGGTGATACGAGATACCATTGCACCAGATACATCACTTAGTCTGAATATAACCAGCTGTATGCAAGGGTGCAGAGAGACACAGGGGAGCAAGCTTCCTTTCAGTTCTTTGTCTCGCTCTCTCCTGTTTGATGGCTGGAATACATGCAATGTCATCATTTGGGCATGTGGGCTGCGTGGTAAGCCAGGTTTCCTGTAGTATAATAATATCATATGCAGACATATGATGTAGTTTATTAGTGTCTAGAAGATGTAAAAACCCTCTGGTGTTCCACACTGCAATCCCATAGAGCTGTGTAGAGGACTCCTGGCATTACTGTCCAGGAGTACTTTTTTGGTCCTTGAGGGTGTTTCTAAGCCAAGCCCATGATGTTTTTTGCTCTATATTAGTAGTCTTATTTAGTGTTTTTGACTTTTTTTAAATTGTTGCTCGCTCTGGCTGAATTATTCATTTTTCTGCTCACATTTTAGTGTCTGTCTTCTTTGAAGCTTATTTATTTATTTATTTATTTATTCGCATTTGTTAAGCGCACAGCAGACCGAAGACATCGTGGCGCTAGTTACAGTGTCGCTTATGCTTAGTTGCATACAGTTTGGGTCCATTAGGTTACATTGGACGAGATATACTTTTTTTTACAGAAATTCAAGAGCAGCAGGAGCACATGAGAACGGGGTTAGTTGAATAGGGCAGTTTTGAGCTTTTTTCGGAAGGAGAAGAGGGATGTGTCAGTTCTGAGGTCAGTAGGTAGGGAATTCCAGAGTTTGGGTGCGAGGAAGGGGAAGCCTATGCCTCCTGCTTTAGTTCTGTTGATGCGAGGTATTACTAGTTGATTTGTGTATTGTGCTCTTCTAGGTCTAGTGGACTGATATCTACCTATCGTGTCAGATAAATAAGGGGGAGCTGTGAGGTTGATGCCTTTATGGGTGGTTGTGAGAATTTTGAAGGAGATACGGTCTTCGACTGGGAGCCAGTGAGCTGCCTTTCTGGCTAGTGTGATGTGTTCTTTCATAGGTATGCTGAGGGCTGCTCTGAGAGCGTTGTTTTGGGTTGTTTGGAGCCTAGATACGTTTTTTTTGGAGGTGCCGGCTAGGAGCGCATTACAATAGTCTATTTTGGCTCCTATGGGTGCTCGGGCGATGGATAGGCAGTTATTCTTGGTTAGGAATGGTTTTATTGCATTAATGAGTTTGGTACTCAGTACTTAGGCCGAGACTATGGCGCTAACTTGTTTGTCCATGGATAGCGTGGCGTCTATGTGAACCCCTAGAGTTTTGACTGAAGATAGGACTGGGATGATACAATTGTCTATGTTGAAATTAATGTACAGTGGGTTGAGATTGGAGTGGGTGGATTTCGGTCTTATCCCCATTCAAGCAGAGGCCGTTGGTAGCCATCCAAGCTTGTATGCTAGAGTAGATTTCCTCTAGGGTGGCGGCGTCTTGGTGGTAATTCCCTGTCAGTGGGAGAAGAACCTGGGTGTCGTCGGCGTAGTTTATGTAGGTGATCCCCAGCGCGTCTAGTTTATCAAATAGTGGCTTGGTAAAAAGATTATAGAGCGTGGGGGCAGTGCAAGAGCCTTGTGGCACCCCATAGTGGATGATGGAGGGTGCTGCATGTGCTGTGTTAGAGAACACTTCCATAGCTCTTCCCTCTAGGAAAGATGTTACCCAGGATGCTGCGTCATTAGAGAAGTGTGCAGCGTGTGTCAGGTGACTTGTAAGAGTAGTGTGGTCTACCAAATCAAATGCAGCTGAGAGGTCAAGGAGAAGGAGGAGGGCGGGCTTGCCTTTATCTAGGATGTTGGTGATTTCGTTTTTTAAATCTAGAAGGGCGGTTTCAGTTGCGTGTCCCTTGCGGAACCCAGATTGTCTTTTTCCTAGGATTGTGTTGGATTCAAGGTAAAGTTGAATCTGTTTGTGGGCAGCCTTGTCAAGTAGTTTCAGGAGGAATGGGACTGTGGTTATGGGTCGGTAGTTGTTAGGTTTAGCAGGGTCTAATGTCAGTTTTTTTAAGAGGGGACGTACCCAGGCCTCTTTAAGGCTGTCTGGGACTATGCCCGTTTTGAAGGATATATTGATGAAGGCAGTGAGAAGAGGGGTGAGTTGTTCTGCGCTGCCTTTGATGATTTTGGGGGGGGCATATATCGCCCTTGCATTGTGAAGGTTTGAGGTGTTTGAGGATGTCGGTGACCTCCACTTTGGAGATTTTGGTAAATGCAAATTTGGGCACGTTTCTTACTTTTACCTTAGGTTTTGTCTGTGCATGTGCACTTTGCTTTGGTAGAGTGTTGAAGTGGTGGGATATTTTATTTTTGGAGGAGGTTTATTTTTGTGAGCATAGCTGAATGAATGCCTGTACACCAAGCCTCGTCTTTGACGATCTCATCGGGGCATGCAGGTGGAACGGTTAGTTCTTTGAATATATTGAAGAGTTCTTTGGAGTGGGAGTTAGCATTGGAGATGCGTTGATTGTAGGCTTCAGATTTAGCAATGAAGATTGCGTCTTTGTTTTTTTTTGCTATGGATTTGAAGATAGCTTTTGTGGTATCGCAGGGGTTAAGCTGCCAATTTTTGAGCACTAAGCGTTTGTCTTTGAGCAAGATCTGGAGTTCCTCTGTGAACCAGGAATTGGAGTGGAAGGATTTTTTTTCTTTTTTGTTTTCCAATGGAGCAACGGTGTTGACAGCCATTGTGATGGTATCTTTGAATATTTCTGCGAGGATATTAGGGTCAGCGGAGAACGGAGACGCTAGGCATGGCAGATTGAGGAGTGCACTGATGTTGTCAGCGGTAAGTTTTTTGGCACTTCTAGATTGGGTCGCCGGTGCTTTAGTTGGCACTTTAGCGCTTAGTGAGACAGGGATGTCAAATAGGAGAAGGTTGTGGTCTGTCCAAGGGAGGCTAGTATTGGAGGTGATGGCTGTGTTACAGTTGTGAGCTATAATCCAATCTAGGGTGCGTCCTTTGGCATGCGTAGGCGAGGTGATCTTTTGAGAGAAGCCTAGGTTTTGGAGGTCTTTGGTTAGAGAGATAGCAGTTTTGTCCTTAGGGTCGTTGAATCCTAGGTTAAGGTCACCTATAAGAAGTGATTTTGTAGTTTTTTTAAGGTTGTTTCCTAAGAGGTGATTGATTGATCTATGAAATTGGTGGTTGGGCCGGGAGGACGGTATATGGTATGAATATTTATTGTGCTGTTTGGGGAGAGTGCTCATTTGACTGGAAGGATGTCAATATTTTCTTCCTCTTGGTGGGGTACGGTTCTGATAGAGAGTGTTTCTTTGTGAATAATGGCTACCCCCCCTCCTGTTCTGGCTATCCTATCTTGTCTGAGAATGGCATACCCTTGTGGTAGAGCCAGTGAGATGGCTGGGCCGGAAGATTCGTTGAGCCATGTCTCTGTGATCGCAAGTAAGTCTAGATTTTGGGTAGTTATTATATCATTTATTTCTAATGCGTGGGCCTTGAGTGATCGTACATTGATTAAGGCGCATTTGTATGGCATTGGGCTAGAGATTCTTGTAGGTATGGTGTGGTTGTCTGCCTTAGGTACAATGGTACATTGAGAGTGGGAGTTACCGCTAGGTGTAGTGAGCATGGAAGTAATATCACGGTGCTGGGGTGTATGCACTTTAGAGGTGCGTGAGCTAAGTCTGCAATTTCTGTGTGGTATGTGAGTGGGGATAGCATGGTAGTGGATAGAGAGGGTGCGGGCTCTGAGTCTGTCTAGTCTGAGGCTGAGGTTAGGTATCATCAGTGATGTGTTGTCTGGAGTGTGTGAGGGCATGGGCAGGAGTTCATTCGTGTGTCCTCGATGACTCAAGGTGATTTGATAGTGGTGGAAGTGCTTTGATGTAGAAGGGTGAGGTGTGGTCATAAAGGTGAATAGCTTGCAAACTATGCAGATGAGAACGGGCAGAGAGTACATATTGTGTGTGAGTTAGTTCTGCTCAAATGCTAGTCAGTAGTCAGAAGTCTAAGTACAACTATCATAGGGCAAGGGAGCACATGCCACTAAATCAGTGTTCTAATGGTGACAGCGGGAGCCTGCCTAGATTCGAGTATCAGAAAAAGGAGCAAGATGCATTGTTCAGGCACTAAGTAATAACAGAGGCAACCTGCCTAGATTCGATTAATACAGAAAGGAGCCAACAGCTTACAGTTCTGTTACTGTTGATAATAGATATCCTATCTTTTCTAAAGAATATCTTTCTCTCCAGATTAGTTCTCTTACTATTTGTGAAGGTACCAACAAGGTGACAATATCCAGTTTTAGAAATCTTTTAAATTGGATTGCTTCAATATCTCTTGATTCTACTTCAAGTTTTTTATTTGATTGTACACAGTTAATAAGGTGGTCCTATTAGGGTAAGGTGGTCATATTCGGGTAATGGTCCCCTCGTTTTCTATCTTTCATCTGGAGAGTTACATTTTCTTGTACATCTATCAGGTTCCATCCCTCAGACATAGATGGACTTAAGAGAGATTTGTTATTTTTTGTTTTTTTCCTAATCTCTTCTGCAGGGCGTTTTATAGGCACTTCAGAAGCTTCTGTTCCCTGACCAGGACACATTTTTAGGTGAGTTGTGACAACTCTATCAAGGTCATCACCTATGCCAGATTTTAAACTAACGGGGTCAGCTGGCCCCCATTTGCTAAGATGTATTGTGAAGATTCTTTTTTGTTCCATGGCAAGGAAACCCTCCTTCGTTATGTCCTGACAATCTACAGTTGAGATTATGCCACATGTGGTGCATGGAGCTTCGGCCTCTGTTTCTTTCACATTCATATCGCTAAGGTAGTAATGGAGTACGTTGAGCAGCTTAATAGGTCCTCCATTGGATCTATATTTCCAGCAACTAAGATTTGTGATTGATCATTTTCTATCATCATCAGGTATATTATTAATTTCGATTTTTTTGTTCTGAACTGAGTTGTTAAAGCATTAATGAAGGTTTTAGTGTGAGATTTGGGTATTTTGGCAGTGAGATCTTAATTTTTAGTTTATTTTTTTTCTTTTGCCTATTGGTATTTTTATTTTTCTTATTCTCACACTTCGCCCCCGACTTTCTCTTCTTTTTTCTATGATTTGTGTGAAAAACATCATAAAATTGATCAGGTGCAGCCTCCCCAAGCGCACTTCCAACTTCTTGCATATTGCAGATGTCAACCACTGACCACTGATCATGTTTATTACTGGCTTGCATGATTTCCTCTACATTCATTTCAACCCTTGGTTCTCCTATTGAGAAGCCCACCTGGATTACATCCTTCAGTGCCAAGTTATCCAAATGAGACTCCGCTTGAAAAAGACCAGGGCTATCAGAATGCAGTGGCTTTTTAGCCTTCATATTTTTAACTGTTGCAGCTATCGCGTCCAATTTTGCATCAATGTTTTCTAATGACATCTGCTGATTTTCAGCTTTTTTATTCAGAGCCTCGTATAATATAATTAGTGTATAAACACTATTGCTCAATGCTGTTAAGATAGGCTCATAGTTTGTGTTTAAGCCTGAAAGATGGTTGCTTTGTTGGCTTCGCAAAGGACACACTGGATAAAACAATGGAATTAACAACAGTACTAGGCGAGTCAGGGTATAGAATTTGTGAATGCAACAAAGTGAGGGTTTGGGGAGTAATATGATCACAGAATTGAGTTTCTGGGACAATCTTCTCTGCCGAATAAGACAACACATTAGGCAAATCATAGCAAATCATAGCACTGATGTCCCATGTTTAAATTGCTATGCATATGCACATGCAGTCTGTCTGATCTTTTCAGAAATGTATCTTTAGTTAAGCCTTCATAACCATTTTGATCGGAGCGCTGTAAGAATGCTTCAGGCAGTTGTGACTTGCGAATACAGTGCAGGAATGTCCAGTCCATCCCCCATGTGTAAATGAACTCGGTAGAGCCGAGGGACAGCAAGCGTTTTAAAAGTATTGGAGGGCGTGTCTTATTAACACGGGACAAGCAGCAGCTGGAGGTTGAGTTATCTGAGCCAGCAGTCCCTCATCGGAGATAGAAGTTGGTGCAGCCGAGATAGTTTCAGCTGCAAACAGAGCTATACAGTCATCAGATAGCATGGTGGGTTAAATAGGAGCATACTATGCTCGAATGTACGATCCCTGCGATTTGGATCCCTTTAGCTTCTTATGAGTCTTCGAGGTACCGTGAATACGTTCTCTAGCTGAAATCATAGATGGACACATTAATGAGGGTACGGCAGCCGATGTTAATGCCAGGATCGGTGGGTTTAGTATTAGAAATGGCATATCTGTTTTTAAAGTATAGAGCTCCATAGCTAACGGAGCTAGAGCACAAACAAATGAAACTTGTAGTAGCATTTTGCTTACCACTATAAATAACTACTCGAAGTAAATCAAAGAGGGCCGAGTTAGAAGATGGCTGCTCGGCTGTTCCACTGAACAGACGAACAGCACTCTCAGAGTACTCACACGATGTGTGTGCGCGATTGCAGGCGGGCTTGTGTTTTTATGGTGAACACTGGGATTGTTGAAATAATTGTTTTTTTTTGCTCACTATAAAAATGTAGTGAGTTGAAGATGTTAAATACCAATGAGGTTCACGGGATAAGCACAATCCAATCCACAGCATGTATTTAGATTCATCCTGAATCATGGAAGCAGGTATCCTGTCTCAGTCCAGGATAGCCATCAAGTCAAACAGCACTCCCAGAGCACTCACATGATGCGCGCACGATTGCGCATGCGCAATTGTGCGTGGGCTGGTGTTTTTGTGGTGCACACTGGGATTAAGGGGGCTGGGTTTACTCGGCTAATGAGGTTCACGGGATAAACACAATCCAATCCGCTACTTCCCCCGTGTCTCCTCTACTGACAGTCGGCAAGCAAAGAATTACAAAAGTTTAGTTTTCAAAAGTATGGTTTAAAGAGACTATTTACGCTCTGATCCCTGAAGAATATTTAAAATTCCTCTTGGCTCTTGTGGAGGAAAGCACAGGTACTGATTGTGGTCAGGGGGTTAGGTTAAGTCTGTTAAGGTTCATGAGTGTGGAAATAATGTCTTTGTTTTCTCACCCTCTGCAGATATTTCCCAAGTGTGAAGACAGGAAGTCTTTTACCTTTTCTATTTTATCCACTCCCCCTTTCCCTCTGGGTGTTTGACTTCAACTGTTTATGCAATCAATTGTTGACCATCCACCACTGGGGGTCTGTGGGGTTCAGCACCTCCTGCGGACAAGAATGAACAGGACCTAACAGTCATTACCTGTGGAAACCTAACAATTGATGCAATTGCCCGAGTGCCCATTCACAAAGTACTAATAGGACAGTTTGTGTCCTTGTGCAAGTGGTTCTATTTCACATGATCTAAGCCCTAGCCACCTGTCAATCACTGCTAACTATTTGGTGCCTTCTTACTTTGTTGTTTTTTTCCACTAATTAAGCAGCTTTTCAGCCCCTTTTCATTTGCAATTGGGGAGCAGATGCAATTGGACCTAGGTCACTTGACATAATGTGCCACCCAGCTTCCAATCACTTCTCATCTTTGATGCCTTCTTGTTTGGCCACTCTTTTTTTCCTCTACTTAAGAAACCGTCCAGCCTATTTTCTTATGCAATTGATGACAGATATATCAATTCACCAAAATGTCAGATGTAGCAAAAGTTAAATATCTCACCTGATTACATCATAGGCTATACCACAACACCTTTGCCACTGATGAAATCACATGAAGTGACTTCGCACAACATTTGACCCCTGTGACATCACAGGAATTGGCATCACAGTTGCAAAATGTAAGGTTTTTGTTAATGCAGCAAACACTTTCATTACCCGACACAATGTAACTAGCAAATGCCTGGCCACTTGCAAAATACACTTATGCCTGTACATTCATTTGTGACTTGTTACTGTCAGCTATAGTGTCACATACCAGGTATAGTAATAGCAATTCTAATAGTGGCACACATTTTAGGTGATATCTTAATATGCTGAGTTGAGTCTCATACATGTGGGTTCTGACTTCTTATGCTAGTTATAGCCTCATGTGCCCATTATAGTCATAATATGCAGTGCAAAACCTCACATGTGCTGGTGATGTCATCAGATTCTATGTGCAGTCTGAAATACCCATGCTTGCCATTATATGTCAATTAATGCCAGTTAATGACTCACTCACCATGTATATTCAATATCAACAAATAAATGAGCCTTGCAATATTTTGATTAGCAATCCAATGTACATGATTAGCAAATTAGTAAATCCTTACTCTCAATCAGGGCCAGGGCAAGGCATGTGTGCCCTGTACGGCAACAGAGAGCTTAGGGGTCTATGATCAGAGAATGCCTTTTGTTGGACATTTTACCGGATATCACTACCCTGGCAAATTCAACAGGGCTTCTCACTAAGGGCTCGCAAATAGTTAGCACACTCTGTCCTATCAGCAGGGCAGGGCATTTCAATTAGTGATACTTGATTTTGGAACCATTGTTTCTGACAAGTGATCCTTTTTTTCCCTTCACATGGTATGTAAAAGAAAGAATGATTATGTTAAACAGTATCTACAGGATGTGTGTCCGTCTTGAACGTACATTTCCCAAACTCAGAGGTTGTTGTTTTGATTCACATTACTTTGCATTCTAGTTCTTGTAGTTTCCACTCAAGAACAGGAAAATAAAGCTATGACCATACTATGTCTTTGTTCTTAATATATTCACTATGGATTTATTTTTAAAGTTGGTTGAGTATTTCAGTAAGTTTCTGGTCATCTCTACAAAACAGAGTATTCATTAAAACAAAACACCTATTTCTAGTACCAATTAAAACCAAAAACCTAATTCTACCAACTGATGAAGGAGTCTATCGTACCTCAGAAACTTGAGAATTATTTTTTCTGTATTACACTTCTCTAGTTATTCCAATAAAAAAGTAACACGTCCTGCAATTTGGGGGATTGAGAGAAACTGGAAACATTTTCTTCAAGAAAATTGTCATACAACCCTCTCAGATCCTTTGTGATGCAATGCTATGTTCTTCACTTAGGTGGTAGATTGAACCAAATTATTAATAAGATTAAGCACATTTAGTATTAGACGTTGAATAACTTAACATGTTAGTTCTGTAGGTAGCCTAGCTCTACCCTCAATGTTCCACTGCTTCTATTGAGCAATGCCTAGACCACATGGCAACTGGTGCAGCATCTGGCCCAATGGAGGACATCAGCCCAGCTAAAGTATAACAAAGCTGCTGTCTATTGTAGTCCACCTGCGGTAGGTAATTACCATTTATGTCACATTACTTCCAGTCTCTTCATATCTGAACAGTTGCTCTGTTGCTTTAAACTAAGCCAAATTTCTGGCCAAATCTTTAATTTAATTATCCTATCCTAATTGCTCGCCACTTACAGTCTTGGTATAGATTGAGGGCTCATTTTAAAAACAGATGACAGTCTGTTGCCATTCTCTCTTTTTCTGTTTGTTTGTTTGATTGACTACCCCATGTCTGTTTTGAGGTGTTCCACAGACTTCAGCATTGAGCCCTTTTTATTTCTCCAAGCATGATTTACTAGAATTAAACCTACCATACCCAACTAATATTTTGGTTAAGACATATACATGATGAGATGTATTTAAACTTATCGTAATGCATTTTGGCCAGTGTTACATGATTAACCCACATTCTCCTGAAGATGACCCCATCTAATGCATAGAATGTGATAGCTGATTAGCTAGAAATAGAAAGCAGAAGCCTTGGTAAGAGTGTATATCTGGGCTCACTATGACGCCTCATATTGCAACCATAGCTAAGGGAACCCTTTTTCATATGTGAATGTGCAAAATAATTCCCCCACACATTCTACCTTCACACAATTACAAACTATTATTGCCCTCAAATCAAATATGTGCATTTGCACAATGCTAGCCCAGTATCTGTCTGACTTCAATAACACACACACACAAACACACACACACACACACTGCAGTGATTTGATTTATACTCTACCTAAAACATGTACATCCTATACCGATGGCCCCTTTGCTGGCTGCATTGACTGCCAGTGCTATTTCCTCCAAAAATGTCATCATTTAGTGTAACAAATGTAAGCCTCCATGGAAAAGGTGTTTCTTTTTTTATTATATAATGTTCTCATAAAGAAGGACCCCGGGTATGGATTATAATTATAAATGATATTTTCAATATAATAGAGTCCAGGGGAAGGATCCCCAATAGGTGGACAAAAATGATCCTATCCCTATATTTAAAAAAGGACACTGAGATCATCCAGGGAACTACCGCCCACTCGCAATTGATTGATTGCATTGCAAATTATTGTTTGGTCTTTCTGCTCCAAAGAATAAAGACTGGATTAAATAGAATAACATACTTAGCAACCAGCAACCTGAATTTAGGAAAGGGGCTGGATCTCACATTCATTTATGGGTTCTTAACTATTTTATTAGAAACCCTTGAGCTTTTATTGATTATGGGAGCGCATTTGATAGGCGGATCACCACATTTTTTTGGAGAAGTTGAGAGTGTGGGGTCTTGATCCTGAGGTCTTATATTTTATCAAATGACTCTATTTTAATATGAACATCCAACTTAGGCTGACTCTGGAGGGGTGCCTTAGAACCATAATAAAAAATAAGCTTGGATTGAGACAAGGATGTACATTGCCGCCAACCCTATTTAACCTTCATGTTGCAGACTTGAAGAGTGATCTGAATACTTGCAATCATTTTCACCCTTGGGTTGTCCCCGACCCGATTGGATGGTTGATGCATGCAGACGACACTGTCCTTTTTGATTGATCAGTGATGTGATCTGTGATGTCATCATTGTGGTCATAGACTGCACAACAGAGGGTGCAATGTTAAGGTGGCTTTAGCTGAAGTTTTAGGGGTTTCATTGTGTTAAGTTCTCACCTTAACATCCATGCAACTAAAGTTTTTCCCTTGAATTTCAAAGGTTTTGTTACAATGTATTGCTCACCTTAATGTCCCTCCAACTAAAGAGTTTCCTTGAATGTCAAAGATTTTGTTATGCCATAGATATTTTGAATGCTTCCTGACCACTAGCATGGTCTTCTGCCATGGTCAGTGGGCATGATATTTGGCCGTGTCCACTGTCCGTTTTAAAATGATACGAGACCACTAGCCATGGCCTGCGGATTGCAGGCTTTGAGAAGTCACAATGTTTTTAGGCAATGTGCAGTGAGCTTAAATTAATTTGCCACGGGGAACACACTTTGGTTAAGCAGCGTGCTCCAAGAGGTACACCCCTTTTCGGTGCCATCATTATGAGCGGGCTGATTTGGCACAGCTATTCCACCACAGTGGCCATCTTGGTGTGCCCTTTTCGGCATGAAAGCCATTCCGGCGCTGTTATTTTGGCGCATCTAAATGCCCACATGCCAAAAAAGATCACAGGACTGCACAGCAACAAACCTTGCCAGCTTCTAGTTGTGTTGCTTTTATTTTAATTACAATCTGCCAGAGTTTAAGGCTTAGCATTGAACCAACATGCATCAATGGCTTCGTGATTCATGGGGCATATATTTCATACTTAGCATATCATTTCATATGTTCAATGATAAAAGGCTGTGTATGAAACTTGTGACCATCCAAACAATAACATCAAGTGCTGCGTCTCAAACTCCTTCAGGCCAGGGTTCTCCTATTTCAGCATAAATGTTTTTTTTCCAGTTTTATAATGTTGCCCAGAGATGGTGTAGTCCTCTTGGATCTGCGTGAAATGACTGAGTTGAAAAGTCTGACTACCAAAGGTCAATTTTTTTCCCCCATTTGTTTGCAAATATATATGTGATGTCTAATTGCCCGCCGTTTTCAAAGTCCAAAAGTAGCGCAATATATTAAGGAAATAATGTGCCTGTGTGGCAAGCCCCTCCTTCGAGCTGCAAAGAAAGTCTTATTTGTGCTGGGTTGCGTGCAATGGAAGACACGCAACTATTTTTAACCCATTGGTAGTGCAGCTCAAAAGACCTTCTTAAAATCATGCAGTGATTGGTTGAACGTTTCCATGAAAGAGGCCACATCTATCAAAAGCATGCCTGTTAGACTAGATAGTCCAGAATACAGAGTGATTACCAAAACATACTATTTTAAATAAAAATTTAAATAATTCTTCATCCCTGGTCTGCCAGAGTTCAAAGACCAACATTCAACCACTTTGCCACAATGGCTTAGTGCTTCAAGGTGCATACTTTTCATGCTTAGCCTACAATTAAGTTTGGTCCAATTGTAAAGGGCTAAGCATGACATTTGTGCGAATTCAAACACTAATGTCAATGTAGCTTAATGGTTAAGTGCTTCCTCTCAAACTCTTGCAGGCCATGGTTCTCGAAGGTAGTGTTCAGCATAAATGTGTTTTAATTTTATGTTTTCAGTTTTATAATGTTGCCCAGAGACGGTGTAATACATGTTCCATTCTGTTTCATAATGTTGCAGTAAATAAATGTGTTTCATGTTCAATACATGTTCAATTATTCAATGATGGTGTAATACATGTTCCATCCACTTTTGTAATTTAAGTAAATGTTTTTCACATTTAATTAATTTTACAAAATGCAAAGTACCTGCAGGTTCATGCCAATTGCGACCTCTAATGCCAAAACATCCTTGCGCCGAGAGGCCCCTGCGCCCAACTGGCTGTGTCTAACTGGGCACGCTGAAACGGGACCGGCGACAAAACAGCCGGGAGCTTACCCTGCCGTGCTAAAAGGTCCTGTCCAGTGCTCCAAGCCCCTTGTTTTATGGCCGGTCTCCTTGGTGACTGTTGTGATACATAGCACAACCCCAACTTACCACATTTAAGCAGCACGGAAATAGGAACAAAATGTACTGGCTGCAAGAATAACATATGCCCAGGTAATTTCTACACCCATAGCGAAAAACAAAAGCTGGAACCAATGAACATATGCACAGTACTGCTTATCTTCAAAGTGAGGAAGGGGCCAGCCCCCTCAGGCCATGTAGCTCTAAATGGTCTTGTAACTTTGCCGCACTTATTTGGCACCATTGCCTGAGGGTGCTGACCTTTTCCTCACTTTAAAGCTAAATAGGGGCGGTCCTTGTTACTACATTGATGCGAGACCCGGGTCACCAGTGATTGTTCACTGTTTATGTCACTGTAGCTGTAAAAATATCAATTTTTTATTATTCATAAAATATTGCAGGCTTTGATGACTCCCAATATTTTTAGTTTTGCATCGTGCTACAAGACCCTTGTTTTATGGCCAGTCTTTTGGTGACTGTTGTGATGCATCGCGCGACCCCAACTAACTGCATTTAAGCAACACGGAAAAGGGTAAAAAATGATCATCTTCAAGAATAACATATGCCCAGGTTTTGGCCCCTATAGCAAAAATCAAAAGCTAGCACCAATGAATATACGCAGAGTAAGTGACCATATATTTAAAGTGAAATATACAAATGTAGTTCAATAGACCTTCTCCTTAGAAGAAAGTGCACCAGAAAAAATAGCATTGGACTTTAAAAAAAGTAATGAACAACAGAAAAAGCCTGAGAGAGGACATCTTCCAATAAATAAGCTGGCAAAGTATAAAAGGTGCTCACCTTTTAAAGGACTGACAATATCATGTTTTTTTTAAAAAATGATGTGAATGCCGTGTTTTATAAGATATTTAAAACTAGGAAAGCACACGGAATTCAGGACTGTGGACTGTCTGACATCCATGCAGTAATTGGGACCGACCCTGCTTAGTTTCAAAGCGAGGAAGGATCCACCCCCGTTAGGCCATGTTTTTCTAAGTGGTCTTGTAAGGTCGGCTCATATATTAGGCAACGTGGCCTTAGGGGGGATAACCCCTTCCTCACTTTGAAGCTAAGCAGGGTTTGTCCCAGTTACTGCAGGAATGGGAAGCCCACTGTTTTCTGTAAAGATATCTATTGTTTTTATTATTATTATTATTATTATTATTATTATTGACTGGGAGACTACAAATACCAGAATGCAATTCAGCAAAAGGCAAAAAATGGTCGCTGAGTGAAGTGAAAAACTTTCAAGGACTGAAACAGTAGCATGGTTTAAGAAAAATAAATAATTTTGAGGCCTATTCGGCTGACCACCCATGCATTAACCGGGACAGACCCTGCTTATCTTCAAAGCGGGGCTGAGCTTGCTTAGCTTCTAAGCAAGGAAATGGGCAGCCGGTTCCTCTAAGTGGTCTTGTAAGTATGGTATATTTATCTGGCAACATGGCCTGAGGAGGCAAGCCCCTTTCTCACTATAACACGAAGCAGAGTTTGTCCTGGTTACTGCATGGATGGGAGACTTGGATGGCATTAGAGTCACTGTCCTTGGCCTTTGGCAATGGCCAGTAACTTTTCACCCCTGATGTCACTATAGCTGTAAAAATATAATTAAAAAAATAACATAAAAAAATGTAACCGCAGGTACTGAACTACACATACCCACGGTTATCCGTAGTCCTTTGTAGCCACGAATATCAACAAAACGGGTAAAAAGAAATGCTTCCCTGCCCCCCAGCACCTCACCAAGTGTCCCCCTCATCTGTGCCAGCTCCCCCAAGTCCCCAGATGGCCCCCTCACCTCCCCTTCCCTCTCCCTTTCACCTCAGAACACATGTTGCTTCTGTGACACAGTTTGCTTTTAGATGTCGGCTGAAGCCGAGGCTACAGAAAGCTTCATGCTGCAAACTCGGTCCCTGGACCCTCTCCAACTCCCAGATTTAACTCAGTGCCCTCTAGCCATCCCCCACCACTACACTAATAGCATGTGTATGTTTTTTTAACTGCAAATAGCTTTTTACTTCACACTTCATTTTCCCATAACCTCGGCTACATCTGCAGTCATTTAATTTCTGAAAACCACGATCCTACAATGTACCATTGGAGATATCTCTGTTTTGGGGGGGCGGAGGGGTTACCCCCTTCTCCATGAAATATTTAAATAACTACTGCACAAAATAACCCCAAACTAAGCAAAGCACTCTTCTGAACACTTTGTGCCCAAGTTGTGTCAGAACTGGTCCAAATCCGTCCAGCGGTTTGGGCTGTGCGTTTTGGCACACATTAACCTTTTTTATCTATGTGGAAATGAATGGGAAGTAGGCTGCTTATTTTGGAGAAAAAGAATGCTTTTGGACACTTAATAACTTTCTTATTCTTTTATGAATCTTTACAAAACTTTGCAGTCTGTTGGGGTCCCACAGACTTTTAATCACTTTTGGCATTTTTGTCAAATCCGTTACTAGAATCAAAAGTTATTAACAATAGAATTTGGAGAGGTTGCCATGTGTCTTTGACTCACCTTAACTGTATTGCCACCCTATAATTCTGGAGAGTGCCTTCTTTTAAATTCTAATGCTTTTTATATTTGGCAAGAATTCATTACTAAGATCAATTGCCAGTGCAGACACATTGATGTATTTATCATGTAAGCTCAGAAATGCGTATGACAATATCATGACCAATTCATTTTTTGGTATTATTATTTTTTTGTATTCTTTTTTTTATTTGTGTTTATCACATTTTCATTGATTTTACAAAAGTGATGTCGAAGAGATCTTCGTTTCTGTGTTTTTGTGATTCTGCCTTTCGATAATAAATCAGTTTTTCCTTCAGGTGGTAATCTTGGTCGTCTGTTTCTGGGGTCCTTGCCAGTTGGGTTTCTGATCTGAGGCATTCCGCCAAAGCCGCTTCAAGAATCTAGGCTGCCGCAATTGTCCAGCTCGTTTTGTTCCCACTTATGAGTCGATTCCAACAGGTTTCTTCTTCTCACAGTTCAAACGGCTTCAGCAGAGGAGTTAAATAGGCCTTTATCAAGGCAGAGGTTTCCAGACATTTTATTAGAAGGTGGCGCACTGTTTCGATTTTTGTGGGCTCCTTGCACAATCTGCAGATGTCGGAATTGGATTGACCTCTTATTGCTCTTATCTCGTTTGTTGGGAGGAGGATTAGTCTTGTCCTTACGAAAGTTTGTCTTAAGCCTTTGTCTGGAAATCTTCTAATGAATAAATTGATGTCATTTAGTTTCTTGCTTTGCTTTGGTATTATTAACTTGTTTTATGATTGTGATTTAAGGCAAAATAAAAGTAGTAGTTTAATTGAAATTAAAAATGTTATTGATGATATTACTGTGTATTTTCTGTGAAGTATTTTTAAGTAGTGTTTAAAAGGTTTATATGTAACCATGAACACTTGATATAAAAATGTTAAGAAATAAAAATTAGATAAAGTAGTGAAATACTGTTTGACAACCAGTCTCTGGTACTCTGTACTTTGACTTTAAGGACAACTACTTTACTAAGTAACATGCATAGTGAATATCATATCAATAAGTTGTTAATACCAAGATGTAATGTGGTTTAGCAGTGAATGCAAACATTCTACAAATCACCTCAACATAACATTCAATTAATTTTAATAAATGTGGGTTCTCTGAACAAATTGCAAGAGCAACATTTCCACAATGGCTTGGCGTTCACTTTTCCTATGGCACTTTTAGCACAGTGGCAACTATCCCACTGCACCTAATTCTTGTTATTGTATGTTTCTGACCACTCTATAATATGTGGACAAATTAGCTTTTGCAAATTAAATCTAATATCTCATAATGTACCCCATGGCATGTAGGGTGGACCACCATAACTGGCCTCCTCTCCCTCTATTCCTTTGACCCACCACTCACATCTCCGCCAATGATCTCTGCCTTAATGCCAGTAAGACTGAGATTCTCCACATCGGCACACCCACTCCCTCCTTTCCTGTCACTCTCTGGCCGGACTCTCTTGGCCCTCTTCCAGCTCCTACCTGTGAGACTAAAAACCTCGGGTCATCTTCAACTCCACACTCTCCTTCTCTCCTCACATCTCTGACGTCTCTAAGAAGTCACAGTACCAGCTGCACCTCCTCAGAGGTATTCTTCCCTTCCTCTCCTTCCCCCAGAAGCTCACTTTCTCCATAGCTCTGGTTCTCTCTAGGCTGGACTACTGCAACAGCCTCTTTCTAATTCTACCTGCCTCTACTCTGCGGCCTCTGCAACTTATCCAAAACTGGGCTGCGAGACTTGTCCTTGGCCTCAAGCCCATGGATCGTATCTCACCAGGACTGAAATCCCTGCACTGGCTCCCAATGGCTGCGAGGATTACGTTTAAAATCCTCTGCATTGTCCACAAGGCCTTGGGGCATGGGGCCCTCCTTACCCTCAACTCTCTCTTCCTAAATATCTTCCTTCTCGAGCCCTTCGCTCATCCGCCTCCATCTCCCTCAGGGTCAGTCGCTTCTCCAAGCAACAGGTTGGTGGTAGATCTCTTTCTTCTGCTGGGGCTGTCACGATCCCTGCCCTAAGCCTGAATAGCCAGGCCAGGTGGGCTACTTCAACCCCCATCAAGCCCTCAAGGGCCTTGACGTTTGCCCCCAGACTCTCTTGGAGTCAGTCCTGGCACCTTTGGCGCCAGGCTCATATGCTAGAGCAGTAATCAGGGCCCATAAGGGCATTGTGCAACAACATGAATGCCTCCACATGGCTCAGTTCCTAAACTGAACCATGCGGTCTAGCATTTTGGGTGTGGCAGGCCCAGTGATACCTGGGATGCCTGCAGGCTATATAAACCACACCCGTCTCCAGTACGCACTTCACGTTACTTTGCATTCCAGCAACGTGACGCTCATCGTGTTCTGCAGCATCGTCGAACCACGAAAAGTCTGTACCTGCAAAACAAAGGAACATTGTTATTTTCAGCAGCTTACCTGCGATTCCACCGCAGACTGCAATCAGCACCCAAGGAACAGCAAGTTTCTTGGATCTTCAAACCTGCAAAAAGAGAGAAAAGAGACATTAGACATTTATACCAGAGCCGGCAACTTACCTCTCAAGTCGCCCATCGACCAGCACCGCTTAGGAGCCTCTTGGTTCGGTAAACGCAGCGGCCAATGGGAATAAAAGACAACAGGTTAGCAGAAGCACGGCACCATAGCGCTACGTGTAGTGCCCACTTACCGCATCGAGGCGCTCCCGAAACACCATCACTTGCCGGTGAGCCTGAATCCAGTCAACGGCCCACAGCGGACTCCCGCGCACCTACTGGGAGAGAAAAGACATCATTAGTTCAAGAAAGGCTTACAGAGTAACAGTAATAAGACCTACCTGAGAGACTCAAAGGGGCAGCATCAGTGAAGTAACTCGATTTCAATCGCCCACAGAGGACAACGCGCCGCTGCCAAGAAGGCAGGACGGAGAGCTCGGCAGAGCCCAAAACAAGGTGAGGAAAGGACCGGGGAGGCGCTGCGGGCATAACGGTTGTTGGGTGGTTATTTCCCCAGTTGCTCAATCTTGAACATTGCCCACCTGTTTTCCAGAAAGAACTCCCCGCTGATAATACCCGGGAGCGACCGAGAAGGGCACCAGGGTTCCGGTAGCTGGGTGGCATCCCCGTGGATACCAGGTGAGCGTAACAGGGGCCTCCCTCTGGAACAGCCTCTCTGCCTCCCTGAAACTCAAGGAGAATCATCTCTGGTTCAGGAGACACCTCAAAACATTTCTCTTTGCTTCTGCTTTTTCTCCTTCTCGCCCCTGCTGACTTCCTGGCTGAATCTGACACTGAACTGGTTACCTGGCCCCCTTCTGATCTATGACCCAGGTCCCCTACCCTGCTAGTTGCACACCTGCACTGCCTTCCTGGCAACCCTCGCACTTTAGGACTGTTTCTGTATCCCTACAAGTGCCCCTACCAGCACTTGACACCTGATGTCTGCACTTACCCTTGCACTTGCACCTGCTGGCCGTACTTTTACTTATTGTTATTTATTCATCCCATGTACTGCGCTGTCCCCCTGCCCCGCACTTTCCCACTTCCCCCTCCCATGCACTTGCGCGCTCTGATTGACACTTGGCCTAGTAGGACTGTTGTCAGTCTTCGCTCTGTTCCCCCTCCCTTCCCTCGTCACGCCTTGAAACACTTGTGTATAGGCACGTTACAAATGCCATATCATATCATATTATATCATATCATATCATATCATATAACTTCTGATTTTTTTGGGGTGACCCCCACTAACCCATCTTCTCTCCTCCGCCTGATCATCCCAGTTCCCTGCTTCTCCTTTGCAACCACTTTAGCTACACAATGTGGAGGAAAAATACAACTAAGAATGTTGATGGCAATGCAATTGTAAGTCAACATAAAGTAATTAAGGTACATGTTGTTCATTTGAACATCTAAGCCGCTAATCAGTCGAAAAATTGGCTAATCCATCATGTTAGAAATTAAAGGCTTTGAATATAATGATGCATTTATACATATGTTTGAATTTGCTGCACCAAAACAATTAGTTAGACTAACGGTTTCACTGCCAAAACTACTGTTAAGTACACACTGATCGGCTGCTTTCCCGCTACCACTGTTGACATTGTTTTCAATGCTTAACTGTACTCATTGCTCACAGCTGCAATGTTATCCTGCATAGTCCAACTTTCTGACCTTGGGTGTATGGGACGGCCTAACTTCACAGAATCAGATATTATGCTAATTGGGAAGGGCCAGCCCTCCCTGATGACATCCTAGTAATATTCCACTCTTTCTATTCAAAAAGCACACAAAATGTAGAAAGGAAGCAGGGAGCACCATTTGAATTCATACAGGGATCTGTGTATCTTTTAATTTTGCCTTGTCTGTGTCTTCTGAAGTGTTGTGAGTTAAATATGTCACAAACTAACCTCAATACAAATTGAATTTTTGATTTTCATGGGACAATTTAGTGCCGTGAAGCTCTCGAATTCTTTGGTGAAGATAGACACCGCAGAAGGATCAAGGGTGTGCTCTTTAGCTCCCTTCACAGGGCCCATCGGAAAAGGTGAGACAATTTGTCCTAATGGCAAACAGATGGTATTTTGGAAACAAACTGTCAACCTTTTTTTCTGTAAAGAAAATGAAAAGATATTGGGGTGTTTACGAAAGACACAAAAGACAACTGGTCATCATCTGTGATGATAGATATAAATATGTATGTAAAATGCCTTTGCAGTAATGCAAGAAATAGTTAAGGTTAAGACGAGGGGCCTCATCAAGAGTTGGGTGGTATCTCGGTGCTAAACCCAGCAGGATTCCGCGCAATGCAAATAGCGTTACCGCAGCTCGGCAAGTTGCGGCAAGGCTGTATATCCCCATTTTAGTCAGAGTATATAGGACTCTATGGGGAATTTTCAGTGCATTTACCATGGAGTAAATTGCGCTGCAGTATATGTACTGAAAATTGGTGGAAAGTCGGCAGATTTACCTGCAGCTCAAAGCACGAGGTGAACCTCCCAACTTTCCACCCAAACTCGGTATTGAGCGGAGCGGTAATACAGCGGTAATAGTGCTATGGCCACATTTTTACTGTTCCGCCCAACCCATGATGAGGCCCTTTGAAAATCTCTATGGGGTTTGAGAAAATCATTTTTCTCATTAACTTTCAAACCCTTGCATGAACAAATCGTATAATATTTGCCAGTAATAATTCAAGGCAGCCACCAATGCGAACAACAATTGGCCGCTTTAATTTCTGCAAAATGTTGAAACTCGACTTTTGAGTTATTAGCATTTTAAATGTATTTATTTATCGCTCATGCCCAGAATGAACTTGTATATGAATAACTTTCAAACCTTACAAGAAAAGAATCTGAAAATATTCATCAGTAAAATTTCGAGGAAGCTGCCTGGGCATGCACAATATCAGAATTGGGCATTAATGGTTCTTAGTTTAAAAAATGTTTTCTTTGATCAGGTTTTGAACAGCTTTTAACATGGGGTTGTCTCATAGGAAAAAATAATAATTTCTCCCACAATCTCAAAATTGATGATTTCGAATTTCGCAAATTTTGGAATGTGCCTAAAATGAATTTGCATGTTTTCATATGAAAGTGCCAAGAATGTATGAGTTTCACAGTTATATTATGCCACTGCTTCTTCTGAAAACAATTGCATAATGTATGAATTGTAAAACTCATAGGCCTCTTTCTACAGTTTGTGCACATTAATTCAAGTACGAACTGAATCTTTCATACAGACTATGATAACACTGTATGAGTTTCACAGTTCATACATTACACCATTGCATTGTCTGCAAAATTACATAAAAGTCATGGCTGACTTTGATGTCATTTTTTAAATGTAATTAATGTGCACAAACAGTTCTTACATTAAGCAATTGTAATCTCCTGAAAAATGACAAAAAATTGAGGCTAACCTTGATGTCAGTTTTCAGGAGATTTAAATTGTGTAATGTATGAACTGTAAAACTCATTTGCCTCTTTGCACAGTTTGTGCACATTAATTCCTGCACAAACTATGAAATTCATATATACCGCGTATATGTATTGAAAACACACTCCAAAGTTAGATTTTACTTTAATGTGAGCTTTCATACGTACAGGAGGCATTCAATTCATGAGCAGAATAAAGTAAAATGTGATACTAAAAGTCAGTGTAAGTGTGTGAGATAAACATTTAATACATTTACACAAATAACACACTCTTACTGCACACAGTCCAATGACATGTGCTCCTACCACACATGCTCCTATGTGTCATGCACCATCCCACACATCATTTACCAGCATGGAGGCTGTATCCCCGTATGTGGTGGTGGGCAGGGCGGATGCAGAGGACTGTCAGTGGCTCCTGCCTCTTGGACTTTCCCTTGCTCATCTTGTGGCTCGCCAATCCTGACCTGTCTGCATCCTCACTCCTGGTTTTTTCTTTACTCATTTTGTGACTCGCCAGCCCACAGCTGCATGCCAGTTTGCTGCCTGCCTGTGTAATGCTCATGCCTACCTGCCCTTGTCTGTCTGCTTCCTTTTTGCCTGCATTGTCTAAAACTGATTCCTAAGTACCAAACTGTGTGCTTGGACACCAACCAGCATTGTCACCTAGGATCAACCAGAAAACTCTGGGCTTTCCTGTCAGTGTTCACACTGTCTCTAAATCATATAAATCAGGGATGTCTCAGGCGTAGTGTAGGGAGACAACACCCCATGGTTTTCGACATTTACTGTGAGGATGCTCTGGGGTTGTCTTCTTGAATTCACCTTTTTCTACAGGTACCTTTCAGCTCATAGTAGCTTGATGGGACATGGCCCTGGAATTGAGTCTTCCATTATGAGGTACGAAACAAAGGCAACACTCCAGATTTCACAATACGCCACCAGACCCTACAAAAACATGCTACTATGACACATGCTGACATGACTCGTGTTCCTGCCACACATGCTTCTATGACATGCTCATACAACACATACTCTTATGACACCCTCTTACCACACACTCCTGCAACATGTACTACTATGATGTTGTTCTACAACAAGTGTTCCTACAGACCATGTTCCTATTGCACACCCTCCTATGACACAAGCTCTTATGAGACATGCTCCTACATAGAATCCACCAATTCAGACCTCTTCCGGACCCTTCACAAACTGGAGGAAGGTGAGTTACAGTGATGATCTATGCACACTGGGTGATGACAGGTGTCCTTCCAGTTGCGGTCACAGCAGCTGCTCCAGGACAGCTGAAATGGTGACCACCACAGTTCTGAACTTCAATTAGGGACAGCATTGGTTCTGGAAAGGTAGCCCATGAGAGAGCTGGACAGTCCCCTGAGCAGTCCAGTGACACTTCTGAAGGCTCCAAAGGGTCAGATTCTCGTGTAGGCCTCAACTCTAGTTGGTCCCACTTGTCCATGGGCTAAAGCATTGCTCAGGGTCTTTAGAGACCAGCAGAGGACCAGAGCTTCATTTGGGTGGCAACTGGAAGGGATTCTGGGCCACTTCCAGAGTGGTCTTCTGATCTTCAGGAGACTGCTCTTCTTCAAAGGATTCTTAACTTGATGATCTGAAGAAATGGCTGTAGAGGTCCTCTTCTTATCCAAAATCCGAGCCCACCAATGGTAAGAATCTGCACCATTCAAAGTCAGTATTTGTCAGGTACAACTACTGGTTTCACATTGTCCAACACCAAGATTTTCCTACAGTGTGGATATGGACTGGAACTAGACAGTTGCCACCACTTTCCTGGGCCACATACACACAGAGGTTCACTAGCTTGCAAAAGCCCCATCTTTCCCTGACAGGTACATGAATTTATAGGGACTTTTCTGACCTAAGAAAGCTGAAAAAAGGCCAAACTGTAATATGGCCAAAGAACAATCAACAATCTCATGGCACAGCCATTTTAGGGCACTAGCCATGTTTAGTAGCCAAAGGTGGTAAACATTAATGTAAACACATAAAATAATGAAAAAACTGTACAAATGCAACTGCTGCCACCAGCTTCACTTTAGGCACATAAAAGTTGCACAACAATTCCCATGTTTAAAATGCTAGGGTGATACAAAAGCATCCTCCTTGTACTGAACTGTAAGGAGCTGTGTGCAATGTCAAGGTACAACAATTAAAAAGGGAAACAGTTTCCCAGTACTGTTAGTCTGAAGGACTGATCAGTTTCCCCATAACAATGAGCAAAAGGCAAGGGAAGTGAAGCTGAATAATCAGGACATGATCAAAATATAGCAAAACAAATGGGTTTCCTGTTCCTGTTTCCTGCTCCAGTTGGTAATACATCCTAGACAGCCGATCATTGCTTTGTTGTACACCTGGCCTATTCTCAATGGTGAAATTCAAGCCTTGGAGGCTTATGGACCACCTGAGCACCTTATGATTCTCTCCCTTCATGTTTATTAGCCTCTTTAGGGGTTTATAGTCAGTGTTCTCAGTTAAGTGAGTTCCAACGGGAGAGGGTCTGAGCTTCCTAAGGGTCCACACAATAGAGTAGCATTCCTTCTCCACAGTCACCCACCTGAGCTCCCTGTCCTTATGCTGATGACTAATAAAACATATAGGATGTTCCCGAACTTTGAAAGGACAGCACCTATCCCAGTGTCTCTCCCCCACGGACCTCCAGGAAACAATCCACACAGATTTGGTTAAAACCAAACTAAAAACATACCTCCTCACATCCGAGTTACCGCTTAACCTTCCCTTTATCTGCCTGCTAGCTGACACTCTTCCCTCCCCCCTAACCAGCATCTGTCTGTCACTTTCTTTGCCTTCACTCTAGCAGTTCACTTATAATGGTCATATCCCAAGCAGAGCTGACTGTAGCGCCATATCCACTTATGTATTGTCCCCGGTGACTGTTTCATTTACTCCCCTCTGTCCCCTTGTCAGAATGTCCCTCAAACAGACCCCATGGTAAGAAGATAACTGCTTACTGTCAAATCTGATTTCTTATCTATTGTACATTATTTTGTGATCAAAAGAGCATTGTTACTCCTGTATATAAACAAATAAAGTGTCAGAGGCATCTGTCTGCACTATAAAAGATCTCTGATAGTAAGGTACCCAGAGCATACAGGACTGACAAAGTGAATCCATTAGGCCTTGAAAGGTCTTCTCATACTTCTTAGACCAAGAAACATTCTTTGATTTCTTTGAAGTAGTGAGAGCAGTCAAAGAGGCTTCTATGATACCAAAGACTGCCATAAAATTGCTGTAGTACATAGCGATGCCTAGAAAAGCTCTCACCTGGGTTAGGGTTGTGGGGATTTTGCCATATGCGTGTCCTTCACTGAAGTCTGGTTTAAAACCAGGATTGCCAAATCCACTGAAGTCCTGTTTAAAACAAGCACTAGCAAAGCCAACATTTTTGGCTGTGCATAAGTTTTAACTCAGTTCAGGCACTGCTATTAGATGCCCTGGTACTCCTCATTTTGTCATTTTGCGCCTGCTACCCACATTAAGTAGATCATTGGCTGTGCCAAGCAAGTTCCTTTCCCATGCCTACACAAAAGCCCAAACTGTTGGCAGTGCCATTGCTTATGTTTTCAAAATTTGAAATTGTAGGTGTGTGCTTGACTTGTGTTTTGTGGATCTCTCATAGCATGCCTGTGATGCTGGAGGGCAACAATATGTGATGGAGAGGGAGGAGGAGGATACCAACATGAGAAGGAGGAAACCTAGCACGGTTCATTAACTCTGTTTCACACGCTCAGGCCATGCAAAGTTGCCAGTATGTTAGGAGAGGCCTGAGGTGCTGGGCCACCATGTGGAGGTGCTGCAGACAATGATGGACTTACCTGAGTGAAGATGGAGGTAGATGAAGAGGAAAGGAGGTAGAGGAATTCGAGAAGAGGAAGAGGTGAACGATGAGCCTTACCCTGCACCCACGGTTGCAGAGTGGGCACATCGGGACAGGGAGTAGCAAACTCTACCCCCACCACACAGCCCACCTAGTTCAGTGAGAGTAGTTTTCCCTGCACGGGCAGAGGCCATCATGGTGGGACATAATTAAAGCAGAAAGGAGCTATTCCCTCTGGAATAGAGCCATGCAAAACCATGTCTTCTGGTCATGCGAAAAGGTTTACCTGCTTCCTCTAGCAATCATGCTGCCAACAGCACCAACTCCAGGAGTGGAGAGGAGGGAAAGATCCTAATGCATAACTGGGTCAGGTTGCAGCATAGCAACATCAAGCACTCTATGGCAAACCATCCAGGCTTTACCACTTTCAGTTGACGGTGCCATCCCAAAAAGCACATGGCACCTTTGTTTGATGCCCGTAAGCTACAGTAACTGTATGAAGTATTATTGGGATCCAACAAGAAGTGAGGACATCGCAAGAAGCAGAAGAGCACTATACAAAAGCGCATACATTACAACACAGAGAGGTATATTCAGCTCATCTACCCTTATCCCATGTAAGTGACTGTAAAGGGGGACACTCTTGGGTATTCTTGGAGGTGGCTCAGAGTGATACTTCCCATATGTGATAGTGGCAGCAGTCCGTGGGAGAGCTGGAGAAGTTTAGTGGGATGAAAAGCTCTGTGGGAGAACCTGAAGGAAACACTCTGTGGGAGAGCTTGGGAAATTCTGTTGGTGGTGGTGCCATTAGATCGAGCCTGAGAAAGTCAGTAGGTGGCTGCTACCTGTGAGAGATTTAGTGGGGGGCAGGGCCTTTGAGGGCGCTTGATAACATAAGTGGGTGGCTTAAAGCTGTGGGAAAGCCCAAGAACCTTAGTGAGAAGCTGCTCCCTTTGAGGGAACCCAATGCATTCAGCGGGAATCTGTACCTTGTCAGCCCAAGAATATTTGACAAGTGGTGCTTGTGATCCTGAGACTATATTAGGATTTAAAAACATTACTTGCACAATAGACGATGGCATGTGTAAGTCAGCAATTTATCAGGGCCACTCATTCACTACTAAAGATATCCATTATCAATCACATGCACAACAAAGCAACACAAGTGCAGCTGTCAAGATTGACCGCTTGCTGTACCAATACTGTTCTGGGTCGTCATCCCCTCCCAAAGGTAAAATGCAAGCATCTGTATGATGGCTGCTGGTCTGTGGTATGTTCATGTTGATGATCCATCTATAATCACAATGACTAAGTAACTGATTTGTTTAGTTTAGTTTCTTTATTTGTACCACGCACCAAACCCTCGGGTAACTGGGCGCTTCAAGCTTATACAGAGCGTACAAGGTTATACAAGCATGACTTTACAGATAATATACGTGCTTAAGAGTAACAGGAGAATGCAGGAGATTTATACAAGAGGTTTTTACAAGGTGAATTGGGACAAAGTGAATATACATAGGGAGAATACAACAACAGAGTGCAGTGTGACCAGGGTTATGTGGTCAAAGAGGGGAGCCATGGGAGGAAATGTCAGTGGTGATTACATCGGGCTGGCTACCAAGGCAATTTCAGGGATTGAGCAAGTAGGGAGCTTCCCTACGAGCCAGCTTTTGACTTGCTCTGAAGGTTCAGAATGCAGATTCCGTCCTGAGGCAGAGGGGAAAGGCATTACATTTTTTTTGCAGCTAGCACTGGGAAGCTTGGCCCCCCAGCTCTTTTCAGTTGGTATCTTGGCATGGTTAGTTAATGTAAGTGGATTGTCCGGGTAGGTCTGGCTGGTTGGTGTATGTTGAATTTAACAGCTAGATATTTGGGAGCCGTGATTGATATGCACTTGTGGGTGATGAATTCTGTCCTGAACTGGGAGCCAGTGGGCGTTGCTTCTGAAGCTGGAGATATGTATGGATCTTTGTATACTGAGAGCTGCTCTTAGGGTGTTATTTTGCAGGACCGGGAGTTTGTTGAGGTTCCCTTCGGACGTGCCTAGGTAGAGAGTGTTGCAGTAGTCGATCTTGGATAATACTAGGGCCCTGGCTAGTGTGATGCAACTACTAGGCGAGAGGAATTTCTTGCAGGCGTTAATACATTTGTTAGTGTAAGCCGTAGAGGATGCGGTTGCGTTTACCTGCTTCTTGAGGGACAGTGTGGAGTCAAGGTAGACTCCCAGAGTTTTGATCTCTTTGGCCACTTTGATTGGGTACGATCGAAGTTGCTGGAGGCATAGCAGGGGTCTAGTTTGTTCAGACGGTTTTGGAAACCGACGATCAAAAGCTCAGTTTTATCGTCATTGAAGCAAAGGCAGGGTTCTGCCATCCACACCTTGATTTCCAGGTAGATGTCATGATGCCTACCCCCAGGCATCCGGATCGAGTCCATCATCCCCGGGAGCAGGCATCCAGATACTCATTAAAACCCCAACAGCCCCGGCTGGGGGCTGTTTGGATTCAGTCCTGGTGCCTTAGGCGCCAGGCTCATCATGGAAATCATAGACTTTACTTACCTTATGCAGACCATGCTGCAAATGAGTCCAAGCCAACGTGAGGCCTGGATGGGACTATTTTATTACAGGGTCTATTTTTTACTCGGGTGTGGTTCTGGGGAACATCTTACCGGGACTACTTTGCAGGCTATTTAAACCACGCCTGACAGCAGCTCATGCTTCATGTTATTCTGCATCCAGCAGCGTGACGCTCACTGTGTCTGCAAGTCAGCATCCAGTCTTCTGCCACGCCCGCCTCGAATCCGGAGCTCCTAGACAAAAGGAAAAGAAAGGAGAAGAGGTTAGATCACGGACATTATTTGATTCCTTACCTGATTCCGAACCCAGCACATCTCCGAGCCTGGAAAGGACATTATTTCAGCACGCGTCGCTTCGCCAGCAGCAGCGCCACGTTATACTCACCAGTCCACCGCATCTTTCAACCCGGCGCTGCCTCCATCATTTTCTTCGTCGAAACCCAGCACCTGGGGGGAAAACAAAAGGAATAACAAAGTGAGCCGAGAAAACAGACAAAGACAATCTCTTTGCCACCATAGGCTTACCTGCTTTACCACCAGAGGTATTATCCTTTAATTAGTCGCATCTTTCTATGCTGCACCTATAAAGGGAGAGAAAACAGCAAGTTAAACTCATGCAACGTTTACCGGACAGTGTTTGGTAATACAGACTCTTACCTGAATGCCATCAGCTGCCTCCAGGCAATATTCCTTTGGACCCAGCTGCAACCTAACGAGGGAATGGAACAAGAGTGAACATCGGACATAGTGAACTCTTTGAACTTTATAGACACTGAAGTCAATATTCCTCTGGAACTCCTCCAGTACCTTCAAACCAGTGAAGTAACTGGTATCTACGCGCCCCTGCATGCCATGCAGGATGGAGAGCTCATCATTTAAAAACATAAGGTGATGTTACCAAGAGGGGATATCGGAGGTGATTAGTGGGGAGAACGAGAACAGTTGGGGGGGCCATCACTAAAGTCCACGGGTGGCTAAATCCCTTTCTCCACTTGCAGGAGAATACTTCTACGAGTCCAGCAGACAAGATTAGGCGGGCCAGTCCAGACTGTCATCTCTTCACTATGCATGACGTTGGTGAAGACCGCAGCTGTGCGGGTCCGATCGACGCCCCTGTGGGAACTAGGTGAACGTAACAGAACACGAAGCCTATCTACAAATCCCCACCCGGGCATAATGGAGACCTCAGAAACCGACCAACTAGCCCAATTGTTAGGAGACGACAGATGCAGTTGTGTCTGTAATGTGGTGCCTCAGGACATTTTCTACAGGATTGACCTATAAAACCATCCAAGAAAGTAGTCAGAGTTACTGATAGAAATCAAACAGAGCCTGATTCGGGAAACGACCACGCCCGAGGTCCGCTCGCCGAGCTTAAAGAAGGACACTCAGACCTCGCACCTAATCATACCAATGGTCCTTATTCATCCAAGTCAGCCATCACGTATGCACGCAGTTAGGGCATACATTGATAGCGGGCCGTAGGAAACTATGTGGACCACAAATTGGCTTCTAGGATGAATCTACCTCTCTGCAAAAAGACCACTACGGATGTTATCACCACAGTCGATGGAACTGAAATTGCTTCTGGGCCTGTAACTCATTCCACCACAGAGATGACACTTTTGGGTCAAGATGGGCATCGAGAGACTATTTTGTTTGACTTAATCAGCCCCGCAGTTCCAAATAATACTGGGGATACCTTGGCTGGAAACACATAATCCTTGTATTGATTGGCGAGAGAAGAGAGTAACCTTCCCGGAGTGTGCACACACCTGTTACCCGGAAAAAACCTTGAATAAAAGCCTGGCCAGAGTCGCTAATCCAGTCATGCAGTTACCTCAGGAATATCAAGAATTCCAGGATGTTTTCCAAAAAGAACAGGCAAACACCTTACCACCTCATAGATCATACGATTGTCAAATCGACCTCATACCCGGTGCACAACCTCCATGCAGTAGGATCTATGCCCTTACGGAACCCGAAAACCGTCACCTACGACAATACTTGGACCAGTACCTTGCTAATGGCTTCATTCATCCATCTAAGTCCCCCGCATCTTCAGCTTTATTCTTCGACTCTAAAAAGGAAGGTGACCTCAGAACGTGCATAGACTACCGCGCATTAAACCAGATCACGCTGAAAAACCGATATCCATTGCCTCTGATCCCCGAACTACTAGACCAAGTAAAGGATGCTTGCATCTACACTAAATTAGATCTACGAGGTCCATATCATCTGGTACGTGTAAAGAAGGGCGACGAATGGAAGACTGCTTATCGCACAAAGTACGGATTGTTCGAATATCAGGTGATGCCCTTGGGTTGTGTAATGCACCAGCAGCCTTCCAGTATTTTATGAACGATGTCCTTTGTGAACTCATTGATGTCTCTGTTGTCGTATACATAGACGATATTCTAGTGTACTCCTCCTCAGAATCAGACCATGTTAAGCACGTTTGTGCATTCCTTGAGAAACTACGCCAGCACAAGTTATATGCAAAATTGGAAAAATGTGTTTTTCATGCTACAGAAGTTGAATTCCTTGGATTTATCCTGACTCCAAAAGGAGTCTGAATGGACTCTCGAAAGGTGGACGCAATTCTCAAGTGGCCATCACCCAGTTCTGTTAAAGGGGTGGAAAGCATGCTTGGATTTGCTAATTTCTACCGCAGATTTATTCCCGACTTCTCATATGTTGTACACCCCATCACAGCACTTTTGCGAAAAAACAAACGCTGCTTGTGGACCGAAGAGGCTGAAAAAGCCTTCCAAGAAGTGAAATTGAAATTCACGTCGGCACCTGTCTTAAAGAATCCACACCCCGAGAACCCATAAATAGTTGAAACCGATGCATCCAGTTTAGCCATGGGGGCTGTCCTGTCCCAGAAGGATCCGGAAACCGGTCAACTTCATCCAGTAGCATTTTGGTCCAGAAAATTCTTGGCCCCTGAATTAAACTATGCGTATACCGATAAAGAGTTGTTAGACATCAAATCCGCATTCAAGGCTTGGCGGCATTATCTTCTCGGTGCCAGGCATACCATTACTGTAATCACCGATCACAGGAACTTGCAGTATTTAAAAACAGCCAAGGCCCAATCATCGTGTCAACTTCGATGGGCCTTATTCCTTGCCGAATTCGATTTCGTGATCACTTATCGACCAGGTTGTAAGAATGGTAAGGCAGAAGCTTTATCCCGAATTGGGATGGGAGAAGCATATTCGAACCCGGAACCGGTGCCTATAATTCCTGAACAAAGAATTCTTTGGATAACTACTCTACAGACCTTAGAAGATATTCATTTAAAGATCCAACAGCTTTTCGATTCAGCAGCCCTGCAGGACTGGGTTAAAAAGGGCCCAGATTATTCAGTTGTCAATGACCTACCTTACTATCAAGGGTGTCTATTTCTACCACACAAGGAACTACAAGAACAAGTCATCTCCAATTACCATGAAGCTCTGATGGAAGGGCACCCAGGTATTGCAAAAACTGAAGCTAAAATTAAAAGACAATTCTGGTGGCCCACCTGGCGAAAAGATGTAAAATCATATGTACTGTCTTGTGGCATCTGCGCCCAGAACAAAAGTCAAAAGAAGAAACAAGCTGGTCTTTTACAACCTTTAGATATTCCACCCACACCATGGCACACTTTGTCTTTAGACTTTATTACAGATCTACCGCCATGTAATGGATTCAACACCATTCTAGTTATTGTGGATCTTTTTTCCAAGATGGCCCACTTTATTCCTTTAAAAGGGTTACCTTCTGCTTCAATCTTGGCCAAGGAATTTCTCGAAAATATTGTTCGAATATATGGATTTCCTTCCGTATTGATCTCTGACCGAGGTAGTCAGTTCATTTTGCAATTTTGGCAGAAGTGTTGTCAATTGGCACAAATTGACGTAAGGTTGTCAACCAGTCACCATCCCCAAACCGATGGTCAGACGGAGAGAAACAACCAGACTCTTGAACAATACCTACGTTGTATGCTCCACCAAACCGAAAGTAATTGGAAGGACATTTTATGGATTTCTGAATACGCATACAATACTCTGTACATTCAGGGACCGGACAAAGCCCCTTTTATACCATATATGGACATCATCCTCGAACCTCAGAACTCGATTCGCCCCAGCATTTAGAAATGCTGGCAGTAACTCATCTGCATTCTACTATTACACAAGCTTTTAAAGAGGCAACAAAACATTTGAAACAAGCAAAAGAGAAATACAAGAAAAATGCTGATCAACATAGAGGTGAGACCCCACCATATCGAATCGGAGACCAAGTTTGGCTGGCTACACGACATATACCTCTGAAAGTAACTCAGACTTTTAATCCTAGATATTTGGGACCTTACACCATTAAGGCCATTATCAACCCGGTGGCCGTCAAATTAGAATTACCCTCTAATATGCGGATTCATCCTGTCTTTCATGTTTCACTTCTAAAACCAGTTCAACCCGGGACAAGATTAACCAAACCACCTGACCCCATCCTAATAGATGGAGAACCTGAATTTGAGGTAAAAAACATCCTGGACTCTAAAATGGTTAAATCAAGACTTTTTTATTTAATCGACTGAAAGGGTTACGGACCACAAGAAAGGTCATGGGAACCTAGTGACCACGTTCATGCTCCTCGATTGGTGAAAAAATTCCATGGGGACATCCCAGACAAGCCAGGGCCAAGGGGAAGAACAACTTTAGGAGGGGCCTTGGGGGGAGTGCTGTCATGATGCCTACCCCTGGGCATCCGGATCGAGTCCATCAGCCCTGGGAGCAGGCATCCAGATACTCATTAAAACCCTAACAACCCCTGCTAGGGGCTGTTTGGATTCAGTCCTGGGGCCTTAGGCACCAGGCTCTTCATAGAAATCAGTCCTGGCGCCATAGGCACCCGGATCATAGACTTTACTTACCTTATGCAGACCATGCTGCAAATGAGACCAAGCCAACGTGAGGCCTGGATGGGACTATTTTATTACAGGGACTATTTTTTTAGATGGGTGTGGTTCTGGGGAACTTCTTACCTGGGACTACTTTGCAGGCTATTTAAACCACGCCCGAACAGCAGCTCATGCTTCGTGTTATTCTGCATCCAGCAGCGTAACGCTCACCGTGTCTGCAAGTCAGCATCCAGTCTTCTGCCACGCCCGCCTCGAATCCGGAGCTCCTAGACAAAAGGAAAAGAAAGGAGAAGAGGTTAGATCATGGACATTATTTGATTCCTTACCTGATTCCGGACCCAGCACATCACCGAGCCTGGAAAGGAAATTATTTCAGCATGCGTTGCTTCGCTTGCAGCAGCGCTGCGTTATACTCACCAGTCCACCGCATCTTTCAACCCGGCGCTGCCTCCATCATTTTCTTCGTCGAAACCCAGCACCTGGGAAAACAAAAGGAATAACAAGGTGAGGCGAGAAAACCAACAAAGACAATCTCTTGCCACCATAGGCTTACCTGCTTTACCACCGGAGGTATTACCCTTTAATTTGTCGCATATTTCTATGCCGCACCTATACAGGGAGAGAAAACAGCAAGTTAAACTCATGCAACTTTTACTGGACAGTGTTTGGTAATACAGACTCTTACCTGAACGCCATCAGCTGCCTCCCGGCAATATTCTTTTGGACCCAGCTGCAACCTAACGAGGGAATGGAACAAGAGTGAACATCGGACATATTGAACTCTTTGAACTTTAAAGACACTGAAGTCCATATTCCTCCGGAACTCCTCCAGTACCTTCAAACCAGTGAAGTAACTGGTATCTACGCGCCCCTGCATGCCATTCAGGATGGAGAGCTCATCATTTAAAAACATAAGGTGAGGTAACGGAGAGGGGATATCGGAGGTGATTAGGGGGAAGAACGAGAACAGTTGGGTTATGTGGTCAAAGAGGGGAGCCATGGGAGGAAATGTCAGTGGTGATTACATCGGGCTGGCTACCAAGGCAATTTCAGGGATTGAGCAAGTAGGGAGCTTCCCTACGAGCCAGCTTTTGACTTGCTCTGAAGGTTCAGAATGCAGATTCCGTCCTGAGGCAGAGGGGAAAGGCATTACATTTTTTTTGCAGCTAGCACTGGGAAGCTTGGCCCCCCAGCTCTTTTCAGTTGGTATCTTGGCATGGTTAGTTAATGTAAGTGGATTGTCCGGGTAGGTCTGGCTGGTTGGTGTATGTTGAATTTAACAGCTAGATATTTGGGAGCCGTGATTGATATGCACTTGTGGGTGATGAATTCTGTCCTGAACTGGGAGCCAGTGGGCGTTGCTTCTGAAGCTGGAGATATGTATGGATCTTTGTATACTGAGAGCTGCTCTTAGGGTGTTATTTTGCAGGACCGGGAGTTTGTTGAGGTTCCCTTCGGACGTGCCTAGGTAGAGAGTGTTGCAGTAGTCGATCTTGGATAATACTAGGGCCCTGGCTAGTGTGATGCAACTACTAGGCGAGAGGAATTTCTTGCAGGCGTTAATACATTTGTTAGTGTAAGCCGTAGAGGATGCGGTTGCGTTTACCTGCTTCTTGAGGGACAGTGTGGAGTCAAGGTAGACTCCCAGAGTTTTGATCTCTTTGGCCACTTTGATTGGGTACGATCGAAGTTGCTGGAGGCATAGCAGGGGTCTAGTTTGTTCAGACGGTTTTGGAAACCGACGATCAAAAGCTCAGTTTTATCGTCATTGAAGCAAAGGCAGGGTTCTGCCATCCACACCTTGATTTCCAGGTAGATGTCATGATGCCTACCCCCAGGCATCCGGATCGAGTCCATCATCCCCGGGAGCAGGCATCCAGATACTCATTAAAACCCCAACAGCCCCGGCTGGGGGCTGTTTGGATTCAGTCCTGGTGCCTTAGGCGCCAGGCTCATCATGGAAATCATAGACTTTACTTACCTTATGCAGACCATGCTGCAAATGAGTCCAAGCCAACGTGAGGCCTGGATGGGACTATTTTATTACAGGGTCTATTTTTTACTCGGGTGTGGTTCTGGGGAACATCTTACCGGGACTACTTTGCAGGCTATTTAAACCACGCCTGACAGCAGCTCATGCTTCATGTTATTCTGCATCCAGCAGCGTGACGCTCACTGTGTCTGCAAGTCAGCATCCAGTCTTCTGCCACGCCCGCCTCGAATCCGGAGCTCCTAGACAAAAGGAAAAGAAAGGAGAAGAGGTTAGATCACGGACATTATTTGATTCCTTACCTGATTCCGAACCCAGCACATCTCCGAGCCTGGAAAGGACATTATTTCAGCACGCGTCGCTTCGCCAGCAGCAGCGCCACGTTATACTCACCAGTCCACCGCATCTTTCAACCCGGCGCTGCCTCCATCATTTTCTTCGTCGAAACCCAGCACCTGGGGGGAAAACAAAAGGAATAACAAAGTGAGCCGAGAAAACAGACAAAGACAATCTCTTTGCCACCATAGGCTTACCTGCTTTACCACCAGAGGTATTATCCTTTAATTAGTCGCATCTTTCTATGCTGCACCTATAAAGGGAGAGAAAACAGCAAGTTAAACTCATGCAACGTTTACCGGACAGTGTTTGGTAATACAGACTCTTACCTGAATGCCATCAGCTGCCTCCAGGCAATATTCCTTTGGACCCAGCTGCAACCTAACGAGGGAATGGAACAAGAGTGAACATCGGACATAGTGAACTCTTTGAACTTTATAGACACTGAAGTCAATATTCCTCTGGAACTCCTCCAGTACCTTCAAACCAGTGAAGTAACTGGTATCTACGCGCCCCTGCATGCCATGCAGGATGGAGAGCTCATCATTTAAAAACATAAGGTGATGTTACCAAGAGGGGATATCGGAGGTGATTAGTGGGGAGAACGAGAACAGTTGGGGGGGCCATCACTAAAGTCCACGGGTGGCTAAATCCCTTTCTCCACTTGCAGGAGAATACTTCTACGAGTCCAGCAGACAAGATTAGGCGGGCCAGTCCAGACTGTCATCTCTTCACTATGCATGACGTTGGTGAAGACCGCAGCTGTGCGGGTCCGATCGACGCCCCTGTGGGAACTAGGTGAACGTAACAGAACACGAAGCCTATCTACAAATCCCCACCCGGGCATAATGGAGACCTCAGAAACCGACCAACTAGCCCAATTGTTAGGAGACGACAGATGCAGTTGTGTCTGTAATGTGGTGCCTCAGGACATTTTCTACAGGATTGACCTATAAAACCATCCAAGAAAGTAGTCAGAGTTACTGATAGAAATCAAACAGAGCCTGATTCGGGAAACGACCACGCCCGAGGTCCGCTCGCCGAGCTTAAAGAAGGACACTCAGACCTCGCACCTAATCATACCAATGGTCCTTATTCATCCAAGTCAGCCATCACGTATGCACGCAGTTAGGGCATACATTGATAGCGGGCCGTAGGAAACTATGTGGACCACAAATTGGCTTCTAGGATGAATCTACCTCTCTGCAAAAAGACCACTACGGATGTTATCACCACAGTCGATGGAACTGAAATTGCTTCTGGGCCTGTAACTCATTCCACCACAGAGATGACACTTTTGGGTCAAGATGGGCATCGAGAGACTATTTTGTTTGACTTAATCAGCCCCGCAGTTCCAAATAATACTGGGGATACCTTGGCTGGAAACACATAATCCTTGTATTGATTGGCGAGAGAAGAGAGTAACCTTCCCGGAGTGTGCACACACCTGTTACCCGGAAAAAACCTTGAATAAAAGCCTGGCCAGAGTCGCTAATCCAGTCATGCAGTTACCTCAGGAATATCAAGAATTCCAGGATGTTTTCCAAAAAGAACAGGCAAACACCTTACCACCTCATAGATCATACGATTGTCAAATCGACCTCATACCCGGTGCACAACCTCCATGCAGTAGGATCTATGCCCTTACGGAACCCGAAAACCGTCACCTACGACAATACTTGGACCAGTACCTTGCTAATGGCTTCATTCATCCATCTAAGTCCCCCGCATCTTCAGCTTTATTCTTCGACTCTAAAAAGGAAGGTGACCTCAGAACGTGCATAGACTACCGCGCATTAAACCAGATCACGCTGAAAAACCGATATCCATTGCCTCTGATCCCCGAACTACTAGACCAAGTAAAGGATGCTTGCATCTACACTAAATTAGATCTACGAGGTCCATATCATCTGGTACGTGTAAAGAAGGGCGACGAATGGAAGACTGCTTATCGCACAAAGTACGGATTGTTCGAATATCAGGTGATGCCCTTGGGTTGTGTAATGCACCAGCAGCCTTCCAGTATTTTATGAACGATGTCCTTTGTGAACTCATTGATGTCTCTGTTGTCGTATACATAGACGATATTCTAGTGTACTCCTCCTCAGAATCAGACCATGTTAAGCACGTTTGTGCATTCCTTGAGAAACTACGCCAGCACAAGTTATATGCAAAATTGGAAAAATGTGTTTTTCATGCTACAGAAGTTGAATTCCTTGGATTTATCCTGACTCCAAAAGGAGTCTGAATGGACTCTCGAAAGGTGGACGCAATTCTCAAGTGGCCATCACCCAGTTCTGTTAAAGGGGTGGAAAGCATGCTTGGATTTGCTAATTTCTACCGCAGATTTATTCCCGACTTCTCATATGTTGTACACCCCATCACAGCACTTTTGCGAAAAAACAAACGCTGCTTGTGGACCGAAGAGGCTGAAAAAGCCTTCCAAGAAGTGAAATTGAAATTCACGTCGGCACCTGTCTTAAAGAATCCACACCCCGAGAACCCATAAATAGTTGAAACCGATGCATCCAGTTTAGCCATGGGGGCTGTCCTGTCCCAGAAGGATCCGGAAACCGGTCAACTTCATCCAGTAGCATTTTGGTCCAGAAAATTCTTGGCCCCTGAATTAAACTATGCGTATACCGATAAAGAGTTGTTAGACATCAAATCCGCATTCAAGGCTTGGCGGCATTATCTTCTCGGTGCCAGGCATACCATTACTGTAATCACCGATCACAGGAACTTGCAGTATTTAAAAACAGCCAAGGCCCAATCATCGTGTCAACTTCGATGGGCCTTATTCCTTGCCGAATTCGATTTCGTGATCACTTATCGACCAGGTTGTAAGAATGGTAAGGCAGAAGCTTTATCCCGAATTGGGATGGGAGAAGCATATTCGAACCCGGAACCGGTGCCTATAATTCCTGAACAAAGAATTCTTTGGATAACTACTCTACAGACCTTAGAAGATATTCATTTAAAGATCCAACAGCTTTTCGATTCAGCAGCCCTGCAGGACTGGGTTAAAAAGGGCCCAGATTATTCAGTTGTCAATGACCTACCTTACTATCAAGGGTGTCTATTTCTACCACACAAGGAACTACAAGAACAAGTCATCTCCAATTACCATGAAGCTCTGATGGAAGGGCACCCAGGTATTGCAAAAACTGAAGCTAAAATTAAAAGACAATTCTGGTGGCCCACCTGGCGAAAAGATGTAAAATCATATGTACTGTCTTGTGGCATCTGCGCCCAGAACAAAAGTCAAAAGAAGAAACAAGCTGGTCTTTTACAACCTTTAGATATTCCACCCACACCATGGCACACTTTGTCTTTAGACTTTATTACAGATCTACCGCCATGTAATGGATTCAACACCATTCTAGTTATTGTGGATCTTTTTTCCAAGATGGCCCACTTTATTCCTTTAAAAGGGTTACCTTCTGCTTCAATCTTGGCCAAGGAATTTCTCGAAAATATTGTTCGAATATATGGATTTCCTTCCGTATTGATCTCTGACCGAGGTAGTCAGTTCATTTTGCAATTTTGGCAGAAGTGTTGTCAATTGGCACAAATTGACGTAAGGTTGTCAACCAGTCACCATCCCCAAACCGATGGTCAGACGGAGAGAAACAACCAGACTCTTGAACAATACCTACGTTGTATGCTCCACCAAACCGAAAGTAATTGGAAGGACATTTTATGGATTTCTGAATACGCATACAATACTCTGTACATTCAGGGACCGGACAAAGCCCCTTTTATACCATATATGGACATCATCCTCGAACCTCAGAACTCGATTCGCCCCAGCATTTAGAAATGCTGGCAGTAACTCATCTGCATTCTACTATTACACAAGCTTTTAAAGAGGCAACAAAACATTTGAAACAAGCAAAAGAGAAATACAAGAAAAATGCTGATCAACATAGAGGTGAGACCCCACCATATCGAATCGGAGACCAAGTTTGGCTGGCTACACGACATATACCTCTGAAAGTAACTCAGACTTTTAATCCTAGATATTTGGGACCTTACACCATTAAGGCCATTATCAACCCGGTGGCCGTCAAATTAGAATTACCCTCTAATATGCGGATTCATCCTGTCTTTCATGTTTCACTTCTAAAACCAGTTCAACCCGGGACAAGATTAACCAAACCACCTGACCCCATCCTAATAGATGGAGAACCTGAATTTGAGGTAAAAAACATCCTGGACTCTAAAATGGTTAAATCAAGACTTTTTTATTTAATCGACTGAAAGGGTTACGGACCACAAGAAAGGTCATGGGAACCTAGTGACCACGTTCATGCTCCTCGATTGGTGAAAAAATTCCATGGGGACATCCCAGACAAGCCAGGGCCAAGGGGAAGAACAACTTTAGGAGGGGCCTTGGGGGGAGTGCTGTCATGATGCCTACCCCTGGGCATCCGGATCGAGTCCATCAGCCCTGGGAGCAGGCATCCAGATACTCATTAAAACCCTAACAACCCCTGCTAGGGGCTGTTTGGATTCAGTCCTGGGGCCTTAGGCACCAGGCTCTTCATAGAAATCAGTCCTGGCGCCATAGGCACCCGGATCATAGACTTTACTTACCTTATGCAGACCATGCTGCAAATGAGACCAAGCCAACGTGAGGCCTGGATGGGACTATTTTATTACAGGGACTATTTTTTTAGATGGGTGTGGTTCTGGGGAACTTCTTACCTGGGACTACTTTGCAGGCTATTTAAACCACGCCCGAACAGCAGCTCATGCTTCGTGTTATTCTGCATCCAGCAGCGTAACGCTCACCGTGTCTGCAAGTCAGCATCCAGTCTTCTGCCACGCCCGCCTCGAATCCGGAGCTCCTAGACAAAAGGAAAAGAAAGGAGAAGAGGTTAGATCATGGACATTATTTGATTCCTTACCTGATTCCGGACCCAGCACATCACCGAGCCTGGAAAGGAAATTATTTCAGCATGCGTTGCTTCGCTTGCAGCAGCGCTGCGTTATACTCACCAGTCCACCGCATCTTTCAACCCGGCGCTGCCTCCATCATTTTCTTCGTCGAAACCCAGCACCTGGGAAAACAAAAGGAATAACAAGGTGAGGCGAGAAAACCAACAAAGACAATCTCTTGCCACCATAGGCTTACCTGCTTTACCACCGGAGGTATTACCCTTTAATTTGTCGCATATTTCTATGCCGCACCTATACAGGGAGAGAAAACAGCAAGTTAAACTCATGCAACTTTTACTGGACAGTGTTTGGTAATACAGACTCTTACCTGAACGCCATCAGCTGCCTCCCGGCAATATTCTTTTGGACCCAGCTGCAACCTAACGAGGGAATGGAACAAGAGTGAACATCGGACATATTGAACTCTTTGAACTTTAAAGACACTGAAGTCCATATTCCTCCGGAACTCCTCCAGTACCTTCAAACCAGTGAAGTAACTGGTATCTACGCGCCCCTGCATGCCATTCAGGATGGAGAGCTCATCATTTAAAAACATAAGGTGAGGTAACGGAGAGGGGATATCGGAGGTGATTAGGGGGAAGAACGAGAACAGTTGGGGGGGCCATCACTAAAGTCAACGGGTGGCTAAATCCCTTTCTCCACTTGCAGGAGAATACTTCTATGAGTCCAGCAGACAAGATTAGGCGGGCCAGTCCAGACTGTCATCTCTTCACTACGCATCACGTTGGTGGAGACCGCAGCTGTCCGGGTCCGATCGATGCCCCTGTGGGAACCAGGTGAGCGTAACAGTAGATCTTGTTGATTCTTTTACAATCATGTTAATAGCTCCACGTGAGGATGATGAGAACCTGAGTGTCATCACCATAATTGGTATATGTGACACCCAGGTTGCCAAGGCGTTCGAAGAAGAGCTTGGTAAAGATGTTGTACAGCGTTGGAGAAACTCCTGATCCTTGTGGTACGCCGCAATGGATGGGAATCGTATCTGCAGAGTGTTAGGCAGAATCATATGCAGTAGCCTTTGGGAACACCACACACAATTAAGACTACAAGTGCAAGTACAAATTCACCTTTGGTACAAGTGTGTACTACACAGTAAAGTGGTAGCGATGGCTGAGCAGCCTGACTTATCTCAAGAGTAAAATTACTATGGTTCAAACAAACACAGATTCAAGGTTTCTGAGTTAAAGAATATACATTTATTTACACCATCAGTTATAAAACAGTTCACTAATGTAAAGCAGCAGAAAATCACAATATTAATACACTACACAACACCCAATCAATTCTGGACAAGTTAAGCTCAACGTGTGAGCAATATGGCACTCCAGCAATTTAAAAGGGAGGGAAAGGACAAGGTTATGAAAAATCAACAAAACCAACAAGTGATAGGCAGGACAATCTAGAAAAGGCTTACTGCAACTAGGATTCAAATCAATAGGCCTGGGCCAATGTTAATGGGTCAGAGTCTTTGCAGAGGTTCACAGTCCAGAGTAGTACGCGGTTAAGTCTTTGCCAAGAGTTCAAAACGAAGTTGGTCGGAGGAAAAGTTATTCAAAAGAGTAGAGAAGGACAAGCCTTCGGAGAGGCGAAAGATTTCAAACACTTTCACCGCGGTTGGACGGAACGAACGACCGTATTCGAACAGTACCTTAAATGAACTTAAAAGGGAGGGAAAGGACAAGGTTATCAAAAATCAACAACACCAATAAGTGATAGGCAGGGCAATCTAGAAAAGGCTTACTGCAACTAGGATTTAAATCAAAAGGCCTGGGCCAATGTTAATGGTTCAGAGTTTTTGCAGACGATCACAGAGTTCAGAGTAGTTTGTGGTTAAGTCTTTGCCAAGAGTTCAAAACAAAGTTGGTCGGAGGAAAAGTTATTCAAAAGAGTAGAGAAGGACAAGCCTTCGGAGAGGCGAAAGATTTCAAACACTTTCGCCGCGGTTGGACGGAACGAATGACCATATTCGAACAGTACCTTAATTGAAGAAGAATGCTGTAGCTGAGGAGGTTGTTCCTGGCAGTTCCTGCAGGCTCACGGTTCCTGAAGCGACTGTCGTGGTGACAAGAAGGAGGAAGACTGGAGGGTCCTGCACTGCACAGGGAAGAAGCCAGCAGCAGAGCAAAGCGCTGAATAAAAGGTGTGCTCCTTAAAAGCACAAATGGACTCTCTCTCACTGGCTATCCGGGTCTCCTGTAGCACAGCAAAATCGACAAGGCTGAAGAGGAGGTCCAAGTGCTTTGCGAGCTGGTTGGTCCCACCAGGCTCAAGGGGAAAAGACTCCTTGTGCATCTCCTCTGTTGTCGAAGTTTCAGGCGATTCAGACCTGCAGCAGGGCTCCACCGGGATGTCCAGTAGTTGCAGCAGTCATCTTCCTTCAGGTCCTCATTGGTTCTCTCATTCCAGTGGCGACACTGCCTTTCAAGTCCCAGAGACCAGCTTTTAAGCAGTTTTCCCCCATTCACAAGGAGGGTGGCTGTCCTGGCAGGACAGTCACCTAGCCAATCAAAGTGGAGTGCGACTTGGGTCTCCAAGGAGACCCTGTGCAGGGGGCCTCAAACCCCTCCCTCACATCCTATCATTGCAGAGACTCAGGTGCCTAAGGAGGGCTTCTGTGCTGAAGCCCGCCAAAAGACGGTGAACAAAGGAACCAAACCTGGTGTGGTGTGTAAAGTGAAACATGATAAATACTTTTACAAAAAGAAATGGCGAATAAACCCGACCAGAACCAAATAAAATTAAATGGGGTCCAGCGGGTTAGAGTTTGAGGCTACCACCATAGCCTCTAACATTACTGAGGCTATTTTCATAGCTCGCAGTAGAATACAAATGGTAGATACCACTGCCACCAGCCAAATCTTAGAGAAAGGGGAACAAAATAATGTTCCATAAGAAACAGACAAAAAGGGATAACTGTTAAACCTTCCAGTACTCTATTGGAAGATTATGTACTGTGTCTGTAGATTTAAAAAAAACTAGTAAAGTCAATGGCAACTTTACATGTTCTGGGTGACAGTAGTCAGTCCCACAAAAGGGAGTTTAAAGTGGGAAGTCTAAAAAGACAACCCTCTGTCACTGCGCTAAAGGTGCTGTGTGACACACAGTAAAAAGATGATGCCTATGGAGTAGGTGAGACTCCATAGTCTATGAGCACAAAATGTACAACACACAGCAAAAACACATGTAAGAGTTTGAAAAAAAGGCTCAAACTCTTACCAGGTGAAAAAAATAAATCCTAGAAATCCAGCAAAGCTGCTGAGGGACTCATCAGGTAAGGGAAATTAGCCATTCTGGAGAATTCTCCCTAACACAGAGGCCAAGGGTGCAAAGACCCTGGTGGTGCGGTTGGACAGGAAAGATTGTATTCAGGTAGAGGCGTTGCTGGAGAAGGCAGTTACTGTAGACAGATGATCAGTAAGAATTTGGTGGTCGACCAGGTCAAAATCTGCTGACAGGTCTAACAGCAGGAGCATGGCAAACTTACCAGTGTCCTTTGCCTCGTCCATTTGGATTTTGAGATCCATGAGGGCTGTTTCCATTCCATGTCTGGGCCTGAATCCTGTCCTAGTAGGTTGTGATCCTCCAGGTGTTTCTGGATCTGGAGGCAGGCAACTCTATCTAGGATCTTTTGTATGTAGGTAACAGTGGTGATGGTCCTATTGTTTGTGGGAATGTTAGGGTCAAGGTTGTTTTTTTTGTTTTTTAAGAGGGGCATGACTCGGGCTTCCTTGAGGTTGTTGGGTGCTGTATTGGTAACAAAGGAGGAGTTGACTAGTGCTGATATGAATGGGGCTTGTTCCTTAGCACCTTCCTGGATGACCGTCGCTGGACAGAGGTCTTTTTGGCATTTTGAGGGTTTGAGACTTTTGATAATTTTTTCAACTTCTATAGCCGAGACTGGTGAGAAGGAGAACGGTGGGCAGTCTGGAATGTTATGCAGTGGGCTGGCGGTGGGGGAGGTGGAGTTCTTGATCAGGTTGCTCTTTCTTTGCTCAATTTTTGCTTGGAGTAGAGCTATTTTGTCTGCAAGAGCTTTCTGGATATTTGCACACCAGATTGCGTCTTTGATGCAGGTTTCCGAGGGAGGTGCAGGTGACTCAGGCTCCCTGAGAATACTGAAGAGCTCTTTAGTTTTGGAATTGCTGTGTTGGATGCGGTTGTCATAGGTTTCCTTTTTTGCATTGAGGATGGCAGTTTTATATGCTGTTGTTGCTGTGGAGAAGAGGGCCTTATTGCTTAGGTTGAGGGATTTTTTCCAGCGGGTTTCTGATGCTCTTTTGGCATTCCGCATGGTTTTGAGGTCAGGCGCAAACCATTTGTTGAGGTGGGCTGTTGGTTTGGCTTTGACTAATTTGATGGGGGCGATGCTGTTCACTGCTGCCTCAAGAGTATTGTTGTAAAGTTCCACTAGTTTGGTAGTATCTAAAGCCTTAAAGACGGTTGGGTCGAGGACGTTCTGCATCAGAGGTCGCAGGTTTGGAAGTGTTAGGTTACGGTTGTTCCTGGTGAGGACTCGTGGAGCAGTGTTACAGCTAGAGCTGGTCAGGGCATTCCCTTGGATAATAAAGGAAATGAGGTGATGGCTATACCATGCGGCAGGGGCGTTTTAGAGGATGGTTGTAGAGCAGTTGAGGTCTGCAAACCACTCCAGGGTTCTGCCTTCATTATGGGTTGAAGAGGTGACACAGTGGTTAAATCTGAGTTGGCAGATGGTGTTTTCCACAGATAAGACATTGGTATCGTTAGAATCCGATAGACCTAGATTAAAGTCACAGAGAAGTATTATTTGTGAGCTAGATTTGGTGTTGTTGGTCAGTAGGTCAGAGATGTCTTCCTCGAAGGAGGAGATATGACCTGGGGGACGGTAGATGAGGTGGATGAGGATGGTTTGGGTTGCTGAGGGGGGGAGCTTGACTGAAAGGAACTCCATAGATGAAGGGTTGGCCGAGGAGGTGGTTGTGAGGCTGAGGGATGTTTTAGCGATGAAAGCTACCCCGCCTCCTTTGCTATGCTCTCAAGCCTTCCTTAAAATTGAGTAGCCATCTGCGATGGCTAAAGATAGTGCTGGGCCAGCTGCCTGATGCAGCCAGGTCTCAGTGATAGCCAGGAAGTGAAGGTCGTTGCTTAAAATTAGGTCTGCAATGTCTACGGCGTGGGCGATAATGCAACAGGCATTAATGAGTGCACCTCTAATGATTGGGTGCTTCTCTGAGCTCGGATTTCCGGGTGTACTGGGCGTAGGTAGTGGTTGGGGAGGTATGCTGGAGGGGGATGCTGTGGAGGGCCAGGCTGGCGGGTTCTCCTGTGGGGGGTCCTCCGAGGCAGAACCGAGAGCTGAGTCTTGAGTTTCTCATCTCCGCTGGGCATGGGGTCCAGGGAGTAGGAAGGGCTGCAGAGCGGTTGATCCCTTCAGTACGGCTAGTGGTACTCTGGGAGCTGTGGGTATTATAGTTTATGCTGGAGGGGTCTCTGTGAATGTGTAGGGGTGGTGTATCGGTGACACTGGATGTAGCGGGTGAGGGTTGTCTGGAGGGGAGGTTGTGTTGAGGATAGAGAGGGCAGTGGCAATGATTAGGGTGAGGAAGACCATAGTCCAGAGGCTGACTCTGGGTTCGCCAGACTGAAGTGGGCATATGCAGACAAGAGACAGTAGCAATGGGTAGGCACAATCAGGCTAGTACAATGCAGTAGGTCGCAATGGGTAGGCAATGGGTAGGCACAGTCGGGCTAGTACAATGCAGTAGGGTGGCCACCATCAAGCTAATACAGTGCAGTAGGTAGCAATGAGGGGCCCAATCAGGATAGTACAATGCAGCAGGAAGGCATAATCAGGCTAATACAGTGCAGTAGGGATGGCACAGTCAGGCTAGTACAATGCAGTAAGGTGGGCACAATCAGGCTAGTACAATGCAGTGGGGAGCAATGGGTAGGCACAATCAGGCTAGTACAATGCAGTAGGTAGGCACAATCAGGCTAATACAGTACAGGACGCAGTGTGCCAGGTTGTATGGTTACAGGCACGATAGATTAGTACATTCAGAAGGTATCAGAGAGGAGCACTGGTACGTGGACCGGGGCGAGTTTGGTTGCGATATAACAAGTAGGACATATGCGATATAGTGAAGCGCATGTTACAAGTGGCATGAGTGAAGAGGTGGCATACAATTTTGAAATAGCAGATGCAAAGTATCATAGTCTCATAGTCTCATGCGGGATCGGCGTGTTAAGTTCATGGCCTAATGGACCACAATGTGGTATGGGTCTGTGAGGTAGTTTTCCTGGCTTCCTGCCCAACGGAGATGACTGGGGCACTGGAATGAGAATGTGGGAGAATTAACTAGCTTTGATCGCAGAGCTTAGTGGGTCGAGGAGGGAGGGCTAAGAGGTAGGCCAATGAGCAGTACTGGTAGCAAGTAGGTGATGGGGGTGGTAGGTGACGGGCTCAGCTAGGTTCTGTTATGTTAACAGGTCATGTGAGGAAGTGCTGATATTTTGCGACACCAATTCATAATTAGGGGCATAGACGAAGCTCGCCTGGAATGGAGGATCCCTGAGACACATGCCGGCACAGTGCGGCTAAAAAGAGGCAAAACAGGGCCTTATCCTTGACCTTCCCCGCAGGGCAGCTCCCACCTACAGTCACGCTGATTGGATGATGAAGCATGTGTTGCTTAGCAACAGCTGTGCACAGCCTCGCTCTAGCCTGAGAGGCGCCGGTCATTTTGGAAAGGGCAAAGACCCAGCAGCAGCGAGGCGGACGACTTCAGGAATGGGTTTCACTGTACAATTTGCTAATAAAGTTAGAGGTTCATGGATTCAATGGCTGGTGCTAGGATAAGGGTGATGAGGGCATGTGTTTCGAAGGTCAAACTTCCCGTGATGCTGGAGTGTGATGGCACTCTCATCGATCTCGTCAGTGCAGAAGTGGCACTGGAGATCAGCTGCAATGATGAGGCTGGATGGAGTAGGACTCCTGCCCACTCCAGCACTGGTCGAAGAGCTGATGATAAGGATCTCCCATAGCATCTCCCAGCATGCACCCAAACCTCACACAAAACTTGCAGATATATTCTTCCTGTTGACAGGGTCAATCTTCTGGAACGTGTCATTCTTTCTATAATTGGTGCAATTGGGAGGAAATGTCAGTGGTGAGTACATCGGGCTGGCTACCAAGGCAATTTCAGGGATTGAGCAAGTAGGGAGCTTCCCTACGAGCCAGCTTTTGACTGTTGCTCTGAAGGTTCAGAATGCAGATTCCATCCTGAGGCAGAGGGGAAGGGCATTACATTTTTTTTGCAGCTAGCACTGGGAAGCTTGGCCCCCCAGCTCTTTTCAGTTGGTATCTTGGCATGGTTAGTTAATGTAAGTGGATTGTCCGGTTAGGTCTGGCTGGTTGGTGTATGTTGATTTTAACAGCTAGGTATTTGGGAGCCGTGATTGATATGCACTTGTGGGTGATGAATTCTGTCCTGAACTGGGAGCCAGTGGGCGTTGCTTCTGAAGCTGGAGATATGTATGGATCTTTGTATACTGAGAGCTGCTCTTAGGGTGTTATTTTGCAGGACCGGGAGTTTGTTGAGGTTCCCTTTGGACATGCCTAGGTAGAGAGTGTTGCAGTAGTCGATCTTGGATAATACTAGGGCCCTGGCTAGTGTGATGCAACTACTAGGCGAGAGGAATTTCTTGCAGGCATTAATACATTTGTTAGTGTAAGCCGTAGAGGATGCGGTTGCGTTTACCTGCTTCTTGAGGGACAGTGTGGAGTCAAGGTAGACTCCCAGAGTTTTGATCTCTTTGGCCACTTTGATTGGGTACGATCGAAGTTGCTGGAGGCATAGCAGGGGTCTAGTTTGTTCAGACGGTTTTGGAAACCGACGATCAAAAGCTCAGTTTTATCGTCATTGAAGCAAAGGCAGTGTTCTGCCATCCACACCTTGATTTCCCGGTAGATGTCATGATGCCTACCCCCGGGCATCCGGATCGAGTCCATCATCCCCGGGAGCAGGCATCCAGATACTCATTAAAACCCCAACAGCCCCGGCTGGGGGCTGTTTGGATTCAGTCCTGGTGCCTCTGGCGCCAGGCCAATCAGGGAAATCATAGACTTTACTTACCTTATGCAGACCATGCTGCAAATGAGTCCAAGCCAACGTGAGGCCTGGATGGGACTATTTTATTACAGGGTCTATTTTTTACTCGGGTGTGGTTCTGGGGAACATCTTACCTGGGACTACTTTGCAGGCTATTTAAACCACGCCCGAACAGCAGCTCATGCTTCATGTTATTCTGCATCCAGCAGCGTAACGCTCACTGTGTCTGCAAGTCAGCATCCAGTATTCTGCCACACCAGCCTCGAATCCGGAGCTCCTAGACAAAAGGAAAAGAAAGGAGAAGAGGTTAGATCACAGACATTATTTGATTCCTTACCTGATTCTGAACCCAGCACATCTCCGAGCCTGGAAAGGACATTATTTCAGCAGGCGTCGCTTCGCCAGCAGCAGCGCCACGTTATACTCACCAGTCCACCGCATCTTTCAACCCGGCGCTGCCTCCATCATTTTCTTCGTCGAAACCCAGCACCTGGGGGGAAAACAAAAGGAATAACAAAGTGAGCCGAGAAAACCGACAAAGACAATCTCTTTGCCACCATAGGCTTACCTGCTTTACCACCAGAGGTATTATCCTTTAATTCGTCGCATCTTTCTATGCTGCACCTATAAAGGGAAAGAAAACAGCAAGGTAAACTCATGCAACGTTTACCTGACAGTGTTTGGTAATACAGACTCTTACCTGAATGCCATCAGCTGCCTCCAGGCAATATTCTTTTCGACCCAGCTGCAACCTAACGAGGGAATGGAACAAGAGTGAACATCGGACATATTGAACTCTTTGAACTTTATAGACACTGAAGTCAATATTCCTCCGGAACTCCTCCAGTACCTTCAAACCAGTGAAGTAACTGGTATCTACGCGCCCCTGCATGCCATGCAGGATGGAGAGCTCATCATTTAAAAACATAAGGTGATGTTACCAAGAGGGGATATCTGAGGTGATTAGTGGGGAGAACGAGAACAGTTGGGGGGGCCATCACTAAAGTCCACGGGTGGCTAAATCCCTTTCTCCACTTGCAGGAGAATACTTCTACGAGTCCAGCAGACAAGATTAGGCGGGCCAGTCCAGACTGTCATCTCTTCACTACGCATGACGTTGGTGAAGACCGCAGCTGTCCGGGTCCGATCGACGCCCCTGTGGGAACTAGGTGAACGTAACAGAACACAAAGCCTATCTACAAATCCCCACCCGGGCATAATGGAGACCTCAGAAACCGACCAACTAGCCCAATTGTTAGGAGACGACAGATGCAGTTGTGTCTGTACTGTGGGGCCTCAGGACATTTTCTACAGGATTGCCCTATAAAACCATCCAAGAAAGTAGTCAGAGTTACTGATAGAAATCAAACAGAGCCTGATTCGGGAAACGACCACGCCCGACGTCCGCTCGCCGAGCTTAAAGAAGGACACTCAGACCTCGCACCTAATCATACCAATGGTCCTTATTCATCCAAGGCAGCCATCACATATGCACGCAGTTAGGGCATACATTGATAGCGGGCCGTAGGAAACTATGTGGACCACAAATTGGCTTCTAGGATGAATCTCCCTCTCTGCAAAAACTGCAAAAAGACCACTACGGATGTTATCACCACAGTCGATGGAACTGAAATTGCTTCTGGGCCTGTAACTCATTCCACCACAGAGATGACAATTTTGGGTCAAGATGGGCATCGAGAGACTATTTTCTTTGACTTCATCAGCCCCACAGTTCCAAATAATACTGGGGATACCTTGGCTGGAAACACATAATCCTTGTATTGATTGGCGAGAGAAGAGAGTAACCTTCCCGGAGTGTGCACACACCTGTTACCCGGAAAAAACCTTGAATAAAAGCCTGGCCAGAGTCGCTAACCCAGTCATGCAGTTACCTCAGGAATATCAAGAATTCCAGGATGTTTTCCAAAAAGAACAGGCAAACACCTTACCACCTCATAGATCATACAATTGTCAAATCGACCTCATACCCGGTGCACAACCTCCATGCAGTAGGATCTATGCCCTTACGGAACCCGAAAACCGTCACCTACGACAATACTTGGACCAGTACCTTGCTAATGGCTTCATTCATCCATCTAAGTCCCCCGCATCTTCAGCTTTATTCTTCGTCTCTAAAAAGGAAGGTGACCTCAGAACGTGCATAGACTACCGCGCATTAAACCAGATCACGCTGAAAAATCGATATCCATTGCCTCTGATCCCCGAACTACTAGACCAAGTAAAGGATGCTTGCATCTACACTAAATTAGATCTACGAGGTCCATATCATCTGGTATGTGTAAAGAAGGGCGACGAATGGATGACTGCTTTTCGCACCAAGTACGGATTATTCGAATATCAGGTGATGCCCTTGGGTTGTGTAATACACCAGCAGCCTTCCAGTATTTTATGAACGATGTCCTTCGTGAACTCATTGATGTCTCTGTTGTCGTATACATAGACGATATTCTAGTGTACTCCTCCTCAGAATCAGACCATGTTAAGCACGTTTGTGCATTCCTTGAGAAACTACGCCAGCACAAGTTATATGCAAAATTGGAAAAATGTGTTTTTCATGCTACATAAGTTGAATTCCTTGGATTTATCCTGACTCCAAAAGGAGTCTGAATGGACTCTCGAAAGGTGGACGCAATTCTCAAGTGGCCATCACCCAGTTCAGTTAAAGGGGTGGAAAGCATGCTTGGATTTGCTAATTTCTACCGCAGATTTATTCCCGACTTCTCATATGTTGTACACCCCATCACAGCACTTTTGCGAAAAAACAAACGCTGCTTGTGGACCGAAGAGGCTGAAAAAGCCTTCCAAGAAGTGAAATTGAAATTCACGTCGGCACCTGTCTTAAAGCATCCACGCCCCGAGCTCCCATACATAGTTGAAACCGATGCATCCAGTTTAGCCATGGGGGCTGTCCTGTCCCAGAAGGATCCGGAAACCGGTCAACTTCATCCAGTAGCATTTTGGTCCAGAAAATTCTTGGCCCCTGAATTAAACTATGCGGATACCGATAAAGAGTTGTTAGACATCAAATCCGCATTCAAGGCTTGGCGGCATTATCTTCTCGGTGCCAGGCATACCGTTACTGTAATCACCGATCACAGGAACTTGCAGTATTTAAAAACAGCCAAGGCCCAATCATCGCGTCAACTTCGATGGGCCTTATTCCTTGCCGAATTCGATTTCGTGATCACTTATCGACCAGGTTGTAAGAATGGTAAGGCAGAAGCTTTATCCCGAATTGGGATGGGAGAAGCATATTCGAACCCGGAACCGGTGCCTATAATTCCTGAACAAAGAATTCTTGGGATAACTACTCTACAGACCTTAGAAGATATTCATTTAAAGATCCAACAACTTTTCGATTCAGCAGCCCTGCAGGACTGGGTTAAAAAGGGCCCAGATTATTCAGTTGTCAATGACCTACCTTACTATCAAGGGTGTCTATTTCTACCACACAAGGAACTACAAGAACAAGTCATCTCCAATTACCATGAAGCTCTGATGGAAGGGCACCCAGGTATTGCAAAAACTGAAGCCAAAATTAAAAGACAATTCTGGTGGCCCACCTGGCGAAAAGATGTAAAATCATATGTACTGTCTTGTGGCATCTGCGCCCAGAACAAAAGTCAAAAGAAGAAACCAGCTGGTCTTTTACAACCTTTAGATATTCCACCCACACCATGGCACACTTTGTCTTTAGACTTTATTACAGATCTACCGCCATGTAATGGATTCAACACCATTCTAGTTATTGTGGATCTTTTTTCCAAGATGGCCCACTTTATTCCTTTAAAAGGGTTACCTTCTGCTTCAATCTTGGCCAAGGAATTTCTTGAAAATATTGTTCGAATATATGGATTTCCTTCCGTATTGATCTCTGACCGAGGTAGTCAGTTCATTTCGCAATTTTGGCAGAAGTGTTGTCAATTGGCACAAATTGACGTAAGGTTGTCAACCAGTCACCATCCCCAAACCGATGGTCAGACGGAGAGAAACAACCAGACTCTTGAACAATACCTACGTTGTATGCTCCACCAAACCGAAAGTAATTGGAAGGACATTTTATGGATTTCTGAATACGCATACAATAACTCTGTACATTCAGCGACCGGACAAAGCCCCTTTTATACCATATATGGACATCATCCTCGAACCTCAGAACTCGATTCGCCCCAGCATTTAGAAATGCCGGCAGTAACTCATCTGCATTCTACTATTACACAAGCTTTTAAAGAGGCAACAAAACATTTGAAACAAGCAAAAGAGAAATACAAGAAAAATGCTGATCAACATAGAAGTGAGATCCCACCATATCGAATCGGAGACCAAGTTTGGCTGGCTACACGACATATACCTCTGAAAGGAACTCAGACTTTTAATCCTAGATATTTGGGACCTTACACCATTAAGGCCATTATCAACCCGGTGGCCGTCAAATTAGAATTACCCTCTAATATGCAGATTCATCCTTTCTTTCATGTTTCATTTCTAAAACCAGTTCAACCCGGGACAAGATTAACCAAACCACCTGGCCCCATCCTAATAGATGGAGAACCTGAATTTGAGGTAAAAAACATCCTGGACTCTAAAATGGTTAAATCAAGACTTTTTTATTTAATCGACTGAAAGGGTTACGGACCACAAGAAAGGTCATGGGAACCTAGTGACCACGTTCATGCTCCTCGATTGGTGAAAAAATTCCATGGGGACATCCCAGACAAGCCAGGGCCAAGGGGAAGAACAACTTTCGGAGGGGCCTTGGGGGGAGTGCTGTCATGATGCCTACCCCCGGGCATCTGGATCGAGTCCATCAGCCCTGGGAGCAGGCATCCAGATACTCATTAAAACCCTAACAACCCCTGCTAGGGGCTGTTTGGATTCAGTCCTGGGGCCTTAGGCGCCAGGCTCTTCATAGAAATCAGTCCTGGCGCCATAGGCACCCGGCTCATAGACTTTACTTACCTTATGCAGACCATGCTGCAAATGAGTCCAAGCCAACGTGAGGCCTGGATGGGACTATTTTATTACAGGGACTATTTTTTTAGATGGGTGTGGTTCTAGGGAACTTCTTACCTGGGACTACTTTGCAGGCTATTTAAACCACGCCCGAACAGCAGCTCATGCTTCGTGTTATTCTGCATCCAGCAGCGTAACGCTCACCGTGTCTGCAAGTCAGCATCCAGTCTTCTGCCACGCCCGCCTCGAATCCGGAGCTCCTAGACAAAAGGAAAAGAAAGGAGAAGAGGTTAGATCACGGACATTATTTGATTCCTTACCTGATTCCGGACCCAGCACATCACCGAGCCTGGAAAGGACATTATTTCAGCACGCGTTGCTTCGCTTGCAGCAGCGCCGCGTTATACTCACCAGTCCACCGCATCTTTCAACCCGGCGCTGCCTCCATCATTTTCTTCGTCGAAACCCAGCACCTGGGAAAACAAAAGGAATAACAAGGTGAGCCGAGAAAACAGACAAAGACAATCTCTTTGCCACTATATGCTTCCCTGCTTTACCACCGGAGGTATTACCCTTTAATTTGTCGCATATTTCTATGACGCACCTATACAGGGAGAGAAAACAGCAAGTTAAACTCATGCAACTTTTACTGGACAGTGTTTGGTAATACAGACTCTTACCTGAACGCCATCAGCTGCCTCCAGGCAATATTCTTTTGGACCCAGCTGCAACCTAACGAGGGAAGGGAACAAGAGTGAACATCGGACATATTGAACTCTTTGAACTTTATAGACACTGAAGTCCATATTCCTCCGGAACTCCTCCAGTACCTTCAAACCAGTGAAGTAACTGGTATCTACGCGCCCCTGCATGCCATTCAGGATGGAGAGCTCATCATTTAAAAACATAAGGTGAGGTAACGAAGAGGGGATATCGGAGGTGATTAGGGGGGAGAACGAGAACAGTTGGGGGGGCCATCACTAAAGTCAACGGGTTGCAGGAGAATACTTCTATAAGTCCAGCAGACAAGATAAGGCGGGCCAGTCCAGACTGTCATCTCTTCACTACGCATCACGTTGGTGGAGACCGCAGCTGTCCGGGTCCGATCGATGCCCCTGTGGGAACCAGGTGAGCGTAACAGTAGATCTTGTTGATTCTTTTACAATCATGTTAATAGCTCCACGTGAGGATGATGAGAACCTGAGTGTCATCACCATAATTGGTATATGTGACACCCAGGTCGAAGAAGAGCTTGGTAAAGATGTTGTACAGCGTTGGAGAAACTCACGATCCTTGTGGTACGCCGCAATGGATGGGAATCGTATCTGCAGAGTGTTAGGCTGAATCATATGCAGTAGCCTTTGGGAACACCACACACAATTAAGACTACAAGTGCAAGTACAAATTCACCTTTGGTACAAGTGTGTACTACACAGTAAAGTGGTAGCGATGGCTGAGCAGCCTGACTTATCTCAAGAGTAAAATTACTATGGTTCAAACAAACACTGATTCAAGGTTTCTGAGTTAAAGAATATACATTTATTTACACCATCAGTTATAAAACAGTTCACTAATGTAAAGCAGCAGAAAATCACAATATTAATACACTACACAACACCCAATCAATTCTGGACAAGTTAAGCTCAAAATGAATTGTGAGCAATATGGCACTCCAGCAATTTAAAAGGGAGGGAAAGGACAAGGTTATGAAAAATCAACAAAACCAACAAGTGATAGGCAGGACAATCTAGAAAAGGCTTACTGCAACTAGGATTCAAATCAATAGGCCTGGGCCAATGTTAATGGGTCAGAGTCTTTGCAGAGGTTCACAGTCCAGAGTAGTACGCGGTTAAGTCTTTGCCAAGAGTTCAAAACGAAGTTGGTCGGAGGAAAAGTTATTCAAAAGAGTAGAGAAGGACAAGCCTTCGGAGAGGCGAAAGATTTCAAACACTTTCACCGCGGTTGGACGGAACGAACGACCATATTCGAACAGTACCTTAAATGAAGAAGAATGCTGTAGCTGAGGAGGTTGTTAATGGCAGTTCCTGCAGGCTCACGGTTCCTGAAGCGACTGTCGTGGTGACAAGAAGGAGGAAGACTGGAGGGTCCTGCACTGCACAGGGAAGAAGCCAGCAGCAGAGCAAAGCGCTGAATAAAAGGTGTGCTCCTTAAAAGCACAAATGGACTCTCTCTCACTGGCTATCCGGGTCTCCTGTATCACAGCAAAATCAACAAGGCTGAAGAGAAGGTCCAAGTGCTTTGCGAGCTGGTTGGTCCCACCAGGCTCAAGGGGAAAAGACTCCTTATGCATCTCCTCTGTTGTCGAAGTTTCAGGCGATTCAGACCTGCAGCAGGGCTCCACCGGGATGTCCAGTAGTTGCAGCAGTCATCTTCCTTCAGGTCCTCATTGGTTCTCTCGTTCCAGTGGTGACACTGCCTTTCAAGTCCCAGAGACCAGCTTTTAAGCAGTTTTCCCCCATTCACAAGGAGGGTGGCTGTCCTGGCAGGGCAGTCACCTAGCCAATCAAAGTGGAGTGCGACTTGGGTCTCCAAGGAGACTCTGTGCAGGGGGCCTCAAACCCCTCCCTCACATCCTATCCACGCAAAGACTCAGGTGCCTAAGGAGGGCTTCTGTGCTGAAGCCCGCCAAAAGACGGTGAACAAAGGAACCAAACCTGGTGTGGTGTGTAAAGTGAAACATGATAAATACTTTTACAAAAAGAAATGGCGAATAAACCCGACAAGAACCAAATAAAATTAAATGGGGTCCAGCGGGTTAGAGTTTGAGGCTACCACCATAGCCTCTAACATTACTGAGGCTATTTTCATAGCTCACAGTAGAATACAAATGGTAGATACCACTGCCACCAGCCAAATCTTAGAGAAAGGGGAACAAAATAATGTTCCATAAGAAACAGACAAAAAGGGATAACTGTTAAACCTTCCAGTACTTTATTGGAAGATTATGTACTGTGCCTGTAGATTTAAAAAAACTAGTAAAGTCAATGGCAACTTTACATGTTCTGGGTGACAGTAGTCAGTCCCACAAAAGGGAGTTTAAAGTGGGAAGTCTAAAAAGACAACCCTCTGTCACTGCGCTAAAGTTGCTGTGTGACACACAGTAAAAAGATGATGCCTATGGAGTAGGTGAGACTCCATAGTCTATGAGCACAAAATGTACAACACACAGCAAAAACACATGTAAGAGTTTGAAAAAAAGGCTCAAACTCTTACCAGGTGAAAAGAATAAATCCTAGAAATCCAGCAAAGCTGCTGAGGGACTCATCAGGTAAGGGAAATTAGCCATTCTGGAGAATTCTCCCTAACACAGAGGCCAAGGGTGCAAAGACCCTGGTGGTGCGGTTGGACAGGAAAGATTGTATTCAGGTAGAGGCGTTGCTGGAGAAGGCAGTTACTGTAGACAGATGATCAGTAAGAATTTGGTGGTCGACCAGGTCAAAATCTGCTGACAGGTCTAACAGCAGGAGCATGGCAAACTTACCAGTGTCCTTTGCCTCGTCCATTTTGGATTTTGAGATCCATGAGGGCTGTTTCCATTCCATGTCTGGGCCTGAATCCTGTCCTAGTAGGTTGTGATCCTCCAGGTGTTTCTGGATCTGGAGGCAGGCAACTCTATCTAGGATCTTTTGTATGTAGGTAACAGTTGTGATGGTCCTATTGTTTATGGGAATGTTAGGGTCAAGGTTGTTTTTTTTTTTTTTAAGAGGGGCATGACTCGGGCTTCCTTGAAGTTGTTGGGTGCTGTATTGGTAACAAAGGAGGAGTTGACTAGTGCTGATATGAATGGGGCTTGTTCCTTAGCACCTTCCTGGATGACCGTCGCTGGACAGAGGTCTTTTTGGCATTTTGAGGGTTTGAGACTTTTGATAATTTTTTCAACTTCTATAGCCGAGACTGGTGAGAATGAGAAGGGTGGGCAGTCTGGAATGTTATGCAGTGGGCTGGCGGTGGGGGAGGTGGAGTTCTTGATCAGGTTGCTCTTTCTTTGCTCAATTTTTGCTTGGACTAGAGCTATTTTGTCTGCAAGAGCTTTCTGGATATTTGCACACCAGATTGCGTCTTTGGTGCAGGTTTCCGAGGGAGGTGCAGGTGACTCAGGCTCCCTGAGAATGCTGAAGAGCTCTTTAGTTTTGGAATTGCTGTGTTGGATGCGGTTGTCATAGGTTTCCTTTTTTGCATTGAGGTTGGCAGTTTTATATGCTGTTGTTGCTGTGGAGAAGAGGGCCTTATTGCTTAAGTTGGGGGATTTTTTCCAGCGGGTTTCTGATGCTCTTTTGGCATTCCGCATGGTTTTGAGGTCAGGCGTAAACCATTTGTTGAGGTGGGCTGTTGGTTTGGCTTTGAGTAATTTGATGGGGGCGATGCTGTTCACTGCTGCCTCAAGAGTATTGTTGTAAAGTTCCACTAGTTTGGTAGTATCTAAAGCCTTAAAGACGGTTGGGTCGAGGACGTTCTGCAGAGGTCGCAGGTTTTGAAGTGTTAGGTTACGGTTGTTCCTGGTGAGGACTCGTGGGGCAGTGGTACAGCTAGAGCTGGTCAGGGCATTCCCTTGGATAATAAAGGAAATGAGGTGATGGCTATACCATGCGGCAGGGGCGTTTTAGAGGATGGTTGTAGAGCAGTTGAGGTCTGCAAACCACTCCAGGGTTCTGCCTTCATTATGGGTTGAAGAGGTGACACAGTGGTTAAATCTGAGTTGGCAGATGGTGTTTTCCACAGATAAGACATTGGTATCGTTAGAATCCGATAGACCTAGGTTAAAGTCACAGAGAAGTATTATTTGTGAGCTAGATTTGGTGTTGTTGGTCAGTAGGTCAGAGATGTCTTCCTCAAAGGAGGACATATGACCTGGGGGACGGTAGATGAGGTGGATGAGGATGGTTTGGGTTGCTGAGGGGGGGAGCTTGACTGAAAGGAACTCCATAGATGAAGGGTTGGCCGAGGAGGTGGTTCTGAGGCTGAGGGATGTTTTAGCGATGAAAGCTACCCCGCCTCCTTTGCTATGCTCTCAAGCCTTCCTTAAAATTGAGTAGCCATCTGCGATGGCTAAAGATAGTGCTGGGCCAGCTGCCTGATGCAGCCAGGTCTCAGTGATAGCCAGGAAGTGAAGGTCGTTGCTTAAAATTAGGTCTGCAATGTCTACGGCGTGGGCGATAATGCAACAGGCATTAATGAGTGCACCTCTAATGATTGGGTGCTTCTCTGAGCTCGGATTTCCGGGTGTACTGGGCGTAGGTAGTGGTTGGGGAGGTATGCTGGAGGGGGATGCTGTGGAGGGCCAGGCTGGCGGGTTCTCCTGTGGGGGGTCCTCCGAGGCAGAACCGAGAGCTGAGTCTTGAGTTTCTCATCTCCGCTGGGCATGGGGTCCAGGGAGTAGGAAGGGCTGCAGAGCGGTTGATCCCTTCAGTACGGCTAGTGGTACTCTGGGAGCTGTGGGTATTATAGTTTATGCTGGAGGGGTCTCTGTGAATGTGTAGGGGTGGTGTATCGGTGACACTGGATGTAGCGGGTGAGGGTTGTCTGGAGGGGAGGTTGTGTTGAGGATAGAGAGGGCAGTGGCAATGATTAGGGTGAGGAAGACCATAGTCCAGAGGCTGACTCTGGGTTCGCCAGACTGAAGTGGGCAGATGCAGACAAGAGACAGTAGCAATGGGTAGGCACAATCAGGCTAGTACAATGCAGTAGGTCGCAATGGGTAGGCAATGGGTAGGCACAGTCGGGCTAGTACAATGCAGTAGGGTGGCCACCATCAAGCTAATACAGTGCAGTAGGTAGCAATGAGGGGCCCAATCAGGATAGTACAATGCAGCAGGAAGGCATAATCAGGCTAATACAGTGCAGTAGGGATGGCACAGTCAGGCTAGTACAATGCAGTAAGGTGGGCACAATCAGGCTAGTACAATGCAGTGGGGAGCAATGGGTAGGCACAATCAGGCTAGTACAATGCAGTAGGTAGGCACAATCAGGCTAATACAGTACAGGACGCAGTGTGCCAGGTTGTATGGTTACAGGCACGATAGATTAGTACATTCAGAAGGTATCAGAGAGGAGCACTGGTACGTGGACCGGGGCGAGTTTGGTTGCGATATAACAAGTAGGACATATGCGATATAGTGAAGCGCATGTTACAAGTGGCATGAGTGAAGAGGTGGCATACAATTTTGAAATAGCAGATGCAAAGTATCATAGTCTCATAGTCTCATGCGGGATCGGCGTGTTAAGTTCATGGCCTAATGGACCACAATGTGGTATGGGTCTGTGAGGTAGTTTTCCTGGCTTCCTGCCCAACGGAGATGACTGGGGCACTGGAATGAGAATGTGGGAGAATTAACTAGCTTTGATCGCAGAGCTTAGTAGGTCGAGGAGGGAGGGCTAAGAGGTAGGCCAATGAGCAGTACTGGTAGCAAGTAGGTGATGGGGGTGGTAGGTGACGGGCTCAGCTAGGTTCTGTTATGTTAACAGGTCATGTGAGGAAGTGCTGATATTTTGCGACACCAATTCATAATTAGGGGCATAGACGAAGCTCGCCTGGAATGGAGGATCCCTGAGACACATGCCGGCACAGTGCGGCTAAAAAGAGGCAAAACAGGGCCTTATCCTTGACCTTCCCCGCAGGGCAGCTCCCACCTACAGTCACGCTGATTGGATGATGAAGCATGTGTTGCTTAGCAACAGCTGTGCACAGCCTCGCTCTAGCCTGAGAGGCGCCGGTCATTTTGGAAAGGGCAAAGACCCAGCAGCAGCGAGGCGGACGACTTCAGGAATGGGTTTCACTGTACAATTTGCTAATAAAGTTAGAGGTTCATGGATTCAATGGCTGGTGCTAGGATAAGGGTGATGAGGGCATGTGTTTCGAAGGTCAAACTTCCCGTGATGCTGGAGTGTGATGGCACTCTCATCGATCTCGTCAGTGCAGAAGTGGCACTGGAGATCAGCTGCAATGATGAGGCTGGATGGAGTAGGACTCCTGCCCGCTCCAGCACTGGTCGAAGAGCTGATGATAAGGATCTCCCATAGCATCTCCCAGCATGCACCCAAACCTCACACAAAACTTGCAGATATATTCTTCCTGTTGACAGGGTCAATCTTCTGGAACGTGTCATTCTTTCTATAATTGGTGCAATTGGGGATGGTTGGTGTTCTTCCATCTGCCTCCAATTATTGTTACAAGGGCTTCAGCAAAGCATCCTTTCCCTGTTGCACTGTCTCCTTCTTGTTTTCCTTCCCTAACACATGCAGTTGAAAATCAGCCACTTTTACCTTAAAGCATGGGTCCATAAAGGAAGCAAGAAGGTACTCAGTTACCTTTAAATGCAACTACTTGTGGATTACTCTCCAAGTTTGCAATCAAGTCCCTAACCAGCTGTCTGCATCTGCATCACCTGTCTGGAGAAGGGCCCTTGCCATGCTAGCCAGGTTGAGCTTATACAAGGATATCAGAGGGGACACCTCACTAAGTGTGTTATTTTGATGGCTAAACCACTTGGTGTCCTCTTCAAAAGGTTGCAACATAGAGCAGAAGTTAGACAGCAGCTGCTCCTGACATTGTGTCAAAAACACCTGCTCAAGAACTCTGCTGTGAGTCTTGCAGTAATCTGTAATGGCATTGCACTTCTCATGTAACCTGTCCAATACATGCAAAGTAAAACTTCAACAGGTGACCACTGAGGTTTTTAGGTTGCACAGTGGCAATTGTTGGTACATCTGCAGTCGGTGGACTGCATGTTTGGCAACCAATGTGGGCTGGTCACTGTCCAAGTCCAACAACTGGTTTATGTCCCAGTCAATCTCCAGCAGGTCTATGAGGGACAAAGTGGCATATGTGGTCCCCTTTGCAGAAAGGTCTGGGAGAAAGCCCATGAGGAGAAGGTGGGCATTGGAGGGGCTGGCAAAGTAGACCTCTCGGAAGCCCATCACTAAACCCAAGAAACCTAGAAGTCAAACAGAGAGATGGGACTACCATGGCCAGTGACCTGTAAGAGGTTTTGTCTTTGAGGCTATTACCTAATTGGGTGATAATTTAGTATTGTGGTATGTCTGGTGTTTTGGCATTACCTCATTTGGTGGTAAAATAGTGGTGAGCGAATTCAGAATCCTGCCCCATATGGTAAAACAAATCTTCTCCATTTTATAGCTATAATATTAATTTATTTATTGCATTTTTAAAGCGCTCACACACAGGAATTGTTTGTTTTTCAGTTGTGAAATATTAATATTATTTTTTTGTCGTAGTTGCGTATTTATAACGTGCTTAAATACCCAGAGGTTTCTAAGTGCGGACCCAGGGATCGAACCTGTGTTGCTTTGTGTCATCTTGCTTCCAAGGCGAGCATGTTGCCGCTGAGCTACCCTCCCGTGATGTGTACTACATACTTTGGGCTGACTGTAAACATCCACCCAGGCTTAGTACATTCATAGGGAACCCAGTAATATCATAAATCATGTCAATTATTGCATATAGATTGTGCCAATGGCTTATCTACACCAGAGACATATGCCCTTGGAGGGCTTTGTTCGCCCTTTAGCATGCAGGGTGAAACACATTCATACAACACACCAACTTTCTAGCTTGCATATATATTTCCCCTTTTTCTCTGCCTGCTTTAAATAAAGTGCTAAATATTTTATCATTGTGGTGCTAACAACAGAGCCTCCTAGTTACTTTCTCCCACTGAAATAGTGACCATCAGATGTACGAAGTGAAACAGAAAACACTAAACACCAGTATTGTTTCTGCTATGGCAGTTATTATTTTTTAAAAGGCAGCAATTTATAACAAGAAACAAAACATTACATTTCATGATAGTACATTTATAATCTCTTACCAACAGGCTGGCACAGCTGCGATTCTTGAGAAACAAAATACAAATGCATTGCAAGAACTTGTTCTTTTCTTTTTGTTCCCTGTGTGTGAAACAACCCATAATGACCTCTTTAAAATGAATGCCCTAATCTCGTCTAAACAGTCACAGAGAAAATTGGCAGTCATCTACGCTGTCCTCAATTCCACAAATAAAGGACTTGAAGTAGCTGTAATTTATCATCGCGACCCCTCCTTGCTCCTGCCTGCACTGAAGCCTTCCCCAGCCACACAATCTCTGGCACTTCCAAAATGGTCTTGAATTTCCAGGCAGATAGGACTGCAGCCCCTCTGCAGCCGGCAGGAGCATATCCAGCACCCAGCAGTGGCGCAGGAAAGAACAGCAAAAAGCCCAGCCTCTCGGTTCAACTCCCTATTTAATAAATCTCCCTGTCAATCAAGAGTAGCACTGCCTTCTCCTTGATATATCTGACACCTGCTATACTTCTGACTCCACTGTCCATTCACTTCATGAGGGCCTTCATGTATTTACTTATTTCCTGTGCGAAAAAAAGAGGTTTTAGAATGCACAAGAAGACAGCTATTCATTTCTTCTTGTTTTTCTTTTTTCTGGTGCATATTTCTCTTCCATGGAGAAATACTAAGACATCATTTCCATCTGTGTTTACTGAAATTGCATTGCAATGTTATGCAGTCACCAGCCTTTGGTTGCAACCCCACAATTGCAGAGCAACGGTGCGAACATGAGACAGATACAGAGAAAGACTAGCCTCCTATAATTAGATAGAGAACCCATAGAGTACCTCTTTTTGCAGGTACAACCCGAATCATGTAAAGGAACATACATTGATTTAGACTGGTACTTGTGACCCAAAGGGCACAACACAACATCAATAACATTCTGATACAGTGATCACATCCCAGAGAATGAAAGACGTCATCACCAGCTGAATACTGTTTCTTGAATTTTTTTGCACAAATGCTCAGCATTCATGGCCACTATCCCGCTGGAGTTCCTAAAATTTCCATTATTTCTGCTTTCAAAATTTTTATCTCATGTATGGAGCAACATCTATCCTCTACCTTAACAACAGATTGAAATCCACTGTGATCCTGCATCATAATTTCTCCTCGCCCCGTCTCCGATCCACTATCAGCAAGCTCGCCATTGCTTGCTTAGGAATGTAAGGATATTTAGCAAACAGCACAGAGTACAGCGCTACTGCACAAGTAGCAACATTTTTTTTGCAGCCCCACCACCACAAGGGTGCGGTGCATTGCTATATGGGTTAGCAGATTAACAAGGAAAGACAGACTATTCAGTCAAAAACGATTTTAACATATAAGATGCAAATCTATTTTTACAGTTAAAAGCACACGTGTTCATTTAAAAATGCACACTATTTTTCACCTGAAATGCCTATATTGCTAGAGACACATTTGAAAATTAACAGCTAACCTATTAACCATTAACCTGACTAATAAAACCTTATTTTAATATAACTCACTAATAAAATGTGTTCTCTACTGCAGAATTAGGCATACTCTGAAAACCATTTAAATGAGTGTGCAGATTTTTCTCTTCTCTTCTCTGCCTGATTCTCCGTGTTGTTGTGCACAGTAACTGCAGGAAGGAGGAAGTCAGATTTGCAACAATTGCAAATGTATAAGCGAAGCTATTGTTGAAGAGTAGGAGGATGAGAGATGATGGATTTCATTGGGACACGTCATAAAGAGGGCTGAGAGGAAAGTTTTAGTGGGCAGTATCAGGGAAAAAGACAGGCAGACATCTTTCTGCACTACTGGGGAGAAGACCTGGCTGTGGGGTCCTGACTGAATGCAGATTCCTGTGTCCTGCTGCAGTCGACATTGGGGAGAGCTGAAAGAAAAACCTTTCCACTGGCTGAGGCAGTCCTATCTGAAAAAGCTGAGAATTCCAGGCAATGACCCCGGCTTGAGAAGGCAAGCGTTCCTTTTTGCTGGAGTTAATCCAAGAGAGCCACATTCACAAAGAGAACAACTGAAGAACACTCAGATAAGGTAATTACCTAAGCGTGGGAGCCGGGTGTGTGCACGAAATTATGCAGTCAGTGTAGGATTCCTGTGCGTGTCTTAATCAAATACCAATGTTGCAATTTGAGTTCTGTTCTCCGCCACGCTCTTTGCAGTGTGACATAGAAAATGCTTTTACTGTACCATTTTATTTATTTCTGTAAAGAATGAGATCATGTCTAAATGCAACTTTTATAATACAGAAAATATTTGAAAACAGACGGGTGGTTTATTTTCTATTTACCATTACAATGCCAATGATGTGGGGAGATTTTTAAACAGTGCAATGGTCATTTTAAGACAGATGTGTGCATGTCAGAATCAGTATGAATAATTGTGAGTGACTGTAGTATAACTTGTTGGAGGTACATGAGCCAACGGGAAGAGAGACTCTCTGAACATAGCTCCCTACCGTATATAAGGTAGTGGAAATTACCACAAAACTACCACATATAGCTCTCTGTCGTAAATAAGTCAGTGAGTTTGCCCATGGTGGCGCACCAACACTATCACTGGAAAATGTGGTTTCCCTAGAATGCAGGTCTGAGGTCTCTCTAGTGATCACACGAAAAATCTAAGCGAAGATAAGGGATTCTGGACATTGGGGCCACAAATAAAACAAGGGAATTATGCTCACCAAAATACCACCAACCACGTATACCAAATATGCAGGTCTGGGTGCTGAAATAATGCATGTCCATTGTATTATTGTTGCACATGGCCAAATCTGAATACAAAGAGTGATTATTGCTAAGTTATTTTTCGGCGGTAATAAAATACCGTCAGGCCCCAAATCTCCACAAAATACCCAACATATTTATGGTGCGTTGCAGGCCGGGAAAGTGATCACAGAGTACCTACTGGGCGTGGCAAGCGTGTCTCACACTGCCATTTGCACATTAAAGGGAACCCATTTTATAATAGCAGTGTGCCACTAAAAACGAATTTCAGAATGTCACAAAGGGAAACCACATTCTCAGATCTAGTGCAATATTTAGAGGCAAAGTTATTTGCACATGGGAATTGGTCTTCGAACAGTACCTTAGAATGGAGTAACCGCATTCAGGGTGAGGTGCAGAAAGAAAAACTAGACAATATTTTTGCAGAAGGCAGCATAATTCAGGTCTGCCTTACAAGATTATTGAATGCAGCCGATAAAAGTGCAGAGAAAGACTGTTTAATACGGCTATGCGGCAAAATATGGTTTATTTTAAACAAGTCCCTGCGAATGCAAGAGAATGATACTCAGCTAATTAACAGGTTAAAGACTGAATTAGACGGGGCAAGTAAAAATCAGGAAATGTTGAGAGCAGAATTGGATGTATGCCAAAAAGACATGCAATTAAAATGCAGAGACTTTGATGCTCAGTTATCCAAAAGCAAGAAACAATTTGAAGATAGTGAGCAAGAATTGACACACTTAAAAGCCTTAGTGGATCACATTAGGCAGGATAAAGATGAGGTTGTTTCAGAAATGCAGATTTTACAAAAAGAACATTGCGAAAAAGAAGGTGATCTCCAGAGTGCAGAACAAGAAATGATTAAAATGATCCAAGAAAGAGACAAGAGAAATAAAGAGTTCAATGAATGCCAAATGCAAATGTGCGATATGCAGGAGGCGATTAATAAAATGAGTGATGAAAATAATTATTTGCATGATGAAGCCAACAGACTCCTTAAAAAGTGTAAGTACTTAGAACAGCAAATGTGCATTCCCAGGTCCCAGGAGAGGCGGCAGGGTACCACATTCAATGGAGTGGAGGTGAATTCTAGCTCTGCCCAAAGAGCTAGTGCCCCAGTGACAGGGCCGGTGACTGAACTTGGTTGCAGCGCCCTTGGGGGATTTGATACTCCCATTGGGGGCAGCCACCAATCTCATACACCTGAAAACAGGATTGAATCACAAAATAGTGCAATTCCATGCATTGCAACAAGTAGCCCCATAAAAATAATGAAATCCATTAAAGCCCTGATCAAACCATTTAAAAAGGGAGGTGAATGCTGCATTGAGGATCACTTAGAAGCGGTACATGACATTTTTAAAGCACTCCAGATACCTAGGGAACAGTACAGACAATATTTTCATTTAACTTTAGATGCCCCGACGGCCAGCATCATAAGGGGATTAAATGAACAGCAGAATATGACATGGCTGGAGTTTGAAAAAGAAATTAGGCGTCATTTTTCTCCTTTTCAGTCATTGCAGGAGGCAAAGAAAGTCGCGTACACTATTACTGCTGGACCTAATACATCCCCTCGCCAATTTTTACAAGACTTAAAAAGAGCATTCTCTCGCTTTGATGTATCTTTTGACTCAAATTCCAATGAGTTTAAAACCGCATACTTCTATGGGCTACAGAAAGACATCATATCCCAATTGGTCCGTGAATTTGACCGTGACAAGTCCCTTGAATGGATTGTACATCAAAGCACAAAGCTATATGAGGTACTCTATTGTCAGGGTAGAGAAAGTGATAAAATGAAAGATACTAGGCCTAAATCTAAAGAACCCTCAGCCACAGTAATGGAAATCAGGTCAGCCAAAATGTCCCTTGAGTCTGCTCAAAGCCAAGGTAAAAATAATGTGACACCTGAACAAAGGGGTAATCAACAAAGATCGCCATTTCCTGTACCAATGTTCCAATCACATGATCCTAGTAATAGAGAGAGCTACATCAGCCCTAGATATTTAGGAGATAGACCCCGGGTAAGATACCGGTCTGATATGGCAGGTATGAACAATAACCAGAGACAAAATCAAGATCAAAGAAATGATGGTCCCTACCAGTCATTGGGGACACAGAGCAGATTTGATCCCAGCACCATGATATATGGTAATCAGGATAGGCCCCGATATGTGGATCGATTTACTGATAATGGAAATCAATATAGGGGCCAGTACCCACAATCTGAGAGACAGGACATGAGGCAAAACGTGAACTACAGTCCACGCCAGTACAATGATTCCCCACCAGGGGACTATAATCAAAGGATGGGTGCAACCCGCTCCCCTCCACAAATGAATCAAGAGTTCAGAAACCATCCCAACCGGTATCAATCACCTGAGAGGTATCAGAATAGATCCAATCAGGGGGAAAACAACCAATATCGACCTAGGCCACAGAAAGAGGATCCTAGAGAGGTGGAAAGGTTCCAATGCCTTGAGGCCCAAGTGAAAATGTTAGCTGAGCAAATAGGAAAGCTCTATACAGCGCAAAAACAACCTTCCAAAGAGGGGGCTGATGGCCATAGCAATGACCGGGGGGCTTCCGAAAAGTGACTAAGTACTCATGATAACTGCAGTGCCAAAATGACAGATTGCTCTGATATAACTTTGCATAACGACTCTGAGATGACTAATGGATTAAAAATGAAAGTACCAGTAAATGAAATTGTGATGGAAAGTGTAAATACTTCTAAAAAAGAGGTACGGTTTAACTTAGAGCTAAATAAAACAGTAAAGATTTGCACAAATGAAAAAGAAACATTAGGAATTCCAAAAGAACAAAGGGACAGATTTAAGAAAAAGGACTCATGCATGGGGAATACCAGTGAACAGGGAGTAAGTGAGGATGCCATAGCTCCTTCCCTGGGCAAGCAAAACAATGACCAAACACAGACAGAAAAAGGAAATACTCACAAGGAGGGTACAAGTCAATCACCTGAAAAATTCTTTGAGCCACATATTTTTGAAGAGGCTGAAAGGGCTGGTATTACACTAAATGATCACAAATGCACAGAATTAAAAAATGACAAATTGCTGAATGATGTTGTTACACATGTTCAGTTGGAAGGTTGTAATGTGGTCTCTGATGTTACCCAGATGGATGGGCGAACGGTGGCCACACTCCAAAAAACCTCTGAACATGGAGAAATGAATAAAATACCTCGCACAGAAATGGGTAAAAAGGAGGGAAAAATGTCTTTTCATTTACCAATGTGCTTAGCCAAAAGTGAAAAAGACCTGAGAAAGGTGAGCCCTGAAATCAGTAAGAATTCACATTTCTTATGTGTATTAGAGGAAGTTGAGGACAGATATTATGCACCCATCACTGTAGAAGAAAAATGCCACACCTTTGCTATGATTGACACTGGCGCACAGGCCACAATTATGTCCAAGGAGCTGGTAAAGAGTATCAATGAAGGGAGGCCTCCACAGAGTCAGATCACAGTGAAGGCAAATCAAGGCCCAGTGCATAACTTTAATGGGGAGGAGGTGCCCATCATAGGTGTAACTGAGGTTGACATAAAAATAGGAAAGCACAGAATGAAACAAGAGGTATTGATCACATCTATTTGTGAAATTCCATTTCTGATGGGGACAGATTGCCTGAAAAGATTGTCTCCTCTCATAGATGGGGTGAATGGAGTGCTGTGGTCCTTAACCAAAAAACCATTGAGGCCTAAGAAACTAAAATCACAAAACAGCAATATAAAAGAATGTCACACCGTTGCCAAAACAAATGATGCTGTGGAGGTATATCTCCAGAATAGCTGCATACCTAGTGTCACTGTTATATTAATGTGTCAAGACAAAGATCAGAGCGACAATGAAAAACTACCTGTACAAATATACTTGGACCCAAGGAAAGATTGGCAGACTGCTATAGATGAGCATACATTACGTTTTTACTTAAAAGAGAATACATGCAAACAGAATATTGTTCCTAAAACAGATTCAGAAAAACACATTACCACTCTGGCAGAGATACACATGGAAGATGAGCAACCATGGGTTCACGTTGGTATAAATGATTATCTTAAAACAATAAAAGCCACTTTAGCGCTTGAACATGAAAGGAGTTTCATTAATGAGAAATTGTTGCAAAAAATTATGGAGAGGGAAGAAATCCCGAAATTTAGGATTAAAAACCAATATGTTTCTGGGTTGGACAGTCCAAACTTTGAAAACCGAATTACAGGCAGATGCATGCTTAAAATTAGCATTGGGCAGAAAACAATTTACCATAATGTATGGATAGTGAGTGGAGCACAAAATGAATTTTACATGGGCAATGACATCATGCACAGAATGTGTATGGTGTTAGATTTCCTTAATCAAAAAATATGGTCACGCCTAGCTGGGCCGGCGCCTGAATTTGAAGACAAAAGAAGGGCTTATCATTGTGCACAACTAGTTCCTTATGCAGTCGAATTACAGATGAGGAAAAATACTATTGTTCCTGCATTTACAAAACAGTTTGCAATAACACTGAAATGCAAAAATGGACAGCAGATGAAAGGCTCTGATGCATTTGTATGCCTGAATGAATCCATAAAACAGCAAGGCCTGGATTATGAATACATTCCATTGGTAGACATTGGTGAAGGATCTGTAAAAATCATGGTAAATAATAAAGGTTGTCAGGACATTCATTTAGAGGAAAACTCCCCATTAGGAATGGCCATACAAAAATCACATTATACGGCAGATTTAAATAACATGGTGATTGGGAATATTCCTGAAAAATATGTAGATGCCAAGGGCGAGTTGCCAGAACACCTGGACTCTCAGCCCAAAGGAATATTTAAAATTCATTCTGTGTATCCTTATGATTCAAATGAGACAGTGTGCTGCCATCAAGAGGATTGCATAATATTTAATTTAAATGAAAATGAAACAGGAAATCAGCCCATTGAAGTGGAAGCTGATATGCCAAAATATTTGAAAGTGGCAGCTCTACAAAAAGACACAGCCACACAGTTAGAGGAAAGCGCTGAGATTCCTTTACCAGAAGAGTTTCCAGAATTTTCCAGAATGGTAGAAGAGCAGATCTCCTTAGCGGATGCATGTGACAGCGATGAGGATCGACGCAATCTGAGGGAAATATTTATGGAGTTTAAGGATGTATTTGCAAAAGATGCTTATGATTGTGGTTTAACTGATTTACATGTGGCCACACTACCAGAAGGTTGTAGCAGAAATCCAGTGTTTGTACGCCAGTATAGACTACCGCTGGCGTGTTTAGAATCATTGGCAGAGATTATTAAAAATTTGGAATCACGGGGAATAATCAGGCCCATTCATAGCACATCCAATACGCCTATTTTAGGTGTGTTAAAGCCAAATGGTCAATGGCGGCTGTGTGCAGACTTAAGAGAGTTAAATAAAAGAGTACCAGTATCTAGATGGCCACTACCATTCATTGATCAGGGCCTAGCTCAGATACATGGTTCAAATGTATTTACCACGTTAGATCTCACATCTGGATATTGGTGTGTGCCATTGGCAGAGGAGATACAACACCTATTTTCCTTTACATTTGACAGGACTCAATATGCCTGGCTTAGAGCTCCGTTCGGGTACATCAATAGTGGGAGTGAATTTGGCATATTTTTGAGAAAGGCCATGCCAGATGCAGCGGAAAGAGGAACAATAGTTTATGTGGATGATGTCTTGATAAAAAATGAAAACCTTAAAAGCCATTTTGATGAAATAAGACATGTGCTTGGCCAATTGCAGAAAGCAGGCGCCAAAGTATCTTTGCAAAAAGCACAATGGTGCAAGAAAAAAGTGAACTTTCTAGGGCATGAAGTGACTGAACATGGGCTAAATCCACAAAGGAAGAAAATAGAGGCCATACAAAGATTAAAAGATCCTAAAAATGTGAAAGGAGTAAAAAGTTTATTAGGGATGACAGGCTATAACAGAAAGTTCATTGAGAATTATGCAGAAATCACTCAACCATTGACTAAACTGCTTAAACTAAATACTCCCTGGAGATGGGAAAGAGAGCAGTCTGATGCAGTGGCTAGATTGAAGGAATGTCTTGTAAAGGCACCATGTTTAGCATACCCCATAAAGGACAGGGATTTCTTTATAGAAATAGGCTTTTCTGAACATTGTATGTCAGCAGTGTTATCACAAAAACACGATTTGAATCACAAAACCATTGCATATGCAAGTAAGGCATTTTCCCAAGTTGAAATGAAATTTAATGAATGCGAAAAGGCCCTATTAACCACTGTGTGGGCGCTACAACATTTCCGCCCCATTGTTCAGGGAGAAAAGGTGATTATTGAAACAAATCATCAACCTTTGCAATTTTTAGAGAGTAAAAGAATTAGATCAGGCAATCTAGCGCAATCCAGAATCACTTCATGGACACTGGCATTACAAGGTTTTCCCGTAGAAGTAAGATATGGACAAAATAAAAAGAGCCCAATTGCTCAAGGGTTAGCTGACTTACATGACTGTGCAGCTGAACAAATAACAAATGAAATGGATGTGGAAGCTAGTTTACAGGAATTTGAACAATCACCACACAAAGCTTTTGATGAAAAAACATGCAAGGATTTGCCAACTGTATATGTGGATGGTTGTGCTTTTCACATTGAAAATGACAGTAATAAACAATTAGTGGCAGGAATAGGAAATGTCTGGTTGAAATGTGAAGGCGTTCCTAGTATAGGGATGAGGATTGGAGATAGGAGCAGTCAGGTGGCGGAATTGGCAGCCATCTATAAAGCAATTGCTACTGCAGTTGATAAAAAGTTCAGTGAAATTGTCCTGGTGACTGATTCTGACTATGCACGGAATAGCTTTGTGGAGTATTTGCCTGGTTGGAAAGCAAGAGGCATGGTTACATACAACAAAAAGCCACTTAAACATGGAAAAATGATACAAGCCATAGACAAATTGGTGTCAGAAAATAATTTAACAATATACTGGAGAAAAATTTGTGGGCATTTAAAAACACCAGGAGAGGATAAGGAGGGAAATGATAAGGCAGACCATCTGGCTAAGATTGGGGCTGTGATGGGAGAATTGCTACCTATTGATTATTTAATGGGTGAAATACAAATTGATGCAGTCACACGTTCTAAAGCACCAAAGGAGGTAGATCAACCGGTGGTGCAGTGGAGTCATGACACGCCAGACCAAGATTTGATTGAGGCACAAAAGAATGATCAAATTTTGGGAATCTATTATAATCATTTGATAGATCCTGAACAAAATCCTTTAACAGAAAATGATTGTATGGGAAAAGAAGAGTTGAGGGTGTTATTAAAGAACAAAACACGAATTAGATTACAGGATGGGCTCATGATTAGAGAGTCCATAACAGGGCAAATACAGTGGGTAGTACCCCTTTCATTCAGAGGACTAATGCTACACCATGCACACGATGCCATAACTGCAGGCCATAGGGGTTCACAAAAGACATTAGAAATACTAAAAGATTATGCTTACTGGCCACATATGTCCCAAGATGTGGAATTATATACTAGAGGATGTCTAGTATGCGCCCAATTTAAACCTGCTTCACCAATGCATAGAGCACCATTGATGAAAAGAGGCCTAACTCTCCCATGGTCAGATTTGCAAATAGACTATGTAGGTCCTTTAAAAAGGTCGAGCAGGGGACACCGCTATATTTTGAGTGTGGTATGTTTGATGTCAAAGTGGATTGAGTGCATTCCCGCACCAGATTGTAGTGCGCAAACAGCAGCCACATTGCTGGTGAACCATGTGTTCTCAAGGTTTGGGTTGCCACAAAGAATTGAGTCAGACAGAGGAAGTCATTTCACAAGTACTCTAATGAGTAAGGTATGGCAAATACTAGGTGTGAAAAGGAAACTACATATCGCATATCGGGCGGCGTCTTCAGGTACAGTTGAAAGAAGCAATAGGTCTGTTGTGGATATTTTAAAGAAATTTGTGGCAGAAGCAGGTTCCAGCTGGGATTTACGTTTACCGTTGGTTCTGATGGCAATCAGGTCGACTCCTGCCAAAGCAACAGGTGTTAGCCCCCATGAGGTCTTAACAGGTAGGAAAATGGTGTTACCACAACACCTACTATACAGAACACATGAGCAAACTCTAGTGAGTGCATCCACAGTTCATGAATATATTGATGAACTGAGGAGGCATTTGCAACACGCATTTGCTTTTGTGCAGAGAAATTTGGAAAGAGCTGCTGACAGTGCTAAGTCATATTATGATAAAAAGACATCAGTAAAGGAATACAGTGTAGGGGATCAGGTGTACAAGTTTCATTTTGGAAAAAGTAAACAGAAAAATTCTAAATTTCTAGCAGCCTGGCAGGGGCCATTTCGAATTATAGATAAAGTCTCTCCTGTAGTGTATAAAATTTTGAAAAATGAAGGTGAAACAGCAATAGAGCAGTTTGTCCATGTAAATCAAATCAAACCATGCCATCCCAGACATGAGATCAGGCAGCTTGAGCATGTGGAAACGGATAGAGTCCCTTGAGAAAATAAATGGGTGTAATCAGGAGGCAGTGACAAAGAAAAAAAAAAAAAGTTGATTGTTATGATGGCACATAAACACTGTAATATATGTAAAAATATATAATATAAATAAATAAATAAATAAATAAATAAATAAATAAATAAATAAATGCACATATAACGGAAGCTCGTGGTTGGTGTGCAGAGAGAAAGTGTATTAAATATTGAATGCTGTTTTATATATGCTTGTTTTCTTTTAACTTGTATTTGATTTCAGAAAAAAAAAAAAAAAAAAAAAAAAAAAACAGAAAAAAATATAAACGAAATATTTTTACCAAGCATGTTTTATTTTTGGCAAAAGGGTGAAGTTAGTATTGTGCTATGTACTTAATTTGTTTCTTTTCTATTTGATTTAGAATATTAACATTATTTGGTCGGAGGTTCTGGGATCAGAGGCCACGGCAGACGATGGAGTCCTGGAGCCCACGTGGACGGATTCCGGGAAAGCCCCAAAGAGGGGTGAAGACCAAGGCTACAAAGCGATCAGCATTGAAGATGATACCGATGACATTAATGATGATGATATTTGGAGGGATCTTCAAGAATTCAGAAGCACAGGTTGTCATTGAACCTGGACCAGCATCTGGTATCTCGGTGGAAGAGGCACCAGGATTCATCATGAGTGATAGAAGGATGATTTTCCAAAATATATACATACCGTTAAATCCTGAGATTTTGATTGAAAAACACTTGAACAATACCGGAATTAAGATTGAACAGACTAAAGAGTGGCTGGAAATAAGAAAAGAGGACGCTAAGCAGTCAATAAGAGATATATTAATGCAATTGGAAAAAACATTTGTGAATTCAGCAGACATTAAGAAGAAGAGAGGAAAGAGAGGTGCGGTGATGCTCGCGATATCAATGGTAATGTCTATAATTGGAGCAATAATAGGTACCACAATATCAACAGCCAATTCTATTTCGGTAGGAACACTGAGTACTAAAGCACAACAACTGAGTATCGACCTAGAAATAATACAAAAGACATTAGATGGAATTAGAGGGGGACTGGATGAACAAGTAAGATTCATAAATGAAACTGCAATCATTCTAAATGAACAAGCGGATGTGATGCAACGGGCGACTAAAGTAATACTTAAGCATGACAGAACTTTAAATGAAATATTGAACATAATGAGTCCTGTTGATAGACTATTAACGAATTATATGAGAGAAGTTCAAACTGCAGTTTCACAATTGATTCAAGGACATATTCCCTTGTATTTTGTTTCGCAGGATATCATTCGTCAAATGATAGAAAGATTGACCAGGAGGGAAATTGACCTTATACAGGTAAAAATTGCATTCGAAATGGGGAATGCAATGCCGTTATATGTGGACTTGGAAAGACTAGAGATCGGATTTTTGCTATGCATCCCATTTGTAGCCCCTGAACTTATTTACCAAACGAAGTGGGTACACAACGTGGGATTTTGGCAAGAGGACAAATTCATTAAGATTAAGACTCCAAAAGTGGTGGCATTTCAGTCATGGGAACCTGAAGTTTATTTAATACCAAACCTGGAAACATGTGTAACATTTAAAGAACAAAATTATATGTGTCCAGGTAAACCGTTTGTTCCTGATGCCACAGATGCTATTTGTGGATTGAAATCTGACCCAAATATATCAGAGGGATGTGAAGTGATTATTAGTAATATGGGGAGTGAAGAAATGGCACAGGCTAAGATGGTCAGAGGTAAATGGTTGGTCAGCACCTGTTTAAAGAACATGACGGTAGTACATTTAAACCATGGAACATACGTGGTTAAACAGGTAAAATATAATGTTTTTATTTACAGGTTCCAAAGGATGCAATTGTGTCAATTGGGGGATTAACATTGTTTCATGTAACAAATGATGTTTGGGAAAGCCAAGTGGAAAATATCGTTTTTTTTCAAAGGGATACTTTTCCAATAGATCCAGATGTGGAATATTTATTGAATCACAAAGAAAGACATGTTATGAAAATGAATTTGCGAAAAAACAATATTACAATTAGTAATCTGGGCATAATAGAAGTGGAAAGATTTAATTGGGGAACCTGGGGGGAACGATCAATAGTGGGTTTGGCTATCCTGGTGCTAATCATGGGTGGATGGTTGATTGTGCTATCAGTAAAAATGAAAATGTTACTGATTTTACTGACTACGTCAGGAAGAGAAAGATATCCCAATACACATGCATTTTAAAAGAAAAAGAAAGAACAAGTTGTTTTTAGGAATTGGCTTGGATTATAGCCAAGTTCTAAAAACAAAAGGAGGGTATATGTAAGGATATTTAGCAAACAGCACAGAGTACAGCGCTACTGCACAAGTAGCAACATTTTTTTTGCAGCACCACCACCACAAGGGTGCGGTGCATTGCTATATGGGTTAGCAGATTAACAAGGAAAGACAGACTATTCAGTCAAAAACGATTTTAACATATAAGATGCAAATCTATTTTTACAGTTAAAAGCACACGTGTTCATTTAAAAATGCACACTATTTTTCACCTGAAATGCCTATATTGCTAGAGACACATTTGAAAATTAACAGCTAACCTATTAACCATTAACCTGACTAATAAAACCTTATTTTAATATAACTCACTAATAAAATGTGTTCTCTACTGCAGAATTAGGCATACTCTGAAAACCATTTAAATGAGTGTGCAGATTTTTCTCTTCTCTTCTCTGCCTGATTCTCCGTGTTGTTGTGCACAGTAACTGCAGGAAGGAGGAAGTCAGATTTGCAACAATTGCAAATGTATAAGCGAAGCTATTGTTGAAGAGTAGGAGGATGAGAGATGATGGATTTCATTGGGACACGTCATAAAGAGGGCTGAGAGGAAAGTTTTAGTGGGCAGTATCAGGGAAAAAGACAGGCAGACATCTTTCTGCACTACTGGGGAGAAGACCTGGCTGTGGGGTCCTGACTGAATGCAGATTCCTGTGTCCTGCTGCAGTCGACATTGGGGAGAGCTGAAAGAAAAACCTTTCCACTGGCTGAGGCAGTCCTATCTGAAAAAGCTGAGAATTCCAGGCAATGACCCCGGCTTGAGAAGGCAAGCGTTCCTTTTTGCTGGAGTTAATCCAAGAGAGCCACATTCACAAAGAGAACAACTGAAGAACACTCAGATAAGGTAATTACCTAAGCGTGGGAGCCGGGTGTGTGCACGAAATTATGCAGTCAGTGTAGGATTCCTGTGCGTGTCTTAATCAAATACCAATGTTGCAATTTGAGTTCTGTTCTCCGCCACGCTCTTTGCAGTGTGACATAGAAAATGCTTTTACTGTACCATTTTATTTATTTCTGTAAAGAATGAGATCATGTCTAAATGCAACTTTTATAATACAGAAAATATTTGAAAACAGACGGGTGGTTTATTTTCTATTTACCATTACAATGCCAATGATGTGGGGAGATTTTTAAACAGTGCAATGGTCATTTTAAGACAGATGTGTGCATGTCAGAATCAGTATGAATAATTGTGAGTGACTGTAGTATAACTTGTTGGAGGTACATGAGCCAACGGGAAGAGAGACTCTCTGAACATAGCTCCCTACCGTATATAAGGTAGTGGAAATTACCACAAAACTACCACATATAGCTCTCTGTCGTAAATAAGTCAGTGAGTTTGCCCATGGTGGCGCACCAACACTATCACTGGAAAATGTGGTTTCCCTAGAATGCAGGTCTGAGGTCTCTCTAGTGATCACACGAAAAATCTAAGCGAAGATAAGGGATTCTGGACATTGGGGCCACAAATAAAACAAGGGAATTATGCTCACCAAAATACCACCAACCACGTATACCAAATATGCAGGTCTGGGTGCTGAAATAATGCATGTCCATTGTATTATTGTTGCACATGGCCAAATCTGAATACAAAGAGTGATTATTGCTAAGTTATTTTTCGGCGGTAATAAAATACCGTCAGGCCCCAAATCTCCACAAAATACCCAACAGGAACCTGGTCCACTCTCCTTCTCGACCTACCTATTTGTCCACACTTCACCTCTCTCCCATTTTATGTTTAATTTTCTTTTTCCATTGAACCTTTGTGTTCCTCTTTCCTTGCCCGCTGTTATGTTTGGCGCATGATTTCTCTGTTCACCTATGTCAATTTCTTTATTCTGCAGTTACTGTACTTGATAGCAATATTTGTACCTAGCCATCTTTTTTATTGGCTGAAACGGTCCTCTCACCAACACATGTTGCCGCTATTTGCTAAATGTTTAATTGAAACATGGCTGATTAAGCTTTGCAGGAGCTTTCTTTCCTTTAGCCGCTGTCTCTTTATCATTAAATAAGTGTTATCCGGTCTTTTTACCAACATATTTTCACTGAGGATTTCTTTACTGCTTTTTACCACAAAAAGTAAATGGTTGATTTGAGTGAGGCAATATTGGATGAGGAGAGGTAAAAGGCAGTGGGCACGAGGAGGTCTCCCCTGCATTTTTCAGGAAAATATCAGATCAAAATGTTTGGTTCTAGAATGTTGTTTAACGCTTGTTAAATTGACACATGTATAGTGATGTGGGTAGCCTCAGAACTTGGATGTGAGAATAAAATGGGAGCGCCATCTCACTCTCATTGGGGTTCAACAGCCACCCTTCTTGCTCCATGCTACCTTTTCATAAGAAATGGGGATGAGAGGACTCCTGCTCACACAGAGTCATCAATGCATATACATCCTTAGAAAATGATATGTATAGGATTCACTAGCGTGTGTGATATGTCTTAAAATGCAATTACTGAATTACTTCTAGGAATTAGCCACGCCCCCTTTGATGTTCCGTCTACAAATTCGAACCGTGCGTGCACCTGCATGCGCACTCCCAGCTGAGTACTGACTGCTGCACTGCGGTGCAGCGTGTCAGCGGGATTCTCTGCCGGTAAGCCCATATTTTGCTCTCATTGCCCAAACCTATCTCACTTATACAACCCAAGTAGTCCTGTCCTTTTTCTTCATTGTTTCCCTTTGATTGGGTTTGAGTCTGAAGTTACTATCTTGTTCAAGACAAACAACTGTCATAGTCAGTCAACTTCTCTCGATACCATGAACCACCTCACTGCGGGCATGCCCCGAGATCCCTAGCCTCTTAACTCAGTGTCGGAGTGTATCCAAACCCCCAATAGGTATGGGTCTCACTAAACCTGGACCTACATCAAAGAAAAATATAGGCTTTTCTTCTGATATTCGCCATTTTCTACTCAATACGGTTCTCCCTCCCAACACTCAAATGCAAAACTCCAGTTCTAGAGTTACAGACAATCTGACTCTTCTGGAACAGTGCTTTCCAAATAAAAGAAGTCAACCGGCTCACTTGTCGGACTTAACAATGCAACACTGTGCATCTCTTTCCTCCAGTCCATCTGACAATGATCACTTTCATACGCCAACATACTTTCCTGAATTCTGCATTGAACCAACCCAAAGCAACCCTGTACAACTCCCTCAAATTGCTCCGGCACTCCCCCTTCAGCTCCAGCCTCATCAGGCTTTATACTCGCAGGTAGCAAACACTGTCTTTGGAAAAACATTGACTCACAATTTGGTCACTTCTCCTTCTTCTGACCCAAGCAATCCCTCCTTCCCCCTGTTACAACCACTTTCTTCCTCCACTCAAGGAGCCGACCCCAATCGTATTGAATCACAGCCATGCCAACTACTGCTAATATTTCTACTCTTTCGAAAACTCCAGAGTTATACACTACTGATGCACCTGACGACATCATCTCTCCAAGCGAATCCCAATCATCACTAGCTGCCCTATTTCCTGACCAATAGCTCGACCTTCCTTTGGATTTCCATCCATTGCCAATCCTGCCTTAGAAGCCGTGCTAACTGCTATCAATACAAGTATTTTTTCACTGGTCAAATTGTTTGAAGTACTGGACCTTAGATCAGCTACGCAACACGATTCATTACTCCTCCTACACACAAAAACGGATTGGGTTGTGGCCTATAAAACTAATACTAGCTCAATTTAATCAAGTGTCGAGCTTCAATCTGTAATATCACTGGAGATGCCACCAATTGAAGAGGCTATTGTAGAGGCCCACCCAAGTTCTTCTGTGCCTGCACTTGACAGTCCTATTGAAACTGTTCCTAATTCCCCCGACATACAAATTGAGGAAAAACCTTTTTACAAGGTATTTGCGAAGCATGTACATATCACCAGAAGAAGAAGGAGAGGTACATCGCAATGCCTCAATTATTCAAATCGTAATCTGGACATTGAACAAAGGCCCTCAAAAAATCTCCAAAAAATAAGAACAAAAATTTAAAAGACCAAAAGCATAAAATGTATTGCTAATTTGGTGTGCTTGTGCACGTTCGTCCTATGAATTAGCCAACCAATTACCAGAACAGGGATCAAAATGTCTTGCTTTGTCTCTAGCCTCCTCCTTACCTCTTGTGTTGGATCTTGACAACTCCAAAGGTAAGAAGCTTGATTCTGTTCAGCCTGTATGCAATAATAATGATGAGCACAATCAATCCAATATGAATGATACACATGAACAACTTATGAATCTATCTGTATATCCCAATGATCTAATAACTCAGGTTGTACACCAGGGCTTATACAATTCTATAGCCAACAAGCAACAGCTATTGCCAACTGTTCATGTTAATTTCGACATCAATTCGACCTCATTTAAAACTTTAGATCAAAGGAGAAATGAAACTCAATCAAGCTCTCATACTGTGATCGAGAAATTTACCTCCATAGCTACCCCACTTTTATCTCATCAAAGTACTCATGCAAAATCTGAGTACCATCAGGTAACTTCAGAATAACTTGCATTATACCTAACCTGAAATACAACTAGAGAGCTTACAGATGGGCCAAATTGGCATCCCTAAGAAAGCTTTCAATGCTAAATGGCTCAACACCAGAAGATTCACCAGCTAAGCCAACGTGGAATCAAAATACCAGTGAATCTATATTAGACTATGTCTACATTTCTTCTGAGGCAGATAAATTGATTGCGTCATTCCAGGTAATCGCTACTAAGCTTAGTGACCACTACATCCTTAGTGTTTCTTGGTTGCCTCATTGCGTTGAAAATTATAATAACTATTCTCTGCCCCTTGATATAAATAAGGCAGGTAACCATATTAAATGGTATCATGCCCAAATTTCAAAGCTCAAAAATAAAATTTTAGAATGAAATCAACATCTTCCCACGCTACCTTGTATGTTTTATAATGACTGCATACAAATTTTAAATCAAGAAACAAGCAGTCTAATTCGTACCTCCTAATCGCACAAATACCCACGTTTGTTACAAATCTCGAACTTCAAAAAAGAAATGAGACGCAAACTGAGAAGTATATCTGCCAAGGCCTGTAAGGTATCAAAAAATCAAATAAAAAGCAAATACAGAATTAAAATTAAACAAATATTATATGATTATAATCAAGAACGAGCTGAAACTATGTTGAAAGCACCAATTACCAAATCCACTGGTGAAATTTGGAAGGTGATTAATAATATTCTCTCTAATGCATATAGATCTATACTGTCTAACCCTATCTCAGAATCAGTTTGGTCTACGCATTTCCAGTCCTTATTACAAAAATCGGCGCTGGCTAACAATTCAGAGCTTAAAGCCAATCCGGGTTTAACAAATCTTGAATCAAACCAAATTCCACCCTCCTAGCAGCAGGTTATAATCATCCCCATATTTAAAAAAGGAAATAGGTCTGATCCAAACAACTACAGACCGATAGCATTATTAGATGCTCCAGGATTTTTTTTTGCAAGGTTGGTACTTCGTGACTTCTCAAAATGGCTTAACAAACATCATCTTTTATACAAAAATCAATCGGGTTTTGTTGCAGGCACAGGGACTATGCTAAACCTATTCATTTTATCATTTATAAAACAACAAGCAATTTTAACAAAACAGCCGGTTTTTATTGCTTTTATAGATTTTAAACAAGCATTTGATTCAGTGTCAAGACAAGTATTATGGCGTAAACTATTCGATACAGAATGTCCTCCATATATAAGGTTCCTAATTTTAAAATTTTATTCCGATACCAGCATAAGAATTAAATTAACATCAAATGGCTTGTTATCAGAGTCAATCTGAACTAATTCTGGTTTAAAGCAAGGATGTCCATTTGCATCGATATTGATTAATTTTTACATTAATGATATGCACCTTGCTTTTAACTCTGCATGCTCATTTCCACCAAAATTGGGTGACCAAGAAAAATCATATTTACTATACGCAGACTACCTGGTACTTTTAGACAGAACTCCTATTGGCTTGCAGAGAAAGCTGTATGCGCTACATGAATATGCACAGAAAAATGAATTAATAATTAACACGTCGAAATCTAACATACTCACTTTAAACCATCATCGTCCCTCAGCCAATTATAACTGTAATTGGAGATTAGGAAATGATACCCTAAATCAAATACAAGAATACAAATACTTGGGTACCAACTTAAACACACATCCTCTTGACTCACCATATCGAGGTGAACTCTCAACCAGAATGAGACTACTTGCCATACAGGGCAAAGTTTTACAGAGAAATTATGGGAAGTTTTCTATTATTCCATCTAGGATTTATTACTTACAGAAGGTTGTTCCGATAATAACATATGGAAGCCAAACTAAGATCAATCCCAAGTGATGTCAAGTGGGACATCATTGAGGGGATATATTGGAAGCATATATTACCGGCCCCTGCTTGTACTCCTATTTCCCTTATTAGATTTGAATTGGGTCTTGTATCATTGAACGCTGTACTTTCTTGGTTTATGCTAGCCTTATATAGGAAATGTTTAAACGCCACTGATACATCTATGAATCTGTTTCCTGTACTTAAAAAAGTTTTAGATAAACCTATTTTTAAACTGCTTTTAGAATGGAAAAACACTTGTCTTTTAACACTGCGCGAAGCAGATTTTTCTTTAGAAGAACTCCTAGAATTCCCAGATAAGGCAAAACTGAAATTGTGGCAAAGCGATTGGATAAACACCATTGAACAGATTAAGGTATATCAAGCTGTTAAAAAAGGTGCTTTCCAATTGTGTGCTGTCAACACCCTGCCTCAATATCTTATTAAGTACCCTAATAGAAAATATGCATATGCCTTCCTGCGGTTTCGATTTAATTTACTTCCTACTAAAGACAAACTAGCTTCGTACAATAACTCTCTGAATCTGTCTAGATCCTGTTCCTATTGCAAGGATCCTGATTCTGTTGAGACAACAAAACATCTTTTAGTAGATTGTCCATCCCTGCTAGACACTAGAACTCGTTATCTACACAAAGATTTCAAACATAGATCACTGTTGACCAAAGATGAATTGTGGGACGCAATATTCAACACATCTAATACTTCTCTCATCATAGACATCGTACAATTCTTAAAAGAACTCAGTTTGATTTTGTCTGGTTGAACTCTGTCTATTTGATGAGAACCTGTTGATCCCATTTACGTGTATAGATTTCTAAACAAACGGTCGTAATATTAGGGTTTCTTTACAATTGTTTGATGGTCAAAGTATCATGACAATTCACAAATTGTCATTTGAAGAATTGACTCAAAATATTCTGTACATATTAATGCTGATTGAATTTAGCTTAGCTTGTGAATTATTTTTTCTTTTCTTTACAATTGCTCAATTATTTTATTGAGTCATAAAAGGTTATTTTATAAAAATTAATCGCAAATAATTGTTTGGTAGATACCAATTTGATGTTTAAATAAGCTGTGTATAAACCAAGTGAAAATGATAACGAGAATGTTAATAATTGGAAAAGTTGTTAATTCAACTAAAACAATTTTGTTCAATAAAAAAAAAACTGAATTATTAGTTTGTTGCTTGAAAGTTGGAAGCAAAACATGACACCTTTTTATTGTAACATGCAGGACCAGCTAAACTGTAATGAAACACATTATGGAGCATTGGAAGGTTGTGCAACTATATACTGCCATTAAAACACAATATGCACTGAGCAGGGGATCATAACACAAGTCTGCACTGCTACCAAACACTCAGGGGCTGATGGGTGGATGTCACACCATCATTCACAAGGCACCATGGCTATGCAACCAACTGAACATCACCATCATCGTCTATTTCCAAAAACTCTCCTGCCACTTCCCACACTCCTCAATGGACAAAGTCACCTTCCACTGCATCCACTGACCACCCAGGCATAACACCTTCTTCATCTGAGACTTCACAGACTTGATAGACTTGGTCCCCATCATGTATCTCACACTTGCCAATATCTTTCTAGGTGACTTCAACATCTCGGGCAACCCGGGAACCAAGTCCATGAATGAGGATCTATACTGCCATCTCCACATTCAAACGCTCACACAGCACAAGAAAGACCCACAGAAAAAACGAATATTCTCGCGCTCACCATCACCTCCCAGTTCACCTTCAATCAAAGCTCTCCAATCCTGCTTTACTGGTCCGACCATCTGGCAATCCTGTTTGTTATTAGTTATACCACACCAGTCAAGCACACCCATTGGAAACTCATCAGAGAAACCTTCAGCACATTCTAAAACTTCACATTGGAAGGTCTCATGGTAGACCTTGCCAACCTACACCTAAGAAGGAGTGATCTACCTCTGATGAACTAGGACTATGACTGGCTTCTCCAAGAACACAACATCACCATCACAACCAACATCCACCACCATACCCCAGAAGTTAAAACATGCAGACTTGAAGCTCAACTGAGCAGGAAGGAAAGCACCGGAAGACAGTCCTTCTCTGTCAATGCTCCCAGAATCTTGAACCTGCTTCCCATCAATACAAGACTTGGCCCTTCACTTCTGCATTTTAGGAAGGAGTTCAATACTTTCCTCTTCAAGGAATGGGTCCTCCCTAAAATATAGGTCCTCACTCACACTCCCCAGGTATCCTGAGACTGGGTGATCTGCTCCCCCTTGTTTTCTCCCCTAGCTGCGGGTTGATCCCCTGCTGCCAGCTTAACCATCCCCCAAACCCCTTTGTTAGCTGCCCACTCCGTCTGCTTTCATCACTGTGTACTTCCTCCTATGCCTTCTAGAGCACTCCATTGCTTCCTCACGCTAGGTCCATGCATCGTAATAATACTAATAATAATGCTAATAATAATGCAAATAATCATTATATTAATTCCCAAACATTTGTACTGGAGGAAATCGGAAGATGCGCGTAAGCTGTTCAAATTACCACCTGGTACCTTATACCTAATTCACAAACCCTAAAACTGGAGGAAATCTTGAAATACCTGGAGATTTTGCACATTAACCCCTTCAGACCTTTCCCAGCCATCTCCACATTTTGTCCAGTTTTCGGTTTTGTGAATTTGGGATAAGGCACCAGCCAGTGGGTGCAAATCTGAGATCCTTACGAACCTCTCTTTTTCTCCAGGGCAAATCTTGGAAAATCAAAGCCACACTTGTTTCCATGGCAGCCACAATCATCACAAGCCAGTACGGCTTCTGATCCTAAATATGCGCGGTTAGGTGATGGTGTTACCTGTGAAAATGGGCCCAAAACTGCAACTAGGTAATAAACAATGCATAATGTAGCTTACCTTTTAATTAAAGAAAAATAATAATATTATTTTCGTGCTCTGAGTTTTTGAAAGAAAAAGGCTTTTTGTCGCTTAAGAATGTGATAGTGTCAATCTGCCTTGATAGAGCTTTTCATCCTGTTCGTGACTAGAATATTAGCTGGTCACACGTTGCCATCATTGCCTTTTAATGCAGGGACAGTGGCTGGAAAGGCCGGTACCTTTCTAAGCATCACACACTGCCTCTACACATAACATCTACATGTCTTACGGGGCTTCGCACAAGCTCCCGGGATGCTCTGCCGAGTGGGATCTTGCAGGCCCTGGCTGCTGTTATTGGCAAGTCATAGTATTTGTAGTAAGGCGCTTTTCCTCTGTGTGGTTTTACTCTCCCAGAAGGAGAGATCCCCTGCTGTGATACCTCATTAACAGCCAACAATTAGTGAAGTGGAAAAATACAGAAAACGTCCAAGTTTTCTGAAAAATATAACCAGTTCCTTGTGGATTCACTAGTCACACATAGATAAGCGAGTGACCGTCTCACTAAAAACGAGTGCATTAACAAACTGTTAATACTTTTTTAAATATTATGTGAAACATGCTGAGGGCACATTTTAAAATAAGAGTTCTCATTGTTTGTAGGCAGGTCACAGAGAGGATGCAACTCCTGCATGTTGTGAAAGCACTGATTCACAAAAGTAAATATGAGAGAATGATTGACGTGCAACTGCAGAACATGGGTGGAAGTGTGGCGACCTAGGAACTACCACGTTTACAAGTGCATCCCTGCTTCACAAAGGCATGCTTTTGCAACTGTGACCGTGTGTGTGCCAGGTCTCTGGAAGACAGGTGCAGGAGAATGCACAAACGATGCCAGGGGTCTTTTAATTAATTCTGCAGATGGGAGAGTTTGGTTTAGTATGTGTCTTATGTTCAGGGAGCTTCTTGCTATAATGGCTACTCTGCCGCCTTTGGCTGTTGTCTGTCCATGCGCTACAAGGTGTAGTCATTTGGGATGGCTAGGGTGGGACCTGATGCTGCGTGGAGCCAGGTCTAAGTAATAGCTATGAAGTCTAGATCATTGAGCGAGATGATGTCGGCTATGTCTAGGGCATGTGCGACTAATGATCTTGCGTTGATAAGTGCGCCTTTTATTGTTTCGGTGGTAGATTGATGTGATTGTCTGTTGAGTGTACGGGGGGAGCGGGGATTAGGCTGGTCAGGAGATGCTGTTGTGTGTGGGATGGGAGTGGCTGGTTTGAATTTACTTTTACTTTTGAAACTTTACTTTTAATTGTGAAACCTAGGTCTTTCTCCCTCTATTCAGGAATCTCAATTCTAGGTGTATTTTGCTCCTGTTTAATATGTACTGCCTCAGTATTTATAAATTGCATTGTGAAACCTAGGCCTTTCTCCCTCTATTCAGGAATCTCAAATCTAGGTGTGTTTTTTCTCCTGTCTTAGAGTGTGCATTTGTACGCTCTTAATCCTGAGTGTTGTTATTGTGTCCTATTGTACAACCTGCTTGCCTCTGGCTGTCTTCTGCCTACTCAAGTGTCCTTCTCCTGTTCCTCCCTTCCACCTCTCTCCTCTCCCACCTACTCTATGGTGCTCTCCGTCTCTCCTATCTTTGCTAACTGCTTCTCTATTGACTATCCTGCTCTCCTCACTAAGTGTGGTAGGAAGAAGTTTAAAAAGGACATCCTTGTCTCCAACCCAGGCCTCCCTATCGCTGACACCTATACCAGTGCCTATTCCAAGGAAACTCTCACCGACTGTTACGCTCACTTGGTTCCCACAGGGGTGTCGAGCGGAACTGGACAGCCACGGTCTCCACCAACGTGATGCGTAGTGCAGAGATGACTGACTGGACTGGCACACCTAGCTTTGTCTGCTTGACCCGTAGAAGTAGTCTCCTAAAGGCGGAGAAAGGGAATTAGCCACCCGTGGATTTGAGTAATAGCCCCTCACTGCATCCCCATTTATCACCTCTGATATTCCCTTTCACTAAGCTCACCTTATAGTTTTGAATGATGAGCTCTCCATCCTGCGAGGAACGCAGGGACGCATTGATGGCCAGTTACTTCACTGGCTTGAGGATATTGGAAGAGTTCTAGACAAATCTTGGCTCCAAACCTCCTGGCGAAGGACCCTAAGTATATAGTTCTTAAGAGTTCAAAAATGTCTGAATAATCACTCTTGTCCAATTCCTTTGTTTATCTTGCAGCTTAGACCCAAAAGAAGATCGTCTTGTGGCAGCTAAAAGCGTTCAGGTAAGAGTCTGTGTTATCCCACACTGTTAAATGATGCCAAGGTTTAACTCACTGCTTTCTCTTTTCTTACAGGTGCAGCGTAAGAAGATTTGGCGTGCTGGTGAATAATACCTCCGGCGGTAAAATCAGGTAAGTATCTGGTGGCAAGAGATTGTCCTTGTTTGTTCCCTCGGCTCACCTTGTTGTTTTCTTGTCCCCCTTAGGTGTTGGAATGCGGCAACATATTGATGGAGACAGCGCCAGATCGTAGAGATGCTGCGAGGAACGGTGAGTAGGGCGCGGCGCTGCTGCTGGCGATGCGACGCATTTAAAATAAAGTCTGTTTCTGGTTCAAAGGTGCGATGAATCTGGAATCAGGTAAGAAACCCAATAATGTTCTTGTTCTAACCTTTCTTCTTCTTTCCCTTCTTTCTAGGCGCTCTGGTCTCGAGGCGGGCGTGGCAAGATGCTGGATGCTGACTGCAGGAACGGTGAGCGTTACGCTGCAGGATGTAGAAGAACGCGAAGCGTGTGCTGCTCTTCGGGCGTGGTTTAAATAGCCTTCAAAGTAGTCCCAGGTAAGTATTCCTCCACAACCACACCCTGAGTAACAAAATAGTCCCTGAGGTAAAGTAGTCCCTTCCAAGCCTCACATGGGCTTGGATCTCTTGCAGGATGGTCTGCATCAGGTAAGTTTTAACATATGAGCCTGGCGCCTATGGCACCAGGACTGATGCCCCATATGAGCCTGGCGCCATAGACGCCAGGACTGTACCCATATAACCCCTAACAGGGGTTGCTGGGCTTTCTCTGGGTAACATGGTGCCTGCTTCTGGGGTTGATGGACTTGGTCTGGATGCCCGCGGGTAGGCATCATGACAGCGACATCCTCATTGTCGTTCCTTCACCAGAACAAAGGATGTTTCATATGGTATCTGTGCTCTCTCCTTTCTCCTTTTCTCCCATTAATGTTGGCACCCGTTGGGACGCCCCCCTGGCCTTGTTCCATTCCTCAAATGTTTACTTGAATGGGACTGTCTTGGTCCAAGGACCTCATGCCAACCTTCACCTCTTTGATAGACGCTTCCCATGCCTCATCAATTTCCTTTCTTCTCCAGCTGTCCCCTCCCCCCTTTCCTTGGCTACCTTGCCTACACCTTCCCTCTCTGCCCCCTCTCGGGCTCCCTCTACACCTCTGAAGGGTGTGCTTCTGATCTGTACCCCTCCCCGGAAGTCCTTCAAGGTTGGCAACCTTCTTCATATTGTCACTCTAAACTCTTGCTCTGCTGTCAAACACTCCTTTGATATCTGCCACCTCCTGGAAGAACTGGACCTCAATGTCCTCTGTCTCACCGAGACATGGTTAACGGTCAGCTCTGTCAAGAGCTTTGACACGCTCCTACCTGATGGCTACAAGATCCTATCCACGCCCAGGCCCAACCGTGCTGGAGGAGGTGTTGCCCTGATCTTCCCCGAGTAGATTCCTGCCTCTGTCACTCCTACGCAGGCCTAGTCCTCCTTTGAATGCCTTGTCAGCAGGCTCTCTCTCTCCCCTAGCCATTCCCTTACTGTGGCTACTATCTATCGGCCACCTGGTCAGATCTCCTACTTCCTTTCTGAGTGGGCTGACCTCTCCTCCTCACTCCTAGTCTCAACCATTCAACTCCTCCTTCTGGGACACGTCAACATCCACCTGGATGTCTCTTGTCCTCCCTCTGGACTTTTTCGTGAACTTTGCGACTCTCTCTCACTCACTATTCTCCCCTCTGGTCCAACTCACTCTGCAGGGCACACTCTGGATGTCCTGATCTCCTCAGACCTTCCCCTCCCTGTCCCGCTCTCCACTTCTCTTTCCTGGAGTGATCACTTTCACCTCTCATCTCACCTCACCCTCCCTACCCCTCAGGCCAAGCCACTTCCAGCACTGCCACCAACCTTCTCGGTCATTCGACCCATGAAGCGCGTGTCAGTTGAGGCTTTCGCTGCCACCTTCTCACCCCCGCCTCCCCCTTTGGCTGACTCTCACCCTGACTCAGCCCTCTCCATGCTACACTCTGCTTTTTCTGATACTCTTGATATCCTTGCCCCGGTCATGAGAATCCGCCTGAAGCCCAAGGCCAAGTGCAACTCATGGTACGACTCGGACCTCGTCACACGCAAGTGCAGGGTGGCCGAGAGGAAATGGCGTGCTTCATGTACATCTTCTGACAAACTGGCCTGCTGCCTGCTCCAAAGGCAATACCGGCTCTCTGTCCAAACCAAGAAGAGAGCTCATATCCAAGCCCACGTCTCTGCGGCATCTTACAACTCTGCTGAACTCTTTAAATTCTGCAAGGAACTGGCCAATCTGCAGTCTCTACCTCTCCTGTCCTTTCCCAGGCCCTCTGCACGGCACTGGCTTCTCACTTCATCTCTAAAACTCAGGACATTCTGTCCTCACTCTCCTCCTATCCCCTGACTCCCTCTACTCCCTGCTCTTCCTCTAGCCCCTCTGCAGTCACCTCTCCTAGCTCTTTCTCTGCCTTTCCACTGTTCTCTCCAGACAAGGTTTCTAGACAAGTCCTATCTATGAAAGTCTCGTCTTAACAGGTTCACCCCGGTTCCTCCAAAACTATCAAGGACCACATTGACTCCCTGGCTCCTGCCCTGGCTGATTTCTGCAATCACTCCTTCGCCACAGGAGTCTTCACATCCCCCCTGAAGCCCTCTCTTGTGCACCCTCTTCTTAAGAAACCCTCTGCCGACTCCTCCTGCCCAGCTAACTATTGCCCAATCTCCATCACTCCCTTCCTGGGCAAGCTCCTATAGAAACTGGCCATTTCCCAGCTTAATCTCCACACTCAAGCTGTTGGTTGTCTTCATGATCATCAGTCTGGCTTCAGAGCTGCCAGAAGCACGGAAACTGTTCTCCTGAACATCCGTGAAGACCTGCTCTCCAACCTTGAGGCTAACACCCCCAGCGTCCTCATCCTGCTTGATCTCTCTTCTGCCTTTGACAATGTCAACCAGGCCATCCTGCTCAACCATCTCCATGATAACCTGGGTATCACTGGCCAGGCTCTGGCGTGGCTGACTTCTTTCCTCTCTGACCGACCCTCTCAGGTCCAACTTGGGTCCTTCCTCTCTGCTATCTTTTTCTCTACCTGTGGTGTCCCCCAGGGGTCTAACCTCTCTCCCTGGCTCTTCAACCAATACCTGGCACTCCTTGCCCATCGCATCGCCGCTCTCTGCCCCAACTTTCAGTGCTATGCGGATGACACCCAGCTCATTTTCAGGCTACCCATGGCCTCCTCCTCTCCTTCCCTCATCTCTGACTGTCTGTCCGCCATCCAGGAGTGGTGTGCCGCCAATACCTCTGCCTTAATGCCAGCAAGACTGAGATTCTACTCATCCGCACACCCACTCACTCCTTCCCTGCCGCTCTCTGACCGGCCTATCTTGGCCCTCTTCCTGCTCCCACCTGCAAGGCAAATAACCTTGGTGTCATCTTTGATTCCATACTCTCCTTCTCCCCTCACATCTCTGACATCACTAAGAAGTCACACTGATGTACCTCCTCAGAGGTATTCTTCCTTTCCTCTCCTTCCCCCAGGAGCTCACTGTGTCCAGAGCTCTGGTTCTCTCTAGGCTGGACAACTGCAACAGCCTCTTTCTAAATCTGCCTGCTTCTACTCTCCGCCCTCTGCAACTTATCCAGAACAGGACTGCAAGACTTGTCCTTGGCCTCAAGCCCAGGGATCGTATCTCTCCAGGACTGAAATCTCTGCACTGGATCCAACTGGCTGTGAGGATTAAGTTCAAAACTATCTGCATTATCCACAAGGACTTCTAGGGCCTGGGGCCTCAATACCTTCAACTCTCTCTCCCTAAATATCTTCCTTCTCGAGCTCACCGCTCATCCGCCTCCAACTCCCTCAGGGGCAGTCTCTTCTCCATGCAACAAGTTGGTGGTAGATCTTGTTCTTCGCTGGTGCCTCCCTCTGGAACAGCCTCCCTGCCTCCCTTAAACTTGAGGAGAACCATCTCCGGTTCCGGAAGCACCTCAAAACCTTTCTCTTTGCTTCTGCTTTTTCTCCTCCTCTCCTCTGCTGACCTCCTGGTTGTAACCGGAACTGCACTGGCCACCTGGACACCCTCTGATCTCGGGCCCAGGTCCGACCCTTGTTAGTAGCCAGCGTCACACACCTGCACTGCCCACCTGGCAACCCCCGCACTTGGGGACTGTTTCTGTATCCCTACAGTCCCCACTACCAGCCCTTGACACCTGATGTCTGCACTTACCCATGCACTGCCACAAGCTGGCCGTTACTTAATTATTGTTATCTTTTCCCATGTACTGCAGTGTCCCTGCCCCCCTTCCATCCACATGCGCAGTCCGAATGACACCTGGCCTAGTAGGATCGTTGTCTGTCCTCCTTTTGTTCCCTTCCCTTGTCTCGATGCGCCTTGAAACATTTGTGCATAGGCGTGTTATAAATGCCATATCATATCATATATCAGAGAAGTATTTAGAATGGTATTGGCAAGAGAGCAAAGGTTGAGTTGATCTTCTCAGGATGGCTGAATTTGCTTATAACAATTCAAAGATGGATTCAAATTCAATGTCCCCATTTTTCTGTAGCAGAGGTTTCCATTCACGTTTTCTTCAAAATTTGGTGCAAGGGGAACCGTCAAATCCGGCAGTGGAGGAGATATTGCAAACCATGCGTGAGGGACTGGCAAGGGTGACAAGAGCTATTTTATTTATTTATTTTAATTTTTATGATGCCCTACTTGCCCATAGGCCTCAAAGCTTTACAACAGAGTAAGGAACGTTATGAAAGATTTGAAGACAGAAAAAGGTAGGCTGAGCTCTAGTTTTTGTGCTGGAGATAAAGTTTGGCTTTCCACAAGGCTCTTGAGAATAAAAGGAAAGAATAAGTGCAGTCTGAGATTTGTAGTCCCCCTTTGAGGTGGAATAAGTAATTCACGTAGTGGCGGTGAGATAAAAGTTGCCTCATAGCTTGAGAACGCACCCGACTTTTCATGTCAGTTTGCTTAGATTGTGATGAAAGGAACTTGGTTTGGTCCGATCCCTCAGCCTATGTTGCATGCAAATGACTCTGAGGAATAGAGGCCACAGTATTTGGTAGATTGGGAGGGTTACTACAGAGCGGAGAGAACTTGGGAGTCAGCTAAAGATGTTCACGCCCAACAATTTAATGCTAAATTTCATAGAAAAATCCAATGAAACCTGGGCCTAAGCTTAGGGCCTGGGAAGGGGGTACTGTTGAGTCTGGTCATGGGGTGGCGTTGGTTCATGAGTGATTCAAGGCTATTAGGCTGTACACTTTTTCAAACCATGTATATGTCAGTTTCTTCAGTTTCATTTTGTTTAGGAAATCTTTTTCTGTTCATTTATTTGTGTTTGGCACTTAGCTATTCAACTGCAGAGGGAGTGCTTCCCAAGCCATCATGGCAGCGAGGAATCCAGCAGCTAATTGGTGATGATAGAACCTGGCAGCTGATCGGTGATCCATGGCAAATTAGAACTAGAACAGACATTCTAAACTGCGTTTAGTTGTCCTTCCTTAAGCAGCACGGTCCTGTTTCTTTGTAGTTCTGTTTATTAGGCCTCACTCAGGATAAGTTCCAGATCTGAAAACCATCTGGGAACAGCTAACAAGTTTACGCGGGACAAGACAATTGGAGTGTTTGGTGGGAGCGCAGCAAAATAAGTTATTGATGAAAGTTAAGTCTTCAAGTTTTTGTAAAATTTGTTTGTTTCATTCTTGTTTGGAAGTGTCTTAGTTTAGATAATTATAGAGTACAAGCTGTAAGGGAAAAATAAATGTATAAGGCGCCAAGCTCGAGCAAGGATAATAAAAATTCCACAGTTGACAGTGTGCATGATCATTGGAGCAGGTCTGGGCAAGTGTAACTCCAAATTCATTAACAAACATGTTCCAGCCAACTGCATGCAAGCATAATGGAAAATTATTTTAAAAGCACTCTGGGCATGAGTATGCAAGATTTTAATTCAATTGTAAATAGTGTGCGTGATCGAAGGAGCAGCTCCTAGCCGAGCGTTACTCCAATTTCATTAACAGACACTTTTAGTTGTTTGTGTGCATGCTCAGAAGCTAAACCTTTCCCCTGAGGAATGAGTAGTGTTTGCCTAGAAGGGAATAGCGTCCAATGTGGACAGACGAGCAAAAGACATGCACGTAGAAGAAGTAGCTTAAATAACTCCTTACGCCAAATGATCACTATGAAGACCCATTAAAAGACAATGGTAGTGCACAGTTATAGCAAGATCAATTTCAAAGAAGTTGAACTCATTGGAGAGCTGGAACATTCATTAGAGTCAGTATATGCAGTTCAGCAAATCCCAAAGAGCAGTGAGACTCTGTAAAACAGGAAGAGATGTTCGGTTGAAGGTACAGTCAGCAAGCAATACATTACTTCAAGAGGTACAAAAGTTTAGATTTCAAAAGTTTGGTTTATAGAGGCTATTTTCCAGAGAGAAGAACTCATCTTTAAGTTCTGTGTTATCATTATGAAGCCTGAAGAATATTTAAATGTCCTCTTAGCTCTTGTGGAGGAATGCACAGGTAGTGATTGTGGTCAGGGGGTTAGGTTAAGCGGGTAAGGTTTGTGAGTGTGGAAATAATGTCTTTGTTTTCTCGCCCTCTGCAGATAATTCCCAAGTGTGAAGACAGGAAGTCTGTTGGCTTTTTTATATTATCCACCTCCCCTTTCCAGCGGGAGTGTTTGGATTTCAGCTGTGTATGCAGTCAGTTGTTGACCGCACACCTTTGGGGTTCTGTGGGGTTCAGCAGCTCCCACGGACAAGCAAGAACAGGACCTGACAGTCATTCCCTGTGCAAACTTAACAATTGATGCAATTGCCCAAGCCCAATTAGTGCCCATTCACAAAGTATTAATAGGACAGTTTGAGACCTTGTGCTAGTGGACCTATTTCACATGATCTAAGCCCCACCCACTTGTCAATCACTGCTAACCTTTTGGTGCCTTCTTACTTTGTTGCTCGTTTTCCCGTCTTCCCGTCTTTAGCAGCTTTCCAGACCCTATCTTTTGTAATTGGGGAGCAGATGCAAGTGGACCTCCCACCTTCCAATCACTGCTCATCTTTGATGCCTTCTTGTGTTGCCACTCTTTTTTCCTCTGTTTAAGAAGCCTTCTAGCCTATTGTCCTTTGCAGTTGATGACAGAGACACCAATTCACCAAAATGTCAGGTGTAGCAAAAGTTATATATCTCACCCGATTACATCATAGGCTATACCACAACAGATTTGCCACTGATGAAATCACAAGAAGTGAACTGGCACAACATTTGAGCCCAGTGACATCACATGGATTGGCATCACAATTGCATAATGTAAGGTTGTTATTGTTAATGCACCAAACATTTTCATTACCAGACACAATTTAACTAGGTTACTACCTTGAAATGCCAGGGGCACACGCAGCAGAAGCAGCATATGCCTGGACACTTGCAATATACACGTATGCCTGTACATCATTTTGTGACATGTTACTGCTAGCTATAGTGTCACATACCATGTATAATCATTGCAATCATAATAGAGCCACACATTTTAGGTAATACTTAATATGCTGAGTTGAGTCTCATACATGTGGGTTCTGACTTCTTAAACTTGTTAGAGCCCCACATGTCCTTTATAGTCAGAATATGCAGTGCACATCCTCACATGTACTGGTGATGCCATCATGTTCCATGTGTAGTTTCAAATACCCAGGTTAACCATGTCATGTCAATTAATGCCAGTTAATGACACACTCACCATGTATATTCAATATCAACATATACATTAGCCTTGCAATACGTGGATTAGCAATCCAATGTACGTCAACAGAGAGTTTAGGGGCCTCGCTGTCTGAATGTACCATATGTGCTAAGATGAGAGAATGCCTTTTGTTGGACATTTAACTGGACATCACTACCCTGGCAAATTCAATAGGGCTTCTCAATAAGGGCTTGCAAATAGTTAACACACTCTGTGCTGTCAGCAGAGCATTTAAATGGGAAGCTTCTTATTAGTGAGGTTTGATTTAGGTACCATTGTTTCTGACAAGTGTTTCTTTTTTTCCTTCACATGGTATGTAAAAGCAAGCATGATTATGTTTAAACAGGATCTACAAGATGTCTGTCTTAAACGTACATTTCCCAAACTCAGAGGATGTTGTTTAGCTTCACATTACTTTGCATTCTAGTTCTTGTAGTTTTCCTCTCAAGAACGGGAAAATAAAGCTATGACCCTACTCTGTCTTTGTTCTTAACATATTCTATATGGATTTTGTTTAGGTTGGTTGAGTATTTCCGTAAGTTTCAAGTCATCTGTACAAAACAGAGTATTCATTAAAACCAAACACCTATTTCTAGTACTAATCAAAACCAAAGACCTAATTCTACCAACTGTTGAAGGAGTCCATCGGACCTCAAAAACGTGGTCATTATTTTCTCTGCATTACACTTCTAGTTATTGCAATAAAAAGTAGAAAGCCCTTCAATTTGCGGGATTGAGAGAAACTGGAAACATTTTCTTTAAAAAAATTGTCATACAACCATCTCCGATCCTTTGTCATTCAATGCTACGTTCTTCACTTAGGTGGAAGAATTAACGACACAATTAATAAGATTAAGCACATTTAGTATTAGATGTCGAATAACTCAACATGTTAGTTCTGTAGGTAGCTTTCCTCAACCCTCAATGTTCCACTGCTTCTACTGTTCAATGCCTAGACCACATGGCAACTAGCGCTGCATCTGGCCTAATGGATGACATCAGCCCAGCTAAAGCACTACACAGCTGTCTACTATTGTAGTCCACCTGTAGTAAGTTATTAACATCTATGTCACATTACTTTACGTCTCTTCATATCTGAACAGTTGCTCTGTTGCTTTAAACTGAGCCAAATATCTGTCCAAATCTTTAATTTAATTATCCTAATTGCTCCCTAGTTACATTCTTGATACAGATTCAGGCCTTATTTTACAAACAGATGACAGTCAGTTGCCATTCTCTCTTTTCTCTTTGTTTGATTGACTAGCCCATGTCTGTTTTGAGGTGTTCCGCAGACCTCTGCATTGAGCCCTTTTTATTTCTCCAAGCGTGATTTACTAGAATTAAACCTACCATACCAACTAATATGTTGGTTAAGACATATACATGATGAGATGTATTTAAACTTATCTTAATGCATTTTGGCCATTCTTACATGATTAACCCACATGTGATTACTGATAAGCCAAAAATAGAAAGCAGAAACCTTGCTAAGAATGTATACGTGGGCTCACTATGACTCCTCATATTGCAACCATAGCTAAGGGAATCCTTGTTGAAAATGTGCAAAATAATTCCCCCACACATCTCCCTACTAACCAATTGCAAACTATGATTGCCCTCAAATCAAATTTGTGCATTCGCTAAGTGCATTTGCCCAATGCTAGCCCACTATCTGTCCGACCTCTATAACACACACACACACACACACAATGCAGTGATTTGATTTATACTCTGCCTAAAACGTTTGGATCCTAAACCGATGACTCTTTGCTGGCTGCATTGAATAACAAATGTAAGCCTCCATGGAAAAGGTATTGCTTTTTAATTAGAGAATGTTCTCATAAAGAAGGAACCCGTGGTATGGACCATAATTATAAATGATATTTTCAATATGATAGAGTCCACAGGAAGGGTCCCCAATAATTGGAAAAACATGATCCTTATCCCTATATTTAAAAAAGGACTCTGAGATAATCCAGGGAACTACCGCCTTCTCGCAATTGATTGATTCCATTGCAAATGTTTTTGGTCTTTTTGCTCGAAAGAATAAAGACTGGATTAAAAAGAATAACATACTTAGCAACCAGCAACCTGAATTTAGGAAAGGGGCTGGAACCAACATTCATTTATCGGTTCTAAACTATTTTATTAGAAAAACTTTGAGCACCAGCCATTATATATTGCATGCATTGATTATGAGAGCACATTTGATACGGTGGATCGCCACATTATATGGGAGAAGTTGAGTGTGGGGTCTTGATCCTGTGGTCTTATATTTTATCAAAGTACTCTATTTTCATAGGAAAGTCCAATTTAGGCTGAGTATTTAGGCTGAATCTGGAAGGGTGCCTTAGAACCATAATACAAAATAACCTTAGGTTGAAACAAGGATGTACCGTGTTGCCAACCCCATTTAACCTTTATGTTGCGAACTTGAAGACTTATTTAAATACTTGCAATCATTTTCACTCTTGGGTTGGCCCCCACCCGATTGGATGGTTGATGTATGCAGACGACACTGTCCTTTTTGACTGTGCACCGAAAGGTTTACATAGTAGTTTAGTAGCCCTATATGAGCATGCAGAAGGGAACATCTGATCATTAACTGTAAGAAAACTAAGTTTACCTGGTAAATTTGTAACAAATGCATTGAAGTGGTAAATAAATAGCTGTATTTGGGTGTTAGTATCACGGACACACAAGCTGTCGGCTCCTTAGCAATTGAGGTGATGGATAAGGTTTGTAGACAATTAGGAGCAATCAAAAATGTTGTTGCATATAGAGGGGGTACTCTACGGCGGGACTGAGCCAAATTTATTGAGCCAGTATTGTCCCAAGTGCCATTTACAGTATTGAGATGTATACCAATAGGGAAAGAGCATGGTTATCTAAAATGAAGGGTAAATTGTGGCAACTAACTTTAAAACATAGCCATGGGGATACTACTGTTAAAGATTCTATTAGAAAAAGACAAATCTATGTATTCCTATTTTTTTGAAAAGCTACCTTTTCAAGGTGCAAGAAGTCAAACTGCCTTATGATGAAATAGGATAGGAAGTGACCTATCTTATTAATGTGGGAGTTACAACTAGCGAAATCAAGCAAAAGGCATTATTATGGGACAGAAATAACAATATTTTAAGTTTAAGCAAAACATTATGTTAATTAGGGATTCTCTGTGAATTCACCAATTCAATATATTGTTAAAGAGTGCAACTCGAAGGTAAAGAGGTTCATGCTACAGTTGCGATTGGAACAACAACCGACATTTGGAAGGTTGGGGGCATGGAAAAATGTGCCATTTGAGAGCAGACTGTGTTGTCTGTGTAAAGAGGAGATACCATGTATATGAAGTACATTGAGAGTGATCTATCATTGTCATATATATATTCGCAGAAACAAACTTTAGTTGCAGGGACATTAAGGCAACAAAACCCCTGAAATTAAGCTAAAGCCACCTTAACTTCACGCCCCCTGTTACGCAGCCTATGACCACAATGATTACATCACAGATCACATCGCTGATGACATCACCAATTACACGTTCTATGAGAACACTGATGACATAAATCACATCACTGATGCCATCACTGGTGACAACACTAATTACAATGAATATAACTGATTACATCAATAATGGAATTAGACATAACATCATTTATAAGTTAGCTCATGAAAAGTTTGATTACCATAATAACAATTTAGGCCATTGGCTTGGCCATGACAAATGCTGGGGTCACTGGCCGGTACCAAAGGCCATAGCTAGTGATCGGTTAGTGTTCAAAAATACAAATGTGCATGGTTAAAAGCCATGGCTAGTAGCCCACCACTGTTTTAAAATACACAGTGAGCAGCATTGAAAGATGCAGTCAGTGGCCATGGCTAAAGGCCATAGCTAGTGCCCATTAATATGTTAGAATATACAGTCGGCACAGACAAAGGCCGTGGCCACTGGCTAGTATTGTGTTGAAGGACATGGCTAGTGGCTGGTTAGTGCTGTATAATACACAGTGGGCACGGCCGAAGGCCACCGCTTATTGCATTTATTTATTTTGGAATATACAGTGGACATGGCCAAAAGATGTACAAACTGCTCAAGGTTGAAGGCCATGACTAGCGGCCCATTTATATGTTAGAATAGGTAGTGGGCACAGCCAAAAATTGTGGCCAGTGGGCAGTATTGTGCTCAAGTCCATGGCTAGTGCCTCAGCAGTGTATATAATATACAGTGGACACGTTGGAAAGCTGTATTCCTTGAATTTCAAAGGTTTTCTTACAATGCATTGCTCACCTTAACGTCCCTCCAATTAAAGTGTTTTCCTTGAATTTCAAGAATTTACTTACAATGTAATGCTCACATTAACGTCCCTGCAACTAATGTTTTTTCCTTGAATTCAGGGATTTTGTTATTCCATAGATTTTTAGAATGTTTCCAGACCTCTAGTATGGTTTTAGGCCATGGTCAGTGGGCATGGCCTTTGGCCGTGTCCACTGTCCATTTTAAAATACTACCAGACCACTAGCCATGGCCTTCGGATTGCAGGCTTTGAGAACTCACAATGTTTTTAGGAAATGCGTTGTGAGATTAAATGATTTGCCACGGAGCACACACTTTGGAAAAGCACCGTGCTCCAAGCGGTACACCCCTTTTCGGTGCCATCATTATGAAAGCCCTTCCGGCGCTGTTATTTTGGCACATCAAAATGCCCTCATGCCAAATAAGATCACAGGACTGCACTGCAACAAACCTCACCAGCTTCTAGTTGCGTTGCTATTCTTTTAATTACAATCTGCTAGAGTTTAAGGCATAGCATTGAACCGACAGGCGTCAATGGCTTTTATTTTAATTACAATCTGCAGGAATTTAAGGCCTATCTTTGAACTAACACGCCTCAATGGCTTTGTGATTCATGGGGCATACATTTCATACTTAGCATATCATTTCACATGTTCTATGATAAAAGGCTAGGTATGAAACTTGTGAGAATCCAAACAATAACATCAAGTGCTGCGTCTCAAACTCCTTCAGGCCAGGGTTCTCCTATTTCATCATAAATGTGATTTTTTTTCTGTTTTATAATGTTGCCCAGAGATAGCGTAGTCCTCTTTTTGAACATATGTGAAGTGTAAGGGGGAATGTGTGGTGTGAGGATGTGCATGTCATCTGAGAGGGTGTACACAATGTGTGTGTGTTTCTTTTGAGCGTGTGTGTTTGTAAATGGTGTGAAGTTGTTTGTGAGGGATTGTGCATGCAGTGTGCATTTGCTGTGTGAAGACAAGTGTTAGTGTGTGCGCACGCGTGTGCACCTGTGTATGTATGTGTATGTATGTGAGCATTGTGACATGTTGAGTGCGAGTTTTCAGTCAGTGTGTGTGCGCATGTCTTCATGTAATTTGGTAGATGTCCATCTAGTTCTTGTGTTTTCTTTGCATTTTGTGATTTGTAGTTTTGTTTTGTCTATCAAGTGTCTTGTACTACAAGCCCCAAAATGCAAAGTAAAAAGGAAATCTGAATGATCATCTTGCAAATAACAAGGGACATGTGGCATATAACAAAACACACAAGACATGTAACTTGGCTATATTCATGATTTCTCCCGCACCTCTGTTTGTTTGGGTTCAATGACAGTAGGGGATATGTAAGTCATTGAAAGAGGAGATACGTAGTGTAGAATCAGCTGAGGGGGAAACAAAGTAAAATGTGTTTTGTTCAGCTGGGGAAAGTTAGAATAAGGGGTAGCAGAGGAGTGATGTCTACTTGCCCCGCCGATTTTAATGTCTAAATGTAGCACAATATATTAAGGGAATAATGGGACTGTGTGGCAAGCCCCTCACTTGAGCTGCAAAGAAAGTCTTATTTGCGCTGGCTCACATGCAATGGAAGACACGTAACTATTAGTAACCCATTGGTAGTGCAGCTCAAAAGACCTTCTTAAAATCATGCAGTGATTGAATTAACGTTTCCATGAAGGAGGCCACATGTATCAAAGCCATGCCTGTTAGACTACATAGTTCAGAATACAGAGTGTTTACCAAAATACACTGTTGTCTTCATCCCTGGTCTGCCAGAGTTCACGGACCAGCATTCATCCACTTTTCTACAATAACTTAGTGCTTCAAGGTGCATACATTTCATGCTTAACCTACAATTTATTGTGTCCAATTGTAAAAGGCCAAGTATGACATTTGTGAGAATTCACATAATAATGTCATTTTAGCATATTGGTTAAGTGCTTCATCTCAAACTCCTGCAGCCATAGTTCTCGAAGGCAGTGTTCAGCATAAATTTGTTTTTATTTTGTTTTTTAATGTTGCCCAGAGGCGGTTTAATACATGTTCCATTCTGTTTCATAATGGTGCAGTAAATAAATGTGTTTCATGTTCAATACATGTTCAATTTTGCAATGACGGTGTAATACATGTCCCATCCTGTTTTGTAATGTAAATAAATGTTGTTAACGTTTAATTCATTTTCTAAAATGCAAAGTGCCTGCAGGTTCATGCCAATCGCGACCTCTAACACCAAAATATCCTTGCACCAAGAGGTCCCTGCGCCCAACAGGCTGTGTCTAACTGGGCCGGCCTGAACGGTTGAGCGGCTAACTGGCTGTGTCGAAATGTCCTGTCCTGTGCTCCAAGCCCCTTGTTTTATGGCCGGTCTCTTGGTGACTGTTGTGATACATCGCACAATTTACCACATTTAAGCAGCACGGATGTGGGAAAAAAATTACTGGCTGCAAGAATCACATATGCCCAGGTAATTTCTACACTGATAATGAAAATCAAAATCTGGAACCCATGAATATATGCACAGTACTGCTTAGCTTCAAAGTGAGGAAGGAGCCAACCCCCTCAGGCCATGTTGCTCTAAGTGGTCTTGTAACTTTGCTGCACTTATAAGACATCATGGCCTTTTGGGATTGGCCTTTTCCTCACTTTGAAGCTAAGCAGAGTCACTCCTTGTTACTGCATGGATGGGAGACTTGGGTCACCCTGGATGTCACTGTAGCTGTAAAAATACCTATTTTATTTATGAATTATTAATTATTGCAGGTTTTGAGGACGCCAAATATTTTTTGTTAATGTACCTGTGTGATTAAATAATTTGTCGAGCATCACACACTTTGGTTATGCAGCGTGCTACAAGCTCCTTGTTTTATGGCCGGTCTCTTTGTAACTGTTGTGATACATCGCATGACCCAAACTAACTGCATTTAAGCAGCAGAGAAATGGGTAAACAATTATTTTTCTTTTTTTTAATTGTTTTAGCTGAAATATTTAAACCTTACAATATTTTATACACATTTGTAAATCGGAAATTACAAAAAAGAATAATAATACATTAAATGATACAATTATCACATCTAATAAATACTCATACATCTTACTAAAACTTTAACAAAGAAGACCACATAAAATCACACATCGTAAGATACTATAAAAAGAGAAAAAATAAAGAGACCTATTAAATCCATTCTTTACATTGTACTTAAATATTCATCTATTTTCAATACATGAAGAAAACCAAGTGCTCCAATTCACACTGTGAGATAACCACTGTTAAAAATTATCAGCTGCAAGAATAACATATGCCCAGGTACTTTTTGCCCTCATAGCGAAAATCAAAAGCTGGCACCCATGAATATACACACAGTAAGTGACCACATATTTTAAAGAGAAATATACAAATGTAGTTCACTTGGCCTTCTCCTTAGAAGGAAGTGCACTACACAAAGTAAATAAATAATAAATATGCTGACAAAGTGATCACCTTTTTCGAGGACTGACAGTATCATGGTTTAAAAAAAATAATGTGGATGCCGTGTGTAATGAGATATTTAAAACTAAGAAAACCCACAAAATTCAGGACTGTGGAATGTCTGCCATCCGTGAAGTAACCGGGACCGACACTGCTAAGTTTCAAAGTGAGGAAGGATCCACCCCCCTAAGGTCATGTTTCTCTAAGGGGTCTTGTGAGATAATCTCATATGTTAGGCAACGTGCCCTTAGGGGGATAACCCCTTCCTCACTTTGCAGCTAAGCAGGGTTTGTCCCAGCTACTGCAGGAATGGGAAGCCCACTGTTGCTGTAAAGATATCTATTGTTTTTATTATTATTATTGACTGGGAGACTACACATACCAGAATGCAATTCAGCAAAAGGCAAAAAATGGTCTCTTTCACTTTCAAAGACAGACAGTAGAACTGTTTAAGAAAAATAAATAATGTTCAGGCCCATTTGGCTGCCCACCCATGCATTAACTGGGACTGACCCTGCTTAGCTTCAAAGCAAGGAAAGAGCCAGTATGTTACTCTAAGTGGTCTTGTAAGTATGGCTTATTTACCTGGCAACATGGCCTGAGGAGGTTGGCCCCTTTCTTACTATGAAACTAAGCAGAGTTTGCTCTGGTTACTGCATGGATGATAGACCTGGATGGCAATAAAGTCACTGGCCTTGGCCTTTGGCAGTAATTTTTCACCCCTGACGTCACTATAGCTGTAAAAATATAATTAAAAAATACAATTAAAACAATGTAACTGCGGGTACTAACCTACACTTACCCGCGGTTATCCGTAGTCCTTTGTATCTGTGAATAACAGCAAAACGGCAAACAAAAAAAATGCGTTCCTGCCTCCCAGCACCTCACCAAGTGGCCCCCTCATCTGTGCCAGCTCCCCCCAGTCCCCAGATGCCATCCTCACCTCTCCTGCCCTCTCCCTTTCACCCCAGAACACATGCTGCTTTTGTGACACAGTTTGCTTTCAGATGTTCTCTATAGCCGAGACGAAAGAAAGGTTCGTGCTGCAAACCCGGTCCCTGGAGCCCTTTAAGCTCCCAAATTTCACTCAGTGCCCTCTAGCCATCCCCCCACCTCTACTCTGATAGCATTTGTATGTTTTGTGACCTGCAAATAGCTTTTTACTGTGTTTCATGTTCCCATAACCTCGGCTATAGCTGCGAATATCTCTCGCATCGAGAGAAAAACAAGATTGCGGTTGTTTTGTTTCTGAAAGCCATGATACTGCATGGGAGATATCTCTATTTTGTGGGGGGGGATACCCCCTTCTCCATCAAATATTGAAATAACTACTGCAAAGAATAACCCCAAACTAAGCAAAGCACTCTTTTGAACGCTTCATACCCACGTTGTTTCAGACCTGGTCCAAATCCGTCCAGCAGTTTGTGCTGTGCGCCTTGGTAAAAATTGTCCTTTTTTGCCTGTGGGAAAATGAATGGGAAGTAGGCTACACTTTGGGAAAAAAAATGTGTTTGATGCTTATTAACTATTTTTGTTATGAATCTTTATGAAACCTTGCAGTCTGTGGAGGTCCCGCAGACTTTTAATCACTTTCAGAATGTTGGTCAAGTCCGTTACTAGAATCAAAAGTTATTAACAATAACATTTTGAGAGGTTCCTATGTGTCTCCGACTCACCTTAACTATAGAGCGGCTATTGCTATTTCTAATGTTTTTATATTTAGCAAGAATTCATTACTAAGATCAATTGATGTATGTATCATGTAAGATCAGAAATGTGTATGACAATATCATGAGCAATTCATTCTTAGGTATTATTAACTTGATTTATGATTGTGATTTTAGGCAAGATGAAAGTAGTACTTTAATGGAAATTAAAAATGTTGTGTATTTTTTGTTAAATATTAAATATTAAGTATTTTTAAGCAGCGTTGGGAAAGACCAGTCCTCCCTGTATCTCTCTTTATTTTACTTAGGCTGTGTCTTCTGAAGTGCTGTGAGTTAAATATTTCACAAACTAACCTCAATACAAATAGAATGTTTTATTTTCATGAGACAATTTAGTGCCTTGAAGCACTCGAATTCTTCAGTGACGATAGGCACCGCAGAAGGATCAAGGGAGTGATCTTTAGCTCCCTTCACAGGGCCCATCAGAAAAGGTAAGACATTTTGTCCTAATGGCAAACAGGTTGCATTTTATTTGACCTACAATGCTCTCGCATTTGCAGAGGAAACAAACTGTCAAACTTTTTTTCTGTAAAGAAAATGAAAAGATATTGGTGTGTTTACAAAAGACACAGAAGACAACTGGTCATCATCTGTGATGATAGATATAAAAAAGTACATATAATGCCATTGCAGAAGTGCAAGACATAGTTAAGGTTAAGACGAGGGGCCTCAAAACGAGTTGGGCGGTATCCTGGCGGTATATCCGCCAGGATGCCATGCAATGCAAACAGCGTTACCGCAACTCAGCAAGTTGCGGGAAGGCTGTATATCCCCATTTTATTCAGCGTCCGTAGGACTCTATGGGCAATTTTTGGCGCATTTAATGCAGAGCAAATAGCGCCACGGTATATGTACCAAAAATGGGTGGAAAGTCAGCAGATTTACCTCCAGCTCAAAGCTGGAGGTGAACCTCCCAACTTTCTGCCCAAACTCGGGATTGGATGGAGCGGTAATACACTGGTAATAGTACTACCGCTGCATTTCAACCGCTCCACCCAACCCATGATGAGACCCTTCGAAATCTGCATGGGGTTGCAGATAATTTTTCTCATTAACTTTCAAAACCCTTGGATGAAAAAATCTGCGTGAGGACCGTGAGGACTCCTGCACATACATCCTTAGAAAATTATATGTATAGGATTTAACTAGCCAGTGTGGAATATCTTAAAATGTAAAGTTGAAGCAAAACATTTTTATTGTAATATGCAGGGCAAGCTTAACTCTAACCAAAAATAATATGGAGCATTGGATGGTTGTGCAACTTTATACTGCCATTAAAACACAATATGCATCCAGCAGGGGATCGTAACACAAGTCTGCACTACTACCAAACACTCAGGGGCTGATGGGTGGAGTAAGGTAAGGTAGTGCCCACCTTGCAGCCTCCCAATCTGCACCTTGCTATTTATTCTTTATTTGTTGGCGCTCCATGCCTGGCCCTGTGCTCACCCGCTCCCGCTTTCTGTTCTTGGCCTGTGTCACTCCTTCCTCCCGCCCCCCTCCCTGATTGGTTCCATTCAGCCGAGTCTGAGTGAAGCAGGCTCCAGGCCCTGCGTCGCTGCAGGCTCGGCATTTTGCCTTCGTGCTGGAGTGAGGTAAAGTAGTGCCCACCTTGCAGCCTCCCAATCTGCACCTTGCTATTTTTTAAAATAGTTGACCTCCATTATCGGCCCTGTGGTCACCCCGCTTCCTGATCTCGGCCTGTGTCCCTCCTCCCTCTCACCCCCTTTCTCTGATTGGCCAGTAGACCCTCATAACGCTTCCCCAGGGCAGCCTGTCTGCCCGGGCAGCCTCTTCATCTAGGGGCCCCAAAGCAACGGGCGGCTCCTACAGTAGCGGTTCCAGACAGTGTCTGAAGGTGTCAGCAGGGGAGGCCAGTGGCCAGCAGTCAACCAGCAGTGACCACCAAGGTAGGTGTGGCCTGGGTGGGAAGTAGGTCAATCACTGTACTCCGGAAGCCCTGCCACTCTACCTACCGTAAGAACACAGCACGTTAATACTATTCAGTTAAACAACTAGATAGAGCTGGGAATTTTAGCCTGTGACACACTGAGATAGAACTGGGAATATTAGCTTGCATCGCACTCAGAGAGAACTGTTAATACTTGCATGTGCCACATTGAGTTAGAACTGTGACTATTAGCCTGACCCACATTAAAATAGAACTGTGAATACTAACTTGCATCACACTCGGAGAGAACTGTGAATACTTGCCTGTGCCACATTGAGTTAGAACTGTGAATATTATCTTGCGTCGCACACGGAGAGAACTGTGAATACTTGCATGTGCCACATTGAGTTAGAACTGTGACTATTAGCCAGAGCCACATAAAGACAGAGCTATGAATATTAGCCTGTGCACACTGAGATAGAACTGTGATTATTGGTTTACGTCGCATCCGGAGAACTGTGAATACTTGCCTGTGCCACATTGAATTCGAACTGTGACTATTAGGCTGAGCCACATTAAGATAGAACTGTGAATATTAGCATGCGTCGCACCGGGAGAGTACTGTGAATACTTGTCTATGCCACATTAAATTAGAACTGTGAATATTAGCAGGAGTCACATTAAGATAGAACTGCGTATATTAACCTGCGTCACACTCTGAGAGAATTGTTAATATTGCCTGAGTCACATCTAGAGACTGCCACATTGAGATAGGACTGTGAATACAAACCTGCGCCGCACTTAGAGGGAACTGTTAATGCTGCCTTGATTCACATCTAGAGAGTGCCACTTTGAGATAAAACTGTGAACATCAGTCTCTGTCGCACTCTTAGAGAATTATTAATGTTGCCTTGAGTCACATTTTGAGGGGACTGTGACCATCAGCCTCTGCCACATTAAGATAGAACTGTGAATATTAGCCTGCATCGCACTGAAAGAGCATTGTTGATATTGACTTGAGTCGCATCCAGAGAAGACTGTGACCACTACTGACCTCTGACACATCTGGATAGAGCTGTGAATACTAGCCTGTACCTAACTGAGATAGAACTGTGAATGATTAACCAGCGTCACACTTAGAGAGAACTGTGAATATCACCTTGTTTGTTTGTTTATTTATTTGTAGCGCGCGCCAGACCCGAAGGAATCAGGGCGCGGGAGCAAGAATACTTTAGGCTTACAAGTTACTTATAGGTTACAGGTTACATAGACAAAATGCAGATTAGTATGAGTACAACAAGTAATACATATGCATTATAAATGCAGATTCAATACAGTAGGTAGTCCAAATGCAGTGCAGATGCGAGTTGCGCATGAAAGTCAAGGGTCCAATTTGTTTGCTAGGTCAACTAGGTCGTGGGACTGGATTATAGGCAGCTCTTGTGGGTCTAGCTGTAACTCTTCTTTTAAATCTCTCTGTTAGGTAGCTTGGTGCCATGTTGTTGAGACACTTGAATGTTAGAGAAGCAGTTTTGAGTTTAGTTTTGTTGACTGTGGACAGCCAGTTAGATTGTCTTCTAGTCATTGATATCTGCGCTCTCTTGGAGATTCCTAGTGCCGCTCTAAGGGCATTGTTTTGCAGTATTTTGATTTTTTGCGTGATGTATTTATTAGACCCCAAATAGAGGGAATTGCAATAATCCAGTTTGGACAGCACGAGTGCTCTTGCCAACGTGGTGCAACTATTTGTAGAGAGGTAAGGTCTAGCTGATCGGATCAATTGACAAGTATAGGCTGTGGAGGATGCCATAGCGTTTACTTACTTGGACGAGGTGGTACAGGAGTCGATGTAAAAACCTAGTGTTTTTACATACTTGGCAACTTTAATTGTATGGCCGTCTATGACAAAAGTCGTGTAGTCTTGGCTAAGTTTCTTGATGTTCAGTATAGTCCCCAGAATGATAAGGTCCATTTTGTCATCATTCAAGCATAGACCATGACGTGCCATCCATGCCTGGATGATGAGGTATATCCTGTTCACCAAGGCCAAATCCTGTTTGTAATCCCCAGAAAGTGGGATGAGAATCTGAGTGTCATCTGCATAGTTAGTGTAGGTGACACCTAGAAGGTCCAAATCATCAAATAGGGGCTTAGTAAAGATGTTATACATGGTAGTGGAGACACATGATCCCTGGGGTACACCACATGTAATGGGAGCAGGGTCTGCAGCAGCTGAGGTGGAGAAGACCCTCATGGTTCTTTCACTTAAGAAGGATTTGATCCATGCTAGAGCCTGGTGTGAGAAATGTGCTGCAGACTCTAGGTGGTTGCAGACCACTTTATGATCCACCAGGTCGAATGCCGCAGAGAGATCCAGAAGGAGAAGCAGGGAAGGTGTTCCTTGGTCTCTCAGCTCGTCGACCTGTGTCTTAAGATCAATGAGTACTGTTTCGGTTCCGTGCTGTGGTCGGAAACCTGATTTCCGCGAGCCTAGGAGTTGGTGCAGTTCCAAGAAGATCTGTAAGTAGGCCACTCTATCTAAAATCTTTAGTAAGAATGGCACTGTGTTGATGGGCCTATAGTTTGTGGGTATGGCCGGGTCTAGTTATTGCTTCTTGAGGAAGGGGAGGACCCACAATTCCTTAAGATTACTTGGTTTAATACCTGATAAGAATGAGGAGTTGATGAGTTTTGAAATAAATGGTGATAGGTCTCTGGGCAGCGATCAATTTGATGCTTTAAGTCATAGGATAATTTTTTCAACCTCCAGTATGGACACTTTGGTGAAGTTGAATTTTAGTTCAGGTTTGGCCGTAGTACACGGTATGTTAGTTTGGGTGGTTGTGGGAGGTAGGTTTTGTTTTTTCTTATCAATTTTGGCTTGGAGGGTGCCAATTTTGTCGCCAAGGGCTTTCTGGATGTCAGAACACCATGCCTTGTTTTTGACACAGTTATAAAGTACTGGGATAGGGTTCTCTAGTTCCTTTAGGATTGTAAAGAGCTCCTTAGTTCCTGATTTAGCTTGTGTTATTCTAGTGTCAAAGCTTTCTTTTTTAGCTCGCTTTATTACAGATTTGTATTTTGTAGATATGTCGGTGAGGGTAGCTTTTCTCTAGTTCCTTTAGGATTGTAAAGAGCTCCTTAGTTCCTGATTTAGCTTGTGTTATTCTAGTGTCAAAGCTTTCTTTTTTAGCTCGCTTTATTACAGATTTGTATTTTGTAGATATGTCGGTGAGGGTAGCTTTCCTCTAGTTCCTTTAGGATTGTAAAGAGCTCCTTAGTTCACGATTTAGCTTGCGTTATTCTAGTGTCAAAGCTTTCTTTTTTAGCTCGCTTTATTTCAGATTTGTATTTTGTAGATATGTCGGTGAGGGTAGCTTTTCTCTAGTTCCTTTAGGATTGTAAAGAGCTCCTTAGTTCCTGATTTAGCTTGTGTTATTCTAGTGTCAAAGCTTTCTTTTTTAGCTCGCTTTATTACAGATTTGTATTTTGTAGATATGTCGGTGAGGGTAGCTTTTCTCTAGTTCCTTTAGGATTGTAAAGAGCTCCTTAGTTCCTGATTTAGCTTGTGTTATTCTAGTGTCAAAGCTTTCTTTTTTAGCTCGCTTTATTACAGATTTGTATTTTGTAGATATGTCGGTGAGGGTAGCTTTTCTCTAGTTCCTTTAGGATTGTAAAGAGCTCCTTAGTTCCTGATTTAGCTTGTGTTATTCTAGTGTCAAAGTTTTCTTTTTTAGCTCGCTTTATTTCAGATTTGTATTTTGTACATATGTCGGTGAGGGTAGCTTTTCTCTAGTTCCTTTAGGATTGTAAAGAGCTCCTTAGTTCCTGATTTAACTTGTGTTATTCTAGTGTCAAAGCTTTCTTTTTTAGCTCGCTTTATTACAGATTTGTATTTTGTAGATATGTCGGTGAGGGTAGCTTTTCTCTAGTTCCTTTAGGATTGTAAAGAGCTCCTTAGTTCCTGATTTAGCTTGTGTTATTCTAGTGTCAAAGCTTTCTTTTTTAGCTCGCTTTATTACAGATTTGTATTTTGTAGATATGTCGGTAGGGTAGCTTTGTTTGCCTCTGAAGGTACTAGTCTCCAGGAAGATTCGCACTTACGTTTTTCTAGTCTTAGTGCTTTCAAGACAGGGGTAAACCAGGCATTTAGGTGTGCTCTAGGTTTGCTGTTTCTCAATTTTAGCGGGGCAATATTGTCAAGGGCATTGACCATAATTGTGTTGAATTCGTTGACAAGAGATGAGGGATCAAGATTGTCGGGCAGTGAGTTTAGAGTAGGTAGAATTAGCGGTAATAACCTGTCTGTGGTTATGTTTTTTTGGTCCTTGTTAGCGTTGGAGGTGCTATACTATTCTGTTGGGGTTGGGGGATTTTAGCATCTATAGAGAAGGCTATAGAAGCGTGGTCTGTCCAGACTTGTGAACTGATGGAGGTACTAGTTGTGTTGCATTTATGGCCAGCCACCCAGTCAAGTTTTCGGCCTTTCTCATGGGTAGGCTGTGTCACTCCTTCAGTATAGCCGAGCTCCGATAGGACATTGGCAATGTTTGTGGCTTGTGTGTCTTTGGGTACATTGAAGCCCAGGTTCAGGTCTCCTAATAGAATGGCTTGAGATGTGTTTTTTAAATTATCAGAGAATATCGTAGAGATGTCCTCTTCGAAGGAACCAATGGGTCCTGGTGGCCTATTGATCAGGTGTATGTTAATGGTTTGTGTGTTGGAAGTTAGGAGCTTGACAGTTAGGGACTCACAAGATTTGGTGTGCAGTGGTGTTTCTGTTCTGATAGACAGATCGGTTTTGGCAATGCGTGCTAGGCCTCCTCCACAGGAGTTAGTTCTGTCTTCCCTGAAGATGGTGTAATTAGTGGGCACAGTGAGCATCAGGGCTGGGCCGGCTGCTTGGTGTAACCAAGTTTCGGTAATAGCTAAGAAGTCGTAGTTGCCTATTGCTATGATGTCAGCAATTTCTGTGTCATGGGCTGTTAATGACCTGGAATTAATAAGTGCTCCTTTCAGGGTAGGGCTGGGTAAGGCAGATGTATTGTGTTTGCTGGACTAGTGTGTTGTTTGTAGCGTTTGTCTGTTTTGTCTTTGTGGTTGGTAGTGGCATTTACAGAGGAGTACTTTAGTTTAACAGTATCCTTGTGATGATTCCTATTATGAGCACAGGTAGTAAGGTATCTAGCAAGCAGTTCGTATATCTTCGGTAATCCTGAGCGTAACTTTGAGTTCCTTTGTGTAAGGTCACATGGAATGTTAGTTGTAATTAATTTAGGAGTAGGTTTATTTCCTAGGGTCTGTTCCGAGTTTGGGGAGGTCACGTCCAGCCTAGAAGTACATTTTGGGATTTTAGTGGACATATCTAGGGTGTGTGTGTTCATAGGATACATTAACAACCTAAGGGCAGTCAGGTGAAGGAAGATAGTAAACATTGTAAACATAGATCAAATGAATAGTTCAGGCATAGACGATAGTACAAGCTAGGTTAAGTCAATAGGATGATCAAACTAAGCAGAAACTTGAACAGTGCATAGGCCAGCTGCAGTTGAGTTAAAGCATCTCTAGGGTAGCAGGGTGTAGTTATCATAAAATGAACATTATAGTAATGCTAGACAATGTAGGTAAAGGCTGGCAGTGTTAAAGAGTCAGAAATAACCAAAGGCGATAGTATTGATAATCAAGTAAGGCCATTTGTATATGCAGGCATTCAAATATCAATAGATAGGCAACAGGTAATAGATGTCGTACGTGTGCTAATCGTATAGGCACTTTGGGGAACACATATTGTCACGCGCTAATGTGCAAGAGCTAAGCGTGGTAGTTGCAGTCAGCAATGAAAGTACTTAATTGGGCATAGAGAGGCAATTTGTTATCAATGTCCATAATGCTGCGACTGGAAGATGTAGCAGCAAGGTGATAGTCATTAGTTTACAGATGACTTCTGTGATAATGTTTATGGGTATCTACGCTGTAGGGAGCATAGGCCAGACTCACCTAAGTGGTATTTGTAAGGCAGTTCAAATACATAGATATTCATGGCGCCTGGCTTCTGTGGCGCTCTGTCAGCTCCGTCAGCAGCACAGGCCTCACTTCATAGGCCGGCTAGTAGCCTGCCGGCTATTGGGGTAATGGATAAACAATGCAGCAGCCAATCCAATGAGAGGGAGGCCAGGGACACAGTGCTACAAGATCAGGCAAAAGTTCAAATCTGGGTGGTGGCCATCTTGGAAGCTTTTTGCTTTGTGGTTCCCAATGGATTTGAGTCACAGAAACGAAATATACATCTAGTTCAAAGCAGGTAACTTGTTAAAGGATAGAAGATTGTGGATGTCAGGGAAAACCTAACGGCTGGTAGCGCGGATCGGGCAGAGATCGGGTGTGGAATGAGGGGCTTCAAGGCAGTGGATTAAATCACATCTAGTGAGGACAGTGACCACTGGCCTCGGCCACATTAAGAATAGAATTGTGAATGCTGCCTTGAGTCACATCTAGATAACCCTGTAACCATTGGTCTCAGCCACATTAAGACAGAACTGAGAACTCTAGCTGGCACCACACTGAGATCGAATACTGATAGAACCTAATCAATAACTAGAGAGTTGCCCCAGCTATATAACCCCCAACTAAATCACCCCCACGGCCACCAACTACACATCGTTTCTTTCATCTTAGCTACATACTGAACCAGGCACACGTTATCTAGCAAGCCACAACGCCAGACAGCCCACAAGGTTGTATTGGACAAACCTGCCTCGCCCCAGACTAACCCAGCACAACAGCCAGAGTAAGCACGAAAGACTGACTGTCCAAAGAAACAGCACCACTACCACAATCATACACGCAAGGAAGCAAGGAACCAAACTAAACCAATCAGGTAAAGCACATACAATTGTTCAATCATAAACAAAAAACCAAGCCAACCAGCAAGACACTGCATGTGGGCTACTGCCCCTGCAACCTCAGCCCGAAGGAAACTCAAAGGAAAAATAATCCAACTAATTTACTTTGAACCCGACCCTGACAACCCAAAAAAGACCAAAAGGGAGAAGCATTCCAACATCAACCCCACAACCTACCGCCAAATAACACAAAATGCCACAAAAAGGACCACGAGAAAGACAAATTGAAGAGAGAACAAACCCAACTGAACGCCACCACAGATCCACAACCACGGAACACACGGCCATCGAAAAAATCAAAAACAGAACTACCGCCGACAGAAGAGAAAAGTCCCTATACCTAACACCATACCTCCCAAACAACCACTCACCAGAATGAACCAACCCAATGGACAAATCAAGAAAGACCGACAACAGAACACAGCCACACAGAAGAAGAATGGACAAAGTCCGAGTGAACAAGACCCCGATCAACGCCCTAAACCCATATATCATCAAAATAAGAGGACCCACCCTTCAATATCCACAAAATTTAGACGAGGATCATGAAGAAAGCAAAAACCTAAGACAACCTAGAATAGCTATTCGATGACGACACAAACACAACTGCACCACCATCACAGCCATAGATCTACATGGAAGAAAACCAAATCACCAATCAGGAGACAACATTGATAATAAAGCACAAAACAAATTATAGCATAAAAATCCACTCCAACATAATCAGCGCAAGATCAATGTCAAAACACTCAACAGTGATCTTTGACCTGCTCTGAGACATCGGTATCGACATCCAATTCATAACAGAAACGTGGCTGGACGACAACTACAAAATCACACTCCAAAGCTGCCTCCGCATCAACTTTAAATGCCTACAGTTAAACAGGAAAGGAAAAAAAGGAGAAGGCCTTGCAAAAGCATTCAAAGAACACCTGAAAATAAAAACAGATGAACCTCTAAACATCGAGAACTGCGAATCCATGGTCATACACTTATCAGTGAATCCAAAAATAAACATTACATTCATACTGGTTTACAGACCACTGACATACGATGCAACCTTTGTCAACAACTTCGTAGAAGCCATCACCAACATAGCCATCCAACATGAGCATCTGATAACCCTGGGGACTTTAACATATGGTTTGAGGAAAAACACGGCAACTCACAAAGCTCACTAATCAGGCAGCTAGCAACCATGAAACTACAACAACTGGTCAAAGGAGCAACACACTCGGCAGGGCACACACTTGACACAATTTTCCCCAACAAAAAATGTTTGACCACTGCACCGCCAATACAGATACTCTGGAGCGACCATCTTATCATCCATCTTGTGATCACGCTACCAACTAAAGCTACCAATCAGCCCCTCAAACTTCCAACCACAACAAAAAGAAACTGGAAAACCATCAAAGCAAGCAACCTAATAGAACAATTGGAGCTTACAAAACCATCAGCGACCGAAGTGGAGAAGGCAGACCTAGATGGAAAAACAGACCTATTACATAAATGGATTGCTGACACAAACGTAAACATCGCACCAGAAAAAATTTTACCCCCTCAAGAAAAAGAGCATTGGCAAAATGGTTCCCCCCATTGCTAAGCACCATGAAAAAGAACAATAAGACGATCAAAAGAACATGACCAAGGTAAGAAAATTCAGTTCCAGAGACAATTCCAATCATAGAAGAAGGAAATTCAAAAGGCAAAGAAAAGACACTATGATGACAAAATCACCAAAGCCACCAACACACAAAAAGAAATGTTCAACATCATAAACAAAATGAGAAACCCACCTGGTTGCGACAACACTCCAATACCTTCACGGAAACTATGCAACAACCTAGCAGACCATTTCAAACATAAAATTAACAACATCCGACAAATCAAACAAAACAGAAAGACCAATCCTAACACACAACCAATCAGATCCAACGAGGAACCAGAGCACAAGCTCGCCCATGGATCCCTGCCCCCCAGACATCTACAAATCAATCCTCACACAAGGAACGCCATCAGAATTGTGAATATTAAACCACTACTTAAGAACACAAGTGGCGACGTGGACGCCCTGTCCAACTGCAGACCTAGTTCAAACATCCCCTACCTGGCAAAACTCCAAGAAACCTATGTATTCAAACTAATCCAAGAGCACTTAGAAAAACACCAATTACTGGACCAAGCACAAGTCACTATCAGACACACCAAGAGGAACATAATCAGAACTCCTATCCATCTGGCATGACCTAAAGACAAACGCTCACTCCAACACAACCTCGGCCCTGATTCTACTCGACCTCTCGGCAGCATTCGACACAGTAAGGTATGACACCCTCATCAAGAGATTAGAAGAAATAGGTATAACCGACTCAGCACCACTCTGGATAAAGTCATTCTTAGCAAACAGAACAGAAACTGTCTGGATAAAGTCCTACAAATTCGCTCCCCCGTGAGTTAACGACTGCAGAGTTCCACAAGGGTCCTCACTATCACCACTGTACGTCAACATCTACCAGACTCCGCTAATCAAGATCTTCAAAAAATGCAATCTTGCGTGCTACAACTATGCAGAGGACACTCAAATCATCTACAAAATCGAAGATGTACAAGATGAACACTCAACTCTAGGAGGGAGTCTCAAAGAAATATATAACTGGATGAACGCCAACAACCGAAAAATCAAGCCAGGAAAGACAGAAATCTTGATTACATCAAAAAATCAAGAGAACAACACCTACATACCATGGCCAATCGAATTGGGAACCGTGCCCACACCATCATAAGTAGTCAAAAACCTGGGAGTCCTAATGGACAACGCACTACCACAAGTAAACACAATAATTAAGAAATGCTTCTTCCTCGTTCACTCAACAAAAAGAATCCTACCATTCCTGTCCTTCACCCACAAATCTCTGACAATCGTAGCCCTCATGTCAAGAATCGACTACGTCAACAGCCTCTACGCTGGAATGCCGGAACACCTGCTGAAGAAACTACAATTCATCCAAAATGCAGAGGCTAGACTCCTCCTCAAACTATCCAGAAGAGATCACATCACACCAGCACTAAAAATGCTACATTGGCTTCCAATCAAACAACGTATCATGTTCAAAACAATGTGCATAACACACAGGGCTATCAGCGGCCAGGGAGCAGAATTCCTATAAAAGAAAATAACCATATACAAGCCAACAATACTCCTTAGATCAAGCAATGAAATTCGCCTGCAACCAAGCCATACACCAGGAAAAAACTTGGGGGCTCCTCTTTCTCCCACTTGGCAGCTAAAACCTGGAACAACGTCCCGAAAGAAATAAGAAACACCAAAGACCACCTAAAATTCAGAAAACATCTAAAAACCTGGCTCTTCAACACCTCTGAACCAGACGGAAACAACTGAAATAATAATAACCATAAAATGCAATGAGAAACCGTTGACAGAACCCATGATGGTACAGTTAACACCTAGAACTGACAGACAGGGGAACACCCACAAGAACAAGAGATACAATTCTTGGTGGAACCGACCACCAGCAACAACCCAATCAGGACAGAAAAATAGCTAACAAGGCTAACACAAACAGGCACAACTATCAACCTTGCCCACTACCAAGCATCCCCCTTACAGACATGACTATATGAACCTTAGGTAAACCCAACCCAATGCAATCATGCATCAACACTATTCAACTCCCACCTAACGCTCACAAGACAACCATCATCTAACCAACCCCTCCATATACGCTAACCCACAAGCCAAATGAGACCATTATCACCACACTAAGAAACCCACACCCAAGCTAGTAAGTAGAAGACGTAATGCACTAGACCGACATACACAATACCCCAGCAGTACTCTTGTTGATGTACTGACTTCCTAACGATTAAACCAACAAACACAACAAAATCATCTCAGACATAGATATAGTAATCCGCTCGCACCAATCCAGACATCCTGGTAAGGACTGAACTGTACCACATCGCACTCAGACAGAACTATGGGTATAGGCATGGGTCACAACTAGACAGATTTACGGTGACAAGTTTGCATCAGGCACAGACTGGGATACATGGGATGGCCTGAGTAAGAACAAAGATAGAATTGTAGAAACTCACCAATGCAACACTTGGACAGAGAGACAAGAGACAGCCTTGTCTTGCAGAAACTAGATCAATGTAAGGAATACATTTTGTCTAAATTTCGAATGACACACAATATGAGTGTGCGTTTCTCCAAATGACAATGCCAATAACCAACCCTACTAAACCCTCACACCTCTTCACACACCTCTCAGACCCTAACTAAATACAACCATACCTCTTAGACCACAGCAACCTGCATGCACTTCAACACACCACAACAACAAACACACCACACAAAGCCTTACACAACAGCACACAACTGACTCCGACCGGATACCACAACAAAAAGCTCAGCGGGCGAACTGTTAACCGAACTGAAGCTGCCAACAGCACATCACAGCTCCCTTGCTCTTCCTCCAAACTTTGTCCTACAAACACGTCTTAACCTACCCCCCTTTCTTTCAGAACCGCCAGAGCACCAGGGGACCACTACAGTAGTGATGGTGTGCTGTATAAATATCCTTTAACATTAACATATACATTAACATTCACAAGGCACCATGGCTATGCAACCAACTGAACATCACCATCATCGTCTATTTCCAAAACCTATCCTGCCACTTCCCACACTCCTCAATGGACAAAGTCACCTTCAACTGCATCCACTGACCACCCAAGCAAAACACCTTCTTCATCTGAGACTTCACAGACTTGGTCCCCATCATGTCTCTCACGCGTGACAAAATCTTTCTAGGTAACTTCGACATCTCGGGAAACCCAGAAACCAAGTGCATGAATGAGGATCTCTACTGACATCTCCACACTCTAACTCTCACACAGCACATGAAAGACCCACAGGAAAAAGTTATATCCTCGAGATCCATCACCTCCCAGCTCACCTACAATCACAGCTCTCCAATCCTGCTTTACTGTCAGACCATCTGGCTATTCCTCTTTATTATTAGTTATAGCACACCAGTCAAGCACACCCATTGGAAACTCAGCAAACAAACCTTCACGTCATTCAATAACTTTCCATTGGAAGGTCTCATGGAAGACCTTGCCAACCTCCACCTCACAAGAAGTGATCTACCTCTGATGAACCAGGACTGCGACTGGCTTCTCCAAGAACTCAACAACACCATCGCAACCAACATCAACCACCATACCCCAGAAATGAAGAGATGAAGATTTGAAGTTCAACTGTGCAGGCAGGAAAGTACCAGAAGACAGTCATTCTGTGTCAATGCTCCCAGAATCTTGAACCTGCTCCCCATCAAAACAAGACTCGGCACTGCATTTCTGCATTTTATGATATGATATGATAGGTCATTTATAACACACTTAATACCCAGCGGTTTCAAAGCGCAGACACGGGGATCGAACCTGTGTTGCTCCGTGTCGTCTTGCTTCCAAGGCGAGTATGTTGCCCCTAAACTATCTTCCCGAGACAAAGGAAGGAGTTCAAACCCTTCCGTTTCAATGAATGGGTCCACTCTAACACAAAGGTCCACACTTACACTCCCCACGTATCCTGAGACTGGGTGATCTGCTCCCTCTTGTTTTCTCCCCCAGCTGCGGGTTGATCTCCAGCTGCCAGCTTAACCGTCCCCCAAACCGCTTTGTTAGCTGCCCACTCACTTATATCTCTGCTTTCATCACTGTGTACTTCCTCCTGTGACTTCTAAAGCACTCCATTGCTTCCTCAAGCTAGGTCCAAGCGAGGATACTATTCAAAACTCTAAGCATTACGCTCAAATGTATTGCCAACAAAGCACCCAAATACCTCCTTAACACAGTCATGATGAAATCCCAGACCAGACTCCTGAGATCCAATAACAACTCGGAATCCCTCGATACAAAAGGGAGAAAGCTGGGGGCAGCAGCTTCAAAGTCCTTGCACCCATATACTGGAACTCCCTACCTACTAATGTTAAGAATGAAACATCCTACCCACAATTCAAAAAAATACTGAAAACTTGGTTATTCAATCAATTTTAAATGGAGTAATGACCCCAACCTGCCCGACTTGACCACCACCGTCCACTGCTTATAAACTGCTTGCAAAACTACCTTGTTTTTTGGTACTCTCTTATGTTTAATATGAAGATTGTATTAACCCACTCTCTGTAACTACGCCGTGATACCTCTGGGTCTGGGCATATTATAAATGTAATAAATAATAAATAAATAAATGCATCATAATAATAATACTACTAATAATAATACAAATAATAATAAAAAATAATAATTATATTAATTCACAAACATTTGTACTGGAGCAAATCTGGAGCTGCGCGTGAGGTGTTCAGATTAGCACCTGCTACCTTGTACCTAATTCACAAACCCTAAAACTGGAGGAACATTTGAAATGCCTGGAGATTGTGCACATTAACCCCTTCAGACCTTTCCCAGCCATCTCCACATTTTGTCCAGTTTTCGGTTTTGTGAATTTGGGATAAGGCACCAGCCAGTGGGTGCAAATTTGAGATCCTTACGAACCTCTCTTTTTCTCCAGGGCAAATCTTTGTAAATCAGAGCCACACTTGATTCCATGGCAGCCACAATCATCACAAGCCAGTACGGCTTCTGATCCCAAATATGCGCAGTTAGGTGATGGTGTTACCTGTGAAAATGGGCCCAAAACTGCAACTAGGTAATAAACAATGCATAATGTAGCTTACCTTTTAATTAAAGAAAAATAATAATGTTATTTTCGTGCTCTGAGTTTTTGAAGGAAAGTGCTTTTTGTCGCTTACGAATGTGATAGTGTCAATCTGCCTTGATAGAGCTTTTCATCCTGTTCGTGACTAGAATATTAGCTGGTCACACATTGCCGTCATTGCCTCTTAATGCAGGGACAGTGGCTGGAAAGGCCGGTACCTTTCTAAGCATCACACACTGCCTCTACACATAACATCTACATGTCTTACGGGGCTTCGCACAAGCTCCCGGGATGCTCTGCCGAGTGGGATCTCGCAGGCCCTGGCTGCTGTTATTGGCAAGTCATAGTATTTGTAGTAAGGCGCTTTTCCTCTGTGTGGTTCTACTCTCCCAGAAGGAGAGATCCCCTGCTGTGATACCTCATTAACATCCAGCAATTAGTGGAGTGGAAAAATGCAGAAAACATCCCAGTTTTCAGAAAAATATAACCAGTGCCTTGTGGATTCACTAGTCACACATGCATAAGAGAGTGACCTTCTCATTAAAAAAAAGTCCATTAACAAACTGTTGTGCTGAGGGCACATTTCTCCATGTTTGGTTGCAGGTCACGCAGAGAATGCGACTTCTGCATAATGCAAAAGCACGGATTCACCAAAGTAAATATGAGAGAATGATTGAAGTGCAACTGCAGAACATGGGTGGAAGTGTGGCGAGCTACGAACTACCACATTTACAAGTGCATCCCTGCTTCACAAAGGCATGCTTTTGCAACTGTGGCCGTGTGTGTGCCAGGTCTCTGGAAGACAGGTGCAGGAGAATGCACAAACGATGCCAGGGGTCTTTTAATTTCCCAGCCCACAATAGAAATGCTCATGCTTTCCATACACGTTTTTTTTTCTCTTATACTTCGACCTCCCAAAAGTGAGTGGTAGTGTCAAAATAGTATCGGCAGTGGTGCCTTTTAAAGTATGTCTCAGCAAATGCCCTTAACCGATGCCACTTGAGTGTGGTGCTGATCTCCGCAGATCTATGGGTCGTCAGTGATCCAATTGTTATGTGTTCGGAACACATTTGCCACTTCTACTTGTATGGCGAGGCTAGATGCAGCTCCCTTACTCCCTCAGCCAGCACTCCCGACGCCTGGCTCAGAAATGCGAGGGGCAAATAACACTTGGATTATGTGCCCAAGTACATCCCTGGCAAGTTTGCTTCTAAGATAACAGATCACCCCTCATGAGTTTTCTCGGAGATGGCGGCATTCATGTTATCATCAATGACAGGTGTCTCATGCAGTGTCATCAGTGATATATTGTATTTGGTTATTTATATAGCGCTCTTTCCCCATTCGTATGGCCTCTATGCGCTTTGTGATTGGAACGCCATCAGTGACCGCAGTCAATGTGGTAGAAGGTTCTAAGAGTTTACATTAAGTGATGCTTGTGTGCAATTTCGCCGGCTTAGGACTCAGGTGGCTGGCTATGCTTCACTAAGCAGCCAAAAGGTCAGGCACGTGGGTGAGCGCTGTTGGGGTTTTGGATAGAGTGCTATTGCTGAAGATTCGATGTGTGCCCAGATATACAGAATTTCTTTGGTTGGTAGTCGCTGTATGCTAGTGGTAGAGGTGTTGAGGTATGTCAGGGGTTTCAGTGTGGATGGCTATGTGCACTGCTAGACCGGAATGGCATAGCCATAGTATCGTCAATGATGCTATTGCTGATGTTATGTATTATGCCTTCAATGGGGTCACGTGTTATGTTAGAATGTCATTTCATGAACTGTGCACGCAGGGGGGCGAGTTGCGCAGCTAACCATAACTGGTGTATAACAGTGATTCTTATGTGCAACCACAATGTCCTTTAAAGCATGTTTTCTCTATGCGTTCTTTTTCTGTTTGTGAGACATGTTCCTTTAATATTTGGAAATAACCATATATATCTTGAGTATAGTAATGAGTAATATGTACATATTAGAGCAGAATTTGTGCAAGGGAAATGGATTAAAATGTTACATTTTACAGCTTTGAAAGCCGTATGAAGATACGAAAACTTCCAATATTTCGCTTTTTGGCTGGATTATAATAGCATTGCCTTGTAGACACACCTACATTCCAGCACTGTCCCTCTGGATGGTGTCCCACCACTTACCTGCGAGAGGCTGCCTCCGATGTGCTGCTTGCCACTCCCATTCCCTTGAACAGCCCTATATCCCTTGATTTGCCAGGTGCCACAAGTGCTGCCCCACAACTGCTCAATCCCCCATGTATTTGTTCTTTCTCACTCTCAATGCCCCAATCCATCCCCATTGCTCCATATTGGGGCCCTTGTCATTCTCCCTGCCCCAAAGCTGCCCCAAGTCATGTCCTAGTGCTCACTGATTTGAAAATTGTCACTTTCATAGCCTCCTGGAACCCAACCCTCAACTGTCCCATGCAACGTCCAGTGTGCTCTTTAGTGCCTCATGACACCCCAATGGACTCCTGAATGGCCCCATGCGTATTTCTCTAACAACCTCCTTGTTTGCACCGTTGCTCTCCAGATCTCCCCACATACACACCACACTCACAAACACACTCATGCCACACACACATACACACTGCTCCTAACTCACGGCGCACAGCAATTTCTGGGTCTAGCCTGGTCAGATCACGCGTGCAGACCGGCACCGCCAAGCAGAACTCCGAATGTGGCAGAGAGGTAACAATGGCGCCGGTAGCACTACCAGCGCCGCTGTTGCCTTTCCACCATCATAATGGAGCCCAATGGGTTGAATAAAGCCTCTTCAGTTGGGGTACCCAACTGAAACAGCCAGAACAGAGCCAGGTTAAGTTGCAGGTATGCAGGTATGCAGCTTCAGAGGACCCCTAACCTCTGAAGAAGGGGAAGAAATTGAGGTCCTTTATTCATTTTATTATTGTGAGGCAAGTGATCAATCTAGACGTCTTTGCCCAACAAGATTTGGAAGAAGGAAGTCGGGAAACGCCAAGGCCCATCGAAAGTAGGGTTAGAATTTGGTGAGCTTTCTTCCTCTTATCTTTCTGTCCTAGTATTGTGAGACCGTCACCTCAGCACCCCATTCATTTTTGTCTAACAGCTTAGGTGTGTCTATTGGTAAAACATATTCCATGTGAGCTCTCATTGTTTTTTGGGGCAACAGACATTTTCATAGATTTCAAACTTGTTCAAAACCATCAGATTCCTTTGAAGAGGAAGGATCGACCAAATCCAATCCAAACAGTTAATGGAAAGGAATGAACATGTTTAATCAGTCAGCAGCTAGTATTACTATGCAGGGTGCACGAAGCAGTCCACATGAAGAAATTAGCATTTGGTTTGATAGGTGCACTGTAAATTCAAGTAATGTTGAACATGGCATGGCTGATCACTTTATTTTTATTTTGTTATGAATTGGTTAAACACATTTAGCCTTACACCAACCTTCTTAAGAGAAAAATCACTACATAAATCACTACAGTTGTAGACCATAGTACAAAATCGAAAACAATCCTTTAAAAGTTCAGAAGATATTTGTACTTTAAGAAGTAAAAGTGATAGCAATGTAATACATTCCCTGCAAAACAAATTAATGATCATTATTCAAATTCAATCAAATCTAGTTTCATCAGAAAACATGTACAGATTCCTAAATTCTTAAAATCCTACAGACTCTTCATCTCACACACCTTCCACACGACGTTCAATTAATACAATAACATTGGTTATTTCAATATCATTCATAATACATGTCAAAATCTATTTAAATTCATCAATGTAGGCAAATAAAAGAGAAGGGCATGATTTAATCATTTGGACAACCAATTAGGTGAGATCTGAACAATAGCTTTGAAAACCAGCCAGCTGCAATGAGGTACTTCAGCATCAGTCAGTGCACATCATACTTTAAGTACAATCAGCCCTATATGACCTAGAAATTTAATTAACTCAATTGAAAGGTTTATCTCATGGCCACTCGTAGCACTGTCCCAAAATGTATTAGTTAACAACCACCTGCCACTGTGAGCAAACCTCTCAAAGATCAATCTCTTTAAATCTTGCACAATGGCACATTCAGGCACGTGAGGTTCTCTGGTTTGCCACAAGTGTTTGTCATTACAGATAACACAGTGGTCATGGCTTGGGTCCTTTTCAGAGCGAGCATACAAGATCTCATCCGTGGGTAGGATGTTCAGCCTAAATCTAAGTACTTGGGGGTACCAATAAAAAGTAGGAAACTTTAAAAAATATGTAGGCAGGGTACCCAAGGGTTTGCCACCTCTGGACTGGCTATTATACAGTTCATATATACAGTTGTGGTGTGCTGAAAATGACATCTGCCTCAATGGCATTTAGACAGAGATTGTCCTCATTGGGACCCCTCCTGCAGCGCTCCCTCTTTCTCTCTGGCCGGACTCCCTTGGACCTGCGTCTCCAACTACCAACGAGGCAAAACATCTGAGGGTAATCTTCGACTCACTCTATCCTTCTCGTCTCACATCTCAGACATCTCTAAAAAATCACACTACCAACTGCACCTTCTCAGAGGTATTCTGAGGTATTCTACCTTTTCTAACCTTCCTCTAGAGCCTTGGTCCTCTCTAAGCTGGACTACTGCAACAGCCTCTTTCTCAACCTGCCCTCTTATACCCTCTGTCCTCTTCAACTTATTCAGAACAGAACCACATGACTTATCCTCGCCAGTCTCCTGCACTTGCCCCCGGGCCATACACTTGCTGCAGCACTACTGCACTTGGATTACGATCCATGAGAGTGTTATCTCTCTGCCCTTCCCTCCCCAAGTTAAGTGTCATACAATAAATGGTTGATGTCAGTTATTCTATTCAACCCTATCTCCAATTCATCTAATACCCCATGGATCCCTCCCCCTGAGCTAGCAATGAGCCCAGAACCAGGCCAGTGTACAGGAAATATATTTATATTTATATTTATTTGTATTAGATGTTAAGAAGATTGCACTAAAATGTCAAACACTGCTTCATCAGTGGCACAACACAATAAACTTCTCTCAACATAAATACATCACACAAGTGGGTTAAAATGAACACAAATCACCATTCCTTACTTTCTACAAATTTCACTTCAATAAATAATTAAACTGATCAATAAAAACAATTATGATTTTCCTTCATGTTTGTAAGGCTGGCAGTTTTGTGTACAGATCTGGACAAATGCATAGGACAATTATTTCACCCACACGTTTTCCTTATAATAAACATAGGTTGATTTTGCAGGATGATTTAAGACCCCCTACTTTGGTCTGTTGTGATTATTTGAGAATTTTTTATTTGTGATCCCATTCCACTTAAAGGCCTGTGTTGGGGAAGCTGGACCCATATGATTACCCAATTAAATTACAGTCTATAGTTTTCAACACACACCGGGAATGAGCTTTGTTAATTTCAAATTTTAGCAAAATTACCCTCTATTGTTCTGCCAAGGGGAATTAATTTAATTAATATGTTTTAGTTAAATAGGCTAAGGAGCTACACAGTTTTGACCTCCCTCCCCTGGTCCACTGTAAAGGGAAAGGATTTAAGGCCAGCAGATTCACCCACCTTTTGGTTGCAAAGGGTTAAATTCTACTTACATAGAACACCTCTGTTTAAAGTTCAGGAAAGCCAGCTGCATGTCAGGACACTCTGGAAGGAAAGGGCATGGGTGTGATCACTCCTCTCTCAAGGATGGTCCCCAGCTCTTCACCATAGAGTCCAGTCAGCTTTTGTATGCCTCCCCAGCAATAGACAGCACCACACAGATGCAATCTCCTTTGGTGATTCCTTGTTGCTGTTATTTTCAGCAGCCCTTTCACAATGGTAATTTTAGGAGCTTTTTTTCTCTTCCTGATAGTGCTTTCACTTTATAATGACACCATCAGGTTTACAATCCTGGGCAGTATCATGCAAGAGTTCTCGTAAATAGGATTGGACAGTTATCTTCCTCTCTCCTCCAAAATCCAGCCTCTCTCTATGGATCGGTTTAGGAGTCTGGCACAGACATTTGGCAACTTCCAGTTGAAATCCCCTTTTGTTCCCATGTTCATTTTTGGCAAATATCTATTTATGTGTCAAAAACATTGTGGTTTACTAGTAACTACCATATTGTATATATATTCCACTTCAGCTAATCATGGGAAATTAAATACAATGACAGCCATGTCTGCACCATTTTGCAGAGCTGTTTGGCAATGTTCCACAGTTTTTACAAAAAGCATAATAGTTAGGAACATGTGATTTATTACCCATACTCTTAATTTTCCATTCCACTAGCATGCCAACTCTCACATTTGAGACATGTTTAAAGAAGTCAGGAACACTTGTTAGCTTGCCATGACAATTCCCTAAGTCGCAGGTGGAGGAATTTTATAACAACAAAATCACCTGGAAATTATCTAAAAAATGACACATCAATCAAGAAAGTGTGCCTCATGGTTGCTGAAAGAAAGGGCTAATTTACTTGATTTAATTGTAAAACAATTGTTACAAAACTCTAATTCTTAAGCTCAACATTCCAAATGTCCTATAGATTAATAATAACGTCCTCCATTTTGTTTGAAATGATATTGGGTGTTCAGATTCGCTTGTTTTTTTACCTCGCAGAGTTCCTATTGACTTATTTTTTTATATTATTCTTGTCTCTCTTACAAGCCATGGTCTTATGAAGTATAAGTGCCACTGCGATTATCTTACAGAAATATCATCTCAGATTTCATTCGTATGCTGACGACACCCACCTATACATTAGGCTCGATGATGTGGAGGAAGACCTCGCTTCGGTTAGCAGGTGCTTGTGTTACGCTCACCTTGTCTCTGCGTGGACGTTGGGGCACGGTTTCAGCCCTCCCTGGAACTGGCTCCCCTTAGTCAGGCTTCTTACCCTGCTCCTGTGTTGTGGACTGCGCTGGTTGTTGGTACTACCCCTGCAAGAATAAGAGAGGCCTTGAGAATGCTGTGATATGACTGTGGTCTCCCTTGAGCCCTTCTTCCCAGAATGTGGTGAGCATGCGCCTACCCATATAGTCTCACCTGTTTAATTATGATGGCAAGCTCTCCGTCCTGCTTCTCACTGCATGGGCGCTTTTAGATAGACCGAGTTTCTTCACTGGTCCATGTGCATGGCAGCCCGGACCGGCTGTGGCTGAACCACTTCAGAGGTAAATGTCCTTCAATTATGATTATTGTCCGTATCTTTTTTAATGTCTTTTTCCTCGATTATTGTCCGTATCTTCTTGTAATGTCTTTTGTTTTCCCCAATAGGTGAAATGAGGCCGAGCGGTAGTTGCGGTGCAAGAAGGGAGCCCCAATGGAGAAAAAGGGAGTTCACAATGCCCCAATAGGTGGTAAGTTTGGTACTTAGGTCAAGCGCGAGGATTGATTTGAGCGAGACCTTAGCGTAATATCTTTATAGATTTTCTAACCTTATTTTTTCCTTTTCTCTTGCAGGGATGGCCTGGTGAAGTCAGTTGGGAATGCTGTTATCCGGAGATCTGCATGCGGATGAAGGATGCCTAGATCCGCACTTAAGCTGGCCGAAAGTGGGCTCCCAGGTAATGTTGTGGCTGGGAGCCGGAATAAGGTGAGGATATGCTCCGACTGCGGTTGCTGCTGGAATCAGGTAAGGATGCGTTCCGACTGAGGTTGCTGTTGAAATCAGGTAAGGCTGAGCTCTGACTGTGGTTGCTGTTGAAATCAGTTAAGGATCTGCTTCTACTGTGGCTGGTGCTGGAATCAGGTAAGGATGCGCTTACTGCGGTTGCTGCTGGAATCAGGTAAGTTGCTGGAAACAGGTAAGGATGCACTTCAGGCGACGGTGAGCGTTATGCTGCTGTAAGCAGACTAACGTGAAGAGCCTGCACGCGGGTGGGGCAGGCTTAAATAGCCTGGTCCCGGCCACACCCATTTGTTCTGACTCATGGCCCCACCCTTCCACTCCTAGAGAATGCTACACATCTAGCCCAATTAAGGCCTATGGCCATGCCCGGCCTGGAGGCACGTGGAGGCCCTGCAGGGAAAGAAAAAGGCATGTGCACAAGAATCATGAGCCTGGCACCAAAGGCGCCAGGACTGGATCCAACTGGACCTTTTATGTAGTGGAGCTTGTGGTCCTTGCCCAGTGGCCATGACAGCTTGGAAGAAATAGGAATGTGGATGGAAGAAAATTGGCTACCACTTAATCCCCAAAAAGCTGAAGTAATTTGTTTGGGCCAAAGCATCTCCTTGAAGGAAATAGATACCCCCCTTCACCCCACTTCACCCCACTTTTTGGGAACCAGCCTTAAGTATTCCACTAAAGTAAAGAATCTTGGCTGCATTTGGCAGAGTGACCTGGGATGTAATGATCAGCCAAAGTCCAATCAGTTTTTTATAATATCCGCCTTTTGCGTCAAGCATTACCTTTAATCCTACCACTGATCGTGCTGTGGTTGTTGGGGCTACGGCCAACTCCAAATTAGATTATTGCAATGGACTCTTGGCTGTAGCACCGAACAAACAGATTCACTGCCTTCAAAAATAGCAAAACACGGGTGTAAGATTGGTCTTCGATGTAGCTAAGAACACCCATATTTTTGGTCGCCGCTGATCGTTACATTGGCTAGCGGTGGAAGACCACATTAAATTTAAAATCGGGTGCCTTGTCTACAAATATTTGACTGGGCTGGCACCAGTCTACTTGATAAATAATCTGAAGTGCTATCGACCTAATCGGGCCCTTAGGTCTGACAACCAACTTCTTCTTGTTATCCCTAGGGTGAAATTGCATTTCAAGAGGAGATTGTTGTTTTTCAGTTGCCAGACCTAGACTATGGAATAGCCTTTCGCTGAGCCTAAGACAGGCAAATTCTATGTTAAACTTTAGAGGAGGTTTAAAAACTACCTATTCAAGTAAACCTGGAGACTGTGGCTTCCATTCAATCTCTGCGGCATCCGTTTTTTTTTCTCTAGGTTGATGTCTCTCTTTCATTATATGGTATCATCTGCGCCAGGACTCGATTAAGCTTGTTGTGTGCAAGTTATAAATGTTTCAAATTGAAATTCAAATTTGCGATCACACATGCTACCCTCTCTCTGCTCATCAAGCATCTCCACTAATCTTCCTCCTCAAATGTTACCATCTTTGAAAAATGGTGCTTCAGATAAGTGGACCTCGATGTTTTTGTGCCCGGGCAGGAACAACAGATGTCTCACTGTTTCTATCCCAACTCCATGTTCACATTGTCGACCTTTGGTCGATGCCGACAAGCCTCATATTGCTGAATTTCATTTGTCGCTAAGAGATTTAGGCAAGCTCTCAAAAAGGTATTTCGTAGTACTTTATTCGGGAACGTTTTCATATATTCCAGATGTTAATTCTCCCTTTTTGTGTTAATCGGCAAGTTAGTAGTCAATTTATTGTTAGATGCGTTATCAAGTGTCTTAATCGTGTCCCATTCTTCTATTTTCTTTTTAACCTAATTAGGGTTATACTTTAGTTCTTCTTCTGTACTGGAAATTTCATTAAGGAAGTCTTAGTTTTCGATTGCCACTTCTTTAGCATTTGGTTGTGTCCTCGCTTAATTTTACTACTGATGATATCCAATATTTTCAGTCGAGAAGGGAGGAGTATTTTTCTATAGAACAGCAGGTTGTTTCATTCAATTACAGCCTGTGTTGACATCAGAGATAGTTCTCTCCTTATTGAAGCCATTGGAGTTGACTTTGGTAAGTCCAAGACTCTCCGCCAGTAAACAACCTCTATTTTCAGCCATATTTTTGAAGGAATATAATGCATTGCTTCAACTCCATATGACAGGGATGGGATTTCTTGCTTTATTATGGTAGGTATGAAGGAGAACCTTCCAAATTTCCTATCCATTGCTCTTGTCTGTGCTGCCAATGTTTTGGTTTTTTCAAAAATAACTCTTTGCATCACCATTTCTGTGATGTTGCTACTCAAGGTTATTCCCAAGTATTTGAATTATTTCACTCTGTCTATCTGCTTTTCATCTAAGAACCATTTTAGTTTTTCGCTTATCTTAGTCGATTTTTCCAGGCGCATTACTTTAGTCTTGTTATGTTATGTTATGTTACTTTGCATTTATATAGCGCCTTATGTACCATTGGTATGGTCTGAAGGTGCTGGTAGGTTGAACGCCCTTGGGAACCGAAGTTCAAGTTAGTAGAGAGAGTAGAGAGAGTCAAGGTGCGTGTGAGCACCGGATATGTGTGCAGCTGGTGTGGCATTCGTGAAATAGCTGCTTAGTAGGTGTGGTGGTTGAGAGGTCAATAGTATGTGTTCGTTCTGGCAGGATTTATCCAGACCGATTGCGGCTGCGTTGGGCCTGAGGAGAACGCCTGGCTGGGGGTTGCATAACCAGCAGTGTTTTGTTAGAGTGATGGGGGGTTTGAGGCAGATGTTGGTATTAGAACAGCTATACCGAATGGTGTTATAGTATCGCTGTGTTCTATTTGAGTGGTGGTGTAAAGAAGAGGGTAAGCGTGGAGATGTGAATATGGTGGTTTACTGTAGGTGCTTGAGATCGCGCCCACTCCAATAGTTCCATGAACTTCATCCATTCCATGTACTCTGACTGTTCCGTGCATTACGACCGTTTCAAGCACTCAGACTGTTCCTTTCAACGCTCTTTCAGACGTTCCATGTGATCAAAACCGTTCCATGTATGTCACGCTGTCCCATGCACTCCCACCCGTTCCATGCACTCCCACCAGACATGCACTTGTCTTTGTTTATTTCCAGATCGTTTTCTTTTACATACGCAGATAGATTGTCCAGTTGGCATTGAAGACCTATCACTGTCTGGTCTAAGAGGATCAAATAATCTGTGTATCGTAAGCATGTTATTTTCGTGTCGCCTATTGTTGGGTAAAACGATCTGATCTTCTGCTCTTCGATCTGGAAATCATCCAGGTATGCGATGAACAGAGCTGGGGCTAACAGGCATCCCTGATTTACCCCTCTTTCTGTTTTAATCTCAGCTAATAGAGTGCCTTGTTGGTTTAGCCGTACTCTCATTGTTGTTTCTGAATAGAGGGCTCGTACAGGGTAGAAGATGGATTTGGGACATTTCCAGGTGGCCAGCTTCTTCCCTACAATTTCGCGGTTGACCTGGTCGAAAGCCTGGACCAGGTCGATGAATGCTACGAAGACCCTAAGGCTGCCTTCCATGATCTTTCCCTTTAAGCCACTTAGTAGCATTATATTTACTGTGGGCCTCACATTCTTTTTTAATCCTGTTTGGAAGGAATCAGCGCAGGGAGCCGTTCTTGACCATGATTGGAAGCGAGTCAGTAGTGTTGACCCACAAATCTTGCCAATGATACCTAATAAGGCAATTGGTTGGTAGTTCTTAGGGTTTTCTTTACATCCTTATTTTGAAGATTGGGATTACTGTTGAGGTCATCCAGGTTTTTGGGATTGTTCTTGTTTCAACACACCGCTCGAACACCAAGTGTATAAAATTGGCCCATTCCTTTCAATGTTCCTTAAAGTTGATGTTGGTTACACCATCCAGGCCTGATGTTCTCGAAGATTTCAGCTTGCAGATCATCTCTGTTATGGTCTCGATATCATGTGGTACTCCCCAAGATGTTGTTGGTCTTTTATCGGTGCAGCTTTCTTTTACTGTTCATTGAAAGAGCTCTTTAAAGTAATTCACCCATTTGATCTCCCCAACATTATTTTGCAGGGCATCATTCATTGTGTTTGTTACACTTCTTACTAGAGACCAAAGTTCTCTTGATTTGCGGTCACAGATCATCCTGAGCATTTGTTCGGAGTCTTGCTGATACAATTTGAAATGATACTTTTGACCCAGCACTTGTATTGCTTTGCTGTCAATACAGCTTTTTCAAGGTCTGCCTAATCGTTTGTTCTGATCACTTTTCTCTTCGCCTTCCGTGCTTCCCATCTTTTTTCAACTAGAATTCTATCGTAATTATGGATGTTAGGTCTAGAGAGTTTCTTAAAGTTTTTCTTGTCTTTTTGGAATAAGGTAAGTAGGGGGCGATAATCAACTGTTAGCCCTCCAGTGCCTGTTTCTTCAAATATTGTCATCAGTTGATCACTTTTAATCAGCCTCTTTGATCGTTTGCTGTTAATCTCAGACAGCCTCCTGTAAGAGGATTCAATTCAACACTACAGCTAAGTCAACGCCTAGTCTATAATACTGAATGAAAACCCTTATTGATATATCTTTAGGTCCAGTTCATGCGTTCTGGATGACTACCCCTATATGACACCCCTCTCTTGGAATCCCCCTGACCCCACTGAGCCAAGAAGTAGTTCTGTTTTGCAAGTTTAAAAGGTTTATTTGATAATTTAAAATAGATATATCACACTTTATAATAAATTAATACTTGAATATCACCCTTAATCTGATATGTTAAAGATTAACAATGGAGAATCTGGCACTAGCACACTTCTTTATAATTACTAAGGAGTTGAGATGAAATGGATAAGGTAGCACACTGGTAAATAGGTACAGAAGTATAATGTGGTCGAAAATGCTTTATAGGGTTTAATTGAAATGCAAGGTTGAATGAATGAAATGCAGTATAGAAAATACTCAATATGATTTCAACAAAACAATGTAATCACTTTTCTATGGATATTCACTCCCCCCCTCTTTATGCAATGCAAGGGAATGGGAGGAAAGCACACAGTTCTCAGAAATGCAATCAATGTAATCAGTTCAATCCCCCCCCAAGCTTAGACAACAGAAGTTTAAAACACAGATAGGAGTTTTGAAAACACAGGCCCAAATTGCTTTGATATGTGCTGGCAATGAATGAGAAATATGCTGGAAACGCTGTTAATTCCCTTTCAGAGGTTCAGGGTGAGTGGTATCTAGTTAATATTAGTCCAGGCTCACACTAGCAATGATGCAGGGATAGTTAGCAGGTTAAACGAATTTCTGACAAATGGAAAGCAAACAGCAGCCGTTTTTACATGTGAAGAAATTGCAAATCGCGGTAAAATTCGCGGATGCGTGTTCCGCGATTGCGGTAAAACTATAAGGGGTAGGAATGCGGTTCAAAGCTACGATTCTAAGCTATCAGAGGAAAGTTACTGCAAGTCTCTAGCCCAAACGGTTGCGGAGATATGAGCGATTAAATAACGGTCGTTTTTCAGATTTGAAATTTTAAAGTTCAAAAAGACACGTGCAGCTTGCAACTACGAAATGACAAGTGACAGCTTTGCAAATGACAGGTGACAGTTAGGAGACAGTTCTACTTAGATTAAAATAGGTTGAATTAGATGAATTTAAACTAAGAGATTGGTTCTACACAGTTCAGCTGGGTACTCACACTATATTCTTGAGTGAAATGGGCCTCATCACGGATCTGGTCAGGGTTTTAGACTGGGCTCTGGTCTCTCTCTGGTCTGGTCTCTGCACTTCACAGGGATCTGGGTCAGCTCTCTCTGCTGGTCTGGGTCTCTCTGGGTACAGCACTGCTTTCTCTCTGGTTACAGCACTGCTTTCTCCCTGGTCTCTTAGTTCTGGATAGATTGAAGTCTCTAGTTTGGCTTTCTGGAGGTTGATGAGGTAAGTATGGATTTTTCCGGCAGAGCGTCCCGCTGCAGATGGATTTGGAAAGTCCCTATCTGTCCTGTCTGTCTGCTTTTATGTGTTTAGAATGTGGGTGTGTTCTAGCATCACTGACCCTACCTCTCTCTCAGCTTCTAATTGGTCAAACTTCCATTTATCATTTGATTGGGGAATGAACTGTGAGTCAGAGTGATGTCATTTTACAGCCTGCAGAAAGTCCACTCCTCCTGTCAACTTACACACAAATCTAGATTTGAAACAAATACATATTTGCAGAGGTACATATTGTTTTAAAATCATATGCACCCATCATGCATTACAGGAGGTATACCCTGTTCAAACTCTGCTCTTCCTGGGAGCTTGCATTCAGAAATGGCACATATTTCACTTTTTAACTGATTTTGCAATTTCTGACATTGACCCAACTTTACATACATGTGTGCAGGGAGTAGGGACATTAACTGATGAAGTTTCAGATTTTTAACATGCATACATTTAGAGTAATATCCACTTTTCCGCTGACACCCCCCTGAACATGCCACCGGGTCGAAAAACCTCTTAAAATGTGGGCAGAAAAATCACAAGAATTATGGTATCATTTATAAAATTTTCACATGTCCGCTCTATGAGTTATTCATCTTTTTAAAGTTATGTTCTGGCTCCAAAGGGGTGTGGTTTCCCAGGTCACATGGTATAGAAACCAGTCTTTCCAGTTTCTGCCAAGCCAGCTTGCTCTCACAGGCAGTGCCCCTCCCAGCTCTTGCCAAGAGGAAGCTACATTTTACGACTGCGGTAATAAAAACCTTTGCCTGAGTGAAGAGGGCTTTGTTCACTCTCCTGCAGAGCACAGATAATTCAATTATCAGATAGATGGCATATCCTTAGTGTGGGCAGCAAAAGGAAGGTTGGCCTGGGAACACAGTGGTGACTCAAGTTTCCCTCCTGATGGGGGTAGTTGCCAGGCAGAATTCAGTTCCTTAAGCCGGGTTTCAGATAAAATGTCACTTTTTGTTCCCCAGTCTAAGTCAAGACATTTTTTTACATATGCAGCTAGAAGGCTGATTCTGAGTTTAAAACTATGACATTTAAACAGTTACAAAGGCATGTGACACCAAACATAGCTCACTCATTTAATCTAAACATTTTCGATTTTAGTGTCTTTAAATCCAGTGCAACTTAAACTGCTGACTCCATAGCTCAGCCAGTTTTGTTATAAGCATTGTTCTGGGCTCTTCATTTCCAAGATTTTGTAGGCACACAACACTCCATTCTACCAAATGTCTGCTGGTGTCCAGTGAGTATTTTGCACATATTGCAATGTTTGAAAATAGGCATTTTGACTTGCCTTCAGGGAAACAGAGTGGTTTTAAAACGCCGGCTTTTGGATAGTGGTGAGTACTGGTACTGCACCCATTTTTGGGATTTAAGAAATGAATTCCCCACAATTCTAGGTTGCATTTGGCAATCAGCATTGCCATTCCCAATGGTTTCAGACTACTGTGCGGGTAGTCCAATGGTGGTTTTAGGCAGCGTCCTTCTGTGCCCATAACATCGGCAAAAATGGGTGGCAGCCTATTCTTCCTGCATTTCCCTGTGCATTTTCTGGGAAGCTCTGGCCATCATGATGTTTTCCATGTCAGTACTGCACAGTTTTGAGGTAGGGCTAGGATGCATGGGTAAATACATCCCACAAGCCCCCCTCTTGCGATGGCCATTCTATTTCACGAATGGGACTCGCAAGATCTGGGATGTTTCCTCATCTTCTTCCAATAGATGGCACAGTTCAGCATCTTTTCCTCCATCCGGTCGGATCGATCGGTTCTCCTCGCCGGTCCTGATGGGAATATTGGGCGGTACCCCGAGCCCGTTGCGTCTCAGCTCCCGGTCTCCGGATCGTCCTCCTTGGCCCGTCTTCAGGTTTTCTTTCTCCTAGGACGACAAAGGAAAAGCGGCAATACCTACTCATAGACTTTTTCCACCACTGTTGAGATGGTGGGACAGCATATGCATTTCATCATGACGAAACATTACATTCTTATTTTGATAAAAAACAGTATAACTAAGAGACAGTTTCATGCAAATCACAGTATGTTAGAGACTAGATGTGGTACGTTTTATGATTGGAACTGAATTAGTCTGATACAGTACCCGCTAGGATTCCAGAGGATTCCTCCAGTTGTTGCAGAGTGTGCCTGGGATGGCAACATTTCAACTGGTTTATGTGGACCCACTTGTCTTCCCCCTCTGCCGAACCGACTTTGGGGATGCGGATCTTGTAGGCCACAGGGGAGATCTTATCGACGATCTCAAAGGGTCCTTTCCATGTAGGCAAAAATTTGCGCTGCTTGGCCTGGTTCCTTTGGAAGTTGTATAGATAGACCCGGTCTCCCACCTGATATTCCTTCCTGGAAGTTTTCAGGTCATAATGGGTCTTCATGCTATCAGCCGATCTTTCTAGATTCCGCTGAGCATAAGCAAAAGCATGTTGGAGGTGTTTCCTTAAATTCTCTACATACTCATGAGTAGTGGAGGCATTTATCAGTGTCTGCTCTTGGGTCCTGTAGAGCAAATGCTGAGGAAGCACCATCTTGCGCCCAGTCATCAACTCAAATGGTGACATTTTGGTTGCAGATGAAGGGGTAGATCTGATAGCCATTAGGACCAGAGGTAATCGGATATCCCAACTTGGCCCAGAATCTGCCACAAACTTCTTTAATATGCTCACAATTGTCCGGTTATATCTCTCTACTGCCCCAGAAGAAGCTGGCCGGTAAGCAATATGCAGCTTTCTCTTGACCCCCAGTATCTCCCACATCTTTGTCATTACCTCACTGGTGAAGTGGCTACCTCTGTCTGACTCAATCCTTTGAGGTAGACCAAAACGGGAAAAGATGTGGTTAATCATCAAGGCAGCTGCAGTTTCTGCCTTGCAATTTGGGGCTGGGAGACATTCCACCCACTTGGTAAACAAGCATGTGACGGTCAACATGTACTTATTCCCCCTAGCCGAGCGAATCACAGGGCCTACAAAGTCGATTTGTAAATCTGACCATGGCAGGGTCATCCCCCTCTTTTGTAAAGGCGCCCGGTGTGTGAGGGATGTCGGCTGAAATTGTGCACACACAAGACAACCCTTCAAATATTGGTTGAGGTCCTGGCCCATGTGTGGCCAGTATGCAACCTCTCTTAAGATTTCCAATGTTGTGTGAAACCCCCTATGACCGGCGGTGGCCGCATCATGGGCGTGACTTAACATCAGGCTTCGGAATGAGGTAGGAACCACCCACTGGTCGTGGCCAGCTTTGGATTTCCTTACCAACAAACCGTCTTGGATCCGGAACATTTTTGGACATTTCATCAACACTCTTAGGTCCTCTTTCCCAATGTAATCGGTATCCGTCAGGGGAAAGTTCTCAGGGTCCTCAAGGTGCTGGTAAAATTTACCAATAATTGGATCCCCCTTCTGAGCGGTAATCAAATCAGCATCAGGGGTCTCCTTACTCCATTGTGCAATTGAAAGGTCATTGTGAGCATTTGTCTGGGACCTAGTGATAGCAGTGACCTGGATTTCCCCCAACAGGGACTCAATCTCAATTAGATCCCCTTGGATGGCCCCGGTTTTGGCCAGCTGATCAGCTAAGTCATTTCCAGTTTTGTCTGGTCCCTCTACTTTGGAATGACCCTTGATCTTCTTCCAATAGATGGTCATCTCATTCGAGGTGACCAGATCATCAATGTTTTGGATCAACTTCCCATGTTTCAAGGGTTTGTTGTTAGCACATAACATGCCTCTGGTTTTCCAATTAACCAGGTGCTCCACGAACCCGTTCCGTACATAATCCGAATCTGTGATTATGACCAGTTCGTGGAGTTGATATTGGACAGCAGTGAGGATGGCCTGATGCACAGCCATCAATTCTGCCACCTGACTACTTCGGGGACCAATTTTGTATCCAGCGGAGGGTTCTGGGGACTCATTCACCCATGCATTCCCTACGCCAGCCACCAGTTCTTTCTCCCCGTCGTTGTCAACATGGTAAGAGCATCCATCCACATACACAGTGGGCATTCCCTCACACTTGTCTTCTTCAAAGACTTTGTGGGGGGAATTAAGGTATGCCTCCATGTTGTCCTTTATTTTTAGACTTTCGTCCTCGAGACAGTTTTCTCTGGCACAATCATGCAAGTCAGCCAGACCTTGCGCGAGGGGACTCTTCTTGTTTTGGCCATATCTGACCTCCACAGGAAAGCCTTGCATTGACAGAATCCAGGAAGTAATTCGGGAATTACTCACATTTCCGGCCCGGATTCTGTCACTTTGGAGATATTGCAGAGGCTGGTGTGGAGTCTCCACTATAATGTGTTCCCCCTGGATAAACGGGCGGTAATTCTTCAATGCCCACACCGTTGCCAGGAGTGCCTTCTCACAATCGTTGAATTTTTCCTCCACAGAGGATAAAGTTTTGCTCGCATAGGAGATTACTTTATTGACCTTGTCATGCTTTTGGTATAATACTGCCGTCAAGCAAGTATTAGAGAACCCCGTCTCCAGGAAGAACTCCTTGTTTCTGACCGGGTAAGCTAGGCAAGGCGCTTGTGAGAGGCTTCTTTTGAGTTGTTTTACTGCCTCGGCTTGTTCTGGACCCCATTCCCACTTGACCCCCCCCTTCAGGAGATGAATCAGGGGTCTGGTGATCTCTGCGTAGCCCTCAATGAACTTTCTGCTGTAATTAGTCAGTCCAAGGAGGCTCCTTAGTTCCCGCAGAGTTGTGGGGTCTTTCAGTTTCTGAAGTGCTTCCACTTTCTTTTCCTGGGGACAGAGGCCCTGAGGAGTAATCTCATGCCCCAAGAAATTAACACGGGTTCTACACCACTGTGCTTTCTGAAAGGAAAGTTTTGCTCCGGCGGCCCTCAACTGTGTCAGAACATAACGGATCTCCACTATGTGTTCCTCCACAGATGAACTTTTGATGAGGACATCATCTACATAAGCCAGGTTACCCCTTGCACCCAAGTCGGGCATGGCCTTGTGTAGAAAAAAGTTGAATTCATTGCCGGAGTTGAGGTATCCGAAGGGAGTCCGGGTCCATGTGTACTGCTGGCCCCCAAAGGTAAAAGCCAGTTTGTATTGGTCCTCCCTGCTGACAGGCACGGTCCAGTATCCATTGGTCAGGTCTATTGCAGTGAATACCTGTGACCCCTGAATCTGGGCCAGCCCTTGGTCAATGTAGGGCAGAGGCCATCGGGAAGTATGGACCCGTTTGTTGAGCTCCCTAAGGTCGGCGCAGAGTCTCCACTGGCCGTTTGGCTTTAATATTCCCAGCACCGGATTATTGAAGGTGCTGTGGATGGGACGGATTATTCCCCGGGACTCAAGGTTCTTAATTATTTCGGTAAGGGACTCCATTGATGCGAGAGGCAAGCGATATTGCTTCACAAACACAGGAGTCATGCCAGGGTCCGTGGGGATTGTTGTTGTGTGGATGTCAGTGCGGCCACAGTCATATGAGTCTACCGCAAAGAGATCTTGGAAATCCAAGAAAACTTGTTTCAACTTTTGCTTTTGTTCCAGAGTCACACAGGCATCAGCTAGGTTGACTCTCTCTTCCACCATCTGCCTGAAGCCTGGAAATACTTCTGGTTTGGCTATTTCAGCGGCCTCCTCCAGCTGGGTGGAGAAGTCCCTGGTCAGAGTGCTGATTTGGACTGGAGGCTTCAGGTGGGAAAGGCAGTCCTCATGGACCTGGAAAATCACCTCATCCCTCCTGAAATCACAAGTCACATCTTCCTTACCATAGGGGCAGGAAGTGTACACCAGGAAGTTCCCCCCATGCCGGGTAAAAATCCTGTCTGGTGTTGTATGGTCCTCACTGTCACTGTCAAAACAGTCCTTGGGGATTGGCCCTAACAGTTCATTTACAAGATCAATGGAGAAATGTCGGTCATCAACCGCCATTCCAATAATGGTGCCTGCGGCTAGAGTAATACTCTTTAAGTCGCTGTTATCCACCTCTATTGGAATGGTGTCATGTTCTATGTTGACTAATGGTGTTGGGTTTACCCCCAACCCTTGCTGTTGGAGAGAAGCATTTAGATGTATGTAAGCATCAGGGTTTTTCAACTCTTGTCCCCTTTTAACTTTCACTTCCAGGGAGAATTGTCGGGTCCTTTCTGGGATGGTGACTTCCTCTTTAATCTGAATTTCAACTGCATAAGGTAGTAATTGAGCTGACCTAAATGCTTTTTCTGGATCATCAAAGCCCATGGGATTATCCGCTAATCGGGACCAAGCTTTGAAGTTTATTAGGTCCAAACTAATGGCAAAGCGATTGAGAATGTCACTGCCTAAGTAAAAGGCGGCAGGGACGTCTCGCACGACCCAACAATTGTGGACTATGCTCTTGTTGCCAATGGAGATTTTGAGCATACACCTGCTTGGCAGGAGATGTTTGGAATTAGGTGCTTCCAGGTCCATTTCCCATTTGTCTATCAGTTTGAAGGTGGGAATGGCTGGATCTTTTGGGAGTTGGCGAAACATGGCTCCGCTGATGAAGCTCTTACCGTTGTTCACACACACTCGAGCGAGAACAGAGTCCTTCCCATCATTTAACTGAACAGGGATGAACAACTGCTCTTCAATTTGCTGAATATCAGCCAGGCTCTGAGCTGATTTCACATCTTTCTGGACTATAGGAGTGTGAGTTTCTGATTGTGGATTAGTATAGAATCTCAGAGTGTTTCCTTCCAGCGTGGAATACCACCTTAAATTGGAAGGAAGGTTGATTTTCAGAAATAGAGAGGACCCCCCATCACCAGTCTGTTGTCCTACCGCTATTACTGTCACGTCTGGAATCTGGTTGTTCTGGAAGTGAAATTCTACTTGGTCAGATTTTTGTTCAACCATGTGGCAGGTGCCGTTTAAACTAACATGGTTAACACTCTGTTTTAATTTTATTGGTCGGCTAGTCTGGGTCCAGAGGACCTTGTTTACACAATCTATTAGGGGTGACAACCTTCTCAGGAGGTCATTCCCTATTAAACAAGGGGTGCCCTCTGGGGTCACAACTATGACCGGGTGTTTCAACTTATGTCGCCCAATTTTAATGTCCAAATCTGCAGTCCCCTCAACGGGAATTTCCTTCCCGTCAAAGTTCTGGAGTTGTCCAGGAAGTGAGGTGAGAGGAATTTGGTAATTCTCTCCCCTTCCTGCATTCAGTTCATCAAAGGCCCCTCTGGACAGAAGGGTAGCTTGAGATCCAGTGTCCACCAGTGCCGAGATTGTACCCTGCCCCTGTACTTGTACCGGGGCATAATATCTTCCCTCCTTCTCCTCAAGGGGGCACAGATAATGTACATTTTTGGACAACTGGTGGGCTAATTTTCTGGTTTTGGACATTGCAAGAGAAGAGATTTGGGCAGAATTCTGTGGAGAGCCTTGGGAATCTGAAAGAAAAAGTTGGCAACTGGAGATCAGAGCCATTGTGGGTTCCCCTGGTTCCGGTTCTGGGCTGCCCCCCCCTTTTTGGAGGCAGTCACCAGGATGGGTTTGAACCAGGGGATTTTCTTGCGGTTGGTTCTGGGATGAGATGGTGGGCGGCGGTAGCTCAGTCTCCACATCTCCCCAGTCTGGATTTGCATCCCTAGGGACCCATTTTTCTTTAGGAGGAGTTCCCCCCTCTCTGAAGGAGAAGATCCTTTTCCCAGGATCCTCTGAGGATCCCTCTCCCTCAAATTGGAAGATCTGTACCTCCTCCTCAAACTGAGCCTGTTTGGGTCTTTTGTTTCTCCTACCCCCCCTCTGCTCCTTAGGAGGCAGACTTTCAGGGGCCAGAGATTTTGTTTCCGGTTCCTGGGTTTCCAGGGGCTGTTTACAAGTGAGGAAGGAAGCTTCCTCCAAGGCTTTACACCCCCCTTCCCTTTGTGCCTCCTCCCTGGGAACCGGTGAGTTATCGGGGTGCTGCCCCCGTCATTGTTCTGGAGCACCAGGTCCAGAGTTGGGTGCGTTCTGCGCCGGCACGCCCATCTGAGGGTTCTGCTGAGCCCTCATTATGTGACCCAGGTCCCGCGCCATGTTTTGAACCTGGCGCTCTAACTGGGAAACCCGCTCAGGCTGATACGGGGCCCTGTTTTCTCCCCTGGGCTGATCCCGGGAAGGGTAGCTGTCCCTCCTCTGGTAATACCCCGGGTTGGGAAGATTTGGGTACCCCTCCACCCTTGGCCTCCCCTCTCCCGGATTCAGTGGTCTGGGCTCAGGGAATTGGGGAAAGAAGGATGGATGGTTTTGGGGCTGAAAGTCGGGTGGATATCTGGGGAAAAAGTTCTGCCCAGGGTTTGGTAAATTTCTGCCCTCCTGTGGGAAGTTTGGAGGGAAGTTCCCTGGGTTAGGTGCTTGTCTGGATCCCCCCCCTTGGGCTGGAGGACTCCACACATAACCCAGGATGGGTCGATTTCCCTTGTAACGGGGACTTACATAATCAGGAGAGCGAGGGACCCCATTTGTGGGGCTGCCTCCTTGGCTCCCTGTCTGTGACTGACCCGAGGACCTCCTGGGCCTAGCATTATTAGGTGCAGGCAGGTTTTTAGGCCCCCCCATCTCCAAATCTAAAACGGGGGTGACCTTTACCTCTGCCACCTTGGCAGCAGCAGGGGTGCTGTTGGCTTTGGGGTTTTTCTGGGCATTGCTTTTATTTTCTATGGGCTTCTGCACCTCATAGATCCGGGTAGCCTGTTCAATGACCCAGTCTAAAGATCTTTTCTCATGAAAATCCCTCACGAGCTGGGTCATGATGTATTTGGGCAAGGCATGGAAAAACGTATTTATAAACTCTCTACTATCTGTGCGCACCCTTCTTGTGGTCTGTGCAAAAGCACGCTTTAACTCCTGCACAAATTCTTGTGGGGCCTGATCCTCCCCACATTGCAAATTGTAGGCTGCCTTGCGAGCCTCTTGAGGATTTCTGTGAACAGAAAAATGTTTCAGGATGGCCGCCTTATAGGTGGACCATCTTAAATGATTTTGGACCTCCAGCCCCGCAAAGAAACTGGAGTATTCCGGGGAGAAGGTCCACTTTACATATTGAATGCAGCTTTGGCTGTCCTTCAAATGGAAAGTCTCCATCATTTGTTCAAACAACTCTAAGTGCTCCCAAACAGAATACTTAGCGTTCTTATGGTAAGGCGTGATGACGCTCCTGATCGCCTTAATCTGCTTTAAGGGGTCCTTAAGCAAGGCCCTTTTTGCCTTATTGGCCTTTTTGGTTCGGGTAACCCTTGTCCATTCTTCCTCGGACTCAGAGGCACTGCTCCCAGAGGTTCCCGTCTGTTCTTCCAGGTTTTCCCGGATTCTGCGAGCCTGGGAATGGCTGGCAGAATGTGGGGACCTGGTCTCCTGTGTCCTGCGCAGTTCAGAGGAGTCTTCAGATTCCTCCTTGCTGCCAGGATTTGATGGGTACCCCCTCCACTGACCTAACTGGGCAGAGGTTTTCAGGATGCCCTTAATGGGCCTACTCTCCTGGGGTTCCCCATTGAACTGTACTGTACTTGGGTGCCCATACCCGGATGCCCACCCCTCCATTCCTGAGTGGTACTGGCCTATGAGCCCCATACTCTTAGCTGGATAGTAATCTGCCATCCCTGTGGCCCTGTGCTCATGTGCGCCAGGGCACATGGGGGTGGTAGAGTCCAGGGACTGGGGAAGATGAAGGCCCCTGGTGTTAGGGCTCCTGCGGTTATGGTCAGGAGTCTCTCTTTCCCAGCGGACCTCATCTCTATCCGCCCCTGCTCCCTGTTGCAATGCAAGAGCCTGCATTTGTGCTTTCAGTTCCTCTGTTAAGGCCTTACTCGACTCTATCAGTCTCTCCTGCATCGCTACCTGTTGTTGGAGCCTATCATTGTGTTGACAGAGGGCCTCATTTTCCCTCTGTGCTTCCTGGGTGGTCCTGGAGAACTGGGCCAGTCTTTGCTGCAGGAGGGTTACCTCCTGAGCTGTGTCCCTATTGGCCTGCTCCTTTCTTGCTAGAGCATCCTCCACCCTCCTGGTGTTCTTTTTGGAGGTCACCCAGTCCCTGGTGGGCCAGGTGATTTTCTTCCATTTTTCTTTTTAAATGGCAGACTTCCTGGCCTAAGGCGTCTCTTTCCTGACTAAGAGCCTGCATTTGTGCCGCCAGGTCGTCCCTTTGCCATTGAAGGGCACCAGCTTTTTGGCGCTCCTCATCAAACTCTGCCTGGGTATCCAGGTCTTTCAAGATCAGCTTGTTGCTCTCTACCTTCACTCTATCTAGATGACTTTGCAGGGTGGCTACCTGCTCCGTGCATGCCCTGTTAAAGTCTAATTGTTGCTCCAGCTTTTTCTGGCTCTGCAGTAAGGAGTCCAAACTGTCTTGGTGCTCCTTCTGCAGGGCCAGAAATCTGGTATCCTGTTCTGACTTTTCCTTTTGCAGCACATCCATATCCTCCTTCATTTTAGTGATGTACAGTCTGCTGTCATTTTCTGACTCCTGGCTCCTCTGCAGCCTCTGCTCAGAAGAGACCAGGTCAGATTGGACCTTCTGTAATGCCAGCAGTTGCCTACTCGCCAGATCTTGGCCTTCAGCACATTTGTCCTGCACGGCTCCCATATGTAAATATAAATACGCCGCTACCCTGGCAATCTTATTGTGTTCATCTTTGGCTTTAGGAGCCATATATAGTTCACTCAGGGCCACATGTAAGGGACCCTGATCTCTATATATATCTGACCCTGTTTCCGTGACCTGTTGCATGATGGCCTGCAACCAGACTGTTTGGTCCTGGTGAGTCCACTCACCTCTCACAAATAACTTATGTAAGAAGTGCTCTCTGGCTATTTTCATATCTACCAAGGTCGTCATTCTAGAGATTGGTCTCTGTCCTGACTTACAGAAGTTAGTATTTTATTTTTGCAGAACAGAACTTTTCTTGGAGTGTCCCTTTTGAGGAATGCTTCACAGCGTAATGCAGCGTGGTGATCCGACCGGATGTATGTATCCCGTCAGTTAGCACACTGTATTAAGCTGCACAAATGGTAAATCTAACCCAACGTCTCGGCTCGAGCCCCCAATTTGTAAGAGGATTCAATTCAACACTACAGCTAAGTCAACGCCTAGTCTATAATACTGAATGAAAACCCTTATTGATATATCTTTAGGTCCAGTTCATGCGTTCTGGAAGACTACCCCTATATGACACCCCTCTCTTGGAATCCCCCTGACCCCACTGAGCCAAGAAGTAGTTCTGTTTTGCAAGTTTAAAAGGTTTATTTGATAATTTAAAATAGATATATCACACTTTATAATAAATTAATACTTGAATATCACCCTTAATCTGATATGTTAAAGATTAACAATGGAGAATCTGGCACTAGCACACTTCTTTATAATTACTAAGGAGTTGAGATGAAATGGATAAGGTAGCACACTGGTAAATAGGTACAGAAGTATAATGTGGTCGAAAATGCTTTATAGGGTTTAATTGAAATGCAAGGTTGAATGAATGAAATGCAGTATAGAAAATACTCAATATGATTTCAACAAAACAATGTAATCACTTTTCTCTGGCTATTCACTCCCCCCCTCTTTATGCAATGCAAGGGAATGGGAGGAAAGCACACAGTTCTCAGAAATGCAATCAATGTAATCAGTTCAATCCCCCCCCAAGCTTAGACAACAGAAGTTTAAAACACAGATAGGAGTTTTGAAAACACAGGCCCAAATTGCTTTGATATGTGCTGGCAATGAATGAGAAATATGCTGGAAACGCTGTTAATTCCCTTTCAGAGGTTCAGGGTGAGTGGTATCTAGTTAATATTAGTCCAGGCTCACACTAGCAATGATGCAGGGATAGTTAGCAGGTTAAACGAATTTCTGACAAATGGAAAGCAAACAGCAGCCGTCTTTACATGTGAAGAAATTGCAAATCGCGGTAAAATTCGCAGATGCGTGTTCCGCGATTGCGGTAAAACTATAAGGGGTAGGAATGCGGTTCTTGGTACGATTCAAAGCTACGATTCTAAGCTATCAGAGGAAAGTTACTGCAAGTCTCTAGCCCAAACGGTTGCGGAGATATGAGCGATTAAATAACGGTCGTTTTTCAGATTTGAAATTTTAAAGTTCAAAAAGACACGTGCAGCTTGCAACTACGAAATGACAAGTGACAGCTTTGCAAATGACAGGTGACAGTTAGGAGACAGTTCTACTTAGATTAAAATAGGTTGAATTAGATGAATTTAAACTAAGAGATTGGTTCTACACAGTTCAGCTGGGTACTCACACTATATTCTTGAGTGAAATGGGCCTCATCACGGATCTGGTCAGGGTTTTAGACTGGGCTCTGGTCTCTCTCTGGTCTGGTCTCTGCACTTCACAGGGATCTGGGTCAGCTCTCTCTGCTGGTCTGGGTCTCTCTGGGTACAGCACTGCTTTCTCTCTGGTTACAGCACTGCTTTCTCCCTGGTCTCTTAGTTCTGGATAGATTGAAGTCTCTAGTTTGGCTTTCTGGAGGTTGATGGAGGTAAGTATGGATTTTTCCGGCAGAGCGTCCCGCTGCAGATGGATTTGGAAAGTCCCTATCTGTCCTGTCTGTCTGCTTTTATGTGTTTAGAATGTGGGTGTGTTCTAGCATCACTGACCCTACCTCTCTCTCAGCTTCTAATTGGTCAAACTTCCATTTATCATTTGATTGGGGAATGAACTGTGAGTCAGAGTGATGTCATTTTACAGCCTGCAGAAAGTCCACTCCTCCTGTCAACTTACACACAAATCTAGATTTGAAACAAATACATATTTGCAGAGGTACATATTGTTTTAAAATCATATGCACCCATCATGCATTACAGGAGGTATACCCTGTTCAAACTCTGCTCTTCCTGGGAGCTTGCATTCAGAAATGGCACATATTTCACTTTTTAACTGATTTTGCAATTTCTGACATTGACCCAACTTTACATACATGTGTGCAGGGAGTAGGGACATTAACTGATGAAGTTTCAGATTTTTAACATGCATACATTTAGAGTAATATCCACTTTTCCGCTGACACCCCCCTGAACATGCCACCGGGTCGAAAAACCTCTTAAAATGTGGGCAGAAAAATCACAAGAATTATGGTATCATTTATGTCCGCTCTATGAGTTATTCATCTTTTTAAAGTTATGTTCTGGCTCCAAAGGGGTGTGGTTTCCCAGGTCACATGGTATAGAAACCAGTCTTTCCAGTTTCTGCCAAGCCAGCTTGCTCTCACAGGCAGTGCCCCTCCCAGCTCTTGCCAAGAGGAAGCTACATTTTACGACTGCGGTAATAAAAACCTTTGCCTGAGTGAAGAGGGCTTTGTTCACTCTCCTGCAGAGCACAGATAATTCAATTATCAGATAGATGGCATATCCTTAGTGTGGGCAGCAAAAGGAAGGTTGGCCTGGGAACACAGTGGTGACTCAAGTTTCCCTCCTGATGGGGGTAGTTGCCAGGCAGAATTCAGTTCCTTAAGCCGGGTTTCAGATAAAATGTCACTTTTTGTTCCCCAGTCTAAGTCAAGACATTTTTTTACATATGCAGCTAGAAGGCTGATTCTGAGTTTAAAACTATGACATTTAAACAGTTACAAAGGCATGTGACACCAAACATAGCTCACTCATTTAATCTAAACATTTTCGATTTTAGTGTCTTTAAATCCAGTGCAACTTAAACTGCTGACTCCATAGCTCAGCCAGTTTTGTTATAAGCATTGTTCTGGGCTCTTCATTTCCCAGATTTTGTAGGCACACAACACTCCATTCTACCAAATGTCTGCTGGTGTCCAGTGAGTATTTTGCACATATTGCAATGTTTGAAAATAGGCATTTTGACTTGCCTTCAGGGAAACAGAGTGGTTTTAAAACGCCGGCTTTTGGATAGTGGTGAGTACTGGTACTGCACCCATTTTTGGGATTTAAGAAATGAATTCCCCACAATTCTAGGTTGCATTTGGCAATCAGCATTGCCATTCCCAATGGTTTCAGACTACTGTGCGGGTAGTCCAATGGTGGTTTTAGGCAGCGTCCTTCTGTGCCCATAACATCGGCAAAAATGGGTGGCAGCCTATTCTTCCTGCATTTCCCTGTGCATTTTCTGGGAAGCTCTGGCCATCATGATGTTTTCCATGTCAGTACTGCACAGTTTTGAGGTAGGGCTAGGATGCATGGGTAAATACATCCCACACTCCATAATTGGAGTCTTCAATTTGAACCGTCATGTTAAATTTTGGATTCCTTGGTGTTTCCCATGAGACTGTTAGCAAATGATGGTCGCTATTATTAGTCCTTACTACTTTGAAGGTAGTTATTAGTCTCTTGACACAAAAATATGGTTGATGGATGCTTGGGCTCCTTCCCGCTCCCATATTGGTATTGGCATTTTTTCTTGATTTAGTGTCAAGTGTAAGTTGTGGCGTTCTCTGGAGGTCATTAGTGCTGTCCATGAATTTCCCCTCTCTACCGCTGGTGATGTTTTGCTGACCCCCTTTGTATGTATACCACGTCAACTGCTTTTTCCATCATCAGCAAAATGATTTAATTGGTCACTGCCTTGGGGTTCCAATAGGTGTTTATTATTATCATGGGGTCTCCCCCATCATCTTCTCCTGTTGGAATCAAATTTTTCCAGTGTAGAAGTAGGACTTGTAGGAAAAGGTTCGAACTTAAGACTTTTTAGAAATGATATTCCAATTCCGGAACGAAATGCGGCCAGTAGTCCTGATGTCCGTCTTCCTTTTTCTCCTTTTTGTGCAGGAGAAATAAAGACCTTGTAGCCATCTAGGTAGGGTTTCCCAGGTTTATGTGGGTTATGTCTTTAGATGCTGAAAGCCTCTTTTATTCCTGGAGCCTAGTCTCAATACACAGGCTCCGGCTTCAGATTTTCCAATCCTTTCTCCTGCGGGATATTAATTTCAAGACACTTGCGTGGCTATTATCATGGATGGATTTCTAGAGCCTTTGGAATCCAGGTACATGTTTGTTGTTCTCTCTCACTTTAGTTTTTTTCCTCTTCCTCAATAATAGCCCTTTTAAATTGATAGCAAACATTTGGGATATGCAATGTGGAGGTCTCCTGTCTCCAGCACCATTTGCCTCGCTGGGCCAGTTTTTTTCTTTTAGTCGCTTTGTTTTTGAGGTGTAGAGTGCAGGTTTTAAATGGGGATGCATTTGCTACATGTAGATCCCCCACTGAAGACATCTGGTAGCCTGTCTCTTATCTTAAGGGGACCACCTTTTGATCTGAAAAGCTTCTATGTTCCTGTATTTCTTTCTTCAGAGTTGATCCTTGATTATAGCCCCTGTGTTTACACCTCCCTCTACATTCGGTCATGCACCAGCCAGGGCCAATTGTCCTGCACAGTGGCCACCCTTTCCGCACCTTTCAGGCAGGGCAAATTTCATTGCAGTTGTAAACAGTTTGGATGCACAAACCAGGCTGGCAGTGGTGGAAGCCACTTGTGAATTTTGCCCAGAAGTCCACCCTTTTACCTTGGCTGAAAATATCTCACATAATGCATTTTCTAACATCAGCCTTGATTCTTTAACATACTGTGTGTTTTACTGATGAGAGATCACTTTGCTTTTGCATTGAAATTGCAGGGCTGTTTCTTTCAGTCATTAACAAAATACACTTTTAATTATCTGCTGTTTGTTTTGCTCCTGAAAAGTGAGTATGAATTGTCACAGTGAACCACCTTTTGATGGGTGGCAGATTCAGTGAAAATGCTGCATTTATTTCTCAGCCGGTAATATAATGTGCTTTTCCATTCTGCACTTGGATTGCATTTTTGTTTTAGGTTTCTCTGGATTTCCACAACAGAAAGACACCCACATAGTCTACCTCAGACCGACAATAACCTTTCATGGCAACAAAGTGGGCTTTTCTTTTCAAATTGTTTTCTGGTGTTTTGCATTTTAAGCATAATATACATTACTCAACAACACACACCATGTCTTTTCCCAGAAACCTTTATGTTGGCAGGGGGGCATGTTCACATGTATTGCTGTAACTTGCAAACACACATGCAAAGCTTTTTTGGTCTGAGATTTGAAAAATCCTGTTTCTTTCGTGAAAGGGACCTTTGAATTTCTTCTGCCTTTGTGAATTAAAATGCTGCTTTTCCTTCGGTAATGACAGGTAGGCCTTTTTCACATGGGCCTTCAGTTCTGTTGGTTTGCAGCCTTTGATTACACCCCACATAGTCACCATGGGATAACTGTTTTTCAATCAAAGCTGGATTAGTCAATAACGATTTGCATTTTTCTCCTTTAGTGTAAGGCCTTTAATACAGTTAGTACCTTGTGTGTATCTGATTTTGTTCTTCCATCATATATGTGTGGTCTTAAATGTAATCTTAAAAGAACATCATGTTTTTCAACCCTTTGAAAGATTTCTGACATGGGACATTGAAATATGGTAACTGTATTTGATAATCAAAATGGAATTCAGATATATTGATATAGTCCAACTGGTGCGAGTTCTCTCTGGTGGTAGGCAGAACAAAGCTTGAATATTGAGAATACTGAAGCTCTAAAGAGCTTCATCACTATTTCGTTGATGTTCGGTAGTGGGTGTGTATCTACTAGAATGTGCTTGCTTAAACCTCTCTGATCTATGCATAGTCTTATTTCTGACATGCCATGCTTACTAGCAACCCCAATTTGGGCCACCCATTGTCTGATGCACTCCTTTACTAATTTGATTATGTGTTGTTCTAGTTTCTCTTGCAGTGTTATGGGTGTTTTTCAAATGTTGTGTTTTACAGGTTCTGCTGACTCTCTTAGTATAATTTGTGTTTGAAACTGTGTAACTTTCCCAGCTTGCCTGAGCAAATTTGTCATGGTAGGATCTGATTATACTGCTTATTTCTTCTTCAGAGCTTTTCAGAGGCAGTTGTTAGAACTTGTTATATTCGTCCTGAGAGTAATGTCCTTTTGAAATCTGCGTGGTGCTTCCAGCTTAGGATGGGAGTCCCTGAGGATGCGACGTAACCTTTTTCTACTATCCCATTGTCCTTGTACTGTAACACTGCATGGAACCAACCTAGCATGTATATCTTGTGCCCTGAGTATGCTCTCGGAGCACTGGTTGTGGGAAGTAGTGAGGACATGTCTTCTCTGAGCCTTTCTTCAACCAATAGAAATGGCAGCACAGAGAATAGGGACCCTGAGTCATGTCAATGTCTACCCCTGTGACTTTCAAAAGCACTACAGGGCACGGTGTCCATTGTTTGCACACTGTGTCTTGCACCATCAATACATCTTCTGATAGATCATCTTCAGCAAGGTCATCAACTAGTTCTTCTTCTTCATAATGGTTGCTGTCCAGGAGATCTTCTTCCTTATGGTGTTGCCGTTCATCTGGATATATACATATACACCCCACTAGATCCACCAGGCCGACCATAACTTCATATGCAAACATGCTCACAATCCCTAGAGTCAAGAGAGCCAGAGCAGGCGGGGTCAGCTTCCTGTACCTAGCAGCGCTGCAATGGAATGCCCTACCACCACCTTTGAGAGCAGAAGTCTCTCACCTAGCATTCCGTAAGTCATTGAAAACTATGCTCTTCAACTAAAACTCATCCAAGACAGAATCTCTCCTCATTCTCATTTTTTAGCTAATATCTGTATCTGAATGTGTATATAATGTAAAGATAATGCACCCTAAACCCTGAAACTGTACTCCTGCTATGTTTTCATCACATGTATGTAACTCTTTGTAACTAAGACTGCCACAAGTAACAGTGCTGCGATGCCTTTGGGCAGCATGTGCGCTATATAAATGCAAAAATAAATGCATAAATAAATAAATACACCTGTGCAAAGTGTTTAATCCTGCTTGCACACCTGAGGCAAGTTTTGAGGATTGTCTCTGTTGATGGAGCATACCGCTTCACTGTTCTTGGCATGTGGTTGCCTCTTTTCTTGGGTTATGGTGGTACTCTACCTCATTGATTGCTCAACTGATTTAGCTAGTTATTACCATATGTGACATCGGGTATGCTGCTTGCCAGAGCCTGTCACTAATTTGTTCATTGTTGGAGTGCACTATTATCTGGTTGTGCATTACTTCGTTCAAGAAAGGACCAATGTGACATGTTGCAGCGATGGCCCTGTGGGATGTTTTTACCCATGCATCCGAGCCCTACCTCAAAAACTGTGCAGTACTGGCATTGAAAACATCATGATGGCCAGAGCTTCCCAGAAAATGCCCAGGGAAAGGCATGAAGAATAGGCTGCCACCCATTTTTGCCGATGTTATGGGCACAGAAGGGCACTGCCTAAAACCACCATTGGACTACCCACACAGTAGCCTGAAACCATTGGGAATGGCAATGCCGATTGCCAAAAGCAACCTAGAATTGTGGGGAATTAATTTTCTTAAATCCCAAAAATGGGTGCATTACCAGTACTCACCACTATCAGAAAGCCGGCGTTTTAAAACAACACCAGATGTTTTTTTTGTGTAAAACGGAAAAAATGAACACAAAGCAGGCAAAAGAAAGACTTACTGAGGGGTGGATACAATGTAAAGTTATATTCTGAAGTGACTTGAAGGTTTATAACAAGACTGGCTGAGATGTGGATTTCAGCAGTTTAAGTAAATTTGGACTGAAAGACACTAAAAATCTAAATGTTTAAAAGAAATGAGTGACCTACTTTTGAGTGTCACATAGGTTGCAATTCTTTAAATGTCATAGTTTTAAACTTAGAATCAGCATTCTAGCTGCATATGTAAAAATGGTTAGTTTTATTTGAATGCAGAAAACTGGGTAACTAAAAGTGACATTAGCTGGGGCCTGGCTTAAGGAACTGAATCCTGCCCACCAGCTACCCCCGACAGGAGATGAGACTTGCACAACAGCTGTGTTCCCAGGCCTAGCTGCCTTTTGCTGTTCCCACCAAAAGGGATATGACACTTCTCTGATTGAATTACCTGGGCTCTGCAGGAAATTGAACAAAGCTCTGTCCTGACTCAGGCAAATGTTTTATTGGTGGGAGTCGTAAATGTGGCTTCCTCCTGGAAGGAAAGGGGAGGAGCACTGCATGTGAGAGCAGGCTGGCTTGGCAGAACTGGAAAAACCAGAAATTCAACCTTGTGCTGGGGGGAAACCACACCCCTTTGGGGCCAGAACATAACTCTAAAAAGATGGATCATTCATAGAGCGGACTTGTGAAAATTTTATAAATGATACCATAATTCTTGTGATTTTTCTGCCCACATTTTAAGAGGTTTTTAGAACCGGTGGTATGATCTGGGGGCAAGCTAGCAGTTAAGAGGGTATTACTTAAAATGTATGCATGTTAAAAATCTGACACTTCATCAATTAATGTCCATATTCCTTGCGCACATGTGTGTAAATTTGGGTTAATGTCCGATATTGCAAAAACCAGTTAAAAAGTGCAAATGTTGCCATTTCTCAATGCAAGCTCTCAGGAAGAGCAGATTTGGACAGGGTATACCTCCTGTGATATGTGATGGGTGCATGTAATTTTAAACAAATGTGTACCTGTGTAAATATGTCTTTTTGATCAAATATAGATTGTGTGCAATTTGACAGGGGAGTGTCCTTTCTGAAAGCCATTAAATGACATCATTCTGACACACAATCCTGCTCTCCAGTGAGAACGCAAAGAATTCTCCGACCTATCAGAACTCTGAAGGGGTTGGGCCTAGAAAGCTAGCCTCTCCACCCACTTTAAAAACACATAAAAGCAGACAGTCAGGACAGATAGGGACATTCAATTCCATTTGCTGCAACGCGCTCTGCCGGACCACAGAACATCCAGAAGATACTAGATTCAACACTTAGACTTTAAAACTCCAAAGAACTTGATTCAGAACTCAAAGCAAGGGCCTAAACCCACAAACTGAGAACTCTTCTCAGTGGGCCTCAGCATCCAGCAAACCTAACAGCGATAGCAGCATCCAGGAGCCGTGCAGATCAGCGCTGGGTCCAGAGAAAGCTGTGCAGAAAGATCCAGAAGCAGTGCTGTACCCAGAGAAAGCAGAGCAGTATCCAGAACCAGAGGCAGAGCAGAGCTGACCCAGACCGCTGCTCGCAGAACCAGAGAGCTGACCCAGACCTCTGTGCACAGAGACCGTCCGTGGCGAGTGAAGAAAACCTGACCAGATCCGTGGCGAGGCCCATTCTATTTCTAAATATATTGTGAGTACCTAGCAGAACTGTGCAGAACCAATCTCTTAGTTAAAATAATATAATTCAATCTATTTTAATCTAACCAGAACTGTCTCCTAACTGTCACCTGTCATTTGCAAAGCTGTCACCTGTCATTTTTAGTTGCTAGCTGTAACTTGTCACTTTGAACTTTTAACATTTCAAATCTGAAAAACGACCTTTACCATATCGCTCATATCTCCGTGACCGTTTGTCTTAGAGACTTGCAGTAACTTTCCTCTGAAATCTGGGAATCCTGGCTTTTCAAGGAACCTAGAGCCACAGTGCTACTCCCTATACTTTAGCCGCAAACGCGAAAAATGCACTCGCGAATTTTACAGCGATTTGCAAATTTCTCCACGTGTGAAAACAGCAGCTTCCTTGCTTTCATTTGCCAAAAATTCGTTTAACCTGCCAATCATTCCTAGAACATTGCTAAAGTAAGCCTGAACTAATTTAAAGCAACTAATCCTCAACCTGAACCTCCAGAGGGAATTAAAATCATTTTAGCACATTTTCCAATATATTGCTATCACATTTTAAAGCATTTTGAGCCTGTGTAAAACTCATATCTATTCTCCTCTAAGCTTGCTGGGAAACTGGAACTCTGTATTACATTGTGATTGTATACCTGAACTGTGTGCTCTTCCTTCCATCTCCTTACATTGTATATGGGGGGGGGGGTGAATTGCCACAAAGGGAAAGTGATTACCTTGTCTTTTGTGAAACCATATCAGTTTATCTTCTATACTGCATTTCATTCATTCAACCTTGCACTTCCTTGAACCCTATAAAGCATTCTCTACCACATTATTCTTCTGTCCCTATTTACCAGTGTGCTACCTTATCCATTTCATGTCAACTCCTTAGTGATTATAAAGAAGTGGGCTAGTGCCAGATTCTCCGTTGTTAATCTTTATCATATCAGATTAAGTGTGATATTCAATTATTAATTTATTATAAAGTGTGATACATATATATATTGTTTAAATTCTCAAATAAACCTTTTAACTTGCAAAACAGAACTACTTCTTGGCTCAGTGGGGTCAGGGGGATTCCAAGAGAGGGGTGTTATATAGGGGTAGTCATCCAGAACGCATGAACTGGACATAAAGATATATCAATAAGGGTTTCCATTCAGTATCCCAGACTAGGCATTGACTTAGCTGTAGTGTTGAATTGAATCCTCTTACAAATTGGGGGCTCGTCCGGGATTCCGGATTAGATCTATCACTTGTGCAGATTAATACAGTGTGCCAGCTGACCAGATACACATATCCGGTCGGATCACCACGCTGTGTTATGCTGTAAAGCACTCCTCAAAGGAACGCTCTAAGGAAAAGGTCTGTTTTGCAAAAATAAAATACAAACTTCTGTAAGTCAGGAAGGAACTCAAATTCCAGAATGACGACCTTGGTAGATATGAAAATAGCCAGAGAGCACTTCTTACATAAGCTATTTGTGAGAGGTGAGTGGACTCATCAGGACCAGACGGTCTGGTCGCAAGCAATCGCACCCCAGATCACGGAAACAGGGTCAGATACATGGAGAGACCAGGGTCCCTTACATGTGGCCCTGAGTGAACTATATATGTCCTCTAAGGCCAAGGATGAGCACAACAAGATTGCCAGGGTAGCGGCTTATTTATATTTACATATGGGAGCCATGCAGGACAAATGTGCTGAAGGCCAAGATCTGGCGAGTAGGCAACTGCTGGCATTACAGAAGGACCAATCTGATCTGGACTCTTCTGAGCAGAGGCTGCAGAGGAGCCAGGAGTCAGAAAATGATAGTAGGCAGTATATCATTAAAATAAAAGAGGACATGGATATACTGCAACAGGAAAAGGCTGACCAGGATACTAGATTTCTGGCCCTGCAGAAGGAGCACCAAGACAGTTTGGACTCCTTACTGCAGAGCCAGAAAAAGCTGGAGCAACAATTAGACTTTAACAGGGCATGCACGGAGCAGGTAGCCAACCTGCAAAGTCATCTAGATAGGGTGAAGGCAGAGAGCAACAAGCTGATTTTGAAAGACCTGGATACCCAGGCAGAGTTTGATGAAGAACGCCAGAAAGCTGGTGCCTTTGAAAGGCAGAGGGACGACCTGGCGGCACAAATGCAGGCTCTTAGTCAGGAAAGAGACGCCTTAGGCCAGGAAGTCTGCCATTTAAAAAGAAAAACAGAAGAAAATCACTTGGCCCTCCAGGGGCTGGGTGACCTCCAAAAAGAACACCAGAACTTGTTAGAACACACCAGGAGGGTGGAGGATGCTCTGGCAAGAAAGGAGCAGGCCAATAGGGACACAGCTCAGGAGGTAACCCTCCTGCAGCAAAAACTGGCCCAGTGCTCCAGGACCAATCAGGAGGCACAGAGAGAGAATGAGGCTCTCTGCCAGCACAATGATAGACTCCAACAAAAGGTAGCGATGCAGGAGAGACTGATAGAGTCTAGTAAGGCCTTAACTGAGGAACTGGAGGCGCAGGCTCTTGCATTGCAACAGGGAGCAGGGGTGGATAGAGATGAGGTTCGCTGGGAAAGAGAAACTCCTGAGCATAACCCCAGGAGCCCTAGTACCAGAGGCCTTTATCTCTCTCAGTCCCTGCACTCTGCCACCCCCATGTCACCTGGCGCACATGAGCACAGGGCCACAGGGATGGCAGATTACTATCCAGCCAGAAGCATGGGGCTCATAGGCCAGTACCACCCAGGAATGGAGGGGCGGGCATCCGGGTATGGGCACCCAAGCACAGTGCAATTTAATGGGGAACCCCAGGAGAGTAGGCCCATTAAGGGTATCCTGAAAATCTCTGCCCAGTTAGGTCAGTGGGGGGGGGCATCAAATCCTGGCAGCAAGGAGGGATCTGAAGACTCCTCTGAGCGGTACAGGACACAGGAGACCAGGTCCCCACATTCTGCCAGCCATTCCCAGGCTCGCAGAATCCGGGAAAACCTGGAAGAACAGACGGGAACCTCTGGGAGCAGTGCCTCTGAGTCAGAAGATGAATGGACCAGGGTTACCCGGACCAAAAGGGCCAATAAGACAAAAAGAGCCTTGCTTAAGGACCCCTTAAAGCAGATTAAGGCAATCAGGAGCGTCATCACGCCTTATCATAAGAACGCCAAGTATTCTGTTTGGGAGCACTTAGAGTTGTTTGAGCAAATGATGGAGACTTTCCATTTGAAGGACAGCCAAAGCTGTATTCAATATGTAAAGTGGGCCTTCTCCCCGGAATACTCCAGTTTCTTTGCGGGGCTGGAGGACCAAAATCATTTAAGATGGTCAACCTATAAGGCGGCCATCTTGAAACATTTTTCTACTCATAGAAATCCTCAAGAGGCTCGCAAGGCAGCCTACAATTTACAATGTGGGGAGGATCAGGCCCCACAAGAATTTGTGCAGGAGTTAAAGCGTGCTTTTGCACAGACCACAAGAAGGGTGCGCACGGATAGCAGAGAATTTATTAATTCGTTTTTCCCATGCCTTGCCCAAATACATAATGACCCAGCTCATGAGGGATTTTCACGAGAAAAGATCTTTAGACTGGGTCATTGAACAGGCGACCCGGATCTATGAGGTGCAGAAGCCAATAGAAAATAAAAATAATGCGCCCAAAAACCCCAAAGCCAACAACACCCCTGCTGCTGCCAAGGTGGCAAAGGTAAAGGTCACCCCCGTTTTAGATTTGGAGATGGGGGGGCCTAAAAACCTACCTGCACCTAATGATGCTAGGCCCAGAAGGTCCTCGGGCCAGTCACAGACAGGGAGCCAGGGAGGCAGCCCCACAAATGGGGTCCCTCGCTCTCCTGATTATGTAAGCCCCCGTTACAAGGGAAACAGACCCATCCTGGGTTATGTGTGGACCCCTCCAGCCCAAGGGGGGGATCCAGCCAAGCACCTAACCCAGAGAACTTCCCTCCCAACTTCTCACAGGAGGGCAGAAACTCACCAAACCCTGGGCAGAACTTCTTCCCCAGGTATCCACCCAACTTCCAGCCCCAAAATCCTCCACCCTTCTTTCCCCAATTCCCTGAGCCCAGACAACCGAATCCGGGAGAGGGGAGGCCAAGGGTGGAGGGGTATCCAAATCTTCCCAATCAGGGGTACTACCAAAGAAGGGATAGCTACCCTTCCCGGGATAAGCCCAGGGGAGAAAACAGGGCCCCGTATCAGCCTGAGCGGGTTTCCCAGTTAGAGCGCCAGGTTCAAAACATAGCGCGGGATCTGGGTCACATACTGAGGGCTCAGCACCAACTCTGGACCTGGTGCTCCAGAACAATGACGGGGGCAGCACCCCGATAACTCACCGGTTCCCAGGGAGGAGGCACAAAGGGAAGGGGGGTGTAAAGCCTTGGAGGAAGCGTCCTTCCTCACTTGTAAACAGCCCCTGGAAACCCAGGAACCGGAAACAAAATCTCTTGCCCCGGAAAGTCTGCCTCCTAAGGAGCAGAGGGGGGGTAGGAGAAACAAAAGACTCAAACAGACTCAGTTTGAGGAGGAGGTACAGATCTTCCAATTTGAGGGAGAGGGATCCTCAGAGGATCCTGGGAAAAGGATCTTCTCCTTCAGAGAGGGGGGAACTCCTCCCAAAGAAAAATGGGTGCCTAGGGATGCAAATCCAGACTGGGGAGATGTGGAGACTGAGCTACCGCCGCCCACCATCTCATCCCAGAACCAACAGCAAAAAAATCCCCTGGTTCAAACCCATCCTGGTGACTGCCTCCAAAAAGGGGGGGGGGCGGCCCGGAACCGGAGGGGAACCCACAATGGCTCTGATCTCCAGTTGCCAACTTTTTCTTTCAGATTCCCAAGGCTCTCCACAGAATTCTGCCCAAATCTCTTCGCTAGCGATGTCCAAAACCAGAAAGTTAGCCCACCAGTTGTCCAAAACTGTGCATTATGTGTGCCCCTTTGAGGAGAAGGAGGGAAGATACTATGCCCCGGTACAAGTACAGGGGCAGGGTACAATTTTGGCACTGGTGGACACTGGATCTCAAGCTACCCTTCTGTCCAGAAGGGCCTTTGACGAACTGAATGCAGGAAGGGGAGAGAATTACCAAATTCCTCTCACCTCTCTTCCTGGACAACTGCAGAACTTTGACGGGAAGGAAATTCCCGTTGAGGGGACTGCAGACTTGGACATAAAGATCGGGCAACACAAGGTGAAACACCCGCTCATAGTAGTGACTCCAGAGGGCACCCCTTGTTTACTGCGGAATGACCTCCTGAGGAGGTTGTCACCCTTAATAGATTGCGTAAACAAGGTCCTCTGGACCCAGACTAGCCGACCAATAAAATTAAAACAGAGTGTCAACCATGTTAGTTTAAACGGCACCTGCCACATGGTTGAACAAAAATCTGACCAAGTAGAATTTCACTTCCAGAACAACCAAATTCCAGACGTGACAGTAAAAGCAGTAGGACAACAGACTGGTGATGGGGGGTCCTCTCTATTTCTGAAAATCAACCTTCCTTCCAGTTTAAGGTGGTATTCCACACTGGAAGGAAACACCCTGAAATTCTTTACTAATCCACAATCAGAAACTCCCACTCCTATAGTCCAGAAAGATGTGAAATCAGCTCAGAGCCTGGCTGATATTCAGCAAATTGGAGAGCAGTTGTTCATCCCTGTTCAGTTAAATGATGGGAAGGACTCTGTTCTCGCTCGAGTGTGCGTGAACAATGGTAAGAGCTTCATCAGCGAAGCCATGTTTCGCCAACTCCCAAAAGATCCAGCCATTCCCACCTTCAAACTGATAGACAAATGGGAAATGGACCTGGAAGCACCTAATTCCAAACATCTCCTGCCAAGCAGGTGTATGCTCAAAATCTCCATTGGCAACAAGAGCATAGTCCACAATTATTGGGTCGTGCGAGACGTCCCTGCCGCCTTTTACTTAGGCAGTGACATTCTCAATCGCTTTGCCATTAGTTTGGACCTAATAAACTTCAAAGCTTGGTCCCGATTAGCGGATAATCCCATGGGCTTTGATGATCCAGAAAAAGCATTTAGGTCAGCTCAATTGCTACCTTATGCAGTTGAAATTCAGATCAAAGAGGAGGTCACCATCCCAGAAAGGACCCGACAATTCTCCGTGGAAGTGAAAGCTAAAAGAGGACAATATTTGCAAAACCCTGATGCTTACATACATCTAAATGCTTCTCTCCAACAGCAAGGGTTAGGGGTAAACCCAACACCAGTAGTCAACATAGAGCATGACACCATTCTAATAGAGGTGGATAACAGCGACTTAAAGAGTATTACTCTAGCCGCAGGCACCATTATTGGAATGGCGGTTGATGACCGACATTTTTCCATTGATTTAGGTAATGAACTGTTAGGGCCAATCCCCAAGGACTGCGTTGACAGTGACAGTGAGGACAATACAACACCAGACAGGATTTTTACCCGGCATGGGGGGAACTTTCTGGTGTACACTTCCTGCCCCTATGGTAAGGAAGATGTGACTTGTGACTTCAGGAGGGATGAGGTGATTTTCCAGGTCCATGAGGGCTGCCTTTCCCACCTGAAGCCTCCGGTCCAAATCAGCACTCCAACCAGGGACTTCTCCACCCAGCTGGAGGAGGCCGCAGAGATAGCCAAACCAGAAGTCTTTCAAGGCTTCAGGCAGATGGTGGAAGAGAGAGTCAACCTAGCTGATGCCTGTGTGACTCTGGAACAAAAGCAAAAGTTGAAACAAGTTTTCTTGGATTTCCAAGATCTCTTTGCGGTAGACTCATATGACTGTGGTCGCACTGACATCCACACAACAACAATCCCCACGGACCCTGGCATGACTCCTGTGTTTGTGAAGCAATATCGCTTGCCTCTCGCATCAATGGAGTCCCTTACTGAAATAATTAAGAACCTTGAGTCTCAGGGAATAATCCGTCCAGTCCACAGCACCTTCAATAATCCGGTGCTGGGAATATTGAAGCCAAACGGCCAGTGGAGACTCTGCACCGACCTCAGGGAGCTCAACAAACGGGTCCATACTTCCCGATGGCCTCTGCCCTACATTGACCAAGGGCTGGCCCAGATCCAGGGGTCACAGGTATTCACTGCAATAGACCTGACCAATGGATACTGGACCGTGCCTGTCAGTAGGGAGGACCAATACAAGCTGGCTTTTACCTTTGGGGGCCAGCAGTATACATGGACCCGGACTCCCTTCGGATACCTTAACTCCGGTAATGAGTTCAATATTTTCCTACATAAGGCCATGCCCGACCTGGGTGCGAGGGGTAACCTGGCTTATGTAGATGATGTCCTCATCAAAAGTTCATCTGTGGAGGAACACATAGCGGAGATCCGTTATGTTCTGACGCAGTTGAGGGCCGCCGGAGCAAAACTTTCCTTTCAGAAAGCACAGTGGTGTAGAACCCATGTTAATTTCTTGGGGCATGAGATTACTCCTCAGGGTCTCTGTCCCCAGGAAAAGAAAGTGGAAGCACCTCAGAAACTGAAAGACCCCACAACTCTGTGGGAACTAAGGAGCCTCCTTGGACTGACTAATTAGAGCAGAAAGTTCATTGAGGGCTACGCAGAGATCACCAGACCCCTGATTCATCTCCTGAAGGGGGGGGTCAAGTGGGAATGGGGTCCAGAACAAGCCGAGGCAGTAAAACAACTCAAAAGAAGCCTCTCAAAAGCGCCTTGCCTAGCTTACCCTGTCAGAAACAAGGAGTTCTTCCTGGAGACGGGTTTCTCTAATACGTGCTTGACGTCAGTATTATACCAAAAGCATGACAAGGTCAATAAAGTAATCTCCTATGCGAGCAAAACTTTATCCTCTGTGGAGGAAACATTGAACGATTGTGAGAAGGCACTCCTGGCAACGGTGTGGGCATTGAAGAATTACCACCTGTTTATCCAGGGGGAACACATCATAGTGGAGACTCCACACCAGCCTCTGCAATATCTCCAAAGTGACAGAATCCGGGCCGGAAATGTGAGTAATTCTTGAATTACTTCCTGGATTCTGTCAATGCAAGGCTTTCCTGTGGAGGTCAGATATGGCCAAAACAAGAAGAGTCCCCTCGTGCAAGGTCTGGCTGACTTGCATGATTGTGCCAGAGAAAACTGTCTCGAGGACGAAAGTCTAAAAATAAAGGACAACATGGAGGCATTCCTTAATTCCCACCACAAAGTCTTTGAAGAAGACAAGTGTGAGGGAATGCCCACTGTATATGTGGATGGATGCTCTTACCATGTTGACAACGACGGGGAGAAAGAACTGGTGGCCGGCGTAGGGAATGCATGGGTGAATGAGTCCCCAGAACCCTCTGCTGGATACAAAATTGGTCCCCGAAGTAGTCAGGTGGCAGAATTGATGGCTGTGCATCAGGCCATCCTCACTGCTGTCCAGCATCAACTCCACAAACTGGTCATAATCACAGATTCGGATTATGTACGGAACGGGTTCGTGGAGCACCTGGTTAATTGGAAAACCAGAGGCATGTTATGTGCTAACAACAAACCCTTGAAACATGGGAAGTTGATCCAAAACATTGATGATCTGGTCACCTCGAAAGGAATGACCATCTATTGGAAGAAGATCAAGGGTCATTCCAAAGTAGAGGGACCTGACAAAACTGGAAATGACTTAGCTGATCAGCTGGCCAAAACCGGGGCCATTCAAGGGGATCTAATTGAGATTGAGTCCCTGTTGGGGGAAATCCAGGTCGCTGCTATCACTAGGTCCCAGACAAATGCTCACAACGACCTTTCAATTGCACAATGGAGTAAGGAGACCCCTGATGCTGATTTGATTACCGCTCAGAAGGGGGATCCAATTATTGTCCATACTCCTTGCGCACATATGTGTAAATTTGGGTTAATGTCCGATATTGCAAAACCAGTTAAAAAGTGCAAATGTTGCCATTTCTCAATGCAAGCTCTCAGGAAGAGCAGATTTGGACAGGGTATACCTCCTGTGATATGTGATGGGTGCATGTAATTTTAAACAAATGTGTACCTGTCCAAATATGTCTTTTTGATCAAATATAGATTGTGTGCAATTTGACAGGGGAGTGTCCTTTCTGAAAGCCATTAAATGACATCATTCTGACACACAATCCTGCTCTCCAGTGAGAACGCAAAGAATTCTCCGACCTATCAGAACTCTGAAGGGGTTGGGCCTAGAAAGCTAGCCTCTCCACCCACTTTAAAAACACATAAAAGCAGACAGTCAGGACAGATAGGGACATTCAATTCCATTTTCTGCAACGCGCTCTGCCGGACCACACAACATCCAGAAGATACTAGATTCAACACTTAGACTTTAAAACTCCAAAGAACTTGATTCAGAACTCAAAGCAAGGACCTAAACCCACAAACTGAGAACTCTTCTCAGTGGGCCTCAGCATCCAGCAAACCTAACAGCGATAGCAGCATCCAGGAGCCGTGCAGATCAGCGCTGGGTCCAGAGAAAGCTGTGCAGAAAGATCCAGAAGCAGTGCTGTACCCAGAGAAAGCAGAGCAGTATCCAGAACCAGAGGCAGAGCAGAGCTGACCCAGACCGCTGTTCGCAGAACCAGAGAGCTGACCCAGACCGCTGTGCACAGAGACCATCCGTGGCGAGTGAAGAAAACCTGACCAGATCCGTGGCGAGGCCCATTCTATTTCTAAATATATTGTGAGTACCTATCAGAACTGTGCAGAACCAATCTCTTAGTTAAAATAATATAATTCAATCTATTTTAATCTAACCAGAACTGTCTCCTAACTGTCACCTGTCATTTGCAAAGCTGCCACCTGTCATTTTTAGTTGCTAGTTGTAACTTGTCACTTTGAACTTTTAACATTTCAAATCTGAAAAACGACCTTTACCATATCGCTCATATCTCCGTGACCGTTTGTCTTAGAGACTTGCAGTAACTTTCCTCTGAAATCTGGGAATCTTGGCTTTTAAAGGAACCTAGAGCCGCATTCCTACTCCTATACTTTAGCCGCAATCGCGAAAAACGCACTCGCGAATTTTACAGCGATTTGCAAATTTCTCCACGTGTGAAAACAGCAGCTTCCTTGCTTTCATTTGCCAAAAATTCGTTTAACCTGCCAATCATTCCTAGAACATTGCTAAAGTAAGCCTGAACTAATTTAAAGCAACTAATCCTCAACCTGAACCTCCAGAGGGAATTAAAATCATTTTAGCACATTTTCCAATATATTGCTATCACATTTTAAAGCATTTTGAGCCTGTGTAAAACTCATATCTATTCTCCTCTAAGCTTGCTGGGAAACCGAACTCTGTATTACATTGTGATTGTATACCTGAACTGTGTGCTCTTCCTTCCATCTCCTTACATTGTATAGGGGGGGGGGGGGGGTGAATTGCCACAAAGGGAAAGTGATTACCTTGTCTTTTGTGAAACCATATCAGTTTATCTTCTATACTGCATTTCATTCATTCAACCTTGCACTTCCTTGAACCCTATAAAGCATTCTCTACCACATTATTCTTCTGTCCCTATTTACCAGTGTACTACCTTATCCATTTCATGTCAAATCCTTAGTGATTATAAAGAAGTGGGCTAGTGCCAGATTCTCCGTTGTTAATCTTTATCATATCAGATTAAGTGTGATATTCAATTATTAATTTATTATAAAGTGTGATATATATATATATATATATATATTGTTTAAATTCTCAAATAAACCTTTTAACTTGCAAAACAGAACTACTTCTTGGCTCAGTAGGGTCAGGGGGATTCCAAGAGAGGGGTGTTATATAGGGGTAGTCATCCAGAACGCATGTACTGGACATAAAGATATATCAATAAGGGTTTCCATTCAGTATCCCAGACTATGCATTGACTTAGCTGTAGTGTTGAATTGAATCCTCTTACAGTCCTTAGGGCTTACTCTTCTATTGTTTCCCCCTGCAGATGATATCTGGTATAAAATGTGCCTTTCCATGACAACATTACATTTTGGGTAAATAATGCTGGTCTGCCTTGGCCAGTGTAGCGTGCAAACTATCAGTTCATTCGTCTCGTCTGAGTTGATCGTGGGAGGGGGTCAGTGTCTACACACTCCTTGAGCTTGAGAGCTAATACAATGCTATTTTCTTAGAGTGTTCACCGCCCTCACTGTCAATTGCCTTGAGGTAGAAATTAACTCCGACTTCCACATTTCCCAGGGTATGTTGGGATTCCCTGGTCTCTGCAAGACCTTGGGGCGTTCCATGTGTTGGACTGGAAGTCTAGTCCAGTTTGGAAGTCGTGTTTGTGGGTTAGAAGGTTCTGCTAGAGTTGCAAAGCCAGTATTATTGGGGTTCTTGAGTTGTCCTTTATTCTTCCTTCTTCATTATTGTGTTTTTAAGTGTATTTTCTTTTCTTGATCACTGATTGGTGCTGTCGACTGTGTGTTGCTCCCTAGAAGGATGAGCCGACCAATCCAGGCCTTTTTTTTGATCTGGCCTAGTTGGTTGCATCGTGTAACTTTGCAGTGGATTTGCAGTGGACCACCGGCAGCGTTCAAGCCTGCGTTGAAGTGACGTGGTGCATGTGCGCCTTCTCTTCTGCTGGGTAGTGTCGTCTGTTGTCAATCAGAGGTTGTCGCACGTGGCTAATGTGCCATGTATAGGCACCTTTTCGGCCTCCATTAAATGCTAGAATTCCCCTCATACATGTAAACCAGTTTAGGCCAGACACGGTCTGTTAGTAGAATTTAGCAACTAGAAACTAGTGAAGTGCTATACACTTTGAAGAGTGATCTACATTGCAACAGTACCATGAAGTGCCTTAAACAGAAAGAAGCACTCAAAGTGCCAGGGCCTTGGATTGGCCTTTATAAGACCCACTTTGCAAAAACAGCTTTGTAGTATGTTTTTTTCCATTCTTTGTTATTTAAGTTAATTACACACACTGTGGGCCAGTATTACATGCAGGCAAATTAATATTTGTATTCCTTGCATGAATAAAGGCTAAGAAACGTCATTTTTGCTGACGAAGGCAGCACAGTGTACAGGGCCACTTCACTCAGTGACACAATGCTGGTCGTGCTTAGTACTGATAGCTTGCTGATATAGACGCTCAGAGCACCACACTACAATTTGATTTGGTATCAGTGATACCAGTGGCAACATGCTCATCTTGGAAGCAAGACAACCCAGAGCAACAAAAGTTGGAATCCCGGCTCCGCGCTTAGAAACCTCTTCGGTATTAAGCGTGGTATAAATAAGCAATAATATTATATATTAAGGGCAGCACGAGCCTGAAGCTTTATACATGGGACTGATAGCAGCATCCACACAAATGAGGCACTTTGTGAACCACTGAAATGACCCCAGTCTCTAAAAGGGGAGGTGTTTTAGTGGGATGCTTATATACAACATAAAACACGAGGCAGGATGTAATGGCAGGTACCATAGTTGTGCATTGACTGACACACTACCCATCGAGTGGCGCCTAAGTCAATAATGAGGTGGACTCCATCTGGGCATTATTTAAACTCCAAGAAAGGTCCATTGAGGTCTGGCTGGCTGATCAGATCAAGGCAGACAAATCACAGGGGGTGTTAGAATTCATTTAGAAGTTAGCACCTTATTTGCTGTGGAATAGCTTTCCTTACGCTCTGCTTCATTTCCTTATTTGCTGATCAATTATTAATGCACTGGCTAATGTGTTTTCATTTTTATATTTAATGTTTATGATGCTATTGTGCTGGTCTTTTATTATCAGGATAGATAATTGATTCATTTAGCATTGTGTTTTCAGTATTGCATGTTACTCTTTCAATGATATGTGCTTGTGGTTCAGTTTGAGTTTGGAACCGTACATTGGCAGGTTTGTTTTCTTTCAACTTAATTTAGCTTTTCTGAAGGAGAATCGTGATATACCCATGTGGGAATGAACAGGGCAGTTTTTTTTAAGGAGATGTTTTTGCAGCCCCTGCCCATGCATGTTGTTTGGTAAAAGGATGATTTGTACTCTGTGGGAGGATTGATTTGATGTCTTGGGGGATCATTAGAGAACAAATTGAAGGATAGCATATTTTGAAAGATAAAATGTATTTTTTTGTGCAACAGTAGTCCTTCTTGATTCAATGTGCAAATGTTGGGTTGAAGTGTTCTGCCACTGTTCCAATAAGCTGGGAGGATAGCTCGAGGGCAACGCGTTGGTCTTGGAAAAAAAACAACGCAGAGCAACACAGGTCCAAATCGCGGCCGCGCTTAGAAAACAATCTCAGATATTAAGTGCATTCATTATAAAAGAACAATTAGATATATCATTATGTTATATATGCCCTTCTGTTTTCTTCTCTATCGCCTTTCTGAAATGTGTGTACAGGTATTGTGAGTACATGAGGTAACACTATACTTAATAAGGTGTAAGGGTAGTATACTATGATATGATAAGTTATTTATATTGCCCTTAATAATCAGAGGTTTCTAAGCATGGACACGGGGATCGAACCTGTGTTGCTCCAAGGCGAGCACGTTGCTGCTGAGCTATCCTCCCGAGACTATGTGGTTATGTGTATGGGCTGGAGGAGGTCACATGCGTTGAGTTCCAATGACCAAAACGGACAAACCCAATCAATAATACCATAGTAGCAGAGTATAAATTGGTCTTGTACTCCGACTTGAAGGGACGTCTTCTGGGTCCTCAAGCCAACAGCCATTTGCTATTGTGTCGTATGTAAAGGTGCGAGGGCTTTTCTGTCAGCTCAGCTGCAGGGGGTGCTTACTCCCCCTTAAGGCCAGCTCTCTTAGTCTATCCTGGTAGTTCTACGAAACCTGTGAAAAACGTTGTGCTTCGGCGGCTTGGTACCAGTACTCTGGGCATTGGAATTGGGTGAAGACCTCCTGTGAAGGGTACTGTGGACTTGCGCCCGACAAGCCTGATGGCAGCAAGCGTGGCGTACTTGTGTGTGGCCGACAGGCCACGTAGGAGTGGTAGCATTCCTGGATACTTCAGGTTTTGCACAGGTTGGCTGGGTGGGGGCTTCCCTGGAGTGCTGGCTGAAGGTTTGTTGCCAACTTCGAACCTGCGGCCAGATTACAGAAACGTTGCACTGGTGCAAGTGCAAAGTTTGCACGGTATTAGCAGTAGGGCTAAGTTTGGCCTATTTTTAAAAACATTGGGACACATTAAAAAACCATAGCACCTCGACAATTGCAGTTTGGCATATTAAAAGTAGAGCGCTCGCTTTGACATTGTGCAGAGCCTGCTAACGCAGGTTCGAATTACAGTGTGTGTAACAATGGATAGTGAGATGCTGCCCTAATATGGCACAGGCGTGCTAGAATATATGTGTACTCTGGAACATATTTATTTACAAATTAAGCACTGCCTGTTGACAAGAGAATGACCATGCAAGTGTTGAACTTGGCTGTGAGCCAGGTCTTGGGCAAGGCAAGAAAATCTATGTCCAGGTCTTAAACTATGACATGGATTTTAGAGGCATATTTGTTGGCAGGTTTGCTTATGAGAGTTCCAAACTTGAGGTTCTTAGGTTTCTTCTTCCTTCCAGGAGAAATGGGGTAGATTGGAAAAGTGAATTGGTAAGGGAGTAAGAGGCCTGGCTGGTGGCTCAGGCCACCAGTTAAGAAAGATGACGATTCACCAGGGGGTCCAAGAAATGGAAGTGGGTGGGTGCTGAATCGACAAGTGAGGTGAAGTCATGAAAGGGGGCGGTCACTGAAGGAATCGTAGGGCTTCATTGCGAGTTTGACCATAGTTCTAGAGGTATTACTGCCAAACCCATTAACCATTACCAACATTCTGTCCTAGAAAATGTATTCCAGGGTTGCTATTGGGGTAACATTGATTTTGGTTCTCATATGTGGAGTCCATAGGACAGTATGGGGATTTTGAAGGATTTGCTGTGAGCAATCATTTCACTGCAGTAAGTCCTGCAATAATTGTTCTGGCCTGCAGGAACAGGGTGACTGGTCCCCTCTAGAGTGTTCCAGGTGCTCAGCCTGGCAGCTAACCAATTAGGCAGCTCTGAGTCATTACATCAGATAGCATTCTCCATCTCTGTCCTGCCCCTTCATACATATGGATAGAGCACAAGTAACTGTACCAAAGGTGATTTGTAAAATTTCTTGATGATAAACTTTCTTTGTAGAATGTTCATTTTATTGCTATTAAAAGAAATGAAAAGCGCACAGTGTCAACAACAATTCACCTTTCACATGACATGCCTACCTAATTACATAAGCAATAAACAGTGGGAGAGGTGCATTAGTGGCTGTTAAAGGCCCTTTGGCATGGTATGACAGGCCCTGGGTCATTACCAGCTGGTACTAGCCCCTCCTTGTTGTACATATATATTAGCACCCTGGATGGGCCCCATGGACAAAGACAATTCTATTTATTTGTCTCTGGTGGCAGCTGTGACCAACTGCGCTCAAAGGAATGGGTGGCCATATAAGTGGTGGCTTGGGAAGGGTGTGTGAGTGAGATAAGTGCCAGGGGGTTGGTAGAAAAAGGGAATCATGGTTTTGGGTTTAGTGATTAAGATTAGTGCAGATAGAAAAAAATGGCGCCCTGGGAGAGAGGAGCCAGTGGCCTGCATTGTAACATGGACTTTACCATATAGTAAAGCCTGCTTTATCACCCATCTGGATGGCTGGATCTCTGCCTAAGGTGCTAATACAGATTCAGAGATCAATAACAACTGTCAGCTAGGCGGGACTAGAATATGTAAAATACAGGATTGTCATAAACATTGGCCGGCTTTCAGCTACCAGGAGGTAAGTGACAGATGTGATTTTCTTTCATTTTTTTCATGCTTGATTTTTATTAAATTAGCATGATCAGGTCATTAGTATAGCTTTATCTCTACAGCAATGCCCTGTACACACTGCAGGTACAACCGATTACAACCTCAACCTCTAAAGAAATGCCACCTCTGAATACAGTACACATAACATAAAGCATGCTGCCATATCTACATTGAACATAGGTAACCTCTTAAAGCAGCTCTATGTTGAATATTTCTTAAAACTTTAGTGGGATGTGGACACTGACAATATTTGTTCTACACTAAAACATTTAAACGTCAATTGGGCACATATATCATAAGCCAAAATATGTTTATTCTGATATTCAGTTTGCAGGGAATGTGTCACAAAAGCGCGTTTAGCCATGTGTTGTGGGAACAGTAGATGGGAATGTCCAGTAAGTCACAAAGAATCGGGAGAATGATATACACACACCAGGTTTGAAGAGGAGGATCTATCCATAATCAGTGCTGTAAAAGGACCACCCAAGAGACAAAAGCTTTCGGTGATGCTCTGTGTTAATTGTTAGTTGGTTCAGATCATGATCGATAGTGGAGAAGATTACAAATTAATTAGTGTAGCAACCTGGACAAATCAATTTATATGTTGGTAAAATAAATATGATGTTGAAGCTGAGCTTATGGTGATGTACCTATCAGCATTTTAATGATTGTTAAAGTGACACTGGAATGTAAAAGACAACGCGCACATGTTCGGGTGTTTGTGACTGAAAAAGGGGGAGACATGTTGTCTTGGAATGAACAAGCCAAACCCTGAATGAAGCTGGTGCAGAACAAATACTAACAGCCAATTCAAATAGATGAATTGTTGGAAAGTTGTTAAAAGATTTTGTAGGCCAATCTGAGTTTTAGCAATTAAAACCAGGTCGTCCGCATACCGAAGAGCCTTGATGGTATGTGTACCTACTTTTGGAGAATCAGAGAGAATATCAATAAATGCGTCTTGAAGATCATGTATAAAGTAGTTGCAGATGGATGATGCTAACAAACAGCCCTGTTTGAGTCCTCTTGCTGTTTTTATTGCTGTGGATAATACTTCATCAAGCAAGAGTCTAACTTGAATGGATGTGTCTGAGTGTAGAGCATATATCAAGTCATGAAGCATCTTGGCACAGTGATCTCTAGTTAGCTTTCTAAACAATAAAACCCTGGAGATCGAATCAAATGCTGAATGCAAATCTACAAATGCAAAAAATACCGGTTGTTTCATAGCTTGACATTTAGCTTTAATTGCGTTCAGGCAGACCAAATTAATGTTGATCCCCATTCCCGCAACAAAGCCCGACTGGCATGGATCATGTAGATGATGTGGAAGATGTGGAAGTTGATTCCAACAATTTTTCATTGTAGATTGATGCAAAATGGTTATTCCATCTCAGACAGTTGCCCCCTGTGTTCATTTCAATGTGAGATGATGTGAAGGTCAAAACGGGTGGGAGGAACTTCTGCCTCAAACTTCCATACAGCCAATAACTGCAAATGGTCACTGGTGATGGTCTTAAGCACGTTAAAACTGCAAAACATTCAGAATAAAACTTGAGAGGCGAATATAATCAATCAAAACATTAAATATTTCCTTGGTGCCAGGTACAGTGAGGGGGGATGTCACCCTGGATGTTACCATTAAGCTTACGGAGACCCCATGTAAAAATAAGCTTTAGTCACGCCTGACCCCGATTTACAGATTCTTTAGAGTAGGTTGCACACAAACGTACTATTAAGATCACATGCAATTAAAACATTTGTCTACATTCACCTGTATAATATTTACGACATACAGGTCAGAAATGTTTCTACTGAGGTATGGGGGCTATTCCTATAGACATTAAGTAATAAAACACGATCAATGATGCATAACTTGTACAAAGGGAAATTCAGTGGCCAACTAAAGAGGGAGAGACCCCTGTCATTCCTTACTGCAGTCAAAAGACCACCATGGGGTCTCTCTTTGGTGCCTTTAAGGTCCAGATTCAGGTTAACTGCAGCAAGTATATGTCATAGGTACCTAGATCTAAACACGTTTCACTAAATAAATGGACCTGGCCACAGGTGGCCACAGGTATACCAAGAGAATATACTGCTGGACCTAAATTGAAGATATAGCGGAACCAGTCGTTTATTGGAAGGATCAGGGTGTAAAGCACAAGCCAGCCAAGTCCAATCACTCTTCTTGTTTTTTTCCCTTGATCATAGAATTTATAAGACACACCTTTCGCACATTCTCCTCAGTTCTGTTAGAATGAATCCTTATAGGCAAGTCCATCCTTTCATCCATGACCTGGGAGAGACCTAGTATTTTTTAGTGGCTAGAGTACCTTTCACAATTGTATCATGTTCTTCCCAAAGATCACACCCCATGCTAAGCAGGAAAGGAATGGCTCATTTCAAAGTCTTGTTGGGAACGGAGTGGACCCATCCCACCCACTAGGTGCTTAAGGGTGATACGAGCCCCATTGGAAGAACTATAATAGACCAGGGGGATGAGGCATCCTAAATGTCCCCACACAATCATAATATTGTACGCAACCTGCACGCCCATGCAGTATTTAGTGCGTTAGACACAGCCCGCAAGCCTGAAGGGGAAATCTGAACAGGCCCAAGCACTGATGAGAGAGACCCATGATGCTTTCACAGAAACTCTTCTTTGTTCTAAAGTTGTTGCCAATATGTTTGTTGTAAGAAAGAATGTGCACTGCAAGCCCTCGAGACAGTGATGGGCGCCTTGGTGTTCGTGTTATCACAAACAGGCCAGAGCAGGCCTCTGACACCCACCCAGCCAATTACGAGTTATAACCCCTACCACTGTCCTAGTCCCAAGACCACTGAATTCCGAGATACCAGTTCACCCCAGAACACCGACCATAAACTAATCAACCATAAAAGATCTAAGGGCATGTTCATCCCACTTTATTTTATAATGACATGATTTGTAAGGCGAGGTACAGGGAGGGATACATTATAGTTCAGAAATTGAGGGTGGAAACCTTGGAAGCTAAAAGACGCGATCAGGATGTGTGAAGTATATGTGGGTTAGTGTGTCCTTGAGGCTTTCCCTGTGCCAGTCTGTGAGCATGCCAGGTGCACTGTATAATGATAGAGTAGCACGGTTTGCAAATGTAGCTAATCGTTTCTTTGACCTTAGTTCTCTGGAGACGATGAGCCCAGCAGATCCCACGTGATGGAAGATGGACGGACTAGGCTGGAACCAATGGCCTGGCATCCCCTATGGAGCAGGGTCGCACCTAACAGCCATGCAGGTTTGCACTGTACCAAATGATGTAACCTATGACGCTGTGTCTCCTTTTAAGATTCTGCTTGTACCCTTTTTCGGCAGAACGTTCCAGGGCAGCAGAGTTCTTTGCTGGTGCACCTATGTTTGTTGAAATAAACACTTGTTCTCCTTGCCAGAGTTTCTTGGGCCTTTTTTCCAGGCGGGTTGTATTTTTTCTAGTGTGAGCGTTTAGGGGCGTGCCTTCAGTCTCCAATACCTACAATACCTACAAACATACAGAGTCACGTACCTCAGAAATTCAACAAGGGATACATCACTAGAGATTTTTGACCTTATCAACCTTATGCTGACCTTATGCTGGGAATCAGTTTAAACAGAGAAAGTACATTAGCATGGTAAGTATTACGCTATCTTTTGAAGCCGCTACTCTTTCAAGGATAATTCTGAAAGATGCATGTTCATTGCACGGCAAAAGATGGCTGTGAGAGGCAGCAGCCTACGAATTAGAACTAGTGTTAATTTCCCTTAATGACTGATCAGGATAGTACTGATTTATTTTCATCTAGCGTCATCAAGGGGAGCGACAAACCCTTTAAGGGCTCTCTAAATGACACATCCCAACAATAGTTCTTTGTAGCTATCCCCCTCTGCTATGTTGACCTGAAGATCATTAGAATAGATTGACATGTTCAACATATAGGTCATCTCGTCAGGATGAGACACACTCTCAATAAAGAGTACAGAGTCAAACTCCACTAGGTTTACAGTCCATACAGTGTCCTCAGTTTCGACTGCTACATGTTTTTGTTGATTCTTCTTTGGCTTTTTTCATATTTTTCTCTCTATAAGGGACCCCAGGTCCCAAGGGTTGAATCACATATTCAGCCAGAGTGGGAAGAAATGTACGGAAGCCACTGGATCGGCTTCGGTAGAAAATAGCATCATTCTCAGTTTCAGGATCACTCCCAGAAGAAATGTCCACTTCAGGGGCTTGAACTAAATCCACAACCATTGGCAGTAAGCTGGTTTCATGTGTGGGTGAACCTTGATCTACGATAGATGTCGATCCACAATGGGTGTCGTCTTCAATAAGAATATTTCCTCCTCTCTGATATTACACTGGTATGCATTACCATTGTTTTGCTCAATGACTTGACCATTCGTCATATTTCCAAAGACACTCTGTCAGTAGCCTCTTTGACCCCACCTTCCTGAGCGTGTTGTAACAGCACACAAGACTGTCTTCTAAGATCAGAGAAACAACCTTCACCCAATATGTAACCTACAGCGAGGAGATGTTTGTGTTCATTAAGTATAAAATAGCCTTTTATTGTGTATGACAGTCTTTTATGTTCTCATATAACTCAAGCAAGGAGTTGAGTTCAAAGTTGAGTGTGGTTAGGGAAGAAAGACTCCACTCAATGTGGCTTGATGGATCGAGCCATTGGTTAAATGTGGAGAGAACAATGGGGTTGGAGAGGATTGCTGGAAAGAGCTGTTACTCCGAGAGTCCCCCATATCGTATGAGGTCCCTGATGGGGCATGATTGTTCAAGTCATTGGCCGGTGAAGGTGTCAGTGGTTCAAATGATTTAGGTGACTTGCTCGGAGGGTTATTAAGGCCTCCGTTAATGTGTTTTCCAAGACATCAAGCAAACGTCATCTGCAAAATCAAGGGGAGTAGTTGAAGGTTCCTTGTTTACAGGGTTCAGATTGGAGGTTCCATTGGCCTCCCTAGATATTTCTATAGGTGTTTCTTCCGTCATTTGCTCCAAACTGTTAGATGGCCCTTCTTCAAATCTTCTACGGAGTCCTGCGGGATTGACAAGGCCTGGAAATTGAACAGAATTAAGATCTTTTTTTTGGAGAAGAAGTTAGTAATTTTCACATCTCCAGCCGGTATGACCAGACCTTTGCGCACAAAGCCCCCCACATCAATAACAAATGATGCAGAAGGACGTGGTTCTCCCACCCTCCTAGACTAGAGGATGTTCCATAAAAATGTAGTTATTGACGATGTTGAGAGCCTTAGGGATTAACTGAGGGCTAGAATGACTTGAATGGCGTATGGTTTTACCTCTCAAAGCATACTGAAGGCATGATCACGAGTTGGGTGGTATCACGGGTTGGTTAGTCCCCATTGCCGTTTGGGTCCATTGGAATTTTCGGCCCAATTAATGCACGGTACTTCCTCTGGCGGAAATTGTGCCAAAAATGGCCATTCTGTGAGATTGGGCGGACCCTTAAATACGGCTGTGACATCGTTAAATCGTAACATCGCCCAACTCGTGAACAGGCCCTGAGAAAGCACTGCTAACAGAACTTCCCTTAGGGAGAAGGCACATGTTTTCAAATTGTTATTGCAGTGGTAGCTCTGAACAATGGATGTGTTATAGGACCAAAGGGCGAGTGCATTAAAATATGCCATGGAATAGTGCTCACAAACTCACCTCACATTGAACTGGGAGGGAGACCACCAAAGTCTTTCGCATGTAGACGCTGATCAGGGCAGAGCAGTTATGCATTGCTTTGCATGAGACTGCAGTTACACCTCACTTCCGTGGCACTGCGCGCCTCCAAGGTAGTTTTGTGAGTATTGCTCCTCCCCTTGCTCCAGAACGGATCAGCGATGAAGAAAACAGTAGCAGCAGCAGCAGTCAGAGAGCCAAACAGGTAGGCCAAGTACAGGAGACTGCACTTCCACTGTGCTGTGCGCCTCCATGGGGGTTTTGTGAGTATTGCTCCTCCCCTTCATCCAGAACGGATCAGTGACGGAGAAAATGACCTGATGATGTCCTGTCTTGCTCAAGAGAATGTTCAGGAAGTTTGCAGGGAAAGGGTGGAACACGGAAGGAAGGAGAACAGTTGGAGAGATGCGAGTGGCATGTATGGAACTCATTGAAGTCTTGAAGCAAAGAAAGACTATAACGACCCAGAACGATCCAGTGGAGTTTTTTGAATGGTGGAAACCACACCATAATACAGTTCCCAAGGGCAATAATGAAAACTACTACAAGTGCAGCATCACTCTCTCAGACACAAACCAAATACAAATATACTTTGGAATGCTGGAGAACCAGAAATGAGAATTCTACTTCTAAAGACCACTTTAAAGGGAATAAGAAAGAGAACTGGAGGGCCCTGTTCTGGCATAGATGCACTGAGCCTACGGCAGGATAACAGCAGCTCAACAGGAAAGTGTGGTGTTCAATGATATACCGTTATGTGTTGCTACACTCCTAGCAGCCCCATTGGGAATCTCAAGTGATGCATTCCTCGTCAACACAATGGAAATGAAGAGCCCGCATGGAGGCATTAGGCATCCACAAACCTCACTAATGGACCCTAATTCCAGAAACCTCCAACATATCCTGAAGGGATCTCCCGCAGGACAGAGCAGGAAAGAAGGCATTCTGATCTCAAACCCAGCTCAGAAGGAAGCAAATAAGCATATGTCCTATGGGCATTAGCGGCAGCTCTAAGGAATTATATAGGCTGGCGTCATGTACAAACATAGGTCAGATGGCCATAATCTGCAGGTATAATTAACTAGTAATGCTACCAGGTGAGTTCCAGCAATATTATGGAATATTGCAGGACTGGATAATACATTTTCAGACACTGGGCGTCATCACAAGTAACGCTATTTACCGCCGCATTTAAGGGTCCGCCCAAACATGAGTTGGCAGCATTTACCCCTAGCTCTAAGCTGGGAGTAAATGTACCCCAAAAAATTCAGATTTTCGGCACAATTACTGCTACCGGTAATTTGCGTCGACAATAAAAAAATGGGGAATTATGGTTACCGCTCAACCGCTGATCCATAGGTAATACCGCCAGAAGGGTGGGCAGTAACGCAAATACAGTTGGGCGGTATCGCAATCGGGATACTGCCCAATTTGTGATGAGGACCAGAGGGTAGACGGATTCCCTCACAGAACCTTGGGAAGAAAAACATAACTGTGAGGCTTTCACGGTCTTTCACCAACAGGCAGAGAAATGGGACAGATTCCAGCAATGGCAGTATTCCCTGTATTGACTTTACTGCATACCGTAAATATGCAATCACCAGAAGGGCCTCGAAGAGTCTGAGTCTGGTCTGAGTAACGCTGTTAAGATGGCGCGGGTTAATCGCTAGTTGCTGTGATCTTTGTTTGATCTGCAGGTCGCAGGTTAAAAATCCCAGCAAGGTCGCCGCAGCCCATCATCCTTCCGAGGTCCATGAAGTGAGTACCAATTTCGAATTGGGTAATAATAATAATAATAATGTAAGTAAACATGTCCTATGCAAAGCGCTTTGGATGCAAGCGCTAAATAAAGCAACTATTTATCCTTCAGATGTAGGACTCCATGGGGAAATGCCATATCAACATATGGGAGTGATTGCACCCATTAATGCTTTGGTGTTACACATAAGCAGGCGGAATTGAATTTCGGAAATGAATCTGAATGAGCGGCCATACATGTGGCATTCAGGAAGACTGCGCGTTTACCTTTACCGCCACACTCATAATTGGACCCCCAGAGTTCATCATCAAGGGACTCATGATGAATGATGGTCACGACTGTATGTGATCTAACCCCATGATTATTAAAGACCAGCAATGTTTATTTTTAGCTATATCTGGTTTGATGTTTTTTTAATGTTGTTTCTGACTGCACCCACACACTTACAGATCCCTCTGCCTTAGACCAGGCTCTATATTCTTTTAAATATAATTGCTGGTTATTTAAATGCCACATTTTCAGCAGAAGCTGTGGACAGTGATGAGTCCACTGTTGTAGATTAGATTGTGAGAATCCCCAGAGCAAGTAATGTAAGGCTTACAGGAAATCTTACTGATGAAGTTAATGCCCTGTCAACATCTGAGTGAGGTAATGGTGGGCATCCCGGTGATATCCCTGACCAGAAAACATGTGAGAGACAGCTTGAGCAAAATTGGAACCCCTCGAGTTTGAGTGAATTTGAGTGAGTCTGGCCTTTTCAGGATTTTCTGAGGTTTGAGAGAGGTGGATCAGCCAGTCTCCGACCTCACAATTTTAAAAGGATCAAGTGCAGAACTCAGGACAGTGGATGGTCAGTGTTTTGAAGAGGCGGGAGCAGATTGTTAGGGAGAATTCTCATTCCGTGCTAATTCCCTTCAACCGGGACCCCCAGCTCATTTGCTGGACTTTAGGACTTTTTAATTTTAACCCTGGAGTGAGTGAGACCTTTTTCTCACTCTCTCATGTGTTTTGACCTAATTTGGAGTATGTGTTTCACACCAAAACATATTTAAGATTGTCATGTTTGCAGGGGATAAGAGAACACACCAAAGCAATCTTAGTCAGACGGTCATTTGACAGCCAGAGGAAAGAACCTGCCAAAGCATTATTAAACAGATTGGATTGGCATTTTGGAGGTGTGGGAGAGCCCACCAAAAGCATTTGTAGGCATACTATATTAATGTAGAAGATGGAAAGCACTTCAAGTTATTCTTACCCACATGTGTATTTTGTAGGTGAGGAAACCCTGCCAAAACCATTCTTAGGCACACTTTATTTTTGTAGGTGGAGGAACGCATGCAAAAGCATCCTCAGTCACACAACCATTGCATACATGGAATGAAGAGCACCCAAACATATTCTCATACACACTTTCATTGTATAGGTGGAAGAGAGCATGCCAAAACATTCCCAGGCACTTTTTCATTTTATGGGCCTAAGAGAGAGTATGACAAAACATTCTAAGGTTCATGTCATTTAGTACACATAGAGAACACAACAAAGCATTCCAAATCAAACTTTCATTATCTGGACAGAGCAAACCAACATATTCAACGGCGTGCATCATTTTTGCAGGTGGGGAAGACCATGCCAAAGTATTCTTGGTCACATGTCATTTGAAAGGAGGATGAGTAGAGTACATTAACGCTATTGTGTAGTCTACCTATTATTTTTTTCTTTTTTTTTGGTACAATGCACTTTTACAAATATTTATATACATAATTTAAAACAACCATAAAAGTATTCATAAAACATATACATCATAATCCTCTATTATTGTTTAACTTTAAATGAAATCAAAACCTCTTCCAACTTAACACCATCAAAAGCTCAACGTTTGTATTGTTACATCATTCATAGAGACATTGTTCAGTTATGTTTCAAAATCGATTAATCTTTTCTCAAGGGCAGCAATAAAACGTGTTAATGCTAGTATCAGCGTCTGGGATTTACCCCACATACATTGAGACGGTGTGCAGTTAAAATGTCGAATCAATAATTTTGAATGCATTAATTTCAGAAAAAATAATGTAAAAAAAAAAGCACATTTTTTTAAAATTTATTTTATATGTTTTTTTGGGGGTGTGGCTAGTAAAAAAAGGGTTATTAAAAAAAAACAGGGGGCTGGTGGGAACCCCCCATTAAAAAAAAAAAAAAACAATTTGATTTTTTTTCCCGACATTATTGATTCGAAATGAATGCATTCTAAATTATTGAATTCAAAAACATCACTATAAACCATTGAGAGCATAGCAACTCTCTGGAGAATACCAGGTTTGTGCTATAGAATTCGGTCATATTTTCGAGCTGAGTGCAGTATACCACCGGATGTTTTAGCGACTCAGGTGTGTTCCTCCTACAAAATCTGCAGCGTACATCATCTTTAGACATGCCTGTAACGGCCCAATGCTTGGTTCTTACAGCTGTTTGTATTAGATTTAATTTAAATCTCAAATACACATGTATTGCTTTTGAGCATGGCAAAATCAGTAGATATTGCAATCTTGGTGATTGTTTGTGAAAGAAACTATATTGGTCGTTATAAGATTTGTATTCAGCATTGAGTTCAATAATGTTAGTCCAGTCCATCTGAAAGAATGTCCTTTTTCCCACTTTTGGTCATTGATTAGCTCCATGTGGTCCACGGCTATAGCTTGTAAGATTGATTCCATCTTCTTAACATAGCGTTGAATCGATAAAGGACATTGTTTACAGACCATGCCACAAAAATCTTGGTATAATGAATTAGGATATAACATTTTACAATAGTTTGTTAGTTTTTGGCACCAAAATTTGGAAGCCAACAAATTCAAACCAAGTTCATGCATTATAATTGAATTCGGAACTGATTTCGGTAAACCCAACACGGCTTTCCATATTTTTCCTTGTAGTCTATTAAGAATCGTTGTTATATCCAAGATACATAGGTCCAGACCATACAATAAGATAACTTGCACTTTTAAGATGTGAAATTCAAACATGGGTTTGAGAGAAAACCTTGCATATGTATAATCTATGATTTTCATTTGTGCTATAAGTGGAGTAGCTTTCTGGTTCAGAGTATTATTCCACATAGACAAGGAATTCGAGTCACACAAGTTATAGCCTAGGTACCTAGTTTTTGTCACACGATAAATGACCATGTCATTCAATCTCCAAGTACATCTACATACCTGTTTCCTGTTGGCAAATACCACTTTATTTGATTTGTTAGCATTAATTGCAAGATTATTGCTTTTTTGCATACATTTGAAGCACATTTAGTTTGGTCTGCAGTCCATATGGAGTTCGATCACAAAGAATAATATCGTCTGCAAAGGCCAACCAAATAATGCGAGAATCTCCCAATTTCACAGGAAAAACCACTAAATTGTCCCACAACTTATCTATGTCGCATGTGTAAAGATTAAACAAGATAGCTGCCAACTGGCATCCCTGCTTGACCCCTATCTGTGTTTCTATAGGCTCGGTGGTGGTACCATCCTGTTTAATCCTCACCATATAAGATGTTTTAGAATGTAGTAGGGCTATAAGTACCACTATGTGACCAGGAACTCCAAAATGTAATAGCTTGTTCCATAACCTCTCCCTTATTACACTGTCAAAGGCAGCTGAAAGGTCTAAAGACGCCATGTAGACCGCCCCCGATGTAGAGTTAAGTGAGGATTCAAGCAGGTGGGCAAGAATTGTGGAGTTAATTGTGGTTCCCATAGATTTACGAAATCCAACCTAGTATTTCCATTACAATTGCTTACTGGTGACACACATCTCTAATTCCCTTAACAGCAATGTGGCAAAGGTCTTGGCTGGCACGTCAATTAAGGATATCGGGCGGAAGTTTACGGGGTCATCAATTGGACCTTTTTTGTTAATGGGTATTATTATAGCAGAAAGCCACGATTGAGGAATAATCTTAGTTTCAAAAATTGATTCAAAGGTAGGCTTTGTGACTTTAGCCCAAAAGTAAGGGTCATCTTTTAATTTACATGGGGGAATCCCATCAGGGCCGGCAGCTTTGGAATATGATAGTTTTTGTATAGCCCATATAACATCACTCAATGTCCAAGGACATTTACACAAGACATTTCTCGATAAAACAGCCATGTTGTGAGATTTAAACTCTGCTGGTAACCGATATTTATGCAATATGTACTCAGTCCATATCTTAGCAGAAATTACAGAATGAAAAATAGTTTGGGTCGTTTTACCTTGAGAGCGTAAGATATCCTTGATTTTTCGTTGCATATGAAATTGGTGAGCTTTTGGTTTTCTGCTAGATGTTGGGACCTTTTAATCATTTTTATGTTTTCTCTACTACATAACTGTATCTGTTTTTTTTGCTATTGCAAATTCCCTTTGATCTGCAGAAGAATATTTAATCCTTCTAATATCACAGTTGTGTTTGCGTTTAATTTCTGTGATTTGCATACTAAATTTGCAAACAAGTGGGGTTACACAATTTTGTTGAGCCTTGGCTATTGCTGACAGGTGGTGTTTTATCACCTTCGAGTTTGATCTTCTTTTTATTCCACACTAATGGTGACGTGAATTCCGAACACCAAATATCACGGTTTACCAAGTAGGAAAATTCCAGACATAATTTCCGGGTTCCATCTAATCGATTTTGTGGGTTTGTCGATTTCAATGAGAGATAAATGGCTAGTTTTCGTATGAGACTCCAGTGTGACATTCAACTTTAAGATCAACAACATGTGATCACTACAGGACATATTCTTGACCTCAAGCGCCCTAGCCATCCCACGCAACCGTTCCGAAACTACAAAGAAATCTATTTTGGAGCATTGTGTCCCTCTAAACCACGTGCATTGTTTCTGGTCTATGGCATGAGAGATTATATGCATATTCCAATTGTATAGGATCTTTGACCAGAGATACCCTTGTTCAAGTGAGCGGGCTGCATGTACGTTTCTTGATGAAATTGCTTTTAGAAGAACATCATCACTAAGAAAAAAATTAAAATCACCTCCTAAAATAACCACATATCCAGCATACTTCAAAAATAACTGCTGCAGCATTGCATCTAGTTCATTAATAATTGTAACAAATGAGCCTGCAGTCGGTTACAATACAAATTAATTTGTGTTACGTAGTAGTAACAACAGAAATTGCAATGAGTAACAACGCATCAGAAGAGTAGATGCAATCCGCTTTCATCTTGCAAGCATTGTTGACAAGTGTTAATAAGCCACCAGATGGACGTCCAAACTCACCCCGCTTTGCAGGATGATTAAATGCGTAAAACCATCTATATGAATGGGCTTAACAGCCATTGTCTCCTGGGTCATCATTATACTGAATTTTAGTGGAAGCATCTTATTTTTAACACACTTTTGTAAATTGTTAAAACCACAACAATTTCAGCTTATTATTGAAGTAGCAGGAGTTATGATTTATTTTCCGACTTCTTTCAATAGTGTTTCGAGACCCGCTAAATCCTTGTTCGCATTGGCTACAGAAGTGAGCTCGGTGAGTAGCTTTTGTGTAATTTCTGTGTCAACACTCAGATTCACTCCTGTCGTTGTGGGATTTGACATATTCTGTTTCTGAAATTCTATAAATTTGGTCACCTCATTCATGTCTCCAAATCCATGCAATTCGTAACCCAACATCTCAAAGTTTTCACTTTGTTCCCATAACATTTTTGCGATTAAGGTACTTTGAACCTTACATACCATTCTATAATTATTAGAAATTGACAATTTAATCCAATCAATGTCTTGGGAAATCAAATTCCTAAGGGTGGGTATTTTTTGGAACATATAAAGGAGATGTGACCGATTGATTCTGGCATTCCCGAGTATTTGTGAGTCACTGCTCCATCCAATGATCAATTGCATTTCCTTCATATTCTCCTCACTTTCGTGTGATTTAGGAGCGTCTATATAAGTCTCCTTTAGATCACCTACAGTGCTGTGGTTTGCCGCAGCTTGGGGGCCAGATTGTTGTGCGTTGCATCCCACACCCTCAAGAGTTTGGTTTTTTATACAATCTCTCACCGATTCCTTTGCATCACCTTTGTCAATAATTGCAGGTAAGCCAGTATAAGTGCTGCCCTGGATACCTGGAGTTTCTATGAGTAACTTCATAGATGTGGTTTGATCCAACGATATCTGAACTTTTTTTAGGTCTGTTTTTATTTGGGGACCCTTAAGTTCAATTATTTCATCACAGTCTCCATAAGCACCAACTCTTTTAAACGTTGTTTTATTTTTTGTAACCTGGTAGAATTCATTTGTTTCATGTTATTTGACTGTGACCTTCTGGACTGAGCTTTAGAGATTGTATTTTTTACTGCATTTGTTTCTTCTACCCCCTTGTGAACCTTAAATGGGGTGGTCTCCTGGGGTATGTTAGTGCTGTCCGTCTGCCTTTGTTCTAATGAATGATCTACTTCAAGATGTACACAAGATTCCGCATCTAGCTGATTCAGATCAATGTCATTTACGTGTGAGGTCTCCTTTTCTCTTAGTTTACTTTTTCTTTCCTTTTTTGAAATTGAGGTTTTTTTCTTTCCTTCTTGTGTATTTGGAAATACGCTGATACTGAGTTTTTTTTATTTTATCCTCTCGTTTTATTGCTCTTTGAAGTAGCTTCTTTGCCTTTTTAGACATACAAAAATGTCCAACCCTGGTCTAGTGTAGGTTCATTTGCATTAAGTTGACCTGTCTCCACTTCTTTAATTATTTTTTCTTGTTCATCAATAATTTCAACAAGCTCAGCTGGACTGTCAGGAGTGGTAGATGATGTCATTTTGCTATTCTCTTTCTGTTGTACATTTTCAGATGTCTCACTAGTTAAGTTAGATCCCATCTTTCCACTTATCATCACATTTTCGAAGACTAACACTCTCTCATGATGTAGTTTTGCTAATTTAATGAGCTCGATTTTGTCAATCTCATCTTGAGAGGGATCATATGTGTCAACAGGTAGATTCATTTTTTCGTTCTTCTCACATGTGCACATTGCTTTGGTAGATGTCATCATAGTCTGCGTCGCTTGAGATATCATAAGGCTCAAATGGCTATTTACGGGGACATGAGGGTCAATTGAGGGTCAATATCCGCACATTTCTTTGAGTTTATAGAAGCCTGAGTAGATGCCATATTTTCATGTGCAAACATAAACCCTTCTAATTTGTTTAGCTTTCCCACAATATCAGCCTAGGACCCTTTCATTTCTTTTATTGCATAGTGTGTATATTCATGCCCCTTATCCAAGAGATTCAAAATCTGTGTTAAAACAGGAAATGTGTGACAGTTTTGCTCATTGAGATCTAACATAGTTTCATTAATTAAATATTGAGAGGTGTTACCTCTCTCCGGTGGTCTAGAGGGATTGTCTATGTTATCATCCTTAGACATATGTAAGGGGTCAAACTCTTCATATACATTGTAATCCCATTCTTTTGGAATTTCCAGGAATGGAGGGGGATGGATGACCAACTTCAGCCAATACTATCTTTCCCATATCAGGCTTAACATCAGTTGCTGTGTTACTGCATAATACACCTTCTTTTTTAATATGCGCGTGTACAAAGTCCCTCTGCCTTCTTGGAGTCGAGACAGGAGTGGAGGGCCCTGTTGATAGGCATATACGCCTATCTAATTCCGCCATTATCACTGGGGCCAACATCGAGTTGTCCGCAAACTCACCATTTCTTAGGTTTTCCACTGATAAGGACCTCTCATGAAGTTCATCATTACCCTTATTCATAACATTTCCCACACGCTGATTAGTTCCATTCATGTCACTTAAATTCAATACCTGTGCCTAATTTTTATTCAAGGTAGGAGAAGAATGTAAAGAATGTCATTGCATTTGTTCTTCAATATGTGCAACAGAGGCCTTGTATGGTAGTTTCGATAACATTGCTATAATTGATGGTGTAGTAAAAGAAAGCTCTCTAGGTACATAATCCATCTGGGATTCTGAGGGTTTAACATCAGGTTCATTCACATCTTTGTTTTTATTTATTTCTTAATAAATCATTATTCTTTTTTACCTCTGGTGCCTTCAGGCGTTTACCATTTCTGAGGCTGGTTTCCATTTTAAATGAATCTTTAGGCACACACAGCGAATGTTATATTATAATCTGCAAAGGAACACAAGAAAAAGAAAAGAGAAAAAGAAAGAAAGAAAGAGAATAAAAGGAGTGAACCCACACAACCTCTTTGAAGCAGAGTGTTAGTGTCACTAGAGCATGACTCATATATGTAATAACCGATTACAGAGTCAGGGTTCCAATGCACTTGGTCCGCAGTCACCCTTCTTCCATTGGTACCTTCCAATTGGAAGGTTTTCTGTAGATCTTTTTCAACAATATTATGGGTATCCAAAGGGCTCCAAAACTATTGTGTCACACGTTCACCTTCTCCCTTCAGCAAACGTACAGCTCAACAGAGGGTCTAATTTCTTAATGCCGGAAATCAGTAATAAGGGTTCAAAGGTACACAGCCCGCAGTCACCCTTTCGTGTGTAACACCTTCTAAGTACAGCTCAACAGAGGGTCTAATTTCTTAATGCCGGAAATCAGTAATAAGGGTTCAAAGGTACGCAGCCCGCAGTCACCCTTTCGTGTGTAACACCTTCTAAGTACAGCTCAACAGAGGGTCTAATTTCTTAATGCCGGAAATCAGTAATAAGGGTTCAAAGGTACACAGCCCGCAGTCACCCTTTCATGTGTAGCACCTTCTAAGTACAGCTCAACAGAGAGAATAATTCCTTAATACAGGAAATGAATAATAAGGGTTCAAAGGCACACAGCCCGCATTCACCCTTTCGTGTGTAACACCTTCTAAGTACAGCTCAACAGAGAGAATAATTCCTTAATACAGGAAATGAATAATAAGGGTTCAAAGGCACACAGCCCTCAGTCACGCTTTCGTGTGTAACACCTTTTAAGTGTAAGAATGTACTCAATCCGTATAACTCAATTTTAAATATGCGCGGAAGGCTCCAAGGCTACTACGCCACACGGTCACCTTCTCCGACAAAGTGTCCTGCAGTTGCTCCAATACTTTTTGTCTTTTACAATTGCTCCTTATATCCTAACAACACAAGTGGAATTAAGGGGCTCCACCTCTCTAAGGCCGGTATTCGCTTCAAAGATTCTAACAAAGCGTGGTCTTAATCTATGAATAAGTGTTTCTATAGACCTAACCTCACACTGCCTTCACTAAAGTAAAAAACAGTGAGATGTAGCGAGCATTATCTTCACCGGCACACAATGGATCAGTTTCCTGCGCTCGATTCACGTGACAGATTGAAACCGTTATGCTCACAAATCAAAAACTGACCCCCAAAGGAAACAAAATAACTGAAATTAAACACAACAAATATATTAATAATCATAGTTGGTCAGAGCGTGTTCATGAGTCACACTGCTTGTTTCCCATTGGAGCACGATGATAGTAACAGTACTGTTAGTGCAAGATGCTTTAGAATGAGAGGATTAGTAAGATGATAAACACGCTGGACAGTTCTTGCGCAGTGAATTCCTTGAATGGCGTTGGATAAACTGATTAGGAAAGTCTCTCTCCAACATCCTCAGAAGGCTGTGACAGAATGCCAGCAAACAGATGAAAACGTGAAAGGTAATCTTTAAAGCACACAGAGCTGAAATTGAATCATTTCCTGGTCTGCTTACTTGTAAGAAAGACATTTCTAATATCTGCCGCTCAAGGGGTTAAACCCCTTAGTCACGGCGAGTCTCAACAAAACGTGTTCCCTTGTCAAAGAAACCATTCAAGGGTTTAGACACTAAATGGTATATAAAGCACAGATATATGGCTTCATTAGCATATCTGCGTTCTCTTGGTATCTGATTACAAAGCCTTGTATCTGTATACAAGGCTTTATTTATTAACAGTTTCCCAAGAAATCAAAAGACAGGGAGAACTTCGTTATATATACACAGTTACCGAGCTGGTAACAAATATTCCGTGATCTTGGTCACGTCACCTCATGCGTCACAAACGTGCGCTCCTCACCTTATCCCACCTTTACAGACCTCAAGAGCTCCGCGCTCCGCAATGTACTCAGGAGCCGGCTGTCACCCGATTACTCTCATGCTCTCATGGTCTCAGGGTGTTGCACGGTGTGGCGCAGTGCGGGGATGGCTGGGCTGCCACACTGCCGATGCCGTCTGCAACACGTCTCTCAGGTCACTGATCGGAGTTTAGCAGGGGTTTGAGGAAAGGACCTCACTAGAGCTACGTTTAGCATGCTCTAGCCCTCAGCCGTCAAGCCGCACTGATCCCGAGCTGAATTGCGCACTGAATTGCGCACTGAATTGCACTTCTCACATCAGCCGCTTCCGACAGGTACCTATTGTACTACAGCCGAGTTACATATATATAATGTCTGAATCTGCTGCTGTACCCAAATGTAGTAGAAGACAGAGTAGGGAACAGAGGAGGAATGTCTCTGTTTGGTGTTTTTCACCAACTGGAGCAGCATCACTAGGCGATGGAGAAGCCCTGATAGTACATGGGTCTTTGCCCCAGCCTGTCAATCAATTTGTGGCTGCATATCCTTTTGTCAAGAAAGAACAGTGGCATCTGCCTCAAATGAATCAGAAGCCTTCTAAGACAATGTAATCATGTATGCACAATTCCCACACTTGCAATCAGTGATAGAGCAGAAGGTTCATGTTGAAGAGGTTAAATACAAACCATCTGCTGCACAACATAGAGAAATTAAATCACCTCAGGATGAAAGAAAGCAATCCATTGTTGATGTCAAGAATGGATTCCTGTAGATCCCACAGCTCTGATTTTCTTGATTTTCTTGGAATCAAATGACAATGTGGAATTTGATATGGAGTAGTCTCCATCCCCTGATTGTAGACGAAGACTTGGACATATGGTACAAATAGCGAGTGAGACAACCAGAAAGATCAAGAGAGTGCAGGCATTGATGAAGCCATATCATTGTTCAAGCATTGTGCACAGGAAGCAAGCTTCAGATCCACCTCATGCTTCACTGGACAGACTATTCCAAAGATGGTCGGAAATCACAGAGGATAGCACTTGTTCCTCTTTGCACACAGTCACATCAACACAATACATGCTGCATACACAGCTAAGTTAACGAAGCAGACAATAAGAAGGAGGAGATAAAATTAGGATATACATTAGCCTAAAAAATCTGGTTAATTGAGTTATTTCATAGCTGAAAAGCAACAACCAGGTATTTCCACCAGCCATAAACGCAAAAAGAACTTGTGCAAGGCTAGCCAACAAGCACTTTGGCCACCTCGTCCCTGTGGACCCACATGTGACGACATCGTCCATACGTTTTGCACCACCCTCCATGACCATTACAACAGTGAATCTTGCAAACAAACAGATTTTCAAAATCTCAATTGGGACACCATCATTGGCAGCTGGTAGTTCAGCATAAAGACAACTTAATTCCCCCTCTTTGTGCCAGCCCATGGATTCTGAGGCTTTTGGCCATGTTACAGCAAAAACATGAAAAGCTTCTTCTCCTCAAGGACAAGCTTGATGTAAAGTTGAAATTAGAATTGCTGCCCTACTGCTTTTTGGAAAAATGAGGCTTCAGGCAGATTCTTGTAATACACCGGAAAGTTCAGAGTTAGAATACCTTCATGTGCAATGCAGTCACACTACTCCACGAGCATGTTCTAGAAGCAGTAAGAAGGAGACTGGAACACCCTCTAAAGGAAAGAAAGCACACCTGGCTGTGGGCATGTGGAGCAGTGTAATATGTACAGATTTCCTAGCCGTAACCAGCAACTGGGTCACCTTCCCTCATACCTCTCAACTATCCCTAGGGTACTTGATCTATGGGAGAAAGTAAAGTATGTTGCGGCACACTGGCTTTCTCTGCATGTTTAAGAAGTAGGATTTAGGGTAATTGGGTCCACTGTTTTAGCTGCCTTGGGGAAAAGTAAAACCATATGAGTGCCCTATTTGCCCATGTACAACGCAGAACTGGTGTTTTGTATTTGCACATCATGTATGAAAATGCTTGGAAGAAATGTATTGAGTCGACCTGGAACAGTAGTAGCATCTCTGACATTTCTCACTCCTTAGGAATTGAAATTGTTATTAGAATGGTGTCATTTTATGTTATATATATATATGTATGTATATATTTGTAAGTGATGGATTGATGTTTGTGTTTTAAATCATCTTAAGATTTTTTTCTGAAAAACCGTACATGTTCTTCCTGGCAAACTCATTTATAACCAACCTTCTATTTGATAATAATACTTTGTATATATCCTGTCTAGTAGAAAGGTGAATGTATCCGCTCAGGTGGGAATACTGAATTTAGTAAACACGAAAATGCTTCTATGCATATTCAGGAAAACGTGGCTCGTGTTATCAAAATGTTACATTTTTAAAATCATTTGACAATCAAGCAACGTAACTAATGTTTATTTCCATAAACCCTATGCACTGTCATTCCCTCACCCAAATATGACAAACCGGACAACATGTTTGTAAATGTTCAAATGAAACTGTGCACCATTTTAAAAATGTGCACAGAAATCCTATTGATTTTTTAGTACAGTGAATAATCTATGGTTCAATAGACATTTATTGCAGTGGGCGATGAGAGAACACTTTCGCCATTGGAAACAGTATCTTGATAACATGGTCACTATAAAAATCAAAGGAGTGAAAATGTATTATTTGAATACACATTTTTGAGGCTGGTGAGGCCCCTGGATTGTCACAAGTTCAGTGTTTGTAAAAAACCACACCTTTATCCATCATCAAATAAATCCCTTAACCACGGCTGCATAAATGGAGTTGCATGCTAAAAACCTCAAAAATACTGTTTGACAAATACATTTCCATGATCTTTCTGATGTGTATCTTACTTTATAGTTTCCAGATGGTCACATACTGAATGACCAACCTTCCCTATAAAAATCTTCAAAGGACTTGGTTCCACTTTACTCATGAAGTCTAGCTCATGAATAAAATATCACCTGTCAGGCGCTTTATGGATGGTGTATTCACAAAAGACATTGGGCCTCATGACAAGTTTGCCGGTCTGGAAATAAGGGTGCCGGTAAACTCACCTGCACTCCTGTTTTTGGACTGGCAAACTACATGTTGTGCCCGACAGGCCTGACCCTGCCAGGTGCAGCAGTTGCGGTAAACAAACCCGTCACAGAGGCACCGGCGCCGTTGCTAATGGTGCCGGTGCTTCCGTGTCCCCAGTCCCATAGAGTCCTATGGGAATCTATGGGAATGGGGACTAACACATTTACTAGCGCCTGACTCCCCAGCCGCTGAACTCGTAATGATCCAGTGACACCGGGAATTCAGGGGCCGGTACATTTTTACGGGTCTAGTGGCAACACGCCGGTAGCACCAGCAGGGTTACTGCTGGACCCGTAATCAGGCCCATTATCATGTGTTTTAACTGCACAGAGTGAAATACATTCAGGAGATAAGAGCATTAGTACAAACCGTATAGTCTTTTTATATGCTTAGTGTTGAAATGTAGACGCACAGACAGCATATCAGTAAAAGGTTGCATTTGAATTGTATTCACAAACTAACACTCCGATGTGCACCCGCTTTTTCGCTAGGCTGTCTGCCTAATTTTGCCAACCATATCACGAAGCTGGACGCCGGCCCCCCGCCGCCAACATCCTTCCTAATTACCAAGGCTGCATCATCTAAGTGTTTGTATGCACTTTGGATGTCCCTTTGAGCCCCCTCGCCTGCACACCAGATTCGTTTCACTAAAGATCTGTGCTAACCGCCATTAGCACTCACGAGGAGACCGCCACTCCAAAATGGCCGACCCGGAATTCGGAGTGCCTGCCTGCACTCCCCAGCTCTGAGGAGGAGGAACAACAGACCCCCTCACCCTGCTCCATTGGCTCCCTGCCTCCTCTAAGCAGCCAATCACGAGCCGGCAGACTCGAGCCGGCTCCACACGAAGGCACCCATACTAAGGCACAGTGCCTGTCTTGAGCCTGTCTGGGGCCGTAGGGGCTCTGGGCACCCAGCGCTGCCACCCAATACTGGTAAATCACACTTGCCTTATTCTGCTTACCATGCCCCCCCGATCTGTGAAATCACACCTACTCTACAAAAACATTACTGCCGCCCTTACCTGCACCTAACTGCACTGACCCATGGCATAACACTCTGCCTTTACCACCTAAGACTGTAGACTGCCCAAATCACGCATCTGGATCCCTGAGGCACCATCACCCGATGCACTATCACGCTGTCATGGTATATGCTACATCCACCAGGATCACAACCGTCTATATATTGTTGAAGTTACTGCCTATTTGAACTTTGTGCAATTGCTGCCACTTCCCGTTTTGTTGTTACCAGCTATTGTCCCCACAATAATGAAACTAATAGCCCTTACTACTGCTGTATGATTAACCCTCACAGAGGACCACAACACCTAGCTGAACCATCACTGCTTTACTAGTCACATGCACTCGTAGCATCACGGTGTCCACTAGATTTAGACGTTCTCTCATTGTTTAAATAATTTCATTCATTTGCATCTATTACTGTTAGCAGGTTACACGGACTAGCCTAGAAGTGCCCTGTGCCAAGATTGCACCTTGCCTATGTTTGTTTCTGCATTGCCTAGCCTTTATGTACCCTGCACCAAAATTGCACCTTGCCTATGTGTGTTTCTGCATTGCCTAGCCTTTATGTGCCCTGTGCCAAAATTGCACCTTGCCTGTGTGTTTCTGCATTGCCTAGCCTTTATGTGCCCTGTGCCTAAATGTAACTGTGCTGTACACTAGGGTCGCCCAGAGATGACTGTGCAATTGTGTTGTGCCCTATGGTCACTCACTGACCACTGTGCAATTGTGTTTTGCCCTATGGTCACTCACTGACCACTGTGTAATTGTGTTGTGCCCTATGGTCACTCACTGACCATTGTGCAATTGTGTTGTGCCCTATGATCACGCACTGACCACTGTACACTTGCATTGTGCCTAGCTGCTACCTTAACCAGATTGTTGTCTGCTCTATTTACCAGTGACTTTGCCAGTTTACACACAACTCGAATCTAGCCACTGTACTCACGCCCTTCCATTGCCTCGAACTATGCCAGCCTGGCTCATCCTCATCATGTTCCCCTTCTGTGTCATGCCCAATCACACGCCTTGTAGTAGAAGCAGCTACATCCCATTTAGCAATGGTCTAGCCAAGCTTGGCTGCCTTAGACATCACCCCATTCCCTGCCCCACACCCTTCCTGCCCACCCTGCCTCCCTTCCACCACAGTGCCCCCATAGACCACACTGCTAAAATCGGCGTCACTCCAGATCACCCTCCACTTAACCGCGTTGACCTTGCTAAAGATGCCCACTGTGACACCAACCAAAACTCACCCAAAATAACAGAATATCGCCCTACAGCCTACCCCAACATCACCACCCGCAACAACAGACTAGGCTGCAGACTTCTCACCTTACCGATTAAAATATTAACTACGCCCATGACTAAAGACACCAACAAAAATACCCATGCAAGCACCGGTTCACTAAAAGGAGCCTTACTCAACGTCAGATCCCTTGTTGCTCACCCTAGTGAAATCGCCGACCTTATCCGCTCAGAAGACCTGGACTTCCTTGCCACCACAGAAACCTGGCTTCATGCAGCAGCAGGTCCCTACCTAACCCTTGCAGTTCCCGACAACTACTCCATTCTTAGGGCCAACAGACCCAATGCTCGTGGAGGAGGGGTAGCTCTCATCCTCGCTTGATATTAGATCCGTCACCGCCCCCATACTAAATTCATGTGAACACCTCTCCATTAAAATACAAACTACACCTAAGACCACTATCACCTTGGAACTAATATACAGGCCCCCTGGCTCAACAGGGACCTTTGAGGAAGATATAACCTCCCTTATAGCAGAGAAATCCAAACCTCTCTCACAGAATATTATCCTAGGTGACTTTAACCTGGGTTACAATGAGCCTCAGGATACCCCGGCATCTTCCCTTGCTAATGCCCTCTGCGAACAAAACTACACTCAACTCATCACCTTACCTACGCATCAGAAGGGCAGAATCTTAGACTGGCTCGCTGCCTACGACTGCAACATCACCTGTAAGGACCCCCAACCCCTCATATGGACCGACCATCTTCTACTCTCATTTGATATTAGCACCAACAACCCGAACCACATACAGTGCCCCCCGGCACCAGCTTGTCTGACTAGAAATAAGCGTAACATTACAGTAGAAACCCTCATTCCACTGGTTCTACCTACCCTTAACACGATCCCTGACACATCGGACCCCAATGCACTTGTAGACACCTACAATGATGCCATGACCAAAGCCATTGACATCATTGCCCCTTTAAAATTACGCAAAAGCAAACCTAGAGCCCATCTCAACTCCTGGTACACACCGGAACTTAAAATACTAAGAAATAAGAAAACTAAAATGGAAACACTTTGGAAAACTAATCCATCTGAGGAACACAAAATTAATCTCACCAATGCATCCTCCCTCTATAAAAAAAGAAATAATTTGCACCAAAAAGGAAGCCTACAATGTAAGAATAAACAATGCTAGCTCCAATACTAAAGAATTATTTACTATCTTGAAGGAGCTAGAAAACCCCAATCCACCTATGGATTGAAAGTAAAAGACTACAACTTTCCAACAGTAACCTACCAACCCCTAGTTCACCTACTACGTCCAATACCAACTGTGGCTTCACCTTCAAAAAGGTAACCGCACTAGAAGTGCAAAAAATTATAACCTCTCTCAAACCGTCAAACTGTAAAGGGGACAGCTGTCCCGCACAGATCATAAAAGATGCCGCAAGAGACCTCTCCCCATTTATTTCTAAACTTATAAACGTATCATTCTCTACTAACTCAGTACCTAACAATTTGAAACAGTCATGGGTCCTCCCTCTTCTAAAAAAAACAGACCCTGGACCCAGCCATTCCTACTAATTATAGGCCTATCACCACCGTTCCCTTCCCGCTAAAAATCCTGGATAGAGTTGCTTACTTGCAAATCCAGAATTATCTAGAATCCAACCAATTACTGGGACTGCGTCAATATGGCTTTCGACCTCAGCATGGAACAGAAACTGCCCTTGTTGATCTCAAAAGTCAGATCAATGACATTAAAGATAAGGGCAAGGCTGCTATCCTACTCCTCCTAGACCTCTCAGCAGCTTTTGACTTGGTCGACCATAAAATACTCTGTAACCACCTCTCCTCTGCTGCTCATTTCTCCCCTTCTGCTGTCACATGGATGCAGTCCTTCCAGGCCAACAGAACCATGAGGGTCTTTTCCCCTGCGGCAGCAGCAAACCCCATCCCCATTACTTGTGGTGTCCCACAAGGCTCATGTGTTTCCCCCACACCTTACAATATTTTTACAAAGCCTCTCTTTGATAAACTGGATCGTCTGGGTGTCACCTATACAAACTATGCGGATGACACCCAGATACTCCCTCACCATATCTGGCAATTACAATACTGATGTCACCAGGATCAATGACATTTTCTCTGTCATTCAGGCATGGATGGCCACACATGGCCTCTGCCTGAATGATGAGAAGACCGAACTGCTCATTGTTGGTTCACCTAACAACCTACAAAAACTGAGCCCCAACTACTCTAAAATCATCACCGATGGCAACACCATCCCTGTTGCCAAAAATGTGAAAACTCTAGGCTTCTATCTTGATGCTAATATCAATCTCACAAAGCAAGTCAATTCTACAGCTTCCTCCACCGCCTACACAGGAAAACTAATTCGGGCCTGCAGACCTTTTCTCTCTACTAGTAGTTGCCTTACTCTAGCGAGAGCCCTCATACAGTCCAAGCTAGACTACTGCAACAGCCTCTACCTAGGTGCCAACCAAGCCATAATTAGTAAACTCCAAGCCATTCAAAATAATGCGCTACGAGTAGCACTAAATATTCCCAGGTGAGAGCATATCTCCAACACTAGAATCACATGCAAATGGCTCACTATCCAACAAAAAATTGACCTAAAAACTCTGTGCCTCACATACAAAGCTCTCAACCACCTAGCCCCCCCCACCTTACCAATAAATTCACCTGGAAGCAGTCCCTCAGAACTACTAGATCTTCCAATACCCTATGTCTCATGGTACCTAGATTTATCTCTAAAAGAGCTGGAGGCTCTAGCTTCACGGTCCTCGCCTCCCAACGTTGGAACTCCCTGCCATTAATCATTAAGTCGGCCAATTCCTTCCAGTCCTTCAGGAAGCTTGCCATTGGGTGGCTATTGGCACAAAGTCAATTAGTATGTTAGACACAGCTACTATCTGTATATACTGTACATGTACCAGTTATGTCTCTTATTGGCCATTGCATGTACTCTCTGTATATAACCTTTGCTAAAAAGTATCACTGTTAATGACCATGTATTGTGCTTTGTAACATGTACCAGCGCCCATTTACCCCCGGGTCCGGAGCATTTTATAAATGAAATAAACAAACAAACAAACAAACAAACACTTACTAACGCCAGATTAGCAGTTGTTTTCATACACGGGTGAGCATTATAAACATAGGTTCTGGGCTGTGATCCAGTGGCTGTTCAATGTTCCAATAAATTATAAACATTGTTCTGGTGGACTCCATGCTACCAGATGGGATGTAGCGTGACATGGCTTCTGGTGGTGTCCGTGCAAGGCCATGCGTGCTAAGTGGATATCGTTTATCCATATGCCTGGAGCGTATGGAAAAAACATTTTTGGAGTGTATGCAGAAATACACCAGAAGAATATGTTTTACAATTTTCAGAGAGTATTGATAAACATTCTCAGGGAGTATGCAGAAAGAATCTGGATTTTTGATTTATTTTATTTATTGCATTTGATTATGTGCCCAAACCCTTAGGTATCACAGTGTATGCTATATACAGGGAGGTTCTGGGAGAGAGTGACAGAGCTGTTCAAATCTGACACTAGATGTTGTTGGAGAGAGGCAGAACTCAGGCCCCAAGAAAGTTAGAACACCTTGTCCATTCTGGCTTCTGGGGAAAGGAGGGGTTCATTGGTTCATATTTCTAATCTGTCATTTTTGCGGAATTAAAATTGATTTTTGATGGCAACTTCCCTTTTCTGCTTTTGATAGACCTATTGTTTTTTAATTGAACTTTATAGGGAAGCACCCTTAAATACAACAGCTACACATACCCATTGAACTATTCCATTTAGATTTGGATAATGTTTGAATCTTGGTCATATCCAATTTACATGAAATGTCCTTTATGTCTTTACTTAAGCCATTAGAGACTATGGTGGGTTTTATGTGGTTTTTGCCATTGGATTTGATATTTTGTGGGTTTGGCTGTGATTTTTGGATTGAACACTTCGAGCTTTCCTGACACTTCAAGCTGTCAGATCTCAATTCTCTACCATCACAGACGATTGGTGTGAGTAGGAGAGATTGTTTTATCTGTTTTAAAATAAATCACATTTAGAAAGGGAAGAGGTATCGAAAGACTATTCAGTTCATGACACATTTTAGTGGGAACTGATTAGCATAACATTGCCTTTAAGAAGCTATGGTGGTTTTGTGGTTGGGTAATTCATTTTAAGTAGAGACATTGGCCCTCATTACGAGTTTGGCAGTAGCCATGGAGATATTAGCTCCATGGCTGCCACCAAACAGGGCTCATTTACTGGGTTCCTGCAATCAGGAATAACCGGGTCATTCCAAGATTGGAGGACCCGGTAATTCCTCCTTGCAGGAACCATTCCCCATTCCCATTTGAGCCCCCATAGGGCTCAATGGGAATGGGAATGGAGGTAACAACGAGCACATTATAAGTGTCCCGTTGTTACCTCCTTCTTCCCCTTGCGGGACCCGGAAAGCACACCTGGTTTTACCAGGCGTCTGAGCCGGGTCCCGCAATGGGAAGTTTGTAATCAGCCCTGACGGAATGAAGAGGGCCAGTCCCTTACCAGCCCCCTTCATTCCGTCAACGCAAGCCTCGTAATGAGGCCCATAGACTACAAAATGATGGCAGTGTTTTCATTGATAACCTTTCTCATATTGAGTGTGTTATGTGTAGTCACAATAATGGTTGCAATGCTTTTCTATCACTTTTTTCTCCTAATAAAAATAAATTCACTTTGCAGGAGAGTTTGAGTGTACTTTGCTTATAATTAATTAATGAACATTTGTGCATGTGAAATAAGTGAAGGTTTTATAAGAATGGCTAAATTGAGATGGATGGAACACAAATCCAATGTTTGCACTCACCATTCCCATTCACCAGTGACACAACACTTTGAGACATCACACCACGCTATAGCACAGATGAGATTTGTTATTTTAGAACATGTAATGTGTTCAAAATTAGGAGGTGATATAAACAGTCTACGTCATCAAAAAGAGATGCTTTGAATAGAGCATCTTGATGCCTTAAATCCAAAAGGGATGAGCTTAGAATTGGACTTGACATGCTTTTTGTGAAGTATATCTATTTAACGTGTGAACAACAGTAGATGATAAATATCAATATATGGGGCCTCATTACGACCCTGGCGGTAAGGGGTTTACGCCAGCGTTAGCTGCGCCGACCCCTTACCGCCAATTACGAGGTCCCTTAGCGCCATGGAGCTTTTAACACCCGCTTTTAGGGGGTGTTAAAATCCATGGCGCTAAGGGACCATGGAGTTAATTACGCCACCGTAATTTACGGTGGCGTAATTAACGCCTTCCCCACTCCCATTATGCCCTATGGGGCAAAAATGGGAATGGGGAAGGGTAAATGGGGATTGGGGACTTACCGCCCCGCCAAGGTCGGAATGGGGCGGTAAGTCCGCCAACCACCATGGCGTAAACGTTGTTTACGCCATGGTGGTAAAGTGACGGCCCAGGCGGTAACTTACCGCCTGGGCCGTAATGAGGCCCATGGTGTGGTTTCTGACAACTTAAGTATGGCCAGCGGCGAGGTCATTTTGAGTTATCATGGACACATTAGAATAATAGGTTTTACTAGTCATTTTAGCCCTGTGAGATAGCTAGTTCAATTGCAAATGGGTACACTCTTCAAATGAGTTATATTAATTCATGTGGCTATGAAGTTGGTTGGTTTTTAAGTGATAGTTTGTTTTATTGAATATTGGTTCCCGGGTTGAGGCAAGAATTAGGAATTCATATTGGAGAGATTGAGTAAACTGTGTCATCAGTCAGTCTGTGATTGTACCCAAAATGAGTTACATGTGGAAGTAATGGGGGATATTATTGAGACTGTGGGCCTCATTACACGGTAGGCAGTAGGGATTTAACGTTACCGGTAATGGAATACCAGTAACGTTAAATCCCCATGCTAATTACGACCCGGCTCACCGCTATTAGCGGCACCGCTAAGTACGGTGCCACTAATAGCGGGCAGTCCTCGTGCGCGCGATCCTGTAAATAACGCCATGCCACTAATAGCACAGCAGCACAAGGCGAGCGGACATGCCAATAGCGGCATGGTAAAGCCCCCAAAACCCCTTACCGCCATGGCGCTAATACCGTGATCGCGAACCACCCGTTAAGAGAACTGAGCAGTGTTCCCACCTACCACAGGTGGACACAATAAGCACAGGTGGAGGCAATGGAGACCAAAAGGAGCACACCACACCCCTTCCCACACCCCTTCCCACACCAAGATGGTTCCAATACTTGCAGCATTACATGGGCTGGAGGACATGATTGCAGCGCAGCAGCAACAACAACAGGCAGCACAGAGGAGACGCAGGAGGAGGAGGAGGAGGGCAAGACAGGCACAGCAAGCACCACCACAGCACCTAATCATACCACAGAGGCACCCACCAATCCCCAGGATCAGAGCCAGTACATTTAATCTAACCCCACAGCAGATACACACCCTGTACCATCTGGACCGGGATACCATCACCAGCATCTTGGACATGATACACAACGACATTGTGAGCCTCATAGACATCCGAACTGCCATCCCCCCTCTACTCAAGGTGGTGACTGTGCTCCACTTCCTGGCCACAGGCACCTACCAGCATACAGTGGGCCAGATGCATGGCATCTCACAACCAGTATTCTCACGCATGCTGAACCAGGTACTCGATGCCCTCCTGAAGCATGCACCTGAACACATATTCATGCCACGGACTGCCCAGGAGATTGCAAACACCAAAGTTGGCTTCTATTCGCTGGCAGGCATCCCAAGTTGCATCGGGGCCATCGACTGTACCCATGTGGAATTGGTTGTACCACATCACAATGAAGTAGTCTACCGAAACAGGAAGCAATCCCACTCCATCAATGTCCAAATGGTATGTGACGCCAACAAGGTAATCACACATTGTTGTGCCCGTTTCCCCGGATCAACCCATGATTCCATGGTCCTGCGGAACTCAACTATCCCACGCTACATGGATCAATAAGCCGGACAATGTTTGTGGCTACTTGGTGAGTTGCAGGGCAAGCACATGTCAGTGTGATGGGGGGGGGGGGAGATACATACTTGAAATGGGTGTAGCTTGTCGTCCGTCGGACAAATGCACATACAGATGTACGCCAATGTCCATCTGGGAAGCCTGCAACGTACTTGAGATGAACGGACATGCAAGTATAAGCTACACAACATAGATGACAATCCAGGTCTAGAAACCTTATACATCCATCCACATCCACATTGAACAACATTCCACGCCACAAGATACACAAATGTCATACATGCCGTCAAGATAGTCCTACATAATTAGTCCAGCACAACAACAATAATGCAATGTGCCCTTGAAAGCATGCAAAGGGATCACCCCTAGCCATAGCATTGCACCACTCACATATAACACCACTGAAGTGATGCCTCTCAGCATGAGAACATCAATGTTGGAATGGCATAACACCAGCAGTGTGGTACCAAATCTGCCTGGGCCCAGGGACACCTAAGACCTGGCCTCACCCAGGACATGTCAATTACTGTTGGAGGCATTAATGGGGCATGTCTACTTGCAGGGGCAAGCTCACCTTTGCACATTGCAGTCACACAGACCATCTGCATGTATGCTGTTAATTGTGTACTTCAATCACAATGCAAAGTACATTTGTGTGATATGAACAGGCCGCTCTTGAGGTGAACAGTAACAGGACCCCATTCATCCCCCCATACTGGTGATGCCGGCTATCCCCTGAAGAGATGGCTCCTCACCCCTGTACGGAACCCACAGAACAGGCACGAGGAGGAATACAATCGTGCACATACCCGTACCCGCATTGTGATCAAGCAGACTTTTGGCCTTTTGAAGACACGGTTTAGGTGCATTAGCAGGTCTGGTGGCGCTCTCCTGTATGGCCATGAGAAGGTGGCCAAGATCACCATGGCATGTGTCATGCTTCACAATATGTGTATCAGACGGAATGTACCACTGCCCCCTGACGTTGAAATAGAAGCACCTGATGAGGATGATGATGGTGATTAGGATGGAGGTGAAGGGGATGCAGGACATGCAAGAGGGGATGGCCAGGAGGGACGTGCTGTGAGACAGCATCTGATCAACCAAACATTCTGAGTAACATGGTTTCGTACTGTCACATGAATATGGGTAGTAATGCACTGGTGTCTGTTTGGAAGCGCACAATGGACCATGGCATCAATAAAGTACACATACACAATGAAGAAGTCCAAGCCTGTGTTTTGTTCAAACACCAGTGTATTATGGAACGTAAAGAAGGAAATTAGCATGTCTCCAAACATCCCACAACCCTTCCCCCCACCCCCCACAACAGTCCCATAACACCCTTCCCCCAAACCCCCACAACAGTCCCATAACACCCTTCCCTCCACCCCCAAAACAGTCCCATAACACCCTTCCCCCTAACCCCCACAACAGTCCCATAACACCCTTCCCCGCACCCCCCACAACAGTTCCATATGTGTCTTGCACAATGTTTCCCTCCAGCCTTGCACGCGGAGGCTTCAGCATGCACTCCCTATTGGCCATTGCCAACACCAGCATTAGGAGGCTGACTAGAGGTGCGCCTGGTGGTGCGTGAGGAGCGGCGGAGGGGGCATGTCTGCCTCGAACTGGCGGATGAGAATGTGGCAGACTGTCCTGGTGGTGGTGGTGGTGGGATTTGGTGGTCCAATGCGTCCGCTATCCGTGTGAGGACCTCCCTGACTCGGATGATCTCCCCACACAGCCTGTCTGTACATGCCTCCATCCCCTCCCTTGAGTGTCGTGCTGTCTCCGTAATGTCTGCCCTGAGACGGGCAGCCTCCTCAACATGCTGCCCAACCAGCACAGTTATTTCTTGTTGCCGCTGGCTGATGCTGGCCAGGTCGAGGGCAGTGTTGGGTTCTGGTGGTGTGGCTGCTGTGGCCTGTGATGGTACCAGGTCAACAGATGAAGCCACCGGGGGGCTACTAAAAGCTCCCATGTTCTCATCGCCAGTGACATTGGACCCGGGTGTGTGCTGTGGTGATGGCTCGGAGGTTCCAGGGGGGGGTTGGGGTGTGCATCTCCATGTGGAAGTCGGTGGGGTCCTCCACATCTGATAGTGGGGCAGTGGCTGCCGCCTCTCCTGCAGAACTAGCTGGAGCTGAGGGTGGGCCCTCTGTGGCCGGCATCGGTGGTGGTGGGTTAACCTCCGGAGGTGGGGCAGTTGTTGGTGGTGTGGCAACTTGTGTTTTGGAAGTTGCGCTCCACCGATGTTTCACACTCTGCATCGGGACCCTTCTGCCTTTGCCCCTTGATGTTGTGGGGGTGTCCTCTGTGTCCAAAGCCCTTTGTTTCTTATGCACAGGGGGTGCCTGTGATACATTGCCAGCATCCTCACTGTCTGTATGTGAGCCTGTCGGGGACAAGAAGGGGGATGTCATTGGTTACGGTGCAATGTACTTAATGCAGTATACATCAATAATGCAGTTGTGGCCATTTTTACTACATTGTAAAGGATGCAGGTGATGTGTCAGTAGAGTGGCTCATCCATGCATGGTTGTGTGTGGCACTTGTCTCTGGTGATGTGTGCATGTGTGTGTGTTTGGGTCTGACACTGACATGGCCAGGGTGTTATGCATGTGTGGATGTTTGGCCATCCATGAGGTGATTCTGGGCTCACATTTGGGGGGACCAGTAGATTCACATTGCATGCTTTCATGTGTACACTCACCTCCATCTGAAGTGGTTGCCATGCCAAGCTCCATCGTGCCGACTCCCTCTATGCATTCAACTCCAATGAGGTTGGCGCATGTCTCCTTCCATTCTTTAAGTTTTATGGGCGACCCAGATCCACCTGCTGTGGCAATTTGGTGGTTTTCGGCAAGGATGCTTCTCACCCGGAGTCTCAGGTCATCCCACCTCTTTCGGCACTCACGCACATTGCTGGTGGTGGTGCCCACAGCACTGACTTTTAATGCAACCTCAGCACAGATTGCCTTTTTTTTCATGAGAGTCTCCCGCCGCATGTCGCTGGCAAAGACCACGGTGGCATTGTCAGCTCGGGTCTGGGTCAGCATGATTAGCTCCTCTGAGGTAAATTTTTCTTTCCGCTGCCGGTCAGTGTTTTTTTTCAATGCCTTGGGCATGTTGAGGGTGTTCCTGATCATTTCCAACTGCAAGCTACTCCAAACAGGTCCAGGGGGCAGAGGATGGCAATGGATTGTGTTTTTAAAGATGGCCGCCGTGCTCTTTCCCGTTCCTGTGCGATGACGCTATTTCTGGTTCCGTAATTTAACGGTCACCGCTAATAGCGGTGACCGCTATTTGCATGCAGCGTGAGTGCGGAGGTGCTATCTGCACTATCGTCGAAGGCGGTAAGAGACTTTTTGGGGTCTTTAGCGGCATGGCGGTAGGGTCATTACTGGCATGGCGCTATGCTCGTGTCCGCGTACTCGTTACGCAGACACGAGCGAGGGTGGACACGTTAAGAGCGCCATGCCGGTAATTTGAGATTTTTAGTGCACAACTGTGTCTTATTGTAAAATGGCCGTGGCAATAGCATGAAGCTCGGTGAGCATTTCAAGCAGATATGCAGGACGTCAAACATGACATGATCGTCACGTGATGAGTCCTCTTGTGTAGATAATGCCGATGCAGGATGGGAGGCTGCTGCTGCAGCCGACTTCCGCTTCCTGTATTAAGCATGTGCTTTAGCGTTTGTAGGTAAGATGTCATTCATAGAACACTGGGGTGACAATCCAGAAAATTGGCATATTGAGACACCGGTTTGCCAAAAAGTAAACTAACAAGGGGTTATATTTCTTTAACCCATAGAACAAAGTACTGGATTGAGAGTGACTGATTCATTGTTGTTAGAGGGATCAACTAAAAGTAAGTCATTATTACAATGGAGGTTTGAGCAGTGGTTTGTTAATTGTACGGCGCATAAAGTAAGACAATGGGCCTCATTACGAGGTTGTAGGTAACCATGGCGCTGTTAGCGCCATGGCTGTCTCCAAAACCTTAACGACTCCGCCCTGGTGAATGGAGCTATTACCGGTCCATTCCAAGGTTGGCGGGACCGGTAATTCCCCATTCACCAGGGCCCTTCTCCATTCCCATTTGAGCCCCCATAGGGCTCAACGGGAATGGGGAAGGCGCTAATAACGGTACTGCAAATTGCGGTACCGTTATTAGCTCTAAAGTCCCTTTGTGGGTCCTGTCCTTAACGCCTGGAAAAAGCAGGCGTTAAGGGAGGCCCCGCAAAGGGAAATCGTAGTAGGGCGGTAAGGGATTACCGGCCGGTGCCCTTACCAGTGCCGGTAATCCCTTACCGCCTGCCTCGTAATGAGGCCCAATATACCTGAATGTCTGGGTGTTTTTATTTTCAGCACTAGCTATTGGAAAGGGACCAGAGAGGGCAAAGATCAGTTGGTGGTATAGTTGTTTGTTTATGGAACTGGTATCTTTGACTCGGGTGTACATGATGGTAGAGATTTTGATTATACAAGATTGCATATATGCTTTCTTTTCAGCTCTACATATGATGATTATTCCGGTAGTGGAAGAACAGACAGGTTAGTTCTAAGATCACTAGAAACATTCTGGGTGGAATGGAGTATGGATCTTTCATTTTAATACAACCACTTTCTATTTTATTAGATTTTTTTTGAAAGAATAACATTCTCATCTGACACAGGGGCTTGTGGTCCCGAAACATGTAGTGGATATGCGAGCAGTTCAATGAAAAACTAACGTTGTTGATGTACAATTGCTCTGATGTAATCCAGAATTGTTATCTGAGGAGACCTAAGGATATATTTTCACACATGTTGTTGAATTAACAACTGTTAAATATGTTGAAATGAAGATTATATGCTTTTTTCTTCTTCTTTTTGATTGTGAGATAATTTTGTTTGTAGAAAATATCTATGAGAAATGTTTATTAATTTGTTCAACCAAAAGAAAAGTCCTGATTTAATGTATTTTCTTCATTATTGGTTTATTACTGTAATTACATTTGTAAAAACTTGTTTAATTAACTATAAAAGGAAAAATACAAGGAGTTGTTTTCTTAAAGGAGTGGCTGGTTATCTTGTCATAAGTTTGATGAGCAATTATTATTAATACGTTGTGCCTGTAGTGAGGGACGTACCCGGGGCACCCGAAATATAATTAAATGTATTGAGTTATGATATTGAACTGTTAAACGCATGTAGTGCACCCCTGTCGATACATATGGGTTATGGGTTATGTACATTTCTATATATTGTCTTACAGCATATTGTGCATGTTCTGATAAGGAATGGGTTGGTAGGAGGTTTAACAGTAGTACCTCTATAAATTACACGACATTTGTAAATCAGGCCTGTGTGGATGAGTGAAGGTTGCTAGCCCACTGCATGGGTTTATTGTCTACTTTCTCTTTCATGCACGGGGGGTATATGATTTTCTCTGCCCCTAGTCCTATCACAACCCATTTTTTGGGGGTGTTTAGCACACTCCCTTTGGGGTGGAGGGTGCTCTCTGGTTGTAGAAGTGATATGAATCATATCAACATGGCTCAGCCCTAAGTCAGTTCATGATTAAACCTTTGTGCTCCCAGCACTTAAAATATATACATTTCTATATACATATAATGCAGAAAACATTCTCTCATCATTTCTGCAATAATTTGGTCTCTTGGAAAAGTGAATTTAGTTTGGGAATCGGGAGAGCACGCCCAGTGAAATGAGACTATACATGAGATATTAATGCATATTAATAAGTGATAAATTACCTAATTTTAATAGCTTTAGCAATTTTACTGATACAGGGACATGTAGCATATGCCTGGATCTGGATTTTGTTTGGCCATTTTTAAAATATATATTCCAATAAAAGGATATATTATCATCAAAATGTATCAGAGAAATATGAATTTGACTTGTAAACTGAACAGAAACACCCCTTGCACACCTCTAAATATGATTGAGCTATTGAATAAGAGGATCCTTTCGCTGGGCGTATTAGCTTCTTAAGAGAACAAATGAAAAGAATCAAACTTCAAAAATGATGATGTCAAATGACATTGTGTGGGAAAATGTAAAGCCAATTTATCCTCAAATGCATTGAAAGTAGAGAGAGCTCTGAGAAGGTGTAAGCCTGCCTGAATGGATGAGTGCTGAAGTGGGATACTACTTGCGATGATGCAAGACTCCCCAGTGCTCTGTTCAGAGAAAGCCTGAAGCAGACTTTGCCTAAAGTAGGCCTGATTCCTTGAGATGGATTGTAAACAGAGGGTAGTGTGCTTAGCTGGCTGCATATTGCTGCCTTTAGTAGTGAGCGTCCATGCCAGCTTTCTGCCTTAAAATAAAACCCCATAAGTGAGTATGAAAGCCCCAAAGCTATTGGATATATGTCTTCAAGAATCCTTTATGAGTAAACCCAGAGTGGGGAGATCTAGATGGGAAGTTACTGGGGAAATCAGAATCATGTTTCATTTTAGAGTGAAATGTATCTTGCTTTCTGGCCATATTGTAAGCTAATAGTGAATTGATGAAAACTAGGATGATAGCATTTACTGTACAAAGTGAGTATTATGTTTTTGACAATGTCCAGTAAATTAAACCCTGTATTTTTCACAATTGTAATCAGAGACTGAAGCTGTGGATTGGTATACAGCGCTCCATAGCTTTACACATGATTCATACATTCTGACCTGTGGAGGCCATAGTTATTTAATAAGAGCCATATTTAGAAAACCCACATACGTATTGTGGGGTTTGAGGAAGCTTAGCTGGGTTTCTTACATTACCTAGGTGCAAGTTAAAATGAACATTCAGATCTCTCATATGACATTATGCAGAAGGGGAGGACAATGAATTAGATAGGCCTGATCCATAAAAGTTGGGGGGATAGTTAGTGTACTTTCTGAAAACCATAATTTAATATCTGTATGAATTGTAAACAAACCAATATTCTGTGGACTAATAAATGAAAGCACAGCTTCCCTAAAAACAAGCCTAACAAATCTTAATGCAACACACCATGGTTTGTGTTTTACATACATATATGCAATATAATCAAACAACATTACATATATGTGTGAGGATACTACACAAAGTAGAAATTGGATTTTACATTTTCCCTGTGTGATGTTGATTTTCTGATAGCAACACTTGCCATTCATAGTGGAGAAAATAATACATATTAAATAATCCATGTTCTCGGTTTGCTGAATTCCTGTTACTATGAAAAGTGGTTCTTCATCATAGGTAGGATGGTATAGTCGTTTCTTTTGATTGGTTGGTCACATTTGTTAAACAGACCTACATGCAGAAAAACATTCATGTTTTCAGAGCAATCTTCTGCAGATATAGCGGCTAGTTTGTGGAATGATGAATCATTCTAAAAAGTGCTTTGGTACTCTGATGAATTTCCTTCATTCTTACACCATACACAATAGGATTTATCAAGGTTGGGATCAGAATGTTGAGAACATTAGACATGGTTTGGACGGACAGTGGGGCCTTGGAATCAAAAACATACACAAGAAAAGAAAAGAGGGAGCACACCTGACAAAACAGAATGACAATGAGGTGGGAGCTACAGGTGCTGAAGGCCTTCTTCCGAGATTCAGAGGAGCCGAGCTTCAGCACCACCCGGAGAATGAGGGCATAAGAAGTTCCAATCAAAATGCAATCACCCATTGTTGTTACAGCAACCGTGAAATACATATATGCATTGTTAGGTGTCAAGTCTCCACAGGCCAGTTTTATGAAAGATAAATATTCACAGAATACATTGACGATCATGATTGGCTTGCAGAACTGCATCCGTGTGGTCAGGTAAGGAAGAGGGCTTAAGAGGACCAGGTTCTTGATGGTTAGAAGTAACACTGATTTGATAGTGAACGAGTTTGTCATGATGGAAGAATATCTGAGAGGGTGACATATGGCAACATAGCGATCATAAGACATCAATGTAAAAAGAGATAATTCCACAGCTGCAATGCTGTAGAAAAGAAACATTTGCAGAAGGCAAGCCTCCATGCTGATTGTGTTGGAGTCAAATGAAATGATTGCCAAGACTTTTGGAACCACTGAGGCAGAAAACCCAAGATCTACCAGCGCCAGCACAGAGATGTAGATGTACATGGGTTTATGCAGGCGTCCGTCCATTAAAATGACTGCAAATAGGGTGCAGTTTGCTAGACATGATACAGTGTATATAATTCCCAAAGAGATGGCCATCCATAATGCCTTGTCTTGAATCCAGGATAATCCCACAAGGAAAAGCACTGAAGGTGTTGACGTGGTGAGGTTGGATGAACATTCACACATTTCCAATATCTGCATGAATAAAACAGAGTGTTATTGTATGTACTGAAAAAGAAAGGACAAGTTTGACTTGATCCCTTTTTTACCCCATTGTGAAAACAGCCCCCACTCTTTCCTAAAATATGTTTTGGGAAGTTGTACAGTAGCATTTTCAGACTGAAACATTGTCTCATTCTTTCATCACACAATGGTCAATGTTAGGGTATCCTTGGGCTGTGATTTACTTTTGACCAAGTTTCTGAAATGACAAAACTATAAGAGACACATTCGATTTCTTTCATATAAATGTATTGATTTTTACATTTGTAGGAGCGTGCATAGCCCTTGGGCATCTAGGCGCTAATTACAGGCATGGTGCATTCAGTACAATATGTTAATACAGTCTTAGTTGAACAGGTGTGGCTTGAGAATTTTACTGAACAGAAGATAGGGAGGTTCAAATTGCAGGGGAAGGGGTAGATTGTTCCAGAGGTTAGCTGCCACCACTGGGAAGCTCGATCACCCGGCGTTTTTTACGTCTGAATATTGGTTCGGCAATTCAGTGGCTATGAGTGGATCACATTGGTCTAGATGACGTGTGAATGAAAAGTTTCTGAGCTAGGTATGTTGGGGCATTGTTAGACAGGCCTCAATGAGTGATGAGAGAATTTTAAATTAAATTCTTTCTCTAACCAGGAGCCAATGGTTAGATCTTCTAGCAGCAGGGATGTGGTCATACTTGTTCAGGTACAATGCAGCGCAGAGGGCATTGCTTTGTGTATCTTGGAGTCTGTTTTTGTTTTTTCAGAGGTGCCGCAGAGCAAGGCATTACAATAATCTAGTTTGCAAAGGTAGCGGGCGCCCCTCTCTTGACAGAACAAGGCCTGATAACCTGTTCAGTGGTTATTAACCACTTGAGAGTTCGCAGCCACTGCTTTTACTCACTGTGCCTTTCACAGATGGGAAATACCATTTGCATATCAGTCTTTGTCCTGCCCAGGGGCAGTCCAGCACCGAAATGCAATGGCAATTCCAACCTGAACGAGAGTACCACCAGCAACCCCATACACGTATTTCACCCTTGTTGGGGATCATCAGTGAGGTGAAGCTGATGCCTCTCTAAGCACAGTGAGAGGGAGACCACGTCTGGTTGCCCCCAGGAGACCTAGGGTTACCAATCCAAGGTTCCTTGAAATTTAGTTTGCAAAGGTAGCGGGCGCCCCTCTCTCGACAGAACAAGGCCTGATAACCTGTTCAGTGGTTATTAACCAGTTGAGAGTTTGCAGCCACTGCTTTTACTCACTGTGCCTTTCACAGATGGGAAATATCCATTTGCATATCAGTCTTTGTCCTGCCCAGGGGCAGTCCAGCACCGAAATGCAATGGCAATTCCAACCTGAACGAGAGTACCACCAGCAACCCCATACACGTGTTTCACCCTTGTTGGGGATCATCAGTGAGGTGAAGCTGATGCCTCTCTAAGCACAGTGAGAGGGAGACCACGTCTGGTTGCCCCCAGGAGACCTAGGGTTACCAATCCCAGGTTCCTTGAAATTTAGTTTGCAAAGGTAGCGGGACTTGAGAGTTCGCAGCCACTGCTTTTACAATAATCTAGTTTAGAGCCCACTAGGGCGCTGGCAATCATGAGGCAATTGTCTGAGGATAAGAATGGTTTACTGGCTTGTATCAGCTTGGTAGCATAGGCTGCTGTGGAAGTATTGTGGCTGATTTGGTGGGACATATTGAGCAAAGCATTAGGGTGGATGCCCAGGGTTTTCACAGGGGGGTAACGGGGCTCTTGTGGCCGTTGAGGAGAAAGAACCCGATGGCTGGGTCGAGCTTTGCAGATGGGCTGGTGTACAAACTATAAGGAGTTCTGTCTTCTCATCATTCAGACATAGGGGGTAATTCCGAGTATGGAGGTAACCATGCCGCTATTGCCGGTAAAGTGGCACAGCGAGTAGAGCACTCGCTTTGACATCCATGCTCGAGCCTGCTAACACAGGTTCGAATCCCGGCAGGGCCAAACTCAGCCTTTCATCCTTCCGAGGTCGATAAATGAGCACCACACACTCTGGGTAATAATAAGCAGCGCTCAGATACCTGAGAGTTCGTAGCGCTATATAAATGTGAATATTATTTATTATTTATACCGGGTACCGGGTACTGGGTCTGGGTTCCTTGAATGAGGAATTACCGGGCCATTCCGACCTTGGAGGGCCCAGTAATTCCTCATTCAAGGAACCCAGACCTGGTTAATCCCCATTCCCATTTGAGCCCCCATAGGTCTCAATGGGAATGGGGAGGATGCTAACAACGGGCCTGTTAATAACGGGCCCGTTGTTAGCATCCTGGTCTGCTCGCGGCAGACTCATAATGGGGCGGTAAGGGGTTGACGGCTCCAGCACCTTTATCGGCACCATTAACCCCTTACCGCCAAGATCGTAATGACCTCCATAGACTATGTTGGGCCATCCATATTTCGATCATTTCATAGATCCTGTTTACATTAGCCAAGTCCTGCTCATGGATACCGAGAGGGGATGAGGATCTGAATGTCATCAGCCTAGTTCGTGAAGGTGATGCCCAGTGACTGAAGGTGGTCAAATAGTGGTTTAGTGTAGATATTGTAAAGGGTGGGGGAGACACAGGAGCTTTGTGGTATCCCGCAAGAGATAAATGTGGGTAAGCTGACTGCATCATCTGGGAAAACTCTGATGGTTCTATTATCGAAGAAGGAGGCAATTCAGCTGGCAGCTTCAGGGGAGAAGCATACAACCAAGGTGAGATGGTTGCAGAAGAGATGGTCGACGAGATCAAATGCTGCAGATAGCTCAAGCAGCAGAAGAAGGGATAGCTTTCCTGTGTCATTGGCCTCGTCAAGTTATTTCTTTAAACCAAGGAGAGCTGTTTCTGTGCCATGTTGGGGGTTGAAGCCAGACTGGTGGGGGCTGAGTGTTTCCAGGAATGTCTGAATTTGGGTGTATGTTACTCTGTCGCTGATTTTCATGAGGAAAGGCACCGCAGTGATAGGTTTCTAGTTGGTATGGATGGATGGGTCTAGTGAGGTTTTTCTGAGCAGGCAAAGAACCAGAACTCTTTACGGTATAGTGCCTGAGTCAAAGGAGGAGGTAACAATGGCAGGATTAGTGGGAGCACGGGGTCTGCACATTCCTTTACCAAGATGGTAGGACAAATTTCACCTTTTGCAGAGAGATGGTTCGAGTCCTTTGATAACGGTGGCCAAATCTTGAAAGGTTGGGTATGGGCCGGTGGGTCAGTGTGGGTATTGTCTGACTGGCTGGGTGGTGAGAGGGCTCATTTAGATTAGATTTTGTCTTGCAATTATGTGACTTTGCTGATAAGGGCTTCTTGGATTTCGCTACACCAGATGTTGTCTTTCTTGATGATCGTGGGTTGGGGGGTTGATAGGAGATTCCAATATGCAAAGGATAGTGAACAATTCTCGGGAGCTTGAGGCTGCCTCAACAATACTTTTGTTGTAGGCAGTTGCTTTGCTCTTATGGATGGCCTTTTTATGTACCGCAAATGCATCTTGGAAGAGTGCTTTTTTGGCAGCAGTGGGGGACTTCTGCCAAGCAATGTCTGTTGCTCGTTTCTTTGTATGTAAGGCTTGGAGTTCTGCAGTGAACCAGGAATCTTTATGCCTAGAGTTATTTTTTTTCAAAGCTTGAGTGGGGCGAGGTGCTCTACAGAATTGGCTAGCATGGAGTGGTAATGGTCTACCAGCGAGTTGGTGTCAAGGTTAGAAGGTGTTTGGGAGTTAAGCGGGGGGAGAAGATGGTCACTAGGTTTTGGCAGCTCTGTGTTAAGTTAGAAGGTAAAAGAGTAAGAGTTTTGGACTGTCTATTTAGGATGGGGATGATGAAGGTTATAATGCAGTGGTCGGTCCATGGGCAAGGTACGTTAGAAAGAATGGAGATATTACAGCTTTTTCTTTTTTTTTTTTTTCTTTTTTTTTTTATTTGTGTATATTCAAAAGAATTTTACAAAAAAGAACCAAAGCAGTAAATTGCGCGATAACTAGCCAGGGTGAGACCCTGTGGCTGTTGTCATTTTCATCGTGTGTTCCAATATTTTCACGGTTGCCAGGAGCCAGGTTAATCTGTCTACGCTGATCAGTCTGTTCCACCAGGCGTCGTCGTCCCACCCTCGACCCTCCACAATTAGATGATTCAAGTAAGCCCCTCTCAGGTTCTGGTTTTTCGGGCATGACAGAAGCAAATGTCTGATGGATTCGGTTTTATTTTCACATAAGCGACAAGCGCTCGTATCAGATAAACCTCTGATCTTGCGAATATCGTTTGTGGCCACCAAGTTCATCCTTATCCTTAGAAGGGCATTCCGAGACCCCCTATTGGGGAATTTTTGAAGGTACTTCATTGGCTCGTTGAGCTTACGGAATGTTGGAGGCAAGTGCTGGAGAAGTTTGTTGTTTGAAGCAGACTCCTGGGTTTGAATCCAGTCAAGCTCTTTCAATTTTTTGAACACTCTAGTTGGATGTGAGGTAAGGTCGGCTTCCGAGCAGACGACTGAGTTGAGTAAAGCCAAGTTTGCTTCCTTCCATACTGCCAGCATTTGCACCTTGCCAGAGTTTAACTCCTTATTTAGGAGACCGAAAATATCATCACTCCCATCCATGATGCATTTTCGGTACAGTCTCAGGGAACTAATGTCAACTGTTGTCTTTAGAGACACTAGGCTCAGTTCTCTCCGGATAGCAGCTATGGACGTTGATTTTGGAAGGGACAGGACCCCTTTCCAAAACACACTTTCCAGTTTCTGCCAGATTTTACTTGGAATCAGAGGCATGGCTTCGGCTCCATAAGTGATGGAGGGGATGACTTTCTTTCTGTAGAATTCGATCACAGGGATACAAGAAAATTTACCGAATTTTATGTCAATCGCCTTTCCTTGAGATGTCAACTTCTTTATTCTAAGTTGAAGGTTTGCCTGCGTTGAACTTTCTTGTTTGGTGCTGTCTATCAGGACTCCAAGGTATTTGTATACTGTGACTTTCTCGATCACGTAGTCTTCCAGATACCATTTGAAGTTGTCTGCGTTTTTTTTCTGGCCGGACTCCAGGGACAAGATTTTGGTTTTTTCTTTGTTTATTTTTAAGTTGTTCTCAGACAAGTAACGCAGGAGGTTTGATAATTGCCTCTGGAGGCCAATCTGGGTCTGGTCGAGTAGGATGAGGTCGTCAGCATACAATAGATGGCTTATTTTTGCTGTGGACAGGGAACGCGGAAAAGTCCTTGACGGATCTTCTGAGATGCCATAATCACCAATATAGGCCAGAAACAGTGCTGGAGCTAGGGGGCAGCCTTGTTTCACCCCTCGACCCATCTGGATTTCAGATGACAAGTTGCCCATTTGTGACAATCGGACCATGAGGGTGGTTTCTGAGTGGAGAGCCTTGATTGGTTGCAGAATTTCCTGAGGGCACCCCCAGCCTTCGAGTTTGTACCAGAGGCGCTGCCTGTCGACCAAGTCAAAGGCTTGGGAGAGATCGACAAAGGCCACAAAGATCCTTGGTTTGCCCTCCAAGACCTTGCTTTTCAGTACACTGATGGTAAGTATGTTAACCGCTGTTCCCACATTTCTTTTAAAGCCCGTTTGAAACCTGTCATTACAAGGGGCCGACTTTGACCAGGCATCAAATCTTTTTAAAAGAAGGCTCCCGTAGACTTTCCCAATGCAATCCAAAAGGGCTATAGGGCGGTAATTTAGTGGATCGGTGATGTCACCTTTCTTGTAAATTGGGACGATAACCGCCCTCGTCCATGATGGAGGGAGCGATTTCTGGGCGGCACACTGCGCGAAGATAGCCCGGATATGTGGTGCCCATTCGTCTGCGTTTTTTTTCAAGTCTAAGTTCGAAATTCCATCCGGGCCCGTCGCTCTGGAGTTCTTCAGGTTTTTAATTTGATCTCTGATTTCCGCCAGGTCGTCCAATTTCACCCAATTTTCGTTTTTCGATTTCGAAACAGGCAGGCCTGTGGAGAGTGGAGCTTGAAAAAGGGACGAGAAGTGACTGATCCATTTTGCTTCCGCCGTGGCGTTGATGGTTGTGTTGTTTAGAGAAGGTGTTAAAGTTTTTATAACAGCTTTGGTCCAAAACCCAATCTAAGGTTGAGACCTGTACATGGGCGGTGTCGGTGATGCCTTGGCTGCAGCCAAGGGCAGCCATAGCTTTAGCGAGGGCTGATGCATCTGTGTCTAAGTAGTTGTTGTAGCCCAGATTGAAGTCTCCCAGGATGATGAGCTGAATAGGAGGTATAAATTTGGCAGAGATGAACTAGTTGAGGTCATCTTCAAAGGTAGCCAAAGGACCTGGAGCTCTTTAGATGAGGTGGATGGTGATATATGAGTCCCCTACCCACTGTGTCCCTTTGATCAATCTCTCTTTATTCCCTTCTCTTCCCTTCTCTGACATCCCTATTGAACCTTTCTCTGTCCACTTCTTCCTTTCCCACCCCTTTCAAAGAAGCAACTATTATCCCTATCTATTCTATATGAATAAAAATGTAAATGTTCGTTTGTTAAAAATCTTAAATCTCTGAAAGTTCTTCACCAATTGTTTTGTAGTTTTGACACAACGTTGCATTCGGATATGCGCATGTTTTTATGTACCTATATCATACAGATGTCACACATGAAACAGCAAAAAACATGATTTTTTTGAAAAACTGCGCAGTCTGTTGGACATAAAAGCAATACAGTCTATACTAAATATTTTACAATTTCATTTCAATGTTTCCGATTTAGAATGGCTCAAAACATGCCGAGGAAGCAGCAGAGTGATGTGCAGCCAGACTTGAGGATGCACGGTTGCGAGCACGTCGATCACGTTCGGCAGCTTCAGATCTGCTTTGTTCACAACAGAATGAACGTGACAGGCTGAGAGTGGCTGAAAGACGTCAATGAGAAACAGCAGATCAGCGTCAAACACGACTCTGTGCTCAGCAATCACGCGATTACAATCGTCTTGCATTCCGGTACAACCCAGCTGATGATTATAGTGCAGCCGGCATGTTCTCATTGTGAAATTAAACATATTAGAAACGTGCACTTTCTCTTTTCTTTCTTTTCCACTTAACCAGACTGATTACATTGGGTTATAGGTCAAAGGATCAAATGCCCTTTTTTTAAAAAAGGGTTGAATTATTATTATTTTTTGCTCCTTTTGATGTCGAACAAAAGGCATTCGATCTTTTTGTTTTAGATCCTTTGGCTGGACACCATTATATTGTAGGGAGAGAAGGGGGGTGGGTGGATGGGGGTGGGGAGATGGGTGGGTGGCTGGGGGTAGGGAGAGACGTCGGTAGGGAGAGGGAGGCTGGGTGGGTGTTGTATTTAAGGAAAGAGCAGGGGTGGGTCTATGGGGATAGGATGAGGGGGGGAGTGAGTGGGGGTAGGGCTGCACATACAATGGAACAACAAAAAATATTGTATACCCATAAGCATTGTGAAATGTAACATATTAGAAATGTGCGCTTTCTCTTTTCTTTCTTTTCCATTTAACCAGACTGAGCCACAGCAACCTCGTGGCCGGGTACAGCTAGTTATAAATAAGCCTTCACTTGACCCGTCATCTCTTTCTAATTTTCGACCCATCTCTCTTCTTCCCTTCCTCTCCAAACTTTTAGAAAGAGTCTTCTTATCTAATCTCCACTCTCTACTTTCTTTGACCCAATCGGTATTCCGCCCTGCACAATCCACAGGAAGCACCCTTCTTCACGTCACCAAGACACTCCTCTCCGCCAGGCAAAACAATTGTTCTTCTGTTTTTTACTTTTACTGATCTTGATTTCTCTGATTGTGCTGCTTGCCGGTTCCACTCATATCTCTCTAACTGCACCTCCTTGGGTTCTTGGGCTGGGCAAACTTCCTCTCCTCGCTCTCTCCTTTATGGAATCCCACAAGGCTCAGTCATTTGCCTCTTGTTTTTCTCCATTCCCCTAACTTCCCTCTTTGAGTCCTATAACCCCTCGTGCAACTTCTATGCTAACTACTCTCAGGATTTCTTCTCTTTCACCTCATTCTCTGACTCATTCTCTGACTCAGCATGTCTTTCTGTTTTTCAAGCCTCCCACTTTCTAGCTCTCAATCTATCCAAAACAGCAATCTGGAATTTCCCACCACCCTCTCCCTTCCCTCTCTTACCTCCTCAGGACTCTCTATCCCTCCTTCCTCTCTTTCTTTTTCCTCTTATGCACATAATGTCGGGGTCATTTTTGACTTATCCCATTCCTTCTTATCTCGTATCTCCTTGACTGCGTTCATATGTCGGTGGCACTATTTTACTGTTCACTCTATATGTCCCTTTCTATCTTTTCATGCCACCAAACTTCTCATGACCTCATCAATCGTTTCCCATCTGACTATTGCTCTGCCCTCCTCATCAGCCTGCCCTCCTCTTACCACTGCTTTGCTCAGTCTTCAACTCTGCTATTCATCTTCTCTTTTCACTCCCCCCTCAGTCCTCTAGGTCCCCTTGTGTTCTTTCCATCTCTCATTTCCCCCTACAATTCCTATTCCATTTCCTCTATATTGTCTTTAAATGCTATCATGGTTTTGCCCCTCCATACCTTTCTGCTCTGGTCTCAACATATTCCTCTTTTGGTGCACATCACTTACAATATCCTCATGGATTGTCTTCCCGTGAACCTTCCTGTGCTCCTTCTTGTTTCCAATCCTTATCTCTTCTCATCCCAAACTTCTGAACTCTCTTCCTCCCGAGAATCAATCCTCTGTTTTTCTCCCCCCTCTGCGTCCCCTAAACGTCTGACCTGCTAACTGGACTGTATCTCATAAGTGCTCATTTTGTTCCATGTTATTATAAATTGTGCCCAGCTCTTTTGGCAAAAGAGTTATGTAAATCCCAATACAATATGACATTTTTATTTTAGCAATTGTTTTATCACTGTATGTTTTTACACTAGTTCGCTCATCCTAGTAGTAGAACCGTTGTTTGCGATTCTAACCATTGACCCTGTCTAATTGTGCGATGTTTCTAATGTGTCTGTACCTTTTCATGTTTTGTATATACAAAGCCACTTGGCTGAGCGTTGATTAAATAAATAAATAAATATAAAATACAAATACTACCACTCAGGTGTGTCCAATGGTTATAGCTTTGCACAGTAATCCCGTACAAAGTCCCCATGGCCTTTATCTGAGACTAGGCGTAGTCAGAACTGCGTATGGGACATCCTCAAGCAAATGAACTCAAATGACATGGATGTGTGCATTGTGCATGGGCCATTGTCTGCTCCTGTTGCACAAGAGTTGTATGCCATGGATCTCACAAGCATGGCTTGTGGTCAATCTCCATCGGAACGGCACATTGACCATAGCATGTTACCATGCCCGAGTCCAGTGGGTGCCCCTTAACACAGGACCAATAGGAAAGGGGTTTCCATCAATGGTCCACTACAAAACCATGGCACCAGGTCTTCTTCATACCAAATGACTGTGTAAGTACCCTTATTAAGATTGTTTGTGTTCAAACCTTCTTTAGGTGGATAGCACAAGCCACTGTGGCGTTAGGCTTTTAAGGAATGGATTTGGATACCACTACAATCTTGCATGACCTTTAGCCATCCCCTATAGATGGCACTGCACACATGACACACCATGTGGACTTGCTATGACTTTACTGCTAACAAAGAATGTCTGAGTGCAATAGACACACCTGAGAAATCCTGTGGGCGACCGCAGGCGGGTGATTCACAGAGTGCATTAGTTTTAAATTGAATTTATATAGCGCTTACATTGCACAAAAACTACAACAGGATGGAAGCAATACATTACATGAACAAAAGGAATGCAATCAGCATGTTATGTCTTACTTAATTGTTTGAAGAAGTGAGAATGTGTTCAAGAGGACAAAAGGAAGCAAGAGTAGAGGCAGAGCAGAGTAAATCAGGAGGATAGTATCAGATCTTAGGAGCAAGGAGAGAAAAGAACTGTAGATGGATAGCACAAAAAGAGCAGCAGATGGCACAGTCAGAAAGTGGAAATATATGGAGATAAAAGAAGAACGATGAATAAGAGATAAGGAATGGATACATTTCAAAACAATACAGAGATAATGACACCAAAAAAGGGCAGGAAAAGTCAGCCGAGCAAATTTAGGCTGGGCGCAATAGGGTATAGGACAGGAAGGTTGGGAAACAATGTACGCTGGGGAGAAGCAATACACAGTAGGGAACAAAAAAGCGTAATTAAGAATATTCATTGCAGATAAAGAAAATAGCATGTTGCATCTCGTTGATGTTGTAAAGTTGAAAACGACAGTAAGAGAACAACTGTAAAAAGAAAAGAGGAGAATAGCCAAAGGGAAACAGGCCGGAAAGAAGAGAATCTCAGTCTTGGATGTGTTAATATGAAGTGACCAAGTACATCCAGGATTGATAGCAGAAAGAAAGTGAGAGATTGAAGAGCAACATTGATCAGTGAAGACATTAAAAGAATCAAAGATTTGAGAGTCAGCAGCATCATTGTGGCCATTTAGACAAAAGGAGTGACTAATAAAAGAAAGAGGAATAAGGAAATAAGTAGCATCCAGAAACTAAACTGAGAGGGTAAAAATATGAATGATCATCAGCCAAAAACACAGAGTAGGAATGGCTGGGGTGGTGGGATGAAAAACAAGAAATAACAAGGCCAGAGATGGCAAGAGATGAGAACAAAGAACAGCAAACAGAAATATCTACTGTAGTAAAAGCTTCAGATACATCCAGGAGAATAAGGGCAGGTGATTGTTTACAAAGCATAAAGGAGTAAGAAAGATAGTAACATGTCAGTATAGTGAGCAAGACAGAAGCAAATTTGAAGAGGGGAAAGAAGAGCGTTAGAATCAAAATATGAAGATAACTGAGAATGAACAGTAAATTTGAGAACTTTAGACGAAGGGACGAAGAGTAACGCAGTGATAGAAGGGGAGAGAAGGATCCAAAGATGTTTTTTAATCATGTTCTTGCCTCAATTACACTGTCATGGGCACGAAAACCACACAGAATGGCTTTCATTGATGCCCTGTGAGTTTGTAATTTGCACAGGACTGATCATTATATTGAAAATAATAATTTATCCAGCTTGTATGTGCATGGTATTTCCAGGATTCCTGTCTAACTCAAAGGTAGCCCAACCCTACTTTCTTAGAAAAACCTTGGAGAGGGAAACCCACAATTAAAAGGTTCCTCCACACAGTACTATGATAAATACTAAATTTTATTCTACATCATGTTAAACCTTATTCCTAATCCACACAACATGTTTCATCCACATCACTCTACTGCTTAGCTCAGGATATATACATAAATGTTCAGAGGGAATCGTACTAAGATGTCACCTCTACGACTGCACCCCCGCAGTCACTGCGACTTTGGTAGCACACAAAATACTGTCTCCCATTATTGCGCCCAAGCAGAGCGAGGGTTGTGGGGGTATCCCCCGCTTACCATTATGGTAAGCAGGGGACAAGAAAGTAAAAAAAAAGGAAAATCACCCTGCGGCGTCAGCTCTGACCCATGTTAGTGGGAGGAACTGACACCGCAGGGATAGGGGGGTGTAGGCGGTGCACACAGAAGTGTGCCGCTGTAAAGGTAAGTGGGGTGGGGTCGGGGCGGGGTCAGGAAGGGAAATGCGGGCCAGGGGATGCGGGCAAAGTGATCTATGAGATCACTGCGCTGCACCGTAATCGGTGTCGACATTTTCGTCGCAGCAGTTGCAGGCGGCTCAGTGATCACATTGATCCATTCAGAGTCTACAATTAAACTTAAGGAGAACGCTTCTTAAAGCAAGAAACATCGAATCTATGGCCTGGCAAATTTATCCACAAAGTTCTACTTTTGAAAGAACACAAATGATCCTCAAGTGGGGTTATGTTAAATATTTCAGTCATGTAGTCAGGAAGCCTACATCTAACTTTATTCTCTATTCCAGATGGGGCCATCTCATTCATTCTAAAGTATAAACACTGTGTACAATATAACATACTTTATATGTATGTCTTATTATCTTATTAGCCTTCACGTGATTTCTCATACTCATTACACCCAGATTCCTAGTTTGTCATTTCATCTTATTGACCCAAATACCTTCATCATGCACAACTCATGTCCTAAGATAAACATTCTTAGCCTAATTGCATGTAAATATCAGCTGATCAACATAGACATAGACATAGACATGGTCCAGCTGAAATATTTGTGTGATTGGACCCCTTTAGTATCTATCAAGAGGTCGTTCTACTTTTTCTCTCTCCTCCTCCGCGTGGTAAACTGATGGTGATGCATTCACGTATATCGCTCTATCTACAACATTTCATAAGAAAATTGTAGTCTTGCCAAAGTAACAATATATTCAAATGGTACACTCTAACCAGCGACAGCAAAACGTCATAAACTCGCCATACCTTCTCCATAAAATGAGTAGATTCACTTTGTTTGCAGCCGGTTCACGCCAATGCATGAAGCGCTTCGCAATGTGTGTGTTGATTCCACTTAACTGTGAGTGGAGCACTATGTGGCATGTAGTCATAGAGTTCATTCTAAGCAGTAGACCACCAATCCCCAGCTCATTTCCGCTGCAAATATTTTTAAAGTTAAGCTTCATTCCTTTTCCGTTTGGTGAAAACATGGACAGAGCGCTTCACCATACATCCTCGAAAGTAGGTTACGAACATCTGTGCCTGGGTCCTCCATCTTTGACTAGTCAAGGCCTGCTTCTACTGCTGATGGCTCTCAATTGAAAATCAATTTCTCCATGCTCAGTGATGAATATATACAAAATAGAAACATGCTTACTAAAATAAAGCATATATTTCGGAGCTTAGACGCCTGGAGCTTTTAGTATATCTAACACATTGAGCATGGACAAATTGGCCTTCTATTGAAGACCATCAATATTATAAAAATGTTTTTGAACAAGGTGGCAAACCCACATTTATATGTTCTGTACCCTTTGAAATGCAGTCATTGTGTGTGAATTTTGTTTCTAGAGCTAATTGGGCACTTTAGATTTTTAGTGTCTGAAATGTATTGAGCTCAATGACCTCATGTCTTCCTCAAAAGTAATGTCACTGCTTTTGAAGATGTTGCAAATTATCCAATTGGAAAATGCAAATGCTGCAGGATGGCTACTAAGATTTAGCTCTCTCCGTTTGGATTAATGAATAGCACTCTGTTTACAATTTAACAATGCCGCCAAACTCCGGCATACAACCTGGCCTAGTGCTACTGGTGGCATCTTCCATCTCACACTGTGTTCTTGGGACAGTAACTAGTGTGGCAATAAGCCCCTCGACGGTGGGCCAATACCACACCAGGTAATGCCCCTGGGGCATTACCGGGGGCGGTATCGGCTTGCCAGCGAGGGGCATATAGCCATTAGTATCCCGGCGTGGTTGGGAGGGTGGGGAGGGGATAGTTTGGAGGGGTGGCGGGTGGAGGAAAAAAAAAACTTACCTGAGTCCCCAGCAGGGGACGAAGGCAGCCTCTAGCCTTGAGGAGGCTCGGAGCAGGGGTGCCCCATTTATAGCCTCTTCATTGGCTAAGAGGCTGCCACGCCCCCACGCCGGGAACAAACTCAGGCACGTAGGTGCGTCCACGGGATTACACTGTGGTATAGCTCGGAAACAAGCCAATCACGTTACGTGTATCTCGTGGACACACCCACGCCGGGTACTAATGCATGGTTAGGACCTTTAAAGTATGTTCTTCTTCTGCTCTTCCTATATATCTGCAGCATGATCTGGAGAATTCTTTCATCCTCTAGTTTTGATGTGCTTGCAGCCACCACGGTTTCCATTTACTGTTCTTTAGGCTATCAAACACTTACATTTAATTCATTTTCATTTCCATATCCTGAGGTCATGTGGACAGTGGGGACAGAAGCAGCTTACATGTGTAGCCTTCCTTGGTCAGCAAGGAAAAATGGTAGACTCTGCTTGACAAGATGGGTTATGATCACATAAATGTTCAACGACAACTGCCAACAGTAGGGCATTATACAAGAACATACCTAAACATAACTGGTTGAAAGTTACAGCTTATATCAGACAATAGCCAATTACAAAATTGAAATTTCACTTACGTTCAAACCTCTGACTTTTCTTTACAATTCCACCAAACGAAAAATGTGTAAAAATTCAAGGTAAACTCTCAGGTTCCATTTTCATTCCCTTTGGAAAATAATTACCTTCAAGATAAGTCCACCACATATTCATCTGGTCTTTCTTTTTGTAATTCTTTATTTTTGCAGTCATAGCACAGAACATAAAAAGCAAATAAACAGATACAAATGAGACATGAGTGAGTCACATTAAACTGAATCAGTGAAACATACATTTCTGTCCCCCGAAGGCAACAATTACAGTACCCATGAGTGCTCCGCATTTAATTGAAGAGACTGTCAAGACAGACTTGTAGCTTAAGAAAGGGCATCTGGTTCCTGGGCTGTCCTGTTGCCCTGGACAGCCACTAATACAGTCTTGAGCAATATCCTGAATTCAGACCATACGCCTGTAGGTCGTGAACTCTGGGGCAACTGGTTCCAATAGTTTATCAAATAGAGGGTGTCAGTACTTATATCCTCATAAATCCCTGGGGTAGGCCTCAAACAAATATTTAACCTCCCAAGTGTCATCAATTTCATATGCAAAAACACATTTCTCAATTTCTTTACATAATTAATACATATTTACTCTACAAACAATCATAATAGTATAAACAAATACTAAAATGCATACATAAAACCAGACATCAAAACCAAATTGTATACAAAATTACACAGTATTTTACAAAGCACATCAAAAATCATATCCAGTGTCGCAGTGACCTTGTTAGCAATAGGGTGGATCAACTCAACACATTTATCACACTTTTTCTTTCTAGCCAAACTCGTACATGTTTCTGTCCTATTTGGCTTGAATCTGCTGGACATTCATCATGGGGCACAATGTGTGTATCATAAGACGGCTTGCAGTAGATTCCGATTCTACATCACCATGGTCTTCCTGAGGATCCCTATTGGGATAAAGACACACTTTAAGTACACTTTACTGGTCTTGTAATTAGACTGAACATTGTGAACCCTTACCGCAAGGGTTTTCAGGTGTACTACTTAATAAGATATCTTGTTGGTATTGCTGTGTCAACTTCTGCCGACCACCTTCAACCATATGTGATTAGAGAAGTATCAGCCTATCTTCCTCTGGCTAACCTAGAAGGAGAAAAACAACCTTACTTGTTGCGGATTCATAACTACCCACTATATTTGTATCTCTGTGTCTCTCACATCGGCCCCACTCCTACCTCGTAGGGTGGTTGGAGCTTGTTCTCTCTTACTGGACTTAGTCCCTCAATAGTAACAAAGTACTCGCTACAAATAAAATGATACACAAAGAATAATTTAGTGTCACGCAAAACCCTAACACTGACCTGATATGTCTTAGTAAGTCATTCACATATTCACAAAAATCTACTTAGGGGAACAGAGTGGTAATTCTCTAGCCCAAAATAAACTGTGCATTTAGATATTCTTTCCACAGCTTTCAAGGGCTTACAGCCCTATCCCGAGATTTACTGCATCTTACCAAGTTCCCAGCTGAAACAGTGGGAACAATCTAGGAGTAATGCTATGTCTAAATTGATTAGTTGAGTCTTAAATATACCTAGGACACAAGGAAACGTACTTGGGTTTGGCACGGGACTACGCCTCTCTCCCAGTGTGCTGAATGCTCCACCCTATTGTCCACAAGAAATGAGCTGTACCTGTAAAGGATCCCCAGGTTGGTATTAAAAATAAGCCCAAGGATCTCAAAACATCTCAATAAATATTGAATATTTAAAAATCTTTAACAATTAAAATGTGCTCCCCATAATGGTCCCTTGCCCAGCAAGCATGTTTCTCACTCTCAAATTGGATGCAAGCTCTATCTCTGGGCAAAGAAAACGCTACCATGCTAAATAGAACGTTGTGGCATCATTGTGTTACACGATGACATCATCTGTGTCATATGCCACCAGGGTAAACAAACAACGATCAGGGAGTTCGGCTGGCTCCACCGTGCTGTGAAGAAACACTAACCCTCACACACATAAAAATGGTTAAATATAAACAATAGTTAAATAAAACAATACATTGCAGGCATTTGGATTGCTGGTATCACCTGGTATCTGAGGGGTAAATCTACATGCCATGTTTACAGGAGGCTTGAATAGTGGATATATCCTACCCTCAGACTATGAAAGCACCTGCCTAATCCTCTATGATGGTATAAGCAAGCTTCCATAGCGTATTCTACCCTCAAACAGGGAATGTGGCATGGTGATCCAAGCATCCCCATCATTACAACTGCACATATAATACAAGCCAAATCTAAACAAATTGTAGAAAAAACTGGGCATCATTACGAATGTGGCAGAAAGGCAACAATGGCGCTGGTGGTGCTACCAACGCCGTTGTTACCTCTCCGCCACATTACGAGTTATGCTTGCCGTTGCCGGACTGCATGCATGGTCTGACCAGGTGTGCAGACCGGCACCCGCGAGCAGAACTCGTGATTGCACCAGCACCCTTATTAACGGTGCCGGTGCAAGCATGCTCCCAACCCCCATTCTGCCCTATCGGGCAGAATGGGGATCGGGAGGACGGCCATACCAGCACGCGCGAATGGGCAATTACCGGCCCATTCATCTCGTAATGGGCCAGTATGGCCCATTCGCGGGTGTCGGGGCCAGTAGCGAGTTTGGCGGTAGGCGTGCCCTTAACAAGGGCACGGCTACCGTCAAACTCGTAATGAGGCTCACTATCCACATATAGCATGGCCTCCAATAGGGACAGTGTACAAAGCAATACACATGACTTTAACATAAGTACAAGTGGCTTGGTGACTACATAAGGCCACATACATCAGAATTGTAACAGATCTACATGTTTTCAAACAATCCACAGTTTCCTGAAAAATCCAAACCCTTATCCAATGTGATGGAATGCCATTGTGTGTATACCATTTGCCCTAGTACATCACAAGGAGCGATGCTATCAAATCACATTGTCGTTATTGCTCATGCTCACTAACTGTTTACACGCCCAGAATGATTATCATAGAAGTGATCTATTTGTGTGACATTGTGCCACTCAATGCTCTCATTGAGGCCTCTAATGTGACTTTTGGTCATAAAAATATGTTTTTGTTTCCGATTCAACAGCTTTTTATTGACAACCTAGTGGGATTTACCTTTGATTTTTTTTTCAGAATAACCCATTAAAAATCTGTAAAGGTGTGTCCCTTGACCATAAAATGTTTCACAAACGGAGCTAATTCAATGTTATTTTTAAGACCACGCCTATGTTCTATCATTCTCATCTTGCATTTCTTGTTGGTTTTACCAAAGTAAATGCACAAGCAGGGGCAAATAAACATATACACAACATTTTCCGTGTTACAAGATTAACAGGGTAATTCATAGAATTTCGCACAAAAGTGGCGCACGTGGCTGGCGCACAGTGTGTGCGTGCAAATGTCTGCGCCAGCCGTGTGCGTTAAAATTGATTTCCGCGCACAGCGTATTCATGGATTTTAGCCTCCAAAACCAGCCGTGGCGCAGAGTGGCGCAGCGACCCTGCAGCAGCGCCAGTTACGCCCCCAAGAACGCCCCTAGCGCAAGGAAAAGCCATCAAAATCCCCAATCCAGCGCAAAGGGCTGCGCTAACCCTGGACCAGTTTACAGGGCTGCCAAACAGCAAACGCCAAGTGGGGAACATGTATAACTGGGGTTCGCGTGAAGTTTCACATGCGAAAGGGCCTGTGTGAGTGGGGTACGTGTATAACTGGGGTCCGCGTGAAGTTTCACACGCGATTGGAACAGGCTTCGTGTATTACGGGGTTCGCGGGAAGTTTCACCCGCGAAAGGTCCTGTGCGAGTGGGGTACGTGTATAACTGGCGTTCGCGGGAAGTTTCACCCACAATTTCAGCAGGGTATGTGTATTACGGGGATTCGCGGGAAGTCTCACACGTGATTGGATACGGGTACGTGTATTTCGGGGGTGCGCGGGAAGTCTCACACGCGAAAGGACCTGTGCGAGTTGGGTACATGTATAACTGGGGTTCGCGGGAAGTTTCACATGCGATTTCAGCAGGGTACATGTATTACGGGGGTTCGCGGGAAGTCTCACACGCGATTGTATCCGGGTACGTGTATTTCGGGGGTGTGCGGGAAGTTTCACACGAGAAAGGGCCTGTGCGAGTGGGGTACGTGTATTCCTGGGTTTCCCGTGAAGTTTCACACGTGAAAGGGCCCTGTGCGAGTGGGGTACGTGTATTCCTGGGGTTCGCGTGAAGTTACACGCGAAAGGGCAACGCCCGTGCGCGACACTTCACAGACGCGCTTACGTGCTAAGGGCCTTTGCTCCAATGAAATCGCGTTTGTGTGCTGACCTGCTTATGCGCTAAGGGCCTTTCCTCGATTTACACGCTGACGTGCACATTTTTCACGTGCCAAATCACTCCGTATCAAGCTGGCCACGCATACACACACGGAAGACCACGCTCCTGCCCTGAAGGCCATTTTCCTGCCCCCCAGAGACCCGAGCATGCTCCCACCTGCCATCTGCTGCTGCCTGACTGTCTGCTGCCCACGTGCCCTGCTATTTGGTGCCTGCACATCAGCCATCTGCAGGGGTCCAGTTGTTGTGTCCACCCCTGCTGGAGCAGAAGACTCCCGAATGGAATACCGTCACTCCACAGCCCAACCCCAGGACCCAGTTGCCCACCCACTCCTGCCTCTGGGGTTGCCATGTCGGGCACATCTCCATCTGGCACCACTGGCAACCCCCAGCCAGATTGGCAGAAAGCATGTACTGGGACATTATGATGCCCTCTTCGGAACATCACACGCCAACAAGGAAGGACAGGAGAGGATCTGGGATGACGTAGTGGTTGCCATCAACGCGGAGGGGGTGGCAACCCGTGACATCAAGCACGTCAAGAAGCGCTGGGAGGAGGGGGGCCGGGCAGGCATGAGTAACATCCAGATGACGGTCCTGGAACGCGTAGGCCCAGCGCTCCATGGCCAGATCCTTCTGGAGTTGAGCGGTAAGTGGCCAAGCATTGCTGTGTGTGACAGGGCATGTTGCAGTGTGCTGGTAGTCTGATGCTTGCCTGTATGTGTGACATAGGCCATGTATGGATGTGTGTGTCCAGGGACATCATGGTCATGCATGTGAGACCAGTTATGTGTGAAACACATGGTTGGTGCATGTGTTTTAATGCAACATAGGGAGCTCTATGCGGAATGCACACATGAAAGCATGGCTGTCTCTGTTCCTGGACATGAAGGGGGGGTGAGGAATGGGTGCTGATGTCATGTACATGTATGGTGCACATGTGTGTGTGTGCCTGAGAAATGTGTGTGTGACTTTGAAACGCCATGGATGCATGTGACTTTGAAGGCAACATCTTGGTTTACAGGGGCCCTTCTACATGGATGTCTAAGGGAGTCTTATGGCCCCCACTCATGTCCCACTCATGTCCCCTGCACCCCCACTCCTCATCAGTGAAATGCTGATCTCATGACACAAACCAAAAGTCAACTATGTACATCAACACATGTCCGTCACACACATACACTGGTTGGCATTGCTTGTGTTAACCCACATTTTCACATGCATCAACCCAATGAGCGAATCCCACACATGGAACTAAAAAATGAAAATGTATTATGTACATGAAATCAAAAATGAAATAAAAGCATACCAAAATATGAAACATGAAATGAAAAGCATGTGAAAAAGATGATTGAATGAAAATGATAACCAATCCCAAAAAATTTGAAAGAAAAACAGTCCAAAGTCACCCTCCAACAACGCAAATCCAAAGGAAATGTAAAAAAAAAATCTCCATTGCTTCATGTTCATAATAAAAAAAAGAGAAATCAATCCATAGTCCAACTATTTACAATCCATTGTCCAGAAAAAAATAAATCCCTTGCTCCATGTCCATAATGCAAGAAAAACAAAAATGAATACATGATGAAACTATATACAATCCATTGTCCAAGGATGTAAAGGGTCCATGATCCCAACCAAACAAATGAAACCTACCTAACTAACTACCTAAAAATATAACTATATACAAATTTGGGTGGCATTGTCAATTGACCACAAATAAAAGGAAAACGAAAAGGAAACCTAACTCTAAAAACTATTTACAAGGGCAGCGGGCTAGTCCGACGGCTCACTTTTGGATGTCCCAGGCCAGGGCATCATCGAACTCCTGCTCAATGTCCTGGAGGCGGTCTTGTTCCATGGCCCCGAGGGTTCGCAGGGACGACGACATGTTCTCCTCCAACTCCTTGTGAATTGCCTTGAGGCACTCGGCCCACCTCAGGGCCCTCCGCATGGAGTTCTCTGCCCTGACCATCGTGAGCCGTGCCTCTTCTGCCCGCCGCCGCTCTGCATCTATAGCATGGCCTAACTGCTGCCACACGGAAGACACTTCCAGTCCTGGGTACTCCTGCCCTCTGGCCGATGCCTGCCCCTCCGATGTCGAAGGCCCCGAGCCATGATGGCTCCCACCTTGTTGCTGCTGCTGCTGTGCCTCTGCCTGTGCCCTGGCTCTTGCTGCCTGCACATCCTCCTCCGGCTGGGGTGCAGTTGTTGAGGTGGCCACCCCTGCTGGACGTCCGACTCCTGACTGCGGCAGGGATGTGTCCTCCACCAGCCTGGCCGCAGGGTCAGAGGCAGCTGCACAGGGTACCCAGGTGATACATGGGTGGAAAGATGGCATGGAGGATGACTGGGGCATAAGGGGTTCAGTTGAGGAGGGGGTCGGAACAAGGTCCAGAAAACAGAGGAATCCGGCCCTGGTGAGCTGTCCCAGTAGGTCATCGCGGTCAACGAGCCATTCGAGAAGACATGCAGTCTCCTCATGAAAAGACTGCAGGTCAACTCGCATTGCCCGTGGATGCAACGCCACCCCACCCAGGACAGGCTCAACCCGGTCCCAGATAGCCACGTCCGCAGGGAGAGGAAGGCCTGTTGTTGTAAGCGGATCCCCTTCCCTGAAAACTGGTCTGGAGGTAGGCATCCCTGCTGGTGCGGGATGATGCAGTCACAGGATCGGGGACAGGATTACACACAAGCACCTCCGCGGTGGCCTGTGCTGCCTCCTGTCCCTGCCCCTGCACTGCACCACCAGCACCATTGGAATCCCCACCTCCAGACCCTGTGTCTGTCCCTTGCACGCCCTCCTCCTCCACCAAACCCCCCACCAACCTGGATTACTCCATGCCATCTTCCTCCGTCAGACCCTGTGGGGTCTCAGCTGCCCCTTCTGCTGCCGAGGAGTCCAACTCCGACCTCCGCCTCTTGGACCTTCCCTCGGCAGCTGCGGCCTGGGACGCGGCACCGTCCTCCTCACTCCCCGACAAGATGACAACCTGGGAGGGGAGCCGGGCCTTGCATCTCTGGCTGGCGGGATGATCCCTGCCGCTGTGCTCCACAGCACCCTCTCCGCCCTCTTCTTCAGTTGACGCTGCAGACAGGGAGAGATAAAACACAGGCATCAGGGCACTGTACAATGGACTGATACACACATGACAGTTGCTCATGAGTGGCATTCGTTAACTACAGACACGGCATCACACTCCACGACACACATGTCATTTTAAGTCACACACATGAACATTTCAACAGCAATATTGCACCAGCCAGCACCATCCATATACATACAAAGCATGAACAGCCAAAAGTGAGCCTGACATCACATGAAACACAAGGAGTGCACTAGACATGCACACACGCCACCACACTTACATGCATGTCTACATCTCCTCCAACTGTTGCAGTGATGAGATCGCCATACATGTCACATCTGCAATTCATCCTTCTACATATCAGTGTCACGTGCATCCATGTTGCATCACAGTTGCACACTTGTCAGATACACATACATGCACATGTACACAGTGCAGACACATGCATTATGAACCACCATCCATGCCGCAACCATGCCAATGTACATACACAGAAATTCAAACATGTGTGCTCCCACACCTACATTTGCCCAGCATGCTTACCAACACATACACCATCAATGTGTCTCACAACTGAGAGGACTCACATGTGGCAGCGTCACGCCCATGTTCATACACATCCCTACATGGCCCTATATAAACACATGTGCAACCTACACACTACTGGCACACCAAGACACGCACAGCGTGCTATCAACATGCATGTACACTTACCGCTCAAATCCAGACGGGTCTGCCTCTCAAGGATCTGGGCGTAGAGCGCTGGGCATATGCGTTCCAGGACCCTCATTTGATGGTTCGACAGCTGGCCCCGGCGCCCCTTGGCATCCGCTGCCTTAGCGAGGCACTGGGCCTTGTTGAGGGTCCTGGACTTGAAGTCCTCCCAGCGCTTCTTGACATGATGTAAGTCGCGGACTGCCACCCCCTCCGCGTTGATGGCAGTCACAATGTCCATCCAGATCCTGGTCTGTCCTTCATTGTCGGTGTGCAAACTTCCAAACAGGGCATCATACTGCCCCAGGACTTGCTCCACCAGGACACCAACTTCGGTGGCATTGAACCTGGTGGCCCTCTGCCTCTCTGGCTGGGGGTTGCCAGTGCTGCCAGATGGTGTTGTGCCAGACATGGCAACCCCAGAGGCAGGAGTGGGTGGGCAACTGGGTCCTGGGGCTGGGCTGTGGAGCGATGGAATCTCAGTCGGGAGTCTTCGGTTCCAGCAGGGGTGGTCACAGCAACTACACCCCTGGCTGAAGTGCAGGCAGCAAATGGCAGGGCACGTGGGCAGCAGGCAGTCAGGCAGCAGTAGATGGCCGGTGGGAGCGTGCTCGGGGCTCTGGGGCACAGTAATTTGGCCTTCTGGGCAGGAGCGTGGTCTTCCGTGTGTTTTCGCGTGGCCAGCTTGATACGGAGTGATTTGGCACGTGAAAAAATTGCAAGTCAGCGTGTAATTCAAGGAAAGGGCCTTAGCACGTAAGTCCATCAGCACACGCACGCGATTCCATTGGACCAAAGGCCCTTAGCGCGTAAGCGCGTAAGTTACATTACGCGCGCGGGCGTTTCCCTCATAGCACGTGATGACAGAGCACACATGGAAAAACTGCACGTCCGAGTGTCATCGCGTGTAATTGGAGGAAAGCACCCGTGTACACGCGTATCTGACGTGTACGTGTGGGCCGGTTTAAAAGCTATGTGTAGGACGCCATTTCCTTGTACGTGCTTTTCGTGGAGAGTGAGTGGGTGAAATCTGTACTTCTTGTCGGTTCACACGCGATTACTTCACAGCGTTTCTAGTTCGTACTCCCTGTTACCTCTGACGGCTCTTTTCTGAATTTTTGTTGTGCCTGTTTCCTCAAATAGAGTTCACTTCTCCTTTTGTCCTGTTTCCTCAGACAGCGTACAATTCTTCTTTTGGCGGGGGTGTTGCCAGCACGCGCGTATTTTTCACGTTCTTTTTCCAGGCAGAAGGTGACTTCTGCACGTACTTAGCAACTGTGCTTGCCCCGTGTGTGTCGTTTTCCCTTCAGAGGTCATTGTAGGCTGCGTGTATTATGCGTACGCTTAGTTTTGTGTTTCTGGGTGCCACAGCATAGTGCGGGTTCATTTTTTCATGCACGTGGTCTATGAGTGGTTGCGTGCGCATTACTTTTTGATTTTGGGCTGCCTGTGCGTTGCGTGACCCGTCATCTTCCCCCAGGGGTCACAGACAGCCTTGTTAGAGCACTAGGGTACGAATTCCATCTGGTATCCTATCCCTTTGGCCCCCAATTGCCCAGGACAATAGTTTACTGCAACTCCCATACACACAACAACATCAGTGCCATGGTTGGGAGGCGACCAAGCGGTAAGGGAGGCAAAGGTGGCCGACCTTCAAAAGGTGGGAGTGGTGGGTGCGGTAGGGGATGTGACCGGGATTTGCAGGATGCCCCTATACCCCCATGTGTGGAGGAACAATCAGGGACACCCATGCCCCCCCCTGGTTGAGGGAAACGTGGATGACACCATACCAGCTCAGCCCCTGTTGGACCAGCCCATTGTGGCACCTGACCTGGCACAGGATGACTCCCTGGCTGACTTCCAGATCAGCAAGTCTAGGCCACGTGTGGCGGTGCAAGTTGTTGTCACCAAGCCACGTGGATCTGGGGCATCTATGTCATCTGCTGCCCCAAGTATGCAGGGTGGGGAGGCTGCAGGGGCAGCTGCAGCTCCATCCGCCCCAGCTCTGACTCTCCCAGCCAGAACAGTGTCAGTACCGGTCCATCAAACTGACGTTCCCCCTGCCAACATTACCCTGCAACCGATGCCTGCATCAAGACCTATGGTCATTGTGCATTCCCACACTCCTACTACCCAGTCCACCGGTGATTCTGCCCCTACTGACCAGAGCGGAGTAAGCCACTCTGGCTCTGCTCCACCTTTAAAGAAGAGGAAGAAGGGTGCTATGGCACGACAGGCTGAGACCCCAGACACGGCTACACACTCCGGTACCTCAAGGAAGCCTTGCTTTAATGATCCGGAACTTGATGCACTTGTGGCCTATGTGTCGGCACATAGCCACGAAATGGTGGTGACTGCAGGGTACAAGACCACACCTGGTCAACGTGAGGCACACTGGCAGACCATCGCCGACCGCATAAGTGCCCTTGGATTTGTGAGGCGCACAGCTGATGATTGCTACAAGCGGTGGAATGACCTGAAACGCAGATCAAAGAACAAGCTGGCCTCAAATAATGCCGCTACTCTGGTGACTGGCGGTGGGTCTCCACAAGAGGACAATGAACTCACTGAACATGAGTCTGTTGCTGGGGCCTTTGTCACAGAGGAACAGATCCAAGGTGTGGGAGGACTACCTGATTATGATGCATTGTCCGGTGAGTGCCCATGCATATGTGTGTAATGCATGTGTATGTTGTTTGGGTGACGGGTTCTGATTGAGTGCCAGGAGAGGGTGTGTGTGCCTGAGTGGTATGGGTCACCCATGTGCTTCATCCAAAACATTCAGCGGCCTTGGATTTGGGTGTGACAGTATCCCTTCTGCCCACAGTAGTAATTTAGCACAACATTACGGCAGTTGCCCTTGAAGTGGCATCTTGCAACAACATTGTTTGTATTTTTCAGTGTTCGTTCAGGCTGATTGTTTCAATTCTCCAACTTTTGGTACGCATTCCTCAGCCCTATTGTCACATTTGTGACATGCTTCTGTCATTGATGAACCCCACATTGGCCCACATGTGTTACCTTGTTAGGTGAATGATTTGACCATTTAGGCTGATTGAGTATTGGCCTGATCACATACATTTTTTGGGGCCTGTTTGAATGTGGAACCACAACCATTGATGTGTACATCGGCCTGCAATCACTGTATTTTTGTACACTGGATGTGTTGCAGTGTATGGCACATGCCTATTTTGTCACACTATGTAGCATTTTTCATCTCATCATGTCCATCTCACATGGATGGCTGACAGTATTCATTCACTGACATATGGATGTACTTGTGGAATGTACCATGGCTATGGTACATGCCATCTGTGTGATGGCATGTGTCATGTATGCGTATTGGACATGCCACTCACAGGCCAATGTGTGATGGCAGAGCTACCCAGCATGCAGCAAATGTGATGCTCTTCCATCTTGGTGTCATCAGTGTCTGCATTTTGCCTCTCCTTCCAACTCAGTGACAGTGCATGCATGGGAGGGTTATAGTCATGTGGGACATGTGTAAATCATGTCCCACATGACTATGTAGCTTGTCAGGCCTATTTGTGTGCTATGGTGCTAATGCCTGTTTCCATTTTTTGTCTTTCATGTTTTTGCAGGGGATGACGCACTTGATGCTGTTGAGGTTGAGGAGATGGTTCAGACCCAGGAGGGATCTCAGGCACGACTGGGCACCAGTGGGGGACGTGGTGTGGTGGTGGGTGAAAACCCAATCTTGCTGCAGACCATTCTGTCCAGGGGTGCCTCTGGGTGCACCTCCCCAGACCTCTATTCAGGTGCTGATTCGGATGATGAGACCTATGTGCCATCGCAGGTAAGTGTTTCTGGCAGGGATTCTGTTCTGTCCAACCCACCTGCACCAGGGGCAGAACCCTCTATGGGGATGTCAGTGTTGGTAAGTCAGCCTTTGGCGGTTACGGATGCAGGGTTACACTCCACAACATCTGATCCTGTTCCTGGGCCAGCAGATCAGAGGTGGAATGCAGTCCTACAGCCTCAGGCAGTGCCGGCACAGCAAGGCGCAGATCACCTTGCCCCAAACAGGTGTGGTGCCCGCCGACACGGTGGCCATACGCCACCAGGCAATACCGCATGGGAACAATCCATATACGGTATGGCAACCCAACAGGCAGCATCAGTTGAGATGATAGCTCAAGCAATGAAGAGGGTGGACACTTCCATTGTCCCCCCTGAAAGGCAGATGGAGCAACTACAGCAGGCAACAGACTCCATTTGCCAATCACACAGGGAGGACATGTTGGCGTCCAACAGGAACAGACGGGCGGCACTGGAGACTCTACGCCAATCGAAGTCAATAGAGTCCCAGGGCCACAGGGAAGCCCTGAGGGTAGAACTCAATCACCTCAGGGAGACTCTTGTTGCCCTTGAGGCTTCCACTAACTTGAGGACAGAACAGCAGCTGGAGCGGCTCACACGTTCGCTCTCAGCTGAGATGCAGGCAACTTGGGAGGAGATCCGGGCATCACGTCAGGTGCTGCATGGGGATCTCCGCACTATAATCCTCCAGAACGAGACCTTCCACACCCGCATGCTTGCTGCCATGGAGGACCATACCAGGGCTTTGCGTGGGCTGCCTCCCATAGCACCACCACCTCCTGTGGCATGGGTGAGGGTGATGATATCGACGCAGCAGTTCTCCCACATTGGCATAGCCGTGCAGGCCATGAGCCCATGGAGGTGTTTTTTTTCCCAACATCGACACAGATGGCTGTTGGTGCGCACCCTGTCCTCGGACCTCCTGGGTGGCCTCCCCCCGTCCCCCACATGGCCATTTTTTATTTTTGATTTTTTTTTACAGTGTGTTGCCTTGCGTGGCTCCCGTGGGCATCCACTGTATTCCGGCTGGGCACATGCAGGCTTGTCCTGAGTTTGGGTTAGATGCTTGGGTTCGTGAGACACACACCCCTCCTGCTTCCCGTTTCCATGGGCTTGCAAAGGGTGTGCCCAAGTGACAGTGACTTACACAGTGACATTGGACTCCCATGAGCTGTGTGGGCAGTCTGTAGTCAATACTGTGTATACATTCCTAGTGGATATTGTTGTTGTATTGTACACTGCATGGTGTATTGATATCTGCTTGTGCATCCATTTCTTCCTCCTAATTTGCAGGTTCATTCCTCATGTCTTCACAATGCCGTCTACTTTGGAGATGGAGTTCATGTTGTAAGCAGTGCACTTACACATTTGCGTGGCAGCAGCACTGTACAGTTGGAAGTGGTCGATGTGCTGGCATAATCAGGTTGTTAGACTACCACTACTTTAACTTAGTACTGTCATGTTTATGCTATGTTTGAGGTTGTGTAGCTGCATTGTATTGTTGGTAAGTATTTGGTCATGTGTGTTGTTAGTTTTACATTACTGGGAGCATTTTGTGTGCGGCCAGTTTCCATTAGGGACACTGTACTTTGACACTTGTGTCATGTTTTGGAGATTGCTTTGTTTGCTCTCACATAGCATGACATGCCATGGTGTGTTGGGTGGCGGTGCTGGGGAGGTGTTGGGTGACATGGCACTGTTGGAAAAAGGAAAATTGGACAAATATGGCACACCCTATTGATGTAGGTAATTAGGAATAGAGTTAGTGTCTTGAAGAAATAGTGAAAAGAATTAGAAGATAGATATGAGGTGCAGTGGAGAAATAAGCAATCTTGACACCTAGGCTGCATGAAGTAATAAGAAACAAAAAAGTTCCCTATTAGGGAACTCACGTCCCCTGCACACTTTCCAATGTCTGGAAGACCAGACCAACAATTAGTTTGTATTTTATACAATCTTTCTAGTAATCTCTAAAGAAACTTTTAGCAAACAATATTTGAGGAGGTCAATTGAAGAAATTCACATTCAGTCAGAGTAGGTCACAAGAACCAAAGTTCATATTTATTCTTGATGTTTGAGATTGTGGCAGGCCCAACGCGTTTCGAGTGGTAATCCACTCTTCATCAGGGGCAAATCAAAACGATTCTAAGGAACAATATGTACAGAATTCTACATTAGAGTGTTAATTTTTCATAAACAACAATTTATAACTTATACCAAACAGGCTGTTACAACTACTTAAATCGTGTATATATAGGCTAGTAGAATAATTCTCAAAAAATGACTCAGCAAAAAATAGGGGGTACATTGACACCAAACGATTAATATCTTCAGACTAAACATTTACCTTCATGTTACTATTTATAGAGAAAGATGATAATTGAGTCAGTATCATGAAATAGTTAGATAGACTGTGCTCTACTGAAATAACGTCATCAAAAGGAGGATCTAGCAAGGAGGAAAACTGATTCAACAAAAGGGTTGAAAGGACCTCAACTGGTCAAGGGGACAGAAATCCAAGTATGGTGATACCCCAATCATATCTGTTGAGAAATGGGTTGAAAAAAATATAAAATAAAATAAACATTAGTAAGTCTAAATAAGGAGAAGAGACTCGGGAAACTGTTTAATAGAAACCACTTATATCTGATAGCGGTAGTGAAGATTCATTAAATAGCCATGGTGGCGTTGGAAGGGTACAACGGCGATCCCCAACGAAAACGTAGGAAATCTGAGATTATGTTGGCTGAATCAAAATTTGAATAATGGACAGATGTCCACTGTCACTACAAAGAAAAAAACAGTAATAGAGTAGGTTAGAGGTGTACCCGGAATGGGTTATGGTAAAAGCCAGGGTGAGAAGCGTATTCTACATCAAACAAGTTCAAATAAATGCCCAGAGTTAATGCAAGGGGAGAGAGAGCTCTTACCTAGGTGACCGCAGCACTGACAATTGGATACCGGAATCCAAGAGGACAGCCGACGCCATTGTCAGTACCGTCAGTGTTTATATTGCATTTGTAATGCGTGACGTCATCACGTGGGAGCGTGTGACGCTATGTGTTCAATTTAGAATTAAGTTAAACAGTTTATTATTTAAAAAACAAGCGGACCACACGAATTCCCAACGGTAGCCCTACTGTTGATGCTACCATGGTAGTGTTATTAGTAGAAAGGAGGTAGATACAATGCCTAGGATGTCCGGGAAGGTAAACACATGACGTCATCACGCTAACGCGTGAGTGACGCAATGTGTCAACAAACCGGCATCCTGACGATCCTTAGAGAGGTAAGGGGCAAACTGAGGTGTTGCCCTGGGATGTGCCAATTAGCGAATAATCGCCCATCGGGGGCACATCACACGGCAACAACATTGTTGCCGGTTGATAGGATGTTGTTGACAATCAGATGTGCATTTTAACATAACTTGGGAAGTCTAGAGAAGTTGTGTCTACCCTCATATGCAGGGTGTTTGATGTGTAAGAGTAGCGGATGACTACCAGGGGTAATTACAAGAAATAAACATAAGAGGAAGCTGGAAGGAAGGTTCCAAAAGGGGAGGTTATAGTGAAGGATAACACCAGGGAATGGTCTTTAGAATGAACTAAATGCATACGTTTTGATAGAGAATTTTTCGATGGATGGAAGGGGACAAAGAGTAGAGGACCGATGGCAGTGGTCAATCGAGGACACTAGGCAAGTAAAATACGGTGTTGGACATTGTGTATAAGGATTAGTATACTAAAAACAAATAGGATGGAGCAGATGGTCAAAGGGATCAAATGGCTAGCATAGCAACATCTCAGGGTGTAACTGACATCATAATCTGGCTCTATTCATTTACTAAATTCACAATACAATTGAAAGTACGGATGTCATAAAACAGATAGTCCACCAGACTAATATACATTTCCAACTCAGTTTCTCTACCCAACAATGTGGTGTACAATCTTATCGGGAGCCATCCAGTTATTGCATCAAAACCATCTTTTAACCCAAACAGTTCTGGTTATACTAAAGATAGTCTTCAGGACAGTTAAAGAAAGAGGTGTGTTGTTCAGAGACTTTAAATGAATGGGCCCAAATAATATTCTTTGTTGAGCCCTAAGGGGGACATTGCATCAAGTTTGTGAATCCAGTATAGTTCTTTTTGTGCTAGTAATTTTGGTAAGTCCCCTCCCCTTTGTAGGGGATGTACTACTTCCAATATTGCAAATCTCATCTGAGAGATACTGTGATTGTTATCCCTAAAAGGCTGAAAGACTGGTGATTTGGTGTTTTTTGTTCTGATCTGGGATTTATGCTCAGTCCATCTTTCCTTGGCTTTTCTGCTGGTTTTTCATACGTAGTATTGGCCGCAGGGGCATCTGATGGTATAGACTACATTTTTGGAGTCACAAGTTGCATAACTTTTCAGGGGGATCTTCTTTCCGTTGTTGGGGTGTCTAATGTAATTGCCTTTTATAATGTTTGAGCAATGTTGGCAAATAAGGCAAGGGAAAGTACAATTTTTTGTCTTAGGCAGTGTCCTCTGAGACGAGATCTTAGGTCTTTCTGCTTTTATGAGTGTATCCCTAAAGTTCCTTGCTCTTTTATATGCTAACATTGGAGGAGCTGGAAAGAGACTGTTAAGATTGGGGTCAGCTTTAATTAAGTCCCAGTTTTTGATGATGGTCTTTTTAACTTGGAAACTCTGTGCCAAGTATTTTAATGTGTAGATCAGGTTGGATTTGTTCTGTCTTGGTTGTTGGTTCAGTAATCTCTCCCGAGTTTGTAATTCCGTCTGGTAATGGCTTGTGTCACTATTTGTTCGGGAAAGCCTCTGTCCACGAATCTCGATCTTATGGTATCAAATTCTGTCTGAAGTTTTTCTGTGCTGGAAGTAATCCATTTTGCTCCTAGGAGTTGACTGTAAGGAAGATTATCCTTCATATGTTTTGGGTGAAAACTTGTGAAATGTAAAGAGCTGTTGACATCTGTTGGTTTCCTGGACATTGTTGTTCTCAGTTCCATATCTTTCCATTCCACTGTTACATCCAAAAAGTTCACATGTGGTCTTCCAATTTCTATAGTAAATTTGATCCGCGGGTTCCACTGATTGATGTAATGCCAAAATTTGGTCAATTCCTGTTCTGTTCCTTTCCAAATGCCAAAGACATCATCAATGTATCTTGTCCAGCAGTATACTTTCTCGTTCCAATGTGGGTGATCCAAAACATGGGTTTTCTCAAAATAAAACATAAAAATGTTTGCATAAGAGGGGGCCACAGCTGAGCCCATAGAGGTCCCAGAGATCTGTAAATAATATTCACCATTAAATCTGAAATAGTTATTGTAAAGTATTAGGTTAATCAGTTGAATCGCAAAGGTTTTGTAGATTGAAACTTCATTTTGTCTTAAAAGAAACCATTCCAAAGCAGCTATGCCTTCGTCATGGGGAATCGAAGTGTACAGACTGGAAACATCCATGGAGAATATTATTGGATCCGGAAAATTGATTTGCAAGCTAATAATTTTCTGCAAAAAATGTGTCGTGTCCTTTAGGTATGTGGACATTTTTTGTACCAATGGTTGTAATGCAGTGTCTAAATAGACCGCCAGGGGTTGAAATATACTGTCTGTGCCATTGACAATAGGTCTGAATGTTGTGTCTATGGAATTTTTGTGTATTTTAGGTATCCCATGACATGGCACTGTTGTCATGTTCTATTTTGCAAGGGGGTAATGAATTTAGCAGCATAGACGTGTGTCTTTTGATGACACAGCATTGGTGGTGTTTGTGTAGGTAAGGATGCACACAATGTAACACTTCCAGGTGACCAATCTCAGGCTGGTATGGTTGTGACAGTTGACTGTCCCTTATGTCATCATCATTGATTGTCAGATGGTATGTGCCAGGGCCGTGTGCACTCCACAGGGGTGTGATTTTATGTGAAGTAATTAGCCACCAGCTGCGTATGGGCTGCCTCACCCTGTGCCCTTTCCCCTCCCATGCGCAGCGGGCGTGCATGTGGTTGTTGATGTGGGGGCACCACCATGTCCACGGGCAGGCCCCGGCGTGTTGCAACATTGTGCAGGACACATGCTGCCACTTTGATCCTGCACACTACTGGGGGATCGTATAACAGCTTCCCGCCAGAACGGTCAAGGGAGCGAAAGCGTGACTTGAGCACTCCGAATGTGCGCTCCACTATGCCCCGGGTTGCAATGTGGGCTGTGTTGTATCTTACCTCGGGTGGCGTGGTGGGGTTCTGAATTGGCGTCATCATGTGGGTGCTCAGAGTGTAGGCACTGTCCCCTGGGGAGGTGGTGATGGGTATCATTAGTGGGGTTGTGACATTGCTCTGTATCTGACATGCATGCATGTGCTGTGGCATTTATACCCACCGAACAGCCATGTATCGCCGTGCCGCCCAGCTTCTAGGTCCCGGTTTAGGGTTGACATTCTGTAAATAAAACTGTCGTGGGTGGACCCTGGATAGTTGGCATATACTGAGGTGATGATTCCCTTGGCATCACATACTACCTGCACGTTGATGGAATGCCAGTGCTTGTGGTTTCTGTAGATGTGCTCATATGCCCGGAGGGGGCCGTAGAGCCACATGGGTGCAATCAATGGCACCTAGCACTTTGGGGAATTGTGCCACCCCGTAAAAATCCTGGATGGCAGCCTGCCTTTCTGCAGGTGTTCTGGGCAGGTATATGTGCCTGCGGACTGATCGGCGTGCAGTCATGATGGCCAAGACCTGGTGTAGGTAGCGTGACTGCATGGCCTGTGACACCCCCCCACTATAGCAGTTGTCCGCTGAAATGATCCAGTGGCCAAGAAGTGCAGTACATTGAGGACCTTATGCAGGGGGCTGAGTGCTTGGGAGCACAGGGTGGGTGATGTGAGGTCATCCTCCCACTCACTGACCAGGTCGAGTATTATGTGAGGTGGAAACCTGTACCTCCCATACACCTGGTCATCAGGCATCCCAAAAAGGCTACTTCTGGGTGTAAAAATTCTGGGCCTGACTATCCTCCTCCTCCTATGGTATCCCACAACCACTGCTGCTAGGAACGGTATATTCATCCTGGCGTCTGAGCTTGTTTGTTGTTTGCACGCACTTTTATGCTGCGCGGGTCCACGTACGCCTGCTTTCTGCTGGCATATGTGTTTCCGGATTAGCGCGTCTTTTTTGGCACATGCGTTAGCCCCGTTCGATTCCATGAATATGTGTTTTGAACGTGCGTGTGGGCGTTCCGCACATTTGCCTCCTGTACTTCCCCCGTGACGCCGTCATTTTCACGAGTTGTTCCCCATTCCGCGTGTCACGCTCCCTGTTCCTCCTACTTTTGTTCAGTGCGCTGAGCTATGTGCGATTTCGCTGTGCGCATAGCGCACGCTGTTTGGAGACGTGTGCGCCAGCGTGCACCACGCAGAATTTTGGCGCACATCCTGGGATTTCCATGCGCACGGACTTCCATGAATCGATGGGAGCGCGTGTTTTGCTGCGATTTTCGCTCTGGCACTGCGATTCGCACGCTTTCGCACGCTTGCGCCGGAAATTTCAGCGCACATTAATTCCATGAATTGGCATGAGAATCTTCCTGGTCTGGGGGAACATAACACAGCTACCACAGGGGTGATGTCCTACCACCTGTGGCAAGCCACACACGGTACTTTGTAATGGTTCACATTTTTTGTCTATGCATATGTCATTTTTCATAATGATGTTGCGTATATTGGTGATTTTAAAAAAAAGGCTAGTGGGACTTTTTAGTCATCACTTTCTTCCAATTTTTCTTGATGATTCTTTTGATTTTATAAGACAGATTACTAAAAGTGCTAACAAAAACCAAAGAGGTCTCATTCTTATCATTGGTGCACACAGTTTTTTGTTGAAGTGATGCCTCTCTGTTATTATTATAAGCTTGTTTGGCTGTACGTTTTACAAGTTTACCGGGGTAGCCGCGATAGACCAATTTGTTAATTAATGTATTATCTCTCAATTTGTAAGATTCCCCTCGTACTACTGTTGCGTTTAAGGTGCAAAAACTGACCAAACAGTAAGTTATTTCTGACGTGGCACGCATGGCGGCCTGAATAACGCAATAAAGCTTTTTTATTTGTTGTCTTGGCATAGGGTCTCACTAATAGATGACCCTGTTCTGATCGATCATTTAAGTTTAGCACTTATATGGGACTTTGGGAGTTGACTCTGCACTAGTTAATGAAGTGTAGAGACTATATGCCCACACCCAGCTGATAGCCCTGTATACTTCAAAAGAGGGGATGTCTCAGGTTCAGTAAGGAAACAAGGAGCTCACTTGCAAAAGGCCTCTCTCATTCGGTGATATTGGAAAATGGATTTTAGCCCCCCACCAACCCTTTGACTTTTTGGTCTTTGCTTTTTGACATATACGCTTTTGTGTGTGTATTTCCAATAGTTACATTTGAAAAGGGATGGTCAGTATAAATAGACAATACACCAATATCGACACTGCTTAATTTTTGTTACATCATTTTCTGAATACAAGCTCATCACTACAGTCACCTTGTTAATATTTGTCTGTGTAACGTTTGAGTGAGTGATGTTTAGCAAGCTTGTATCATGATTTTAGAAATGTTTGCAGTCACCCGAAAAAAGGGCCTGATTCATAGAACGTTTTTCTATGGGATTGCGCCAGCATAACACATTTCCATGAATCAGGCCCTTCAGATGTTTTTGGGGGGGAATCATGTTTAGAGAAACTAAAAAAAGAATTGTATAGAAAAGTGTCATACAACCATTTCAGATCCTTTGTGGTCTAATATTACGTTATCTGCTTACTAGGTAGAATTAACCCAAAGGTGATTACGGAAAAACCCCAATCCCATATCATCTTAGTCATTGAGTAACTTAACATCTCAGTTCTCTATGGGGTTTGACTCTACCCTTTGTCAATGGTCCACTATTTCTTATTGAGTACAGTCTAGACCACGTTGCACAGCATCTCGCTCACCAAAGGGCATCAGCCCAGCTATAGTTTTTAAACGCAGTACAAAGCTGCCTTCTATTGTGATCCACCTCAAGAAGGTTGTTAACATCTATGTAGTGTTCTGTACCTAAAAAGTGACTCTTCTGCCTGATTGATTGAGAAGGTTGATATTGATCATCTACTACCCTTATTCAATGAGAATGGTCTCTTAGACCCTAGAAAAGTGTGTATCAGTCCAGGTTGGGGGGATGCTATTCCATTGATGCGTTAATGAAAGTGGTGTTGCCACCTTGATCCAACTTGATCTAACATGCTCCTATGAATGTGCACTATTAAAGATGTTTGTGGAATAGTCTTGATATAGATTTAGTCCTTATTTTGCAAACAGGTGTCAGTTTGTTGCCATTCTTTCTTTTTGGGTTGCTTTCCTACTCTATGGGTTGAGGTGTTCCACAGACGTTTGCATTGTTCCTAGCACTAAATGTATACGTATGTTATGTGTGATTTACAGGTTTACAGGCCCCAGCTTCCCCACTATGGCCCACTTGGTCCTCTGGCTTGCCAAGTGATGCCACAAGGAGGTGGACTCCGCTGTCTCCCTTGCTCTCTGTTGTTGTGGGTCCCAGACCCAGGCCTCCCCACTTTATGAGTTTGGCCAACTCGGTTCACTATCCTGCCAAGTACTGCCATGAGGAAGAGAGTTTGAGAGTTCCTTTTGTTTTAAATATGGGTCGAAGACACGTGTTTTTTTGCTTCTTTGTTCTTGTAGGCTTGGTTCACTCACGTGCCAAGTACTGCAATGAGGAAGCTGACTTGTTTACTTTTCTTGATACTTGCCCTTATGGTTGGGGGTCTGATATATGCCCCTATTAGGAAACCACTTCGCCTTATGGCTCTCCCTACTTCACTTTAGATCAGGGGTTACATCCCATGTCCTGAGTTCTGGATTTGTTCTTCTTGTATGATTATGTGGTAACCAAGACCGTCTCGCATCGCACTGGCCAGACCATTTACTCCCATACCTTCTGGGAGTTCTGGCTTCGGTCTGCTTGGGTCTCTCATAGCTTCTGCGTGCTTCTCCTGCCCTGCAGCGGCTCCACAGCTTATGTCTTTCAGCAGTACGTGTACCCATTACAGACCACATAGTCCACCTCCCATGTGACGTTGGGTTATTGCTTCGCCAAGGGTGCTCCGGCATCTGACTCACTCTTCTCAGAGTTCCTGTCTGCAGCCACTTGCATCTCCTGTGCTGAGCAGCTTCTCTGGAGGACTTGCCCACATAGTAAGTCATTCATTCCTTTTTTTGACGAATGGACAAAGGTCCCTAGCATGCTCATTCAAGTTCTCACTGGTGCTCTTCATCCTTCCGTACCTCCTAATTGTCCCAGTCCTTGTTAAGTGTGTCTTCATGAGGACGTTCTTACTCTTCCTCATCTCAGTAGATGTTACATGTTCAGACTTACAAAGATACATGGAAGTGTGTAGTACTGTATTGGCGCTTAAGGAATAGGGAGGTGTATAGGGTAGGGGTGGATGGTTGATATACCACGCTCTGCCGAGATGTTCTCCTTTGTCCCCATGTTAGTCTAAAAATACACCCTACCATAGCATAGACGGTATATTATGTTGGCCGAAAACCAACCGCATCATATGCCCAGCACCACTAGAACAGACTCGTCTGCATAACCATACAGCGTCCATTTGAATTGCACAGAATCTGCCATTTGCCATTTTGCTTTCCCATGCTTTTCTGGCTAAACGCTTTGCAAAAATGAATTTCATTCCGTTCTGCTCCAGCACAGAGCAAGGCCACAAGTTACATATGAGAGACCGGCCGAGACAGAAATACATTGTTTTCCTCCCTCACGAGTCCTTGAAGGTGAACAGAGAGGCATTTAATCACCAAACCAGGTGCCAGCTGGTCTCGCTGAGACCGCAGAAACTATAGAAATAGACAGTTAGAGGCATGAATTATACTCTCTTTCACGGCTCCCCTTACTGGGCCCCTTTAGATCGAGCTGACCTCTAAGTCACGAATAGAAACTAGAAGATAGCAAGTCTTGGAATGTGTCTCTCTTACGAACACAGTTCGCAACCTGAACAAGAGAATTATGTTCTCTGTAACAAAGAATAGTGTCTGCGCCTTGGCAGATTGCAACTGTTGCTAAATTAATGTCTTAGAAGGTGTCATACGCGTCACAATTGTCAATCACCGAACCCTTGCTCAGGAAGATACATTATGTGCGGTTTTGATGTGTCACAGACTAATAATATGATGGTCTTTTCGTATATATGTCTCTGTTGTAGAATGCTCGCGGTCTTGCATCTCACGAGGTCTGGGTGACACATGTTGCGAGACGTGAGATCCAGTCGGCCGACTGAGACTATTTGCTTTGCAATAAACCCTAGATTTTGGGAATTGAACCTTGTGTCTGGCGTATCAATTTGTGTATGGTGATTGTGCCTTGTTTCCATACGTGAGGGTCTTCAGGGCCCGTCAAAAAATGGAGCCCGAATAGGGACCCTCACCCATTTGCTCCATCGTGTACATTGAAATTTGAAGAAGGCTGAAAAAACGAATCGAGGATGGGGCCGTCGAGCTGGGATCGAGAGGTGTTTGGGGCGCCCCTGTGAAAGTGATGAGAGACTCCTTTGCAGATCTGTACACAACCGGTCCCTGATCGACCTGCCCGCTCAGAGAGCAAGAAGGCGAGTGTCCCGGAATGAGGCAGATTGAGCCAGATACGCAGACACGACGATCCTTGGTTGTGTCTATATACAGAGGAATTGAGTGTTAAGAGACGAGTTGATTGATCAGGTGAGTCGTGCCCCAATTCTTAAACAGCCCTGATACTGGTTAAGAGTTGCTCTTGCAAGATCAAACGGTCAGGGTAAGGTACAAATAAGATCAAACATGCCTGGGATATTGTCTTCCTGTCTAGTGGAATGTTTCCACTGCGGTAGACCATCTTTGGAAACTGGCCAGGCTGTGCCACCCATAGGGTTGCCAGCGTTTGAGATGCATGTGAAGTATGAAATAGGGGCAATAATGTTTTGTGAAATTTGGCATAGGCAAACCAGACACGTAGAAGATTTGCAATGGCCGAAAGATGGTAGTTTTGAGATGCCGCGAATAGAGCATTTGGAATCAGTACTGCTGCACAAGAAAGCCCGCCCTGTGACATTTGACGTCATTAGAGACTGGAGGAAGGAAGCTAACCTCCATTTAAGAAGTAGGGAGAAATATGCGCCTAGGCACAAATCTAATGCAGACAGAGCGCTAGAACAGGAAGAAAAAAAATGGGATGAGGATATCAGAAGGGCAGATATGAGTCTTCAAATAGGCATAGAAAAAATACATCCATTACAAGAGTTGCATGCATCAGATGAACTAGTTAATAAGATTTTAAATGAAAAAAGGCAAGAACCCCCTAAAAGTAAAATTGACACAATTGCATAAGTGCCCATTGCTCAGCCTCAGTTGCCAGCCCCCCTTCCAGTTGTTCCATCTGCACCAGCCCCTCCTGAACACGTGATCCCATTTCCCCCTCCACCCACCGAGCTTGAATCAGCAGCTATCAGAGAAGGCAGCGCTGAAGAGGCGGGGCCTGCACAGAGAGGGAATGCTAGAATAACCCGTAGTGCGGTGAGCAGGGAGAGAAAGAGTGAGCTGAAAGAAGAAGCAGAAATGTACATTGAAGGCAATGATGAGGGATCGACACTGAGTTCAATGTATAAGTATAAGAAGCTCAGCGAAAAACAGATATTTTTGGAATGCATGGGAGAATATCTTATGGAAAGGTGGAAGCAATTAACTGGTATGATGCTGCCTCAGAAGTTGCATGATTTGAATGCCTTTTCATGATTGAGAGAAAGTGATTCAGAAATGAAGGCACATGTGGACAGGCTATTTGAGTTTAAAGATGACCTTGATGAAGTATATTCAGAGATGTTTTATTTTCCTGGGTTTTGGTACAAAGAGGTAAAAAGAGGGAGACAAGGGTCGGCAACATATGTACAGTGGCGATTTTTCCCGCCATCAAAACCGGTTAGTGAAGAAATGAAAATATGTACGCGAAAAGCGCTTAGATGGATTATGGATGCTAGTATTCCTATAATGGAGGTGTATGAAACGTTTGAACTATATACGATAGAGATGCAAAGAAAAGCATTGCAAGTAATGGTTGAATATTTGGAAGATAAATATGTTGAGCAAAATGATTGCTGCCCCCCTGAATTAATGACAGTATATAAGAGAGCGTGTTTATCTGAAACTGGGAAGACTGCTCTATCCCTTGTTCTAGCTATAGTGCTTAATAAAAGAGAGAAAGGAGAAGTCCCACCCACTTTTGTGCCGAAAACAGAAATCTCTTTCGTTAATGGAGCACCAGCAAAGGTAACAGAAGCACATTACACAGCACAATATGTACATGTCCCTTTTTCTAGACAAGAGGTGAATAATATAAAACAAACAATCCTTGATATAAGAAAGAACCCGGCGGGATTCTATAAAGAAATTGAATCTTATTTGAAATCGTCCATTTTTAATATGAACGATATTGACCTATTATTCCCTGTAATTCTCCCAGCAGATATATGGAAGGAAATTAGGAATGTGGATGATCATGAAAGTTTGGGTGCGACTTGGGAACATTTAATCAAACAAGATACAGACAGATCAGCAGGTGAAAAACCATTGTCAAATATGTTAGCATTACCGGCACGAATAGTACAGAAATTGAAGGTTATAGTACCTGAAAGAAGAATTACATGGGACAAACTAACTGCATGCGTGCAAGGCAAAGATGAGTTGGCTACTGACTATTTCAATAGATTTGAAGAAGTGTTTACAGATTTTATCAGTCAAGATTTAAACAGTGAACCTCGAAAAAGACTATTTGTTGACAAATATGTCAGAGGGTTGTTACCGAAAATCCAAAATTTGATAATGACACCTGAAAGTGCGTGGCAAGCAAAATCACAAACAAGCCGATTCATGGAATTAATGTGCGCTGAAAATTCCCGCGCAGAGGTGCCAAAACGTGCGATTCCCAGTAAAAGTGCGAAAATCGCAGTGCAACTGCGAAAATCGCAGGGAAACCAGCGCACATCGATTCATGGAAGTCCGTGCGCGAGAAAAATATTGGATGTGCGCTGAAAAAGTGCGTGGTGCACGCCGGCGCACAGGTCATCCAACGGCGTCGACACCCTCCACCAGGCCCCCACTCATGTCCAACTCATGTCTCCCAGCACCCCAACCCCCAGCACTGTGGGGCACCCTCCACCAGGCCCCCACTCATGTCCCCCTGCACCCCCACCCCCAGCACTGTGGGCCACCCTCCACCAGGCAACCACTCATGTCCCCCTGCACCCCCACCCCCCTGCATCCAGGGGCACCCTCCACCAGGCCCCCTCTCCTGTCCCCCTGCACCCCCACCCCCCTGAATCCAGGGGCACCCTCCACCAGGCCCCCACTCATGTCCCCCTACACCCCCACCCCCCTGCATCCAGGGGCACCCTCCACCAGGCCCCCACTCCTGTCTCCCTGCACCACCACCCCCCAGCCGTGCGATTTGCCTGGGTACGTGTATTCCAGGGGTGCACGGGTAGTCTCACACGCGATTCCATCAGGGTACGTGAATTATGGGTCCGCGTGAACTTCCACACGCGATACCAGCAGGGTACGTGTATTCCAGGTACGCGCGGGTAGTCTCACATGCGATTCCATCAGGGTACGTGTGTCATGGGTCCGCGTGAACTTCCACATGCGATACCAGCAGGGTACGTGTATTTCGGTGTGCGCGTGAAGTTCCACATGCAATTTCAGCAGGGTACGTGTACTCCGGTGTTAGGGAGAATTCTCTGTTTAGGCTGAATTTCCTAACCTAGTGAGTCCCCCAGCAGCTTTGCTGGATTTCTGGAGTTTGTTTTTTTCCATCCTGCCAAGAGTGAGACTCTTTTTTCCCACTCTTGGACATGAATGTGTGTAATTCCTTTGAATGTCAATGTGTTCTTTGGGCTATGGGGTCTTTTACCCCATAGGGTCTCATATGTTTTTCTATGTGTGTTACACCGCACCCTCCGTGCCGTAGCACTGGGGCGTCCTAGCGGACCTCCATCATAGACTCCATACCCGGGGACTGACTACTGTCTCCCCGGGCATGTAAAGTCACCATTGGCTTTGCTAGACCTAAATTTACTAACAGAACTAGTACAAACCATCCTATTGTGGATGTACTAGTAGGGGTAATTGGATTACTCCTGGGTCTGTTATTCGAGGGGGCACTGTCCCGTCCCCCCTCGTCGAGTTTTGGCTGGTGGCAGTGGAAACTACTTGTTATATTCGACCCCGAATATAACCATATGGGATTCTTCCCATTGTTGGAGGTTAATACTCTCTCTCGTTAATCTCTAACATACCACCGGTTTATTTATCTTAAATAAATCTATCGGTTGGTATTTTCTGCCAGAACTCGGTTTTTAAAATGGCGTCTGTGTCCGTCTCTGTGACTCCTAAACCAAAGGTTGAGCCCTTTGTTCCACTTTTGGAGGGCCTCTACACAGAGGCCCTCCAAAGTGGTGCCATTCTGTCTGGGTCCCACAGGGGGTGTGGGAGGGGGTTTAGGCACCCTGGACTGAGTTGCCTTGCCAACTCAAGTCCCACTCTGGTGTGATTGGCCCAAGTGGTGAGCCACCCCACTCATCACTTAGCGTGTTTTGAGTGACAGCTAGGCTGAATGAATGGGGGTTTTCTGCATAAAAGCAGGGCTTTTGGGACTGGATCCTCAGAAGTCGCCACAGGACCTAAGAATCCGATGAGGGTAAAGCTGAGCCGACCTGCAACGACGACACCTCCGGTGGAGCCCTGCTGAACCGACTCACCACTTCCCGACGACAGAGGAGATCTCCCCGCCGGAGAGTCTCTTCCCCTGACTGGTGGGAACAACCAGTCCCTTTTGCTTTTTCTTCGTTCCAGGACGTAGTGGTCGAATTGGCCGTGCAGAGCACCCCGGCAACCGGATAGCCACTACCCCTGTACCGCGACCAAAAGGTGGTGCCTTGTGATGGAGCACTCCGCGGCTGGTCTCTTCCCTGGTGGTGCAACGATCTGCAACTTTCCTTCAACGACGAGATCATCTCTTCTCTTGGCAAAGACCGGACGTGCATCCACCACCAGGAACAACTGCCCCCGCCGGAGCTGTCTCTCCACAAACAAGGTACCGTGTCCGCCTGGCTTCCCTTGTGTCGGTTAGTGTGAGGTGTCTGAATCCTCGCCTCTCCATTGGGTCGCCTCCAAGCTTTCTTAAACTTTCTGTTCTGAACTAGTCCAACCTTTTCGATAACAATTTGCAACAAAGACTGGAAGTGCATTTCCACTGTGATACTTTTTGGGACACATCGCCTCGCCTCTCTCCGAGTGGGCCTGGCCTCTGAACTTTGCGATCTACAGTAGACCCTGCCTTACTTGCCTTGCATTTGTTCGTAAAAGTGTTGGTACTAAGTTGATTTCATACCCTGCCTTTTCTCTCCCGTCCTAACGAATACTAGAGTGCCATCTAGGTTAAAGCATTCACCTCTGTCTGCAAATAAGTGGTGCCGTTGAACCTAGACTTGTCGAACTATTGTTAGGGGGATTGATTTTTCTTATAGTAATTGTGCTTGAAGTGTTTACTGTATTAGTGCCAGTGTGTTTTCATAGATGTGTTTTTATAAATAAATAACTATATATCTTTACACCGAGGTCTTGTGCCGTGTTTGCTTGTTCTACTGTGTAAATTGCCCTATCTTGTATACTCCACATACTGCCTAACTCTTCTTGAGGGAAGTCTGACTGCTCAGCCACAGCTACCAAGTGAATCTGTGTGGTACAGACTGCTACCAAGTGGGTTTACTGCCAAACACCTGTAGTCCTAAATCTTTTGCAGTGGTCACAGAGGGAACTGCACAGGTTTCCGCCTAACATCCGGGTGCGCGGCAAATTCCACACGCGAATCCAGCAGCCTACGTGTATTCCGGGGGTGCCGGGGAGTCCCACACGTGAATTGGCCGTGTGGGTCCTCCCAGCTGTTCCCTCTACACCCTCCACGGCCCCTGCAGGCGGCCAACACCACAGGGGACTACCCTGCACCCCTGCACATGTCGAGCAGGCAGCCCATCCACCATGGCCATGCCCCCCAGCCAACCCACATGTCACCTTGCACTACTGCCCACCAACGCATGTGTCCCAGCACCCCCACCCCCCAGCACTGTAGGGCACCCTCCACCAGGCCACCACTCCTGTCCCCCTGCATCCCCACCCTCCTGCATCCAGGGGCACCCTCCACCAGGCCCCCACTCCTGTCCCCCTGCACCCCCACCCCCCTGCATCCAGGGGCACCCTCCACCAGGCCCCCACTCATGTCCCCCTGCACCCCCACCCCCAGCACTGTAGGGCACCCTCCACCAGGCCACCACTCCTGTCCCCCTGCACCCCCACCCCCCTGCATCCAGGGGCACCCTCCACCAGGCCCCCACTCCTGTCCCCCTGCACCCCCACCCCCCTGCATCCAGGGGCACCCTCCACCAGGCCCCCACTCATGTCCCCCTGCACCCCCACCCCCCAGCACTGTAGGACACCCTCCACCAGGCCACCACTCCTGTCCCCCTGCACCCCCACCCCCCTGCATCCAGGGGCACCCTCCACCAGGCCCCCACTCCTGTCTCCCTGCACCCCCACCCCCCTGCATCCTGGGGCACCCTCCACCAGGCCCCCACTCATGTCCCCCTGCACCCCCAACCCCCAGCACTGTAGGGCACCCACCACCAGGCCCCCACTCGTGTCCCCCTGCACCCCCACCCCCCTGCATCCAGGGGCACCCTCCACCAGGCCCCCACTCCTGTCCCCCTGCACCCCCAACCCCCTGCATCCAGGGGCACCCTCCACCAGGCCCCCACTCCTGTCCCCCTGCACCTTCCCCCCCTGCATCCAGGGGCACCCTCCACCAGGCCCCCACTCATGTACCCCTGCACTCCCACCCCCCAGCACTGTAGGGCACCCTCAACCAGGCCCCCACTCCTGTCTCCCTGCACCCCCACCCCCGAGCACTGTAGGGCACCCTCCACCAGGCCACCACTCCTGTCCCCCTGCACCCCTACCCCCCTGCATCCAGGTGCACCCTCCACCAGGCCCCCACTCCTGTCCCCCTGTACCCCCACCCCCCTGCACCCAGGGGCCCCCTCCACCAGGCCCCCACTCATGTCCCCCTGCACCCCCACCCCCCATCACTGTGGGGCACCCTCCACCAGGCCCCCACTCATGTCCCCCTGCACCCCACCCCCCAGCACTGTGGGCCATTCTCCACCAGGCCCCCACTCATGTCCAATTCATGTCCCCCTGCACCTCCAACCCCCAGCCGTGAGATTTGCCTGGGTATGTGTATTCCAGGGGTGCGCGGGTAGTCTCACAAGCAATTCCATCAGGGTAAGTGTATTATGGGTCCGCATGAACTTCCACACGCGATACCAGCAGGGTACGTGTATTTCGGGGTGCGCGGGAAGTTCCACAGGCAAATTTGCAGGGTACGTGTATTTCGGTGTGCGCATGAAGTTCCACACGCGACTGGGCCTGTGAGAGTGGGGTACGTGTATTCCAGGGGTGGGCGGAAATATTTACTCGCGACTGGGCCTGGGAGAGCGCGTTACGTGTATTCCTGGGGTGGGCGGGAAGATTTACACGGTCGCCTGCAACGCGCCAAAAAATAAAAGGTCCAATCCTGAAACACGTACGCCAGCATGAAGCAGGCACACGCACCGCGCAGCATAAAAGAGTGCGCAAACAACAAACAAGCTCAGATGACAGGATGAATATACCATTCGTAGCAGCAGTGGCCGTGGGATACCGCAGGAGGAGGAGAAGGATAGTCAGGGCCAGAATCTTCACACCCAGAACCAGCCTATTTGGTATGCCTGATGACCAGGTGTATGGGAGGTACAGGTTTCCACCACACATAATCCTAGACCTGGTCAGTGAGTGGGAGGGTGACCTCACATCACCCACCTTGTGCTCCCAAGCACTCAGCCCCCTGGAGAAGGTTCTCAATGTACTGCACTGCTTGGCTACCGGATCATTTCAGCGGAAAAGTGCCATAGTGGGGGGGGGTGTCACAGGCCACGCAGTCACGGTGCCTACACCAGGTGTTGGCCATCATCACTGCACGCCCATCAGTCCGCAGGCACATATACCTGCCCAGAACACCTGCAGAAAGGCAGGCTGTCAGCCAGGATTTCTACAGGGTGGCACAATTCCCCAAAGTGCTAGGTGCCATTGATTGCACCCATGTGGCTCTACGTCCCCCCAGGGCATCTGAGCACATCTATAGAAACCGCAAGCACTGGCATTCCATCAACGTCCAGGTAGTCTGTGATGCCAAGGGAATCATCACCTCAGTATATGCCAACTATCCAGGGTCCACCCACGACAGCTTCATTTACAGGATGTCAACCCTAAACCGGGACATGGAAGCTGGGCGGCATGGCGATGCATGGCTGCTTGGTGAGTAGAAATGCCACTGCACACGCATGCATGACAGATACAGAGTAATGCCAATACTCCACTAAGGATCCCCATCACCACCTCCCCAGGGGACAGTGCCTACCCTCTGAGCACACACATGATGACGCCAATTCGGAACCCCATCACGCCTCCCGAGGTAAGATACAACACAGCCCATATTGCAACACAGGTCATAGTGGCGCGCACATTCGGAGTGCTCAAGTCACGGTTTCGCTCCCTTGACCGTTCTGGCGGGCAGCTGTTATACACTCCCCCAGTAGTGTGCAGGATCATAGTGGCAGCATGTGTCCTGCACAATGTTGCAACACGCCGGGGCCTGGCTGTGGACATGGTGGTGCCCGAACATCCCCAACCACATGCACGCCCGCTGTGCATGGGAGGGCAAAGGGCACGGGGTGAGGCAGCCTGTACGCAGCTGGTGGCTAATTACTTCACATAGAAAGCACACCCCTGTGGAGTGCACACAGCCCTGGCACATACCATCTGACAATCAATGATGACTCAATCTGACAATTCTGATGAATTAAGGGACAGTCAACTGTCAGAACCATAGCAGCCTGAGACTGTTCATCTGGAAGTGTCACAATGTGTGCATCCCTGCCTACACAAACACCACCAATGCAGTGTCATCAAAAGGCACACTTCCATGCAGCAAAAATGAATACCCATTTGCAAAATACAACATGAGAACAGTGCCATGTCACCCAACCCCTCCCCGGCACGGCCACACAACACACCATGGCATGTCATGCAATGTGAGAGCAAACAAATTAATCCCCACAACATGCCCCAAGTGTGACCAACTACAGTGTCCCTAATGGAAACTGGCCACACATGAAATGCTCACAGTAATGCAGGACCAACAACACACATTACCAAATACTTACCAATAATACCAATCACCTACACACCCTCCAACCTATCATAAACATGACAGTACGGACTTAAAAAATTGGTAGCCTCACTACCTGATAATGCCAGCACTTCGAACACTTCCAACTATACAGTGTTAGCGCCACGCAAGAGTGTAGGTGCACTGCTTACAACATGGACTCCAGTTCCAAAGTAGACCGCCTTGTGAAGACATGAGAAATGGACCTGCAAATTAGGAGGATGAGATGGATGCAGAGGCACATATCAATACACCATGCAGTGTACAATACAACCACAATATGCACTAGGAATGTATACACAGTATTGACTACAGACTGCCCACACATCATATGGGAGTCCAACGTCACTGTGTAAGTCAATGTCACTTGGGCACACCCTTTGCAAGCCCATGGAAACGGGAAGCAGGAGGGGTGTGTGTCACACAAACCCAAGCATCTGACCCAAATTCAGGACAAGTCTGCATGTGCCCATCCACAATACAGCGTATGCCCACGGGAGCCACACAAGGCAACACACTGTCAAAAAAATCAAGATTCAAAAATAAAAAAAAAAATAAAAAAAACAAAAAACAAAAATAAAAAATAAAAAATGGCCATGAATGGGCCCGGGGGGTGGGGGAGGCCACCCAGGAGGTCCGAGGACAGGGTGTACACCAAAACCCACCTGTGTGGATCTTGCAAAAAAAAAACACCTCCATGGGCTCATGGCCCGCACGGCTACCCTATTGTGGGAGAATCGCTGCTGTCGCTCTCCTCACCCTCTGCAGCTGCATCAGGAGGTGGTGGCACTATGGGAGGCAGCCCACACAAAGCCCTCATCTGGTCCTCCATGGCAGCAAGCATGCGGGTATGGAAGGTCTGGTTCTGGAGGATAATTGTGCGTAGGTCCCCATGCAACAACTCACGGGATGCCCGGACTTCCGCCCTAGTTGCCTGCATCTCAACTGAGAGCGTACGTGTGAGCCGCTCCAGCTGCTGTTCTGTCCTCGTGTTAGCTGAAGCCTCAAGCTCAACCAGAGTTGCCCTGAGCTGACGGAGTTCCACCCTCAGGGCTTCCCTGTGGCCCTGGGACTCAATAGAAATGGCTTCCCGCAGAGTCTCCAGTGCCGCCCGCCTGTCCCTGTTGGATGCCAACATGTCCTCCCTGTGTGACTGGCTAATGGAGTCTGTTGCCTGCTGTAGTTGTTCAATTAGCCTTTCTTGGGGGACAATGGAAGTGGCCACCCTATCCATGGCCTGAGCCATCATCTCAGTTGATGCTGCCTGTTGGTTTGCCATACCGTATATGGATTGCTCCCATGCGGTATTGCCAGGTGGCGTACGGCCACCGCGTCGGCGGGCACCACACCTGTCTGGGGCAAGGCGAACTGCGCCTTGCTGTGCCGGCACTGCCTGAGGCTGCAGGACTGCATTCCCCCTCTGATCTGCTGGCCCAGGAACAGGATCAGATGTAGCAGAGTGTGACCCTGCATCCGTAACCACCAAAGGCGGACCTACCAACACTGACATCCCCATTGAGGGTTCTACCCCTGGTGCAGGTGGGTTGGACAGTACAGAATCCCTCCCAGAAACACTTACCTGCGACGGCACATAGGACTCATCATCCGAATCGACACTTGAATAGAGCTCGGGGGAGGTGCACCCAGAGACACCACTTGAGATGACGGCCTGCAGCAAGTGTGGGTTCTCACCCACCACCACACCACGTCCCTCACTGGTGCCCGATCGGGCCTGAGACCCCTCCTGGGTCTGCACCATCTCCACAACCCCAGCAGTATCAAGTGCGTCATCCCCTGCAAAGACATGAAAGAAAAGAAATGAGAACAGGCATTAGCAACATGGAACACAATTAGGGCTGAGAAGCAACAGAAACAGTACTTCATTGACACATGTACCACATGACTATAACCCTCCCATGCATGCACTGTCACTGCATATGAAGGGGAGGCAAATGGCACACATTGATGAGACCAAGATGGAAGACCAACAAATTTGCTGCATGCTGCCTAGCAGTGCCATCACACATTGGCCTGTGATTGGTATGTCCAATACACATACATGACACATGCCATCACACAGATGGCATGTACCCTAGCCATGTCACACATGTGACAATAGGACTGAGAAATGCCTAGTGAAAGTGGTGGAATGCATACAATCAGCCTGAATGAACACAGAATAACATGCAACTATGTTGTGGCAATATGACAATTCAAGGGCAACTGGCGTGAGGTTGGGCTGAATGTCTACTGTTGCCAGAAGGGATACTGCAACACCCAAATCTTGGTGCGCTGAATGTATTGGATGAAGCACATGGATGACCCAAACCACTCAGGCACACACCCCCTCACCTGGCACTCAATCAGAAGCACTCACACACACACCATGCACATGGATGACACACACATGCATGTGCACTCACCGGACAATGCCTCGTAATCTGGCAGGTCTCCCACGCCTTGGATCTGTTCCTCTGTAGGTCCCAGCAACATACTCATGTGGAGTGAGTTCTATGTCCTCTGCCGGAGACCCACCTCCAGTCACTAGAGTTGCAGCATGACTTGAGGCCAGCTTTTTCTTTGCCCTGCGCTTAAGGTCATTCCAGCGCTTGTAGCAATCATTATCTGTGCGCCTCACGAATCCAAGGGCACTTATGAGTTCCGCAATGGTCTGCCAGTGTGCCTGACGTTGTGCAGGTGTGGTCTTGCATCCTGCAGTAATCACCATTTCGCTGTCATGTGCGGACACATACTCCACAAGTGCATCAAGTTCGACCTGATTGAAGCTGGGCTTCCTTGGTGGGCCGGACTGTGTAGCCGTGCCTGGGGCATCAGCCTGTACTGGACGAGCACTCTTCCTCTTCCGCTTGGAAGGTGGTGGTGATACTGAGTTTCCTACGCCGCTCTGGACACTAGGGGCAGGAGCCCCGGTGGACTGTGGACTAGGAGTGTGGGAATGAACACTCACCATGGGACTTGGTGCAGGCATTAGCTGTGTGATGTAGTCAGGGGGAATGTCAGCAGGATGGACTAGGACCGACACTGTCCTGGCTGGGACACTCAGAGCTGGGGTGGATGGAGCCGCAGCTGCCCCTGCAGCCTCCCCACCCTGCCTACTCGGGCAGCAGATGACATAGCTGCCCCTGATCCACGTGGGCTGGTGACACCAACGTGCACCGCCACACTTGGCCTAGACCTGCTGACCTGGAAGTCAGCCATGGAGTCAACCAGTGCCAGGTCTGGTGCCACAATGGGCTGGTTCAACATGGGCTGAGCAGGTGTTAGGGAGAGTTCTCTGTTTAGGCTGAATTTCCTAACCTACTGAGTCCCCCAGCAGCTTTGCTGGATTTCTGGAGTTAGTTTTTTTCCATCCTTCCAAGAGTGAGACTCTCTTTCTCCCACTCTTGGACTTGAATGTGTGTAATTCCTTTGAATGTCAATGTGTTCTACGGGCTATGCGGTCTTTTACTCCATAGGGTCTCATATGTTTTGCTATGTGTGTTCCACTGCACCCGCCGTGCCGTAGCACTGGGGCGTCCTAGTGGACCTCCATCATAGACTCCATACCCGGGGACTGACTACTGTCTCCCCGGGCATGTAAAGTCACCATTGGCTTTACTAGACCTAAATTTACTAACAGAACTAGTACAAACCATCCTATTGTGGACGTACTAGTAGGGGTAATTGGATTACTCCTGGGTCTGTTATTCGAGGGGGCACTGTCCCGTCCCCCCTCGTCGAGTTTTGGCTGGTGGCAGTGGAAACTACTTGTTATGTTCGACCCCAAATATAACCCTATGGGATTCTTCCCATTGTTGGAGATTGATACTTTTCCTCGTTAATCTCTAACATACCACCGGTTTACTTATCTTAAATAAGTCTATCGGATGGTATTTTCTTCCAGAACTCGATTTTTAAAATGGCGTCTGTGTTCGTCTCTGTGACTCCTAAACCAAAGGTTGAGCCCTTTGTTCCACTTTTGGCGGGCTTCTGTACAGAGGCCCTCCAAAGTGGTGCCATTCTGTCTGGGTTACCACAGGGGTGTGGGAGGGGGTTTAGGCACCCTGGACTGAGTTGCCTTGCCAACTCCAGTCGCACTCTGGTGTGATTGGCCCAAGTGGTGAGCCACCCCGCTCACCACTTAGCGTGTTTTGATTGACAGCTAGGCTGAATGAATGGGGGTTTTCTGCATAAAAGCAGGGCTTTTGGGACAAGATATTCAGAAGTCGCCACAGGACCTAACAATCCGACGAGGGTAAAGCTGAGCCGACCTGCAACGACGACACCTCCGGTGGAGCCCTGCGGAACCAACTCACCACTTCCCGACGACAGAGGAGATCTCCCTGCCGGAGAGTCTCTTCCCCTGACTGGTGGGAACAACCAGTCCCCTTTGCTTTTTCTCCGCTCCAGGACGCATTGGTCGAATTGCCCGTGCAGAGCACCTCGGCAACCGGATAGCCACTACCCCTGTACCGTGACCAAAAGGTGGTGCCCAGTGACGGAGCACTCCGCGGCTGGTCTCTTCCCTGGTGGTGCACCGGACTTCGACGATGAGATCATCTCTACTCTTTTCAAAGACCCGACGTGCATCCACCACCAGGAACAACTGCCCCCGCCGGAGCTGTCTCTCCACAAACAAGGTTCCGTGTCCGCCTGGCTTCCCTTTCTGTCAGATCGAGTGAGGTGTCTTAATCCTCACCTTTCCATTGGGTCGCCTCCAAGCTTTCTTTAACGTGTTGTTTTGAACTGGTCCAATCTTTCCATAACAATTTTGCGATAAAGACTCGAAGCGCATTTCCACTGAGACACTTTTTGGGACATATTGCCTTGCCTTTCTCCGAGTGGGCCTGGCCTCTGAACTTTGTGATCTGCATTAGACCCTGCCTTACTTGCCTTGCATTTGTCCGAAAAGTATTGGTACCGAGTTGACTTCATAACCTGCCTTATTTTTCTCTCCTGTCCTAACGAATACTAGAGTACCATCTAGTTTAAAGCATACACCTCTGTCTGCAAATAAGTGATGCCGGTGAACCTAGACTTGTCAAACTATTGTTAGGGGGATTGATCTTTTTCTTCGTATAGTAATTGTGATTGAAGTTGTTTGCCGTATTAGTGCCAGAGTGTTTTCCATAGATGTGTTGTTATAAATAAATACCTTTATATCTTTACACCGAAGCCTTGTTCCGTGTTTGCTTGTTCTACTGTGTAGATTGCCCTATATTGTAAAGTCCTAAATCTTTTGCAGTGGTCCCAGAGGGAACTGCACAGGTTTCCGCCTAACACTGGTGTACAGCGGTGGGATTTGTATCAAGTATACAGTTTAGAGTGCTTTTCGACACTTTAGGATAACTAACCACAAAGCTTAGCACTAAAAAGCGACTTTCAAAAACATGTCTACTATGGAAGTTTACAGTCAAGAATCCTTGTCAGGTGAAAATACTGAGGGTTTACGAGCTCTCTGTAGGCAAGAGAATCTTTCTGTAAAAGGCAAGAAGTTAGAACTAATAGCGAGATTGCTGGAAAACCAAAGTCTGGGTACTGGTTCAGAGGAACCAACTTCTCCAGCAGATGTAGATAACAGTGATGGTGTTGATCTAAATCGTAATTCTGACGATAGTGATGAAGAGGCTGACGAGGAAGGAGAGGCTAACGAAACTGTCTCCCCTGCTCCTCTACCTGCCTTACCAGCTGTACCTACGGGGCCCATACCAGGTCCCACATGTAACCCTGCTTATTTTGAACTTGAAAAAATGAAGCTTGAACTAGAATACAAACGGTTCTTGGCTCAATCTGAAAGAAACCAAGAGCTCGAGTTCAGACGGATAAATGCCCAGGCTGAGCAGAAGCAGGCTGAGTTAAGGCTCAGGGAAATAGAACTTAATCACGAATTAGAGATGAAAAAGTTGTCTGTAGAAAATGCTTCTCTCTCCTCTGGTTCCTCTAGGAGCTCCAGTCCCAAAAGACCCTGGATGCCGAAGGAATTAGTGGGTATGTATGAACCGAGATTGGATGTATTGGATTGATTAAAACTGTTTGAGTACAATCATGGGCTCCAGGACATCACCGGGAATGATTTACTTCCCTGGTTGTTCTCTAGGCTCCCCCCTGTTGCGACTGATGTGGTAATGGAGTTGGGGGAGGCGGATAAGGCGGATTACGAAAGTGTGAAACTAGCTTTGATAGCTAGATTTGGGAAGACCCCTTCCCAGTATCTTAAGAGGTTTAGAACCCTCAAAAAGCATGATGGTACCCCTTGGGCTACCTGGGTGAGTGAAGGGTTGAAAAACTTAGAGGGATGGATTAAAGGTTACAAAGTGAACACTTATGAGGGTATGAAGAATCTTTTTATGTTGGAGTCCATTTATGATGCCTGTTCTCCTGAGATCAGACAGCACTTGGCTGATTCGAAGGAATTGGATTCCTGAAAGCTAGCTAAGGCTGCTGACTTATGTGTTGCCAACAGGGCCACTCATAAGGATTCTGGGGCAACTCAGAAGAAGGAAGAGGGAAAACAGCCTAAAAAAGACTCAAAAGAGAATTCGAATAACTCAAATTCCAAAGAGGGCCCCAAACAAAACCAGAAGGGTAAGCCACAAGGAAAACCGCAGCAGAATAGTGTGTCTTCTGGTGCCAAACCGGAAGGAGGCCAGAACAAGCCACCATTCCAAAAAGCATTCGGTAAATGCTTTGTTTGTGGCTCGACTGACCACGTGAAAGGAGATCCCAGATGTAAGGGTAAACCTTCAGGGGTCCAGCTTGTCTCCTTAGCCTTCGCTCCAGAGGAGGAAGCACAAATGGCAAGTGGAAACTTCTACTGCTAGCTGATGAACCCATCGGAGTCTCAGCCAGCGTTTTTTTAGTATCTCTGGGGTTGTGGGAACAACAGAATTTAGATGTCTATAATTCTATCCCCGATAATACTAAAGAGTATTATAAGGACAGTGTCCAGGTGAATGGTCAGGAGACTCCTGCCATTAGGGACACTGGGGCCAGCATAACTGTGGTGGATAAATCGTTTTTTCAGGCTGAGTATGTTGCTAAGGCACCCAAACGCCTCACCAAGTTAGCTGGAGGGCCTGTGCAGATGCTTCCCCAATTACCAGTTCTCATCCAGTGTAACGACATGACTGTGAAGATACCTGTCAGCATACAGAGTGAGGTACCAGGACGCGTACTGTTGAGTAACGATTTGAAAACTCTCGGAGTTGTATCGCATACTCCCAGACCTCCTAGTAAACGGTTACAGGAGCTAACCAGACCTACAAGAGAGAGGACCATGCGCGGTACTCTCCCGGAGATGATGAAGAAAGAAATCACTCCTGCTCCACTGGAATTGTTGTCCGCTGTCTCGAAGAAATCAGAAGCGAAAGGGAAACCTAAGACTTCTACCCCGAAACCAGCCAGCATTTCAGTGCAGCCAACACAGACTTCCCCACGGTTGTCCAAAGTTACACCCGTAACTCCACCTCCAGCTGAGGCTGAGAGGGAGGTACAACCCTGTGTGGTAGAATTAGACTCTGAAGAAGAGCTAATGGAAGGCCAGGAACTCATTGGAGATCTGGATCCTGTTGACCATCCTGAGCTGCAGTCTTTACTGGCAGAAGGTGGACCCAGCAGGGCAGACTTCAGTAAGGGACAGAGTGAATGTCCAACTCTGGAAGGTCTTCGCCACCAGGCAGAAGCTCAGGCTGAATGGCAAGAGCCTGGGAAATACAGGTTGCACTGGGAAGATGGCCTCTTCTACAGTGAACCGACCGAGTCTGCACCTGGACACTACAAGCGGCTTGTAGTACCCCAAGAGAACAGACCACAGTTCTTGCAGTTAGCCCACGAGATTCCTTTGGCTGGTCACTTGAGTTTCAAGAAGACTAAGGAAAGGCTATCTCTCTACTTCTATTGGCCAAAGATGGGGGCCGAAGTAGAAAAACACTGCAGGAGCTGCCACACCTGCCAGACCTCTGGTAAGGTTGGCTCCAAGAATGTGGCACCTTTAGTGCCTCTCCCAGTTGTGGGAGTCCCGTTTGAGAGAGTAGGGATTGATATTGTTGGTCCCCTTGATCCTCCAACCTCCTCAGGCAACAGGTTTATACTTGTTGTAGTAGACCATGCTACTAGGTATCGTGAGGCAATTCCTATGAGGACTGTTACAGCTCCGGCTGTGGCTAAGGCCCTCCTTGGTATCTTTACTAGGGTCGGGTTTCCTAAGGAAGAAATCTCTGATAGGGGGTCAAACTTTATGTCCCACTACATGAAAGCCATGTGGAAAACCTGTGGAGTTACTTACAAGTTCTCAACAGCTTACCACCCACAAACCAATGGGTTGGTAGAACGGTTCAACCGAACCATGAAGAGCATGATAGGTGCTTTAGAGGAACCCCTTAAGCGTAAGTGGGACCTTCTACTGCCATGCCTTCTCTTTGCTTATAGAGAAGTCCCTCAGGAGGGAGTAGGTTATTCTCCCTTCGAACTTCTCTATGGTCATCCCGTCAGAGGTCCATTGGCCCTGATTAAGGAGGGGTTGGAGAGTGCTCCTTCCCCCAAGCCAGTCAGAGTGACTGACTACCTGATAGGTCTCCGGAGGAGAATGTCGCACATGATGACAGAAGCAAGCGATAACTTGAAAGCTGGACAAGCATTGGTCAAGCACTGGCACAATCAAAAGGCTAACATGGTTGAGTTCGCTCAAGACCAGCTTGTTCTTGTTATGATCCCAACAAGGCAGAGGGCCTTGCAAGACAAATGGATGGGACCCTTCAGAGTTGTGGGTAAACTCGGAGAGGTTAACTATCTGGTGGACTTGGGCAATCCCAAGGAGGCTCTGACCGTCTTCCACACCAACTGACTCAAAGCGTATGTCTCACAACCTGATGTAGGAGCGTTGCTTCTAGCATCATCCGAGGAAGAAGAAGAGAGTGAAGCTCTTCCGGATCTTCTCAGAGGCTTGCCTTTGGACGAACAAATTGAAGGAGTAAATCTCTTCTCCAATCTGACACCCGAGCAACAAGAAGAGTGCAAATCCATGTTGAATCAGTTTGCCTCTCTGTTCTCGCTTTCACCAGGCTTGACCCCTTGGGGCCAGCATGACATACTCACTGGTGACTGTCTGCCAGTCTAAAGCAGAGGATACCGAATGTCAGAACACGTACGAACCCACATCAAAGGTGAGGTCAGCAAGATGCTTGATCTCGGGGTAATAGAGCCCTCTACTAGTCCATGGTCTAGCCCAGTTGTGTTAGTACCAAAGGCCGGATCTAAAGAACTTAGATTCTGCGTGGATTATAGAGCTCTTAATGCAGTCACCAAGACTGATGCCCACCCTTTGCCAAGAACAGATGAGTTGGTGGATAAACTTGGCGCCGCCAAGTTCCTCAGCACATTTGACTTGACGTCAGGCTATTGGCAAATAGCCCTGAAAGACCAGGCCAAGGAGAAAACTGCATTTTCGATCCCCTTTGGCTTATACCTATTTAAGGTAATGCCTTTCGGCTTGAAGAATGCACCTGCTACGTTTCAACGGATGGTAAACCAGGTTCTGAATGGGATGGAGGACTTCTGCATGGCATACTTGGATGACATAGCAGTGTTCAGCAATTCCTGGGAAGAACATGTAACCCACCTGAGAGATGTTTTGCAGGCTCTTGGACGAGCCAATCTGACCATAAAGGCGAGTAAATGCCAAATTGGACAGAGTAAGGTAGTCTATCTTGGACATGAGGTAGGAGGTGGAGAAATAAGGCCTCTGCTCAGTAAGATTGAAGCTGTGCAAAATTGGACAACACCTACTACTCAAACCCAAGTGAGAGCCTTCCTAGGCCTCACTGGGTATTACAGGAATTTCATCGAGAACTATGGGACCATAGCCTCTCCACTGAATGTCATCTCCTCGCCCAAATTTCCTAAAAAGGTTAGATGGAACGAGGAGTGCAATCAGGCTTTCGAAAACCTGAAAAAGGCTCTTTGCCAAGCCCCAGTACTCAGAGATCCTGATTACCGCCAACACTTCATTGTGCAGACAGATGCTTCAAATGTAGGAATAGGTGCCGTACTCAGTCAACTGGATGGGAAAGGTAGGGAGCACCCCGTTTGCTTCATCAGCCGCAAGCTGAAGGATCCTGAAACAAGGTGGGCAACAATCGAAAGAGAGTGCTTTGCTATCGTGTGGGCTCTGAAGAAGTTTAGGCCGTACTTGTATGGTTCTACTTTTGTCATTCAGACTGACCACCAACCCTTGAGATGGTTAATGCAAATGAAAGGGGAAAACCCGAAACTATTGAAATGGTCGATCTGCCTGCAAGGGTTTTATTTCACCATTGAGCACAGGTCAGGGTGTTACCACCAAAATGCTGATGGTCTCTTTAGGATGTACGTCATCGACTAGAGCTATGTGATTCATCCAGGAGTGGATTAAATCCTCCTGTCCCTTAGTCTGGGGGGGCGAGTGTTAGGGAGAATTCGCTGTTTAGGCTGAATTTCCTAACCTAGTGAGTCCCCCAGCAGCTTTGCTGGATTTCTGGAGTTTGTTTTTTTCCATCCTGCCAAGAATGAGACTCTTTTTCTCCCACTCTTGGACATGAATGTGTGTAATTCCTTTGAATGTCAATGTGTTCTATGGGCTATGGGGTCTTTTACTCCATAGGGTCTCATATGTTTTGCTATGTGTGTTACACTGCACCCTCTGTGCCGTAGCACTGGGGCATTCTAGCGGACCTCCATCATAGACTCCATACCCGGGGACTGACTACTGTCTCCCCGGGCATGTAAAGTGACCATTGGCTTTACTAGACCTAAATTTACTAACAGAACTAGTACAAACCATCCTATTGTGGACGTACTAGTAGGGGTAATTCGATTACTCCTGGGTCGGTTATTCGAGGGGGCACTGTCCCGTCCCCCCTCGTCGAGTTTTGGCTGGTGGCAGTGGAAACTACTTGTTAAGTTCGACCCCGAATATAACCCTATGGGATTCTTCCCATTGTTGGAGATTGATGCTTTTCCTCGTTAATCTCTAACATACCACCGGTTTACTTATCTTAAATAAGTCTATCGGATGGTATTTTCTGCCAGAACTCGGCTTTTAAAATGGCGTCTGTGTTCGTCTCTGTGACTCCTAAACCAAAGGTTGAGCCCTTTGTTCCACTTTTGGCAGGCTTCTGTACAGAGACCCTCCAAAGTGGTGCCATTCTGTCTGGGTTACCACAGGGGTGTGGGAGGGGGTTTAGACACCCTGGACTGAGTTGCCTTGCCAACTCCAGTCGCACTCTGGTGTGATTGGCCCAAGTGGTGAGCCATCCCGCTCACCACTTAGCGTGTTTTGATTGACAGCTAGGCTGAATGAATGGGGGTTTTCTGCATAAAAGCAGGGCTTTTGCGACTAGATCTTCAAAAGTCGCCACAGGACCTAAGAATCCGACGAGGGTAAAGCTGAGCCGACCTGCAACGACGACACCTCCGGTGGAGCCCTGCGTAACCGACTCACCACTTCCCGACGACAAAGGAGATTTCCCTGCCAGAGAGTCTTTTCCCCTGACTGGTGGGAACAACCAGTCCCCTTTGCTTTTTCTTCGCTCCAGGACGCAGTGGTCAAATTGCCCGTGCAGAGCACCTCGGCAACCGGATAGCCACTACCCCTGTACCGCGACCAAAATGTGGTGCCTTGTGACGAGCACTACGCGGCTGGTCTCTTCCCTGGTGGTGCACCGGACTTCACTTTTCTTCGACTACGAGATCATCTCTACTCTTGGCAAAGACCCGATGTGCATCCACCACCAGGAACAACTGCCCCCGCCGGAGCTGTCTCTCCACAAACAAGGTACTGTGTCCGACTGGCTTCCCTTTCTGCTGGATCGAGTGAGGTGTCTTAATCCTCGCCTTTCCATTGGGTCGCCTCCAAGCTTTATTTAACGTGTTGTTCTGAACTGGTCCAATCTTTCCATAACAATTTTGCGATAAAGACTCGAAGCGCATTTCCACTGAGACACTTTTTGGGACATATCGCCTTGCCTCTTTCCAAGTGGGCCTGGCCTCTGAACTTTGTGATCTGCAGTAGACCCTGCCTTACTTGCCTTGCATTTGTCCGAAAAGTATTGGTACCGAGTTGACTTCATAACCTGCCTTATTTTTCTCTCCCGTCCTAACGAATAAAAGAGTACCATCTAGGTTAAAGCATACACCTCTGTCTGCAAATAAGTGATGCCGGTGAACGTAGACTTGTCAAACTATTGTTAGGGGGATTGATCTTTTTCTTCGTATAGTAATTGTGATTGAAGTTGTTTGCCGTATTAGTGCCAGAGTGTTTTCCATAGATGTGTTGTTATAAATAAATACCTTTATATCTTTACACCGAAGCCTTGTTCCGTTTTTGCTTGTTCTACTGTGTAGATTGCTCTATATTGTATACTCCACATACTGCCTAACTCTTCTTGAGGGAAGTCTGACTGCTCAGCCACAGCTACCAAGTGAATTCTGTGTGGTACAGACTGGTACCAAGTGGGTTTACTGCCAAACACCTGTAGTCCTAAATCTTTTGCAGTGGTCCCAGAGGGAACTGCACAGGTTTCCGCCTAACAGCAGGGATGGTGTCAGCCACGTTACCCTCAACCAGGGGGGGGGCATGGGTGTCCCTGACTGGTCACCCACACATGGGGGGCTAGGGGCACCGTGCAAGTCCTGGCCACGTCCCCTACCGTATCCACCACGGCCACCTCTTGTGGCTCGCCCACATTTGCCACTGTTACCGCGTGCTCGCCTCGCAACCATGGCACTGATGTTGTTGTGCGTATGGGAGTTGCAGTAAACTATTGTCCTGGGCAATTGGGGGTCAAAGGGGTAGGGTACTAGATGGAATTCGTACCCTAGTGCTCTAGCAAGGCTGTATGTGACCCCTGGGGGAAGATGACGGGTCACGCAACGCACAGGCACCCCAAAAAAGGGAGATAATTTGCACGCAACCCCTCCTAGACTACGTGCGTGGAAAAAAAAAACCTGCACTACACTGTGGCACCCAGAAACACAAAAATGAACGTATGCGTGTCACACGCAGCCTAGACTGACCTCTGAAGGGGTAGGCAACACACGGGGCAAGCACAGATGTCAAATACGTGCGCGACTCACCGTCTGCCAGGAAAAATCGCTTGAAAAATACGCGCATGTGCGCGTTGGCAACACCCCCGCCAAAAGAAGAATTGTACGCTGTCTGAGGAGACAGGACAACAGGAGAAGTGAACGCTGTTTGAGGAAACAGGCCCAGGAAAAAGACAAGAAGACAAAAAGCTATCAGAGGTAACAGGATGTACGAACTTGGAACGCTGTGAAGTAAATCGCGTGCAAACCGACAAGAAGTACAGATTTCACCCACTCGCTCTCCACGAAAAGCACGTACAAGGAAATGGCGCTCTACACATACCTTTTAAACATGCCCACACGTCCAGCGTCACTTCCGCGTGTACGCGCTAAGGCCCCATCCTCCAATTACACAAGCTGACACTCTGACGTGCAGTCATTGGATGTGTAACATGCACCCGTGTACAGGGAAACGCCCGCGCACGCACGTCACAGACGCGCATACGCGCTGGTGGCCTTTGGGCCAATGAATTCGCGTATGTGTGCTGACGCGCTTATGCGCTAAGGCCTTTTCCTCGAATTACACGCAGACGTGCTGGATTTTCACGTGCCAAATCACTCCGTATCAAGCTGGCCACGCGTAAGCACACGGAAGACCACGCTCCTGCCCAGAAGGCCGAATTACTGCCCCCTAGAGCCCCGAGCATGCTCCCACCTGCCATCTGCTGCTGCCTGATTGCCTGCTGCCCACGTGCCCTGCCATTTTCTGCCTGCACATCAGCTAGGGGTGCTGTTGCTGTGACCACCCCTGCTGGAACCGAAGACTCCCGACTGGGATTCCATCGCTCCACAGCCCAGCCCCAGGACCCAGTAGCCCACCCACTCCTGCCTCTGGGGTTGTCATGTCGGGCACTGCAACATCTGGCACCACTGACAACCCCCGGCCAGAGAGGCAGAGGGGCACCAGCTTCACTGCCACCGAAGTTGGTGTCCTGGTGGATCAAGTCCTGGGGCAATATGATGCCCTCTTCGGAAGTTTGCGCGCCGACAAGGAAGGACGGACTCGGATCTGGACGGACATCGTGACTGCCATCAACGCGGAGGGGGTGGCAGTCTGAATATTCCATCATGTCAAGAAGCGCTGGGAGGACTTCAGGTCCAGGACCCTCAACAAGGCCCGGCGCCTCTTGAAGGCAGCGGATGCTAAGGGGCGCCGGGGCCACTTGTCGGACGACCAGATGAGGGTCCTGGAACGCATATCCCCAACGCTCCACGTCGAGGTCCTTGAGAGGCAGACCCGTCTGGAGTCGAGCGGTAAGTGTACATGCATCATGATTGTAAGCTGTGCGTGTGGTGATGTGCCAGTAGTGTGCAGGTTGCACATGTGTTTGTATGGGGCCAAGTATGGGTGGGGGTGTACAGGGCCATGAGGCTAACACATGCGAGGGCTGTCATGTGTGAGACATGGATAGTGCTTGTGTGTGTAGGCTTGCATGCCAAATGCAGTTGTGTGGGCACACATATTTGGATGAATGTGTATGTAAGTAGGCATGTTCGTGATGTCACACAAGGATGTTGTTTTCAGCTGCATGTATCAGCACTGTGTGCATGTGCATGTGTGTGTATTTGACAAGGGTGAAACAGTGATGCAACATGGATGCATGTGACAGCGGGATGTGGAAGCCTGATTGGCAGATGTGACATGGATGCCGATCTGAACACTGCCACAGTTGGCAGAGGTGTACACATGCATGCAAGTGTGTTGGTGTGTGTACATGTGTATTGCACTCCCTGTGTTGCATGTGATGTCTGGCTCACCTTTTCCTGCTCATGCTGTTGTATGCGTATGGATGGTGCTGGCAGTTGCGATATGGCTGTGGTATGGCTCATGTGTGCAAGTTGAAATGACATGTGTGTTGGCGATTGTGATGCCATGTCTGAGGTTTGCCAATGCCACTCATGTACAACTGTCATGTGTGTATGTGTCCATTGTACAGTGCCCTGATGCCTGTGTTTTATTTCTCCCTGTCTGCAGCGTCAACTGATGAAGAGGGCGGAGAAGGTGCTGTGGAGCACAGCGGCGGGGATCGCACCGCCAGCCAGAGACGTAAGGCCCGGCTCCCCTCCCAGGTTGTGATCTTGTCGGGGAGTGAGGAGTCCGTGCCGTGTCCCAGGCTGCAGCTGCCGGGGGGAGGTCCAAGAGGCGGAGGTCGGAGTTGGACTCCTCGGCAGCAGAAGGGGCAGCTGGGACCCCACAGGGCCCAACGGGGGAAGATGGCACGGAGTCATCCAGGTTGGTGGGGGGTTTGGTGGAGGAGGAGGCCGTGCATGCAACAGAGACGGAGTCTGGAGGTGGGGATTCCACTGGTGCTAGTGGTGCAGTGCAGGACCAGGGACAGGAGGCAGCACAGGCCGCCGCGGAGGTGCCTGTGTGCAATCCTGTCCCTGATCATGTCACTGCATCATCTTGCACCAGCAGGGATGCCTACGTCCAGACCCGTTTTCAGGCAGGGTATGAGCTCACAACAACTGGCCTTCATCTGCCTGCAGACGTGGCTATCCGGGTCCGGGTTGAGCCTGTCCTGACTGGTGTGGCGTTGCGTCAACGGGCCATGCGAGGTGATCTGCAGTCTTTTCATGAGGAGACTGCACGTCATCTCGAATGGCTCGTTGACCGCGTCGGCCTACTGGGACAGGTCACCCAGGCCGGATTCCTCCGTTTGATGGGGCTTGCTCAGACCCCCTCCTCAACTGAACCCCCTATGCCAGTGGTCTTCAAACTTTTTTGGCCAGGGCCCCCCTGAGCAAAATTTGGGCAGGTCGGGACCCCCCAGAAATGCCAAATGGACAGTATATATTGCGCGCCGTCACCTGCTCCCATCAAAGTCGCTGGGCTCCCTCATCCCACTCCTACCCAGTCGCTGGTCTCTCCCCACCCCATCACACACCCAGGGCTCTCCCCACTCTGCTCCCATCACTATCCCATGGTTCCCGCCCATTGTGCTCCCACCATAGTCCCTCGGTTCCCCCATCCCGTTCCCAACACAGTCTGAGGGCCAGTGGCGGCTGGTGAATCTTTTTTAAGTGGAGGGGCATTAAGGGGAGGTTCGGGGGGGTTTCCCCCTGTGAATTTTTTTTTAAATAATAGGTTAAAATGTTGCATTGTAGAGCATACTTTTAACAAAAAATGGGTAAATAGCCAAACAGTTTGCAATTGTTGCTGGGAGTCCAGGGGGCAGGCATTGATATTTTATTTCTATCGCGCTCGTACACAAGTGTTTCAGAGCGTGACAAGGCAAGGGAGGGGAACAGAGGAGAATAAAACAGCGATCTTACTAGGCCCAGTGACATTGAGAACGCGCAAGTGTGAGGGGAAAAGTGCATGGAAGGGGGGAGAAGTGGAAAGTGCGAAGCAGAGGAGAAACAGATAAATAACAATAAATAAATAATAAAGGCAACAAACAGTGGTAGTGCAGCCAGCAATTTGCAAGTGCTACGTTTAAGGCAGCAGACAGGGTAGGTCTGATAAGTGCAGGAAGAAAGATGGTTCTCCTCAAGTTTTAGAGTGGCAGGGCGCTGTTCCAGAGGGAGGCCCCAGCCGAAGACGGAGATCTACCCCCAGCTCGTTTCTTTGATAAACGACTGACCCTGAGGGAGTTGGAGGTAGAGGAGTGAAGAGCTCGAGAGGGGAGGTATTTGCGGAGGAATAGCTGAAGTTATTTTGGACCGAGGCCCCAGAAAGCCTTGTGGACAAGGCAGAGGGTTTTGAATGATAGATGTCCGGTAAAAAGATACCATCCCTGTCCCCTGGGCCCCACTGGTCCTAACACAATGAACATGATTATGTGTATATGCAAGGCGCTGCACATTCATACAGCAATCACTCTATCATTCACATGAGCATCCATCACCATACACTCACTCATAACGCATCCATACACATGTTTAAATAAAAACAATGAACATAAACGTACCTTCTGCATTGGCCTGTGTGTGGGTGCTGCTCCAGCTGCTCTGTCCGTATGTGCGAGGAGGCGCAGGAGCTCCCCCTCGGACATACAGACATGCAGTGCCCCAGCCAGCATTTCCAATGAGCTATGCAATGCTGGCGAAGCAAAACGCCCCAGCACTTGCATGGCTCAGTGAGCATGTGCGGCTGGGGAACTAAACTGAACTGTCAAAGGGAAACAGTGTTTCCCTTTGACAGTTCAGCCAGCCCAGGAGCACTCCATTAGCTGGATAAAGCAGCTGAGGGAGTGCTCACTGTTTCACTGGGCTGGCTCCTTAGCTCCTCCATAATGGGTGAGGGGCCACTATGCAGTTAGTAATGTTGACCATTGTTGCTGAATATATCACAATTTACTTACATTTTAACACAAAGCACCCCTTTGGGTACTATTGAAACAGTGGGCTTCATAACTACTCTGGCGGTAGCTGTGCCGGTAAAACCGGCACGGCTGCCACTGGAGTTGCATCCGGGTCTGGCACCCGCGAATGGGCAATTACTAGGTCATGCCGAGTTAGGCGGACATGATAATTGCCCTTTCGAAGGTGCCGGTAGATCCCCATTCCCATTTGAGCCCCATATGGCTCAAATGGGAAGGGGGAGCTCGGATGCACCGGCACCGTTAATAACGGTGCTGGTGCATCCGACGAGCTGAGGTCAGACCTGGCGGGGGCTGTCAAGCACCCACGAGCACAACTCTTACTATGGCGGAACGGTAGCAACGGTGCCGGTAGCTTACCAGCACCGTTGTTACTGGTCCGCCATAGTAGTAATGAGGCCCAGTCTGTGACTAAAGGAATAAATATCCATTTACAACTGTGGGCCACTTTTTCATTGTTGCCTGAGACAGTTTCATGCTTCAGCCCGCCCATGTGGGCCACCCCTGCCCATTTCTTCCAATCTAAAAAAAAAAAAAAAAAAAAAAAATCTTTTTTCATGCTGAGCTCTCAGGGCCCCCCTGGGATGCACCCGCGGACCCCTAGGGGGTCGCGACCCACAGTTTGAATACCACTGCCCTATGCACCAGTCGTCCTCCATGCCATCTTCCCACCCATTAGTCACCTGGGTGCCCTGTGGAGCTTCCTCTGACGGTGCAGCCAGGCTGTGGAGGATGCATCCCTGCCACAGTCGGGAGTCGGACGTCCAGCAGGGGTGGCCACATCAACGACTGCACCCCAGCCGGTGGAGGATGTGCAGGCAGCAGGAGCCAGGGCACGGGCACAGGCACAGCAGCAGCAGCAACGAGGTGGGAGCCATCATGGCTCGGGGCCTTCGACATTGGAGGGGCAGGCATCGGCCGGAGGGCAGGAGGACCCAGGACAGGAATTGTCTTCCGTGTGGCAGCGGTTGGGCCACGCCATAGATGCGGAGCGGCAGCGGGCGGAAGAGGCACGGCTCACGATGGTCAGGGCGGAGAACTCCATGCGGAGGGCCCTGAGGCGGGCCGAGTGCCTCGAGGCAATCCGCAGGGAGTTGGAGGTGAACATGTCGACGGCCCTGCGGACCCTCAGGGCCATGGAGGAGGACCGTCTCCAGGACATTGAGCAGGAGTTCGATGATGCCCTGGCCCGGAACATCCCGAAGTGAGCCGTCGGACTGGCCCGCTGCCCTTGTAAGTAGTTCTGTAGGTAGTGTTAGGTTTCCTTTGGTTTTGCATTTTTTTGGACCTTTTGGACAATGGGCCACATTTTTGTATATAGTTTTTTTTATTAGGTAGTGTCATTAATTGCCTTCAGCAAAGCCATGAAAACTACCTTGTTCACCTAACCAACCCCACATGTTTAAACCTTCATGACTAACATGTATGATGTACTATGGTGTATGATGTATTATGGTGTATGATACTCCTTATCGCTTAACACAGGATCTTGCCTTACTGTAACCCATGGCACAACCTGTACCTGTACCTGTAACTAAGTTCCCCTACAAGTAACAGCACCACAATGCCCCTGGGCTGCCTGCGCGCTATATAACTGTAATAAATAAATAAACAAATTATTAGATAGGTTTCATTTCTTCTGTTGGGATCATGGACCCTGGATTGTTTATCTGCATATAGTTGACTGTTGGATTTTCTATTTTTTTTTTTTATAATTTACCCATGGAGCAATGGTTTTCGATTTTAATTTTCCATTGGATTTACTTTTGTGAACTGTGACTTTGGACACCTTTCCTTTGAATTATGATTTGTGGTTTTACATTATTTTACGGACATGCTGCTTTCTTTTTTTTAATTCCCATTTTCGTTTGTTTATTTTTGATTCAATTTGTGTTGCTTTTAATACATATTTTTCCTTCAAACATCAATGTGTAGTATCATCTCATTGGTTTCATGCATATCATGATATGGGTTTTGACATTCACTGACACCCATTGTGTGTATGTGAGGGACATGTGTTCATTTACGAACTTGCCATTGGAGTTGTATCATGTAATTGCCATTTCTAAGTGGGTGGATGCAATACTCGGGTGGGTGTTTGGCATTTGGAGGCTGCCCATAATGCCCAGGGAGCTAGATTGTGATGACATGTTGGCTGGGGGACACGTGTGGGGGCTTGCTGGCAGGTGCCCCTGACTGGTGGGGGGTGGGGGTGCAGGGGGACATGAGTGGGGGCCTGGTGGAGGGTGCCCCACAGTGCTGGGGGGTGGGGGTGCAGGGGGACATGAGTGGGGGCCTGGTGGAGGGTGCCCCACAGTGCTGGGGGTGGAGGTGCAGGGGGACATGAGTGGGGGCCTGGTGGAGGGTGCCTCACAGTGCTGGGGGGTGGGGGTGCAGGGGTACATGAGTTGGACATGAGTGGGGGCCTGGTGGAGGGTGCCCCACAGTGCTGGGGGTGGGGGTGCTGGGAGACATGAGTTGGACATGAGTGGGGGCCTGGTGGAGGGTGCCCCACAGTGCTGGGGAGTGGGGGTGCAGGGGGACATGAGTGGGGGCCTGGTGGAGGGTGGCCCACAGTGCTGGGGGTGGGGGTGCAGGGGGACATGAGTGGGGGCCTGGTGGAGGGTGCCCCACAGTGCTGGGGGGTAGGGGTGCAGGGGGACATGAGTTGGACATGAGTGGGGGCCTGGTGGAGGGTGCCCCACAGTGCTGGGAGGTGGGGGTGCTGGGAGACATGTGTGGGGGCCTGGTGGAGGGTGGCCCACAGTGCTGGGGGGTGGGGGTGCTGGGAGACATGAGTGGGGGCCTGGTGGAGGGTGGCCCACAGTGCTGGGGGGTGGGGGTGCTGGGAGACATGAGTTGGAATGAATGGGGGCCTGGTGGAGGGTGGCCCACAGTGCTGGGGGGTGGGGGTGCAGGGGGACATGAGTGGGGGCCTGGTGGAGGGTGCCCCACAGTGCTGGGGGGTGGGGGTGCTGGGAGACAGGAGTTGGACATGAGTGGGGGCCTGGTGGAGGATGCCCCACAGTGCTGGGGGGTGGGGGTGCTGGAAGACATGAGTTGGACATGAGTGGGGGCCTGGTGGAGGGTGCCCCACAGTGCTGGGGGGTGGGGGTGCTGGGAGACATGAGTGGGGGCCTGGTGGAGGGTGGCCCACAGTGCTGGGGGTGGGGGTGCTGGGAGACATGAGTTGGACATGAGTGGGGGCCTGGTGGAGGGTGGCCCACAGTGCTGGGGGTGGGGGTGCTGGGAGACATGAGTTGGACATGAGTGGGGGCCTGGTGGAGGGTGCCCCACAGTGCTGGGCGGTGGGTGTGCAGGGGGACATGAGTGGGGGCCTGGTGGAGGGTGGCCCACAGTGCTGGGGGGTGGGGGTGCAGGGGGACATGAGTGGGGGCCTGGTGGAGGGTGCCCCACAGTGCTCGGGGGTGGCGGTGCAGGGGGACATGAGTTGGACATGAGTGGGGGCCTGGTGGAGGGTGTCCCACAGTGCTGGGGGGTGGGGGTGCAGGGGGACATGAGTGGGGGCCTGGTGGAGGGTGGCCCACAGTGCTGGGGGTTGGGGGTGCAGGGGGACATGAGTGGGGGCCTGGTGGAGGGTGCCCCACAGTGCTGGGGGGTGGAGGTGCAGGGGGACATGAGTGGGGGCCTGGTGGAGGGTGGCCCACAGTGCTGGGGGTTGGGGGTGCAGGGGGACATGAGTGGGGGCCTGGTGGAGGGTGGCCCACAGTACTGGGGGTGGGGGTGCAGGGGGACATGAGTGGGGGTCTGGTGGAGGGTTTCCCACAGTGCTGGGGGGTGGGGTTACAGGGGGACATGAGTGGGGGCCTGGTGGAGGGTGCCCCTGGATGCTGGGGGGTGGGGGTGCAGGGGGACATGCGTTGGTGTGCAGTAGTGCAAGGTGACATGTGGGTTGGCTGGGGGGCATGGGCATGGTGGATGGGCTGCCTGCGGGACATGTGCAGGGTAGTCCCCTGTGGTGTGGGCCGCCTTCAGGGGCCGTGGAGGGTGTCGAGTGAACAGCTGGGAGGACCCACACGGCCGATTCACGTGTAGGACTGCCCGGCACCCCTGGAATACATGTAGGCTGCTGGATTTGCGTGTGTAATTTCCCTTGCACCTTGGAATACACGTACCCTGCTGAAATCGCGTGTGACACTTCACGCGCAACCCGAAATACACGCACCACGGACAATCGCGTGTGGAACTTCCCGCGCACCCCGAAATACACGTGCCCAGTGCAATCACGTGTGGAACTTCCCAAGCACCTTGGAATACACGTACCCTGCTGAATTTGCGTGTGGAACTTCCCGCGCACCCCGAAATACACGTGCCCAGGGCAATCGCGTGTGGTACTTCCCGCGCACCTTGGAATACACGTACTCTGCTGAAATTGCGTGTGGAACTTCCCGCGCACACCGAAATACACGTACCCAGGGCAATCGCGTGTGGAACTTCCCGCGAACCCCGTAATACACGTACCCTGCTGATATCGCGTGTGGAAGTTCACGCGGACCCATAATACACGTACACTGATGAATTCGCGTGTCAGACTACACGCGCAACCCTGATATACACGTACACAGGCGAATCACACTTCTGGGGGGCGGGGGGGTGGTAGAAAGGAGTGGGGGCCCGGTGGAGGGTGCCCCTGGATGCTGGGGGGTGGGGGTGCTGGGAGACATGAGTGTGGGCCTGGTGGAGGGTGCCCCACAGTGCTGGGGGGCGGGGGTGCAGGGGGACATGAGTTGGACATGTGTGGGGGCCTGCTGGCAGGTGCGCCACAGTGCTGGGGGGTGAGGGTGCTGGGAGACATGCGTTGTTGATCAGTAGTGCAAGGTGACATGTGGCTTGGCTGGGGGGCATGGCCATGGTGGATGGGCTGCCTGCGGGACATGAGCAGGGGTGCAGGGTAGTCCCCTGTGGTGTGGGCTGGCTGCAGGGGCCGTGGAGGGAACCCCTGGGAGGACCCACACGGACAATTCACGTGTAGTGCTCTCCGCGCACCCCTGAAATACACGTGCCCTGATGGAATTGCGTGTGATACTTCCCATGCACCCCTGAAATACACGTACCCTGATGGAATCGCTTGTGACACTTCCCGCGCACCCCTGAAATACACGTACCCTGCTGATTTTGCGTGTGATACTTCCCGCGCACCCCTGGAATACACGTGCCCTGATGGAATCGCGTGTGTTACTTCACGCGCACCCCTGATGTACACGTACCCAGGACAATCGCGTGTGAAACTTCCCGCGAACCACTGAAATACACGTTCCCCGCTTGGCATTTGCTGTTTGGCAGCCCTGTGAACTGGTCCAGGGTTAGCGCAGCCCTTTGCGATGAATTGGGAATTTTGATGGCTTTTCCTTGCGCGAGGGCGTTCTTGGGGGCGTAACTGCCGCTGCTGCAGGGTCGCTGCGCCACTCTGCGCCACGGCTGGTTTTGGAGGCTGAAGTCCTTGAATACGCTGTGCGATGAAATGGATTTTATCGCATGCGGCTGGCGCAGTGTATCGCACGGGGACACTGTGTGCCAGCCGCGTGCGCCACTTTTGTGCGAAATTCTATTAATTACCCTGAAAGTGAAGTGTTGCACATGGCACAATACTATGAGAATAGAGTAAATTCAGAGAAAGACAAAGAGGTGAGAGAAAGAGTGAATCTAAAAAAAGATTGTTACTAATGCAAGTAGCGAATAATAATAGGGGCAGAGGGAATGACTCGAACATGCACGGAGGCCCAATTGGGCTAAATCAATGTGCATATTGAAAAGAAGAGGGTCACTGGCGAGCACAGTGCCCACATTTGCAGAATAGAAATGGGAATGCCCCGAGAAGACAGAACAGAGGTCGCCCGGGAACACAGGGGCAAAATAGAAACACTGGTATGCCACAAAATCAGAATAAACAAGGAAACAACTACCAAAATCAGAGCCAGAATCAAAATCAGCAGAATGGAGCAGGAGATGGAAATGTTTTTGATACTCAATCAAATACATATTATTCTGGTGACTTTACATCAGATGATGTATTGTTCCGCTAGGACAGCCCAAGACAGGGGTCGGAACCAGTGTCTATTCCCGTTGATCAGAAAGGACCCTACGTAGAAATGAAAGTTGGGAATAGAGAGCACACCTTTTTAGTGGACACAGGTGCACAGAAGTGCTCAATAGACCATCACTTGGTACCGGAGATACCACTGTCAGGGCAAAAGAATGTTTCAGTAGGGTTCGCAGGTACCCCAGTAATTAGTCCCGTGTCACAGCCAGTGCCTATAACACTAGGTACATTCACAGAGTCTTGCCCATTCCTTTTGACACAAGATTGCAATGAGAATCTTTTGGGTTTAAATTTGTTGAAAAAACTAAGTGCGGTTATTCATTGTTCTCCTGATGGAGTGTTTTTGACGATTTCACAACAGAAAATGCCAGTGTCCCAATTCTTGTACCGACTTGCATAAGGGCAATGAATGATACTGATGTTGGGTGTTTAAAAATAGAGCCGGTAAAAGTTGTTTTGAAAGAGGGAGTCACATTGCCGCGTATCCTGCAGTATAAAATTTCGGTGCAAAGTGAGAAAGCATTGAAATGCATTGTTTCAGATTTGGTTAAAAGAATCGTGATTGAAGAGATAAGTGGTAGCACCTGCAATAGTCTGATTATCCCAGTTTATAAGAAAGGAGGTAATGAGATACCATATCGTTTCATAATTGATTAACGTGCGCAGAACAAAGTAGTGGATCCCCAATTTCCATTGGTCCCAGATGTCACTACCATTTTGACAATGATTTCAGCTTCGGCTTCATATTTTAGTGTAGTCGATCTTAACAATGCATTTTTTAGCATTCCAGTACACTCGGATAGCAGATATCTATTTCTTTCACACTAGGAGGGCGTTCTTTCACATTCACACGAATTCCACAAGGTTACACTGAGAGCCCAAGTATTTATAGCAGAGCATTAAAAGAACAACTAGACATGTTAGAACTACCAGCGGGTTGTGTACTACTGCAGTACATTGATGACCTATTAATTGCTGCTGACTCAGAAGATATTTGCAAAAAGGGTACCGCCATGTAATTGACACATCTAGCAGTGCATGGACGTAAAGCTTCTTTGAAAAAATTCCAGTATTGTCGAAAGGAGGTGGCCTATTTGGGCTACCTACTTTCGAAAAAGGGAAGAAGACTGACACCAGAAATGATAGAGAGTATCTCTGGCGTCATATTGCCAACAGTGGATAGCGAATTTCGCAATGATTGTGAAACCATTGGTGGCATTGACAAAAAAGGATGTTGCCTTGCCTTTGCCATGGAGTGAGGAATGTCAGAATGCATTTGATCTGCTCAAAGTTGCTTTGTGCTCAGCTCCAGTTTTGGGCACACCAAATTATGAAAATGTGTTTAAATTATTTGTACATGAGAATGAGGGTTGTGCGCTGGCTGTTTTGACGCAGGAACAAGGAGGAAGAAATAGACCATGCGTTTATTTTTCTTCCGCGCTGTATCCTGTAGCATGCGCTTTGCCACGTTGTTTACGAGCTGTCGCTGTGGCTGCCGCGTCAGTAAAACAAACCGAAGGAATGGTTTTGGGTCACGCCTTAACTTTGATGGTGCCTCACCCAGTAGACGTTCTCTTAAATAGAACACAGACACAGCATCTTACATCAGCTAGATTGACTAGATATGAAATTGTCCTGTTTGCACCCCATATTCAAATTCAGAGATGTTGCGCTTTGAATCCTGCAGAGTTAATGCCCCCTCCCAATGAAAACAATGGTGAGAATGAATCACCACCCCATGATTGTTGAATGGATACTGAAGAAAAAACGAAAGGGAGAATTGATCTAACAGACACCCCACAGAAAGAGCCAGACGGAGAACTGTTTTGTGACGGTTCCTGTTTTAAATTACCCGATGGCACGTCAACTGCTGCCTATGCCATCACGACACTGAAGAGTATCGTAGAGAGCAAAAGAATTCCATACAATTCAGCACAGGCCGCAGAAATAATAGCATTGACAAGAGCATGCGAGATTTCTGAAAATGTTAATGTAAACATATATACTGACAGTTAGTACGCATTTGGGGTGGTACACAATTGTGGTCGACTCTGGGCTGAGAGGGGTTTTCTAACATCACACGGAACTAAAATTCAACATGGCCCTTTGATAGCGCGATTGTTGTCTGCACTCACGTGTCCAAAGTGACTGGCAATAATGAAATGCGAGGCGCATAAGAGAATAACATGTAACGTTGGAAAGGGAAACGCATTTGCAGACACAATTGCAAAACAAACTGCCACTGATTTGCACACCAAAATGTTGATAGTACAATCAGAAGAAGTGCCCTGCATGATAGAGAACGGGATTGCCACAGTCAAAGAGATGCAGGCGGAAGCAACAGCTGATGAAATAAAAGGGTGGGTTGAGGGCTGCGCAGAATTATACGTATAAGTTTGCTGGGTGGACAAAGAAAGTAGAAAGTGGATACTGCCCAACTCCTACTTAACTGCAATGGTCACCATGGCCCACAGCCCCACTCACATATGTGCGAAGAAAATGATACAGCATCTGGCTACAGTATGGCAGAACCCGCACTTTAGAAAAAATGCTGAGAGACTAGTTCAGGATTGCATGACTTGTTTGCAACATAATATTGGAAAAGGAACAGCCACTCTAACAGGTAGTTTTGCCCCCCTCTGTGCCCTTTGAAGTCATCCATTTTGATTTTATAGAAATGGAAAGATGTCAGAATAATACATCTTGGTGTTAGTCTGTGCATTCAGTAAATGGGTGGAAGCATACCCGCTAAAGGACTGCACAGCAATAAGCACAGCAAAAGTAATGCTAAAAGAATATTTTTCCTGATTCGGCCTGCCACGAGTTATATGGTCAGACAACGGCCCGCATTTTGTTGCCGCCAAAATATAACAGATATGTGCAGGTCTTGTTACGCTCACCTTGTTCCACGGGGGCGCCACCCAGCAGTTGGGGTTCAGATGTCCCTCCTTGCGATGCCCAGATGCGACCAGCGGAAGAGTTCTGCCTGGAATACAGGTAAGCTATGTTCAGGACTGGGCAACCGGGGTAAACAGCCTCCCACCTAGCTGTAGGTCTGCGACCCTTCGGGACTTCTCCTGACCTTGTTTTAGATGTTGGCGGGTTCTCCGTCCTGCTGTCTTGGCAGGGGCGCGTTGAGCTTGGTGGGCAATGGCGATCGAGTTGCTTCACTGATGCCAGCCTGTCTTGAGTCTTTCAGGTAGGTCTTATTGCTGTGAATATTACTGTTCTTGCATGCCTTTTAAACAATGGCCCTCATTAGGACCCTGGCGCTAAGGGGTTAGCGCCAGCGTTAGCTGCGCCGACCCCTTACCGCCAACTACGAGTTCCCGGAGCGCCATGGTCATTTCTCCGCCCGCTTTTTGCGGGCGGAGAAATCCATGGCGCTAAGGGACCTCGTTGTTAATTACGCCGCCGTACTTTACGGCGGCGTAATTAACTCCTTCCCCACTCCCATTATACCCTATGGGGCAAAAATGGGAATGGGGAAGGGTAAATGGGGATTGGGGACTTACCGCCCCGCCGACCTCGGAATGGGGCGGTAAGTCCGCCATCCGCCATGGCGTAAAGGGACTTTGCGCCATGGCCGGAAAGTCCGTCGATGGCGGAAAAAATCCGCCAGGGTCGGAATGAGGGCCAATGTCTTTTTCTTCATAGGTACGCGGAAGTACAATATGTGGCAAGGCGGAATCTGTGTTTCGCCGGTAAGTATGGGCGTTTTTGGAGCGCCTTGATGCGGTGAGTAGGCGCTATGCACTGGACTTAAGATGCCTTGCCTTTGCTAACCTGTTATATTTTCCTCTCCACAGGTCGGGGTACTCGGCCGGAGTATGGAATTTCTGTTGTGGTCCTGATTGAGGAGCGGCCTGCGAGGTAAGCCTTTCAGCAGTTTGTTAATTGTACAATGTCTAATGCCTTGTTTCTTCTCTTTTTCAGGTCCGTCGATCCGGAGGAGCGCTGGTTCCAGGATGATGGTCGGAAGAGCTGCGGACCGCTGGGATGAAGTTCAGGTAAGCTGCTGCCTTTTTCTCACAATGTCTTCTCCTTTCCTTTGCAGGTGCTGTCCTTACGAGGTTCGTGGCTGAAGCTGTGAGCGTTACGTTGCAGTAATGCAAACTAACGCGAAGCGTGTCAGTCTATTCGGGTGTGGTTTAAATAGCTTCAAGAAAGAAGTCCAGGTAAAATAGTCCCTATGGTACCACAGCCAAAAACACTACACTGCAAGCCTGGTTTCAAGGAGCCAGGTTATGAGGATGCCTCCACATGACTGGCATTAATGAAAAGTAGTTCCCAAGCACAAGTCCATATTCAAACATGAGCCTGGCGCCAAAGGCGCCAGGACTGGCCCCAAGAAGGCCTATGCTGCAATTTCTTGGGTTTAGTAGGGGCTGGAATCAAGACTCTCCCTGGCCCATAGGTTGGCCAGGGGTTCTTCAGAGTGTGGGTCGTGACAGCACTCCCCCCCAAAGCCCCTCTCAAGGTGTTCCTTCTGCCCAGCCCAGGCTTAGTTGGGAAGTTTCAATGGTAGCTTTTGATCAGACGCGGTGCGTGAACATTTTCACAGGGTTCCCAGGATCTGTCTTGGGGTCCAAAACCTTTCCAATATATTAGATAGTATAGTCTCCCCCTTGAGTACTTAGAATCCAGTATGCCTTTAACTTCGAATTAAAGTTCTCCGTCGACAAGAATGGGTTTCGGAGCTGCTTTAATCCATGTACCAGGTTGCATTGGTTTTAAAAGGGACACATGAAATACCAGATGGATGCGTAGATTGGATGGTAAATCTAACTTGACGGCCGCTGGACTGAGAATCCTCTTGATGGTGTAGGGTCCCAAATACCTGGGTTGAAAGGTCTGGGTTCCTTTGATGGGTATAAACTTGGTGGCTAGCCAAACCTTGTCTTCTACTTGACAATTGGGGGCCTTCATCCTGTGTTGGTCGTCAAATTGTTTTTGCTTGACTTTGGCGTGAAGCAGATGTTCTCTGGCCTTTTGAAAGCCTGAGTGATGCTGGTGTGAAGGGTTTTAACCGCAGGCATTTCCAATTTGGTTGGGAGATCCAATTCTGAGGTAGGTGGGTGTCTACCATATAAGATGTAAAAAGGTGTTTGCCCAGTACTGGAATGTATGGAATTATTATATGCGTACTCAGCTATCCATAGTAAGTCCTTCCAGTCTCTCAGCTTGTGATGCAACATACACCGTAAGTATTGCTCAAGGGTCTGGTTGGTCCTTTTGGTCTGACCGTCCGTTTGGGGGTGGTGGCTAGTGGATAACCGGACGTCAATTTGCACCATTGCGCAACACTTTCTCCAAAAGTTGGAAATGAACTGACTACCTCGATCAGAGATCAGGACTGATGGGAATCCATGTAATTTAACAATATTGTCCAGAAATACCTTGGCTAGAGTGTATGCATCTGGAAGGCCTATTGAGTGGAATAAAGTGGGCCATCTTCGAGAATAGGTCTACGACTACAAGAATGGTGTTAAACCCTTGACTGGTAGGCAGATCCGTGATGAAGTCGAGGGAAAGGGTGTGCCATGGCGCTGGAGGAATGTCCAAAGGTCTCAAAAGACCAGATGGTTTATGTTTTTGCAATTTGTTTTGTGCACAGACTCCACAAGATTGAATGTATTGGATTATATCTCTCTGCCAGGTAGGCCACCAAAAGGTCTGTTTAACCTTGGCTAAGGTCTTGGTGATTCCAGGGTGCCCTTCGATTAGGGAATCGTGGTAACCTGAAATGACTTGCTGTTGTAGGTCCTTGGTGGGTATGTATAGGCGGCCCTTAAAAAGGGGTAAGCGGGCTTGGATGGAATATTGTTCTCCTTGCGCTTGCCATGCAAGGAGGGCATCCGGATTCATGATTTGTTGAATTTCCTTTTTCAGCTCCATGTGTGTTAAGGCTGTAGTCAGGCCTAAAAGTTTGTCTTCAGGTATGCTAGGGACTGGAGCTGGGGCTGTAAAAACCAAGTCATCAGTTCCAGTACGAGAAAGTGCGTCAGCCTTTCCATTCTTGACGCCTGGTCGAAAAGTTATGACAAAATCATATTCAGCGAAGAAGAGAGCCCATCGCAGCTGGCGTGAAGATTGGGCCTTTGCTGTTTTAAGATACTGCAGGTTTCAGTGGTCAGTAATAACTGTAATGGTGTGTCTGGCTCACAGAAGGTATTGTCGCCAGGCTTTGAAGGCGGATTTGATTGCCAAGAGTTCTTTGTCGGTGATGGCGTAGTTAATTTCTGGAGGTGAAAACTTCTTTGACCAGAAGGCCACTGGGTGTAGCTGGCCAGTTTCGGGATCTATTTGTGAGAGGACAGCTCCCATTGCTATACTGGAAGCGTCCGTCTCTACGATATATGGGAGGTTAGGCCGTGGATGTCGTAAGATCGGTGCTGAGGTGAATCTTTTCTTTAGTTCCTGAAAGGCTTTTTCTGCGTCTTCGGTCCAGGTGAATTTCTTGTTATTTTTTCATAACAACACAGTGATTGGGTGTACGATTTGGGAGAAGTCTGGTATGAACCGACGATAAAAGTTCTCAAAGCCTAACATACTTTGCACTCTCTTTATTGACGTTGGTGTTGGCCATTTCAGAACAGCGTCCACCTTGTGCAGGTCCATCCTGATGCCTCCGGGAGTAAGTATGAAGCCTAGGAACTCCAATTCGGTTACATGAAAAAAGCACTTTTCCAGCTTGGCAAATAAACGATGTTCGCGGAGCTTGGCGAGGACTGAACGGACGTGCTTGATATGGTCTTGTTTAGAAGTTGAGTACACCAGGGTATCATCTATGTACACTAGGGCGCAGACATCAATTAACTCTCTCAAGACGTCATTCATGAAGTATTGGAATGCTGCCGGTGCGTTGCATAACCCAAAGGGCATGACTTGATATTCAAATAACCCATACTTAGTACGGAAAGCGGTTTCCATTTGTCGCCGCTTCTGACCCGAACCAGGTGATACGCTCCCCGAAGATCCAATTTGGTGTAAATTTGAGCGTCCTTGACCTGGTCCAGCATTTCCGGAATAAGTGGCAAAGGGTAACGGTTCTTCACCGTGATCTGGTTTAATGCGTGGTAATCAATACAGGTCCTTAAGTCCCCTTCTTTTTTCAGCACGAAGAAAAAAGGACTGGCTGCCGGGGACTTCAATGGACGGATAAATCTGTTTGCGAGGTACTGGTCTAGATAGGACTTCAGTTGAAGATTTTCAGGTTCAGTCAGAGCATAGATCCTCCCACAGGGGACTTGGGCACCAGGAACAAGGTCGATTTGACAGTCATAGGGTCTGTGGGGTGGCAGGGTATTGGCTTTGTCCTTCTGGAATACATCCTGGAAATCGCGGTATTCCTCAGGTAAGGTACTGGTTACACCTAAGATAGATGTCGTGGTTCCGGGAGTCGTAGAATTACTGAAAGCAGTCTTCTGTTCTTGATAGTAACAGGCTGGAGAGCAGTCAGTGGGAAAGGTTAATTTCCTGGCTCGCCAGTTAATCGAAGGATTATGAGCGACTAACCATGGCATCCCTAGTATAAGCCGAAATTGAGGTGCCTTGATGAGGTCGAACGAAATGAGTTCCCTATGCCCGTCCTGGCACAGCATTGTTATCTCAGCTGTGCATTGGGTTACGGGTCCGGAAGCGATTTCAGTCCCATCCACTGTAGTCACCTTATCTGTATTCAGCTTGGAACATAAGGGAAGTCCCATCTCTGCAGCCAGATCTCGATCAATATAATTCCCGACTGCCCCACTGTCAATGTAAGCTTCTATGGCATGCATTCTGGATGACTGTTGGTTATTGATCAAGATCACTGGTATTGCAAAGTGTGAGGTCGGTGGCTCCTTTCCCTCACTCGACAAACTGACCTCTACGTTTGCTGGGCTAGGTAGTTTTCCAATTGATGTTCTTTCTCTTGGTCTTTTTCCGTGGCTCCAATGACCTTCCTAGGGGTTTCACCAGGCAGTCCTTCAAGAAGTGCCCAGATTTTCCACAATACAGACACAGTTGTTGTTGCCTTCTTTTATCTCGCTCTTTTTTTGTTAATGGGGGTCGCACTCCTCCAAGTTGCATGGGCTCTGCAGGGTTTTCTTGTGCATGAGTTACATTGTCTCTAGACCGAACATACACCGCCCGTGGATCCATCTGCTTTTCGGTCTTGCAGCCGGTGGTCTAATTGTACAACCAAATTTATGAACTCCGAACAGTCTCGAGGAGGGTCCACTACTTGAGCTAGAACATCTTTTAATTCGCTTTGTAAACCCAGATGAAACAACGTGGTTCTTTTGTTTTCAGGCCACCTAGCTTCAGCGACCAATCTGTTGAAAGTAGCAATGTACGTTAACAGGTCCTGATTTCCCTGTCGGAGGGGACGGAGTTCATTGTCCACTAATTGTTCTCGGGTATGACGAGCAAACATTTTCTCCATTTCCCTCTGAAATCCCCCAAAGTCATGTAGCAGAGGATCATCATATGTCACCAATGGAATTGACCAGTCTGCTGCGCTACCGCTCAGGTATGACAAAACAAAGGCCACCCGAGCCTGGTCGTTTGGAAATGCTCCAGGCCTGCAAAGAAAGTGAAGGCGGCATTGATTCATGAATGTGGCGTATTTCCGCAGATCACCCATAAATCGCTCCGGTGGGGCCAAAGGAACTGTCCCTGGTAGCACGACTTGCACCGGAGTAGAAGAAGTGGAAGGCAGGTTAGGATTCTGCATCGTTGGGTTGTTTCCCGGTAGGGGGGTCTGGCCCGCTTGTGATTTCAAGTATTGTCTACTAATGTCTTCAGTGCGCTCCTTAGTCACTATTAACTCTCTTCTGAGAGCATTAGTCTCCTGACGGCAGAATGAACCTCGGCACGCAGTTCTCCTATTAGTTGGGCCAATTGGTCTAATTCTGAGGTTTCCATGGCGCCCAGGTGGATTTAGTTTTGGAGGCTTCGCGTTCTGTTACGCTCACCTGGTTCCACGCGGGCGCCACCCAGCAGTTGGGGTTCAGATGTCCCTCCTTGCAATGCCCAGATGCGACCAGCAGAAGAGTTCTGCCTGGAATATAGGTAAGCTATGTTCAGGACTGGGCAACCGGGGTAAACAGCCTCCCACCTCCCTGTAGGTCTGCGACCATTCTGGACTTCTCCTCACCTTGTTTTAGATGTTGGCAGGTTCTCTGTCCTGCTGTCTTGGCAGGGGCACGTTGAGCTTGGTGGGCAATGGTGATCGAGTTGCTTCACTGAAGCCAGCCCGTCTTGAATCTTTCAGGTAGGTCTTATTGCTGTGAATATTACTGTTCTTGCATGCCTTTTAAACAATGTCTTTTTCTTCCTAGGTACGCGGAAGTCCAATATGTGGCAAGGCGGAATCTGTGTTTCACTGGTAAGTATGGGCGTTTTTGGAACCCCTTGATGCGGTGAGTAGGCGCTATGTGCTGCGCTTGAGATGCCTTGCCTTTGCTAACCTGTTGTCTTTTCCTCTCCACAGTTCGCGGTACTCGGCCGGAGTATGGAATTTCCGTCGTGATGCTGATTGAGGAGCAGCCGGCGAGGTAAGCCTTTCGGCACAGTTCGTTAATTGTACAATATCTAATGCCTTGTTTCTTCTCTTTTTCAGGTCCCTCGATCCGGTGGAGCGCTGGTTCCAGGATGATGGTCGGAAGAGCTGCGGACCGCTGGCGATGAAGTTCAGGTAAGCTGCTGCCTTTTTCTCACAATGTCTTCTCCTTTCTTTTGCAGGTGCTGTCCTTACGAGGTTCGTGGCTGAAGCTGAACACGGTGAGCGTTACGTTGCAGTAATGCAAACTAACGCGAAGCGTGTCAGTCTATTCGGGTGTGGTTTAAATAGCTTCAAGAAAGAAGTCCAGGTAAAATAGTCCCCATGGTACCACACCCAAAAACACTACACTGCAAGCCTGGTTTCAAGGAGCCAGGTTATGAGAATGCCTCCACATAACTGGCATTAATGAAAAGTAGTTCCCTAGCACAAGTCCATATTCAAACATGAGCCTGGTGCCAACGGCGCCAGGACTGGCCCCAAGAAGGCCTATGCTGCAATTTCTTGGGTTTAGTGGGGGCTGGAATCAAGACTCTCCCTGGCCCATAGGTTGGCCAGGGGGTCTTCAGAGTGTGGGTCGTGACAGGTCTTCAGATTGATAAACGATTCCATTCTGCCAGGCACCCGATGAGTGCCGGTCTTCTTGTATGTCAAAACGGCATTTTAAAAAATGAAATAAGTAAAATCTGTTCAGGGATTTTTTGTGCATGCGCACATCTGTGCAAGCAAGGACTGGACACTCCCCATACGAGATCGTAATGGGGAGACCTGCTAATGTTTGGTGTGCGCTGCTGCCCAGGCACCAGAGTGAAGTTGAATACCCTGTGCTTAGTACATACTGTGACATTTTAACACAGAAGCTCCGTTTGATTCATCAGCAGGTGCAGGAGGCTCTTCCTGTCAGATATACAGGCCTTGGGCATTGTCTGCAGCCAGGCGAGTGGATCCTGGTGAACATTTTTGACAGGAAATCATCACTTGCACCGAGGTGGCATGGCCCTTACCAGATACTCTTGGTAGCACAGACTGCAGTTTGCGTGGATGGTCGTAAGTTGTGGATCCACGCCACCCACACAAAAAGAATTCCATCGCCATTAAAATAACTGCCTGACCCAGACGACCAGGAAGGAACAGCTGCCTCCAACTCGAAAGACACATTTGCCAGTTCGCTGCCACAAATTCTGCCTGAGCCTGAGAGAAAGCCTGAGAAGATTGCTAAAAAGGAGAAAGGGCTAAATGTGCCCCAACTTTACCCAGCTGAATCTGAATCACCACAGGCTGACATAAAGCCTGCATCATCACCTGTTGACACTGAGTCTGCATCTGGAAGTGCATCTGCACTGTTCATTGATCACACAGTACCTGGAGCGACAAGGTACAACCTACTTTCTCAAAATCGAAAGTGATCTGATCTGCGTGTTTTTGTTGTTGCCTCTATTCGTATCACAAATGAATTGGGAATCGGAGGCCTAGGGAAGTGGAGCATGGGGGCTGTACCAATCTGGGAGCTCTGGAACACGGCATCCCGGTGCTATCTTTGAAAATAAAAATCCATTTGTCAATCACCCCATGCGAACAAGCGGGGCGCTTATGTTACGAAGGCAATTGATGTTTGCTCTGTAGTCTTTCGAGCAATATGCAAGAGCACGATAATCTTGCCTTACGTTTAGCAATCAAGGCTGCCGAGAACTGGCCTAAGCACTTTGTTAACATCTTCGAACATATTGGTGTTTCATCAAGTGCAGCTGTGAGAAGAATTCACGACGAACATTGTTGGAAAAGAAGAATCACGCACGATGCCCATACCTGCTTCTGCCCCCTCCTGCACCAACGCTGATGATGTAATAAATATAGAGACTACAAAGAAATATAGAAAGAATTGCTGTAAGAAAGTAATGTTAATGATTATGACACTTCTGGGTATTCTATGTACCATTATCCCAGTATTATGCTATCTGGAGTGCGTATAACCATTGAGTTCTCTTTTGCCTGCCACAAACGCATCTGTCACAGACAGTCCGGTCCATGTACTCTCTTATACTCTTCCTCCAATAGAAGAAAGACACAGGGAAGGTTATGGTAATAACACATTGCTTTTGATTATGAATATGACTCACTCAATCTTGAACAAGACTAACTGCTGGGTCTGCACGCATTTACCCCAGCATGGCGGAAAAGGAATAGGTTGGTATGTACAGCCATTACCCCTTAATACAGCATTCTATACATCACTAAGTGCACTCTTTTATGGAAAGTGGAATAGGAGTGACACAGGTCAATTAGACAAGACAAACATAGAAGAATTTGAAAAAGTGGTAATGAAACCCGTAGGTTGCACCATATTTAACAAAGCAAGATTAATAAAACCAGTAGTAACACCAGTAGACAGACTGTATGTGCCTTATAAGTCAACTGTAATAACGTTTCACATGAACCCAGTAGTTAACAAAGATGTAGTGCCCTCATCATATACAATTAATTACAATCCTCGCACTGTTCCATGTTGCTTACGAAAGAAAGGTTCCTATCCAGTAGGGACATTTGATAGATGCATGAATATTGCAGTACTTGAGAGAGAAGAAGAACCGATATATGTAGGTGACCCTGTTTATTTTGTATGTGGAGAAAAAGCTTATCCCTGGCTACTTAGAAATTGGGGCGGAACATGTTACTTAGGAATCCTTTTCCCTGGGGTATTCCTTTCCCGAACATCAGATATATCGAAATTATCTAGATCAAGGCCTCGGCGGGATGATGTAGCAGGACTTATTGCAAGAGACTTAGCAAAATCATTGATACCATATTGGGGCCAAGCAATAAACTCGCATAATATAAGAAGATTGTCAAGAATTCTAGAAAAAAACGATAAATGGAACAACTGACATACTGTATAATATGACCCTAGAAGAGAAGGCAATTAGATTAATGACACTTCAGAATAGAATGGCTCTTGACATAGTTTTGGCTGACCGTGGAGGTATTTTTAAAATCGTGGGGTCAGCGTGCTGTGTATTTGTAAGTGACTCCTCCCCTACGATTTTTGAGGCAATAAAAAAGTTACACGTCCTGAGCTTTGACCTCCACCCCCCGACAGGTGGTTGGGAACTGAATATAAGTTCCTGGTTTTGGGAGTTACTACGCACATGGGGATGGAAACTAGTTGCAATTTCAGCAATAGTACTCGGAATCTTCCTAACATGTTGTTGTTGCATACACTGCTGCCAATTATTTGCACTGAAATGAGTGATGAATGCATACACATGATGACAGAAATAAGAACTTCCAAAGTAGATACGAATGCAAATAACGAAATGCAAACTATGAAAGAGTTTATGTCCATTTATATTGATGATGATGATTACAGTAGTAGGCATAGTTCAGAATTAGATACTTGGTCAGAGGAAGATGCGATGTATGGTTGATGCGTTTGGCTTACGGCCAAGAGGAGGGTTTGTTAGTCTAGAAAAACACCCTACCATAGCATAGACGGTATATTATGTTGGCCGAAAACCAACCGCATCATATGCCCAGCACCACCAGAACAGACTCATCTGCATAACCATAGAGTGTCCATTTAATGGCACAGAATCTGCCATTTTGCCATTTTGCTTTCTCTTGCTTTTCTGTTTAAATGCTTTGCAAAAATGTATTTAATTCCGCTCTGCTCGAGCACAGAGCAAGGCCACAAGTTACATATGAGAGACCGGCCGAGACAGAAATACATGTTTTCCTCCCTCACGAGTCCTTGAAGGCGAGCAGAGAGGCATTTAATCACCAAGCCAGGTGCCAGCTGGTCTCGCTGAGACTGTAGAAACTATAGAAATAAACAGTTAGAGGCATGAATTATAGTCTCTTTCTCGGCCCCCCTTACTGGGCCCCTTTAGATCAAGCTGACCTCTAGCTCACGAATAGAAACTAGAAGATAGCAAGTCTTGGAATGTGTCTCTCCTACGATAACAGTTTGCACACTGAACAAGAGCATTATGTTCTCTGTAACAAAGAATAGTGTCTGCGCCTTTGCAGATTGCAACTGTTGCTAAATTAATGTCTTAGAAGGTGTCATACTCGTCACAATTGTCAATCTCCGAACCCTTGCTCAGGAAGATACATTATGGGCGGTTTTGATGTGTCACAGACTGATAATATGATGGTCTTTTTGTATATATGTCTCTGTTGTAGAATGCTCACGGTTTTGCGTCTCACGAGGTCTGGGTGACACACGTGCGAGTTGTGAGATCCAGTCGACCGACTGAGACTATTTGCTTTGCAATAAACCCTAGATTTTGGGAATTGAGCCTCGTGTCTGGCGTATCAATTTGTGTATGGTGATTGTGCCTTGTTTCCATATGTGAGGGTCTTCAGGGCCCGTCACCTAGAGGAGAGGTCTCTTCCCATGAGATCCTCCCGCTGAGCAACACTCCAGGGGGACTATCGGATAGTGACCCCACCACCCTGGCCTCATGGGAAGGCGCTCAGCCATGGGGAGAACTGACAACTTCTCAGGATTCGTCACAACTTATATACCATCCAATGACGCAGACAATGGAACTTTTACCCAGGCAATACATGCAATACACAATATGCGCAAGAGGGTGGGGTAAAGGAAAATGATTGGTCCACATAATTGTTTTCATGGGTCCCCACATGGAAGAGTAATTCTTGTTCTTGTTTTGCTGACTTTTCTTTTTTGTACCAGTCAATTGATTGTGGGATGTTCCAAAATGATCATGACTTAAACAATGCCTATGGTGTTACTCACACTGAAACCTGTCAATGACAACCCCTATAGAAAAATATTCACACTCAAGCAAAAATATGGACTGGCGAGGCGCCGCCTCGCATGGTTATAATACAACAACCCATTGGTCCACCAGGGACACAATTCGATCACCCGAATTACCCTGAAAACAATATTGGAACTAATGTTGATTGCACAGGGGGTGGGGATTGTCATTTTTTACCATACTGCCCAGAAGAATACTACAGAGATTTGCATAATGTCAGTAAAGTGTGGGTATCAAAAACTCATTTGGACAAGATGAAAGAGAGTGGGGGTGTGGTTAACGAATAAACTAGATAGGGGAATAACGTCATAAACATAAAAGGAAATACAGACTGTGAGAATACTCAAAATGTGAGGGTTCCACTTTGCTTTAGTGATTCTGCCATTTTTTGATTAAGCCTCATTTTTGCCACATCCAAGACAACTTGTAAAGTTGCCAAGTACATGGCTGGATGGCCAGGCTGCACAAATATTTACCATATTACTTATTGTTTCAAAGGACGAAGATCAGGTTATCCTCTCTCATGACATTTTTCCCAGGGAAGTCAAACACACAGAATAATAACGAATTATGTCTTTTAGCATTAGCCAAACCAAAATACAATGGTTACAAAAGAAACGTCTCAGTGTGAATTAGCCTTTCGGGTCAAGGCACTGCCAAAATAGGCGTTGGATCTACTGCCCACTAGTGAAGTCTTAGGACTGTCGAGTTTGTGATGGAGTGGTTTGGTAGCATAAACAATACAAGAAATTACTTCTGAAATGTGGGGAATCTGCTACACGTTTTTTCTATGAGCTCTCTCTCTCTCTGTCTCTCCTTCCCAGGCAAGATGAGCATTCTGCAAACTAACAGTCTCTATCCTTGGTCTAGCTAAGTAATGTGGACAGCAACATATATCAATGTGGTAGTTGGAAAGATATGTTTCATGGTGAGGAAACTGCAAGGCCTGGGAACGGTCTAGGGTGCCAACATTTCTAGTGTCATAGGAAAGGATGTCAGTGTATCTACTATTTGTTGCCACAAGGTGCTCATTTCGCTTTTCACTAATTTCCCTATTAGGTCATCTGCAGGGGATGGATTTGGGAGGTCATGTGTAATGTACCAACCAATAGAGTAAAGTAATGAATGTTGATCTTTAGGTTTGTAAATGGCGTGAGACAGTAGAGGAATAGGGATTTACATCAACTTAATATCTGAAATACATTAAAATGTTGTGGTTTCTATCTATAAAAACTTTAGCCCAATGAGGGTGGGTTGAGACTCCTCAGCCTTTTGGTCACTTGCTACAGATTGATCTCCCGGCCGATAATTGCATGCATTAAAGAGCTGTCTCTATCCAATTTGTGTACCTTGTTATTGTTTCCTGGATTTATTTGGAGTCAAACAAAGCTAAGACTGATTTAATGTGTGCAAACCGGGGAGAGGTGATTCTCCATCCTGAGCTAATATATTTAGCAAAGCTCCATTGTACTTGGCCAAATCTCGGCAGATCCACAAGTGAATCCAGTACAAAACTGGTTTGAGTGCTATCTCCTCTTCAATGTTTTTTACATTTGTTTCAATGTCTAGTTTAGAATTTGGCATTTGCTACATTTTCATTACTCCATATCTCTGCCACCGTACATGGCTGCCGGTCTCGTCTATATTTTGAAGATGTCCAAGGCTCTAGTTAAGGCTTAGTTTTTGCGCCTGTGAAAATCCTAAGATTGTGTTTCTGGGTCTCTCTAGTGTGAGATCATATTTTAAGAACTGGCCAGCCGATTTGCAATTCCCAGTGAACCTAATTATTAATTTTTTTTTTTTTTTTTCTTCTTAGTTTAATAATAAACTTTTTGAAATACACTATTTCTTAATCATTTCCCCATTCTGTTAAGGAAGCTCAAGGATTACAGTTCTCATGTCCGGCCTACAATCTTATACATCGAGCATGTCGATAAAGTTTATCACCGAACAAGTTAGAAATACGGAGCTCCCACTCAGTATTCTAAACCACCAGTCCTCCATGTTTCCATTTGTCGGTGCATATTTGCTCAGATGTATCGATCTAATTGAATTCAGTTTAGTGCAGCCAATTACCAAATGTTTTATGGTTTCGGTTTCCTTTAGACAAAATCTGCACCAGTTGTCACAGATCATTGGGGCTTTCCGTCTTAGTAAAACTTCTTTTGTTCGTAACGCATTCATTCGCAAATAAAGAAAACGGTCACGGTGATGTCTTGAAGGGAACTGAGTAAGATATCTCGGCATCTTATTTATTTTGTTGATGGTTGGTCCCAATTTAGGCGCCGATACCATTTTCTCCAGGCGCTCGATGTTTTGTACCCAAGCCCATTCTTTTAGTTTTTTCTTTGCGAGCTGAGGCCATTTTACCAGCATTTCATTGCTTATATTGGCTGCTCGCAAGATGTCATGAATTCTTGTGGCCCAGATGTTTAGGATCGTCTTTGAAGGGCGCACGTCATCGGTTGCTAAAATTTCATAGGCGGGTTCTTTTTCTATTATTGTCATCTTTCTCAGTAGTGCTATTGATTTCCAGATAACTGTTGTGTGTAGAGCATCCAAGGCAAGTTCATGCCTTATTATTGATGTTGAAAAGCATTTCGGTAGCTTTAAGACACGTCGCCAGAAATAGCCTTCCAGTTTTGCCCAGAGATTGTAATCAAGATTCCAACCGGCTTCTGTTCCATAGGTGACACATGGAATTACTTTTTGCAAGTAGAATAGCCGAATTAGGGTCAGGGAAAATTTGCCGAAAAGGTTATGAATTCTGGTTCCTTGGATGGCCAAGGTATTCATACGACATCGTAGATGTCTTGACCAGCTCTTCTCACTTATCGAGGAGGATATCATTATACCTAGGTATCTGAATTCGTTTACTTCCTCAAGACTCGTATTTCCAATGTGCCACTTGAAACATTTTTTCTTTGTTCCTTTCTGCGTTCCAATTTTCATAATTTTTGTTTTTGACGTATTTATCTTCAGATGGTTTATGTTCATGTATTGGTATAGTTTATGTAATAGACGTTAATTAATTATAATTGTTCATTTACAATGCGCTTAATATCAGAACTGGTTTCTAAGCACAGGATCGGGATTCAAACCTGTGTTTTGTGTTGCATTATCTTACTTCCAAGACAAGCACCTGAGCAATTCCCCCTCACCAGGTCCCAAGTAATCGTAGGTCCTAACCGGCTCTAATGTCATGTCTCCTATGGATAATGTGAGCTTGTTTTTTCTATTTGCTTAGATTTATTTCAATGCCCCTACTGAAGCATAATTTGTTGAAAACAGCCAATTGTTTCTTGAGGCCAGACCGTGAAATCAAAAATTGCATTGTCTTCAAACAAAAGGAAAGGTATCCATATCAAGTTGGTGGGGTATCGAACCTCAATAGAAAAATGTAACACCCCACTGCACCTTGAAGACTGGTGTTATTCCCCCTAATAAATTGCAGAGTGCCCCTGCTTCGTTGTTAGAGTACAAGCTTTGATTCACACTCAAGAAGTAGTCTGGTATAGGCCTGCATCTATAAGCATTCCCATAGGACCCCTCTCGGGATTCCATTAATGAGTGTGTTCAAGTCAATGAAGACAGTGTATAGGCAGACCTTTCTTAACACAATATATTTCTATAAGATTAAAAAGAGGTGGCAGCTTCGGCCGACTGTACTCTGGCCCCTTTGAAAGCCTGCCTGGAGGTGATTGATTACTTTATTCTCTTCTGTCCAGTTTATTAGTTGCAAGAGAACAGCCTTTGCATTTATTTTTCCGAGGTGTCCTGCAATGATATATGTCGATCATTTCCAGAATTATCACACCCTCCCTTCTTATAGAGGAGATTATTTTGACTTTAGTCTAGGAAAATGGTTCAGGCACCACAGCGGTGAGAGAATTGAAAAGGTGAAATGAGAGGGGCACCCAGATATCAAGTTCTACTTTATAGCTCTCAATCGGAATTTTATCTGGGCTTGTTGCTTTACTGCCTTTCTTTGATATGATTCTGTTGAGTACCTCCTGAAAGGGGAACTTTAACGTTGTGGTACTTTTGGGAGGTAGAATGGAAGGATTTGGCAATTTCAAATATGGGAACCATCTAGTTTCCTCATGTAACCTTTCAAAGTGATTGAACCAAGTATCTTTATCAATACTACCTTGAATGGTAATGCCACTAGCTTCAGCTCCTATTGTAACCTGCTTCCAGAATTTGGTGTTGTCTGTATTTTAGCTTCCTCCATGAGGCTGTTTTATCATGATGTCCAATTCCTGTGTGATCTCTTTATTTGAAAGGTTATTTTCTAATAACAGTTTTTCAATGGGGCCAATGATGATATTGTAGAGCCCTGGGATGTAGCATTCCTATTCAGGTGGACAGAATTCCCAGTCAACCAACCCTCACAAACTAGCTTAAGACAATGGGGCTGATGGTCACTCTCCCATCATTTGTGAACTTTGAAACTGTTTACTAGTTTCTGATCCCATGTGAGAATGAGTATGTTTTCTATGATGTAGGTAGGTCTAGCAAGTTGGCCAACTTTAGTTCTGCCGTTACACTCTCACAGTTCAAGATTATGAAGGATGCGGGCGACTTCAGCTGCGTGTTTATGGGTGCGGCCGAGGCTTCGGGACACCGGTTCTAGCATGTCACATCATCCAGCAACGCGTTCAGATCATCCAAGGGTTCAAGCTAGAGTTTGACATCTCCAGCATGTAGCATGTGGGCATAATTAGCATGTCGCTTTTCCCAATTGTTTATATCTTTTATTATGCGAATTGTATTTAACCCATTGATTTTATCAGGTCTGTTGCATATATTTAGCAAAGGTATATAATGGCCTGATCCTGCTTTTATGTGCGATTGCTGTAGATCATTTGACTCTGACTCTGGGTTATCAATCTCAGAATTAAGGGACAAGTCTATCCATATTGCCGTGCCTTTGCTGGGACATCCTCTCAAGTCTTTTACTGTAGCTTTGCAGAAGAAGGCATAGCTTTGCAAATTGATTTCTAACACTGCCCAAGACTCATGGAAGCATATAATCTGGTGTTTATAAACATAATTACACAAATCATCTTCACTGATGTTTTTATTGAAGCCTGCAAAGTTCCAGGACAGCAGGCTAACAGCCCTTTCTTGCTTCAATGAACTCAAGCTCGACATCAATTGCAAAATTACCTGTTCAGACAAAGTTGGTTGTCAGTCTGAACCTTCTAAACCTTCTTCCTCTTTGCTCGCTAAATGACTATGAAGCAAAACCTGTGCCACGTTAAGGCCTTCTGTGGAGTGTATGGGGTTTCTGTTTGCGTGTTCATTGTTAAACGAGCCCTTGTCTGGTTGGTTACTGTTCCCATCGTCCTATGGTGGAGTTGGCCTAAGTTCTATAGTTGAACCCCTGGGAGGAAAAGCACAATACTCAATGGCCAAGAGTGTGATCTAGATGAAATACCCTTCCTTTGATAATGGCATCAGCTTTCTGACAGTGAATGATGTCTTCTCTAATCATAGAGTATCATCCCCTGGTATGCCTCATACAGTATATGCATTTATTAACTAATGATTCACAGTTCTCATTTGACCCTATGGTTACTTTAGGGATGTGCTGCATAAATACCTCATGTTTTGCATACCTACTCTGGGCTTGCTCATGCAGAGTCCTATGCGCCCTCTGTACAAAGGGCGTGCTACTCGTCCCCGAGGAGATGTTCGCTGTGCTCTTCATTTCCCAAGGTGTGGTTACCAATGTAAGTGGTGGGTGAGTGTTAAGGTGTTTTAGTATTACCTGTATTAGGGTCTGCTCAGAGTAGGGTTTAGGGCGTTGTCTTTGTCTATTTAGGCCCACTCACTTCACTTCATCCTGATTTCCTGATTAAGTGAACAATTCTTAATATCAGTGACATCAGTTTTACTTAATGCATCTATCATTTCTGGAGACAATATTTGCATTGGGGAAATAATGTTATGCCCACGCAGGCTTGAATGCATGATCCTATCCTTCTTTAACTCTACTGTACGCAAAGAAATCAGTGCTTTTATATGGCCTAATTCTAGTAACAGAGCCAATCAGCTATAGCACTTCCCTCAGGGGTGGCCGACACAGGGGGGACCTTGGTTCTTGCTGCTGCTTTTAATTTAGCTGGACACCCGCACCTCCTGCCGACAACCCTTGCACTTGGGTCTATATCTGTAACCCTACAGTCCCCCTACCTGCGCTTTTGGACACCTGCTGTCCGCACTTGCCCTTGCATCTGCCACCTGCTGGCCGCACTTCTTGTTATTGTTTTGATCCCATGTACAGCACTGCCCCCTCCCCTTTCCCCTGGCACTTATCACCTCCCCCCTCCCCTGCACTTGCGCAATCTCAATGTCACTTGGCCTAGTAGGATCGTTGTCTCTGTCCTCCCTCTGTTCCCCCTTCCTTGCCTCGTCGCGCCTTGAAACATTTGTTTATAGGCACGTTACAAATGCCATGCCATATCATATCATAGGATTTGGCCATATTTTCTACTTGGTAACCTTGGCCACTTCCCTATAATATTCAGATGGTCCGTTCTTTACCTGGACCAAGTTAAATTGTTTCAAGTCCAACACATACTCGGGGAGTGCAGAGTCCCCTAGCAGACCAAACCTAATTATATCATCAGTTAGCTTCACCCTAGCTTTGCCACTGATCTTCAAATCTTCGCAATCTATGGCAGAGGTGCTGGGTGTCTGTGATTTGTTGTCTCTATGTGGACTGCCCCCTTTATTTATTTATTTATTTATTTATTTATTAAATTTATATAGCACGCAGGCAGCCCAGGGGCATTGTGGCACTGTTACTTGCAAGGAAGACTTAGTTACAATGTGTGCAGGTTGTGCCTTGGGTTACAGTGAGGCAGTGACCTGTGATCAGAAATACCACATAATACATCATACAATACAATTATGAGGGCTAGGCCATGTAATTGTTAGATGAACAGGGTCGTTTTCAGGGTTTTCCGAAAGGCGGTCAGTGAGGGTTCAGAGCGCAGGGAGCTAGGGAGGGTGTTCCAGTGTACGGCAGCGAGGTACGGGAAACTGGAGCCCCCTGCTCTGGTCCTTTTTACCCTAGGTACTGAGAGCATGCTGGCATAGGGTGATCTAGTGGGTCTTGTGGAGGAGACCAGGTGGATCCTCTGGGAAAGGTACATTGGGGCGGCAAGATGGACACATTTGTGGGTGATGCTTAGAGCCTTGAATAGGATCCTCTCCTTTATGGGGAGCCAGTGGGATGCTTTTCTGGCAGCGGTGATGTGCTCTCTCTTGGAAATGCCTTGTGCAGCGCGTAGGGCATTATTCTGTATTACTTGGAGCTTCTCAAGATTTTTGTTGGAGGTCCCAAGGAAAAGAATATTGCAGTAATCAAGTCGCGAGCCGGTTATGGCCCTAGCTATGTTAGTGCAAGTGTCTTTTGACAGATAAGGTCTGATTGCGTTAAGGAGTTTTGCATGGTAAGCGGCCGAGGAGGCAATGGCGTTTACTTGTCTGGTCATGGATAGATTGGAGTCTAAGTAGACGCCTAATGTTTTTACCGTGTCAAGTACTGGTATCGTGATTGAGTCAATGGTGAAGTGACTGAACTGAGCATCAAGTTTCTTGATGGTGTCAGGGGAGCCTACGAGTAGGAGCTCAGTTTTGTCAGAGTTAAGGCAGAGGCCGTTGATAGCCATCCACATTTGAATTGTGTTGTAGATGTTGTTGAGGGTAGCAGAGTCCGTGTCATAGTCGCCTGTCAGAGTGAGAAGGATCTGTGTGTCGTCGGCGTAGTTGGTGTAAGAGATGCCCATGGCGTCAAGGATGAGGAAGAGGGGGCGGGTGAAGATGTTGTAGAGGGTGGGGGAGAGGCAGGAGCCTTGGGGCACCCCACATAGCATGATAGAGGGTGATGCAGTGGCTAGGTCAGAGAAGACCTGCATGGTCCTGCCTTGGAGGAAGGAAGTGATCCATGTAATGGCTTCTTGAGAGAAGTTGGCTGTGGAGGAGAGGTGGTGGCAGAGGATGTCGTGGTCTACAAGATCAAAAGCTGCCGACAGATCCAGGAGAAGGAGCAAGGCAGGTTTGCCTTGGTCCCTTGCGTCGTCCATTTGTTTTTTTAGGTCGAGTAGGGCGGTCTCTGTCCCATGCCTAGGGCGAAAGCCGGATTGTCTCAGTCCAAGGAGGTTCTGTTCTTCGAGGAAGTGCTGGACCTGCAGGTAAGCTGCTTTGTCTAGAATCTTGAGGAGGAAAGGGACAGTGGTGATGGGGCGGTAGTTATTAGGGGAGGTGGGGTCAAGTGTGGGTTTCTTTATGAGGGGTCGGACCCATGCTTCCTTTAGGCAGGCGGGGACTCTCCCTGTGGTGAAAGAGGCGTTGACGAAGGCTGTTAGGAAAGGGGCCAGGGTGTCTGCGCAGTCTTTGATGATGGAGGCAGGACAAGGGTCGCCTTTGCAATTGGAGGGTTTTATGTTTTTCATAATGTTGATCATGTTGTTTTCTTGGATGGTTTTAAACGAGAAGGTGGGTGGGGCCTCAGTGGGTGATGGGGGTAGTGGTGGTGGGGAGGGTGTAGTGTGGGTGGATAGTGTTAGTTTGGTGTTCAAGATTTTGGCTTGGAGAGAGCTGATCTTATTGCGCATGGCTGTTTGGATGTTGTCACACCATTCTTTGTCCTTAGTGAAGTTTTGGGGGGTGGGTGTGGGGTTCTCAAGTTCCCTGAAAATGGCGAACATTTCCTTGGTGTTCGACTTGGCCTCAGTAATTCTCTCTTCGAAGGATTTAGCTTTGGCTTTAATGATGGCTTTCTTGTAATTAGTTGCAAGGGATTTGAAGTTGAGTTTGTCTTTCTCATCCCGGGATGTTTGCCAAAGAGCTAATGCTGCCCGTTTGTCGGAGCGTAGTTTTAGAAGGTCTTGGGTGAACCACGCATTAGCGTGTCTAGTGGGTTTGGTTTTCCGAGGTTTAAGTGGGGAGATGGTATTGATTGCTGCTGTGATGGCCGTATCATAATTTTTTGCCAGAGTTTCTGGGTCGTTGGAAAATGGGGTTGTGAAGGCAGGTCCCAGTAAGAAGGGTAGGAGTCTTTCTTTGGTCAGTTGACGGGCACTCCTTGTAAGGGCGGGAGGCAAGGGAGGAGAGGGTGGGATGTGGTTGTAGTGGTGGGGATGTTAAAGGTGATGGTGTGGTGGTCGGACCATGGGGTGGGGGTGTTGCCCGTGACTGTGATGGGGCAATTGTGGTGGGCGATCCAGTCTAGTGATCTGCCTAGGGAATGTGTGGGGTTATTGATGGTGTTGACGAATCCTAGGGTGGCTAGAGCTGTGTCAAGTGCTTTGGCTGTAGGGTCTTTGGCGTCATTCAGGCCAAGGTTGATGTCTCCAAGGAGAATGGCTTTGGATGACTTTTTGAGGTTGTCCGCCAGGAGGTGGGTGATGGAGGCCTGGAAGTCTCCTAGGGGGCCTGGTGGTCGATAGATGAGGTGTAGGGTGATGGTGCATTGGTGCGAGATGGTGAGTTTTAATTGAAGGTAGTCGCTGTTATTGTTTATAGTTTTGTCAGCCTTTCTGATGGTGATTGAGTCTTTGGCTATGAGTGCGACACCACCTCCAGTGGTCATGCGATCTTGTCTCGTGATGGCATAGCCAGGTGGGAGAGCGAGGGATAGGGCGGGGCCTGAGGCTTCATGTAGCCAAGTTTCGGTGACCATTAGAAGATCTAGATCTAGAGTGGTAATAAGGTCGTGGATGTCTAGTGCATGCGCATTGATGGAGCGGGCGTTGATGAGGGCACATTTGAGGTGTGGTTCAGGGGTGACATTGATGGTCGAGGGTGGCGCATCCGAACTGGTGGGAGGCATGTTTCCTGGGGTCATAGACACAGATAAAGTGGCATTTGCATCATTAGGTAGCAAGGCAGTGGTAGAAGAATTGCAAATAGCGGTAATTTCATTCAAACCAGTGGGAGGCATGTTTCCTGGGGTCATAGACACAGATAAAGTGGCATTTGCATCATTAGGTAGCAAGGCAGTGGTAGAAGAATTGCAAATAGCGGTAATTTCATTCAAACCAGTGGGAGGCATGTTTTCTGGGGTCCTAGACACAGATAAAGTGGCATTTGCATCATTAGGTAGCAAGGCAGTGGTAGAAGAATTGCAAATAACGGTAATTTCATTCAAACCAGTGGGGGGCATGTTTTCTGGGGTCATAGACACAGATAAAGTGGCATTTGCATCATTAGGTAGCAAGGCAGTGGTAGAAGAATTGCAAATAACGGTAATTTCATTCAAACCAGTGGGGGGCATGTTTTCTGGGGTCATAGACACAGATAAAGTGGCATTTGCATCATTAGGTAGCAAGGCAGTGGTAGAAGAATTGCAAATAACGGTAATTTCATTCAAACCAGTGGGGGGCATGTTTTCTGGGGTCATAGACACAGATAAAGTGGCATTTGCATCATTAGGTAGCAAGGCAGTGGTAGAAGAATTGCAAATAACGGTAATTTCATTCATACGTGTGAATGACACATTAACAAGAGTCTTAGACATTGTAGCCAATGCAAATGGCTCATGGGGGTGTTTGATAAGTGGGCTCAGCTTCGATGTGTGGCTTAGTTTATGGTATAGATGCAGTACTGGGGAGGTGGCCTTTCGGTTAGTTGTAGCTAAGGTTCTCGACTGAAGTCGTGCATTGCGTGCACTTGTGGGGATGGGCAGAGTGACCAATACGCTAGGTAGAGTACGTGTGCGTAGACGGTCTCGCCTTTTTTCGAGTGTGTGGGGTAGTTCCGGAGTGCGGGACTCCTTACCTTGTGGTTCTAGCAGGTGTCCGCGGCAAACGGCAGTCTTCGAGCAGCGAAGAGCTGCAAAGAGCACCGGAGGCCTTTCCTTACGGCCTTCCCTGCTCGGCTTCGCCTCTCGGCCCTCTCCCCCTCCATTTAAAGCAGGAGGGGAGGGGCGGGCGGGGTGAGGCAGCGAATCAGGACACGGGCCCGCGGCGGTGATTTCAGGAGCACATTTTGTTGATTGTGCTTCCATGGAGACGGGGGCCATCTTGTCTGGGGCTTCGGTGCACGCGGCCTGCAGCGTGGGCGGAATGCAACACGCGGCCGCTCCGAAGTGGATCAAATCAGCTGATCGGGCACACAGCTGGTCGAGGATGCTTCGTGCTCGCAGCGGAGCTGCAAAGAGCACCGGAGGCCTTTCCTTACGGCCTTCCCTGCTCGGCCCCTTTGGGGTGGGACTAAGCCAAATATGTATATGGTCTTTCCCCTGTAATGGCTTGGCAAGCGACTACATGATGGTTGCGAGGGTTCCCCAGAGCGACGCCAGACATTAAGATTCATTCTAAACCTTCTAGCCATCACCTCTTTTGTTTACTCAATGTATACCCTTACAATCATGAGCTCTATGAATGTGTGTTTTGCTATTTTTTCATATTAATGTTAGTGCTGCTGACTGTATCCCTATGGATAAAGGGGATAGAGACCCTTGGGTGTCAATCGAATTCAGGTCATCGATATCATCAATATTTTTGTCAGTAGGAAAATTGAAAGGTTTGTAAGGGGACAGACTCGTAGTGGCTTTCCTCTTAGGGTGCCAGTGCTGTGAGTATTTTTGCGATAAGGTCCGTTATAGAATGCTGGTAAACAGCTAAAACATAATGAAAAGTATAAGAAGTGCATAGGTTTACTGGCATGCTATTTCCTCATTGAGTCTTCATGTACAATGTTTAATAACACAGTAATATTTAAACCCCATGATTAAAAGGCACTAAGCAGCAACATGGGGGTTTTGTGTGCGCACACAAGAAATCGATAATGATGCACACAAGTCGATAATTACCACAGTGGAGCTATGTATAATTATGCTTCCCACACAGAGCATAGACAGGGTAGGGCCTAAGTGGGAAAGGCCCACCCACAATCTGTAAATGCCCACTCAGCAGCACTCCGAGCTCCCATGAGGACAGTTGGCACCCCACCCATCACACTGTTTGTCCATTGTTCTTGAAAGTGTTGCAAAGATGTGTCTTTCAACCAAGAGAAATGTGCCCGACAAGGCCGCGATCAGAGTCCAGCACCTGGTGGGTATGTTATCTTACTCTGGCCGAAGCATGACCGAGCCCTTTCCTGAGTGGCCACGAGTTATAGCCCATATAACTGGCTAAACCCTAAGATCCCCGAATTCCATGACACCAGGTGCCCTTTGTCCATCAACCCCAAAGTAACAAGTCCTGAAATGTTCAAAGAAGATGGACAGGATGTACCGTTGCAGCAACAATTGGGTGATTTGTATTGCGAGGTGCTCAGAGGGATAAATTATAGTTCAAACCGAGGGCGGAGTCCTTGGAGCCGGATGGCACAGAGGCAGTGAGTGAAATGTGCGGGTGAAGGTTAGAGTGCCCTGGGACCTGTGCCTGTTTTGAAGCCTACCAAGTGCCTTGTATGAGTGAGAAACAAGCTGTATAATAGGAGTGTAATTCATGAGAAGAAGCTGAGCCCCGAAGGGCCCACGTGGTGCAAGACAGACGGACTGGGCTGGGACCAATAAACTGCCATCCCATATGGTTAAGGGCAGCGCCGTATAGGGTCCATCCAATCAGCCGTGCAGGATTTTAATCTCATTGGGGGGCCAGGTTGAAAGAGAAAGGGGGGAGTTATATTTGAAGACTAAAATGATGACCTTATTCCGTATTCTAAAAATCTTGAGGGCAAACTGTGGGAGAAGTGGACATTATAAAGAGGCCTCATTTGACGATTTGGTACCAACGACTTTCCAGGCAATACGCTGGTACCCAAACTGGTCTGTCAGGTGTGGATACCAATGGCTAAAAGCTTCTTTCAAAGCTAAATATTTCTTGTACGACTGGAACAAGAACTACAACCACATTGCCACCTTAAAGAGCTCGAACAGCATCTCTAACGTTGTTCACAGATCTAAGAGTCATCAAGGGTATATGGAATTGTGACCTAGTCCCGAAGTACACTGGCTTATGTTGTGACTTCGGATTAACCAACTTCCAATACTAACCGTATTGGGGTCACAATTGGGAATCGCATTGGAAAAGAGAAACTGTCGAATTTGAAAATGTATAGCCTGGAAAATGTGAGGCATCTATTTACTGAGTGCCCTAATTTGAGTACAGTTTATATGTGCACCTATGAGAGCTTTTGTTTTGCTTTTTGGACACATGTAATAACCTCAGGAGTACTCACCCTATAACACGGACCAAAAGTTCTTGGACTCAGGAAGGCAATAAAGCAAACTTAGACCAAGGGTTGAAATATTATGGGTTTGTTGCAGGCGCCCTTTATTCATAATCCATAAGCACACAGATAACTATAGGATAAATGCAATTGGTTATACATAAGCACACAAACAAGGATAGCTTCAAAGGATACACATCACTGTTAGTGCAGTTGCAGGAGACAACTTCATCTCAGTCACGTCAATGCTACCCAGTCCCGAGGCAGGTAGGCAGAGAGATCAGACGTACTAACGGGGTCTGGAGCGGAGCGTCCTCCCTCTCAGCGAGACTTCATCACACAGGGTTCCAATTCTCTGTCTCCTCATCGGGATACCTCTCTTCTTAAGGGGGACAAATCCCCACCCCTAATAAATTAAAGGACAGACAGCAAGCATGGCAGGCAAAGAGTGGAAAAATCCAGACAGTAGTGGAAAAACCCAGCTCGTTTTTCACGCGCTCGTTCCCAGCACCCCTTATCAATGCACCTGCACATCTCTGACTCCCCTCTCGGCTCGTCCTTGAGCAAACAATACAACAACTATCCTTCATAGTAAGCACATCTGCTTCCTAATATAATATTAGAACTGTTGCAGAACTCATGTCTGCCTTCTAACTGAGCTCACAGAAACAAAGACTTTCATTGCGGTTTAGAAGTGAATGTTCAAAATGGCTGCGCACCATGTTTCAGCTCATTGTCGCACACGCATTACAGCTTTGTACACAGGTATGATAATATCAAATCAATTGACTTCGGGGTTACTGTTTGTACTCTCCTACAGTTGCAGTACATATTGCATTATACAGGGTATAGTTGTAATATAGTAAAGATGTTGCCCACTAGAACCATAGCACTGTAATTCTGCCATGAAATTATGAGCAATAGATGGTAAGATATTGAAGCTAGTGCTCGGACCATATAATGGTTCGAACAGCCTAATACTTTTTTTAATGAAATATAGTTTTGCATAATGTACTGTTGCATATTTTTGCACAGCGAAAGGTCTCTAACGTAAGGAATTAGTGACTGAACCAAAAAGATTATCTCCTCTGATCAAGATCCACTTAATATAGTAGTGCTGCTGTTTTGGTATGACTTTTAGTTTTGTAAAATGAATTTTCAGTATATGACATTCAATTGTTTTTGTAGGCTATGCATTTTGTACATGTCCATTCGTTGTCTGTCTGTATGATTATATGTTTTTGTTGTTAAGTATTTATGTATTAAAAGTCCATTTGAATAATAACAATAAAACAAAATAAAATAAACACAGTTCTTCTACTAGGAAGCTCTGTGAGGGATACACTGACAACAGTAATATAAAAGAAAACTGAACGCCCCACCCTTATTGAAGTAATCTGCAAACTTCCAAAAGAAAGAACGCTGCATGGATAAGAGAACACACAACTCTCCTGTTTCTTCATAAAAGTCAAGAAAAACACTGGTGTCATAAGACAAAAGTATCCTTTACCACACCTTGTAAGAAGATCCCGGTAGGATGTACTTTATTCTATACATAAAGTATGGTAGAGGGCACTTCATGTAATACTGAAGGATTAGTGCACTTCTTCCAAAATAGGAACTACACATTCTTACTTTGTTTTGAATTTAGCATGCAAAGGACAGCTTTGGCACTGTAACCAAAATAGATGTGTGCCAATTGATCATTATACAACTCTGCACTGTCACTAATGTGCATTCACTGGGGGGTTATTACACAAATCTGCACTGCCACTAAACACTCAGGCCCTGATTCAGGAACATTTGTACTACATTAGCACCTGCGTCCTTAAACCTGATTCACAGAGCCTAAAAGTGGAGCAAATCATGACATCTCTGGTGCATTTGCATGTAAGCACCTTACAGAAGCTCAACACATCTCCAGATTTGCTTCGGTTGTGGTAGCTTTGAGGTAGCTCTGAGGTAGCTTTAAGGTAGTTCTGAGGTAGCTTTAAGGTAGCTCTGAGGTAGCTCTGAGGTAGCTTTATAAGGTAGCTCTGAGGTAGCTCTGAGGTAGCTTTAAGGTAGCGCTGAGGTAGCTTTGAGGTAGCTCTGAGGTAGCTTTAAGGTAGCTCTGAGGTAGCTTTAAGGTAGTTCTGAGGTAGCTCTGAGGTAGCTCTGAGGTAGCTTTAAGGTAGCTCTGAGGTAGCTTTAAGGTAGTTCTGAGGTAGCTTTAAGGTAGCTCTGAGGTAGCTCTGAGGTAGCTTTAAGGTAGCTCTGAGGTAGCTCTGAGGTAGCTCTGAGGTAGCTTTAAGGTAGCTCTGAGGTAGCTTTAAGGTAGTTCTGAGGTAGCTTTAAGGTAGCTCTGAGGTAGCTCTGAGGTAGCTTTAAGGTAGCTCTGAGGTAGCTCTGAGGTAGCTTTAAGGTAGCTCCGAGGTAGCTTTAAGGTAGCGGGTGCTCATCTGAGCAGCTCACAGGCTCCCCCTATTTTACTCCAGATTTAGGCCCACACCTGGCACCTACCAGTGATGGCGCTAGGCAACCAACATGCATTCATCAGGGAATAATATCCAGGCCCAGTGATGCCAGTGCACCCAGAATCTTGAACGGCCGGTGCGTCTGTTTATAGCTCAGCAGTGCCATTGTGCCCACAAAGTGCTTTAGAGAGGGTGGGGCTTGATTGGCAAGGCCTGTCACATTTTGCCAGAGACCACCCTGCCACTACATGTCTCAGGCAGTAGCCCACCGCACCCCGGCCCCTTAATGAAGGTTGGCATTGCACTTTTAAAAAGTGCATTGCAATGCAATCTGACAAACTGCCACATTGACTTGGGGCTTACCGGGAATGGGCAGGGTGGCAGGCACCAGTCAAAGCAACATGTATGCAACTGTGCCTGCTGCCCACTCCCTCCCATGCCTATCACCCGCTGGCGCAAGATGACGGTTTATGTGATATGATAAGTTATTCATAACGCGCTTAATTCGCAGAGAATTCTAAGCGCGGACTCGGGGATCGAACCTGTGGTGATCCATGTCGTCTCGTTTCCAAGGCGAGCAGGTTGTCCCTGAGCTATCCTCCCGAGACCAGATGTGAGCATGGCCAGTGAGAGTTGAGGTTACTGCCAAGGGAGGAGCTCAGGAAACAAGCTGTTCTGTGACCAGGCTGCAGTCACAATGACTGAAGGCAAAGGTTGGGGAGGGGTACTGCAGGGATGGGGGTACTTGTATTAATGATCATGCTGCTCCCAGCTGACTACCTAGGAAAAATAAGCACACACAATTCTGTATAAGGTTGGGACTGCAAATTATAACCCTTCTCCTCTTTTGGCTGCCAACAGTTGACTTTGTGCACAAGTAGCATTGGAAAAACCAACACTTTGGGCTTTTCTTTAGGAATGGAAAAGGCCCTTGCAGTTGCCACGTACAGCCATAGTGATATTAACTACCCATTGTTGGTAGCAGGTGCAAAATGGTGGAGTGCCTAGCAGTGTCAGGCAAAAGCTTAAAAATTATTCCCAAGCCAAATATTTTGGCTTTGCCCATGCTTGTTTAAAACAGACCTTCAATGGCTTTGGCAATGCTTGTTTTTAACTACTTCAGTGAAGGACAGGCAGAGTGTTCATAAATCAAGTGGCTGAAGGCAAGCCTGTTAAAACTGCGTGTTTACAACTCCAATTAAGATATTAACTCTCAGAAGACTGCTTTGATCAAACACTGGCATGCACTTTGAATGTAAAGTCTGATTGAAGGGCTTGATTAAAGTGAGCTCAAAGAGTTCCCATGAGGCGGTGTTTTGGTCGGGCCGTGGCAGGAATGGGTGGGAATGTCCATAGATATTACGATGGCCATGAGCAGGCAATGGGTGGGCACAGAAGCAAACAACACCTACAGACTCTGGGCATCATTACGACTGTGCCGGTCCAGTACCAAAGGTGCCTGTAAGCCTACCGACACTGTTGTTACCGGTCTGGCAAGGCACGACTCTGTGGGCGAGTGCCTTCCCGCCTGCCAGGGTCTGACCTAATGGGCAGAACGGCACCCGCCTGCAGAGTTTCACGGAAGCACCAGCACCGTTGTTAATGGTGCCAGTGCTTCCGTGAACCCCATGCCCATTGAGTCCTATGGGACTCAAATGGGAATGGGGATTTACATTTGCCAGCGCCTGACTTCCCGGGAACGCCGGGGTTGTAATCCCCCAGTGTTTCCGGCAAGCCAAGCGCCGGTAAATATTGCAAGTCTGGCGTCAACCCGCCAGTTTTACCGGCACAGTTACCTCCGGGCTTGTAATGTGTCTCTCCTCATATGTCATTCCGGGCAGGTCCTCTTTTTGTTCCCAGTCCATCCCTGTTCCACTTCATCTGTACTCCAATGCAATCGTTTTGACTGATAGGTGTTGCAAGTGACACCTTATATCCCAAACTAAAAATATGAAAGCCAGTGCGCTCCTCCAACCATACACACAAAACATGTTCACATGTGCCAGCACGGAGCACATCATTTGCTGTGAAGCTTCAAGTATACCTTCTATCCGGCCTTAGGTGGGTGGGCGGCGGTCCGGCTGACCGCCGGGTGGCTTGCTCCCCCAGGGCGCCATTAGCCCCTGCCACGCCAGGTCGGGGGATTCTTTTAAGGGCCCCCCCCCCCAGCTGGCGTAGTGAGAAAAGGTGCGGCAGGCGCCCCTTTGTTATTAAATGCGCCCGCACCGGTGGGGCGCATTTAATAACAGTAGGGTGCTGATGCATTGCACTCGCTCTGACGCGGGAGCCAGGAGGTTTTCATTGGAATAGGGCACTCATGCATTAGCATGACCACCCTATTCCAGTGATTAACCCCCTGCCAGGCCCCGGAGCAGGGAGGGACAAAACAAATGTGGGCCCCTGCCCCGCCTCTCCCCTTGTCGACCATGGGGGAGCGGGGGCCAATTCACCCAGGGCGCTTCTGCCTCTAAGGCCGGCCCTGCCTTCTATGCACGTATTGGCTCACGCAACACATTCTAATTAAATGGTAGCCAGGTCTTTTGTGGTCTAATGTTAAAAGAATATGCCCTGTACTTAATTCCAAAGTCTTCTCTCTTATTTTGAAATCCGAAAAGATAAAGATGTCTGTCCTACAAAATATGAAGGCTTGCAGAAAGTGTACACTGCAAGCTGCAACACGCTTGTTTCGCTTTATTAGCACAGGCCGTCCAAGGCTTGTGGGAAAAGCTGCCAACATGAGGGCTTCGCCCTGCTGTAGCACAACAACCTCGTGGCGAACTTGGGCAAACTGTGGTCCAAACAGGGGCGTGCCAGTTTAGGCAACCAGCAATTATAAACAGCCAGTGCAAAAGCTAGCAAAGTTCAGGGACGTCATTTCACCAAAATGCCAGGGGTAGCGAATGTGACATCACATGACCCTTGACCTTCGATGACATCTCGGGAAGTGATGTCATTTGACCGCACCCCAAAGTGACACCAATCACGGGAAGTGATGGAACACGGCCTTTCACCCCTTGACAAAACAGGAAGTGGCATCACATGGCATTGTTCCTAAGTACACTACGAAAAATATGGTTACAATAGCACTGCAATGTGATATACATTTCATACAAGAATGGATCCCCATATGTATCGTTAATATCAGTGTGTGTGTAGGCCCATATTACCAAATGACTGTGAATGCAAGCAGACGTCCAAGTCCAAATAATAATAATGGGTTATTATATAGCACTTACACTTAAGTGCTTTATATAGAACAAATATACACACAGTATCACCCAACCTCTGTTGGTACTCATTTATCAATCTCAGAAGTAGGAAAGGCTGAGTTGCCCTTGACCGGATTCAAACCTGCAACCTGCAGATCACACACACATCACAGCAGCAAGCACTCAACCCACTGAGCTATCTTACAGGCTAAAGTTATCTTACCAGCTATAGTAACATGAGTATTTACATATATGAACGTTCTCAAAGTCAGAAAGCAAATTACACTCTGTAGTGAACACCATTAAACTGGTAAGTGAGATTTAACAGCAGGCCAGTTCATCTGGGGGTCTGGTGCAAAGTGTTACACTTGTGGAACCCCCTGTTTTTTTAAGAGGCCTGACCAAGAAAGCCGCCAGCCTCTCCAGAAACAAAGAGCCACATGGCACTGGCCAAAGCTCGGGAGCTACAATTTTAAAAAAATAATAGTTTTTTTTTGGTATTTTTTTAGGGGTAGCAAGGGAGACCACAGTAGTAGCAAGGGAGAGTTCGGGGGTTGCAGGTGCGACCCCTGGCATCCTCCAAATGACGTCTCTGGCAAAGTTATGCAAAAAAGATAGCTTAGCACTTCAGTGGGCATGCCGGCCAAAACAGGCTAAAACAGGCCATCTTGACAGTAATAGAAGGGTTACCACCAACACCACCGCTTGGATGGCAACCCCTTTTTCCTGCAGACTCAGGTGAGCCATCTCCCGATGTCAAGATCACATGTGAGCAAGAATAGCGCCATCCAAATATTTGGTGCCTGTGTATTTCAGGGTAGGGTAGGGGTCTGCAACCTGCAACTCTTCAGCTGTTTTGGACTACGACTTCCATGATCTCAGACCATTGACTGGGCTAGCGAGGGCAGATGGGAGTTGTAGTCCAACACATCTGGAGAGCCAAAGCTTGCAGACTCCTGTGGTAGGGGAATCGACAGATGTTGCAAATGTGATACTCTATGACCCCCCCTCGCAGAATTGAAAAAAGAAAATGTGCATTTTTATTGTATTGTATTTTTGGTTCAAAGCGCAGACTTAGCTCCAGAGCGGTGGCGGCGCGCTGCACAGAGTGTGGGTGGCCGGCATTTAGACTTGCATACCCGTTCATATCTGATTTGTGAGATTTTGAAGGGAGTTGTGTGTGTTACGCTTATTATATGAGTGTTTTTACCCACTTCCTGCAAGTTCATCAAAGAGCAAATCTGTGCCAATGATACCAAAATCAAATGCCATGTGTCACTACTTCCTGTGACAATAATAAGAGTTTGAGGGGATTAGTGTGGAGAACATGTCACATCACTTCTACTATAATGCTGCTAGCATGATGCCATTGCAGGATAGTATGTTATGCTAAGTGTGATTTACAGATTCTATGAATGCACCCTGCTAGAGGTTTTATGACATGATATGAAATGGCATTTATAACACGCCTATACACAAGTGCTGATATTCTTATCAAAAGACACACACTGGCCGCCGACGGTAACATACATATTTTTTAGTTTCTGCTTAATTTCTTTTCCCGATATTATAGTAATGACATGTTCAAATCATCCATTGTTATGTGCAATAGAGACAGCATTCTGGTGAGGGAAGTCCTGTTATTATAATGGCAATAGCCAGCTTAAAAGGCTCCGAAATCACAATATATCGTGTTAGTATTTTCTGTTAGGTAGTTGCCTGTAAGGTATTTTCATGGATCTACGTTGAATTGCCAAATTATTTTGACTACAAGGTCGCAAAGCCTGCATGTAAAACAACACATTTTTGGTATTTCTAATGCAGTTAGAGGCCCTCCACAGACCCAACCACACCCCCTCCACTTTATTAAATACCCCTACCCAACCCCCCACTATTTATTTTGGGGGAGGAGGTCGTTGTGCTGCTTGCACGGTTTTCTATCTCGCAGTAAAGGATTTGGAATGTTGTAGTGATACCATTTTCATGGGAAGACAGGAGGGAGATGCGATATGAGGAGGGCACACATCTTGTGGGTGTGGTATTTACCCTCCATGGTCACGCTTGTAACTGCGGCTATTCCCACCCATTACCTGCCCTGCCCCGCCCCACACACATCCCTCTGGATCTCCTTAAGCCTGCTCTATGTGTTCTGAGCAGAACTTTAATGGCTTTATTGCAGCTTTAAACCAAATTCTGGTGTAATAAAAATGTCTTAGCTGAGTGTGCCTTTCACCACTTGATTTATGCGCAGAATGGTTGGCATTGCATCTGTTCCTTGAACTGAATTTATTATCTTAAACAAGCCCTGGAACAGGAAATAGTGTTAGCTCTTGTATAGGCCTTAGATAGGCTTTTGGCAAGCACTGCCCATATATGGCCCACGTATCGCACCATCTGCCAGCCATCTCTGCCTGGAAACGCACTGCTTACGCAAAAGCCACAACTATTGACTTTAAAAATTCTTGTTAACAGGGACCTTTGCTGAGGTTAGGGGTCTGCAACCTGCAGTGCTACAGATGTTTTGGACGAAGACTCCCATGATACTTCACCATTGACTATGCAGGCAAAGGGTGTTGGGAGTTGTAATTCAAAACATCCGCGGAGAGGTGCATGTAAATATATTGCAATCCCACCTGGTCATGTATTCCTGGTTTCACTGTCCACATGGAGTTGTGGCACAAATAATGCACGCATTCATACTATGGACATGTGTGATCTTCGACCTGGAAAAAAAGGGAGCACATACCAGCTTCCTCCTGAATCTCCACTGCCTCCCCACCCAATATTGTTACGAACATTTTAAGTAAACTTTCCTATGCTTTGTAACCTACTATGTAATGGACTACTCAGGGAAACACAATCACTTATGTATATACATTAATGTACCAAACTAGGCCTTCGCTCCCTGTAACCATGAGCTAAGCCTATTTACCTGTAACTAAGACATCTTCTTCCAACAGCGCCTTGATGCCCATGGGCTGTAGTGCGCTTTACAAATTCAAATAATAAATAAATAAATACTGGATGGATTCCAGGGCCCACTGCACGTCAAGGAAGGCAGTGTAGAATGCAGGTCCAAGTACTTTGATAGGTTGTTGGACAAGAGCCCCCCTCCCTCAGACAGCTCAATTCAAGGTCCTCAAATAAATTAAAAGTTGCCTCTTCAAGAAACTCCCCCGCCCCCAGAAAATGAGTACATTCGATCTTTCTATGGGCCGGCCCCCCTTCTGCACTCCACCCACTGCAGTTCTAGTTACAGCTGCAGGTCTTTTGAAACGAGATGCAGCCACAAGTTGGAAAAGTCCCTTTACAGTGTTTGCCACATAAAAGTGTTAGCGCTGTGATACCTCCGGGTCTGGGCGCTACCAACACATGTAATGAATAAATAAATACAATAAAATAGAGGATAAAACATCAGATGGTCAGTTTAGAGGTTTAAGGATCCCTGAGCCAAAACATCCAGTTGAATAGGTGTTTCTGTTACCTCTGAAAATGGGTCCATAATTAGAATGAACAAGTAAACAATGCATAAAGCATCTTACCTTCTATTTAAAGAAAAATCATGTTTCCTTCCATGCTATGAGTTTTTGGAAGAAAGTATCTTACATGTCACTTCAGCACATGGTAGCCTTAACCAGCCTGGATAGAGTTGTACAGCCTATCCGTGAATAGTACATATTAGCTGTCCAAACACTGTCCTTATCGCATTTTTAATACAGAGACAGTGGCTGGAAAGGCCTGTGCCATCCTATGGATCGCAGACTGTCTACACACAGCGCCAGCCCCTCCATGAACCACCACCCTGCATGTCTTACTCGGCTTCACACACACACCCGGGCTGCTCTGTGTTGAGGGATCCTGAAGGCGCTGGCTGCTGCCATTGTCCTGAGATAGACCTTTGTAGTTATCCGGTGTTCCTCTCAGAGGTTGTACCCTCCCAGGAGGAGAGATCTCCTGCTGTGATACCTCATTAACAACCAGCGATTAGGGAAGTGTTAGTGCACGGAAAGCACCCCAGGCTTCTGAAAAAATAAAAGTGCTGCTTTGTGGATCCAAGTCGCTTATTGGTAGAAAACCTTCTCATTATTGAAGGTTTTCCCAAAGAGTACATTTCCAAAAAAATGTTGTGAACATTTTACATGCTGAGCACAATTCTCAAAATGGATGTCTCCACATGTGTGGGTGCAGGGCACACACAAAACGGTGCATTTTACAAATGCCCTGATCCGCAAAAGAAAATCTGTAGGCATGCTGAGATAGCGGGCACAGCAGTTACAAGAGGATACCTGATGCCCAACACCACAAGCATCCCCAAACATGTTTCGGCCATGTTGCGCCTCATCAGTGAGGAGCAGCTTGGGTCTGATTCGCAAACGGATGCTCTTGCGACGGGGGCAGTGCCTGCGCCTCGTCTCTCTTGTCATAAAACAGGTGCAGGGGAAGGCGCAATACTGCCAGGGGTCGTTTGAGGCCACTGGCCGCATCTCTCACACCTCCATGTTTTGCCCTCAAGTTTTTTGATTTGTTTACATTTTTTTAACAACTTTATTTAAATCGGTTGCAAACATAGAGCGGCATCACAAGTGTGGAGCTCATAACATTTGTTCTATGCATGAAAAAAAACACTGTAACCGGAACTTGCTACCCTCCCCACTCTTGGCGACCTCGGCATCTGGTGTGGTTGGAGAGATAACTCTTGTCAACCCGTAGGAACAGAGTTGCTAGTTGTGGCTTGTGTGTTCCAGGAGCGGGGCCAATAAGACCATGAATTGATGCAGCATACCCTCCTTGGCTGCAGTGACTTTCTCGGACTCCAGGATATCCCAGAGTTTAGTCCACCACAGGGCTAGCAATGGACCCTTACGGGAATACCAGGTTCGGGAAATTGTGATCCTAGCTGCCAGGGGGAGCTGGGCTATCAACTTGGCTGTTACCCTGTACTTAAGGTAAACCCCCTGAACCGATGAGCCCATCAAGAGTACCTCAGGCCTCACCAGGAGTCTAATACTTCGACCTCCCAAAAGGAGTTGGGAGTGTAAAAATACGATTTGCAGTGGTGCCCTTAAATATGTGTCACGGCAAATGTCCTTACTGTTGCCACTAGTTACTGTTTCCAAACAAATTGAAGGAAGGCTTAGTAATTCCTTTCTTGAAAAACGCTAATTTAGATACCTCGATCCCTTCACATGTTAGACCTATTTCAAATCTTCCTTTTATCAGAAACATTTTAGAAAGTAAGTTCAAAGTCCAACTTTCAGCGCAACTCGGGAGAGAATATCTTGTGGATAACTTGTCAGGTTGCTGTACACTCAAACAAAAGAGATGATGGCTATAAGGTTTGCAAAGCCATTACAAAAGGGGAAAGACCATATGCAAATCAGGCTTGGTCCCACCCCAAAAGGGGCAATCCAGCCCAGACTGCTAGGTCACATCCCTTCTGCCCGAGACCACAAGCATTGGAGATACTTTTACTCCAAAAAGCTCAATCAGTGAAACCAGAGAATAAAGACACAGTTTGCATTTTGTCATCTTCAGCATTGACATACATGACTAGATCTTTTCTTCTATTTTAGTTACTTGTTTTTCGCGTTGGTTTTTGACTTCGATCTCAAAACAAAACTGAGTCGACTTTCTGTATTGTGACATTGTTCAACTTCCAGGAATACTCCTTAGGCTTTTTTTTGGTGGTACTGACCATAACATAGGAATTCTCAGTATTGATTTGCAAGGAGTTTACCTTGCAATAGTTTTCCACCCCAAGAAGTTGCCGTTGGAGGTCTGCCGGGGTGTAGTCCATTAGCAAGATGTCATCTGCAAATGCAATACACCTCAGTTTCATCCCTGACCATGTTGGAACAAATCCTTCCCACTCCTCGCTGTTATCCCACAAATCTGCCAAGTACAGATTAAAAAGAGTGGAGGCCAACACACACCCTGTCTCACTCCTTTTTTCAACGTGATTTTCCTAGACAATTCTCCTACTGTATTTAACCTGACTCTGGTCGCATTGTCGGAGTACAACAGCTGTATCATACTTAGCAGGGATCAATCTACCCCCCACTCTGACAGCATCACCATAGCCTTGAGGTGTCAACCTTGTCAAACGCAGGGGACAGATTGATCACTGCGACGTATAAAGTACACCCAGAATATGATCCTACGTCTGACAAACATGTCTTCAAGGCGAGATCGCTCAGTACTGTGCCCACACCCTTTCTATAGCCTGTCTGTAACAGGCCTGAATGATGACTTTTTTCTGCCCACGCTGTGAGTTCCTTTAACACTATGTTTACAAACACTTTTGAAGATGTGTCCAGTAATGAAAATGGTCTATAACCGCACGGTTCCATCCTTCTCCCTTTTTAAAAATTGGGACAAGTAGTGAATCAAACCAGAACGTGGGGCAGATGTTCTCTTGGGTTACGTGATGTTAAGACGGATTTCTGAACTCTGTCCTGGTGGCGCAGAAGTTCAGAAGGCCAACCTAATTACTTGGAACAGGGTAACCTCTGGACGAGCCAGACCAATCAAGGTAGCGATCGCGGCGGTCAAGACTAGGTCTCAAGAGGGGTGAGGGTGACTGAAAGCCCGCAGTGAGCACACAAAGCAAGAGCGCTGACAAACTACTCCAAACAGTTGTTATATCAAAAATAGATACACATTTATTTTAAGGCCTTTAAAATAATGACCGTAGCGAGAAAATCACAATATCACAATATTAAACCAACACATACCATATCAACACAATATATATACAAATACACAGTCGCAAGCGTTTAAAGCACGAAATATGTAGTCCACCTGCCAGGGAAGGAAAACAGGCAGTGCGATAATGCTTTCGACTTAGTTCGCCTTCATAGGCACCTAACTAGATGGAAGTCCGAGCCCTGCGAAGAGTGGAGCCTTGTGCTCAAAGTACCTGCCACGCCGGTGCCGACGGGCACAAGGGGAAGCTCTTCGGAGGAAGTCAGGCGGTTCACGTTAGTGCACAGCAGAAGAAGAACAGGTTCCGCAGCTCAAGCGCAGCCTCCACAGCGGGCAGAAGCAGAGCGCGAGCGCGGCAAAAGGGTGCTGTTTTTACACAGCAGGGAAAAGCAATGGGATACTGCAGGAGGGCGACCAGATCCTAGATATACTACTCACCGGTCCCCGAAGCAAGCAGACCCAGGCTTCTCCACGATAGTTTCAGCAGCTGGCAGGTTCAGAAGAGCAGGGAACGCTTTGTAGTCGTGTAGAGCAAAAAGACGTCCCAATCGACGAAACCGGCACAGTTTTGTTGCCGCACAGGACAGCGGAGCGGCCGTGTGTATTCGAGCCAAATGAACCCTCCTCCCTTCAGACCTGGGGACGCCAAGCGTACGAAGCGTGGGAGAGGGACAAGGACTCGCAATACAACACAACCTGGCGGCGGTTGCAGAGCCAAACTCCTTGGTAAGCTGGTCAGTCAACTGGATGGCCCAGAGACGCTTCCGAAGGCTTACTTGGCAGGAGATGGTTGAAGATGCCGGGAATAGCTGTTCCTGCTATTCCAAAGGTCGAAGCACCAGTACAGGCCTTCTGGTTCGATCAAAGGAGGACAGGGGCTCTCCGGACGACAGCAGTGCAAAGGAGGATTCCTTCAGCGGGTCACCAGCGATTCCTTGGTCCAGCCTCGTAGTTGCAGGATACTTGGCTCCTGTATTCCTTCGTTCGTGAGAACTCAGGAGATCGACATGGTAGTGGTGTTTCCAGCCCCCTCTTATCCACGGTTCCCTTCGCGCCAAAACGGAGGGGAGCCAATGGGAGATCCGCTCATCAAAACACATACCATACGTGGACCAATCACGGACCACGGTGGTCCCAGGCATTCACACCACCCTAGACTCTCTGGCACCCAGGATGTGTAATGGGACCAGACATCCCAGCCCACACCCTGGAGGCACACAAACGACATGTAGAAGCCCGCGAAAGCAACCACGTTTCGCGGGAAAGTACGTGCCCAAATAAGGAAGGCCCCGGGTCGCCGGACCTGGGGAAGGTGAAGGGAGCAAGACGGACAGTGGACAGGACAAAGGAGCCTCGCGGCCTGGCCATTTTGGGAGCCAGGCCACCATTTTGGGTTCAGTGCAAAAACGTGCTCAGAACGCCAAAAGGAGCTCAAAATAAACAAAACGATCGCTGCCACCATTCCAGTCCCTGAATGACTTGCACCGATCAAATACCATCCTAAAAGAGTATCTAGGGCCTGTAGAAGGCTAGAGACCCAAGAGAGCTGTAACTTAGCTTACAGTGCCCTCTTGTGTCGTGTTGCACTAAAGCTGTGACACGATAAAAGAAACTACGGGAAACCACGTTCCCCGGTACTGACTGTCTTAAGGGCATGTCAGTTTCCCCGTAAGAAAGGAGCGAAAGCCCAGAGAAGTGCGGCAGAAGGCTGTACTTCTCTGGCAAAGTCAAGAACAAGGTTAAAAACAATAGCACAAAGTTTAGGGGTTGCCACATGGAAGGAAAATTCCCTACAATTACGAAATCTTTCCTAACACTCGCCCCTCCCAGACTATGGACAGGGGGAACTAATCCACACCTGGATGAGTTTCTTGTTCAGGTCGGTTAAACATTCTGGACAACCCATCAGCATTGCTATGTTGGACACCTGGTCTATGCTCAATAGTGAAGTCGAAGCCTTGAAGACTTATGGACCACCTAAGCAACTTTGGATTCTCCCCCTTCATGTTCATTAGCCACTTTAACGGCTTATGGTCAGTCTGCACAGTGAAGTGGGTCCCATAGAGGTAGGGCCTCAGCTTCCTTAGGGCCCACACAACAGAGAAACATTCTTTCTCTACCGTGGACCACCTGAGCTCTCTGTCCTTAAGCTGGCGACTAATAAAACCGATAGGGTGTTCCTTACCCTTCTCATCTACTTGTGATAGTACAGCTCCTATCCCAGTGTCAGAGGCATCCGTCTGCACGATAAAAGGTCTTTGATAATCAGGGGCCCTTAGGACAGGGGCCTGGCACAAGGAGTCTTTTAAGCCATTGAAGGCCTTCTCACACTCGTCGGTCCAAGTTACCTTCTTGGGTTTCTTCAGAGTTGTGAGGGCAGTCAGAGGAGCAGCTATGGTGCCATAGTCTGCCACAAAATTGCGGTAATACCCCGTGAGTCCTAAAAAGGCTCTCACTTGGGTTTGCGTAGTGGGGGTAGGCCAGTCTTGTACTGCTTGTACTTTACTGGGTAGAGGCTGTATCCTCCCTCCACCTACTTCATGTCCAAGGTAAACCACTGAGCCTTGTCCAATCTGGCATTTACTCGCCTTTATGGTCAAGTGGGCTTTCTGAAGAGCCTGGATCACAATCCCGAGGTGTTTCACATGGTCTTCCCAGGTGGCACTGAAAACTGCTATATCGTCCAGATATGCAAGGCAGAATTCGTCCAACCCATTCAACACATGATTCACAAGCCTCTGGAAAGTGGCAGGTGCATTCTTCAACCCGAACGGCATTACCCGGAATTGGTAAAGGCCGTCTGGCGTCGAAAATGCTGTCTTCTCCCTGGCATGTTCTGCTAAAGCTATTTGCCAATAGCCAGCAGTAAGGTCAAACGTGCTGAGGTACTTGGAGGCACCCAAAGTATCCACCAGCTCATCTGTTCGAGGCAAGGGGTGGCCATCTGTCTTGGTGACAGCATTCAGAGCCCTGTAATCCACGCAGAACCTCAATTCAGAAGTGCCTGCCTTTGGAACCAGAACCACAGGACTGGACCAAGGACTACTAGAGGGTTCAATCACCCCAAGGTCTAACATTTTGTTGACCTCGGTCTTAATATAAGACCGTACTTTATCCGACATCCTGTATCCCCTACTTTTGGTAGGTACACTGTCTCCTGTGTCAATGTTATGTTTGCACCAAGGTGTCAAACCAGGGGACTGTGAAAACAGGGGGGAAAACTGCCTAAGCAAACTTTTCACCTCAGCCTGCTGATCAGAAGTCAGGTGAGGGGCCACTCGGACACCCTCAACGGAGCTATCTGAAGGACCGCTCTGGAACAGGTCGGGGAGAGGTTCAGACTCCTCTTCCTCAACGTCTGACGCCAGTAGCAGTGCTGCGATTTCGACTCTTGGGACGAAAGCCTTCAGCCTATTCACGTGGAACACTTTTGGAGCCTGTCCAGGCCTTCCAAGGTCCACTAAATAGTTCACCTCACCCAGGGGCTCCACCACTGTGTAAGAGCCTGACCATTTGTCCTGTAAAGCACGAGGCCTTATTGGATTCATGATCAGGACTTGCTGACCAGGTGTAAAGTTGATGAGGGAAGCTTTCTGGTCGTACCAATGTTTCACCAGCGCTTGCCCTGCCTTCAATTTATCACTAGCCAAGCCCATCAGAAGTACCATCCGTTTTCTGAGCCCTAGCACATAGTCAACTACATTGGTAGTAACAGGGGGAGTGGGCATCTCCCATCCCTCCTTGACAATGGCTAAGGGTCCCCGTACGGGATGACCGAACAGAAGTTCGAAGGGGTTGAAGCCAACACCCTCCTGTGGTACCTCTCGGTAGGCAAACAGCAAGCATGGTAACAGAAGATCCCATTTTCTTCTCTGAGGCTCCTCCAGAGCCCCAATCATGCTCTTTAACGTTCTGTTGAAACGTTCCACCAGACCATTGGTCTGGGGGTGGTATGCAGAAGAGAACTTGTAGGTGACCCCACATTCTTTCCACATAGCCTGCATATACTTCGACATAAAGTTGCTGCCACGATCTGACACAACTTCTTTAGGGAAGCCAACCCTAGTAAATATGCCGAGTAAAGCTTTTGCAACTGACTTGGCAGTTACAGTTTTCAATGGGATGGCCTCAGGATACCTGGTTGCATGGTCGACCAGCACCAGGATAAACCTATTGCCCGAGGATGTTTGCGGGTCAAGGGGACCGACGATGTCGATCCCTGCCCTTTCAAATGGTACCCCCACAACTGGGAGCGGTACCAACGGAGCTTGGATTGTCGCGCCAACCTTACCAGACAACTGGCAGGAGGCACAACTCCTGCAGTGACTTTCTACTTGCACCCCCATCTTGGGCCAGTAGAAGTGCATGGATAACCTTTGCTTGGTCCTCTTCATACCAAGGTGACCAGCAAGGGGAACTTCATGCGCCAACTGCAGGAGGAAGGGCCTAACAGCAAGGGGAACCACCAACCTCCTATGGTCTCCTTCTGTAGACTCTGTGGGCTCACTATACAGGAGTCCACCTTCCCAGTAAATCCTATGCTTCCCAGGAGGTTCACCCTCAAGCTGGGAGCAGGCCTGTCTCCTTAGGCCTTCCAGAGATGGGCACTCACGTTGGCCTTTACTGAATTCGTCCCTATCAGGACCTCCTTCAACTAACAAGTCTTTTAGTTCAGGATGATCGTTGGGGTCGAATACTTCAGGCATCGCCACCTCCTCGTCAGGCTCGGGCGATTGACCAACTTCCTCCACCGCAGTGGTAGGCGAGCTCGGGGGAATATTCTCTTTCCCCCGTCTTGACTTGTAGACTCCTTTCGCCTTGGGTTGCCCCTTCGGCTGGGGCGGCGTATTGGACTTGGCCAATGCTGCCCGTGCTTGAGACCGTGTGTAGGGTCGTTCGGCAGTGTCTCCTACGAGCCCTAAAGCTCTGAGATCATTACCTAATAAGACCTTTCCCGGGACGTTTCTCTGAATGCTCACTGGAATCCTGACAGCTGTACCATTTAAAGTTAGATTAACAGGGATCACGGGAAACATACGGAGGGGGCCGTCAGCCAACTTAGTGGGCATCAGAGTAGCTCTGGCAACTTCCTCTGAGTCTACCAAGGTAGAATCCACTACAGTTTGACTGCACCCACTATCCCTAAGAGCTGGAGTATCCACTCCATTGATCAGCACACTGTCTTTAAAGTAGTGCTTGGTATTATCCGGAATCCTAGCATACGCCTCTGCGACTTTAGGCTCCCAGGAACCCAGGGACACTAAAACTACCTCGGCCTCTATTCCGCTGGGAAATGAGTCAGAGGAGAAGGATGCTCCTGTAATCTCTTCTTCCTCGTAGGAGGAGAAGGCCAGATTAGCGGAGTGGACCCCCAAAGGTCTAACCTTACAACGGGGATCCCCCTTCACATGGTCAGTTGCTCCACAAGAAAAACAAGCCCCAGTGGGTCTGTTTACGTAGGGAGGCTTATTGTAACCAGAGTTCTGTTTCGGAGGCGCACCTCCACTACCCTGTGAGTTCTCTTGTGTCTTACCCTTGTTTTTCTTTTTGTGGCCCTTTTGGGAAGAAGATTTAGCAGATTCCCCACCCTCCACATCTTTGGACTTTTTCCCCTCCTCCTGCTTACCAGGATGAGTTTTGTCCTTATGGGACACTCGATGTGACACCCATAAGTCTGCTGCAATGGCCAGCTTCTTAGGATCTATCTCCTTCGAATCGGCCAAATGCTGCTTAAGCTCCGGGGAAGAAGAAGCAAAAATGTGTTCCAGCATGACAAGATTTATCATGCCGTCGAAGGTAGAAACCTTATAGCCTTCGACCCAGCCAGTTAAGTTTTTCAAAGATTCAGCGACATAAGATACCCAAGTACCACCTTCCTTTTTCTTATACTCTCGAAAACGCTTTAAATATTGGGCCGGAGTCTTCCCAAACTTTAAAATGAGAGTCTGCTTTAACATTGCGAAATCAGCCCGCTCAGCCTTCGACATTTCCATAATGGCACTACAGCCAGAATGGGGCAGTCTACTGAGCAACCACGCAATCTTATCAGCATTGTCAACTTCCTGGACCTCGCATGCATACTCAAACGCATTCAGCCAGTCCATAATGTCATTCCTCTCTTCATACACACTGAGCAGATCTTTTGGAAACCGTGGATGAGAGGAGGCCCCAGACCCATGTCCAGGACCCTTGGATCCATTTGCAACCTGAAGCTTGGCCAGTTCCAACTGGTGATCCCTGTCTTTTTGTTTTTCTGCCTGTTCGATTTTTAGTTTGGCTATGCTGAATTCAAGCTCCTGCTGCCTAACCCGCAGCTCTTGCTTCTTGAATTCAAGCATAGCCTCCCCATCAGCACTGGCAGAGGAAACATTAGACAGCTCGTCCTCCCTGTCCTCGTGGTCGCGGTGGAACAGTGCGGCGGCAGAACCATCGGTTCTACCAGTGAGAGCAGCCCCACCACCTTCCGGACTGTCCTCAGAAGTAATAGCGTCAAGCTGCGCTTCTTGCCACGCCACGATTCTTTGGATCATTTCCAATTTCGTGCCTTGAGAGGAAACACCTCTCTCCGCACACATCTTTTTCAATGTTTCTGACTTGGAAGCATTTAAAGTTAACAACGTACTTGTTTCCATACTGTTTGATAGGACTATGGCCTTTTTAAAGTTATACTATAACAATTCACTACGTGTACTGTTTGGAATAACCTGAAATGCCTTAGTTCGAGCGCAACACTGGATACCTTCAGTCGTATCCCACCGCTGTACACCAATTTGTTAAGACGGATTTCTGAACTCTGTCCTGGTGGCGCAGAAGTTCAGAAGGCCAACCTAATTACTTGGAACAGGGTAACCTCTGGACGAGCCAGACCAATCAAGGTAGCGATCGCGGCGGTCAAGACTAGGTCTCAAGAGGGGTGAGGGTGACTGAAAGCCCGCAGTGAGCACACAAAGCAAGAGCGCTGACAAACTACTCCAAACAGTTGTTATATCAAAAATAGATACACATTTATTTTAAGGCCTTTAAAATAATGACCGTAGCGAGAAAATCACAATATCACAATATTAAACCAACACATACCATATCAACACAATATATATACAAATACACAGTCGCAAGCGTTTAAAGCACGAAATATGTAGTCCACCTGCCAGGGAAGGAAAACAGGCAGTGCGATAATGCTTTCGACTTAGTTCGCCTTCATAGGCACCTAACTAGATGGAAGTCCGAGCCCTGCGAAGAGTGGAGCCTTGTGCTCAAAGTACCTGCCACGCCGGTGCCGACGGGCACAAGGGGAAGCTCTTCGGAGGAAGTCAGGCGGTTCACGTTAGTGCACAGCAGAAGAAGAACAGGTTCCGCAGCTCAAGCGCAGCCTCCACAGCGGGCAGAAGCAGAGCGCGAGCGCGGCAAAAGGGTGCTGTTTTTACACAGCAGGGAAAAGCAATGGGATACTGCAGGAGGGCGACCAGATCCTAGATATACTACTCACCGGTCCCCGAAGCAAGCAGACCCAGGCTTCTCCACGATAGCTTCAGCAGCTGGCAGGTTCAGAAGAGCAGGGAACGCTTTGTAGTCGTGTAGAGCAAAAAGACGTCCCAATCGACGAAACCGGCACAGTTTTGTTGCCGCACAGGACAACGGAGCGGCCGTGTGTATTCGAGCCAAATGAACCCTCCTCCCTTCAGACCTGGGGACATCAAGCGTACAAAGCGTGGGAGAGGGACAAGGACTCGCAATACAACACAACCTGGCGGCGGTTGCAGAGCCAAACTCCTTGGTAAGCTGGTCAGTCAACTGGATGGCCCAGAGACGCTTCCGAAGGCTTACTTGGCAGGAGATGGTTGAAGATGCCGGGAATAGCTGTTCCTGCTATTCCAAAGGTCGAAGCACCAGTACAGGCCTTCTGGTTCGATCAAAGGAGGACAGGGGCTCTCCGGATGACAGCAGTGCAAAGGAGGATTCCTTCAGCGGGTCACCAGCGATTCCTCGGTCCAGCCTCGTAGTTGCAGGATACTTGGCTCCTGTATTTCTTCGTTCGTGAGAACTCAGGAGATCGACATGGTAGTGGTGTTTCCAGCCCCCTCTTATCCACGGTTCCCTTCGCGCCAAAACGGAGGGGAGCCAATGGGAGATCCGCTCATCAAAACACATACCATACGTGGACCAATCACGGACCACGGTGGTCCCAGGCATTCACACCACCCTAGACTCTCTGGCACCCAGGATGTGTATTGGGACCAGACATCCCAGCCCACACCCTGGAGGCACACAAACGACATGTAGAAGCCCGCGAAAGCAACCACGTTTCGCGGGAAAGTACATGCCCAAATAAGGAAGGCCCCGGGTCGCCGGACCTGGGGAAGGTGAAGGGAGCAAGACGGACAGTGGACAGGACAAAGGAGCCTCGCGGCCTGGCCATTTTGGGAGCCAGGCCACCATTTTGGGTTCAGTGCAAAAACGTGCTCAGAACGCCAAAAGGAGCTCAAAATAAACAAAACGATCGCTGCCACCATTCCAGTCCCTGAATGACTTGCACCGATCAAATACCATCCTAAAAGAGTATCTAGGGCCTGTAGAAGGCTAGAGACCCAAGAGAGCTGTAACTTAGCTTACAGTGCCCTCTTGTGTCGTGTTGCACTAAAGCTGCGACACGATAAAAGAAACTACGGGAAACCACGTTCCCCGGTACTGACTGTCTTAAGGGCATGTCAGTTTCCCCGTAAGAAAGGAGCGAAAGCCCAGAGAAGTGCGGCAGAAGGCTGTACTTCTCTGGCAAAGTCAAGAACAAGGTTAAAAACAATAGCAAAAAGTTTAGGGGTTGCCACATGGAAGGAAAATTCCCTACAATTACGAAATCTTTCCTAACACGTGAGTAAATAAATTAAACAGGATGTCAGCCCAAAGTGCCACATTATCCTTAAAGATGCTATTCGTTACCCCATCAGGGCCGCTCCCTCTTGAATTCTTTAGCTTGCCAATTATGATCTCCATATCAATTTGGTCGAAAGCGAGATGTTGAATAGAGCTGTTGGGTCTATGTGGTTTCAGTGGGCATGTGCCAACACTGCTGAGATCATATTTACTCGAAAAGTATTCTACTCATGGCCCCTCACTAGCTCCAGTGGTCTGGGCAACTACCTGTGACTTGTTTTTATAATTGAGCGTCCACCAAATGGCTTGTGTATATTGCTTCAAGATTTTATGCAACAACTCCTGATTATTTCCAAAATATTTTTGTGTGTTATGTAATTTCCAACCGTTTCTGTATCGTTGTTTTAAGATATTTTCTTTATCTGCTTTTTCTACCCAGGTCAGATCTCTTCGTTTCAGCAACATCCTAATTTCTTTCTGCATTATACGTTTATGGCTTTGAATCTCGTTATCATATTTTTCTCGGTTGGAATAAAGAGGCAAGTGTAGTTGGTTAAGCAGCCTTTTTCTCTCTCCGTTTCTTGAGTCGGGCTATTAACTTGGGGAAGTTTACAGGGAGGGATTCTGGGCATTTTTCTAGACTACTCGGCATCCTCCGGCACCCTAACAGCTCTACGTTCACTTCTTTTGGGTTGTGGCATTACTGGTTACCCTACTTCCTGAGTTATAGACATTCAATAATTATTTTGACATTGGCTCACTTCCAACCTGTAATCCTCCTATAACCAATGATATTTGCAGCATTGCGCAATCGCTGGTCTTCGTTTTCATAATTTCCAGAGATCCAGATTGTTCAACCTCGAAATGTTTAGCAAAGATGTAATCAATGACAGAGGCAACAAAAGCAATAGACCATGTTGGTGTGTCTTTGAGAAGCCCTCCATTTAATAGATTGGTTTGGGTGAAAGCCCACCTTGAGAGAAATCTTGACCAGATCCCTCCCAGGTTGGCTTTCCCTACTGTGTGTTGTTGGTTCAATTCTCCTGTCCCCTTCCAGATCACCCCAATCAAACTCTGTGACTAAGCACTGACAGTTGAAATCCCCTGCTATAACAATACAGCGTTTTGGATTGTGAATTACCCAAGAGACTAGAATGTCTTCAATTTCATTCAAGGCAACCTTGTGTGTAGTATTCAGTGGGTTCAAATAAAAATTGATCATCAAGACCAACGGAACATAAGGAATTACCCTTGCGTCCGTGATCATCGTGACCAATATCGCATCAGTTTGTGGTGATTATGGTTACCATCAGGGCTTGAGTTGCCCTTATGACTGTTAAAGCCCCTCCCATTTGCCTGCCTCTGGGACCTTTATTTGTGGATTTGAGTATAATCGCAAAAACCATTCCACACCACACAGGAGTTGTTCTCAACCAGGTTTCCCGCAAAAGAATAATGTTAAATATTTCCCACTTCACAATTGTATTTTTGTTCTCTGGAGTTCTAGCTGAGAATGTTCCAGGTATTAGATGAAACCTGGTTTGTTTCAGATTGTAGTTGGCAGAACAGAGGAAAACCAACCCCAACTCGACGCTTTTTGATTATGAATGATTTCTCGCTGGCAGTCTGTGTCGAAGTGATGAGTTACTTCAATCCTAGATTTCACTTGGTCAGATCCTTACTTTGCGGGTTGGTGTACTTAGTAACATTCGTATCCCTGGAGTAGAATTTCCTCCTGTTGCTCAATTACCAACTTCTCCACCGTTTAGAGTGGAAATGGATGGCACACTTTCCCAAGTAATCATAGTCAAATAAGTGGACGTGTTTTATGTCCACCGATGATATGGTACCTAGTTGTATTGTATTGTATTGTATTCTACTGTACTTGGTTAGAAAGCCCTTGGTGACCGTAGTCGATGTGGGTGGAGAGTAGCTTTATTGCGTGTGTGCATGTTGCCATTCTAAGACTTAGGTGGCTGGCAAGGCTCGACTAGGCAGCCCAGTAGAGGTCAGACACATGGGTGGGTGTCCTTGACGGTTAGAGATAGATTGCTATTGTTGAGGAGAGTCTATGGGGGTCATTCTGAGTTTGGAGGTAAGGGAAAAACGATGCCGGTAAAGTATTACCGGCATCACTTACCGCTACGGGCAATTCTGACCAACCAGACCGCTATTTACAGCGCCACAAAGTACAATGTAAGTAGGGAGCGCACATGCGACACACCATGCCAGCATTAGCGGCATGCGGTAAACAGGAAAAGATCACAAGTGTCGCGGACATGCAAATAACGGACTCCTGAAGGCCGAAAAAGTGCTTACCGGCATGGAGTCAATACTGGCATCGCCGACCAGGCGTTAAGAACCCTGAGCAGTGTTTCCAAAAGCCACAGGTGCACACAATCAGCACAGGTGGAGGTGTCATGATCCCTGCTTCCAAGGGGTCAGGACTTGCCCCACGACCTTGGAAGCAGGCCCATGACTCTGATCCCAGGAACCAGCCAGTCCCTATAGGGACCCTCTGGACCTTGTCCTGGCGCCAGTGGCGCCAGGCTCATGATGGTGACTGGTCCCGGCACAGGAAGCGCCGGGCTCATATTAGATAAGAGTGCTTGGTGGACCTACCTGTAGCAGACCATGCTGCTTACTTACCAGCTAACTGGTCTCCTGATCCTTCTCTGCCTGGAACTACTTTTTCTGTCTGGGTGGAGCAGGAGCCACTCCCTGGAAGCAGAACACAGGAACTCTTCTAGAAATCTGGAACTCTTTTCTTACCTGGGTGGGGCCGTGGAAGGAGACGCCTAGGCACTACAGAAGGCTATTTAAACCACACCCGATTGGTTTCACGTGCTTCGCGTTATTCTGCATCTGCAGCAGGACGCTCACCGTGTCAGCTCCAGGAAAACTCCAGCTCCAGATCCTGTGAACACGAAATAACCTGCTGGAATCCAATCTTCAGTCTTCTTCAGTCTTCTGCAGCTCCTGCAAAACAAAGGCACAGGTTAGGCTAAAGTAAAGGCAGCGAATCTACTTACCTAATCCAACGGCAGCATCCAAGGCGCCTTTTTCTGCCTTTCTCTTCCGGCATCCGACATCTGCAAAGAGAGAGAACATCGGTCAGTAATATTCAACTACAAGTTCTGCTTACCTGTGTTACGCCCGTTCCAACTCAGCTCGCGCTGCATTCCGGCACCTGCAAGGCAAGATACATCGGTTAGTAACGTTTAGTTACAAGACTGCTTACCCGTCGCTTTCAATCTGTTCGCGCTGCACCTCAGCACCTGCAAAGACAAAAGAGACATTACGGAGCATTCTCCAGCGCTAGTGCAGTCTTTCTACTTACGTGCCATTAGAAGGATAATCTTCATCGTCACAGCATCTGAAAAGGGAAAGACATAGACTTTACAGACTTAAGACTTTTGAAAGAGAAGAGAACAATGCAAAAGGAACTTTAATACTTACAAGGCACGCTCGTGCATTAACGGCGTCTTCGCTCTCAGCAAATCCTCTGCTATCAAGAGGCAGAGCTCGCATCCAGTGAAGCAACTGGATCCAGCGCCCCTGCACAAGACGCAGGATGGAGAGCCCGGCATTTACCTATATAAGGTAAGCGCAATATCAACCCAGTTCCACGGGGAAAGAAAGGGCGAGAGGGGCTAGGAACTTTCCGAACCTTCCAAACACTAATACCTTGGTTTACCCTTGCAGACATCTCACTCTTCAGCTTAAACTGTCGGTGGGACGGGGGCCCAGTCCGGGAGCAAAACGAACCCTGCGCCTAACACTGAAGACAGTATCCTCGCCAGATCAAGACCTGCGCCTCCGGGGGAACCAGGTGAGCGTTACAGAACGCGAAGCCTTACCACAAAATTCCCGCCCAGGCGCAATGGAAACCTCAGACACAGACCAGTTGGCCCAATTACTCGGGGAGTTGAGGGCGGAAGTACACGCTGCACGTCAGGAAACAAATGCCCTAAGGAGGGAGTTAGTGGTCTCCAAAGAGCGAACAGACGATTTGGCTAGAGAATTGCTGCAAGCCCAAGCTGGACAAACTCCTCTACCAACCCCAAGTGGGGGCCACGCTCCTCCAGCTTCCTCGAATCCGGTACAAATCAATCTACCAGGAAATATACCTTTGGCTCCGCCCGAACGCTTTTCAGGTGATTCAAAAAGGTTTGCTGTGTTCTTCAATCAATGTCGCTTGCACTTTTTGTGCAGACCCGCCGCTTTTCCAACGGACCAGGCTAAAGTGGCCTTCGTGCTCTCTTATCTCAGTGGCAGTGCCGCAGATTGGTCTGTTCCTTTAGTGTCTCAAGATGACCCCATTCTCCATAACTTCCAGGACTTCCAAGCCAGTATGGAGAAACTGTTCGCAAGGCACTATCAGGGACAGGCCTTGGACAATGAACTTCTTTCACTACGACAGGGCAATCAAGATCTTCTGACTTATATTGCATCATTTAACAGACTAGTGGTGGAAACCGGATGGCCGGAGGATAAGAGGATCACACTGTTTTACAGAGGTCTGCGTGGGGAATTAAAAGACGTTCTGGCTCAAGTGGTAAATCCTCCACAAGACTGTTCCGAATATATCGATCTGGTAGTGCAATTGGATCATCGACTATAGAATCGGAAAGCCGATCGATCCAGATTTGAAACCCGACTTTTTTCAAGGCCACAAAGTTCTACGAAAGGAACTGATTCCGTGGAACCCATGCAAATAGGGGGTGTAAAAGGACCTTTAACCCAAAAGGAGAGGGAAAGGAGGAGACAACTGCAATTATGCCTCTATTGCGGAAACTCAGGGCACTTTCTTCGAGATTGTCCAGTGAAGCCCAAGAAGAAGATAGTAGGGGCGTCTGATAAACGTACCGAGAATTCTGAGCCGGGAAACGACCTCGCCCGGCAAGTGTAGAGGTCCGCTTGCCGAGCGTTAAAACCAGTTCTTTGACCTCGCATTTCATCATGCCCATGGTCCTCGTGAGTCCTGAACAACCTAATCGTATGCATGCCATTAAAGCATACATTGATAGTGGCGCAATCGGGAATTACTTGGACTGTGAGCTGGCCGCCAGGATGAATCTGTCTCTTTGTCCAAAGACGGTGAAAGACGTCATTACCACCGTGGATGGGACGGAAATAGCTTCCGGACCCGTAACTCACACCACCATGGAAGTAACGTTAGTAAGCCAAGATGGGCATCAAGAGAAGATCGTGTTTGATGTGATCAAGGCCCCTCAGTTTCAAGTCATCTTGGGAGTTCCTTGGTTGGAGAAACACAATCCTCAAATTGATTGGCGAGCAAAGACAATCCGGTTTCCAGAATGCGCTTCTACCTGCTACCCTCAGCTCTCCATCAAATTAGCTGCAACTGTTTCTGAGAGTCCGCAACTGCCTCCTGAATACCAGGAATTCCAAGATGTCTTTCGGAAAGACCAAGCTAATTCTTTGCCTCCTCACAGATCATACGACTGTCAGATAGACCTGATTCCCGGATCCACTCCTCCGTGCAGTCGGATTTATGCCCTTACTGAACCTGAAAATCTCCACCTAAGGCAATATTTGGACCAGTACCTGGCTAACGGATTCATCCGTCCTTCGAAGTCCTCCTCAGCTCTGTTCTTCGTGCCAAAAAAGGAGGGAGACTTAAGAATGTGTATAGACTACCGTGCCCTGAACCAGATTACAATTAAGAACAGGTATCCATTGCCATTGATCCCAGAACTACTTGACCAAGTCAAAAACGCCTGCATATATACTAAGTTAGACCTCAGAGGAGCCTAACATTTGGTGCGAATAAAGGAGGGCGATGAATGGAAGACGGCCTTTCGTACCAAGTATGGACTGTTCGAGTATCAAGTGATGCCCTTCGGGTTGTGTAACGCACCGGCCGCATTCCAGTTCTTTATGAATGACGTTCTCCGTGAACTCATTGATGTGTGTGTAGTTGCATACATTGACGACATTCTGGTTTATTCGTCCTCTGAGGCAGAACACCGAAAACATGTAACCGCAGTACTGGAGAGGCTCCGCAAACACAAACTTTTTGCAAAATTAGAGAAGTGCGTCTTTCATGTTACTGAGGTCGAATTTCTGGGATTTATTTTGTCACCTAACGGAGTTCACATGGACTCGAGGAAAGTAGATGCAATAATCAAGTGGCCCTCACCATCATCTGTAAAAGGGGTTCAAAGTATGTTGGGCTTCGCCAACTTCTATCGCAGGTTTATTCCAGACTTTTCTCGGGTAGTCCAACCCATTACAGCTCTCCTCAGAAAAAACAAACGTTTTGAATGGTCTACCGAGGCAGAACAAGCCTTTCAGGAGCTAAAGACTAAATTTACCTCCGCCCCGATTTTAAAACATCCCCGCCCGGAACTACCTTACATCGTCGAGACCGATGCCTCCAGCCTTGCTATGGGAGCAGTGCTTTCACAAAGAGATCCAGAAACCAACCAGTTGCACCCCGTGGCGTTTTGGTCTCGTAAATTATCAGCCCCAGAAATCAATTACACCATTACCGATAAGGAACTGTTGGCTATTAAGTCCGCCTTTAAGGCCTGGCGGCATTATCTCTTAGGAGCCCGACACACAGTCACTGTCATTACTGACCATCGTAATCTACAGTATCTTAAATCAGCCAAAGCTCAATCCTCCAGACAACTTCGCTGGGCATTATTTTTTGCCGAATTTGATTTTATAATCACCTACCGACCAGGCAATAAGAATGGTAAAGCGGATGCCCTCTCTCAAATCGGAGTAGAGGAACACATGGTTAACCCTGAGCTCGTGCCTATTATTCCTGAACAAAGAATCCTGGGTTTGATCAGCATGCAATCCATTGAAGAAATTGAAACCCAGGTTAAACAACTTGTAACTCCAACGGACATACAAAAATGGCAGCTCCAGGGGGAAGACTTCACAGTAAAGAACGACTTATTATACTTCAAGGAATGACTTTATCTACCCTGTACCAGCTTACAAAATCAAGTCATCTCTTGTTATCACGACTCCTTAATGGAAGGACACCCGGGTATGGCCAAGACCTCGGAAAAGGTCAAGCGTCACTTTTGGTGGCCATCTTGGAGAAAAGACATCAGAAACTTTGTCATGTCCTGTGGAGTGTGCGCCCAGAACAAGAGTCCTAAGGAAAAACCAGCAGGCCTCTTACAACCACTTGAAATCCCACCTCATCCCTGGCATACCCTTTCCATGGACTTTATCACCGACTTACCTCCCTGTTCCGGATACAATACAATCCTGGTAATCGTAGACTTATTTTCAAAAATGGCACATTTCATCCCACTAAAGGGGTTACCGTCAGCAGCAATCCTGGCTCGAGAATTTCTTGAAAACATCGTTCGGTTGCACGGCTTTCCTTCAGTTTTAATCTCAGACAGAGGAAGTCAATTCATCTCCCACTTCTGGCGGAGTTGCTGTCGGTTAGCTCAAATTGATGTGAGGCTTTCCACCAGTCACCACCCACAAACCGATGGTCAGACCGAAAGGACCAATCAGACTTTGGAACAGTACCTACGCTGCATGCTGCAACAGACAGGAGGAACTTGGAAGGACATCCTTTGGATAGCCGAGTACGCTTACAATAACTCAGTCCACTCTGGAACCGGAAAGACCCCGTTTTTTCTTTTGTATGGTAATCATCCTCGAACCTCTAACCTGGATCCACCTCAGGATCTTGGAACACCAGCAGTTGACCACCTACATTCAACCATCACCCAAGCCTTCAAGGAAGCTACTACCCACCTTCAAAGGGCCAAGGAACAATACAAGAAAGGAGCAGATCAACATCGAAAGGAAGCCCCTCAATACCAAATAGGAGATCAAGTCTGGTTATCCACCAAATATTTACCCCTAAAGGGACCACGCACCTTTAACCCAAGATACCTGGGACCCTACTCTGTTACTGCCATAATAAATCCAGTAGCGGTCAAGTTGGATTTACCCCCTCGCATGAAAATGCACCCAGTCTTCCATGTTTCACTACTAAAACCAGTTCAACCAGAAACCCGATTGACTAAATCTCCTGAACCTATCCTAGTTGACGGAGAACTTGAGTTTGAAATCAAAAATATCCTGGATTCCAAGATCTCCAAATCAAAACTACACTACCTGATTGACTGGAAAGGCTACGGCCCCCAAGAAAGATCTTGGGAACCTGCAGAACATGTACACGCACCCCGACTAATCAAGAAATTTCATCGGACATTTCCTAACAAACCAAGACCTTCGGAGAAGTCAACCTTGGGAGGGGCCTTGAGGGGGGGTGCTGTCATGATCCCTGCTTCCAAGGGGTCAGGACTTGCCCCACGACCTTGGAAGCAGGCCCATGACTCTGATCCCAGGAACCAGCCAGTCCCTATAGGGACCCTCTGGACCTTGTCCTGGCGCCAGTGGCGCCAGGCTCATGATGGTGACTGGTCCCGGCACAGGAAGCGCCGGGCTCATATTAGATAAGAGTGCTTGGTGGACCTACCTGTAGCAGACCATGCTGCTTACTTACCAGCTAACTGGTCTCCTGATCCTTCTCTGCCTGGAACTACTTTTTCTGTCTGGGTGGAGCAGGAGCCACTCCCTGGAAGCAGAACACAGGAACTCTTCTAGAAATCTGGAACTCTTTTCTTACCTGGGTGGGGCCGTGGAAGGAGACGCCTAAGCACTACAGAAGGCTATTTAAACCACACCCGATTGGTTTCACGTGCTTCGCGTTATTCTGCATCTGCAGCAGGACGCTCACCGTGTCAGCTCCAGGAAAACTCCAGCTCCAGATCCTGTGAACACGAAATAACCTGCTGGAATCCAATCTTCAGTCTTCTTCAGTCTTCTGCAGCTCCTGCAAAACAAAGGCACAGGTTAGGCTAAAGTAAAGGCAGCGAATCTACTTACCTAATCCAACGGCAGCATCCAAGGCGCCTTTTTCTGCCTTTCTCTTCCGGCATCCGACATCTGCAAAGAGAGAGAACATCGGTCAGTAATATTCAACTACAAGTTCTGCTTACCTGTGTTACGCCCGTTCCAACTCAGCTCGCGCTGCATTCCGGCACCTGCAAGGCAAGATACATCGGTTAGTAACGTTTAGTTACAAGACTGCTTACCCGTCGCTTTCAATCTGTTCGCGCTGCACCTCAGCACCTGCAAAGACAAAAGAGACATTACGGAGCATTCTCCAGCGCTAGTGCAGTCTTTCTACTTACGTGCCATTAGAAGGATAATCTTCATCGTCACAGCATCTGAAAAGGGAAAGACATAGACTTTACAGACTTAAGACTTTTGAAAGAGAAGAGAACAATGCAAAAGGAACTTTAATACTTACAAGGCACGCTCGTGCATTAACGGCGTCTTCGCTCTCAGCAAATCCTCTGCTATCAAGAGGCAGAGCTCGCATCCAGTGAAGCAACTGGATCCAGCGCCCCTGCACAAGACGCAGGATGGAGAGCCCGGTATTTACCTATATAAGGTAAGCGCAATATCAACCCAGTTCCACGGGGAAAGAAAGGGCGAGAGGGGCTAGGAACTTTCCGAACCTTCCAAACACTAATACCTTGGTTTACCCTTGCAGACATCTCACTCTTCAGCTTAAACTGTCGGTGGGACGGGGGCCCAGTCCGGGAGCAAAACGAACCCTGCGCCTAACACTGAAGACAGTATCCTCGCCAGATCAAGACCTGCGCCTCCGGGGGAACCAGGTGAGCGTTACAGAACGCGAAGCCTTACCACAAAATTCCCGCCCAGGCGCAATGGAAACCTCAAACACAGACCAGTTGGCCCAATTACTCGGGGAGTTGAGGGTGGAAGTACACGCTGCACGTCAGGAAACAAATGCCCTAAGGAGGGAGTTAGTGGTCTCCAAAGAGCGAACAGACGATTTGGCTAGAGAATTGCTGCAAGCCCAAGCTGGACAAACTCCTCTACCAACCCCAAGTGGGGGCCACGCTCCTCCAGCTTCCTCGAATCCGGTACAAATCAATCTACCAGGAAATATACCTTTGGCTCCGCCCGAACGCTTTTCAGGTGATTCAAAAAGGTTTGCTGTGTTCTTCAATCAATGTCGCTTGCACTTTTTGTGCAGACCCGCCGCTTTTCCAACGGACCAGGCTAAAGTGGCCTTCGTGCTCTCTTATCTCAGTGGCAGTGCCGCAGATTGGTCTGTTCCTTTAGTGTCTCAAGATGACCCCATTCTCCATAACTTCCAGGAATTCCAAGCCAGTATGGAGAAACTGTTCGCAAGGCACTATCAGGGACAGGCCTTGGACAATGAACTTCTTTCACTACGACAGGGCAATCAAGATCTTCTGACTTATATTGCATCATTTAACAGACTAGTGGTGGAAACCGGATGGCCGGAGGATAAGAGGATCACACTGTTTTACAGAGGTCTGCGTGGGGAATTAAAAGACGTTCTGGCTCAAGTGGTAAATCCTCCACAAGACTGTTCCGAATATATCGATCTGGTAGTGCAATTGGATCATCGACTACAGAATCGGAAAGCCGATCGATCCAGATTTGAAACCCGACTTTTTTCAAGGCCACAAAGTTCTACGAAAGGAACTGATTCCGTGGAACCCATGCAAATAGGGGGTGTAAAAGGACCTTTAACCCAAAAGGAGAGGGAAAGGAGGAGACAACTGCAATTATGCCTCTATTGCGGAAACTCAGGGCACTTTCTTCGAGATTGTCCAGTGAAGCCCAAGAAGAAGATAGTAGGGGCGTCTGATAAAGGTACCGAGAATTCTGAGCCGGGAAACGACCTCGCCCGGCAAGTGTAGAGGTCCGCTTGCCGAGCGTTAAAACCAGTTCTTTGACCTCGCATTTCATCATGCCCATGGTCCTCGTGAGTCCTGAACAACCTAATCGTATGCATGCCATTAAAGCATACATTGATAGTGGCGCAATCGGGAATTACTTGGACTGTGAGCTGGCCGCCAGGATGAATCTGTCTCTTTGTCCAAAGACGGTGAAAGACGTCATTACCACCGTGGATGGGACGGAAATAGCTTCCGGACCCGTAACTCACACCACCATGGAAGTAACGTTAGTAAGCCAAGATGGGCATCAAGAGAAGATCGTGTTTGATGTGATCAAGGCCCCTCAGTTTCAAGTCATCTTGGGAGTTCCTTGGTTGGAGAAACACAATCCTCAAATTGATTGGCGAGCAAAGACAATCCGGTTTCCAGAATGCGCTTCTACCTGCTACCCTCAGCTCTCCATCAAACTAGCTGCAACTGTTTCTGAGAGTCCGCAACTGCCTCCTGAATACCAGGAATTCCAAGATGTCTTTCGGAAAGACCAAGCTAATTCTTTGCCTCCTCACAGATCATACGACTGTCAGATAGACCTGATTCCCGGATCCACTCCTCCGTGCAGTCGGATTTATGCCCTTACTGAACCTGAAAATCTCCACCTAAGGCAATATTTGGACCAGTACCTGGCTAACGGATTCATCCGTCCTTCGAAGTCCCCGGCCTCCTCATCTCTGTTCTTCGTGCCAAAAAAGGAGGGAGACTTAAGAACGTGTATAGACTACCGTGCCCTGAACCAGATTACAATTAAGAACAGGTATCCATTGCCATTGATCCCAGAACTACTTGACCAAGTCAAAAACGCCTGCATATATACTAAGTTAGACCTCAGAGGAGCCTACCATTTGGTGCGAATAAAGGAGGGCGATGAATGGAAGACGGCCTTTCGTACCAAGTATGGACTGTTCGAGTATCAAGTGATGCCCTTCGGGTTGTGTAACGCACCGGCCGCATTCCAGTTCTTTATGAATGACGTGCTCCGTGAACTCATTGATGTGTGTGTAGTTGTATACATTGACGACATTCTGGTTTATTCGTCCTCTGAGGCAGAACACCGAAAACATGTAACCGCAGTACTGGAGAGGCTCCGCAAACACAAACTTTTTGCAAAATTAGAGAAGTGCGTCTTTCATGTTACTGAGGTCGAATTTCTGGGATTTATTTTGTCACCTAACGGAGTTCACATGGACTCGAGGAAAGTAGATGCAATAATCAAGTGGCCCTCACCATCATCTGTAAAAGGGGTTCAAAGTATGTTGGGCTTCGCCAACTTCTATCGCAGGTTTATTCCAGACTTTTCTCGGGTAGTCCAACCCATTACAGCTCTCCTCAGAAAAAACAAACGTTTTGAATGGTCTACCGAGGCAGAACAAGCCTTTCAGGAGCTAAAGACTAAATTTACCTCCGCCCCGATTTTAAAACATCCCCGCCCGGAACTACCTTACATCGTCGAGACCGATGCCTCCAGCCTTGCTATGGGAGCAGTGCTTTCACAAAGAGATCCAGAAACCAACCAGTTGCACCCCGTGGCGTTTTGGTCTCGTAAATTATCAGCCCCAGAAATCAATTACACCATTACCGATAAGGAACTGTTGGCTATGAAGTCCGCCTTTAAGGCCTGGCGGCATTATCTCTTAGGAGCCCGACACACAGTCACTGTCATTACTGACCATCGTAATCTACAGTATCTTAAATCAGCCAAAGCTCAATCCTCCAGACAACTTCGCTGGGCATTATTTTTTGCCGAATTTGATTTTATAATCACCTACCGACCAGGCAATAAGAATGGTAAAGCGGATGCCCTCTCTCGAATCGGAGTAGAGGAACACATGGTTAACCCTGAGCTCGTGCCTATTATTCCTGAACAAAGAATCCTGGGTTTGATCAGCATGCAATCCATTGAAGAAATTGAAACCCAGGTTAAACAACTTGTAACTCCAACGGACATACAAAAATGGCAGCTCCAGGGGGAAGACTTCACAGTAAAGAACGACTTATTATACTTCAAGGAATGACTTTATCTACCCTGTACCAGCTTACAAAATCAAGTCATCTCTTGTTATCACGACTCCTTAATGGAAGGACACCCGGGTATGGCCAAGACCTCGGAAAAGGTCAAGCGTCACTTTTGGTGGCCATCTTGGAGAAAAGACATCAGAAACTTTGTCATGTCCTGTGGAGTGTGCGCCCAGAACAAGAGTCCTAAGGAAAAACCAGCAGGCCTCTTACAACCACTTGAAATCCCACCTCATCCCTGGCATACCCTTTCCATGGACTTTATCACCGACTTACCTCCCTGTTCCGGATACAATACAATCCTGGTAATCGTAGACTTATTTTAAAAAATGGCACATTTCATCCCACTAAAGGGGTTACCGTCAGCAGCAATCCTGGCTCGAGAATTTCTTGAAAACATCGTTCGGTTGCACGGCTTTCCTTCAGTTTTAATCTCAGACAGAGGAAGTCAATTCATCTCCCACTTCTGGCGGAGTTGCTGTCGGTTAGCTCAAATTGATGTGAGGCTTTCCACCAGTCACCACCCACAAACCGATGGTCAGACCGAAAGGACCAATCAGACTTTGGAACAGTACCTACGCTGCATGCTGCAACAGACAGGAGGAACTTGGAAGGACATCCTTTGGATAGCCGAGTACGCTTACAATAACTCAGTCCACTCTGGAACCGGAAAGACCCCGTTTTTTCTTTTGTATGGTAATCATCCTCGAAACTCTAACCTGGATCCACCTCAGGATCTTGGAACACCAGCAGTTGACCACCTACATTCAACCATCACCCAAGCCTTCAAGGAAGCTACTACCCACCTTCAAAGGGCCAAGGAACAATACAAGAAAGGAGCAGATCAACATCGAAAGGAAGCCCCTCAATACCAAATAGGAGATCAAGTCTGGTTATCCACCAAATATTTACCCCTAAAGGGACCACGCACCTTTAACCCAAGATACCTGGGACCCTACTCTGTTACTGCCATAATAAATCCAGTAGCGGTCAAGTTGGATTTACCCCCTCGCATGAAAATGCACCCAGTCTTCCATGTTTCACTACTAAAACCAGTTCAACCAGAAACCCGATTGACTAAATCTCCTGAACCTATCCTAGTTGACGGAGAACTTGAGTTTGAAATCAAAAATATCCTGGATTCCAAGATCTCCAAATCAAAACTACACTACCTGATTGACTGGAAAGGCTACGGCCCCCAAGAAAGATCTTGGGAACCTGCAGAACATGTACACGCACCCCGACTAATCAAGAAATTTCATCGGACATTTCCTAACAAACCAAGACCTCCGGAGAAGTCAACCTTGGGAGGGGCCTTGAGGGGGGGTGCTGTCATGATCCCTGCTTCCAAGGGGTCAGGACTTGCCCCACGACCTTGGAAGCAGGCCCATGACTCTGATCCCAGGAACCAGCCAGTCCCTATAGGGACCCTCTGGACCTTGTCCTGGCGCCAGTGGCGCCAGGCTCATGATGGTGACTGGTCCCGGCACAGGAAGCGCCGGGCTCATATTAGATAAGAGTGCTTGGTGGACCTACCTGTAGCAGACCATGCTGCTTACTTACCAGCTAACTGGTCTCCTGATCCTTCTCTGCCTGGAACTACTTTTTCTGTCTGGGTGGAGCAGGAGCCACTCCCTGGAAGCAGAACACAGGAACTCTTCTAGAAATCTGGAACTCTTTTCTTACCTGGGTGGGGCCGTGGAAGGAGACGCCTAAGCACTACAGAAGGCTATTTAAACCACACCCGATTGGTTTCACGTGCTTCGCGTTATTCTGCATCTGCAGCAGGACGCTCACCGTGTCAGCTCCAGGAAAACTCCAGCTCCAGATCCTGTGAACACGAAATAACCTGCTGGAATCCAATCTTCAGTCTTCTTCAGTCTTCTGCAGCTCCTGCAAAACAAAGGCACAGGTTAGGCTAAAGTAAAGGCAGCGAATCTACTTACCTAATCCAACGGCAGCATCCAAGGCGCCTTTTTCTGCCTTTCTCTTCCGGCATCCGACATCTGCAAAGAGAGAGAACATCGGTCAGTAATATTCAACTACAAGTTCTGCTTACCTGTGTTACGCCCGTTCCAACTCAGCTTGCGCTGCATTCCGGCACCTGCAAGGCAAGATACATCGGTTAGTAACGTTTAGTTACAAGACTGCTTACCCGTCGCTTTCAATCTGTTTGCGCTGCACCTCAGCACCTGCAAAGACAAAAGAGACATTACGGAGCATTCTCCAGCGCTAGTGCAGTCTTTCTACTTACGTGCCATTAGAAGGATAATCTTCATCGTCACAGCATCTGAAAAGGGAAAGACATAGACTTTACAGACTTAAGACTTTTGAAAGAGAAGAGAACAATGCAAAAGGAACTTTAATACTTACAAGGCACGCTCGTGCATTAACGGCGTCTTCGCTCTCAGCAAATCCTCTGCTATCAAGAGGCAGAGCTTGCATCCAGTGAAGCAACTGGATCCAGCGCCCCTGCACAAGACGCAGGATGGAGAGCCCGGTATTTACCTATATAAGGTAAGCGCAATATCAACCCAGTTCCACGGGGAAAGAAAGGGCGAGAGGGGCTAGGAACTTTCCGAACCTTCCAAACACTAATACCTTGGTTTACCCTTGCAGACATCTCACTCTTCAGCTTAAACTGTCGGTGGGACGGGGGCCCAGTCCGGGAGCAAAACGAACCCTGCGCCTAACACTGAAGACAGTATCCTCACCAGATCAAGACCTGCGCCTCCGGGGGAACCAGGTGAGCGTTACAGAACGCGAAGCCTTACCACAAAATTCCCGCCCAGGCGCAATGGAAACCTCAGACACAGACCAGTTGGCCCAATTACTCGGGGAGTTGAGGGTGGAAGTACACGCTGCACGTCAGGAAACAAATGCCCTAAGGAGGGAGTTAGTGGTCTCCAAAGAGCGAACAGACGATTTGGCTAGACAATTGCTGCAAGCCCAAGCTGGACAAACTCCTCTACCAACCCCAAGTGGGGGCCACGCTCCTCCAGCTTCCTCGAATCCGGTACAAATCAATCTACCAGGAAATATACCTTTGGCTCCGCCCGAACGCTTTTCAGGTGATTCAAAAAGGTTTGCTGTGTTCTTCAATCAATGTCGCTTGCACTTTTTGTGCAGACCCGCCGCTTTTCCAACGGACCAGGCTAAAGTGGCCTTCGTGCTCTCTTATCTCAGTGGCAGTGCCGCAGATTGGTCTGTTCCTTTAGTGTCTCAAGATGACCCCATTCTCCATAACTTCCAGGAATTCCAAGCCAGTATGGAGAAACTGTTCGCAAGGCACTATCAGGGACAGGCCTTGGACAATGAACTTCTTTCACTACGACAGGGCAATCAAGATCTTCTGACTTATATTGCATCATTTAACAGACTAGTGGTGGAAACCGGATGGCCGGAGGATAAGAGGATCACACTGTTTTACAGAGGTCTGCGTGGGGAATTAAAAGACGTTCTGGCTCAAGTGGTAAATCCTCCACAAGACTGTTCCGAATATATCGATCTGGTAGTGCAATTGGATCATCGACTACAGAATCGGAAAGCCGATCGATCCAGATTTGAAACCCGACTTTTTTCAAGGCCACAAAGTTCTACGAAAGGAACTGATTCCGTGGAACCCATGCAAATAGGGGGTGTAAAAGGACCTTTAACCCAAAAGGAGAGGGAAAGGAGGAGACAACTGCAATTATGCCTCTATTGCGGAAACTCAGGGCACTTTCTTCGAGATTGTCCAGTGAAGCCCAAGAAGAAGATAGTAGGGGCGTCTGATAAAGGTACCGAGAATTCTGAGCCGGGAAACGACCTCGCCCGGCAAGTGTAGAGGTCCGCTTGCCGAGCGTTAAAACCAGTTCTTTGACCTCGCATTTCATCATGCCCATGGTCCTCGTGAGTCCTGAACAACCTAATCGTATGCATGCCATTAAAGCATACATTGATAGTGGCGCAATCGGGAATTACTTGGACTGTGAGCTGGCCGCCAGGATGAATCTGTCTCTTTGTCCAAAGACGGTGAAAGACGTCATTACCACCGTGGATGGGACGGAAATAGCTTCCGGACCCGTAACTCACACCACCATGGAAGTAACGTTAGTAAGCCAAGATGGGCATCAAGAGAAGATCGTGTTTGATGTGATCAAGGCCCCTCAGTTTCAAGTCATCTTGGGAGTTCCTTGGTTGGAGAAACACAATCCTCAAATTGATTGGCGAGCAAAGACAATCCGGTTTCCAGAATGCGCTTCTACCTGCTACCCTCAGCTCTCCATCAAACTAGCTGCAACTGTTTCTGAGAGTCCGCAACTGCCTCCTGAATACCAGGAATTCCAAGATGTCTTTCGGAAAGACCAAGCTAATTCTTTGCCTCCTCACAGATCATACGACTGTCAGATAGACCTGATTCCCGGATCCACTCCTCCGTGCAGTCGGATTTATGCCCTTACTGAACCTGAAAATCTCCACCTAAGGCAATATTTGGACCAGTACCTGGCTAACGGATTCATCCGTCCTTCGAAGTCCCCGGCCTCCTCAGCTCTGTTCTTCGTGCCAAAAAAGGAGGGAGACTTAAGAACGTGTATAGACTACCGTGCCCTGAACCAGATTACAATTAAGAACAGGTATCCATTGCCATTGACCCCAGAACTACTTGACCAAGTCAAAAACGCCTGCATATATACTAAGTTAGACCTCAGAGGAGCCTACCATTTGGTGCGAATAAAGGAGGGCGATGAATGGAAGACGGCCTTTCGTACCAAGTATGGACTGTTGGAGTATCAAGTGATGCCCTTCGGGTTGTGTAACGCAGCGGCCGCATTCCAGTTCTTTATGAATGACGTGCTCCGTGAACTCATTGATGTGTGTGTAGTTGTATACATTGACGACATTCTGGTTTATTCGTCCTCTGAGGCAGAACACCGAAAACATGTAACCGCAGTACTGGAGAGGCTCCGCAAACACAAACTTTTTGCAAAATTAGAGAAGTGCGTCTTTCATGTTACTGAGGTCGAATTTCTGGGATTTATTTTGTCACCTAACGGAGTTCACATGGACTCGAGGAAAGTAGATGCAATAATCAAGTGGCCCTCACCATCATCTGTAAAAGGGGTTCAAAGTATGTTGGGCTTCGCCAACTTCTATCGCAGGTTTATTCCAGACTTTTCTCGGGTAGTCCAACCCATTACAGCTCTCCTCAGAAAAAACAAACGTTTTGAATGGTCTACCGAGGCAGAACAAGCCTTTCAGGAGCTAAAGACTAAATTTACCTCCGCCCCGATTTTAAAACATCCCCGCCCGGAACTACCTTACATCGTCGAGACCGATGCCTCCAGCCTTGCTATGGGAGCAGTGCTTTCACAAAGAGATCCAGAAACCAACCAGTTGCACCCCGTGGCGTTTTGGTCTTGTAAATTATCAGCCCCAGAAATCAATTACACCATTACCGATAAGGAACTGTTGGCTATGAAGTCCGCCTTTAAGGCCTGGCGGCATTATCTCTTAGGAGCCCGACACACAGTCACTGTCATTACTGACCATCGTAATCTACAGTATCTTAAATCAGCCAAAGCTCAATCCTCCAGACAACTTCGCTGGGCATTATTTTTTGCCGAATTTGATTTTATAATCACCTACCGACCAGGCAATAAGAATGGTAAAGCGGATGCCCTCTCTCGAATCGGAGTAGAGGAACACATGGTTAACCCTGAGCTCGTGCCTATTATTCCTGAACAAAGAATCCTGGGTTTGATCAGCATGCAATCCATTGAAGAAATTGAAACCCAGGTTAAACAACTTGTAACTCCAACGGACATACAAAAATGGCAGCTCCAGGGCGAAGACTTCACAGTAAAGAACGACTTATTATACTTCAAGGAATGACTTTATCTACCCTGTACCAGCTTACAAAATCAAGTCATCTCTTGTTATCACGACTCCTTAATGGAAGGACACCCGGGTATGGCCAAGACCTCGGAAAAGGTCAAGCGTCACTTTTGGTGGCCATCTTGGAGAAAAGACATCAGAAACTTTGTCATGTCCTGTGGAGTGTGCGCCCAGAACAAGAGTCCTAAGGAAAAACCAGCAGGCCTCTTACAACCACTTGAAATCCCACCTCATCCCTGGCATACCCTTTCCATGGACTTTATCACCGACTTACCTCCCTGTTCCGGATACAATACAATCCTGGTAATCGTAGACTTATTTTCAAAAATGGCACATTTCATCCCACTAAAGGGGTTACCGTCAGCAGCAATCCTGGCTCGAGAATTTCTTGAAAACATCGTTCGGTTGCACGGCTTTCCTTCAGTTTTAATCTCAGACAGAGGAAGTCAATTCATCTCCCACTTCTGGCGGAGTTGCTGTCGGTTAGCTCAAATTGATGTGAGGCTTTCCACCAGTCACCACCCACAAACCGATGGTCAGACCGAAAGGACCAATCAGACTTTGGAACAGTACCTACGCTGCATGCTGCAACAGACAGGAGGAACTTGGAAGGACATCCTTTGGATAGCCGAGTACGCTTACAATAACTCAGTCCACTCTGGAACCGGAAAGACCCCGTTTTTTCTTTTGTATGGTAATCATCCTCGAACCTCTAACCTGGATCCACCTCAGGATCTTGGAACACCAGCAGTTGACCACCTACATTCAACCATCACCCAAGCCTTCAAGGAAGCTACTACCCACCTTCAAAGGGCCAAGGAACAATACAAGAAAGGAGCAGATCAACATCGAAAGGAAGCCCCTCAATACCAAATAGGAGATCAAGTCTGGTTATCCACCAAATATTTACCCCTAAAGGGACCACGCACCTTTAACCCAAGATACCTGGGACCCTACTCTGTTATTGCCATAATAAATCCAGTAGCGGTCAAGTTGGATTTACCCCCTCGCATGAAAATGCACCCAGTCTTCCATGTTTCACTACTAAAACCAGTTCAACCAGAAACCCGCTTGACTAAATCTCCTGAACCTATCCTAGTTGACGGAGAACTTGAGTTTGAAATCAAAAATATCCTGGATTCCAAGATCTCCAAATCAAAACTACACTACCTGATTGACTGGAAAGGCTACGGCCCCCAAGAAAGATCTTGGGAACCTGCAGAACATGTACACGCACCCCGACTAATCAAGAAATTTCATCGGACATTTCCTAACAAACCAAGACCTCCGGAGAAGTCAACCTTGGGAGGGGCCTTGAGGGGGGGTGCTGTCATGATCCCTGCTTCCAAGGGGTCAGGACTTGCCCCACGACCTTGGAAGCAGGCCCATGACTCTGATCCCAGGAACCAGCCAGTCCCTATAGGGACCCTCTGGACCTTGTCCTGGCGCCAGTGGCGCCAGGCTCATGATGGTGACTGGTCCCGGCACAGGAAGCGCCGGGCTCATATTAGATAAGAGTGCTTGGTGGACCTACCTGTAGCAGACCATGCTGCTTACTTACCAGCTAACTGGTCTCCTGATCCTTCTCTGCCTGGAACTACTTTTTCTGTCTGGGTGGAGCAGGAGCCACTCCCTGGAAGCAGAACACAGGAACTCTTCTAGAAATCTGGAACTCTTTTCTTACCTGGGTGGGGCCGTGGAAGGAGACGCCTAAGCACTACAGAAGGCTATTTAAACCACACCCGATTGGTTTCACGTGCTTCACGCTATTCTGCATCTGCAGCAGGACGCTCACCGTGTCAGCTCCAGGAAAACTCCAGCTCCAGATCCTGTGAACACGAAATAACCTGCTGGAATCCAATCTTCAGTCTTCTTCAGTCTTCTGCAGCTCCTGCAAAACAAAGGCACAGGTTAGGCTAAAGTAAAGGCAGCGAATCTACTTACCTAATCCAACGGCAGCATCCAAGGCGCCTTTTTCTGCCTTTCTCTTCCGGCATCCGACATCTGCAAAGAGAGAGAACATCAGTCAGTAATATTCAACTACAAGTTCTGCTTACCTGTGTTACGCCCGTTCCAACTCAGCTCGCGCTGCATTCCGGCACCTGCAAGGCAAGATACATCGGTTAGTAACGTTTAGTTACAAGACTGCTTACCCGTCGCTTTCAATCTGTTCGCGCTGCACCTCAGCACCTGCAAAGACAAAAGAGACATTACGGAGCATTCTCCAGCGCTAGTGCAGTCTTTCTACTTACGTGCCATTAGAAGGATAATCTTCATCGTCACAGCATCTGAAAAGGGAAAGACAATAGACTTTACAGACTTAAGACTTTTGAAAGAGAAGAGAACAATGCAAAAGGAACTTTAATACTTACAAGGCACGCTCGTGCATTAACGGCGTCTTCGCTCTCAGCAAATCCTCTGCTATCAAGAGGCAGAGCTCGCATCCAGTGAAGCAACTGGATCCAGCGCCCCTGCACAAGACGCAGGATGGAGAGCCCGGCATTTACCTATATAAGGTAAGCGCAATATCAACCCAGTTCCACGGGGAAAGAAAGGGCGAGAGGGGCTAGGAACTTTCCGAACCTTCCAAACACTAATACCTTGGTTTACCCTTGCAGACATCTCACTCTTCAGCTTAAACTGTCGGTGGGACGGGGGCCCAGTCCGGGAGCAAAACGAACCCTGCGCCTAACACTGAAGACAGTATCCTCGCCAGATCAAGACCTGCGCCTCCGGGGGAACCAGGTGAGCGTTACAGGAGGCAATGGATTCAGGGCCAGTACAAAAGGAGCACACCCACACACCACACCCCCTCCCACACCAAGATGATACCAATAGTAGTAGCATTACTGGAGCTGGAGGCCCTGCTTGCAATGCCTCAACAGCAACAACAACAACAGCCGCCACCACAGAGGAGACGCAGGAGGAGGAGGGTGAGACAGGCCCAGCTTGCCCCACCAGTGCAGCCACCGTTACAACGCTGGCAGTGCCCAATCCCTCACATCAGAGCCACCCCCTTCAACCTAACACCTGAGCAGATCCACACCCTGTACCGGCTTGACTGTGACATCATCACCACCATGGTGGACCTGATACACAACGTCATAGTGAGCCTCATAGAAATACGCACCGCCATCCCCCCTCTACTGAAGGTAGTGTCTGTGCTCCACTTCCTTGCCACAGGCACCTACCAGCACACAGTGGGGCACATGCATGGCATATCAGAACCCTTATTGTCCCGGATACTGAACCAAGTGCTGGATGCCCTCCTCAAGCACACAAAGGACTACATATCCCTACCACAGACTCCCCAGGAATTATTCGATACAAAAGTTGCCTTCCATGCACTGGCAGGCATGCCAAATTGTGTAGGTGCCCTCGACTGCACCCACGTGGAGTTGGTGGACCCGCATGCCATGGAGGTGGCGTATCGCAACCGCAAGCAATACCACGCCATCAATGTGCAGATGATATGCAACGCCTGCAAGATCATCACACATTGCTGTGCCCAATATCAAGGATCAACTCATGACTCTTTGGTACTGCAGAACTCCACGCTACCACGCTACATGGAGCGACATGCTGGACGACGTTCCTGGCTGCTTGGTGACTTGCCAGACTGGGCGATGGCAGTGCATTGGGGTTGTGAGGTGGGTCGCTGCATACTCCACCTGGCTGGGAATGGGGGGGATGCATACTCCACCTGGGTGGGAATGTTGACGTCAGTGCACAATGTGCACATCACCAAACACTGTGCCCCAAAGCAACTGAAATGGTACATGACAACCAAATCCCATAATGATGAAGTATGGCCGACACCTATCACTACATGACTAATAGGTAACCAGCCCACATCCCACAATACATGCACAACTCATCAGCAGCCCTCACACACCATAAGGTCATCCTGCACTATGCACTGCATATGCGCTATGTTGCTGACTGCCGCATTTCACCACACAGGACAGTTATCCCTGGCCGTGCATTGAACTGAGTTGACCTGGGATACCACAGTGTGTCACTGGTTCGGCACACCCATAGGAGTGCTGCATGTCACCATGGAACTGATCAGTGCTAAATGCCCAATATAGAACTGACTACAGCCAAAGCTCCCTACTACCAAATTCCACAGAACACTACTCATCACTCATTTTAAACCAACATTGCTGTATGCATATGCGGTGCATGTGCAACAAGATGTCAGTGAACACCATGACCCATCTTGAACATGCAACCCACACCATTAGTCCATTGCACAGGGCACATAGCGGGGCCAGAAATGGGTCAATGCATCCAGGGACATGTGCGTGTGGGCAACAATTACCTGCTTCCATGTGAGACTAGTACAGTTGTCCTACATGAATGTGCGAACATTTACCTTCATTCCACTCCCATGCAGGTGATTGTGGCTATCCCTTGAAGCCGTGGCTCATGACCCCTGTCCGAAACCCACAGACCAGGCACGAGGAGGACTACAATTGTTCCCATAGCCGTACACGTGTGGTGATAATGCAGACCTTTCGCCTGTTGAAGGCACGATTTCGCTGCCTCAGCCGGTCGGGTGCGGCTCTCCTCTACAGCCATGAGAATGTGGCCAAGATCACCATGGCATGTGTAATGCTGTACAATATGTGCATCCGTCGGAATGTGCCCCTGCCCCCTGACATGGAACTGCTACCACCTGATGATGATGAAGGGGAGGAGGAAGGTGTGGCAGGATATCATCGCGGTGCCGATACACAGGAGGGACGTGCCGTGCGGCAGTCATTGATTGCACAATATTACTGACACACAAGTCAGCAGAGGGTGACATAATGTTAAGACATAGGGCACTGGGTGTGGGGATACATGTACACTATGCACTGTGCAAGAATAAATGACACATGCACAATGATATATGTCCACTCTGGTTATTTTTTTGATAAACAACCGGTGTGTTGAAAGTGAAAATATCAATGTGAAAAACAAACCCTCCGCCACCCTCACCCCCTCCCCCACACCTCCCGAACACACCCTCACCCCCTTCCCCTCCCAAACACACCCTCACCCTCCTCCCCCAAAACTCCCCAACACACCCTCACCCCCTCCCCCTCCCACCACAACAACCCCACACTAGTCCCATAGGGTCCACGTAGCCCACATGTGGCTGGCAGTAAAGTCACTCTGCGCTCCCGAAGCCAGGGGGAGGCATGTCCCGGCGGCGTTGCGCATGGAGCGACCAGCGGAGCGTGCTGGTCTGGGTGGAGTTGCTCATTGAAGGTGTGTCCTCATGCTGAGGCTGTTGGCCAGGATGAGCAGCCTCCAGAGTATCGGCTATGCGGCCGAACACCTCATAGAGGCGGTTGGTTCTTTCCATTATGGACTGGCCCAGTGCCCTCAAATCAGCACGCCACTCCTCCCTGGCCTGCCGATTGTCCTACACAAATTCTGTTACCAGGGCTGTGAGCTGGTCAACCCGCTGTGCATCAGCGGATGAAGCAGTGGCCCTGCTGGGGATCGGGCTGACATGTCCTGCCGGCGCTTCCTCAAGGGAACTGTACACAGGACTGCCATGTCCCTGTGTCTGTCCTTGGCCAGACTGCTCCAGTGTGTCGTTCTCACCAGAGTCACTGAAGGATGCCTGGGGGTTTGAAAAGTCTTCAGGGGTGTGCATGACTTCCACTGTGTCGTCCTTAGTCACTCACCAGATGTCATTGGGGCTGTCCTCAACTTCGAGGGGGGCCGTGGCTGCCACCTCCCCAGCCACACTGGACTCCTTGGACCGTGGCATTGGACAGGTGTCGGCAGCCAGTGCAGTGAAGGGTGAGAGTGGGTGTGGGAGTGGTGCATCCTTCCCGGGCCTTGCTGGTGCTTGAGGTGTACGTCCCAGTGTTGTCTTTGTCTCTGCGAGACGGTGGCCCCTGCCTTGGCCCCTGGAAGTGCTGGGCCGGTTGCTCTGCTGCTCCTCACTGTCATTCTCACTGCCTGTGGGGGTGGAAGAAAGGGACGGCATGAGTGATGTTTGGATAGCCAGCATTCATAGATGGCTACGATAGCACATTCAGACAATTGTGGGTAATCGGCATTTGTGTAGGGAACGGCACGTCATTCCATACTTAGGTGGTCAATGCATGCATATGTCGGTGTCACTCATGTTGGCCAGGTACTGTGCTGTATAGCATGCACACTGTTTACATCAACTACCCTGGGTGCCTCATGGAATGGGCAACTTTGTGTGGTATGTGTCATGTGCTTTACGGCCTTGCACCTGGCACTGGCTTGGGTCTCACTTGCTTCGGCATGATTTACAGGGGGGGTGGCAGACCATGCCGTGACTCTTTGGCCAGACGTTAGCACTGACTTTCATAACATTTGCATTAGCATTATTTACTTTGGACACTCACCTCCATCAGCGGATGACGTCGCGCCACACTCCATTTCTCCGACCCCTTCAATGGATTCGGCCCCTATCATGGCCACACATGTCTCCTCCCACGCCATGAGTTTTATTGACGAACTTGGGCCTCCTCTGGTCTCCAAGGCCGGGTGTCTGTTCCCACCTTTTGCAGCAATCCTTTATGGTGCGGGGGGTGTTGCCCACTGCGCTCACCTTCTGGCATACTAGTGCCCAGATTTCTTTTTTTTCTGCACTGCCTCCCTCAACATGTTGCTGCTAAACAGTCCCAGCATGCTCGTGTAGGGTATCTACAAGCATTTGCTGCTCATCTGGGCTGGACCGCTCCTTTCGGATGCAGACAGCTCTCTTCTTTGGTGCTTTGGGCATTCCTGGGTGGTTGCTGGTACTTTCCGGTTGCTCAACAGTGTGCCAGGGGTCCTGCGTGGTGAGGATGGAAATGGATTGTGTTTTTAAAGATGGCCGCTGTGCTCCTTCCTGTTCCTGTGTGATGACGCAATTTCCGGTCCCGCAATTTAACGGTGACCGAAAATAGCGGTGACCGCTATTTACAGTCACCGCTAATGCCGCGTTGGTCTATGGCGGTAGTGTTGTCTACGGGGGGATTCATGCCGGTAGGGGGTTTTTCAGGGCCTTTTACGGCATGGCGCTAGGTCCCTTACCTGCATGGCGCAAAGCTTGTGCCCCCAAACTCGTAATAGTGCGCTTTTAGCGGGCTACTGCCAGCTCGGACACACTATTTGCAGCATGCCGGTAAGGGACGGTACTTACCTCCAAACTAGGAATGAGGACCTATGTGAGGCAAGCTATACCGGATTCCTTTTGGATGGTGGTTACTGTATGCCAGTGGCAGAGGTGTTAGGGTACGTCAGGTGTTTCAGTCTGGACGGCTATGTGTGAATCTAGGCCAGATGTGCTTAGCCGTAGACATGTTCTATCGTGTATGAATGTCTGGCCATGACTGTGACCTGTGTCCAAACTAGTGGTGTGAGTTATAACTACCTTAGGCTGTGAGATTGCTTATTTGCTTATTTGTCCGGGTCGAGAATTGAGAGTCCTGTAGCGATGGGAAGAGGTTTCAAACTGTAGCTGGTATCAGCGTATTATAAACAGAGATGGAGTCAAAACCTAGATTAGAGGATCCTGTGCAGTGGGAGAAAGGCCTATGTTTCTAAGTGCCGTATGTTTAAGCATATGGCAAACCTAGATCGAGGCTACACCTAGATTTGAGGATTCTGTATAGTGGGTGGAGAGGCCTAGGTATCAACCTGCAGTATGATTTGTCGTATAGTAAGCCAAGATTTTAGGCTGCACCTATAATTGAGAATCCTGTATTGTGAGCAGGCGGCCCAGGTTTCACAGTGCAAGAAGTCTCATCATATAATGAACAAACAGATGGGGCTACACCTAAATTGCTGTAGGTGGAGGGGATCCTAGGCTTCAGAGGCCGTAGGTTTTGGCCTATTGTATAGTGGTTACCATATTGTGACAGTCATCTACGGTTTGTTGTACCTAGCTTGGGGAATAGGTTTGTGGTGGGAGATTGCTAGTGTTGGGAGTTTCCCCTGGATGAGCGATGTGGGTTAACAGTGGCAGTGAACAGTTAATGATGCACATGTGCTAACCTGGGCCACTTATCTTATTGTTAGTCTTCTCTCATGTGGACTGGTGGGCATGGGCTCAGTGAGTATGATGTGAGAGTAGCCACAGCGAAGACTGCTGGTTTAGCTCGGGTGCTTGTCGGGTGGGAATGTTGTTGTGGGTTGGTTGATGGTGGATCAGGAATGCCACAACGAAAGCTGCTGGCTTACCTGGAGTACTAGCTGCCAGGCTGCGTTGTTGAGCGATATGTAGTGGTGTGTCAGGGGGGGCGTGGCTTGGCAGCCATGGAATAGGCTGCTCTCTTCGGGTGCTCCTGGATCTGACAACTGATACGGATGGCCACACGCCTACAAATCATCCACTATATCAAGAAAAGCAGCACAAAGAAATAGGACAACAAGCTGAACCCAACGCATGTTCCCGTATGCGGATCCAGTGGATATTACCCGAGTTATAACACTTTATTGTCTCTGCCAGCTGAGGAGAGGCAGACGAAAAGGTGGCGGTGAGATCTGCCCCGAGGATCCGAACAAAGGAACTTCTGTGACGCCGACCAAGCCTAACGTGGAGACCGCTATTGGGGGTAAAGGAGCGTATTTCCAAGGGCGAGCCACTGCTAGTACCCAGTAAAAGGAAGTGAGCGACCGTGTCGCTGCCCATGAGGTAACATCTGGGTCACGGCCAGTAAGAAAGATCCTGCAGATGGCGGCAAACGGAGTGCGGAACACAATCTGAGGTGAGTATAACCAAGCAGTGAACCCTGGGATCACCCAAGGCACAGATGTTAAGCCCCCAAAACAGGGCTGAATACAGCAGCCAGCAGTGCTACACGACACGGCGCTACAAACAAGAGAACTGTACGGCCGTGTACGCCAAAAGACACAAAAGCGTATGGTGATAGAAAGCACAGCCGCAGCAGGATCGTGTGAAACAGACACGATCCTCGCTACTTTGTAGCCGCGAACAGAGGACGGTGGCTGGGGAGCAAGATGGCGGCGGAGCCTCAACAAAGGAACCTGAATTTGTGAACGGAGACTGCTGCAAGGATAGCTGCAGCAGGGGCACGGGCGTGTGCACTCAAGTCGGATGACAGCCGGCATATCCAGCAGGGAAGCGGAGAGAACGGCAGTGCGGCGCTGCCTCTGCCGCAGCACCCGGGAAATAGGTGAAGCTGGGAGAGACCCTGCGGGCAGAGAAATACGGGAGATGGAACCTCGTGTTCTGTGAAGCCCGAGGTTCCAAGCAAGGTCGCCAGGTGCCCAGGAAACAGGCGGAATCCAACTACTACGTGGGACACAAGTGGAGGGTGCACAGGACATCGATGTATAAGTGCACAGCAAATGGGCATTGTGAGGAAATAGCAATACCCTGTCCAAGGACTGTAGGACAGAGGGGAAAAAAGGGTGCAGGGTACCGGGCGGGTGCATACTGAAACTGCATATGCCCAGGGTACCAGCAACACATCCAGAGGCATCATATGGCAGGCACGAACATACGTGCACTGGACAACACTATATAAGAGCACAATAAATGGGCATTGTGAGGAAATAGCAGCATACCCAGTCCAAGGACTGCATGACACAGGAAAAGGGTGCGGGGTACCTGGCAAGGCCACATAGAAACTGCATTTGCCCAGAGAACAGGCGACACATCTTGAGGCACCATACAGCAGGCACAAGCTCAAGTGCACTGGACAACAATATAAAAGCGCACAGTAAATTGGCATTGTGATGAAACAACAGCAAACCCTGTCCAAGGACTGCAGGAAACAGGAAAAGGGTGCGGGGTACCTGATAGAGGAACACTGAAACTGCATCTGCCCAGAGAACTGGTGACACATCCAGAGGCACCATACAGCAGGCACAAACACACGTGCACGACACGGCGCAGTTCTCCACAATGGTATAGCGCCTCGAGAAGACTGGCAATACTAGGCACAGAATCGCAGACCAGTGAGGTCCCGCAGAGGCAGCGGAACGGACGGCAGCTGGAGGCACACGGACAGAGTGCCCGCCCGCAAAGATGGGGCACGCCCCGACAGAGAACGAAGCCGGGGGCAACGGGAGAGGTGAATGGAAGTGGGGGGATATCCCGAATAGGAAGCGAAAGGCCCCACTAACGCCTGAAGGTCAGCTGAAAGGATGCTGAGCACAATCACCCCGAAACCAATGGATCAGCCCCTGGTGAGATCCAGACACACTTAGAGTACCAGGGAGCGTGCCGACTGGGCGACGGAGACGCGCACGAGATACAAGGAGGTGAGGCCCAAAGGCGATGGTGCCAAAGTGGAATTACCAAGTCTGATGACACGTTGTGCAAAACCCACAGCCGAGCGGAAGATTATGGAAGAACGTAGACCGGAATACGGGTGGTGCACCAACGCCGAGAGCAAGTAATAAGGCAGAAATGTCGTTGAGAGGGGGCAAGGCCAAAGGCAAACAGCCCACAATGGATATTTTCGCTAAACAGCAGCAGTCGCCTACCACCCCAACTCAGAGTGGGGCGACGGCATCCGCAGGAGCGACAACGCCAGGCAAAAATCAGTCGGTCTTAACAGCCATATCTGAACTGAAAGCTGCGTGGGAGGTAACGATGACGGAATTGAGGACTGCATTGGAATCGAAATAAGACGCGGTTGGAGTAGAGGTCAACCTATTGAGGCAAGATGTAAGAGCGCTGGCAGAGAGGACGAGTGGCCTGGAGAGTGCCGTGAAACTCAACACAGATACCGGCACGGAGCACACCAAGACTATCCACATACTGAAGCAGCAGGTAGCCAACCTAGAGAATCGGGCAGAGGAAACAGAAGGGAGGGCGAGACGCAATAATATACGGGTGGTCGGCCTGCCGGAAGGGGTGGAAGGCCAAGACCCCACGAACTATGTGGAAAATATGATCATGCAAGAGATAGGTGCAAACAAACTCTCCCAAGGATTTGCGGTTGAATGTGCACACAGGGCCCTGATGAGGAAGCCGCGACCCGGAGCCCCTCCGAGATCAATCATAGCGAAGATCCTAAATTATAGAGACAGGGAAAAGATCTTGGTGTTCTTCAGGAAAGGAGGGACGATAGAAAGAGCGTCTGCCACCATTACTGCATATCCCGATTACACTATGCTAGTTCAGAGACAACACTATAGCTATATAGCGATTAAAAGAAGACTGCACACAGCCAGATTTAAATACATGTTGCTGTACCCAGCAAAACTCAAAGTTCTCCACAAAGACAAAGTGCATTTTTTTGATACCCCGGAGGATGCAGCAACGTGGTTGGATGCACATGGCTGTCCGCAGCAGAACGAGGAGCAGGGCTGAGATGAATACGATAAGTGATCTAGTAGTCAAGTCTGCTCAATGTATGACGTGGGGTGGGGGATTGCTGTAATATGAGACATTTGAACACGCTGTACTGGAATATAGTGTTTCTAATATACGAAGAATAATGGAAATTGCGGGTAAACTGATGTTTAAATAAGGAGCAGGAGACAGAGACGGCCTACCCCTGAGAGTTAGATTAGGAGGATCACCATTAGGGTGACGTCTCCCTGCTTAGCCGCAAGTAAGGCAACTGCCAGAATGGGCCAGAAAGGGGGTGCCTGAGATCCAGGGATGGAGCTGGGCAACAGTTGGGGGAGTAGGGTGTGTTGGGGCATGGGAGGGAGGGCAAAGAGAAGTTGGGGAAGAGTTGGGGAGTGTGATGGGGCAGGGAAGGGAGGAGGGTGGGAGAGGGGGGAGTTAAGGTAGAGTTAGTAGTTGGGGGACGTTTGTATTGGGGAACAAGCCTACTTAAAACAAGGGAAGATCACACGATGAAGAAATTAAACAGGAAAGAAGTTGGGAGATGTTTGTATTGGGGATTAAGCCTACCCGGGGAAAAAAGGAAGGATTCAAAACTGGATAGCACTGGTTGGAACTCGGGCGAGGAGGGGAGAGATCTAGAAGTGCAACGGGAGACCTCAAAGTTGTCACCTGGAACGTGAGAGGGCTCAATAGTTATTTAAAAAGAAATAAGATTATGATGTATTTGCGACGGCAGAAAATAGACATAGCCCTGTTGCAGGAGACTCACTTGATGCAAGAAAAACTGGAGGTGGTATGGAAGAAGTGGAGAGGGACTGTAGTGGGGGCAACATATTCAGCGTATGCTAGGGGGGTGATCACCTGGGTGGCGCCGCATGTACCGTTTCAGATATTGCAAACCACAGTGGAAGCAGATGGGAGAATGGTAATATTAAAGGGATTTGTGAAAAACAAGAAGATATGTGTGATAAACACCTATGCCCCGAATCAGGATACTACAGCATACTTCAGAACCCTATATAGTAAACTCAGCGCAGGCCTAGGAGGGGCGGTGATTTGGGTGGGGGATTTTAACGTGTGTAATGGACCCGAAAATAGACAGATCAGACTCTAAAGTAGACAGACCGACCCCAGCAGCCAGGGTACTGCAATACTTGATAACAGATTTTGGGCTGAAGGATGCATGGAGATTACACTATCCACTAGATCAACAATATTTGCATTATTCAGCCCCCCAGAATTTACACACCAGATTAGACTATGTGTTTGTCACGCAGGCGCTAATGACAGAAATAATGCAGATAGAATACAAGGCGAGGGTCCTGTTGGACCATTCACCGTTTATGCTGACGTGGCAGTACCGATCCCCAAGAGCGAAAATACTGACATGGCGGAAGCGCTCAAAGACTACACTTTCAGAGAAGACATGAGAGAGGAAATAAAAAGCTATTTTGAGACCAACACAGGCAGTGTGGAGTCGGTGGGTGTTCTCTGGGAAGCCTTTAAAGTAGTGATGAGGGGGATAGCAATAGCCAAATCCAAAGGGCTACAGGGAGGGATCGAAGCGGACCTACAAGAAGCGGAAAGGGAGATGGAAAGAGCAGTGAAAGAGCAGTGAAAGAGCAGTGAAAGAGGGAGGTGGCACCAAAGATGACAATGAAGCGAGGTTACAACAGAAATGTGTGGGATATTGGGAAAGGCTGTGCAATCTAAATTATAAAAAATACATAGAGAGACAGCATGCAGGGGGAAATAAACCAGGGAGAGTTCGGGCATGGTTATACAAAAGCGAGACTCCCAGACCAGTAATCAGAACGATAGTGAAAGAAAATGGAAGTATAGCAGACACTCAGGAGGAAGTGAATCTAGAATTTGCAAAATATTACCATGCCCTATATGGGGACGTGGAGGAATGTGACAATAATGCAATAAGAGACATTTTAGAGGATGTAGGATTGCCGCAGATTGATGCAGAAGAACGAGAGGAGTTAGACGCACCAATTACCCTGGAGGAATTGGAAGAGGTGGTGATGCAGCTACCCACTTGTAAGACCCCAGGGGCGGATGGACTCCCCAGTAAATTTTATAAGATGTATGAGAATGAGGTACTCCCACCACTCCTGGAAATGCTCAACGAAGCATATGAAGTCGGGAAGCTACCAGAATCCCTGAGAGAAGCGATAATCATACCACTCCCCAAACCCAATAAGCCGGGTGGTGAGTGCGGATCCTATAGACCCCTGTCGATGCTGAACCAGGATAGAAAAATATTGACAGCGGTCTTGGTGAATAGAATGAAAAGAGTCATTACTAAATTGATACACCCTGATCAAACAGGTTATGTCCCTAATAGGAACATATCCAATAATCTTAGGCGACTCCATCGAGTCATTGAGTATGCTAATGATGAGACAAACGAAATGGTAAAGTTGCCACTAGATGCAATCAAGGCCTTTGACTCGGTCAAATGGCCATGGTTGCTGGCTGCATTAACAAACTATGGAATAGGGCCGGGGTATCTGAGATGGGCCAAATTGCTATATAGCGAACCACTAGCCAGAGTGAAGACAGGGTCCGTTATATCAGAGAGGTGGCAGCTTGGTAGAGGCACTAAACAGGGTTGCCTGTGGTCCCCTATGTTATATATACTGGCCTTGGAGCCCCTGGAGATATATTTGAGGCAGCAATATGACACAATAGGTATTATTATTAAAGGGGAATCACATTTAATTTCTTTATATGTGGATGACATGTTGTTGCACCTGCGCTACCCAGAAGAAAACCTACAGTATGTCCTGGAAGTGCTGGGTCGATTTGCAGGGCTCTCAGGAATAGCAGTGAACCCCAAAAAGTCCTGTGTGTTTCCAAACTCACACGAGAAGGGAGGCATACAACTTCCAAATTATGAGATCTATTATATAGCAGGCCAACTCCAGTACATAGCTAAATGGCTTACTGAGGAGACGACCTCGGAGACTAGGTTGTTCCAACAAGATTGTGCCCCATTCTTCCTTAATGAGATGATGTGGTTACCTAAATTAGACATGGAGAGGCGCCCGAGGATGATGGTACTTGAGTGGGAGATATGGCGAAGAGCTTGTAAAATGATGGAGGATCCTTACCCGTGCTCCCCGAAGGTGCCACTGGTAGCCTTACCGGGAAAAGAAACACAATTAAGATTAATGATCAGGAGGCATTGGGAGCCTTTGGGGGTAGCGACGTTGGGAGATATATGGCAGGAAGGGAATATAAGGGATTTCGAGGGGCTGGTGGAAGAAACAGGGGTGCATGCAGGACAGTATATTACATACCATAGGGTGGTGCAGCGGATCAAAGAGACGTGGTCAGAAGAAAAATTGTTGAGGCAATCTGATACCGCCATAGACACAATATACGACATAGAAGGGGGCCATGAAATATCAAGGCTATATGAGCTTATGATGACCAAGGTGGGGAAGGAAGTGGTACAACTTAGATAAGATTGGGGAGAAGAAGTAGGGACCCCAATGAGTGATGAGATGTGGGAGCGTGTTCAACTGTATCACAAAAAGGTGTCCAGGAATGCTAGGCTACAGCAGATACAATTATATATCACCCATAGGGCGTATATGACGCCACAAAGGATAGCTAAATTTAAAAATGCGACAAGCATGCCCCAAATGTAATGAGGAGAATGCTGGAATAGTACACATGTTTTGGTCATGCCCAGAAATAGAATTCTTTTGGGGTGAAGTAGCACACAGGATGGAGGATGAAGGGATCAAAGTAGAGATAGATACAGCGTGGGCTTGTTTACTGGGAGGGTTCCCTAGACCACACAAGCTAAAGCATGTCAGCAAACTGAAAGACCTGGTGTATGTATTAGCAAAGAGGATGATTGCAATGAAGTGGAAGGCATGTCACAGACCAAGAATAGAAACGTGGTGGAAGGATTTACAAAAATGGGCAGAGGCGGAAACAACAGTATGGCAAGAGACGAGTAGTGTTGGGGGGGGAGGAGGAAGCAGGATTCTTTGTGGCTTGGAAACAACTAATTGTAGAATTATTTGGGCCCGCAAATGACCGGGCTAGTGACCAGGACCCACTGGGAGTAACCGATACAGAAATCCTAACACAGGATGAAGAAGTGACATAAGAAGAGGAATAGGCTTGAGGGGCGGGAGGGAAAAGGGGAAATACAGCGGATAAGATAGAATGATGTGTATTAATATTGAGATGAACACTTGCAGGCCGATTCATGGAATAATTAGCGCGGCGCAAGTGGGCATAAACGTGCGAATCGCAGTGGAATAGCGAAAATCGCAGTGAACGTGCGAAAATCGCACGAAAAGCAGCGCACGTCGATTCATGGAAGGCCGTGCGCGAGAAAACCAGCGGATGTGCGATAAAAAGTGCGCGGCGCACGTTAGCGCACAGGCCATCTAACAGCGTGCGCCAGGTCACAGCGAAAATCGCACAGGCCACAGCGAAAATCGCACATAGCGCGGCGCACGCAATAAAAGTAGGCGGAACACGGGCGTAACACTCGGAATGGGGAACAACTTGCCAAAACGTGGGCGTCACGGGGGAAGTACAGGGCACAAGTGCGCGGAACGCCCACACGCTCGCCTACAACACGTATTCATGGAATAGAATAGGGGAAAAAAGCGCACGCTCAAACCAGCGCACAGGCACAAACACGACCGCCACAAGAAAGGAGGCGGTAGCGTCTCTGCGGCTGTAAGAAATGTGCGCCAAAAGGTGCGCCAACAAATAGCACCTATATACTGCCATGATGAATGTCCCATACTGTGGCCCTCCAGGAAAAATGACGTGCAAAGGGGTACCCACAAACACGGACACCCGCTGACAAAAAATACGTGTGCATGTATACCGGGGTGCGCGGGAAGTGTCACACGCGATTTGCAGGGTACGTGCATCACAGGGGTTCGCGTGAAGTTATTCACGCGATCGGGCCTGGGGGAGCGGGCTTCGTGTATTACAGGGGTTCGCGTGAAGTTCCTCACGCGATCGGGCCTGGGGGAGCGGGCTACGTGTATAACAGGGGTTCGCGTGAAGTTCCTCACGCGATCGGGCCTGGGGGAGCGGGCTACGTGTATTACAGGGGTTCGCGTGAAGTTCCTCACGCGATCGGGCCTGGGGGAGCGGGCTTCGTGTATTACAGGGGTTCGCGTGAAGTTCCACACGCGATCGGGCCTGGGGGAGCGTGCTACGTATATTTCAGGGGTTCGCGTGAAGTTTCACACGCGAATAGCCTGGGCGCGTGAATTTGAGGGGTGCGCGGGAAGTTCCTCACGCGATCGGGCCTGGGGGAGCGGGCTACGTGTATTACAGGGGTTCGCGGGAAGTTCCACACGCGAATAGCCTGGGCGCGTGTATTTCAGGGGTGCGCGGGAAGTTCCACACGCGAACAGCCTGGGCGCGTGAATTTGAGGGGTGCGCGGGAAGTTCCACACGCGAATAGCCTGGGCGCGTGTATTTCAGGGGTGCGCGGGAAGTTCCACACGCGAATAGCCTGGGCGCGTGAATTTGAGGGGTGCGCGGGAAGTTCCACACGCGAATAGCCTGGGCGCGTGTATTTCAGGGGTTCGCGGGAAGTTCCACACGCGAATAGCCTGGGCGCGTGTATTTCAGGGGTTCGCGGGAAGTTCCACACGCGAATAGCCTGGGCGCGTGTATTTCAGGGGTGCGCGGGAAGTTCCACACGCGAATAGCCTGGGCGCGTGAATTTGAGGGGTGCGCGGGAAGTTCCACACGCGAATAGCCTGGGCGCGTGTATTTCAGGGGTTCGCGGGAAGTTCCACACGCGAATAGCCTGGGCGCGTGTATTTCAGGGGTTCGCGGGAAGTTCCACACGCGAATAGCCTGGGCGCGTGTATTTCAGGGGTGCGCGGGAAGTCCCACACGCGAATAGCCTGGGCGCGTGTATTTCAGGGGTGCGCGGGAAGTTCCACACGCGAATAGCCTGGGCGCGTGAATTTGAGGGGTGCGCGGGAAGTTCCACATGTGATTTGACAGTGTGGCTCCTCCCAGGTGTACCCTGTACACCCTCCACGGCCCCTGCAGGCAGCCCACACCACAGGGGACTACCCTGCATCCCTGGTCATGTCCCGCAGGCAGCCCACCCAACATGGGCATGCCCCCCAGCAAAGGCACATGTCTCCTTGAACTAATGAACACCAACACATGTCCCCTTGCACCCCCACCCCCCAGCACTGTGGGGCACCTGCCAGCAGGCCCCCACCCATGTCCAACTCATGTCTCCCACCACCCCCAAACCCCAGCCACCAGGGTCACCCTCCACCAGGGCCCCACTCATGTCTCCCACCACCCCCACCCCCCAGCACTGTGGGGCACCTGCCAGCAGGCCCCCACCCATGTCCAACTCATGTCTCCCACCACCCCCAAACCCCAGCCACCAGGGTCACCCTCCACCAGGGCCCCACTCATGTCTCCCACCACCCCCACCCCCCAGCACTGTGGGGCACCTGCCAGCAGGCCCCCACCCATGTCCAACTCATGTCTCCCACCACCCCCAAACCCCAGCCACCAGGGTCACCCTCCACCAGGGCCCCACTCATGTCTCCCACCACCCCCACCCCCCAGCACTGTGGGGCACCTGCCAGCAGGCCCCCACCCATGTCCAACTCATGTCTCCCACCACCCCCAAACCCCAGCCACCAGGGTCACCCTCCACCAGGGCCCCACTCATGTCTCCCACCACCCCCACCCCCCAGCACTGTGGGGCACCTGCCAGCAGGCCCCCACCCATGTCTAACTCATGTCTCCCACCACCCCCAAACCCCAGCCACCAGGGTCACCCTCCACCAGGGCCCCACTCATGTCTCCCACCACCCCCACCCCCCAGCACTGTGGGGCACCTGCCAGCAGGCCCCCACCCATGTCCAACTCATGTCTCCCACCACCCCCAAACCCCAGCCACCAGGGTCACCCTCCACCAGGGCCCCACTCATGTCTCCCACCACCCCCACCCCCCAGCACTGTGGGGCACCTGCCAGCAGGCCCCCACCCATGTCCAACTCATGTTCCCCACCCCCCCACCCCCCAGCAGTGCAGGGACCCCCTCCACCAGGCCCCAACCCATGTCTCCCACCCCACAGCAGTGCAGGGGCACCCTCCACCAGGCCCCCACCCATGTCTGCCACCCTCCCACCCCCCAGCAGTGCAGGGGCACCCTCCACCAGGCCCCACCCATGTCTCCCACCACCCCCACCCCCCAGCAGTGCAGGGGCACCTGCCAGCAGGCCCCCACCCATGTTCCCCACCCCCCCACCCCCCAGCACTGTGGGGCACCTGCCAGCAGGCCCCCACCCATGTCCAACTCATGTTCCCCACCCCCCCACCCCCCAGCAGTGCAGGGGCACCCTCCACCAGGCCCCCACCCATGTCTCCCACCCCACAGCAGTGCAGGGGCACCCTCCACCAGGCCCCCACCCATGTCTGCCACCCTCCCACCCCCCAGCAGTGCAGGGGCACCCTCCACCAGGCCCCACCCATGTCTCCCACCACCCCCACCCCCCAGCAGTGCAGGGGCACCTGCCAGCAGGCCCCCACCCATGTTCCCCATCCCCCCACCCCCCAGCACTGTGGGGCACCTGCTAGCAGGCCCCCACCCATGTCTCCCACCCCCCCACCCCCCAGCACTGTGGGGCACCTCCCAGCAGGCTCCCACCCATGTCCAACTCATGTTCCCCACCCCCCCACCCCCCCAGCACTGTGGGGCACCTGCCAGCAGGCCCCCACCCATGTCTCCCACCCCCCACCCCCCAGCAGTGCAGGGGCACCCACCACCAGGCCCCCACCCATGTCCAACTCATGTTCCCCACCCCTCCCACCCCCCAGCACTGTGGGGCACCTGCCAGCAGGCCCCCACCCATGTCTCCCACCCCCCCACCCCCCAGCAGTGCAGGGGCACCCACCACCAGGCCCCCACCCATGTCCAACTCATGTTCCTCACCCCCCCACCCCCCAGCACTGTGGGGCACCTGCCAGCAGGCCCCCACCCATGTCCAACTCATGTTCCCCACCCCCCACACCCCCCAGCACTGTGGGGCACCTGCCAGCAGGCCCCCACCCATGTCTCCCACCCCCCGACCCCCCAGCACTCTGGGGCACCTGCCAGCAGGCCCCCACCCATGTTTCCCACCCCCCCACCCCCCAGCAGTGCAGGGGCACCCTCCCCCAGGCCCCCATCCATGTCTCCCACCCCCCAACCCCCCAGCAGTGCAGGGGCACCCTCCACCAGGCTCCCACCCATGTCTCCCACCCCCCCTCACCCCTCAGCACTGTGGGGCACCTGCCAGCAGGCCCCCACCCATGTCCAACTCATGTTCCCCACCCCCCCACCCCCCAGCAGTGCAGGGGCACCCTCCACCAGGCCCCCACCCATGTCTCCCACCCCACAGCAGTGCAGGGGCACCCTCCACCAGGCCCCCACCCATGTCTGCCACCCTCCCACCCCCCAGCAGTGCAGGGGCACCCTCCACCAGGCCCCACCCATGTCTCCCACCACCCCCACCCCCCAGCAGTGCAGGGGCACCTGCCAGCAGGCCCCCACCCATGTTCCCCGCCCCCCCACCCCCCAGCACTGTGGGGCACCTGCTAGCAGGCCCCCACCCATGTCTCCCACCCCCCCACCCCCCAGCACTGTGGGGCACCTGCCAGCAGGCTCCCACCCATGTCCAACTCATGTTCCCCACCCCCCCAACCCCCCAGCACTGTGGGGCACCTGCCAGCAGGCCCCCACCCATGTCTCCCACCCCCCACCCCCCAGCAGTGCAGGGGCACCCACCACCAGGCCCCCACCCATGTCCAACTCATGTTCCCCACCCCTCCCACCCCCCAGCACTGTGGGGCACCTGCCAGCAGGCCCCCACCCATGTCTCCCACCCCCCCACCCCCCAGCAGTGCAGGGGCACCCACCACCAGGCCCCCACCCATGTCCAACTCATGTTCCTCACCCCCCCACCCCCCAGCACTGTGGGGCACCTGCCAGCAGGCCCCCACCCATGTCCAATCCATGCCCCCCTGCACCTGGGTCCCAACATTCCCCAATCATGTCCGTAATGCCCATCCTCCCCTGCCAAAAGGCCCAACCAACTATCACACCCACCCACATATCAAAGCCAATTACATGTTACACCCCCAATGTAAATAATGCAATTTAACACATGTCTGTCACACACAATGGCTGCAAGTGAATGACAAAACACCCAACATGACATGCCTGAAAGCAATGAGATGATACGACACATTGAAGATTAAAAAAATAATATGTATTGAACAGCAAATAAGAAAAAACACAAAGCAAATCAAACAAAACAAGATGAATGTCCAAGAAAAAATTATGAAAAATTAAAATAAGCCAATCAAGAAGATAATCCTGGGTCCATGAGCCCTACCAAATTAAACCTAACTGACTACTAACTAAAAAGGGAACTATATACAAAAAAGTGGTGCATTGTCCAATCGCAACCCAAAAAAAATTCTAAAAAACAAAGGAAACCTAACCCTAACTATACAACTATATACAAAGGCAGCGGGCTATTCGGACGGCTCACTGGTTGTCGTCATGGGCCAGGGCATCCTCGAACTCCTGGTCAATGGCTTGGAGGCGGGCATGTTCCCTGGCCCCGAGGTCCCGCAGGGATAACGCAGTGTCAAGCTCAAACTCCCTGCGAAGACCCTCGAGGCACTCAGCCCGCCTCAGCGCCCTCCGCATGGAGTCCTCCGCCCTGACCATCGTGAGCCGTTCCTCCTCTGCCCGCTGCCGCTCCGCACCTATCCGCTGGCACAACCTCTCCCACACGGAAGCCACTCCCATTCCAGGGTTCTCCTGCCCTCCGGCCGATGCCTGCACCCCTGATGTTGATGGCCCCGAGCCATGATGCCTCCCACGTTGAGCCTGCTGCTGCCTCCGACGCAACTGCCTGTGCCAGCACGACGGCATCCAGGCTGATGGAAACCACCGACGCCGTCGTGCACGTGCCCTGCCCGATGATGCCGTCACATCCTCCATCTGCTGGGGTCCAGTTGCTCTGGTGTCCACCCCTGCTGGATCTCTGACTCCCGACTGTGGCAGGGATGGGATCCCCACCGAGCTGGCTGCATTGGTCGGGGCAGGTCCACAGGGGGCCCTGGTGGCATCTGGGCTGGAAGACGGCAAGGAGAACGACTGGTGGATAGCCTGCACAGAGGAGGAGAGGGCCGCCACATTGGCCAACACATGCAGGAAACCCCTGAACATGGCCGATCCCAATTGGGCCACGTCGGCACGGTGCACTTCGTGATGACGTGCGTGCTCCTCCCGGGAAGCACGCACGGCATCACGAATCGCAGCCGTACGCAACGCGACCCCAATCAGGACCTTCTCCGCACGGCCAGGGGTTCCCACGTCCGCAGGTGGAGGGGAGTCAGGTGACATGGACATCCCCTCTACCTGCGGACAGGCCTGGGACGGGGCATCCCTGCTGGTGCATGGTGGTGCACTCACAGGGTCAGGGACAGCGACATGCACAGGCCCCTCCACGGTGACCTGTGCTGCCTCCTGCCCCTGGCCCTGGACTGCACCACTTGCACCAGCAGGGATGCCCCCACCAGGCCCCATGTGTGCCCCAGTGGCGGCCTCCTCCTCCTCTGTGCAAACCACCAACCTGGATGGCTCCTCACCGTCTCCCACCGTAGCAGGCCCCTGTGGGGGCTCACCCACCCCTTCCGCTGCAGCCGTGGGGGCATCCCCGCCGCCTTGCTCCACAGCGCCGTCTCCGCCCTCTTCTTCACTAGCCGCTGCGTAGAGGGAGACAAAGAACACAAGCATCAGGGCACTGTACAATGGTCCCCTAGACAGGAAGCAATAGCAGATGAGCACCACTGTCAAAGTACACTTCCATCATGTCCCTCCACAACACATGGGCCAGTCCAGGCAAAACACACACAGTAACAGGCATGGTGTATGCCATGGACATTTCCATGCATGTCCAATGGACTCTTGAAACATTCAATGATATGTAACTCACATGCATCATGCCTCATGCCCATCACATGCACACACATCACCTCAGTCACATCCATCTGGCCCCAAACACACCAAACACAGCGGATACAAGGGTAATTTTGCTGCTTTACTGAATCTCTGCATTGTCACACACATGTGTCATGCATCCATGGCATGCACAAGTCACAGACACGCAGGTCAGGCACACAGACATGGCTACCATATATGTACCTGGCATCAGCACCCATCCCTCACCCCCACCCATGTTCAGGTACAGAGACTGGCATGCTCTCATGTTCATAATCTGATTAGGGCTCCCCATGCGGCATATCAACACATGCAACAACCATGTGCATCACACATCACTGGTCGCACATGCATTACCATGATGTCCCTGCACACATACATGCATACATGGGCTATGGCACACATACAGGCAAGTATCATAGAACCAGCACACCGCAACATGCCCTGTCTCACACAGTAATGCATGGACACTTACCGCTCAACTCCAGACGGGCCTCCCTCTCAAGGATCTGGGCGTGGAGCGCTGGGCGTACGCGTTCCAGGACCCTCATCTGGATGGTACTCATGCGGCCCCGGCCCCCCTCCACGAGGCGCCGGGCCTTCACAAGGGTCCTGGACCTCAAGTCCTCCCAGCGCTTCTTGATCTTCAGGACGTCGCGGGTTGCCACCCCCTCCGCGTTGATGGCAACCACACAGTCGGCCCAGATCCTCTGCCGTCCTTCCTTGCTGGCGCGGGACGATCCAAAGAGGGCATCATACTGCCCCAGGACATGCTCCACCAGGACACCAACTTCGGTGACAGTGAAGCTGGTGCCCCTCTGCCCCTCTGGCCTGGGGTTGCCACTGGTGCCAGATGTGGAAGTGCCCGACATGGCAACCCCAGAGGCAGGTGTGGGTGGGCAACTGGGTCCTGGGGCTGGGCTGTGGAGCGATGTAATACCAGTCGGGAGTCTTCAGTTCCAGCAGGGGTGGACACAGCAACTGGACCCCTGCAGATGGCTGATGTGCAGGCACCAAATGGCAGGGCACGGTGGCAGCAGGCAGGCAGGCAGCAGCAGATGGCACGTGGGAGGCTGCTCGGGGCACTGGGGGGCAGTAACTCGGCCTTCTGGGCAGGAGCGTGGGCTTCCGTGTGTTTTCGCGTGGCCAGCTTGATACGGAGTGATTTGGCACGTGAAAATCCTGCACGTCAGCGTGAAATCCGAGGAAAGGCCCTTAGCGCGTAAGCGCGTCAGCACGCATACGCGATTCTATTGGACCAGAGTCCCTCAGCGCGTAAGCGCGTCTGTGACGTGACCCGCACGGGTGTTCCCCACTCAGGACGTGATGACGGGGCACACGTGGAGATACTGCACGTCAGAGTGTCATCGCGTGTAATTGGACAAAAGTGCGCGTACACGCGATTGGCCTATGTACGTGTATTTAATGGGTGCGCGGCCACTTACACACGCAAGTACGTCAGCGAACCTGTATCCCGTGGTGCGTGTGAATTTCCACACGCTATTGGACTGGGAACAGGATTCCAGGGCTGCGCGGGTCACACGCTGTATCCCGTGGTGCGTGTGAATTTCCACACGCTATTGGACTGGGAACAGGATTCCAGGGCTGCGCGGGTCACACGCTGTATCCCGTGGTGCGTGTGAATTTCCACACGCTATTGGACTGGGAACAGGATTCCAGGGCTGCGCGGGTCACACGCTGTATCCCGTGGTGCGTGTGAATTTCCACACGCTATTGGACTGGGAACAGGATTCCAGGGCTGCGCGGGTCACACGCTGTATCCCGTGGTGCGTGTGAATTTCCACACGCTATTGGACTGGGAACAGGATTCCAGGGCTGCGCGGGTCACACGCTCGCCTAGAACACGCGCTAAGCATAAATTGCGGACTTTAACAATAACAAGCTCAGACGCCAGGATGAACATACCGTTCCTAGCAGCAGTGGCAGTGGGCTACCAAAGGAGGAGGAGGAGGATAGTCAGGGCCAGAATATTCACACCCAGAACCAGCCTTTTCGGGATGCCTGATGACCAGGTGTATGGGAGGTACAGGTTTCCACCACACATCATACTGGACCTGGTGACTGAGTGGGAGGATGACCTCACATCACCCACCCTGTGCTCCCAAGCACTCAGCCCCCTGGAGAAGGTCCTCAATGTACTGCACTTCTTAGCCACTGGATCATTTCAGCGGACAAGTGCCATAGTGGGTGGGGTGTCACAGGCCACCCAGTCACGCTGCCTACACCAGGTCTTGAACATCATGACTGCACGCCCATCAGTCCGCAGGCACATATACCTGCCCAGAACACCTGCAGAAAGGCATGCTGCCGCCCTGGATTTTTACGCAGTGGCACGATTCCCCAAAGTGCTAGGTGCCATCGACTGCACCCATGTGGCTCTACGTCCCCCCAGGGCATCTGAGCACATCTATAGGAACCGCAAGCACTGGCATTCCATCAACGTGCAGGTAGCATGTAATGCCAAGGGAATCATCACCTCAGTATATGCCAACTATCCCGGCTCCACCCACGACAGCTTCATTTACCGAATGTCCACCCTAAGCCGGGACCTAGAAGCTGGGCGGCATGGCGATACATGGCTGCTTGGTGAGTATGTATGCCACTGCACATGCATGCATGTTGGATACTGAGCAAGGTCACAACCTCACCAATGATACCAATCCCCACCTCCACAGGGGACAGTGCCTACCCTCTCAGCCCCCACATGATGACGCCAATTCGGAACCCCACCACGCCACCCCAGGTAAGATTTAACACAGCCCACATTACAACCAGGGGCATAGTGGAGCGCACATTCGGAGTGCTGAAGTCACGCTTTCGCTCCCTTGACCGTTCTGGCGGGCAGCTGTTATACGCTCCCCCAGTAGTGTGCAGGATCATAGTGGCAGCATGTGTCCTGCACAACGTTGCAACACGCCGGGGCCTGGCCGTGGACATGGTGGTGGCCCCACATCCCCAACCACATGCACAGCCGCTGCGCATGGGAGGGGAAAGGGCACGGGGGGAGGCAGCCCGTACACAGCTAGTGGCTAATTACTTCACATAGAAATCACACCCCTGTGGAGTGCACACTGCCCTGGCACATTCCATCTGACAATCAATGATGACTCAACCTGACACTGATCCTGAATGTGTGGAGAATGAACCGGGAATTCCATGTCAGCCTGAGATTGTTCACCTGGAAGTGTCACAATGTGTGCATCCCTACCCACACAGACACCACCAATGCAGTTTTGTGAAGTTACACATTGAAGCAGCTAAAATGAATACCCACTTGCAAAATGCAACAAGAGGACAGTGCCATGTCAGCCAACCCAACCCCAGCACTGCCACACGACACACCGTGCCATGTCATGCTAATTGCAGGTAAACAAAGTAATCCCCACAACATGACATCACTCTCACTATGTACAGTGGCACTATTAGAAACCTGCAACACCTGAAATGCTCACTGCAATGCCGGACCAACAACATACTTGAGCACGTAGTACCATTAACATGACATCAAAAATGTAACATATTAGTAGTCTCACCACCTGGAAATGCCTGCACTCCCACCACTACCAACTGTGCAGTGTTGGCGCCATGTAGAGTTGTAGGTGCACTGCTGCCAACATGGTCCCCATCGCCAGACTAGAGGTCCTTGTGTGGACTTGAGGAAGGGACCTGCAAATTGGGAGGTAGACACAGAAGAAGAGTTACACATCAATGCAACATGCAGTGTACAACACAACAGCAATATGCACTAGGAATGTATACACAGTATTGACTACAGACTGGCCACACAGCTCATGGGAGTCCAACGTCACTGTGTAATTCACTGTCACTTGGGCACACCCTTTGCAAGCCCATGGAAACGGGAAGCAGGAGGGGTGTGTGTGACTCAAACCCAAGCATCTGAACCAAATACATTACAAGCCTGCATGTGCCCAGCCACAATGCAGCGTATGCCCACAGGAACCACGGAAGCCAACAGATCGGAGCCAACAGATCGGAGCCAACAGATCGGAGCCAACAGATCGGAGCCAACAGATCGGAGCCAACAGATCGGAGCCAACAGATCGGAGCCAACAGATCGGAGCCAACAGATCGGAGCCAACAGATCGGAGCCAACAGATCCTCCCAAAAAAATTGGGAATAAAAGAAATCAAAATCAAAATAAGAATAAGAAACAATCAAAAATGGCCATTGATGGGCCCGGGGGGGTTGGGGAGGCCACCCAGGAGGTCCGAGGACAGGATGCACACCAGAACCCACCTGCGTGGATCCTGGGAAAATAAAACACCTCCATGGGCTCATGGCCCACACGGCTACCCTATTGTGGGAGTGTCACTGCTGTCGCTATTATCACCCTGTGCAGCTGCATCCGGAGGTGGTTGCACTATGGGAGGCAGCCCACGCAAGGCCCTAGTCTGCTCCTCCATGGCTGCAAGCATGCGGGTGTGGTAGGTCTGGTTCTGGAGGATGAGTGTGCGGAGGTCCCCATGCAACAACTCACGGGATGCCCGGACCTCCGCCCTCGTTGCCTGCATCTCAGCTGAGAGCGTACGGGTGAGACGCTCCAGCTGCTGTTCTGTCCTTTGGTGTGTTGAAGCCTCAAGCTCAACAAGAGTCGTCCTGAGGTGTAGGAGCTCCTGCCTCAGGGCTTCCCTGTGGCCCTGGGACTCAATGGAGATGGCCTCCTGCAGAGTCGCCAGTGCCTCCCGCCTGTCCCTGTTGGACCCCAACATGTCCTCCCTGTGTGACTGGCAGATGGAGTCAGTTGCCTGCTCTAGTCGCTCCATCAGCCTTTCTGGGGGGACAATGGAAGTGGCCACCCTATCCATGGCCTGAGCCATCATCTCGGATGATGCAGCCTGTTGGGTAGCCATACCGTAAATGGATTGCTCCCATGCGGTATTGCCAGGTGGCGTACGGCCACCACGTCGGCGGGCACCACACCTGTCTGGGGCAAGGCGAACTGCGCCTTGCTGTGCCGGCACTGCCTGAGGCTGCAGGACTGCATTCCCCCTCTGATCTGCTGGCCCAGGAACAGGATCAGATGTCGCGGAGTGTGACCCTGCATCCGTAACCACCGAAGGCGTAGCTGCCAACACTGACATCCCCATGGAGGGTACTGACCCTGGTGCAGGTGGGTGAGACAGAACAGAATCCCTCCCTGGAACACTCACCTGCGACGGCACGTAGGTCTCATCCGAATCAACACCTGAGTACAGCTCGGGGGAGGTGCAGCCAGAGACACCCCTTGAGAGCACGACCTGCAGCACTTGTGGGTTCTCCCCCACCACCACACCACGTCCCTCACTGGTGGTTGGTCGGCCCTGGGACACCTCCTGGGTCTGCACCATCTCCACAACCCCAGCAGTATCAGGTGCGTCTTCCCCTGCAAAGACATGAAAACAAAGTAATGGAAACAGGCATTAGCACCATGGCACACATTGAGGGCTGAGAAGCAAGAGAACCAGTACTTGATTGACATGTCCCACATGACTAAAACCCTCCCATGCATGCACCCACACTGCGTATGAAGTGCAGGCAAACGGCACACACTGATGACACCAAGATGGAAGATGAACAAATTTTCTGCATGCTGCCTGGCAGTGGCATCACACATTGGCCTGTGATTGGCAGGTGAAACACACATGCCATCACACAGATGGCATGTACCATTGCTATTGAGTGAAGATGGAGAGGAGGGCAGCACCTATTCATTCAGTCCAGTTCCCGCATGTAATAGCTTTTCTGATTCTAACAGGTCAGATTTTTCACCTGGAGCTGCCAGTCTGTAATGGTCAAATTGCACAGGGACATGTGTGTACAAATGATATCCAGGTAACAAAGTCACTCCCCTTTACCATACCCATGTCAGACATGTGACTAGTGGACAGCGACATGCCTAGTGAAAGTGGTGGAATGCAAACAAACTGACTGAATGAACAGTGAAAAATAAGCAAATCTGTTGTGTCAAGGTGACACTTCAAGGGCAACTGGCGTGCAGTTGTGCTAGATGTCTACTGTTGGCAGAAGGGATACTGCTATGGCCAAATGCAGCTGCGCAGGAAGTATTGCATGAAGCACATGGCTGACCCATACGACTGAGGCGCACACACTCTCTCCTGCCACCCAAACAGAAGCCCTCACACACACACCATGCACATGTATGACACACACATGCATGTGCACTCACCGGACAATGCCTCGTAATCAGCCAGATCTCCCACGCCTTGGATCTGTTCCTCCGTGACGTAGGTCCCAGCGACTGACTCATGTGGAGTGAGTTCCATGTCTACTACTGGAGACCCACCTCCAGTCACTAGAGTTGCGGCATGACTTGAGGCCAGCTTACTCTTTGCCCTGCGCTTTAGGTCATTCCAGCGCTTATAGCAATCATTGGCTGTGCGCCTCACGATTCCAAGGGCACTTACGATGTCCGCAACGGTCTGCCAGTGTGCCTGGCGTTGTGCAGGTGTGGTCTTGGATCCTGCAACAATGACCATCTCGTTGTCATGTCCGGACACATACTCGACAAGTGCATTCAGTTCGTCATCCGTGAAGCTGGGCTTCCTGGACGGGCCGGACTGTGTAGCCGTGTCTGGGGCATCAGCCTGTGCCGGACGAGCACTCTTCCTCTTCCGCTTGGAAGGTGGTGGTGATCCTGAGTGTCCTGCGCCGCTCTGGACACTAGGGGCAGGAGCCCTGGTGGACTCTGTATCAGGAGTGTGGGATTGCACACTCAGCATGGGAGTTGGTGCAGGCATTGGCTCTAGTGTGATGGTGTCAGGGGGAATGTCAGCAGCATGGACTAGGACCGACACTGTCCTGGCTGGGTGTGTGAGGGCTGGGGTGGATGGAGCCGCAGCTGCCCCTGCAGCCACTCCGCCCTGCCTCCTTGGTGCAGCAGATGACCTTGCTGCCCCAGATCCACGTGGCATGATGGCATCAACGTGCACCAGCGCACGTGTCGTAGCCCTGCTGACCTGGAAGTCAGCCATGGAGTCAGCCAGGTCTGGTGCCACAATGGGCTGGTCCAACAAGGGCTGAGCATGGATGGTGTCAGCCACTTCAGCCTCAACGGGAGGGGGGGGGGAGGGGGGGGATGATGGGTGCCCTTGACTGGTCCTCCACACATGGGGGGACAGGCTCACCCTGCAAGTTACGACCACGTCCCCTACCGGATCCACCACGGCCACCACTTGTGGCTCTTCCACCTTTGCCACCCTTACGGAATCCTCGCCTCCCAGCCATGGCACTGATATTAATGTGCGTATGGGAGTGGCTGTAGACAATTGTCCTGGGCAATTGGGGGTCAAAGGGGTTGGGTACCAGATGGTAATTGTACCCTAGTGCTCTAGCACGGCTGATTGTAACCCCTGGGGAAAGATGACGGGTCACGCAACGCACAGGAGGCCCAAAAAAGGGAGATGACGTGCACGCAACCCCTCCTAGACCACGTGTGCAGAAAGAAAAACCTGCACTACGCTGTGGCACCCAGTAACACAAGAATGAACGTATGCGTGTCACACGCAGCCTAGAATGACCTCTGAAGGGGTAGGCAACACACGGGGCAAGCACAGAAGTTGGATACGTGCGTGACTCACCGTCTGCCAGGTAAAAGAGCGTGAAGAATGAGCGCGTTTGGCTGGCTAAACCCCCGCCAAAAGAAGATGTGTACGCTGTCTGAGAAGACAGGACAACAGTAGAAGGGGACACTGTTTGAGGGAACAGGCCCAGGTAAACCAGTAATAGAGAAAAAAGAGAAAAAGCTGTCAGAGGTAACAGGGAATACGAACTGGAAACGCCGTGAAGTAAATCGCGTGTGAAACGACAAGGAGTACAGATTTCACCCACTCGCTCTCCACGAAAAGCACGTACAAGGAAATGGTGTTCTACATGTACCTTATATACAGGCCCACACGTACAGCGTCACTTACGCGGCGTGTACGTTCACCAATCACACGCTTTGTCACTCCTGCGTGTAGATCCATTTTCACCAATCACACGCTTTGTCACTTCTACGTGTACATCCATTTTCACCAATCACACGCTTTGACACTGGGACGTGTCACGCAACAATTTCCTGCACGTGCAGGTGACTATAGGCGCGCATATGCTGTTGACGGGTTTACGCGCTAAGGGCCTTTGCTGACGTGTGGGATTTCACTACCTATCAGGCTGTCCACGCGTTCACACACGAGAGACCACGCTCCTGGCCAGGAGGCGAAATTACTGCCCCCCCAGAGCCCTGAGCACGCTCCCACCTGCCATCTGCTGCTGCCTGACTGCCTGCTGGCCACGTGCCCCACAGTGCTGGTGGGTGGGGGTGTTGGGAGACATGGGTGGGGGCCTGGTGGAGGGTGCCCCTGCACTGGTGGGGGTGGTGGGAGACATGGGTGGGGGCTTGGTGGAGAGTGCCCCTGGTGGCGGGGGGTGGTGGGAGACATGGGTGGGGGCCTGGTGGAGGCTGCCCCTGGTGGCGGGAGGGTGGGGGTGGTGGGAGACATGAGTGGGGGCCTGGTGGAGGCTGCCCCTGCACTGCTGGGGGGGTGGGGGTGCAGGGGGACATGAGCAGGTGTGCAGGGTAGTCCCCTGTTTTGTAGGCTGCCTGCAGGGGCCGTGGAGGGTGTACAGGGAACACCTGTGAGGACCCACCCAGCCTAATCGCGTGTTAAACTTCCCGCGTACCCCTGTAATACACGTACCCTGGCTAATCGCGTGTATAACTTCCCGCGTACCCCTGTAATACACGTACCCTGGCCAATCGCGTGTTAAACTTCCCGCGTACCCCTGTAATACACGTACCCTGGCTAATCGCGTGTATAACTTCCCGCGTACCCCTGTAATACACGTACCCTGGCCAATCGCGTGTTAAACTTCCCGCGTACCCCTGTAATACACGTACCCTGGCCAATCGCGTGTTAAACTTCCCACGTACCCCTGTAATACACGTACCCTGGCTAATTGCGTGTTGAACTTCCCGCGTACCCCTGTAATACACTTACCCTGGCTAATCGCGTGTTAAACTTCCCGCGTACCCCTGTAATACACGTACCCTGGCTAATTGCGTGTTGAACTTCCCGCGTACCCCTGTAATACACTTACCCTGGCTAATCGCGTGTTAAACTTCCCGCGTACCCCTGTAATACACGTACCCTGGCCAATCGCGTGTTAAACTTCCCGCGTACCCATGTAATACACGTACCCTGGCTAATCGCGTGTATGACTTCACGTGTACCCCTGTAATACACTTACCCTGGCTAATCGCGTGTTAAACTTCCCGCGTACCCCTGTAATACACGTACCCTGGCTAATCGCGTGTATAACTTCCCGCGTACCCCTGTAATACACGTACCCTGGCCAATCGCGTGTTAAACTTCCCGCGTACCCCTGTAATACACGTACCCTGGCCAATCGCGTGTTAAACTTCCCGCGTACCCCTGTAATACACGTACCCTGGCTAATTGCGTGTTGAACTTCCCGCGTACCCCTGTAATACACTTACCCTGGCTAATCGCGTGTTGAACTTCCCGCGTACCCCTGTAATACACGTACCCTGGCCAATCGCGTGTTAAACTTCCCGCGTACCCATGTAATACACGTACCCTGGCTAATCGCGTGTATGACTTCACGTGTACCCCTGTAATACACTTACCCTGGCTAATCGCGTGTTAAACTTCCCGCGTACCCCTGTAATGCACGTACCCTGGCCAATCGCGTGTTAAACTTCCCGCGTACCCCTGTAATACACGTACCCTGGCTAATCGCGTGTATGACTTCACGTGTACCCCTGATATGCACGTTACCCGCTTTGCGTTCCTTGTTTGGCTGCCCTGTAAACTGGTCCAGAGTTAGCGCAGCCCTTTGCGATGATTTAGCGATTTTGCTGGCTTTTCCTTGCGCGAGGGCGTTCTTGGGGGCGTTACTGGCGCTGCTGCAGGGTCGCTGCGATACTCTGCGCCACGGCTGGTTTGGGAGCATGAAATCCATGAATACGCTGTGCGCGGAAATCGGTTTTATCGCACGTGCCTGGCGCTGTCAATCGCACGCGGACACTCTGCGCCAGCCGCTTGCGACACTTTTCTGCGAAATTCTATGAATTACCCTGTATATGTTTGGTTTGTGTTGGTTGTTGTAATAAAATCAATAAAAACTGTTTAAAAAAATAATGTAGTGGTGGGTCAGGTGAAACCACTGGGAAAGCTGCCGGCCCCTGAGTTGTGATTGAAAGCGGTTGAGTTTAGTAGTGCTGTATTCATGGGGTGTAGTGGCTTAGGAGAGTATTGGGAAGAACCAGGTTTTAAGGGCCTTCCTGAATTTTGTTGCAAATGTTTAAGGGGATGGAATTCCAGATGATTGGCGCTCGGACAGAGAAGGAGGAGCCGCCAAGTCTTATGGAGCTCTGCGGTGGGATCACTAGGCAAAATGCATTTAGAGATCTGAGGTTCCTGGAAGGTTGGTATGGGACAATTTTGTCTCGCAGGAATTCAGGGCTAGTGTTGTGGATTGCGCAATGGGTGATACACATGACTTTGAAGGTGCTGCATCGAGCAATAGGGAGCCAGTGGAGGACTCTCAGGGTAGAGCTGATGTGTTCTCTAGTGGGAAGGTTAATGAGCAGGCGTGCTGCCGCATTTTTGATTCTTTGCAGTTTCCGTAGTTGGGATGCGGGGGCTCCTAGGTAGAGGCAGTTTGCATAGTCAAGGCGGAAGAGGATGGAGTTCATTGCCGAGAAGCGGTGGGGATAGCTGAGGTAGGGGAAAATCTGCCTGAGGATACCTAAGTGAAAGAAACTGGTTTTGGATATGCTGGTGGTGTGTTGGGTGAGGGATAAATCTGAGTCGAGTTCTCATCCAGGATTTTTAACCACGTTTGAAGGTGCCAGTGCTTGTCCTAGTGATTCAGGCCAAGGGATTTGTTGGGGGATGAATGAAGTTTTCCCACAGATTAGGATTTCGGCTTTCCCAGGGTTGAGGATGAGGTGGTTGGTCATCATCCAGTGATCAATATCAGAGAGGCACGATGACAGGTCCGGGCTGCTGGATCCTTTGGAATTTGGGATTTTGAGGATGATCTGGGTATCAACTGTGTAGTTGTAGCAGGTAAGGTTGTACAAATGGATGATTGAGGGAATGGGCTGTACGTAGAATTTGAAGATTAGCAGTGACATGGATGCTCCTTGGGGAACACGTTTGCAAACTGGACGTGATATGGATGTGAATTGGTCGAGGTGCATGATTTGCGACCGGTTAGAGGTGAAGGAAGAGATCCACGAAAGGGCTGTGCTTTTTATTCCTAGTGTTTGTAGTCTGTCTAAGAGAATCATGTGATCAATGGTATTGAAAGCTGTGGAATTATCTAGAAGAATGAGAAATGTGCAGCTGTCTGTGTTGGCTGTTCTTTTTAGGTCATCCCAGATGGAAACTAGGGAAACTTCTTGTCACACCTTGACCCCTTACTACCCAGCAACCCCGTTCTCATTACTTCCAGGGCAGATGGTTGAAATTGACATCTGGCATAACCATTGCTCTCGGCTGTGGTGATCGGCATTCTACAGCGCCTTTTCTGTCACAGTGCTACTGCAGCATCACTCAGAATGGCCTTAGCCTACGTTTCCCATAAAGCCTGAGTGACTCTGTAGTTCTTCACTCAATCATGTGAGTCTCGAGTCACTTGGCTCTGCCTCCTCATTGATATAAGCCGCTGCAGCTTGAAGGTTGCTGATTCTGTTTGAATGTACACCCGGCGTTTGTAAGTTCCATCTTCATCACCATTTTCCTGAAGCTCCTGTGTATCAGATTCCAGTTCGTTCAACGGATCTGTGCTCATTCCTCGGTTCATTCCGTGTACCAAACCTTCGCTTCATAACGGACTGCCTGCCTGCTGATTTTGTTGTGTTCATGCCTGCCCATGTACTGACCTGAGAACCTACCTAATGGACTGCCTGCCTGCTGATTTTGCTGTATTCTTGCCCGCCCGTGTTTCGACCTGATTACCGATTCAACAGACTGCCTTGTTACTTTAGTTGTACTCTATGCACTTTCGGGTGCATTTCCCAGCTTGTCAAACCACATCCGGCTTGGTCGGAACACTGTATTATGAATTGACATTATTCCAAACCATCGGGATTACAGCTCTTGGTAAATCCTTCTCTATAAGTGTTCCAACCCTTTCTTGTTACTTCTGAATTGAAAGGACTGCTTATCATTCACTATTAGGACCTTCCTTCTTGGGTATTTTGTATTGGACCCTACATTCTTAGTCATTTGGAATCCACTTTCCCTTGACTCCTCTAGTGCATGCAAGGACACTTTGCTGTTTAGGGTCTCTAACTGGCACCTCCCTATACAAGTGCACATAAGAACGCTTTGCAGTAGTGCACCTACCCATAACTAGTGCGTCCCTCGTGCCGGCCGGGTCTAGCCTCCTGACTAATATTCCCATTTGCTATTTTGTACTGTTGTTGTGTTCAAATCCTGGAGTGTAAGCTAAAGCTAACCTCCTAGGGGTAAGACATTTATTGCGTCTCTCTAATTTATTACTCTATTAGTCAGGATAAGTTCTAACTCCTTTTCTGCAATTACAGGAAGATTCCAGTACGTGGTTGTTAATCAGGGGACTGAGTTGTTCAGGTACTTTCCTTGCTTGTTGTTACCTCTTGGCAGTGTTAATAGTGTCAACTGGTTAACCGTGTGTTTTTTCTTGCAGCTGGGTCCGTGGCTGTGCGTTCTCCACATTCTTTTGGGTGATCGGTCCCTCTGTCTGGTACACCTTACAGCAGAGGGTCATATCACCAAAAAGAATTCTTTTTCCTTCACAGAGAGAAGGCTAGGGTGGAGGCTCCAACCCGAGCTCTTCAATCAACCATCAAGTCACGCTTTCCAGGTCTGCTGTCTTGATGGTTTGCAGTCAAAGTTTTGAATACATAGTTTCGAAATATAATACTTTCTAAACCAAAGGATCGATAAAAACATTGTTCTAATGCATTTTTTTATGTCGTTTTTTGGGGGTTTCGTATAGTAAAAATTGTGGCTTTTCTCCAAAAGAAAAAAAACATGCATTAAAAAAAAAAACAATGCTTTTGAGTCGAAACTGTTGTATTTCGACACTGTGACTGTCAAACCTTTGACTATAAACCGTCTTGACTACTCCTGTCCGGTGAGTAACAAAAACAGCAGCCATGGAAGAGACAGACCCTTTGGCCACCCTGGTCCGTGTGGTATCCGAACTACGGTCGGATATGACAGCAGGACATGAGGCCTTGCACCACAGAATTGATGGTATGCAACGCTTCCCATCCCCTCAGACATTGGGTCTTGATATGTCTGGCGCCACTGCTTCAGGTTCCAGTGTTTCTTCAGCCTCCACGTCCGGATTCACTGCAGCCGTTTTCTCGTGGCCACGCAGTTTCCGTTGGCCCCTCCGTAATGCTTCACGGGTGACCCAAAGCAATACCGGACGTTTATTAATCAGTGGAAATTGCACTTTCTTTGCCACCCCACAGCCTTTCCCAACTCTACCACGAAGGCAGCTTTTGTCCTCTCACATCTTGGGGGGGCAGCAGCAGCCTGGGCCAATCCACTGCTATAGGCAAACAGCTTTGTCCTATATGATTTTGATGCTCTCATCACAGCCATGAACAGGGTATTTGATACCTGCTATAAACCTACAGTTCCTAAACTTACGTCAGGGAACATCTTCCCTGTTCACTTATCTGACCCGGTTCAACCAGCTCGCTGATGAGACGGACTGGCCCGAAGAAAAGAAATCAGCTGTATTCTATACAGGCTCGTCCCAGGAACTGAAGGACACCCTGGCCACGGTCCCAGTTGTTCCAATGGTATTCAGGGAACTATTGGACTTAGTGTTACAGATAGATGCCAGAAGGGCTGAAAGGAAAGAAGAAAGTAAGCCCACCATGCAAACAACTCCCCCTTGTATTCCGTCAGTCTGTCTGCGTCTACTCCAGAGCCTTTCGCGCTCTGAAACACTGTGTACGAGCGCGATACAAATAAAATATCATATCATATGCAGGTGGGGGCTGTCCGGGGCCCTTTAACACCTGCACAGCGGTAACATCGGCGATCACACAACTTGTGTATGTATTGTGGATCGGCCAAACATCAATTGAAGGATTGTCCAAAGAAACCCATCAAAAAGGAAGGAAACGCCAAAACCCGGCGATAGATAGAGTCCCTACGCCAGGGGTACTTTCTTTGGACTCACATGGAGCAGCCTTCGCTCCTGTCAGCCTCCCAGTGGTTTTCACCATGAATACTGACACCTCTTTTTCCTCCTTGGCTATCATCGATTTCAGGGCCACCGGTAATTACATGGATTACGATTATGCCGTCAGTAAGAACGTACCAGTGCTATCTAAAGCCCAACCCGAGATCGTCCATACAGTAGACGGTACATTCCTGGTTTCCGGTCTGGTTACCCAAAAGACATCTCTTGTCCGGATGCAGATAGAGGAAGGGCATGCGGAGACCCTATCATTTGATTTGATCAAGACTCCTCAGTTTCGGGTCATATTGGGAGTTCCTTGGTTACAACACCATAATCCTACTATAGACTGGGCAAACAGGGTGGTTCCGTTTCCTTCCTCAGTGTGCAACAAAAAGTACTTTCAGAACACGAGTGTGTGCCCTGAATCCTCATGTCAGGCTTTAGTAGCATCCATGGCAGTCATTGGGGCCGTTACAACCACTACACACATCCCTTCTGAATACATCTCCTTCCGGGACGAGTTTGACAAAGGGGAAGCAGAACATCTATCACCTCATAGGCCATAAAACTGTCCTATCGATCTGGTGCCGAAGTCTAAAATCCCATCTGGTAGAGTCTATTCCCTCACCCTGCCTGAGGACAAAGTACTGAAGGAGTACATCGACAAATCCCTGGTTACTGAGTTCATCAGACCATCAAGGTCTCCTGCAGTGTCTCCTCTCTTTTTCGTCCCGAAGAAGGAAGGAGACCTCCATCCGTGCATCGATTACAGGGCATTGAACGCTATTACGATAAAGAATCAGTACCCCATCCCGCTGATTTCGGTCCTTTTAGATCAGCTTGGATCTTCTGTTATCTTTACCAAACTGGATCTCCGGGGTGGCTACACTCTCATCCGAATATGAGAAATGGACGAGTGGAAGATGGTATTCAAAACCCGGTATGGGCTGTTGGAATATCTCGTGATGCCCTTTGGACTCTGCAATGCACCAGCCACTTTTTAGGCTTTTATGAAGGACATCTTTCATGACCGTCTTGACCAGTTTGTTGTGGTTTACCTGGATGACATCTTGATATGCTCATCTTCCAATGAACAGCACACTGAGCACGTATGCTTTGTCCTACAAAGACTCAGGAAAAACCATCTCTTTGTCAAAGCTGAGAATTGTGTATTCAACTCCACCAAAGTGGAATTCCTTGGTTATGACCTTACCAACCAGGGCTTCAGAATGAGTGGCTCCAAGGTTAAGGCAGTACTCAAATGGCATGTCCCTACCTCAAACCTTAGGAGTCTCAAATATCTACAGGTGTTTCATCCACTCGTTCTCATCAATTTCAGCTCCCCTCATGGCTCTGACAAGCTCTAAAAAAACATACCAATGGAACGATGAGGCACAGCATGCCTTTGAGGCCTTGAAAGCGGCATTCTCAACCGCCCCAGTGTTACAACACCCTTATCCATCGTTGTCGTTTCTGGTGGAGGCTAATGCGTCCGGTTCAGCCAAAGTGGCGGTTTTGTCTCAGCTTTGTACTGATTCAGGAGAGATCCATCCAGTTGTGTATCATTCCAGAAAACAAACTCAATATGAATGCAATTACCCCATCACGGAAAGGGAACTATTGGCCATCAAGGACGCATTTTCGGAATGGAGGCATCACTTACTGGGGGCACCTTATCAGTCACGGTCTTCTCAGACCATCGGAGCCTCCTGGCATTTAAATCGATGAAATGCCTCACAGCCCGGCAGGCCCGCTGGCATCTCTTCTTTTTTCAGTTCAACTTCACCATCACCTACCGACTGGCACGGCTCAACACATGTGCGGATGCGTTATTGCGTCTGGCTTACAACTTGAGCAATCCCGCACCTGACTGTTCTCTATTGCTGCCTTGTAGAGTGGTCTGTGGATGTACGCCTCAACCCTCGCTTCACTCCGTGGTCTCTGATTGGGTTTCCTCACATGCAGGGGATTGCGTGGCCCTCAATCTCAATGTAGTGCAGGGTCTTGCTTACATTTAGGGTCGTTTATACTTGCCACCGGGAGAGGCGTGTCTTCGCGCACAGGAATGGTCTCATGACTCATTGATGGCAGCCCACCCAGGCCAGCAAAAGACTTTGAACTCCCTGTGCCGCTGGGCATGGTGGCCCTCTATGTCTAGGGACGTAATTGACTACTTGGCCTCCTGTTCCGTGTGTTCCCAGTGCAAGATTCCATGTTCCAAACCTGTGGGTTTATTGCAGCCGCTTCCTCTGCTGCACAAAACATGGTACATGGTTTCATTGGATTTTATTGCAGATCTGCCTCCGGTGGACGTTTTCGATACTCTCTGGGATGTTATTGACTATTTCACTAAAATGGCACTCTTCGTTCCTTGTTCGGGAATTGCCTTCAGCACCCGTCCTAGCGTCTTTGTTCCTCAAGAACGTCTTCAGGTTTTTTGGCCTACCGTCCATTTTGTTGTCTGATCGTGGCCCGCAGTTCACATTACATTTTTTGGACTGCTTTGACTGCGTCATTACGCATCGACGACTGATACAGAACTGCCTATCATCCCCAGACAGATGGGCAGACCGAGAGAGTCAACGCTACACTCGAGCAGTTCCTGCATTGCCTTTGTTTACGTTTCCATTCTTCTTGGTTGGCGATGCTTCCTCCAGCCGAGTTTGCTTATAATAACTTGTTGCACGCTGCTTCTGTCACAAGTCTCTCCCCTTCTCACCTCTTTTTGTTGTTTGCTTGAGACCTTCTTTAGTGACTTCTTTCGCACGGTCCAGGATTTGTAAAGGCCCGTGTGCCAGTCTTCGGATTCCAGCGTGAGGATGACAATCCAACTCCAGGATACGTTCAGATGTCCAGGACAGAGACCAGGAAGGAGCAATGTCCGAGCTCGGGGACACGGAACGCCGTGACCCAAGCGCAGGTGAAAATCCAGGAAGTTCAAAGGTAAGTTTTGAGGAAAAGAGGGAAGGAAGGGGGATTCAAGGAACCGGGAAACATGATGCAGATGAAAGCCCTGAGCGAACTCCGGCAACACACGTCCAACTACAGCAATGGTAGCGTTGAGATGTCCAGAGCCGCAGGAGCATGTCTGTTTAGTAGAACGCAGAGCGTGGAATGCAAGGACTGGCAAACAGCGTTCCATGTCCGGCGGCCATGTTGGAAGGATTACTGCATTCAATCCCATATGTGTCAGAGACCACGTAGTCCAGAAAGGACGTAGGCAACGGTTCATGACAGTATGCCTCCTCTGAAGCCCAGGTCCTCCGGGTTTGCCTGAATGGATAAGATGTTATCTTCGAATCAGCCTGGGAGCATTCATGTTTGATACGGGTTCCCAAGTGCGCTCACTAGAAGGATAACCTTTCCACTCAACCAAATATTGTAATTGACCACGTCGGTACCTAGAGTCACAGATTCTGGAGACCTCATATTCGAGTTGGTCACTGACAATCACTGGGATTGATCTTGGAGCAGTTCAAGAGGGCTGAACATATGGTTTTACCTCTTCGTGTCTGCCTTTGGCCCTCTTCTCCCCCTGCTGATCTGTTTTTCTCTTGCAGTACCTTGCACCTTGCCACCGTCTGACCTTTGGGCCCAGGTAGCTGCTCACCCTGCCTCCCTCCTGCACTGCCTCCGTGCCACCCCTTACACTGGGATTCATATTCTATACCTATATCCTCCGTCATTCTTCTTTTGCACTTATCAGATATACCCTATCTGACTAATCATGCACTTGCCACTTGCTGGCTGCACTACCACGTTTCACTTCACTGCCTTATTTATTTATTTATTTATTTATTTATTGCACTTACTATTGTTGCTTTTCTCTCCTGTGTTCCGCACTTTCCACTTCTCCCCCTTCCATGCACTTTCCCCCTTTTCCCTTTTTCCATGCACTTGCGCGTTCTTAATGTCACTGGGCCTAGTAAGATTGTTGTTTTTGTACTCACTTGTTCCCCTCACTTTGCTTGGTCGTGCTCTGAAACACTTGTGTATGAGCGCGATATAACTAATCTTCCTATGGACAATAATGGAATTTAAGTTTCCAAAAGGGATTATTTTCTCTCGCTTTCCTGCTCCATGCCACTTTACCAATTGTGTCTTTCTCCCACTACATTCCAGTCAACTGCAGGCTGCCGAGTTTCTCTCTAATAGAAGCTCAACAGGCAGCGTTTTGTTGATGAGCAGTCCCTCTGGATGTGCAGGGTTGAGGTCAGGGTCTCAGGTATCCTTAGCACAGGTCCCAAGGGAGCGAGCACTCCTCCGAACACCAACAGCATGATGCAGGGTGCCTTGCTCCGCCTTCTTGAAGACACAGCTTCCTAGCCGCGCTGCAGCCCCTTACAGACACCAGGCCAGAATCTCGGCATGCTGTTCTCCTCCAAGCTTCAGGTCCTGCAGCTCTCTGAGCTTTGGCCTCTCCGGTCCCCATAACATTCCCAGCTCACTCTCTGCTTCTGACAAAAATTGGAATGGGACTGAGAAGGGATCCCCTGCTGGACTCAGCCACACAGCCTCCTTTCTGCTCTCCCAACTGCTGCTCTGCCTGCTCTCTCAGCAGTCTCCTTTTATACACCTGTGTTGTATGAATGGGCTGCAGGTGTGTGGTCAGGGCTGGGTTTGCCTGACCTTCAATACTCCAATTAACAGGTCTTGCCTGCCCTTCAGACCTGAAAAGCGAGTCAAGTAGAGTCAGGTGTGCGTGGTCTTTATTAAATGCCTGACTCAATTAGTGGGACAACTTGAGGAGTTTCTACAGTAGGTTTCCCTTACGTTCACCATGTTGTTTCTATGGGTAATCCTCACTACTCTCCATTGCCTCTTCTTCTTCCGAGTATTAGCTGGAAATGGGGAGGGGGAGATGGAATGGGTTTGGAAATATCCCTTGAAGGCTGTGGAAGGGGTTTCTGATGGTAAATGGGGGGAGAGGGAATACCATGTCTCGCCCTTGGGTAGTCTTCCCTTAATCCATCATGACCCCCCACTCAGGTGGTCCTCTCTCGCTTGTCCACCTCCAGGGTCCGGATCAAAAAGTGATGGCCCATCCCTGGCCACCTGCATAGAGGATCCCAGAGGAGTAGATGGGAGAACACTGTCAGGTCTCTTGCAGCTCCACCTGCATTAAAATAAAATCCCTGACAAAGCCTGATGAGCGCAAGAAAACTATGGCAGATGTGGTTGCTGCTTTCAGAGTGAGGTACTGACACAATAATATAAAGCATCTTACATAACTTGGCCATAAGCCAAGGTAAAGATCTTGTATAGTTTGAATGCTGTGACCCACCAGTGATTGTGTGGCCACAATAAATTGAATGAATGCATCCCTGTGTTTGGCATTAAAGGCAGATCACACCTACCAACACCCCTATTTAGTCCAAGGGTTTGCAAACATACCTTGTTGAACACAGTGATGAGTCCTAATTCACAGGAGAAGAACAAGCTAACTCATAATGATGTGTAATTAATTGTAATGGAACTGTGTCACTTTGCAGCCATTCAAGAGAACCTTCTGAACTGAAACTCTCCCAGTGTGTGCACTCATCAGCTTTCTTCAGTGACCAGTGCACAGCCAGAGGCGATGCCTTCACCCAGTTAACCGGCAGGGCTATCCCAGTGACATGCTGTCTAGAATCCTTGCTCTGAGATGCCTGGCTGTAACCTGTGGTTGATCTTGAACTGAGACAGAGCTTTTGGGAGTTATGCGAGACATCAGGATTTGCAACCTGTGGCTGTGGTTGTGGTTTGGTCAGCATCTGGTGAGGAGCTGGCAAGATCGCCTGTGGTTGCACCAGTGTACAGTAGCTAGAGATTTCTAGAACTGCCACACCAGCAAGAAATCACTTCAATGGCTCACTGGTAAATATTGCTACTGCAGTAGAAAGCATGCTTTGAACACAACCTGGCCAGGAAATCTGAGGATGAGGCACCGAACTGTAGGATTGGGCCATTTGAGGAGAATTGACCACTTGCTGATTGAAAGCACCTGTCATTCAGCAAAATTCAGCACTGATACATTGTTAACCCTGTTCAAATGAGCAGTCCAAAACTACACAAAATGTCTAAACCGCAAGGTCATCCAGGTAATCTTGGGCCATTTCTCGGCTAGATCCAACTTTTGAATTGAAGCACGAAATGACTGTGAACAAAGGACTACCTTCCACTACATGACTTCCTTCAAGTAGCATGTGGGATGGGGGTTGCTGTTGAACGCACAGCAAGATGGCCAAGTCTTGAGAAGGCTCCCAAATGGAATTTACAAATCCTATGAGATAATCCTGATTATACCACTAATAATCTCTTTAGCGTCTGCTTAGTGGTTAGAACTGATATTTAGAGACCCAAATGGCACACATGAGCAGAGGGTGGTGAAGCATGGCGGAGGGTCTGGCCACGCGGTTCATAGGAGTAACTTGAGGCCATGAGGAGGATCTGATCCAAACATGTTTTGAGGTTCGGAGGAGTGACCTGCCGCATGGGCCTGTGGTGCAGAGGTGGGACGGCTCAACTTGAAAAGCACTGGGAAAGAACTGCTGAAATAGCTGCATCGTAGTGAGGAAGAAGCAGGACCGAGCAGGACCGAGTGGACGGGAGGGCGACAGAGTGGATACGGAGTGTGTAGCCCCCTAAAAGATCGAGCAGCACTGAACCATGGAGTGCAAAGTGTGCGTCACCTGACGCAGGGCCTAGCATGGGCGACATGCGGCAGGCCGGCAATTGGGCTTGACAGTTTGATGTGGGAATCCCTATTTGTAGCCCGCCCAGGGGAACAATGCGCAGGCTAGTGGTGAGGTGGTGGGGCAGCCAAGTGTGTAGCTGCAACCTGAGGGGGAGCATTTGAAGCAAACACGTTCACTGCATTAAAGGCAATCACAGCACTGGCTGAACGGCAATGCTTCCAGAGGCAGAAGCTCTACAGAGCAAACTGTGGCGAAGATAGCACGCGGTGGCAGCCAACATCCAAGTTCTGTCTCACGAAGACAGCGAAGAATCGGATTGATCTGCAAGGTGCATAGTTAAGCTGAGGCTCAATGGGGGACAGTCTGGCCCCTGTGTGCTAGGCAGCACACCTACAATGACATGAATTGATGGACACCACTCGCTACAAAGTACGCACATTGCAGCTGCACCAATATTCAAGAATCTTGTGAGTATACTGTTTCTCAAGCATACAGGAGATGTGAAGCACACTGAGTAAACTTAATGGGATGAGAATCTCATTGTGCAGTGTATTCTCACCCATACTTGCAGTCCCGAGAGCCGTGGACTGGCAATACCACATAGGTAACCACAAAAGACATGCTAAGGTGGACCAATGTGAAAGGGTGAGGGCTCCTAGTGAGACGGGCCTGCATGGCGATGGGGAGCTCCAGACACTGAACCAAACCCTGGCAGCCTTTAAGGACATCATGGACATTATGGGGCAAATAATTCATACTCCAGCTGGTGAAAGGTGAAAACCTAAGGTAGGCCAGGGATCTGGTGAATATCAGGAGAGCGTGAGGTACCACTTCACTCACGCAAGATGACACCTGACAGAGAAGAGATGGCGCTAAATCCAAGGGAGTGATCACTTGAGTATTGTATTTGTATTTTGTATTTTATTGAATTTGGCAATTGAATCACAACTCGAAAACAGTATAAAGAACAATTTAAAATATTGCATAGGTGAGGAGGGAGTAGGGAGGGACAGAGGTGTGTGAGGGAATGGTAGGTGTAAGTGGAGGTAAGAGCGGGAGTAAGAGGGAATGCAAGAATGTGTGAGGAAGAAGGGAGGAAAGAATAAGACTAGATGAGAGCAGGGGGTGGGGAGGAGGAGGTAGAGAGGATGGAGAGGGTAAGGAAGAGCAGTAGTAGGAGGTGAGGAATGAGGGGGAGGGAGAAGAACGAGAGGAAACGAAGGGTGCTAGAGAGGTGAGTGAAAAAGATAAGATTTTAGAGAAGAGCGAAAGGAAGGGTAGGAGGGGGAAGAGCGGATGTGAAGGGGGAGGCGGTTCCAGTGGAAGGGAGCAAGGAGTTGGAAAGAGCGGAAGCGGGAGCACGCCATTGAACATTGTATTGAACACTGAACATTGAGTATTGAACACGCCAACTGAAAAACGTTAGCGCTACTCTCTGGTGTACACGTGGTGGGCGAACAACGTGTGTTGTTAGGTATAACAAATTCAGACAGTTCTGTAATGTACCACCAGAGGGAGATGCTGATGCATAGCAGCAGCTAGGAGCAGTAACTACTGAACGACTGTTCCATGTTTTCTTTTACGGTGGGTCTTGCCAGTAAGTTACGGTTTCTGACATGGGTGGGGAGGGGCATTTTTGGGGGGTGATGTAGTTTTTGTTTGGTATCAGTGTTGGGGTAATGGGAGGAGGGGAGAATCTACAACACTAAGGCGGGCAACACAAAATCAATATGCAATCACATTACCCTTGGCGCACAAGCCTGAGATGCCTGAGAATGGATATAATTGTTGTACACACTGATGTAAATATCCTGACATGGAATATTAGGAGGATGACGTACTCCAGGGAGTTCTGGCAGATATTCACCAGATAATGGTGCTGATGATACAAAAAATGCACCTGGAAAGGTGGATCAGCTGAGACAGCCGCACAGGGGTGAGGGATACACTGGTATGGTTCACCTATGGTTCACCTATATATGCATGAATTCTAGCACAGTGGTCATGTACATCCGCAGGTAATTGCAATACAAACTGCATGATAAGATAGCGAACGAGCAGGGCCAGTTCCCACTAGTGATAACAGGGTCCTAGTAAACATTTATGCACCAAAGGTGGAACACCTGAGTTTTTCCAGGAATTTGCAAGGCATCTCCACAGGTACAGCGGGTATGGGCGGTCAATTTTAATCTAGCCTTATAGCTGGAGCTACATAGGGTGAACTTTGCACAACTACACCTTCATAAATCGGCCATTATATGGAAGGAATGATCACACTATCATGGATTAATAGATGCATGGTGCCATAGTCACCCCGAATTGCGATAATTCACTTATCACTCTCATGTACATGATTTATCCTCATGGATTGACTACATAATGGTATGACTGACCATCCTAAAAAACACGAGGGAATGTACGATACTTCCCGGAATGGTATCTGATCACTCCCCAATTCTGCTCTCCATTAGGTGGCTCAACCAACTCCCAACTGCTCATAGATAGAGATAGGGTCATTTGATGAGAGATAATCAGGAAATACATCAAATATGTGCAGATTATTATGAGAGGTTGTATATAAAACAATCTGAAGCAACAACTGTGGAAATTGAATATTTCATCGACCAGGTGTTACTGGGGTGGCTGGATGGGATACAGGGTATGCTCCTCAATAACTGTTCAAGAGGTGGTGTCCCACTTACTACAGTTGTTCAAATATTCTCTTAGTAAGGGTCAATTACCACAGTCCACCCACAAAGCAGTTATCACTGTGTTATTGAAACCGGAGAAGGTACCGTTTAAGTGCTGCTCATATAGACCTCTGTCTTTAATAAACACGAACAACAAAATATTGGGCAAGTTATTGATGGACCTTTTGCAGCCACTGATGCCAGAACTTCTTTTAAATTATCAAGAGAGATTCATTGCGGTGCGCTCCACACAAAATAACCTAAGGAGATTATTTGCACGATTACAAAATAATTACCGTCAGATCACAATGGTAATAACCACCCTCGACGCAGAAAAGGTATTTGACTCTGTTGAGTGGCCTTTGCTCTTCAAAGTATTGAGAGGATCCGTAATGGGGACCCGGTTCATGGTGTGGATACGGCTACTTTACAACCTCACAGAGGCCATTATCTTCCCTATTAGATTAGAATCTGAGAAAATATCCCTCATGCGGGGCACCAGACAGGGATGTCCTCTGTCTCACATGTTGTTTAGTTTGGCGATAGAGCCTTTAGCCTGCTATTTTAGAGAGCATCATCAGCATAGGGGCATACAATCCTCAATTAATATATCATTGCTCTACGCGGATGTCATGTTGCTGTATATAAAACATCTTAATCCGATTACGGAGGACATCCACATTTACGGTGCACTGTCTGCCATGAAAGTTTATTGGGAACATCTCAAATGTTATCCATAATCCCATGTACCAGATATCCAAATAAACTTTAAATGGAAAGATGAAAATCTCAAGTATTTGGGTATTGTCATATCCACAAGAATTGCTGATCTTTACCAGGATAATTATAGCAAAACTCTTCATCTTGCGGAAGATAACATGGAGAGGTGGATAAAGCTTCTTCTATCACAGGCAGCGAGACTATCGCTAGCTAAAAGGATGCTGGTTCCAAAACTGTTATATATTTTTAATAAAGTCCCGATAATACCTCCAAAGTTATTGCGGTGCAGAACGAACAGTATGATGGTTAGGTTAATATGGCAGATAAGCAACCTTGTATATCATAGAAGACACTTACTAGACCTTATATAATGGGGGTCCTGGACTATCCAGACCGTTATGCCTACTACCTGGCAACACACGTGCATGCGCTACGTGGTGATATGCTAAAGAAAATGAAGACCCACACATGGGGATAGATATGGCTACAATGAACCAGGTAAATTTAAAATCTGTACTCTGAGGGTTAAGTAGAAAAGAGTTTCAGACAGTGCAACGGTATGTAGCGCTTGGAGCAAGATTGCAGATGTGGTTGGATTAGAGAGATATATGTCCCATCCTTCTCCATCTATGATGTGGGAGGAATGATATCACACAGGAGAACATATTTAGACTTCGCTTTGAATGTCTAGTCATTCACAGACTGCAAGATCTCTATTCAGAGGGAAAACTTGTCTCATTAGAACAAAAAGGAGAAAAGGGTGCAGTGAATGAGGTTACTATCCTCTCAAACATGAGGCTCAAATGTGAGTTAAAACAACATATACAGGACACATCGAACGAACCAATAATGTCGCCCATAGCTCATCACATCACAAACCCACTCAGATCCACTAAGATGGTATCCAACATACACAAAATGATAAAAGGTGAACAAGCAGGACGGGCATGAATCGCATGGGCGGTCTCCCTTGGGGAACCCATTACAGACAGTAATGGTCTCAAGCATGCTTGCAAACTAGGCATGTAGCCCTGAACAGCTGGTTCTCGACTTTCACACTATACATTTGTACACTAGGCCTTCCACACCCCAAGTACATTGAGCGCATTTTATTTGGACCTACCCTTGAATTCTAGAAGGTGTCACAAGGAAGAAGTGAATTTTCTGCACTTGGCATGGGGGTATCCACCAGAAGAGCAGTACTGTCTCCAAGTTATAGGAGCTACTAATGAGATGATAAGAAGCTTTATCCTGACATTACCGCGCTGTGACTGCCAACCTTGTATGGCATATATAAGAGCGCCAGACCTTCAAAAGCCACTGCATGGTATAGCGGGCCCACTCCTACATGTAAAGGCTGGTTACTCACACTTCCCTATGCTACCAGCATGCAGTAGATCCAGAGAAATCTGGCCCCACTGAGAGAATACTTGAGTTAGGGGGAAGCCAGCATGTCTGATATGGGGACGGATACCACCCATAACAGCAATAGCTGAGCAGAGGCGAATAATTTGCTGATTGTAATAGGCGGTCCCTTACCACTTGTGTAAGGGTATGTTAGCATGATGGCGATACTTGTATGCAACATGGGGGTGGGTGGTGGGGTCCTGAGACTGATTAGTTTGCTTGTTTTTTGTTTATGTTAAATGTAAATGACATAAATACATTTTTATTAAAAACAGTTGCGATACCATTCAAGTAACAAGTGGGATGCCCCAGAAAAAGGGGATGTCAGTTGTGCTGCATGCTCATTAACAACTGACAAAGTTCTTCACATGGTTGTTGTTACTTTGTGAACAATGCAGGTTGTTTTGTAAAACTAAGCAACAAACAACAGTGTTTTTTTGCAGGAGTGATACTTCTATTAGGCTAACTCTGTGTTTCTGCTTGAGTTGAACACCACATTGGTCTTTTCCTAAACCGGTAATCCTGGAGCTAGATGGTAACATGGATTTAGCCTGATAAAGGTATCATCATTGCAAGATCTCCTGGAATTCCATTTTAAGCTTTTTGGAAACACTACAATCTACACTGTGTGACTGCATTATATTCCTACCTCTCTATGTGCACAATGCAAGACTAGCTTTGACCTGAACCCTCTCCAGGTTTGATGTGAATCCTGAAGAGGAGTAATGTGGCTTTCCAGCTTGGTCTTATGCTATTGTATTGCTGGTAACTCATGTAAGCCCTCATTGGTTTAAAGACTCTTATGGCATCTTGTTTTGTTATTCAATGTGAATGAAATCTCTGTTCTTGTTGATATTCATTGAACTTCATTGATATTCATTGAACTTAGCTAAAGTCTGATGTTCGGTAACAAAGTGTGGGCATTCATTTCCTCAACCTAATAATGTTTTACAATGTTGCTGATGCTCCCAAAACACCTTAAGGGCTGTGCACTGACTTCTTAACCAAAGCTTCACAATATGAGTTAAAGATACTGGAAGGAGACCAAAGCTTGCACAACGTGTACAGGGACCCCCAGAATGCAGTCTATAGAGCGATACCATCCAACAAAGTATTTCTTTTCAAGTGGGACATGCCTTGACACACCCATAATATCACTGACACACCACTCACACCACTTCACAAACCCATTTCAAATGATTTACTGCATTGACTGTGTCAGGCACTTGTGTGCAATTCATACCTTTCCTAATGTACAGTGTACTGGAATATGCAAAATGTGGCAAGAAGTAGCCACAGAAATAATTTTGTAAATCGGCCATACTTCCTTATGTGAAACACATGGAACTGGTGCTGTCCCAAGTAACACCTTTTTCTAGGCACACTTACTCTTGGGGAAAATGTGTGAATCAGCTCGTGTATATTTATTTAAAAAAATAATGAGGTGCAAAACTCTGCATGCATTTAAGAGTTTGATATGGATCAATACATTCTTGTCCAGGGAAGATATTGTATTGTGCTATAAGTGAATATTTTTTATGTAACAACCCCTGGTGTACAATCCCACCCCACCATTCGGGGACAAGAAACAGGATGTATTAGGAATCAAAATGTTCTTTTATTCAACTCAATTAACAGAGAGTTGGCTTATCTAGTCTATATCTCCACCCAAGATTCAGACTTTCTTAAAGGGCAACCACTACACCCCAACAATCCCCTATCATGATTGACTTTGGGTGTATTCAGTTCCAGGGCTTCTCACTTTAACTCAGAATCATTGAGGAAATTGTACTGTTCATTTAATAGTGCATGTTTTCTATAGAAATGGAAATGCCTAACCCTCTTTCATCCCAATCTATATTTTAAAATATGTATGGCTTTCATAGGTGTTTATTTATTCATTCGTTGTCATGCTATGCTGTGTGCTCAGCGGTTCATATTTGGTTCACTATACATGTGAAAAAAGCTCTGGTTTAAGTTCATTTGGCTATAATAGCACATTTCTCCTTTTTTGCGCCAGCTACATTGGCTCCCGGTCAGGAAGAGGATTCCATTTCAATGATTGTGCCTGGTACACCGGGCATTCTATGGGACTGGAGCTGAATATCTTTGGGATAGGTTTCGCCCCTATCCCCTTGGCCGGTCTCTCTGTTCACAAGGTAGTTGTCACATGCTAGTGCCTCACATTCGAAAGTCTCGCACAGGTGGTCGGGCCTTTTGTGTTGCTGCAGAAAAATTATGGAACTCTCTCCCTTTGGCCCTTTGGTCCATTGAAGATTATCTCTCTTTTTGCTGCTCCTCAAAAAGAAATAATTTTGAGTTATTTTCTCTTCTAGAGTGATTGCCTGGTTGTACCTTGTAGGCTTAGAGCCAAGATGCCTTGTGTACACGTGCTCAACAAATACCAAAAACATAACATATAATATAAACACATGCAAACAAATATTGTGTTCTCTGAACTAGGGAAATCTATCCATACTACACTGTGGACACAGCCAGGGAAAGTCAGAAAAATGCTATTTGCTCTTATTCAAATGTAATCTTACGCAGCTTTGAATCTGGCAAAACAGGATACATTTTACACTAACATGTTACAATATCTTATTTCCATTCTTTGGGTGATAGTGTATCAGCCACTGAGCTCTACAATGTGAACGAATTCCAGTTGGAAAGAGCCCCGCCCCTCTATTGGCAACCCATGCCAACCACCTACCTCTGGGACTTTACAGAGAAATAAGTATAGAGGGCCTATATGTAATTAAACAGAGTAATTTACATACTCACTGTACAATAGTTCCTTAGGGCACAGTGTCAGAAAAGACACTCAGGAGTTTTCAGGTCATTCACAGTCAGCTCTGGGAAACCAGGTCTGCCTAAGGTGAAATCTGATTCAGTCTTCCTCCTGGATAAGGCTCCTTCACCTGCGGATATCAACTAAGCTCAGCATGCATGCATTAGGAACATGGATTAATTCTTCTCCCAATTCCCTGTTTTTCTTCTCATATAAAGTGTAATACTCCCCCACTATGTCATAGTGACAAATACCTATTAGATTGGTGATATTGTCCCATGGGATGCTTAACATGCTGACATGCCCAGGGAATACACCCTTACATTTTAATAGGTTGATCATATTTCTGTACATGTAACTAGGTGGAACTGTGCACTTTGGACACATTATTATTCCTTATCTCATATCTCATAGAAACATAACACATTTATGAAATATGGATTTGGGGCTTCCCATAATCCTCACAAGTTACTTGACACAAGTATATGAGATGAAATATGACTCAATTATTAATATTCATGAATTAATTATTGATAACATCACAATAATGTGTTTGGTTTCATTATGTAGAAGAGAATCTCACAGTTTCAAAACCCTTTTGATTATAAACCTCATGGAAGGTATTGTATGCCTAATAATTTTTTTCATGCACCACTGAGCAGATTCCAAAGGTCCATGTTATGTATTGTTTGTGTCAGCACAATAAACCATGTTCACAGCTCTTAGAGGCCCTTTCAGACACCTTCAGTTAATGATGTATATGAATAGCCGACAGGCCTCTTTTGTTTGCACTCCCATTAGTACTACAGATGGTAGATTTTATTATCTAGCTAATGTGAAAAAGGTGCAATCTTTCAGTGTGTTTCAGTCATTAAAGCACTGAGCCTGGAAAACATATCCTCATATCATGTGGTCAGTTTAGATTTACTCTCTTGAAGGGACCATGAGTTTGGGTTGCTGGAATGTTAAGATGTTTTTTCTAAGAATACTTCTTGTGTGATGAGCTCATGAGGTTTGTGGAATCCGATGACCCAGAGGCCCTGCATATATGTTTTTTTAAAGCAAATGTATGTATTTCTTGGATGGTTAATAAAATAGGTCTGTTTCCTCCAGATGGCCATGCTAATCTCCTGGGGGTTCAACCCATCCCCCATCAACCACGTATGCAGGGCTAAAAAAGGAAATCATCTTTTTGTTAAGTTCCAAGAAAGGATCAGCAAAACTATAATTGCCAAAGCTACTTTAGAATACAAATGTGGGCAGGCAAATGTAAACAGTAGTTATCTCCCTATTTTAAAGCCTCTCATATAACTATAACACTGGGAATATTTCCAATAGACTTCTATTTGCAATTATAGGTGCATCACGTTTACATTATTTACATACTCCGAATAAAATTCACTGCAAATTGGCTTGCCTGATAGAATGTTGGAAAACAGATGGCATTTTAGTTGATAAAATTGCAGGTGAATACATTAAACTCTCTTTAAAGCTTGACAATGTTTTTTTGTTGATATGCTGGTTCTTTGACACTATGCTCCAAACTATTTGTGGAGACTGATGTTATATATATTGTTCTATCTGAAGTATGACTTTACATTTCACATACTCTACATTTCTTGTTTGAAACTTTGGTAAAGCACCTCAATGTCCAATCAAATCCCACACTTTCTATTCATGGTTGGAGAAATGAACAAGGTGTATAAACACAGCAAGGCACCTTTCCGGCACCTCTCATTTTAAATTTAGCCAGACTCCCTGTCTCTTTATTTCTTCTACAGTAGCATCAACTCTGTCGCATACTGCTTAATAACCCATCGCTGTCTTTGTACAGATACTGAAGATGTGTGAATGTCCATCAAACATCACAACGTCACTGCCTTCAGACCTTCTTCTGCTAGGATTGTCCTGGATCCAAGACAAGACTTCATGGATGTCCATCCCTTTGGTTTTTTCATATTTAGTTGCATGTCTAGCAAATTGCACTCTAGTTGTTGTCATCATATTGATAAGAAGCCTGCATAAACCCATGTACATGTACCTTGCTGTCCTTGGACTAGTGGATTTATCATTATCTGCCTGTGTGATTCCAAAGGTCCTTGCAATTCTGTTTCGATGCAAACACAATCACTGCAGAGGGCTGCCTTTTGCAAATGTTTCTTTTCTACTGGTTGGAAAGTGTGGAATTATCCCTTTTGACATTGATGTCTTTTGATCGCTATGTTGCCATTTGCCATCCTCTCAGGTATCCGTCCATCATCACCAGTTCATTTACCATCAAATCACTGTTTTTCTTCATCACCCGGAATGTGGTCCTTATAACCCCTCTTAGTTACTTCACCACACGGCTGCAGTACTGCAAGTCAAATGCCGTCCCCAATTCATTCTGTGAGCATTTATCTGTCATAAATCTGGCATGTGGAGACATCACACCTAACAATATATATATGTTTGCACTAGTCTGTATACACACAGTGACAGATTTTATTTTGATTGGAATTTCATATCTTCTCATTCTGCGGGTAGTGCTGAGGCTTGGATCCTCTGAGGCTCGGAAGAAGGCCTTCAGCACTTGCAGCTCCCACTTTACTGTGTTTATGTTCTTTGTTTTATCGTCAACCTTTTCTTTTCTTCTGTACATGTTTGATTCAAATGCCCCCTTATACATGCAAACTATGTCTACTATTCTGATAACCTTAATACCGCCCATGAAGAATCCCATAGTATATGGAGTTAAGACGCAGGAAATTCGCCAGGGAGTCAAGAAACTCGCACTACGGATTCAACACTGGCAAATGTAGAACATATTGTTTTTGGGACAATTTTAAAAAGCTATGCTTGTTTCTAGTCCGCATTGTTTACTGACGACATGGCTGTATAGTTCAAATGTTTCTCTTTGTCTGATGTAGAATCTACACTTCTCTTCTAAAGCCATTAGGATCTGTGAAATTGGCAATTTTACTATTGTACATTTCCTGAAAGTTTGCACAAAAATATGACACTATTAATAATTTTGGATACTTGTATACATCTTACTAAATACGTCCTGCTGTATTTTCTGTGTATTATTTTATGCTCCCGTTGTATTGTGCCCTGCTGGCCTTGAGATGTAGAATGTACTACTAGCTTATTATAAATAATAAGTTAAAATCTCCAAAATCAATCACTACACAAATAAAACTTTTGTTCATTCTAGGTCAACCCTGATTGTTTGGTAAAATGTTACAAAATGCATTCATGAAAATTTGCCACCAAACCTCAATTTTACATGAGTTATGAAGGATGTTAGAGTTTTTTCTGGCTGTTAAAAAGTTATAAAAAATAAATCATTTTAATTCCAATCCTATGTTTTCACAGCTTCTGTAACTTGTACATCTGAATGGGTCATTTATAACGCACTTAATAGCCAGAAGTTTCTAAGCGCAGACTCACAAATGCCGTAAGCCAGCTCAGCTGTGTAAGGTGATGAGTATTCCAAATGATAGGACAGGATCCTGAATGGCCAGGCCTCTTCTTTGATCTATTTTAGAGGGTAGGTACACCCTCCTCCTTAGACAGTCACTCAACAGGAAGCTGTCCTTGGACCAGGCATGAAAGGTGCTTCATTTCAAAACGCCTTTGATCCTAGTGAGAAAGTAAGGGAAGTGGGCAGAGTTGGTGTAGACAGGAGGGTTCTGTACAGTTGGGGAAGACTTCCACCAGAATTCCACCATCATGTTCCTCTCTGCCTCTCTCTCTCTCTCTCTCTCTCTGCCTCTCTCTCTCTCTCTTTGTCTCTCTCTCTCTCATTCTTATGCCCTCCACTTCCTCTAGAGCAAAGCACTTTGGGTGTGATATCATAAGTCTGCTTCTTTCAAGTGCAAGGATTGGACTCCTAAAGTAGGCTAGTTTTAGTTCATTCTCCTGCTGGGTTTTGCCTTTAAAGGAAGGGGACTCCCACCACTTCTTTAGATCATCTTTTGAACTACAAAACTTGAAGAAGATTTCATTGGACCTTTGTTGGGAGAGTTGACTTTCCAGAACCCGCGACCAGTGAGGTGAAGACTTAGTGTCCAAGGGAGAGGCAAGGTCTGTTCCCTAACCATCCCCAGGCCTCATTGGGGGTGAACTTGCTGCTGGAACAAGACCTGCCTCTCTGCCACTAACACTGCTGCCGGGACCTAAAACTGGAAGACGAGACCTAAGGGGACCACAGCATCCTGAGTGCACAGATAGCCCAGAGCCCTGTGTTTCCTCACATCGGCCCAGTCAGACTGTTGTCGAACTCGGGTTCAATGCATCTCAAATTAGCATAACACTATGGAGTTGCTTTTGGGACTCACCAAGCATTTGGTTACCCCAGCTTGAACTACAAGCTCCTTTGTTGCATCTGCCACCGCTGAATCAATGCTCGCTCCACCAGCATCTTTGCTGCTGATCATCATCACCAGTTGAACCGACCCTGGTGGATCCTCGAGACCAGACCAGCAGACGCTGCATCAGACTTTTGAAACTGAACTTGCACATCCAGTCACCAGTGCCTTTGATGTCTACTTGACCATCACACTTACCCTGGTGGCCCTTATGATCTGCATATCCTTCAGCACTTCATCAAACCCTTTCCAGCCGACCAGTGCATCCAGTTGCCAGCTTCTTCGAACTAACCTTTGGACTGACACTGCTGGCCCTCATGATCCGCTTGTCTTCATGCATCAACTTCAAACCACAATGAGCCCTGTTCGACGCATGCTCGACACCGCTCAACTATCGAACCACACATCATGTCAGGCTCAGACAATGGACACAGAATATCATGCCAGAGAATACGGCATCAGCGGTAGAACAAAACTATTCATCTTAATATATCCCGAAGCAACATTTGTTTGACTCTTCAATATAGGCTCGTTTTCTAAGCCATTTCATTTTTCAGTCTAGGGTAAGAGCAAGCATTTTCACAGGAGTTTAATCTGTGACGTTCTCTTGTTGGACTGTTTTACAGAAATAGATGCAAAGGGCATAACAGTCATAGATCATCACTTCTTGCTTTTTGTTTGCAAGTGCAGGCATGTGATACTAAAATTAAAAATCAGTCTTGCATGTTTATCCAGCATGGTGGGGGAGCAATGCATTGCTCTTTCAGATGACAGATCTGTGCTGAAACATACACATTATCAGATCAATGTCTGTCAAATTCAGACATGAGATAGACAGGCGTTGTAGAGCATATGGCGCATGCCCCCTGCCCCTCCGTGAGTGTCTGTGTGCCCCCCTGCCCCTCTGTGAGTGTCTGTGTGCCCCCTGCCCCCGTGAGTGTCTGTGTGCCCCCCTGCCCCCTGTGAGTGTCTGTGTGCCCCCCTGCCCCCGTGAGTGTCTGTGTGCCCCCCTGCCCCTGTGAGTGTCTGTGTGCCCCCCTGCCCCTCCGTGCGTGTCTGTATGCCCCCGTGCCCCCCGTGAGTGTCTGTGTGCCCCCTGCCCCTCCGTGAGTGTGTCTTTGCCCCCACTCTTGCTTTTCCCCCCTCTTTTGCTCTGCCCTTCACCCCCCCTTCCTGCCTCCTTCCCTTCCCCCTCCTCACTTCCATCTTCTTCCATTACCTTCCTACTCCCCCCCTTCTTATTCTCCCTCCTCTCTGACTTCCCCCTCCTAGCACTTACTCCTATAATCTGTTCCGTGACTCTTGATAGCAGCTTGTCTGTCCCCCTTCCTCCCCCTTGTTCTCTCCCTCCTCCCCATGCCCTGCTTTTCAAATTTGTCACCGACATTTTTGCTCAGTAGCGTGCCTTGTTCTCCTTCCCCCCACTGTCCCCTTGCCCCCCCTCCCAACCCGCCTCTTGTTACCACCTGCACTGCGTAAATTGTCGTCAGACATAGTAATGTTACTGCTTGCTTTGTTCTCCTTCCTATCCATTACCTCTTGCCTTACTTGTCTATGCACTTGCACTATCAGAAATGTCGACAGGCCTATTATGATAGTTATTTTCACATTCTGTATTGTTTCAAGGACTCTTGCTGAATGTAACTGTATTTTCCTATGTTCCCTCCCTCCTTGAAGCGCTTTGAAACACATTGTGTATAGGCGCTATATAAGTAAACTATCATATCATATCATATCATATCATACACTAAAAAGTGTGCAACCACACTACTTGGGAGGAGATGAGGGGCGTTTGGATGCCATGCTTATTTAAATGTTGGCTTCTCTGCTGCTGAGACAGAAAATCAGCACTTGTACTGTACTATTAAAAGTAAAGCAGCCCAGCTTAGACGTCCCGGTACAAACACCTCAAATGTATTGCCGCCTTGCCAAGAAGAGGCAGAAGAGTACTGTTAATGAACTGTATAGTGGTCCTGTTGAGACCTGCTGGCACTGTAACAGAAAGGGCATAGCAGTGGAATCCCCAAAGCTGAGTGCCAGTGCTATCCCATTACATCAGCAGTAGCCATGCTGAGTAGGTCATGTGCTGTAAGTACAATACTGTATCAGTCCTGGATGGCAATTGTCAGCAGTGGCCAAGACAGGCTGTGCCTTGAAGGGAAAGGCTTGCCCTCTTTCCACCAGTGGCCAACCATTCACATTGCAATCAGGGGAGGGGATCAATGTAAAGGAAGCCACACCTGCTGTCATTATGTACGTGCACACAAATGGACACATGTAAAAGGGGCAGTCACAGTCTCATAAGGCACAACAAAAAGAGATCAGAAACACAGCCTGTACTTTCATCAGCTGCAGGGATCTGTCTTTAGCCTGGCTGACTCCATTAGATTACATAAAATGATTTCAACTATTTCCATGAATTCCTTGTATGGAAATGGACACTGGTCACAAGACTAAACCTACATCTTGTTGGGCAGTAGGTCCCCTCTCTGACTGCAGGTTCTTAGGTGTTCATTCTGCAATGTTCTAGTGCACAGAGAAGCTGCACCTCTATATTAAGCATTCTTACACAAATGCAACCCTCTGCTATGAAGAAAAGAACTCAGAAAGATCCTGCTTCTAGAGCCAAATGCAACATAGTAATGAAAAGGAATATTCCAAGCAGGAAATGATATGCACTACAAATGGCATGATTAATGCAAGATTTGAGAACTCTGATTCAGCATGTTTTTGAGAAAGGGGAATGTGCATAAAGTATCTATATTAGGTGAGAAAAGTGTATAGTGACTTTTCCCAATTACTGCCTTTAGCAGACTTTAAATGGTTTATATTTAGAAGTTACCTTGCATGCATTTTACTACTGTGAAGCAGAAGAGAAATCTGCATGTCTTAAAATTATGACATACCCGTCTCTTTATTAGTGATTATACAGTTGATACAATGAGTACTAGTTTGATGGGTAATAATACCAAGTGTTATTTTTAAATGTCCATATCATCCTTAAATGGTTCGCTTGATGCCTATCAAGCATACACCAAACTGTACAGATTGGTCAATTTACATCCAAAACGCCTCTAAGTGAGATGTGGGGTCCCCCAAGGATCCAACCTCCCCCATCATCTTTAATCCTCAAAATCCACAAAAGCCACCACCTCACCACACACACCAATGTCCTCCCTTCTGCCACTTCCTGGATTGCCTCCGTTCTTGAATGTAGAGTCATGAGGGTCTTCTCAGACACTGCTAACACATCACCCTATCCCATTACCTGTGGAGTACCCCAGGGATCCTGCACAGTCCCTACCCTCTACAATATATTCAACACGCCGTTCTTCAACATCCTTGACTGACTTGGCCTAGCATACACCAATTATGCTGATGATAGACGAATCCTCATCCCACTCACTGGCAATAACACAACTGACTCTAACACTCTCAACAACATCTACGCAACTATACAGGCTTGGATGGCAGCCAATCGCCTCTGCTTGAACAGCGATAGGACCGAAATCTTAATTGTCGGCCTTCCAAATGCCATAAAATCTCTTGATGAACAGTACTCATCCTTTAACATCAACAACTGCACCACTCCTGTTTCCTCAACCGTGAAAACCTTAGAAGTTTATCTGGACGGTTCACTTACCATGTCCAGGCAAGTTAGCGCTATTGCCTCCTCAGCAGTTTACTCCTCCAAGGCCTTCAACAGAGCCAGACTCACCAAAAAACAATTGCCTCACAATAGCACGCGCTATAATTGGCTCAAAGCTAGATTATTGTAATGTCCTTTTCACAGGCATCTCAGAGAGAAACATAAAAAGGCTTCAAGTGGTTTAAAACAATGCCTTGAGAGCAGCACTACATATCTCTAAAAGAGAACATATCACCAAAGCTAGGAGAGAAGCCCATTGGCTGCCCATCCAGGAGCGCATTAGATTTAAAGCTCTCTCCATCATGCACAAATGCCTATCAAACACTGCCCCCCCATACCTCACACACAGAATCATCAAGGCTGGCTCGTCCAGACCCACCAGGTCCCCAAACACTGACCGCCTAGTCATGTCCAAATTCAAAAGAAGTTCAGCAGGAGGCTCAAGCTTCCCTTACCTTGCTGCAAAACTGTGAAATGACCTCCCACCTACCCCCCGCCTTAAGGACCGAGAAATCCTATTGGATCTTTCGTAGAGCACTCAAAACACAGCTTTTCTTGTAACATACCACTCTCACATGATTAGTGTACATATATTCAGCATTCTTATCTTCAACATTACTGTTATTTTTCCACTCTCTTGCCTCTTTGTTGTTGCTCGATACTGTCTTGTTACTTACTATGCTTGTCACTTGTTATCTGTATGATTTGTATGTACTGGAAACAGCGCCTCAATGCCTCAGGGTTGCTTGTGCGTTTTACAAATGAAATAAATAATCACTATGTTTAATCTCTTAGACCTTTCTAAAAAGACCTCAAAATAGCTACTTATCACAATTTATTTTATTTTATTGTTTAAAGCACAGACCTAGCTGAAGAGAGGGTGTGTCTACTGAAATGAGTCCCTGGTCAGGTGTTGTTGAAAGAGCCATGTTTTGAGAGATTTGCGAAATTGATGAATTGTGGGGTATGCCGTTCCAACACCAGGATCGAGTTCCAAAGGGTGGCTGCATGACAAGAGAAGGAAAGTTTGTGGGTCCTCTCTTTGAGGACAATTTGTGATCCAAGTAGGTTAGTCGATTGGCTGCATGAGGTGCATGTGCCATGAGATATGTTGAGTTTAGCCACCAGGGATGCTGGTGCGCTACTCGTGACTGCTTTGTACATGATACATATAGTCTTGAACATTATCCTGGCCTTGAGAGAAGGCCAATGTAGTTCATGTACAGCGGGGGTGATTCAGTCAAATTTCCGTGCCCCTGTAATACGATGTCTGCAGCATATTAGACTGCTTTTAGGGGGGCCAAGTGAGCAGCTGGAAGCCCCATCAGGAGGATATTTCCTCCGTTGGTGTGTGAGATCACAAGGGCCTGCACTACAGTCTGGAAGTCATGCAGCCGTCTGAAAGAATTGATTTTGCAAAGGGTGGAGTTATGGAGCCAGGCTGTTTAGGCCTTCTTGGCTATGTGGTGTTTCTGGAAGGACAGGTTGCTGTCACTGGTGAAGCCTAAGGATTTTGCTGAGTCCGAGAGTTTAGGACCAAATCCTTCTAGGCGCATATCATTGAGCCATTGTTAGACAAGTTGTTGTGTAGCAGGTGGACCAATGAGGAAGAATCAAGTCTTGGATGTGTTTAGTTTGAGGTAAGCAGTCGACATCCAGGACCGAATGATGGCGAAGTAATCGCAGAGAAAAGTGACGTCCTACATGCTATTTATTCTCATGTACAACTGAATATCGTCCTCGTAATGGTGGATGGCTATATTGGGATCTTTGAGGAGAGTGCCCAGAGGTTCCAGGTAAAGTTTGAAAAGGATTGATGGGAGGAGGGAGCATTGGGGAACTCTGAAAGAGACCTGGAGTCACTGAGTGTGCAATGAGTTCATCTGGACAGCCTGATGTCTGCCCAAGAGTTAGGAGATAGATCAATTCAGGACTGTGGCAGAGAATCTCATCCTGTCAGCAAGGAGGGAGAGGTGGATGTGGTGGTTGAGGTTGCTAAATGCAGTCGAGAGGTCAAGGACGAAGATAAGGCATGAGTTGCCCTTATCCATGATTTGGAGGGCATCAACCACCACCTGGATGGTGGCTGTCTCAATGCTATACTTGGGCCAGAACCCTCACTGATAGTAATTTAGGAGATAAAGTTGCTCGATTCTGGTGAGCAGTTGTGAAGCAACTACTTTTTCTAAGATTTTGTCAATAAATGGGAGTTTGTAATAGAACAGTAAATGGCCAGGTGGTCTGGATCTGGGGTCAAATATTTTCAGAAGATGTCATACGAGACCAGTCTTGAGAGTGTCCGGGCATTAACCTTCTGTGAGAGAGGCATTAATGATGCTGAGTAGTGTGTTGAGCACCTGGCCATTCAATTGTATATTGATAGAGGCTGGGATGATATCATCAGAGTAAGAAGTAGGTTTGAGGGTGGCAATCATTTTTAGATGTTCCGGGGAAGAGAGACGAGAGAATTCAGTCCAGAGGGGCAATGTGCGTGCTGTGGTACAGGGAGCACTAATGCTGTGGGAGGTTGATTCAATGGTCTCTAGGATTGTGTCTAATTTTTCAATAAAAATGTGTTGATTCCGTCACATTTTTCTTGAGTTGCTGGTACCTTGTGGTCGGATAAGGGTTTGGTACAATGACTTAGTAGTTCAGAAAAGGGTATGCACTTGTTAGAGGCTGCCGCAATGGTTGTCTTGATCATGCGCCACAGACGGTCAACATGATGTCCCTACAATGCTGTCACAGAGACTGTTGAAGGTAAAAGTAATACTGGCCAGACTACAAAATGCACAAGTGATATCGCCTTGATGGTGAGCATGTGTGCTAACAGCCAGTTCGTGCTCGAGGGCCTCTACCGCAGACATGTGGCTGAAGACTTGGAATAGGTTAATGACAAATGTCAAATCCCTGGAGAAGTGAGTGTGCGGCCCACACCGATGGCTAAATAGCCTTGGTCCTTTTTCTCTCCCTGGATCACTGAACAGCCATCACTTGAAATACACTATGCCTAGTGCACATTTCCTAGAACCTCAATTGCAACATGCAGGGCAAGAGATGTGATGCGACATGTGAAATCAACCCAACTAGTAGTTTCCTGAGCTGACCCTTATATTTTAAACATATTCAAGGCAATCATCTGCTTGGAACAATGTGCTTGATGCCACATTTCAAAACAGCATTGATCCACACCCTCCCCCTAAAGTGTCTGGTGGGGATCCCAGAAGCCTTAACGCCTAGTTTTTTTCTTTATGGGGGTCCCACCCCCAAGCGTCCCTTTAACCGTATTCCTAAGCCTGCTTTCCTTTTTTTCCCTTTTTCTTCACCTTTTCCTAACTTTTCCACTCCTTTCCATAACAATAATACATATGGGCGGAGTAGAAATCTGTCAAAATGGGATCAACACATTAGTTGGTGTTTGCATTGAAACCGGTCAAGACACCGATGAATCAGGCTCCAAAGTTTACTCCCAGACCAACGCCCTTTGCTGGCTGCAGGATAACTGGGTATTTGGGCAGTAGATAGGCTGGGAAATCCTTACCATTTCAAAGCCCAGGCAGGATTACAACCTGTTGAAACATTGGCACACAGACAAGGCACTATTCCATAAATGATGAGAGGTGCATTTTAGTTCCATTATTCAAAATGTTTCTACAATTATTTATCTTTTAACTAGTTTGCAGAGTGTGTGATAAAGGGAGAGATCAAGAGAGAGAGAGATAGAGAGGGAGACAGGAAGAGAGAGCGAGAGAGAGAGGACAGAGGTTTAAATAGCCGTCCCTCTCCCCATACACATAAGCCTTGACCCAGTGGCACAGGCTAGCATTTTAGGGGGCAATTCATAGAATTCAGTGCACAAGTGGCGCACCCGGCTGGCGCACAGTGTGGGCGTGAGACAGTCTGCGCCAGCCGCGTGCGCCAAAATCCATTTCCGCGCACAGCGTATTCATGGATATTAACATCCATTACCAGCTGTGGCGCAGAGTGGCACAGCGACCCTGCAGCAGCGCCAATTACGCCCCCAACCCCTCCCCATATGTCATGTACACAGGCCAGTGGACCAGCATACAGGCCCCCAACCACAAAAATGCCTGTAAAACTCCCTGCCCCCCTCCGAATACACGTACCCCACTGCGTGGGAAGAATCACACGCGATTGGCCCTGTGTGAGCGGGGTACGTGTATTACTGGGGTTCACAGGGAGTTTCACACGCGATTGGCCCTGTGCGAGCGGGGTACATGTATTTCGGGGGTGTGCAGGAAGTTTCACACGCGATTGGCCCTGTGCGAGTGGGGTATGTGTATTACTGGGGTTCGCAGGAAGTTTCACACACGATTGGCCCTGCGCGAGCAGGGTATGTGTATTTCAGGCGTTTGCGGGAAATCTCACATGCGAATGGCCCTGTGCGAGCGGGGTACGTGTATTTTGGTGGTGCGCGGGAAGTTTCACACGCGATTGGCCCTGTGCGAGCAGGGTAAGTGTATTACTGGGGTCCGCAGGAAGTTTCACACGTGATAGGCCCTGCGCGAGCGGGGTACGTATATTTCAGGGGTGCGTGGGAAGTTTCACACGTGATTGGCCCTGTGCGAGCGGGGTACGTGTATTATTGGGGTTTGCGGGAAGTTTCACACGTGATTGGCCCTGTGCGTACAGGGTACATGTATTTCAGTAGTGCGCGGAAAGTTTCACACGCGATTGTCCCTGTGCGAGCGAGTTATGTGTATTTCGGGGGTGCACGGGAAGTTTCACACGCGATTGGCCCTGTGCGAGTGGGGTACGTGTATTACTGGGGTTCGCAGGAAGTTTCACACGCGATTGGCCCTGTGCGAGCAGGGTACGTGTATTTCAGGCGTTTGCGGGAAATCTCACATGCGAATGGCCCTGTGTGAGCGGGGTACGTGTATTTTGGTGGTGTGCGGGAAGTTTCACACGCGATTGGCCCTGTGCGAGCAGGGTACGTGTATTACTGGGGTCCGCAGGAGGTTTCACACTTGATAGGCCCTGTGCGAGTGGGGTACGTATATTTCAGGGGTGTGTTCGAAGTTTCACACATGATTGGCCCTGTGCGAGCGGGGTACGTGTATTACTGGGGTTCGCAGGAAGTTTCACACGCGATTGGCCCTGTGCGAGCGGGATAAGTGTATTTCGGGGGTGCGCGGGAAGTTTCACATGCGATTGGCCCTGTGCGAGCGGGGTATGTGTATTTTGGGGGTTCGCGGGGAGTTTCTCATGCGATTGGCCCTGTGCGAGTGGGGTACATGTATTTCGGGGGTGTGCAGGAAGTTTCACACGCGATTGACCCTGTGCGAGCGGGGTACGTGTTTTACTGGGGTTCGCGGGCAGTTTCACACGCGATTTCGCTGTCAGAGCAGGGTACGTGTATCCAGTGGGGGGCGCGGGGAGTCCCACACGTGAATTGGCAGTGTGGGTTCTCCCAGGTATGCCCTCTACCCCCTCCACGGCCCCTGCAGGCAGCCCACACCACAGGGGACTACCCAGCATCCCTGGTCATGTCCCGCACGCAGCCCATCCACCATGTCACCTTGCACTAGTGATCACCAACTCATGTCCCCCAGCTCCCCCACCCATCCAGCATTGACGGGCACCTGCCAGCAGGCCCCGACTCATGTCCCCCAGCACCCCCACCCACCCAGCAGTGAGCCTCAGGCCCTGACTCATGTCCCCCAGCACCCCCACCCACCCAGCAATGACGGGCACCTGCCAGCAGGCCCCGAATCATGTCCCCCACTACATGACATAAAGATGCACAATCATGGCCCACATCTCCATCAAAATACCACAGCACGCCACCCCAGTCTTGAGACGCCATGATTTCCCAATCCACCCCACACTGACATCTCAAGACACAAACCAAAAGTCAACTATGTACATCAACACATGCCCGTCACACACACACACACTGGTTGGCATCAATTGTGTAAACCCACATTTTCACATGCATGAACTCAAAGAGCGAATTACACACATGGAAGTAAAATATCACAATGTATTATGGTAAAAAATAAAGCAATGAAATGAAAGCATAAAAAAATTGCAAACATGAAATGAAAAGCATGTCCAAAAGAATACATGAAAAGTATAACCAATCCAAAGAAATCCAAAAGAAAAATAGTCCAAACTCTCCCTCAACCAAAGCAAATCCAAAGGAAACATAAAAAGAAAAATCCATTAATCCATGGTGAAATCCAAAGAAAAAGTTCCAATAAATCCATTGTCCAACTATGTACAATCAATTGTCAAGGGTCCATGAGCCCAACGAAAGAACAGAAACCTAAGGAAAAAACTACCTATTATAAAAACTATATATAAAAGTGTGGCGCAAAATGTCCAAACACTACAAAATAAAGGAAAATGAAAATGAAACCTAACACTAAAAACTATATACAATGGCGGCGGGCTAGTCAGACAGCTCACTTTCCGATTTCCCGGGCCAGGGCATCATCGAATTCCTGCTCAATGTCCTGGAGGCGGTCCTCTTCCATGTCCCCAAGGGTTCACAGGGATGATGACATGTTGGACTCCAACTCCCTGCGAATAGCCTCGAGGCACTCGGCCCGCCTCAGTGCCCTCCGCATGGAGTTCTCCGCCCTGACCATTGTGAGCCGTGCCTCTTCTGTCTGCCACCGCTCCGCATCTATACGCCGGCCCAACCACACCCACACGGAAGACACACCCATTCCAGGATCCTCCTGCCCTCTGGCCGATGCCTGCCCCTCTGATGTCGATGGCCCCGAGCCATCATTGCTCCCACCGAGAGCCTGCTGCTGCTGCTGTCCATGTGCACTCTCCGATGATGCCTGCACATCCTCCATCAGCTGGTCTCCAGTTGTTGTGGTGTCCAACCCTGCTGAACCGCCGACTCCCGACTGTGGCACGGATGGGATCTCCACCAAGCTGGCTGGGTTGGTCAGGCCAGGTCCACGGGGGGCCCTGGTGGAATCTGGGCCGGAAGACGGCAGGGAGAACGACTGGTGCATAGTCTCCACAGAGGAGGAGAGATCCGCCAGAGTGCGCGACACATGTAGGAACCCACCGACCAGGGCCCCTCCCAAAAGTGCCACGTCGCAACGCTGCTGTTCCACCCAGGAAGCACGCACGTCATCATGAATGTCACGCATGCGCAACGCGACACCAACCAGGACGGAGCCCATACGGTCATGGGACCCCTCGTCCTCAGGTAGTGGAGAGGCAGATGACGTGGCACTCCCCACTACCTGCGGACGGGCCTGGGACGGGGCATCCCTGCTGGTGCATGGTGGTGCAGTCACAGGGTCAAGGACAGGGACATGCACAGGCCCCTCCATGGTGACCTGTGCTGCCTCCTGACCCTAGCCCTGGACTGCACCACTTGCACCAGTGGTACTACCCCCACCAGGCCCCATGTGCGGCTCAGTAGCGGGCTCCTCCTCCTCTGTGGAGACCACCAACCTGGATGTCCCCGTACCGTCTTCCGATATTGCAAGCCCCTGTGGGGGCTCACCCAGCCCTTCCGCTACAGCCGTAGTGGCAGACGCGGCACCAGTCCCCTCGCTCCCGGATGATGGCAATTCCTGGGAGGGTGGCTGGGCCTTGCGTCGCCGCCCGGTGGAGGCATCCCCGCCGCTTGGCTCCACAGCGCTGTCTCCACCCTCTTCTTCACTTGACGCTGCGTAGAGGGAGACATACAACGCAAGCATCAGGGTACAGTCCAATATTCCCCTAGACAGGAAGCAATAACACATGAGTGGCACTGTCAAATGTCACTTCCATCCTGTCCCTCCACAATACATGGGTGAATGCACGCAACACACATGCAGAAACAGGTACGGCGCCTGCAATCAACATCAGCATCCATGTACAAGGGCCTCTTTTAACCAAAATGTTGCCTTCAAACTCACATGCATCATGGCTTGTACACCACAGACACAGTGGATAGACACAGTGGATACAACAGTGACCGCACTGCATGAGTGAATCTACACATCATCACGGACATGTGTCATGCATCCATGGCGTTTCAAAGTCACACACACACTTCTCAGACACACACACATGTGCACCATACATCCCTCACCCCCCTCCATGTCCAAGAACAGAGACTGGGATGCATTCATGTGTGCATTCCGCATACAGCTCCCCATGTTGCATTGGAACACATGCACCATCCATGTGGTTCGCACATTACTGGTCTCACATGCATGACCATGATGTCCCTGCACACACACATCCATACATGGCCTATGTCACACATACAGGCAAGTATCAGACTACCAGCACACTGCAACATGCCCTCTCTCACATAGCAATGCTTGGCCACTTACTGCTCAACTCCAGATGGGTCTGCCTCAGAAGGATCTGGACGTGGAGCCCTGGGCCTACGCGTTCCAGGACCCTCATCTGGATGTTGCTCATGCTGACCCAGCACCCCTCTGCATCCTCTGATTACGCGAGGCGGCGGGCCTTGTAGAGGGTGCTGGACCTGAAGTCCTCCCAGCGCTTCCGGATGTGCTTGATGTCGCGGGTTGCCACTGCGTCCTCCCAGATCCTCTCCCGTCCTTCCTTGTTGGCGCATGATGTTCCGAAGAGGGCATCATAATGCCCCCGGACATGCTCCACCAGGACACCAACTTCCTTCTCACTGAAGCTGGTGGCCCTCTGCCTCTCTGGCTGGGAGTCGCAAGTGGTCTCAGATGGTGTTTGCCCCGACATGGCAAACCCCGAGGCAGGTGTGGGTGGGCAAATGGGTCCTGGGGCTGGGCTGTGGAGCGATGGTATCCCAGTCGGGAGTCTTCTGTTCCAGCAGGGGTGGACACAGCAACTGGACCCCTGCAGATGGCTGACGTGCAGGCACCAAATAGAAGGGCACGTGGGCAGCAGACAGGCAGCAGCAGATGGCTGGTGGGAGCGTGGTCAGGGCTCTTGGAGGCTGTGTGTTTTCGCGTGGCCAGCTTGATACAGAGTGATTTGGCACGTGAAAAAAGTGCATGTCAGCGTGAAATCCGAGGAAAGGCCCTTAGCGCGTAAGCGGGTAAGTGACGTTACGCGCGCGGGCGTTCCCCACAACACGGGTGCATTGTGAATCAGCATGTGAGAAAACTGCACGTCACCGCGCTATTGGAGAAAAGGGCCTTAGCGCGTAAGCGCGTAAGTGATGTTGCACGTGTGGGCTAGCTTAAAAGGTAGGAGTATCACGCTATTTTCTTGTACGTGCTTTTTGTGGAGAGCGAGCAGGTGTTTCTTGTACTTCTTGTCGGTACACACGCGATTACTTCACAACGTTTCCAGTTCGTACTCCATGTTTCCTCAGACTGCGTTCTTTTCTTCTTTTGGCGGGGGTGTTGCCAACACGCACACGCGCGTCTTTTTCACGTTCTTTTTCAAGACAGACAGTGAGTCGCGCACGTATTTTCCAACTGTGGTTGACCCCATGTGTCGCATACACCTTCAGAGGTCATTGTAGGCTGCATGTAAAGCGCATACGCTTATTTTTGTGTTTCTGGGTGCCACAGCGTAGTGCGGGTTCATTTTTCCACGCGCGTGGTCTACCAGGGGTTGAGTGCACGTGTACTTTTGTTTTTGGGTTGCCTGTGCATTGCGTGACCCATCATCTTCCCCCAGGGGTCACATACAGCCTTGCTAGAGCACTAGGGTACGAATTCCATCTAGTACCCTACCCCTACCCCATGGTAGACCACGTGCGTGGAAAAATGAACCCGCACTACGCTGTGGCACCCAGAAACACAAAAATAGGCGTATGCGCTTTACATGCAGCCTACAATGACCTCTGAAGGGGTACGCGACACACAGGGTCAACCACAGTTGGAAAATACGTGCGCGACTCACCGGTCAGCATGAGCAACATCCAGATGAGGGTCCTGGAACGCGTAGGCCCAGCTCTCCACGTCCAGATCCTTCGGAGGCAGACCCATCTGGAGTTGAGCAGTAAGTGGCCAAGCATTGCTGTGTGAGACAGGGCATGTTGCTGTGTGCTGGTAGTCTGACACTTGCCTGTATGTGTGACATAGGCCATGTATGGATCTCCTTGACAACATAAGATTGCAACTTGAAATTAACAGGCCCTTTCATGGAAAAAATGTGCGCCGAAAATCGCAGCGCAAGTGTGAAAATTGCAGCGCAAGCGTGCAAAAGCCACGCACATCGATTCATGGAATTCGGTGCGCGTGTAAATCCTTGGATGTGCACTAAAATCGCGCATGGCGCACGCAGGCACACACGTCATCAAACGGTGTGGGCAACTCGCACAGCGAAAGCGCACATAGCGCGGCGCACACAACAAAAGTGGGCGGAACACGGGGCGTAACATGCGGAATGGGGAACAACGCGTGAAAATGTGGGTGTTACGGGGGAAGTACAGGAGGTAAATGCGCGGAACGCCCACACGCGCGCCTACAACACGTATTCATGGAATCAAACAGGGGAAACGCGTGCGCCAAAAAAGATGCGCTAATGTGGAAACACGTACGCCAGCAGGAAGCAGGCGTACGCAGCCCCGCACAGCATAAAAGTGCGCGCAAACAACAAACAAACTCAGACGCTACGATGAATATACCATTCCTCGCAGCAGTGGTCGTGGGACACCACAGGAGGAGGAGGATAGCCAGGCCCAGAATTTTTACACCCAGGACCAGCCTTTTTGGGATGCCTGATGACCAGGTGTATGGGAGGTACAGGTTCCCACCACACATAATACTCGACCTGGTGAGTGAGTGGGAGGATGACCTCACATCACCCACCCTGTGCTCCCAAGCTCTGAGCCTCTTGGAAAAGGTGCTCAATGTACTGCACTTCTTGGCACTGGCTCATTTCTGCGGACAAGTGCCATAGTGGGGGGGGGTCACAGGCCACACAGGCACGCTGCTTACACCAGGTGTTGGCCATCATGACAGCACGCTCTTCAGTCCACAGGCACATATATATGCCCAGAACACCTGCAGAAAACGCAGGCTGGCGTCCAGGACCTTTACGGGGTGGCACACTTCCCCAAGTGCTAGCTGCCATTGATTGCACCCATGTGGCTCTACGTCCTCCTAGGGCAACTGAGCACATCTATAGAAACCGCAAGCACTGGCATTCTATCAACGTGCAGGTAGTATGTGATGCCAAGGGAATCATCACCTCAGTATATGCCAACTATCCAGGGTCCACCCATGACAGTTTCATTTTCAGAATGTCACCCCTAAACCGGGACCTAGACGCTGGGCGGCATGGCGATACATGGCTGCTTGGTGAGTATAAATGCCTTTGCACATGCATGCATATCAGATACTGAGTAATGTCACAACCCCACTAATGATACCCATCATCACCTCCCCAGGGGACAGTGCCTACCCTCTGAGCACCCACATGATGACGCCAATTCGGAACCCCACCACACCACCCGAGGTAAGATACAACACAGCCCATATTGCAACCCGGGGCATAGTGGAGCGCACATTCTGAGTGCTCAAGTCACGCTTTCGCTCCCTTGACTGCTCCGGTGGGCAGCTGCTATACGCGCCCCCAGTAGTGTGCAGGATCATATTGGCAGCATGTGTCCTGCACAAATTTGCAACCTGCCGGGGCCTGCCGGTGGACATGGTGGTGCCCCCACATCACCACCCACATGCACGGCCGCTGCGCATGTGAGGGGAAAGGGCACGTGGTGAGGCAGCCCATACGCAGCTGGTGGCTAATTATTTCACCTAAAATCACACCCCTGTGGAGTGCACACAGGCCTGGCACATACCAGCTGACAATCAATGATGATGACATAAGGGACACTCAACTGTCACAACCATACCAGCCTGAGATTGGTCACCTGGATGTGTTACATTTTGTGCATCCCTACCTACTGAAAGACAACCAATGCAATGTCACAAAAATACACACATTTATGCTGCATGAATGACTACCTCCTTGCAAAACACAACATGAAAATAGTGCCATGTCACCAAAGCCCTCCCCATCTCAGCTACCCAACACACCATGGCATGTCATGCAATGTGAAAGCAACCAAATGAATGCACAACACATGACACAAGTGTCACAAAGTGCACTGTCCCAAATGGAAACAGGCCACAGACAATATGCTCCCAGTAATCAATAACAAACAGCACACATGAACAAATACTTACCAGCAATACAACACAGCAACACAGGATGAAACAGTGGCACAATATGACAGTTAAAAATCAAAGTAGTGCAAGTCTCACAACCTGACTAAGCCAGCACATCGACCCCTTCCAACTGCAGAGTGTTGCTGTCAGGCAAATGTGTCAGTCCACTGCATACAACAGGAACTGCATCTGTAAAGGAGATAGCCTTGTGAAGACATGAAGAAGGTACCTGTGAATAAGGAGGAAGACATGGATGCACAAGCACATATCAATACGCCATGCAGTGTTCAATACAACAACAATCCCCACTAGGGATGTCCACACAGTTTTGACTACAGACTGCCCACACAGCTCATGGGAGCCCAATGTCACTGTGTAAGTTACTGTCACTTGGTGACACCCTTTGCAAGCCCATGGAAAGGGGAAGCAGGAGGGGTCTGTGTGTCATGAACCCAAACATCTAACCCAAAGACAGGACAAGCCTGCATGTGCCCAGCTGGAATACACAGTGGATGCCCACGGGAGCCACACAAGGCAACACACTGTAAAAAATAAAATATAAAAAAATACTAAAATCATAAATGGCCACGTGTGGACCAGGGGTGGGGGAGGCCACCCAGGAGGTTCGAGGACAGGGTGCACCCCAACACCCACCTGCGTGGATGTTGCGAGGAAAAAAAATCCTCCTTGGGCTCATGGCCTGCACGGCTACGCCAATGTGGGAGAACTGCTGTCACTCTCTTCACCCTCTGCTGCTACATCAGGAGGTGGTGGTGCTATGGGAGGCAGCCCACGCAAAGCCCTGTTATGGTCCTCCATGGCAGCAAGCATGCAGTTGTGGAAGCTCTGGTTCTGGAGGATGATAGTACGGAGATCCCCATGCAGCACCTCACGGGTTGCCTGCATTTCTGCACGCATGGCCTCGCCTGATGCCCGGATCTCTTCACGAGTTGCTTGCAGCTCAGCTGAGAGCGAACGTGTGAGCTGCTCCAGCTGCAGTTCTGACTGGGGGGCGACCAAGCAGTAAGGGAGGCAAAGGTGGCTGACCTCCAAAAGGTGGGCGTAGTGGGCTCGGTAGGGGACGTAGCCAGGATTTGCAGGGTGCTCGTAGAGCCCCTTGTGTGGAGGACCAATCAGGGCCACCTATGCCCCCCCAATGGTTGTGGGAAACGTAGCTGACACCATCCCAGCTCAGCCCTTATTGGACCAGCCCATTTTGTCACCTGAACCAGCACAGGATGACTCCCAGGCTGACTTCCAGGTCAGTAAGTCTAATCCACTTGTGGCAGTGAAAGTTGCTGTCACCAGGCCACGTGGATCTGGGGCAGCAATGTCATCTGCTGCCCCAAGTAGCCAGGGTGGGGAGGCTGCAGGGGCAGTTGCAGCTCAATCCACCCCAGCTCTGAGTCTCCCAGCCAAGACAGTGTCGGTCCAGGTCCATTACACCGACGTTGGCCCTGCCGACATCACCCATGCAGCCAATGCCTGCACCAAGACCTATGGTCATTGTGCCTTTACAGGCTTCTAGTACCCAGTCCACCTGCGCTTCTGCCCCTACTGACCAGAGCGGCGGAAGCCACTCAGGATCCGCACCACCATCCAAGAAGAAGAAGAAGGGTGCTCTTGCACTACAGGCTGAGACCCCAGACATGGCTACACACTCCGGCATGTCAAGGAAGCCTAGCTTCAATGACGCCGAACTTCATGCATTTGTGGCCCATGTGTCAGCACATAGCCGCAAAATGTTGGTGACTGCAGGCTGTAAGACTACAGCTGCTCAACGTAGGGCCCACTGGCAGACTATCACGGACCACATTAGTGCCCTTGGATTTGTTAGGCGCACAGCTGATGATTGCTACAAGTGGTGGAATGACCTTAAACGCAGAGCAAAGAACAAGCTGGCTTCCAATCATGCCTCTACTCTGGTGACTGGCGGTGGGTCTCCACCAGAGGACGACCAACTCAATGAACATGAGTCTGTTGCTGGAACCTTCGTCACAGAGGAACAGATCCAAGGCGTGGGAGACCTACCAGATTATGAGGCATTGTCCGGTGAGTGCCCTTGCAAGTGTGTGTAATCCATGTGTATGTTTCTTGGGTGATGTTTAATGATTGAGTGCCAGGTGAGGGTGTGTACTCCTGAGTGGTATGGGTCACCCATGTGCTTCCTCCAAACCATTCACCGGCCTTGGGTTTGGGTATGACAGTATCCCTTCTGACCACAGTAGCCAATTAGCGCCACATTACTGCAGATGCCTTTGAACTGTCATCTTGAAACAACATTGTTCTGATTTTTCAGTATTCATTCAGCCTGATTGTTTCAATGCTCCCATTTTTGCAATGCATTTTTCTGCCCTAATGCCACATATGTGACATGCTTCTGTCATAGGTTACAATCCACATTGGCCCACATTTATTACCTTGTTATGGGAATGATTTGACCATTCAGGCTGATTGAGTAAGGGCCTGCTCACATTAATGTTTGGGGCCTGTTTGAATGTGGAACATGATTGTTGTTTCCTGTCATGTTGAAGTGACCAACCATTGATGTATCCATCTGCCTGCCATCACTGTATTATTGCACACTGGATGTGTTGCAGTGTGTGGCACATGCATATTTTGTCACACTATTTTGCATTTTTCATCTCATCATGTCCATCTCACATGGATGGGTGACAGTACTCATTCACTGACATATGGCTGTACTTGTCAAATGTACAATGGCTATGCTACATGCCATCTGTGTGCTGGCATGTGTCATGTATGTGGATTGCCCATGCCACTCACAGGCTAATCTGTGATGCCAGTGCTATCCAGCATGCAGCACATGTGTTGATTTTCCATCTTGGAGTCCTCAGTGTCTGTTTTTTGCCTCCCCTTCCAACTCATTGACAGTGCATGCATGCCAGGGTTATAGTCGTGTGGGACATGTGTTATTCATGTACTGGATCTCTGCCTTGTCAGGCCTATGTGTGTGCTATGGTGTTCATGCCTGTTTCCATTTGTTGTCTTTCATGTTTTTGCAGGTGATGACGCACTTGAAGCTGTTGAAGCGGAGGAGATGGTGCAGACCCAGGAGGAATCTCAGCCACTGCCGGGCACCAGTGGAGGACGTGGTGTGGTGGTGGGTGAAAACCCTATCCTCCTGCAGACCATACTGTCCACGGGTGTCTCTGGGTGCACCTCCCCAGACCTCTATGATTCAGGTGCTGAATCAGACAGTGGGACTTATGTGCTGTCACAGGTGAGTGTTTCTGACAGGGATGCTGTTCTGTCCAGCCCACCTGCACTAGGGGTAGGCCCTTCTATGGGGATGTCACTGTTGGTAACTCCGCCTTTGGCGGTTACGGATGCAGGGTCACACTCCACAACATCTGATCCCGTTCCTGGGCCAGCAGATCAGAGGGGGAATGCAGTCCTGCAGCCTCAGGCAGTGCCAGCACAGCAAGGTGCAGATCGCCTTGCCCCAAACAGGTGCGGTGCCCGCCGACGCGGTGGCCGTACGCCACCAGGCAATACTGTATGGGAAAACTCCATGTACAGTATAGCAGCAAAACAGGGAGCATCGGTTGAAATGATGGCTCAGGCAATGGAGAGGGTGGCCACTTCCATACTCCTCCCTGAAAGGCAGATGGAGTAACAACAGCAGACAAAAGACTCCATTTGCCAATCACACGGGGAAGACATGTGGGCATCCAACAGGGACCGACGGGTGGCACTGGAGACTCTGCGCGAAGCCATATCTGTAGAGTCACAGGGCCACAAGGAAGCCCTGAGGTTAGAACTCCATTTCCTCAGGGAGACTCTGGGTGAACTTGAGGCTCCCTGAAATTTTAGGTCAGAACAGCAGCTGGAGCAGCTCACACGTTCGCTCTCAGCTGAGCTGCAAGCAACTCGTGAGGAGATCTGGGCATCACATGAGGCCATGCATGCAGAAATGCAGGCAACCCGTGAGGTGCTGCATGGGGCTCTCCGTACTATCATCCTCCAGAACCAGACCTTCCACAACTGCATGCTTGCTGCCATGGAGGACCATACCAGGGCTTTGCGTGGGCTGCCTCCCATAGCACCACCACCTCCTGATGTAGCAGCAGAGGGTGAAGAGAGCGCCAGCAGTACACCCACATTGGCGTAGCCGTGCAGGCCATGAGCCCATGGAGGTATTTCTTTTTCTCGCAACATCCATGCAGGTGGGTGTTGGGGTGCACCCTGTCCTCGAACCTCCTGGGTGGCCTCCCCCACCCCTCTGGTCCACACATGGCCCTTTTTGATTTTAGTATTTTTTTTATTTTCTTTTTTACAGTGTGTTGCCTTGTGTGGCTCCCGTGGGCATCCACTGTGTATTCTAGCTGGGCACATGCAGGCTTGTCCTGTCTTTGGGTTATATGCTTGGGTTCATGACACACACACCCCTCCTGCTTCCCCTTTCCATGGGCTTGCAAAGGGTGTGACCAAGTGACAATGACTTACACAGTGACATTGGGCTCCCATGAGCTGTGTGGGCAGTCTGTAGTCAAAACTGTGTGGACATCCCTAGTGGGGATTGTTGTTGTATTGAACACTGCATGGTGTATTGATATGTGCTTGTGCATCCATGTCTTCCTCCTTATTCACAGGTACCTTCTTCATGTCTTCACAAGGCTGTCTCCTTTGCAGATGCAGTTCCTGTTTTATGCAGTACACTGACACATTTGCCTGACAGCAACACTCTGCAGTTGGAAGGGGTTGATGTGCTGGCTTAATCAGGTTGTGAGACTTGCACTACTTTGATTTTGTACTGTCATATTTTGACACTGTTTCATCCTGTGTTGCTGTATTGTGTTGCTGGTAAGTATTTGTTCATGTTTGCTGTTTGTTATTGATTACTTGGAGCATATTGTCTGTGGCCTGTTTCCATTTGGGACAGTGCACTTTGTGACACTTGTGTCATGTGTTGTGCATTCATTTGGTTGCTTTCACATTGCATGACATCCCATGGTGTGTTGGGTAGCTGAGATGGGGAGGGGTTTGGTGACATGGCACTATTTTCATGTTGTATTTTGCAAGGGGGTAGTCATTCATGCAGCATAAATGTGTGTCTTTTTGTGACACAGCATTGGTTGTCTTTCAGTAGGTAGGGGTGCACAAAATGTAACACTTCCAGGTGACCAATCTCAGGCTGGTATGGTTGTGACAGATGACTGTCCCTTATGTCATCATCATTGATTGTCAGCTGGTATGTGCCAAGGCTGTGTGCACTCCACAGGGGTGTGATTTTAGGTGAAGTAATAAGCCACCAGCTGCGTACGGGCTGCCTCACCACGTGCCCTTTCCCCTCACATGCTCAGTGCTGTGCATGTGGTTGGGGATGTGAGGGCACCACCATGTCCTCCGGCAGGCCCCGACAGGTTGCAATGTTGTGCAGCACACATGCTGCCAATATGATCCTGCACACTACTGGGGGCGCGTATAGCAGCTGCCCACCAGAGCGGTCAAGGGAGCGAAAGCGTGACTTGAGCACTCCGAATGTGCGCTCCACTATGCCCCGGGTTGCAATATGGGCTGTTTTGTATCTTACCTCGGGTGGTGTGGTGGGGTTCCGAATTGGCGCCATAATGTGGGTGCTCAGAGGGTAGGCACTGTCTCCTGGGGAGGTGATGATGGGTATCATTAGTGGGGTTGTGACATTACTCAGTATCTGACATGCATGCATGTGCAGAGGCATTTATACTCACCAAGCAGCCATGTATCGCCATGCCGCCCAGCTTCTAGGTCCCGGTTTAGGGGTGACATTCTGAAAATGAAACTGTCACGGGTGGACCCTGGATAGTTGGCATATACTGAGGTGATGATTCCCTTGGCATCACATACTACCTGCACATTGATAGAATGCCAGTGCTTGCGGTTTCTATAGATGTGCTCAGTTGCTCTGGGAGGACGTAGAGCCACATGGGTGCAATCAATGGCACCTAGCACTTTGGGCAAGTGTGCCACCCCGTAAAGGTCCTGGACGGCAGCCTCCATTTTCTGCAGGTGTTCTGGGCATGTATATGTGCCTGTGGACTGAAGAGCGTGCAGTCATGATGGCCAACACCTGGTGTAGGCAGCGTGACTGCGTGGCCTGTGACACCCCCCCTCTATGGCACTTGTCCGCTGAAATGAACCAGTGCCAAGAAGTGCAGTACATTGAGCACCTTTTCCAAGAGGCTCAGAGCTTGGGAGCACAGGGTGGGTGATGTGAGGTCATCCTCCCACTCACTCACCAGGTCGAGTATTATGTGTGGTGGGAACCTGTACCTCCCATACACCTGGTCATCAGGCATCCCAAAAAGGCTGGTCCTGGGTGTAAAAATTCTGGGACTGGCCCTCCTCCTCCTCCTGTGGTGTCCCACGACCACTGCTGCGAGGAATGGTATATTCATCGTAGCGTCTGAGCTTGTTTGTTGTTTGCGCGCACTTTTATGCTGCGCGGGGCCGTGTACGCCTGCTTCCTGCTGGCGTACGTGTTTCCAGATTAGCGCGTCTTTTTTGGCGCACACGTTTCCCCTGTTCGATTCCATGAATACGTGTTGTAGGCGCGCGTGTGGGCGTTCCGCGCATTTACCTCCTGTACTTCCCCCGTAACGCCCACATTTTCACGCGTTGTTCCCCATTCCGCATGTTACGCCCCGTGTTCCGCCCACTTTTGTTGTGTGCCCGCGCTATGTGCGCTTTCGCTGTGCGAGTAGCGCACGCCGTTTGATGACGTGTGCGCCTGCGTGCGCCATGCACGATTTTAGCGCACATCCCAGGATTTACATGCGCACGGATTTCCATGAATCGATGTGCGTGGCTTTTGCACGCTTGCACTGCGATTTTTGCGCTTGCGTTGCGATTCACACGCTTTTACACGCTTGCGCTGCGATTTTCGGCGCACATTAATTCCATGAATCGGCCTGTTAATTTCAAGTTGCAATCTTATGTCTTCAAGGAGAACATTTGGGAAGTCATTTTGCCTCATGTCTGGGCAGTTCAACATGCTGAAGGGAGGATCCGGAAACCATTCACAGAAACAGGGAATTGAGGAACATACTGTTATGTTGGTTAATTTTGTATCACGTACAGTCTCTTAGGCTGGGGGGGGCGTCTTGGGCTCTTAGGCTGTCTCAAAGCACTGAAGCTGGTTGGAAGGGTGTGTGAATAATGGACTAGAAAAGAGTACATGCCAAAGGTTTTTGTTTGCTGTGTTGCATGTTATTTTAATGTTGACATACAGAAGCAAATATCTTGTAGGCCCTCCTTGACGGCCCTCATGGTCCAACCGATGGAGGCGATGCTGTTTTGAGCCTCGAATGGTGAAATGCTAACCATCATCTTGGATGCAAGGTGTGTACAGGAGAAAAATGAGGCCCACAAAAATGCTGAGGTGAGTTTTAGGGAGGGCTGAGTCAGCCAATTCAAATGAGAAATATGTTAAAAATTCCCTCCAAGTGCAGTATGTTAAGTGTTGAGCTGAGAAAGAGCTCTGCCCAGTTTTACACACTCCCTTTGTCATTACCATATTTATCTTATTGTTAAACTAAATGCTAGGGGGAATAAGGCCTCATTACAAATTTGGTGGTATTTTGGTGGCAAATCTGCTAAAAAACCATCGGATTTACTGTTACCACCACTTGGTCCAGCAGAATTACCGCCAGATTACAAGTGGTGGTAGTCAGTGTTAGTCCCCATGTTTTGGACTCCATAGGACTCCATGGGGATTTCGGCAGAATTACCGCTGGCGGTAATTCCGCTGATGTGTTTATTTTTTTGGTGGTAAGGAGGAGGAATTACCTCCAGCATTCTGCTGGAGGTTTTTCCTCTGTCTTACCTCCAAACCCGTAGTTCGGCGGTGTGGTAATGCAGCGCTAATGCTGCAGTCACTTTTAGCACTGTTTTTGGCCACACCGCCAAACTCATAATGAAGGCCATTGCACTTCATTACAAGTTTGGTCGTATTTATGTGGTAAATTCACTGAAATACCACCAAATGGATTTACTTTTACCGCCACTCTGTCTGGCGGAATTACCACTGGATTACAAGTGTTGATAGGCAGTGTTAGTCCCCATTTATTGGAGCCTGTTATTCTGCCGATTTGGCTGGTTTTGAGGCATTAAGGAGGAGGAATTACCTCCAGCATAGTACTGGAGGTTTCTCCCCACCCCACCTTCAAACCCATAGTTCGGTGGTGCTGCAATGCAGCAGTAATGCAGTGTTAACTTCGTTACCACTGCATAACCACAGGCTTTCGGCCACACCGCCAAACTCGTAATGTCTTTATTGACAGAAGCCAGCTAGTGTCTGGACATATCTGCTTGCTGCACTTTGGCCATGCTCATTAATGTGAATTGAGTGGCTATCTTGGCAGCCAGACTCTGTGTGCCTGACCTCTTCATGTTAAGTGCTCTGGATGGGCATTTGCTGGGTGCAAGAGCAGGTGCCAGTGACATTAATGATATCTGCTTGTTATGTATCCATTCAGACTGAATACCTCTCACTTTATAGTGGTGTTAAGATAGGTACGGAATTCACTGCAGAAGGATAAAAGGAGGAGTCTGCTCTGGCAGGATTCAAGCCTGTGTGCTGCAGACAGACCAAAGATGTCTCAGTCCTGTGCTTGACATGCTAAGCTATCTTGTCTGAGTTTCTGCTGGCAATTAGTGATCTTTAAAACATCCTAAAAAACTTCATACAGATCTTCCTGCATCCGATCATGGGATAGTGGACTTCTTTTTCGTTTTCAAAAAAGCCTTCTAAGAAAGGATGCAAACACAGACCACTAAAGGAACTGCAGCCTAACTCCATTTAAACAAGAAGTTAAATAAAGCATTGCTGTGCTGATGCGCATAACGATACTTAATGTTATATAACAGAGCAGGAGCAGGCTGAGGCAGACTCAGAGGCCCAACCCTGGAGTTAGGCACGCCTGATTGCTTCAACCATTCGCAGGAGTATAACTGCAGACAAACCAACAACAGACAATCAAGAATGGGCCTGCCGTTTTCTCCCTGGCCTGCAATACAAGCCTTTATTTTTGCCAGTGGAAGCAGTCTGGCATCTGTCCCCTATTTCCCTAGTGGGGAATGTTGTTAAATCGAATGTTATGCAACCCATGAAACAGGCGTGGCTGCAGCTGGCCAGGGCACACCAAAGTCAAGCCCATCATTGTCTGATTCCGGGGCGGGGGCATGGAATGCTGCCCATCTCCAGCTCCTCAGTTCTGGCAGCGGAAGTAGATACTCAGGGGGTGACCAGTGGAAACTTTGGTTGGCAACCCTCAAAGCTCCATCAGATAGCATAGCAGAGACCCCCAACACGATTCTTAACTTAGCGGTGCATTTTAGGTTCAGTGAAGCATGCCATAATTTCAGTTGAAGCCAGAGGGTCTAATAAATCCCCAGGGGTAAGAGGGAGGTTCGTAATTTGTCTATAAAATATGTTTGGAACGATTGTGGGTCAGTAGTGAAGTGTTGCCTGGCGTAAGATCCACTCCCTCTTGAACCTCGCCTTTGAGGGACTGCAGCTCAATGTGATACTGCCAGCTGGTCCTTCCAAAATATAAGATGCTTATGGCCAACAGGGAACATGGAGAGGGCGTGGCTTGCAATCATATGTGTGGACTGGATTCAGGAAACGCGTCTACCTCACGTCATGATGTCTGTGTCATCATGTCTCCATTTTACACATCATACCTGTTTTTACTTTACCGCCTAATGTAGACTGATGTTTATTTCCAGGTTCATTTGGGTGACTCTGTGTCTCAACTTTTATTGGAGCAAAAAAATCAGACCATTGTTGGGGCCCTGAAAATGAGGTTAGATCACAATACTTCGTGGACAGCTAACATGGGCGATCCACATTTGAAACAATTAATTTTTCTTTTTTTTTATTGTGTATTTAGTTCCACATAAAAACATTAAGTACTTAAAAGAACAATAAAAAAGAAAAAACATATACAAATTAACACAATTAGTAAAAAAAAACACCACACAGTACACTGGCATTACACTAAAGGCTAATTTTAGTTAAATTCCTGACCTGAGAGGGCAGGATCCTGCCACACCATTTTGGCATTTCCTTTGAAAAGGTGGGTAGGAACCTTATGCAGCCATTAGGATCTAGATTTACAATACGATTTTGGAACTGGTCTAATTTATTGACACCCTTATGATATGATATGATATGGCACTTATTACGCGCTTATACACAAGTGTTTCAATGCGCGACAAGACAAGGGGAGAACAGAGAGAAGATAGAGACAACGATCCTACTAGGCCAGGTGACATTGAGATCGCACAAGTGCAGGGGAAGGCGGGAGGGAAAAAGTGTGGGGAGAAAGGGAGGGGGCAGTGCAGTACATGGGATCATTTGGCGTAAAGCGCTATATAAAACTAATAAATACAAATACAAATAGTAAAGATAAATAGAATAAATAAAGCAATAAGTAAAAAGTGCGGCCAGCTGGTGGCAAGTGCAAGGTTAAGTGCAGACATCAGGTGTCAAGTGCTTGTAGGGGAATGTTAGGGATACAGAAAAACAGTCCCCAAGTGCAGGGGTTGCCAGGGAAGAAGTGCAGGTGTGCACTTGGTGAGGGAGGGGACCTGGGCCTGAGATCAGAGGGTAGCCAGGTGACCAGTTTCCACCAGGTGATCAGTTTCCACCAACACTTTCAATGGTGTCTTCGATTGGAAGTTGAACATCAACACTGCAGGGGACATACATACTCACCGGATAATATGCAATTTAGGTGAACTCTTGCCAGTGAGGGAACGTGTGATCCTGGTGTGACCTCTTGTGCAATCAGATGTCACTAGTGAGTACAGGTATGGCATACAATGTATTGATTATTCAGCTTACCATAAAAACACATGCAAAGAATGACACTGACACCTGCATAGGTTTGCAACATACTTATTTTTTAAATGTAATTTTCAAACTAATGCATTTATGTATATTCATAGCATAGGCAATTCGTTTAAATAGCAGTGTTCCCTTTAGCGTGGGTCTGACTGTAATACATTACCCGCTCATTGTTAATACTTACTCTGATGTATAAAGCACTGTGCTCCAGAAAAGAAACACGTAAACATACACCATGTTCACTTACTCGGCTGCATTCATCTGATTGGCTGTCCCAGAAATGGTTTTTTTGTGAGTCTCAGAATAGCAGATGCATTGGACCTCATTAAGAGTTTTGTGGTAAATCCACCAAAATACCGGCAAACTCGATTATCGTTCCTGCCACTTGGTGCTGCGGATTTACAGTGGGATTACAAGTGGTGGTAAATCGATGGTAATCCCCATTTACAGAGTTCCTAGGTCTCTTTGGGGATTTTGGCGGTATTACTTCCCGGTGGTAATTCTGCCCTAATTTTGCCAATTATTGGTGGTAAGGTGGAGGATTTACCGGCAGCTTTTTTGCTGGAGACGTCTCCTCCAACTTGCTAGCAAACTTGTAGTACGGTGGTGCAGTAATGATGTGGTAATAAGGCGGTAACTGAATCACCACTGCATTACTGCTGTTTTTACACACACCGCATTACTCGTAATTGGTCCCATTGTCCTTCCTGAGGTAAAATATATGTATCCCACAGCTGCCTAAAGCCAAATGCCTAGTCCTCTTGCAGAGGCATTGCTAGGGGAGCGGAGGGGGCTATAGCCCTGGGTCTTTTGGTTGTAGCCCCGGATAGAAGCTTTGGGGATACAACCAAAAGCCTATAGCTAGCCCCGAGTCCCAACAGTCCCAACATTAGCATAGCACCAGATCTTTTCCAGACCTAGCAACACCCCTGTCCTCTTGTGTGCACCTGTATTTTGTCTGCGTACCCTTTTAGCCTGGGTGCAGTAGTGCAGATCTCAGATAGTAACTGCATATCGGGCTGTTAAAAAATGATTTAAAAAAAGAACAGCATGTGCCCGATGTCCAAGGATATTCATCACAGAGACCTCATAAGTAAAAAATACACCTGTCTTCCTAATTTGGCACCCTGGCCCACACCATAGTTTTTAGCAAGGTGTCACAGCTCTCCCCATTTCTGACCATACATGGGATTTCCAGGAGGGAAGAAGGAGAAACTATTGGCCATTTCAAACAAGAGACAGAATTCACAAATGCCCCCAAATCGTCATTTCTTTAGAACATGAAACAGCGAGACTGCACCGAACTCTACAATTGGGGTTCGCTAAACTAGACAAATATTGCAGCCCAAGCCTCCATGTTTTTGTGTGGTGTCAAGAAATAACTGGTTTAGCTCGTGTGCTGCTGTGCTGTCTGGTTTAACCTAAGGGGTTAAGTCTACTCTGTCTGTACTTTTCTCAGAGAAATGAGTGTGTTTTTTTTTTGATACACTGTTTCATTGCATACTCATCCAAATCCATTTGCTTGACCCGGGATCGAACCCAGATAAAGTATTGTATAACCCAGGAGTGTAAAGCTAGCCTGTAATGCAAAGTAAAGCATTCCTTAGAACTGTAGAAATGGTGCCGAGAATGAAATCTTGAAATTTGCCTCATGGACGGTTTATTGAGAGACAGCGACACAGTTGCTTCCAAGACAGACAGCTAGCAAGATCGTGGTGCCAACTAGGGGTTAGCAGTCAACTGTAGCACTGTGCTAGAAATGAAATCATGTTGAAAATGGATACACGTTGCACACGTGTGATCCAATGTACATCTGCCACCAAAGCACTATTTGTTGTTCGATAAATACACTTAAGTGTGAAAACTAAATGGCAGGAAAATGGAGCCCCCCAAGATATCAAATTATTCTGCATCGCCAGCTTCCTAATGTCCATGGATGGCACTGTAGAAGTGATACAAAGGCACTTTCTTTTGAGGGTTCGGCTGCAATGGCAAATAATCTGCATGTGTTGTTTATCTAGATATCTGTTTTTTTGTAAGTGTGTATGTGTTAATTCCAGCTTGAAGGTTATAATCATAATTATTTGGTCAACACCACTCAATCTGTCACAGTGTGTCTTTCTAGGATGAGCTGGAGGAACCTCAATTTCTGTTGGAGAGCTTATAGCTAAACAGGGACACCTTTCATTGTTTACCATTAGTCACATAAGGTTGTTATCATCTGTTGTCAAAATGTCTCCAATTCACATCTGTTCTGAACCACATTTCACCACTCAACCTCTCAACATCACTTCATTTACTCACATGGCTCTACCCATACTTACCCCAAAACCTGCAAACTCACAACAGCAATTCAGCCTATCATGTCACCAAACAGCCTTACCACCAACAACTCCATCCCTCACACTCACACCTTACCAACTCACCAATCCACCCTCACCCACAAGTCTTACCTCTCCTATCCCAAGCACACAAGCTCATATCACGGAACCACTGCACACACACTAACTTCGTTAGCTTAACCCACCCATCTGCACCACTTCACATCACCTCAGCTCACAACACCCACTGAACCACACCCCACCATCTCACTTCAACCAGTCTCATATCATAACCACACCCCATGCAACATGAGCTTCCAACCTCATATTATCACCTCAGCATTGCATCACCACAATTCATTCAGTGCACCTCTCCTTAACTCACACAATCCACCCACCTTGTCAAGCTGACATCAATGCCTCAACCCACCCACCCACATGCATTTCAGCACCTCACCCATCCTCACCTGCCACCTCACCCACCCTTACTCTGCTAACTCAACCCACCTCAACTCAACCACAAACTCAACCCCACACCACCTACCCAACCCACCCACATGACATCACATGAAGTTAAACACACTATTTCACACAATCAACTCATCTGCCACCTTAGTCCACACACACAAACTCACTCGACCCAAATAGGGATGTGAGTGGGTGATACTGGTTAAACATGTTGATAAGGTCTCTGATCTCATACTCATACAGGGACTTGATGTATTATGTCTTACAAAGACCTGGCTCTCTGATAACACCAATCACTATGCCATTGCCTCTGCCTCATATGGCTATCAGCTCTTCCGTACAAGTCGGGATACCAGCCGGGGCAGAGGTGAATGGGGCCCCTAGAGGACCCTGACGTCTATGGAAACAAGGCGAGTCACCACACACGATAGATACGCCAGACACGAGGTTGTATTCCCAAAGCTAGGGTTTATTGCAAAGCAAAAGTCTCAGTTGGCCAACTCGGTCTCACGCCCCGCGACGTGTATCTCTAGACCTCGAGGGACGCAAGAGAGTGAATTACGTACATCAGTTACATATATACAAAATGCATATCAAACAATCAGCTATGACATGTTTAACACCCCCCTTTATTGGGTGTCTTTGGTGTGATGATGGACATCTCCGACCACTATGACACCTTCAAGCATCTATTCTAGTAACAATTTGCAATTTGTGAGTGCGAAGGCATCTTTCAGTTGTTGAATAGAACACAGCACTTCTGTTCTTGGAAGCAAGCTACATACGGGGGGGAAGAGTTGCATTCCGGACCTTGCTATCTATCAGGTGCTATTTGCGTCCTGGGAGCCGACACACTCTAGCGGGCTCAGCAGAGGGGGGCCATAAGAAAAGCATAATTGAAGCCTTTAGCGGTATTATTCTAACATATTCTACCATATAACGAGACTGGCTGGCAGCTGTGAAATGATTAAATGCCCTGCAGCTCTGCTTCAAGGCTACATTCGGGAGGGAGCCGGGCATTCTTCCTGGCGCTGCCTACGTTTGTGTTTCAGCGAACTCTTGTTATCCTCATGGCCCTGCGGCCTTGTCCTTTTCACATACAGACAACAATGTTTCACAGTCGAGCAGTGTAAGCGGAAAATATACTGTGAAGCAATAGGAACAGAAAGCAATGAGCAATGGTTATAAAACAAAAATGGCGATTCTTGTTACAGCAAAATGACCGTTCATTGGCAAACTCGAAAACCTATATTTTGTCATATCGTGCATGAGACGGTTGGCCCACGGCCACCAAAATGCGTTTGCGGTCTCAAAGTAGAGGTATCCGTATTTCTAGACTGACTAACCCTCCTTTGGCCGTATGCCAAACGTCTCATCTATTTATTGAAACCTCCTCTAGTGATGATGAATCTGAAGTACTTATGTCTGAGTCTTGCATGCTATCGTGGACATCATTGTCTTCATCAATATCTAATGCCATCAACACTTTTACTGCTCTCATCTCATTTGGGTCTGGGTCAGTTCGATCATGAGGTTGTTTTTTCTTTGTTATCATATGCATACATCCTTCTGTACATCCCTCAGTTACCTCAGCACAAACTATGGGTAAACAATGTATACAACAACAGCACATTAGGAATATTCCAAACACCACTACTAATATTGAGATCAACTTCCATCCCCAAGATCGTAGTATTCCCCAAAACTAAGATTCTATTCCCCAGCTCCCTTCTCCCGTGGGGAGTTCAGAGCTTAGGATGTGCATTTCCTTTATTGCTTCAAAGATCAAAGGGGAATAATCATCGACATAAATGCAACATGCTGATCCCACTATTTTGCAAATTCCCCCGTGATCAACCAGGATCACATCGAGAGCCATTCTATTTTGCAGCGTCATTAACCTGAATCCTCTTTCTTCCAACGTCATGTTAAATAATATATCTGTTGTTGTGTTTATTGTATTTTTTTGGATTCTGGACAGTTGCCTTATATTATAGGAGTTCACTATCTGCCCTAAGAATGGAATGACTGATTTTGCTACATCAGTTGCTATTAAAACACCTTCGTCAGTCCTCTTGACTAGTTCTGGATAATCTGGCCATGGCTGCTGTTTCTAAGAGGAATACTCCTGGGAACAGTAGCCCTAGGTAACATGTACCTCCCCGGTTTCTGGGCAACCAAGGGTATGCTTTCTCTCCACATATAAAATAAACTGGATCACCTACGTATACTGGTTCTATTTCCCATTTTAGTACCACTGTATTCATACAACCAGCATATGTTCCGACTGAAAAAGAGCCTTTCTTTTTTAGACAAAATGGGACAGTTCTTGGGCTATAATTCACCGTGTAAAATGGGGGAATTGCATCTTTGCCCCCTTCTGTTCTTACACGAAACGTCATTACAGATGTTTTTTCTGGTGGGGACAATCTATCTCGTCTATTTTGTCGTGCTATCTTTCGTGTACTTTTCCTCGTGGGCTCCGGGGCTTTTACTTGTGCTTTATGGAAAATGGAACAACCCACAGGCTTCATTATTATCTCCTTAAACTCATTCATGTTGGTTCTGTCTAATTGACCCGTATTACTCTCATTCCACTTCCCATAGAACATTGCACCTAAAGATGCACTACATGCAGAACTTAATGGTAATGGCTGCACATACCACCCTATTCCTTTCCCAGCATGCTGTGGTAAATGGGCACATACCCAGCAATTTGTTTTCTTCAGGATTGCATGTGTCATGTTCATTATCAACAATAAAGTGTTATTTCCAAAAGCTTCCCTGTGTTTTTCTTCCATTGGGGGTAGGGTATAAGTGATCATCTGAACCGGGCTTTCAGTAGTGGATATATTAATTATTGGTAAAAACATTTCTAATGGGTGTATTGTTTCTACCCACCATAATATTAGGGCTGTCGATATTGGTGCTACCACGCTCAAAAAGCACATTATTATCGTTAGTACCAGCATACCATTTTTTTTACCATGCGTTTTTCTTAAGCTTATAGTCTTTATAATTGACTCATTCTCAGCGGTGGTGGTGCAGGAGGAGGCTGGAACCGGTCCCGGCATGTTTCTCGTCGTCCTTCTTCTTTCTTATCACAGTTCGTTGTGGATATCTCTCTTCGTCGCGCTTGCTCTGATGTTAATAAGTTCAATGGAATTGTCACAGTTCAGTTCTGCCTGTCCTTTTTAGCCTGGATTCGATTATTCGTTTTTAGTCGAGATCACTTGTCCCTTCTTATACTGCACAGAGGACCTTTGATCAGTTATCTTATCGCCTTAGTATCATGTGCTCCCAGCTTGTCCGCTCTGGTTCCGGACACATGTACTTTTTATGATCGCACCGAGAAGCCAGGAGTCTTGAATTGCCCGACTTGCACAATTCTCACGCTTCTCTTCTCTACACCTCTGGTTCCTTCTCCGTCCATGAGCTGAACCAGAGGTTGACATAAACACCAAAAAGAACTGCGGATCACTTTGTCATCCGAGGCCGCAGGTTGTATCACCTTGCTCCTGGTATCATATGATCCGTGAACAGTGCCGGTGCACTTCCAGATTCAGGCTCAAAGTCAGCCTGTGGTGCTACTGCAGGTGCTGGTGTGCGCCGCGCCAATGATGCAGATCCATTTTTTGGCGTGCTTGCAAGTGCTGATGGGCGCGCCAAAGGGGTACACGATTTGGTTTTGCTGGTATTTGCAAGGCAGATTTTGCGTTGGTCAGCAGTGATGTCGATTCTGCTGGGCAACGTTGGGGCACTCTTTGCCCTTCCCCCTCTTTGGCAATCGTCTCAGGCTTTGTTTCGAGTTTCACTTCTCGTTTTGGCAGATTAGGTGGCTGCTCACTGGCAACAGTTTCTTTCGTTTCTGGGACCGCTGTCTCTTTCCGGTCATCAGTGTCAGGCAAGTCTTTCAGTGCAGTTGGAATCTTCTTGGCATGGGTGGCATGGATCCACGACTTCCTTCCATCCGCCCGTATTGCCGTCTGCGTTGCCAAAAGTACTTGATGGGGCCCGCGCCACCTGGGTGCTAATGATGACTTTCTTTCAAAGTTCTTTAGCAGCACCCAGTCTCCTGGCTCCAGCGCGTGCCCCGGACCGGTGTATCTCACTGGTAATGCCTCCTGCACCTGCTGATGAATCAAACACAATTTCTGCATTAAAAGGCCACAATAAGTACTAAGCACAGGATGTTCTATCTCACTTAGTCGCTTTGGCTGAGGTGTGCACCAAACATTTGCCGGACTCCCCATTACGATCTCGTACAGGGAGAGCCCAGTTTTAGCCTGTACAGACGTACGCATGCATAATAGTTCTATTGGTAATGCATCCACCCAACTCAACTTGCTTCCCGCACAAATCTTGCTAATCTTTGATTTAAGAATCCTGTTGTGCCTCTCCAGAAGACCGGCAGAACCCGGATGCCTTGAACGTGGAATCTCTTATCAATCTGGAGACCAGCACATATCTGTAATACCACTGCACCCACAAAATGTGGTCCATTATCAGACCATAGGACTCGGGGCAAGCCAAATCTGGAAAAGTACTCCTTCAACATTACTTTTGCCGTGCTCATTGCTGTGCAGTCTTTCAAAGTATATGCCTCCACCCACTTACTGAATGCACAGATCACCACCAAGACGTATTTTAAGTTTTGACACCTCTCCATCTCTATGAAATCAAAATGAATTACCTCAAATCGCATGGAGGGCGGGCCAAAACTGCCTGTTGGAGTCACTGTTCCCTTCCTTACATTGTGTTGCAAACACGTGATACAGTTCTGCACCACCTCTCTGCATGCTTTTTTATGTTTACATTCTGCCAAACTGTAGAAATGTGCTGTATTATTTTCTTCGCACAGATGTGCGTAGGGCTGTGGGCCATTGTGACCATTGCAGTCACATACGAATTTGGCAACATCCATTTTCTAGTTCCCTTGTCCACCCAACAACCCTCCAGATCCAACTCAGCAGATCCCTCTGCCCACCCCTGTATTTCATCGGCCGTAGCCTCGGCCTGCATTTCTTTGACAGTGGCAACTCCATCTTCTATCATACAGGGTACTTCCTCTGTCTGAACCGTCATCATTTTGGTATTCAAATCAGTGGCAGTTTGTTTCGCAATTCTGTCTGCAAACGCGTTTCCCTCTCCTACTTTGCATGTTACTTTTTTATGTGCCTCGCATTTCACTATTGCTAGGCGCTTTGGAAACGTGAGTGCAGACAGCAATCGTACAATCAAAGGGCCATGTTGAATTCTGGCACCATGTGATGTCAGAAACCCTCTCTCAGCCCAGAGTCGACCAAAATTATGAACCACTCCAAAAGCATACTGACTATCAGTATATATATTCACATTCAAATTTTCAGAAATCTCGCAGGCTCTGGTCAATGCTATTATTTCCGTGGCTTGTGCTGAATTATAGGGGATTCTTTTACTTTCTACAACACTCTTTAGTGTAGTGATAGCGTATGCGGCAGTTGTCGTGCCATCTGGTAATTTAAAACATGAACCGTCACAAAATAACTCTCCATCTGGCTCTTTCTGTGGGATATCACTTAAATCAACTCTTCCTTTGGTTTCTTCCTCAGTGACCATTAAGCAATCGTGGGTGATGAGGGGAGTAATTCATTATTCCCAATTTCTTTTATGGTTAGTGGCATTAATTCTGCAGGATTCAAAGCGCTGCAATTCATAATTTGGATATGAGGCGCGAACAAGATAATCTCATATCTTGTCAAACTAGCAGAGGTGAGGTGTTGCGTCTGTGTCTTTAATATAACGTCTATGGCATGTGGCACCATCAGAATTAAAGTGTGCCCCAATACCATCCCTTCTGTTTTTTTCACAGACGCAGCAGCCGCCGCGACAGATCGCAAACATTGTGGTAGTGTGCGTGCTACAGGGTCCAGCGCAGAAGAAAAATAGCCGCACGGCCTATTTCTTCCACCTTGTTCCTGTGTCAAAACCGCCAATGCACATCCTTCACTTTCACACACAAATAGTGTAAACATTTTCTCATAGTTCGGCGTACCCAAAACTGGAGCCGAGCATAATGCAGTTTTCAATCCATCAAATGCTTTCTGACATTCCTCATCCCACTGCAAAGGCATAACCGCATCCTTTCTAGTTAAATTCACTAATGGTTTCACAATTAACGCAAAATTACCAATCCATTGTCGGCAATATGAAGCCATGCCTATTATGGCTCTGACTCCTTTTTGTGTCTTTGGAATAGGCATACAAGAAATACTTTCTATGCGTTCTGGAGTTAGTCTTCTCCCTCCTTTCGAAAGTGGGTAGCCCAAATAGGCCACCTCCTTTCGATTATACTGACATTTCTTCAAACTAGCTTTATGGCCATGTGCCGCTAGGTGTGACAGTAGTAATACAGTGCTTTCTTTACAAATCTCCTCTGTGACTGCAGCTAGCAATAGATCGTCTATGAATTGCAAAAGTACACAACCCACGGGTAATTCCAGCTGCTCTTTTAATGCTCTACTGTAAATACTTGCACTTTCCGTGTAACCTTGCGGAATCCGCGTAAATGTAAATGATCGTCCTCCTAATGTGAACGCGAACAAATATCTGCTGTCCTTGTCCACTGGAATACTGAAGAATGCGTTTTTCAAATCTATTACACTAAAATATTCTGCTGAAACAGGTATCATTGTCAATATTGTAGTGACGTCTGGCACTAGAGGAAATTATGGATCTACTACCTTATTCAATGCACGTAGATCAATTATGAAAAGGTATGGTACCTCATTACCTCCTTTTTTATAAAACGGAAGAATTGGGCTGTTGCATGTACTGCCTGTAATTTCCTCGATTACCCCTAATTTCACCAAATCTGTAACAATACTCTTCAATCCTTTCTCACCTTCAACCGAAATTTTGTATTGGGGTATTCACGGTAGGGTAACACCTTCTTTCAAAATAATCTTTACTGGCTCTATCTTTAAACATCCTACATCGTTGTCATGCATTGCCCATATACAGGTTGGTACTTTACTTAGTTCCCCTGGTAACACTTCGGACATGAATTCTGACACAGGGGCATCGTGTGGCCATATCGTTAGAAACACTCTGTCTGCCGTGCAATGTATAACAGAACCTAGTTTTTTCAACAAGAATAATCCCAACAAATTTTGCCCACAATTGTCTGTTAAAAGGAAAGGACAATGTTCAGTAAATGGTCCTATGGTAACTGGGACTGGTTTGGACACTGAGTTTATGACTGGTGTACCTGCGAACCCTACGGAAATATTCTTTTGCCTTGACAGTGGTATATCCGGAACCAAGTGATGGTCTATTGAACACTTCTGTGCTCCTGTATCTACAAGAAAGCGGTGCTCCTCATTCCCCACTCTCATTTCTACGTAGGGTCCTCTCTGATTCACGGGAATAGACACTGGTTCCGACCCCTGTCCTGGGTTGTCCTATTGGGGAAATAACACATCATCCGATGTGTAATCATTACTATTACTGTAATACGTGTTTGGCTGTGTATCGAAAACATTTCCACTCTTCCCTCTACTTCCCCCACTCTGATTTCCATATTGTTGATTTTGCTGTCCCTGACTCTGGTTTGGGGCATTTTGGTTTTGGCCTTGGTTTTGATTACCTCCGTTATTGTGATGCTGCTGCATACTATTCCTATTTGGTCCATTCGCTCCTGGGTGTCCTCTATGCTGTCTCCTCTGACCAGACACATTTCTATTCTGTAGATGCGGACATTGCGCTCACCAATGTCCTTCCTCTTTACAATATGCACACTGATTCGGTCCCACTGTTCCCCCATGCATATTTGAATTACTCCTTCCTTGTGCGTTCCCTCGCCCTATATTATGTCCTTTTACTTGCTGCAATAGTACCTGTGTTCTAATTAGAAATTCTTTCAAGTCTGCCCCCACCTGTTTTAGCAACGATAATTCGTTCACCATCTCCTTCTGCCCCGGCGATGGTAATTGCTGCCGTTTATTATACAACCCCTTTTCCCCCTTCCCAGGTCTCCCGATATCCCTACTCCTGTATGCAGGTGTAGTAAACACTTTGACAGGTGCAGTAAATGTTTTGACATAATCATTATCTAATTCATCTCTAAGCTCAAAAAGTCTATACACATGTTCTCTCACTTCTTCATCCCTCTCCCTACAGCGTGCTAATGCATTCAAGTCTAACAATCGCTGCGGTGGTAATTTCCCAATGAGCTGTTTCCATTTCTCCACCAAATATTCACCCATGCATTCTCACACTACCTGTCTTTCGTTGCTTCTACGGAAGTCATATATCGAAGACACTGCTGCCATCCCATCATTCCCGTCTATATACATCTCTGCCTGTTGCTGGAATTCCACCTTCCTTTCTTTACTGATTGCGCTGCGGGTTACCCTCGTGCACCCCCGTTGGTCAGTCCCGCCTCTTGCCCCATGGTTTCAACTTCAACCCCGGGAGGAACGGACGGTACCGAGTCTGTGCCTGAGGTGGGAGGTGCGGATGGGACAATGGGAGCAGGGAGTGTCTGTTGTGGGCCTGATTGGCTAATAGGAAGTGTTACGTGCACGGTCTGTGGCTGCGGGAGGGCTTGAGCTACCCGAGGGGGAGCTTGAGCTATGGGCAGGGTCTGGGCAATAGCTACTGACGCGTCTGGTCTTACTTCTGATCTTGGGCCTTGTTTTGTATGGGTCAATATATTTTCTATCAATTCATCTATCAATTCATCTGCTATGTGTAATTCTCGTTGTGGGTATATCTTTTCTATATTCAACTGGTCACGCCTACCTGCCCTTCTTAGACTCATAGTCCACTCCTCCTCTTCTTCCTCTTCCGCTACTTCGCCTTTCGATTTATGCCTGCGCGCATGCTTTGCTCTGCTTTTAAATCGGAGCATTGCTTCCTTTCTCCAGTCTTTAATAGTCTCAAATGCTGCAGGACACGCTTTCTTTCTTATCAACACCCTTTCCAGGTTGTCTATCCTCGTTATCTCAAAACTACCATTAATCGGCCACTGATGGTCTTGTTGCTTTCTGGTTTGCCTATGCCAAGTCTCACAGAATATTATCGCACCCACTCCATACTTCACATACATCTTATATGCCGGCATTCCCCAAGGTGGTACAATTTGGCCATCTTCCAACGATTGTCTACCACAGCGGAAAAAACCCTGCTAGGGTGGACAATACCCCAGGCATGTTTCAACCTTCCCCCTGGTTAATCAACCTTACCTAGGGCGTTTGATTTTGCAAAGTCATCTCTCAACCAATATCAGGATACTTTGAATCGGGGAATGACTCACCTGATAAATCAAGTCGTCTGTATACTAACGCACCAAAGGACGTTGTGTCTGCGTTTCTTGGCTTCCGCCTCATTTCGGGACCCTCGCCTCCTTGTTCTCAAGCCAGGCACGTCGATCAGGGATCAAATGTGTGCAGATCTGCAAAGGAGTCTCTCATCACTTTTACAGGGCGCCCTGAACACCTCTTGATCCCGGCTCGATCGTCCCGTCCTCGCCGTTCTCTGCCTTACTCAATTACAACGTTATGCGATGGAACAAGTGGGGGAGGGTCCCTATTCAGGCGCCATCTTGAAAGGGGCCCCTAGGGGACCCTGACATCTATGGAAACAAGGCGAGTCACCACACACGATAGATACGCCAGACACGTGGTTGTATTCCCAAAGCTAGGGTTTATTGCAAAGCAAAAGTCTCAATTGGCCAACTCGGTCTCACGCCCGCGACGTGTATCTCTAGACCTCGAGGGACGCAAGAGAGTGAATTACGTACATCAGTTACATATATACAAAATGCATATCAAACAACCAGCTATGACATGTTTAACACCCCCCTTTATTGGGTTTCTTTGAACTTGGTGTGATGATGGACATCTCCGACCACTATGACACCTTCAAACATCTATTCTAGTAACAATTTGCAATTTGTGAGTGCGAAGGCATCTTTCAGTTGTTGAATAGAACACAGCGCTTCTGTTCTTGGAAGCGAGCTACATACGGGGGGAAGAGTTGCATTCTGGACAGTCGAGCAGTGTACGCGGAAAATATACTGCAAAGCAAAAGTCTCAGTTGGCCAACTCGGTCTCACGCCCCGCGACGTGTATCTCTAGACCTCGAGGGACGCAAGAGAGTGAATTACGTACATCAGTTACATATATACAAAATGCATATCAAACAATCAGCTATGACATGTTTAACACCCCCCTTTATTGGGTGTCTTTGGTGTGATGATGGACATCTCCGACCACTATGACACCTTCAAGCATCTATTCTAGTAACAATTTGCAATTTGTGAGTGCGAAGGCATCTTTCAGTTGTTGAATAGAACACAGCACTTCTGTTCTTGGAAGCAAGCTACATACGGGGGGGAAGAGTTGCATTCCGGACCTTGCTATCTATCAGGTGCTATTTGCGTCCTGGGAGCCGACACACTCTAGCGGGCTCAGCAGAGGGGGGCCATAAGAAAAGCATAATTGAAGCCTTTAGCTGTATTATTCTAACATATTCTACCATATAACGAGACTGGCTGGCAGCTGTGAAATGATTAAATGCCCTGCAGCTCTGCTTCAAGGCTACATTCGGGAGGGAGCCGGGCATTCTTCCTGGCGCTGCCTACGTTTGTGTTTCAGCAAACTCTTGTTATCCTCATGGCCCTGCGGCCTTGTCCTTTTCACATACAGACAACAATGTTTCACAGTCGAGCAGTGTAAGCGGAAAATATACTGTAAAGCAATAGGAACAGAAAGCAATGAGCAATGGTTATAAAACAAAAATGGCGATTCTTGTTACAGCAAAATGACCGTTCATTGGCAAACTCGAAAACCTATATTTTGTCATATTGTGCATGAGACGGTTGGCCCACGGCCACCAAAATGCGCTTGCGGTCTCAAAGTAGAGGTATCCGTATTTTTAGACTGACAGAGGCACGGCTGTTATCGTTAAAAATACTCTAATTTCCTATAGATGGAATTCTTTGGCAATAGATGAATGCCAACACACTGTAATTAAAATCACTATTGACTTTAATACTAGTAGCTGCATGTTTGCCATATATCATCCTCCCACGGCTATGACACTATTTGAGGAACAGTTTCTTATGTTACTTGGTGATCTAATTAAAACTACCTCTTATGTTATTGTTCTGGGTGACTTCAACCTTTGGGCCTACCATTCTGATGAACATGAAGCCTCTAATCTCGTTCAATCCCTTGAGGCCATTGTCCTCCAACAACTCATCAAGATCCCTACACATAAAGATGGACATATTCAGGACCGGGCACTTTCCCATCGCCTAATTCTGAATAACTTTGACATCCTGACTTGCCCCTGGTCTGACCATTGATTTATCTCCTTCCTTTTGGATCAGCCTGGCAAACCTGCTAGACTTAATTTCAACCCACGTGTTGAAATGTCTGCAAGGTACTATCGTAAGATGATGCCTCCTGCTGTTTGTGAACTAGCCTCTCCGATGCTAGCTAACCTATTGTATTCGGACTGCTCCACTAGCCTTGTTGATCAATATGATGAGGTTATTTCCTCCATTATGAACACACTTGCTCCTCCAACTGTTAAAACTGTCAAAACTGAAACTTTGGGTAAATCCTGGTTCTCTGAAAAAATCTTAACTCTTAGACAAAAAGAACCGGCATGGCGAAAAAATACCACAGCCAACACTCTTGCCTTGTACTGCAAGACTCCGGCCGACAACAATGTGCTTGTTATGAAGAATGTATCAAAACTGCTAATTCATCCCATAAAGAACTTTGGCGTGCATCACATGCTGGCCTTTGTGTGCGGTCTTATATTTCCATCAGCTGAGGATTCACAGGCCTTGATCAGAAAGGGCAAGGTCACTTCTCTCCTTGTCACCCTCTCAGCATCCGCCGTCTTTCGTCTCCTCTTGAACTGCCGTGCTAAGTTAGCTCTGATGTTGTGCGGTCTGCCTTAATCGTCCTGTGCTCTCATGCTCCACCTTTTATCCATGTGGGGAAGGGAAAGGGCCATCAGGTGTGTGTGATTCTGGTCAATTGCCTGACTTTGCCTGACCCTTGTATTTGGACATGTCTGATAAACAGCTCTGGTGTTAGTCTGTTGTCTTTCATGTTGTACGAAAGTGTTCATGTCTAAAAAGGGGGGCAGTGTTTTGGAAAATCCTATGTGGTAGGATGGAGAAAAGGTGTAGAAAGATGGGGGATACTTCGTGTCACCCATCGGTGTCCCACTCCCCAAGGAACCCTGATCCAGGTGATCACCCCTCAATGGTCCACCTCTAGGAACTGGATCCAACAGGGATGGCTGTTTCCTGGCCACCTGGATGACAGACCCCCAGGATCTAGCTTGGGTGACACCTTCAGGTTTCTCTCACAGACAACTCACAACAAACTCGCCAACATGTTGTGCCCAGCTCAGGGCAAACCAGTCTTCTGAAATGAACACTGCAAGGCACTCTCGCAAATGTGTGTGCCAGGTGATGTGATTGGTCTAATGCTGCTTTAAGCAACCCCAAGGGCATAACTGGCTTCCTGGTGCTGCCCTACCGCCACATTTCTTCTGTGGGGAACAATGAGCACCCTCTATGTTTCCAAATTTCCTGTTGTTCTAGTGATGCTCTTCCCTGCAATTCGGTTATTTGGGCTACGGGTAGTGTATCAAAACCCTCTTTTACTACCATACTACGTGCACATGTGTATTTATTTAGTGCAGGTTCAAATTTAGATATTTCAGGAAAATGGGCTGCTCTCTTTGATTCCAAATCAGCGGCTTTGTTGCAGCGAGAAATAAAAACTGTACCTCTGTTGTGTGCTATGCACTTCACCATGGCAGTGGCCGATGGAAGTTGGAGTTAATCTATGAGCATGCCCAGTAGCGGCACATGCTGCACTGATGTGCTGCCTGCTCCTAAGAAACCATGCCTCTTCCATCGGGACAGTCCTGCATGTACTGTTGACATCACGTAGGTGGAGTCGGAATACACTGTTACTGCCTCTTCTCCATGCGTTCCCATTGCCAAAATGAGTGCTACTAATTCTGCTGCCTGTGCTGAGAAATGCAATGGCAATCTTGCACTTATCACAGTCTCAAAGTTGTCATTTCATTTTGCTTTTACCACTGCTGTTTAGTTTAGTTTATTATTTATAGAGCGCACCATACCCTGGGGCATCAGGGCGCAACAGACAAGAAAATGCTCAACTTAGTTACAAGTACATAATAAGTGGGAACATACGGACATCATCAATGTTACAATAAGTAGGAAAGTACAGACATCATCAATGTTGCAATAATCAGATTTATACACATATGTACACAGGATCAGGTCAAGGAACAGTGAAGTAACTGGGTACCTGTGTCCTGGATAGTCATGGGGTTATGATATACAGTTGTGTCAGGAGTAGTGCATCTAGGGGTTATGCCAGTTGTAGTAGTTAGATGTCATTAGCTCTCAGCCACCCGATCAGGGTCTGTCTGAAGTTAGCGAAGGGCTGAGGTTCTCTGATGCCTTGGGGGGGAGAGTTCCATAGCTGCGCAGCCTTGACTGGGAAGCTATGACTTCCTATAGTAGAGAGTTTGAAGCGCGGGGGAGGCAGTTTGCGTTGGCTGTTCTTGTTGGTCTGGATGAGGTTCTTTTACATAGCCTGTCCATGAGGTAGGGTGGTGCTTTATTGTTGAGGCACTTGTGTGTGAGGGAGGCGATCTTGAGTTGAATTTTATCAAAGGTGGATAGACATTTGTATTCTCTTCTTACAGAGGATATATGCTCCTTTCTGTTAATCTTGAGCGCTGCTCTCAGGGCATTGTTCTGGAGGACTTGTATTTTGTGAATGGTCTGTTTATTTGCCCCAATGTAGAGTCTGTTACAATAATCTAATTTGGATAGTATAAGGGCTCTTGCCAGTGTGATGCAGCTGTCTGTGGAAAGGAATTGCTTACTAGCTCTGATAAGTTTGCATGTATATGCCGTAGCAGAGGCTAGAGAGTTAACTTGTTTGGCAAAGTTCATGGTGCCGTCTAGGTAGAATCCTAGAGTTTTCACCACTTTAGCTACTTTTATGTTGTTTCCATCAATAGTGAAGTTGGCATAGTCCAGGATAAGTTTGGAAATATAGGTTGGGGTGCTAGGATGATAAGCTCAGTTTTATCATCGTTCAGGCATAGGCCGTGGGTGGCCATCCAGACCTGAACAATGCTATAGATTCTATTCACTAGAACCAGGTCCCTGGCTTAAACTCCTGAAAGCGGGAGGAGGATCTGGGTATCGTCTGCATAGTTAGTGTAGGCGATACCCAGATGATCCATTTCGTCGAAGAGGGGCTTTGTGAAAACATTGTAGAGGGTAGGTGACACACAAGATCCTTGTGGTACTCTGCAGGTTATAGGGATTGGATCTGCTGAGTCTGATGGAGAGAAGACTGTCATAGTCCGGTTTCTCAGAAATTACTTGATCCAAGTTATAGCCTCTTTAGAGAAATGGGCTGCAGAGTCAAGGTGGCTACATAGGACTGTATGGTCAACTAAGTCAAATGCAGCTGATAGGTCCAGGAGGAGGAGTAGGGCTGCTTGGCCGTTGTCTCTGCATTAGTCTATTTGGGCCTTAAGATCTATTAGAGCAGTCTCAGTCCCATGTTTCGGGCGGAATCCAGATTGGCGAGTTCCAAGTAGGTGGTTGGATTCTAGGAAATTTTGTATTTGCATGTAGGCCACTTTGTCTAGAATTTTTAGAAGAAAGGGTACAGTCGTGATGGGCCTAAAGTTTTTGGGAATGGCAGGGTCGAGGGTTTGTTTCTTTAATAGTGGCAGTACCCAGGATTCTTTTAGGTTGTTTGGTACCATGCCTGTGGTAAAGGAGGAATTGATGAGTTTGGTTATAAATGGCAATAGTTCTCTCGCGGCATCCTTAATGAGTTGTGCTGGGCATTGATCCCCTTTACAGTTGGAGAGTTTAAGTCCCAGAATGACCTTTTCAACCTCAATGGTTCATACCTTAGAGAAGTAGAATCGGGCATCTTGATTGGGCTGTGGTGTGGCGCTGAGATTTGAGGGATGTTAGGCATTAGAGATGCTTTCTTGAGAGCAATTTTAGTTTGTAAGTTAGCCACTTTATTTGTTAAAGCATGTTGTATGCTGGAGCACCATTTTTTGTCCTTAGTGCAGTTTTCTTGAGGCACAATGGGGGTTTCCAGTTCTTTCAGAATGCTGAACAATTATCTGACACTAGATTTTGATTGAGATATTCTGGTATTATAAGTTTCCTGTTTGGCTAATAGTATTTCTTTCTTGTAATGGGAGGAGGCTTTTGAGAGCTTGAGTTTGTTTGAGGGATGTTAGGCATTAGAGATGCTTTCTTGAGAGCAATTTTAGTTTGTAAGTTAGCCACTTTATTTGTTAAAGCATGTTGTATGCTGGAGCACCATTTTTTGTCCTTAGTGCAGTTTTCTTGAGGCACAATGGGGGTTTCCAGTTCTTTCAGAATGCTGAACAATTATCTGACACTAGATTTTGATTGAGATATTCTGGTATTATAAGTTTCCTGTTTGGCTAATAGTATTTCTTTCTTGTAATGGGAGGAGGCTTTTGAGAGCTTGAGTTTGTTTTCAACTGATCGGGAGAGTCTCCAGGCGGTTTCAAGTTTTCTTTTAGTCAGCCTAAGGTTTTTTAGATGGGGAGTGAACCATGAGTTGAGGTGCTATATCGGTCTGCTATTCCTTAGTTTGAGCGGGGCTATGTGGTCAAGGTCTGAGTTCATAGCTTGATTATACTGTTCAACTAGCACATTAGGGTCCATAACATCTGGGAATGAGTTCAGTTTAGGTATTATGACGGGCATCAATTTTTCCTCTGTTATGAGTTTTTTGTTCTTCGTGGGCAGAGGTGGGGCAAGTAAGAGCTGGGCATTAGCAAGGTTAGTTGTTACTGTGAATAGTAGCAGGTGATGGTCAGTCCAGATCTGAGGTACAGAGTCCGTAATATTTATTTCACAATTGTGTTCCGCTATCCAGTCAAGGATGCAACCATTATTGTGGGTGGGTAAGTTAATTTTCTGGGAGAATCCCAGCTCTGTCAAAGTCAGGGCGATCGCCGTAGATTGGATGTCCTTAGTGTCATTATAGCCTAAGTTAAAGTCACCTAGCACTATTGTTTGGGATGTATTTTTTAAGTTGTTAGACAGGGATGTGGAAATGTCTTCAGCAAAGGTTCCAATAGGACCTGGAGGTCTAAAGATAAGAATGATGTTTAGTGTTTGTGAGTTAGCGATGGCTATTTTGACAGTGAGGCATTCGCAGGATTTTATAATGGAGGTTGTGATCATTCTAATATCTAGGCTGATCTTAGCTATAATTGCCAGGCCTCCACCTCGGGAGGTATGTCTGTCAGCTCGTAGAATTGTGTAGTTATCCGGAACTGCTAATGATAGGGCAGGGCCTGCCGCATCATGTAGCCAAGATTCTGAGATGGCCAGGAAATCTAAGTTGTCTTTAAGAATGATATCTGATATCTCTGTTGCATGTGCGACTAGAGACCTAGCGTTTATCAGTGCTCCTTTGAGGGAAGGTTTGTGGCTTTCTAGGTTAGGGCAGGTAGTGTTATGTCTATCTTTGGCGGTCTGTATGGTGCCATTTAGTACCTACTTTTGGGATTGGAATATTTCCTAGTGGGTTCTGCAGTTGCCTTTAGGGGTAACTGTTTTTTTTGGAGATTTAGCTGTTCAATTTTCTTAGCTGGTATCTCATGCAGTTTGGACAGGCGAGCACGTAATCTTAGGTTCCTGTCTACAGTGTTACATGGCATTTGTAAGGTAGTACTTTTTTGATGCTGGTTCATTTTGAGTTCTGTATTGGGATGTTGTGTGTCGAGCATGATGGCGTAGGTGAGATGGGTGGTAGAGGATGTGACGTGAAGGCCCAAAGTGTTAACTTTGGTGGCCAGGCTGGGTGTTTGTGCTACTAGTATGATGGAGAAGGTGATGTACAGGGGTAGCCAAGGTGGCCTGTAGGGGGTGGTTGTAATGCGTTTGCCTAAACCCAGGGTGTACATGCTAAGTGGCTAAGTGCAGGCAGGCTAAATGCAACTTTCAGGCAAGATGCAATTACAGTTGTCGGAATACAGTTAAAAATGGCTAAGTACAGGCAGGCTAAATGCGACTTTCAGGTGAGATGCAATTTCAGATAGCAAGACTTGGATGGGTTAGGGCAAGTTAATGGGTAAGGTGCAGTTTCATGAGTCAGAGTGCAGATAGGCTGTAATAATGCTATTAACGGGCTGAGTGCAGTAACATCTGGTAGAATGTAGCAGAATTGGGTGCAGCTATCTGGCTATAGGCAGTTTCAGATGTCAAGGTATAGGCAGGCTAGATATAGATGGCAAATTAGATGCAGTTACAGTTGGCAGGCTCGCATAAGTGGGAGTCAAGTTTTAAGCCCACTTCTCTCTTGGCAGTGATCATTGTGCAGTATTCAGCACGACATACAGAGTAGGGCATGAGTTAGACATGTGCATTTTGCAGAGTACATCCTAGCATTCAAAGCCATAGACTCTGAGTTACTTCGGGGTGCAGTGTGTTAGCAGGCAGGCTGTCAGGGGCTGTCCCAGTATGCCTTCCGCCAATGCACTGATCAATGGACGATGGCACATCAATTAAGAGAATAGTGGCCCCTCCTAGGGCATTTTCATTAACGTGTGGTATCTCATAATAATATTTAGTGTATTTAGCGCAGTCATGTACATTATCTCCTTCCTATACTGGCTCTGCTATAAATCTGGCAGGGTTCACTGTTCTACATCTGACAACTTTAATTGATGTATTTGATATAATCACATCATACCCAGAGGCTCTCTCTGTGGTCAATGTACTTTTAGGTTTTTCAAGGATAGTAGAGAGGGCATGCCCCACATATAAAGTTACTGCACAGCCCATCGTGAAGCTAGCAGATGTATCAATTGCAAAGACTGCTGCTGGCAATGCTTGTTCACATGGATAATTGCCTCTCATCACTGTATCTAGGATCCACTGTAAAATGCTAGTGGCTTGTGCCCCATGGTAGTTTTTTGTGCAAGCACAGCAGTCGTCACTACTCCATTTGAGTGAGAAAATAAGACAAATTGTTAATTATAATCAGGGATATAACATGGGTGCTGCGCTGATTGCTGATTTCAATTAATCAAAAACATCTATCAATTCACTAGTCCAGGTATTGTCACGGTTTGCTTTCTGTGTCTCTTTAAGCCCTCTTAATTGTGGCCTCACATATGTGCTCTAATCAAAGACCCATGATATGCAATAATTACAAACGCCTAAGAAGTGCTGCAATATTTTAACCATGTCGGGCCTAGGTATCTTCATAATGTCTACTGCTCTTTCAAGTGTAACTTTCCTCCCTTCCTGTGATATTAGCTGGCCTACATATAGGACTTCTTCCTGACAATATCGCATCTTTTCTTTGTCAACGTTGTACCCCTTCTCTGCCAAGACAGCCATTAGCTTTATTAAGTCTCTCCTGCACCCTTCCTCTGTTTGGCTGCACACCAAATTGTCATCTACATATTGTATCACTGAACTGTCAATGTGTACGTTTCCCACGTCCATCTGGGGCACTCGGTTAAATACCTGAGGTGACTAGCAGTACCCATAAGGCAAACAAGTATGTTTTAGCTTTATTCCACGATAGGAGATTTAGGTCAAGTCTTGGGACACGTGGAAGTGGAATCGAAAAGAAGGCATTCTTTAAATCAATCACTGTAAAATACATTCCTTTGGTCAGAATATTACACAATATCATGGCTGGGTTTCGGAATCAATAGGAACTCTGCTTTAACAATTTGTTTAGGGGATGAAATCATGAATAAATCTCCATGGCCCCCTGTTGCCTTTTTCACTGGGTACACAGATGTGTGTCATGGGGATTCTGATGGCACCAATATCCCTTGTCGCATTAGGGAATCAATGGTGTCATGAATACCTTTGTCTGCTTCTTTTCACATTGGGTACTATCTGACCTATGGTAAAATGCCTCCTTGCTTCAATTTAATTTTGACGGCCCCCACTCCTTTTAATAGGCCAACGTCATATGGACAGCTGGTCCACAATATGCTTGGTACCTGCACCAAATCATCCTGGAGAATAGTATGCATATTTTTCTACTAGTGACATTCTTTGTGGTATTTCTGTGTTCTCAATTTTTAGCTGATATGTAAGAATTGTATTAAATATGACTTTGTCATCTGAATCATCATCTGTGAACAAGTCTTCATCTGTAAAATCAGTCAGTCTGTGTCCCTCATCAAGAGCTATCACTGCGATTACAGACTCTCTAGCATTTGCTTATTGATCTTGTTGCTGATACTGTATTACCATGACCATTAAAATCTAGGCCTACTAGTACCAGGCGCCACTGTCGCTACTCAGCATTATTATCACAACTGCACCTCGTTCGCTACTGCTAGCGGCATGATTACAGTGCCTGCATCCAGTTCCCGATGCTTATTCTGTCTAATTTACTGAGGTTGCATCTAGGCTGTTATTCAGCGTTACCATTGAATTGGCATCCATTTACCAAGTGGATAAATATATTCCTGTTACTGCACCACCATTTCTGGTGACCTAACCCCACTTGCACCTGGTCCCAGCTACTATTATTCTGCATCAGTACTACGACTGCATCCTGGTCCTTGTGGCTTCCCTGCATTATTATTAAGTCCATATCGAGGCCCACTAGTAACTGCTGCCCGATGCTATTATTTATACAGCACCAACATTTGACTATTGTCCCTACGTACTATCCTAAACCTAGCCTACTATGATCGAATGCATCAATTTATACCTGAATAGCCTATTGTGTCAAATACATTAACCCATACCGGACTAGCCTATTGTGCTCATTTGTATTAGTCCAAACCTGACTAGTCTACTGTGTTTAGATACATTAACCTATAGACTAGCCCTTTGTGCTTAAACGTACTACCCTATACCCGAATAGCTCATTGTGCACTAATGCATCGGCCTATATCTGACTATACTACTGTGCTCTAATGTGCTAGGCTATTCCTAACAACTCATTGTGTTGAACTATAACAACCTATATATGCCTAACCCTCTGTGTTGTTCCACCTGGCTACTCAGCGCTACCCTGTAGATTAAGCCCTACCTGACCTGAGGCATTTTGTACAACACCTTGCTAAACCTAGTCTCCTTAGGCATATTCCTCACATTAGGGGTATTAACTAGGCTCTCACGTCCACCCACTCACATACCACCCACTCATCATATTCCAACTAACATGGCAACATCCATTGCACCTACTCCCATTATTCCTACTCACAAACAACCCTCAAGCAAGTTAAACCCTCCCCAGGGACCACTTAACCAGAAAACCCCCAGCAACATTGCCTATAGAAACTCTAGACTTAGCACTCATTTGCCTACATTAGTTGAACCTCCGTCCAGCTCTGCTACCAACTCAGATTGCCAGAGAATGAGCGTACCTAATAGACTAATAACTAATACTAAAAAGACAAATCTTAACAACTCACTGCCCCACATATCATTTAGCTTCCCCTGGAACAAATCGCAAAAATCTAAGTCACATACTGGCACATATGGGATTGGAGTCACTTCCAGCTCCCTTCCCCCTCCCTCGCTAGTCAACTCCGCACCTGACCTCATAGGGGCCTTAATAGACGCAAGATCATTAGTCGCACACACTATGGAGATAGCTGACCTCATTGCAGCAGAAAATTACGACTTCTTAGCCATCACTGAATCTTGGCTACATGATGCAGCTGGTCCTGCCCTTACACTAGCAGTCCCTGACGAATATACCATTCTGAGAGCAGACAGACATGAATCACGAGGAGGAGGTATAGCCATTATCGCTAAATTGAATTTATCCATGAGATTAGCCCCTTCTCCAGACATCAAATCATGCGAATCCTTGTCAGTCAAAATACTGATCTCAAATTCCCAAGCTCTTAATATCCATCTTACAAATACAGACCGCCCGCCTGGCCCTATTGGCACTTTCAATGAAGATATCTCCACTATTCTGTCAGACAATTTAAAAAACATCTCACAAACCTTATTGATGGGGGATCTTAATCTGGGATTTAACGACCCGAAAGACCAATAAGCAACTACAGTGGCTAACATCCTGGCAGAACTTGGTTTCACTCAGAGAGTGAACTTACCAACACACAATAAGGGTAGAATACTTGATTGGGTGGTGGACCACAGCTTCAATTACCACTATCACCCTCCAAATCTGGACAGACCACCACCTTCTGTCATTCACGTTGGCAACTAAAAGGCCCAACGCCAAGTCAACCTTATCCTCCCCTCCTATACTAACTAGAAACAAAAAGAATATCACACTAGATAAACTTCTCCCCTGCATCTTACCCAATCTCTACTCACTACCTGTGACAACATGGATCCCAGCTCATTAGTTGATGAATATAAGAAAATTATGACCACCTCTCTTGACGATATTGCCCCACTAAAACTAAGAAATAGCAAGCCTAAAAACCATATTAACTGTCAGATACCAGAGTTGCCCTCGTAGTGTAGCCGATGAGTTCTTCTTCCCAATGTGCCCCTCTGGTTTTGGTTTAGAAAGAACCAGAGCGATCTATTGGAGAAAAGAATGGATGCCGATGGAAGTCCCGGAGTATCAATGGAACGACTCAGGTCGAGACGCGGGATGCCAAAGGAGGACTGGAGATGAATAATACAACAGGGATTCGAAGCCGGACCTGCAAAGGTGAGATATAACAACACACCACAGCAGCAAGATTGAGTTGCGTTATACCAAAGATTTACCATGCAAGGCAAAAAGGGAGTTTAAGTAAATGTACCCCACCAGTAATAGTAAGAGAAAAATACACAAGCCACCCCCCTTCTTCCACCCAGGCTTATCAGAAAAGGTTAACCGCTTACCGGTGGTTTCGTACCAGGAGAGGAAATTCACACGTAGGCAAGATCCAAGCAATCCACATAGTAGCAGTCCAACCTAGCCCGACGGCACGAGGATGCCTAATAACACCCTAACCCGACGGCACGAGGACGGTAGTACACCCAGGGAGTCTCTAGTCCGTGTACCAATTCTAAACTCCAAAGTTCCAGGTAAGCGGGAGAAAACCAGAAGTTCCAAGAACAACAATCCAAAGGTGGAAAAACGTATGCAGACGAGGTCTGGCCTGAAGTAACGTGGTATCCAAGGAGCAGGCAAGAGAAGTCCAGTAGCGGTCCGTGATCAAGATACCAGACGAGGCAATTCAAGGCAAGGCGATAAGAAGGGCAATCCAATAAACAATCCGCGTCGAGGGACCAAGGTGATCATAAACTGTGGGGAAAAAACAGGGAAACCAGGACAGGAACAGAGAGAACAAGATAACTTTAGACAGATTTCGAAACGCCACTAATCCGTGATCAGAAGCACCGACCTAGAGGGAGGAGGTGCTAATAAGGAGGCAAGTCACCTGACAACAAAGCGCGCTACTCGGCGTGATCCCTGGGAGGAGTAGAGCGGACGCCAGCGTTGCCATGCCAATTTCCAGGCATCAGGTTTCGCGTTTCTTAAAGGGACACGAGCCCGTAGTCTAGAATGGAACGAGTGCCCATACGTAACATTAACACTTGATTTACCCCTCATTTGAAAAGCTTGAGGATAGATAAGAGAAAATGTGAAACTGCATGGAGATTACTTCCCTCTGTCGAAAACAAAACAAACTTAATTAACATATCAGAACAATGGGGGCGTGGCTTCATGGCTACGTGAGAGGACGTTCCCTGGAGGAGCTCTCGATGATCCGATCCTGATCCTGGGAAAAAGTGATGGTTTCTGGTGGACTTTCGAGCCCACGGTGCATCTAAAGGCGTATGAAAGTGGGGGGCACACGGTGCGTGCCCTCCCCAACGGCGGGACTGCATATTCACGGAACTAGACCCCGAAAAAGTTGGCGGTCGCGCAAAGGAAGGGGAGCACCCAAGATGGCCGCCTGTGGACAAAGGGCCATAAAAGGTCCGACGCGCTGAGGAAGACAAGGTTGGTCGGAACGTGGGCGAGCCCAACTAGATAGACGGGTCGCATGCGCCTCGGGCCGAAAGCAAGCACATAAGGACGAGCCCCTACTGCAGCGACCATGGGTTGTGGCGGACTAGCAGATTGAACCCGCTGGATACACCTGGGCGTGTGGGCCCAATCGACGCAACAAGATGTCTTCCAAGGTGGTGCGACCCCGGATCAAGCAGCCTACGATGGAGACCTATGCTAGGGCGCCCTCGGGCGCGGAAGGGGGCAAGAGCAAAGAAACCCCAGCGGCGGTGACGGACCCACCGGGTACCATCCAGGAGGTGCTGGCAGCAATTGCTGACCTGAAGGTGGCCTGGGAGACGAAGCTGGGCCTGGCCATGAAAGAGTTGCAAGAGGGCCTAAACCTTAAGATAGGAGCGGTCCAAGAAGAAGTGAATCTGTTGCGCCAGGATGTGCGAACGATCGCGGAGCGTACTGGGGAACTGGAGCAGGAGTTGGCCCCGACTGTGGAGGCGTGCAATACACACGCCAAGGAACTTCATGCCCTCGTGCAGCGAGTGGGCAATTTGGAGGACAGAGCAGAGCAGGCGGAGGGGCGCGCCAGGCGCAACAACATTCGCATAGTGGGGGTACCGGAGGGAATGGAAGGATCGAACCCCACAGATTTCGTCAAAACCATGCTTTTGCAGGAGATCACAGGCAGAGAGCTGACCTAGGGGTTCGCGGTCGAAAGGGCGCACAGGGCCCTGACCAGGAGACCGGCCCCAGGAGCCCCCCCGCGGCCGTTGATTGCTAAGATCTTGAACTATCGTGACCGCGAGAAGATTCTCGAAACTTTCCGGAAAGGGGGCACGATAGAAAGGGAGTCAGCGAATATAACAGCGTATCCGGATTACACACTGCTTGTACAACGGAGTCGAATGAACTTTGGATCGGTGAAGAGGAGGCTCAGAGAGGCAGGCCACCGCTACATGTTGCTTTACCCCGCCAGGTTAAAGGTGATCCATAAGAACAGATCCCTCTTCTTTGAGACGCCGAGCGACGCGATGGAATGGCTCGATATGCAAGGTCGACCACAGGAATCGGACGCCCAGACAGAAGCAGATGGAGATAAGTAGCACGCTGCGGTGGCACCCGTGAGGCCATGGCTATGACATTGGGACTAGAATATAGTTTGATATTGTGCCTGTGAGGGGGAAGTCATGGCATCTGCCGACGGGTCCCGTTGAATTCACTTCTCCTAAACAGATGACTGGGAGCTCCTGGGGAGCAACCTCTGCACCCGATAGTAGTATACTTAGTTAGGTCACTGTTAGATTGGTGACCCCCCGCGGGGTCCTTGTTCTTGGTTACGAGACGGGTCCAGACGTGGGTAGGCCTGGGATCCAGGGATGGAGCTGGACTATTGTTGGGGGTTGGTGGGGAGGGGGGGAGTTGTGTGCAGTGGTGTGAGGTTGGAGAAGGGGGGAGGGGGGCACGGTTTGTTAATAGTAGGGAAGAAGCCAGGAAACAACCCTATATGGGGAACATTATGGGGAGAGATGGGACGGAGATAGACCGACTAGATGGCATCGGGTAATCTTAGAATCGTGACCTGGAATGTACGGGGCCTCAACAGCTACCTTAAACGCAACAAAGTGATGATGTACTTAAAGAGGATGCGCGTAGACATAGCCCTGTTGCAAGAGACCCACCTCACTAGAGAAAGGCTGGAGGTGGTCGGGAGGAAATGGAAGGGCACCGTTGTGGGGGCGGCGTACTCAGCGTATGCCAGAGGGGTCGTCACTTGGGTGACGCCCCACGTGCCGTTTCGAGTGCTTGCTTCTTCGGTGGACCCAGAGGGTAGATTGGTGGTGGTAACGGGTCTCTTGGAAAACAGAGAAATACACATCATAAATTTGTACGCCCCCAATAACGACACAGCAGCTTACTTTAGGACCCTCTATGGTAAACTTGGCCCCCTTGCGGGGGGTACGGTAGTGTGGGGGGGGACTTTAACTGTACCGCAGACCCCAGTATGGATAGGTCCAGGGATAGGACAGGGAAAATGGCACCGGCGGCTAAAGCGCTGAATACCCTACTGAAAGACCTAGGCCTGGAGGATGCGTGGAGGAGGCTGCATCCCACAGATAGACAGTACTCACACTACACAGCACCACATGATCTGTACACAAGGTTGGACTACATGTTTGTAACAGCCAGGATAGTGAGAGAAATAGAAGGAGCAGAATACAAGGCCAGAGTGCTGTCGGACCACTCGCACTTGGTGGTAGACTGGAGACACCAGCCCCCACGCCCGCAGATCCCTACGTGGAGACTTAGGACCGAGGCTCTGCAGGATGAGGGGTTTCGGGAGTGCCTGAGAGACGCTATTGAAGAATATTTTGACAAAAACACGGGAAGCGTAAGCTCCGTGGGCACACTGTGGGAAGCATTTAAGGTGGTGGTGCGTGGGGTAGCTATTTCCCAAGTCAAAGGGCTACAGGGAGGGGTTGAAAGGGAGCTCCGGGAGGCGGAAAGAGAGCTAGAGGAGCTCACACGGTGCGTGAGCTCCGCTCATGATAACAGAACTAAAGTAGAGGAGCTACAGTTGTTCTGTGGTGCACTCTTGGATAGACTGTGCAGACTCAGCTACAGGAAATATACAGAGCGGATACACGCGGGGGCGATAAGCCGGGCAGATTGCTGGCTTGGTTGTACAAGAGTGAGACCCCCCGCTCGGTGATTAGCGAGATTCAGGGCGAAGATGGTAGCATATGCAACACCCAGAAAGAGGTATATGAGGAATTTCTTAAGTTCTACAGACACTTGTATGAGGACACGGGGGAGGATATGGGTCAAGACATACTAGACACATTGGAGGACATTGGACTGCCCACCTTAGATGATCTAGAACGCTCCGAGTTGGACGCACCCGTCACCTCGGATGAGCTGGTGGTAGTGATTCGGAACTTGCCCACTGGCAAGGCGCCGGGTTCGGATGGGCTGCCCAGCGAGTTTTACAAAACATACCAGCAAGAGTTGCTCCAGCCACTGCTTGCCACTTTCAATGAGGCCTATGAGAAGGGGGAACTCCCGTTGTCTCTCCGTGAGGCCGTAATCATCCCACTCTTGAAACCAGGCAAGCCGGGCCGTGGAGTGCGGGTCTTACAGACCGTTGTCCATGCTCAACCAGGACAGCAAAATACTCACGGCGGTGCTGGCTAATAGACTGAAAAGGGTGATTAAGAAACTGATACACCCAGATCAGATGGGATATGTTCCGGGCAGGAACATCACCGACAACCACCGGAGGCTACACCATGTCATGGACCAAACTGAGGAGGACACGGGCGAGCTGGCCATAGTGGCGTTAGACGCGGTCAAGGCCTTCGACTCGGTACGATGGCCCTGGCTGAAAGCGGTCCTGAAGGGGTATGGAGTGGGACCCAGATACCTCAGATGGGTACAGTTGTTTTACAGCACCCCGATGGCGAGGGTCAAGACAGGGTCCACGGTCTCAGATTCTTGGCAACTGGGCAGGGGGACCAGACAGGGATGTCCCTGGTCACCAATGCTATATAGACTGGTGTTAGAGCCGCTGGCAATATGCCTGCGCCAACAATATGGGGAGGTGGGCATAAACACGACCAGTGGAGAGCATTTGATATCATTATATGCGGATGATATGCTCCTTTATTTACGCTATCCAGAAGAAAACCTACAGTATGTCCTAGAGGTAATAGAACAGTACAATGATAAAGGAAAGGAATAAGTGGGCACCACTTTGTATGATGATTCTTGAAATGAAGTAACAAAGTAAACAGAAGAATAAAGCTTCTCAAAAAATACTTTTAGGGAGCTGGCTGTGAAGAGTCTGGAGACACCCTGACTCGAAAAGTAACAGTGAAGGAAAAGACTAAGTATGGCCAACTTAGTCACACAGCCGCTCTCCGTTATACCCAAAACAACGGGTTATGAAGTTAAAAAGACTTTCTTCAAAATATTCCTGTATATAGGTAAACGTGCTTGTATCCAATTTCAAAAATGATAGTCAAAAAGAATCCAAGTCAGAAATAAATTCAATAATAATTTATCAAAAGATCATTGATAAGAGCACAACACTAATGGAATCTTAGTGAGGCTGCAGCTACACATCACAAATTAGGTATGGACTTAATATGCCAATGCATTTCGGAGTATGCAAACTCCTTCATCAGGGCAAGTCTGTATTGAAATAATGTGAACACACAACATAAAAACACATGCATAAATCAATAAAGAAAATTTAAACACATACCAGAATGTAGAATGTTCATATGAGCGTTGGAATATATGTTTGGAAATAAACAACAAAATAGATGCAGTAAGGAACAAGTAAATCAACAACATAATAAGGCTATAGGAGTGAAAAACAAATAACAAATGGTACCTCTATACCGGTGTGTAGCCAGTGTAGCTTTTTTTAGGAGTGTCAGGCTGTCAGTAACACCCGTGGTCCAATGAAGGACAGCGGTCACAACGGCTTTCTAAAAGCATGAAAGTTAGAGTAATCAGAGGGCTACATGTGTTTAAGTGAAGCAGTTTATCTATTACAATCTAAAATGCAAAGATACCTGTAAACGCAGCACGGCCGTGAGACAAGCCGTCTGAACGCTGCAGTGTATCGCCGTATTGTGGTGTTGCTAGGAAACGGGTTATTTACATAACCACGTGACCGCATCGCGTCTATAAGACGGCGCGATGCGTGTGACTTTCAAATAGCTATGCTATCTCGATTTGTAAGTCCCCAAGGTGTAAACTAAGTAATTATATAGTCTAATGGTGGTCAAGTACTAATTCTAGGGTGCATAATGTCTCAAATAAAATTATAGAATCAGCATAGAAATGAAAAAAATACTCAGTGAAAACAGCTATGTTGTTTACATACAAAATGGCAAATATAAACAGAATCAACAAAAATAAATAAAATCTGCCGCTAATGGTGGCATTGAAAACAATGCCACCTTGGGTCCCAGACTGGACATCCGGGAGGCACGGCAGCAAAGTGTATACATCTATGTAAATATAAATCAACCAATTTAGCAGATTTAGAGTGACATGAACATTTCTCAATCAGGGAAACAAACATAAATATTATATGTCACCTGGAAACCCAGGCATCAAATACAGAAAAAAACAACTTCTAAAGCAGATGAAATAGCACAAGACAGTGGAATACTGTCATACGTAAAGCATGATGTCCATGTACAACAAATCTGAGGTTCAAGGGAAAGTCTATAGAGTATACTGAACCTTCAATATTGGTTGCCACTGAATCACTATGTCATAGTTAAATGTAGCAATGATAGTTAAACTCTTCATTGAGTCCATGAGGAGATAAACTACCAAGTTTATCTATCCAAAAGGTTTCTCTCCTATTAAGCCGAAGTCCAAGGTCCTCATGTGGATTTTTCTTGCTCAATACCTCTAAGATCAAAAACTTAATTTGGGTTAGGTTATGTCTATTTTCGATCCAGTGGCGGGCCACCGCTGAATTCAAATTGCAGTTCCGGATACAAGAACAATGTTCATTCCAACGTACTTTCGCTGCTCTTGTGGACTGACCTACATAGTACTTCCCGCAGGGACACTTGATACCATATATAATGTTCGTGCTATCGCAAGTTCCAAATGTTCTCAACAGGATTTTTTGACCTGTACGGGGATGGTGTATTGTGTTCCCTTTCAATATTAAATTACAGTTGGCACAATGAAGACAAGGATATGTCCCCGTGCGTTGGGTAACAGGTTCTTTCAATCTTGGGCGTGTATGTTCCAGTTCATCTTGCAAATTTCTGCTCCTTTGATATGCAAAAACCGGAAGTTGATCAAACAGATTCTGTACTCTTGTGTCATTTCGGAGGATGTTCCAATCTTTCTTAATTGCATTTTTAATTTTATTGCTCTGTACAGAAAATTTTGAGACGTATACTGGTGATTTCAATTCCCTTGGCAATTTAACAGTGTCCGATAACAAAGTGCTGCGATCACATGCATTCACTCTCTGGGATGCAGCATCTAGTTCTGATGATTTGTAGCCACGACATAAAAAATGTTCTTTCATCAATAATTGTTTCATCAAAAAAAGTCAATGTACACACCTATTGGTTGATTTATGCTATTCATACCAGCAACAATGGCCAACTTAGTCACACAGCCGCTCTCCGTTATACCCAAAACAACGGGTTATGAAGTTCCCACAGTGTCCATTAAACAAAATCTTGAAGTCCTACTTGACAAGGCTATGGAACTTGAATGGATCAATGAACACACTCGTAAATTTCTATACAATAACCACCCAAGAATCCCGAATTCTTATACACTACCTAAGATACATAAAGACACAGTCAGACCACCAGGAAGACCCATTGTTGCTGGTATGAATAGCATAAATCAACCACTAGGTGTGTACGTTGACTTTTTTCTCCAACCTTTGATTCAAAAGACTTTCACTTATATCAAGGACACTACACACTTTCTACAAAAGCTGAATACTGCCACTTTTCAACCAGAATACTTACTATTCACAATTGATGTCAAAGGTTTATACACATCGATACCTCATGATTTGGGAATGGAATCAGTAGAATGGCTTTTGTTGGAGTCACCTGAGGTCCATGCACAAAAAGAATTCATAATGGCTCTTCTCCAGTTTGTAGCAGAAAACTCATACTTTCAATTTCACAATAAATTCTTCCTACAGGTTTCCGGAACATCCATGGGTGCGACTATGGCACCGTCCTATGCAAATTGTTTTATGCACAAATTTGAAATGGACAACGTACTTCATAAGCCAGATTGGAACAAGCACATACATCTATGGGTACGTTATATAGATGATGTTTTTGGAATTTGGACGAACACAGAAGCTACTTTTGATGCTTTTTTTAATTATTTGAATAGTATTGACCAGCGGATCCAGTTTACCAGCACAACATCCAAAGACAGGATTACATTTCTGGATGTTCAAATACTCAAAAGTGATACTGGTTACAAGACTACACTTTTCCGCAAACCTACTGATCGCAATAATCTATTGCACAGATTGAGTTTCCATCAACCTAGTCTCCTGAGAAATCTGCCATACAGTCAATTACTGCGTGTGAAAAGAATAGTGAGTGATCCCGAAGACTGTCTAGCCCGACAATTATTGATGAAAGAAATTTTTTATGTCGTGGCTACAAATCATCAGAACTAGATGCTGCATCCCAGAGAGTGAATGCATGTGATCGCAGCACTTTGTTATCGGACACTGTTAAATTGCCAAGGGAATTGAAATCACCAGTATACGTCTCAAAATTTTCTGTACAGAGCAATAAAATTAAAAATGCAATTAAGAAACATTGGAACATCCTCAGAAATGACACAAGAGTACAGAATCTGTTTGACCAACTTCCGGTTTTTGCATATCAAAGGAGCAGAAATTTGCGAGATGAACTGGAACATACACGCCCGAGATTGAAAGAACCTGTTACCCAACGCACGGGGACATATCCTTGTCTTCATTGTGCCAACTGTAATTTAATATTGAAAGGGAACACAATACACCATCCCCGTACAGGTCAAAAAATCCTGTTAAGAACATTTGGAACTTGCGATAGCACGAACATTATATATGGTATCAAGTGTCCCTGCGGGAAGTACTATGTAGGTCAGTCCACAAGAGCAGCGAAAGTACGTTGGAATGAACATCGTTCTTGTATCCGGAACTGCAATTCGAATTCAGCGGTGGCCCGCCACTGGATCGAAAATAGACATAACCTAACCCAAATTAAGTTTTTGATCTTAGAGGTATTGAGCAAGAAAAATCCACATGAGGAACTTGGACTGCGGCTTAATAGGAGAGAAACCTTTTGGATAGATAAACTTGGTAGTTTATCTCCTCATGGACTCAATGAAGAGATTAACTATCATTGCTACATTTAACTATGACATAGTGATTCAGTGGCAACCAATATTGAAGGTTCAGTATACTCTATAGACTTTCCCTTGAACCTCAGATTTGTTGTACATGGACATCATGCGTTACGTATGACAGTATTCCACTGTCTTGTGCTATTTCATCTGCTTTAGAAGTTGTTTTTTTCTGTATTTGATGCCTGGGTTTCCAGGTGACATATAATATTTATGTTTGTTTCCCTAATTGAGAAATGTTCATGTCGCTCTAAGTCTGCTAAATTGGTTGATTTATATTTACATAGATGTATACACTTTGCTGCCGTGCCTCCCGGATGTCCAGTCTGGGACTCAAGGTGGCATTGTTTTCAATGCCACCATTAGCGGCAGATTTTATTTATTTTTGTTGATTCTGTTTATATTTGCCATTTTGTATGTAAACAACATAGCTGTTTTCACTGAGTATTTTTTTCATTTCTATGCTGATTCTATAATTTTATTTTAGACATTATGCACCCTAGAATTAGTACTTGACAACCATTAGACTATATAATTACTTAGTTTACACCTTGGGGACTTACAAATCGAGATAGCATAGCTATTTGAAAGTCACACGCATCGCGCCGTCTTATAGACGCGATGCGGTCACGTGGTTATGTAAATAACCCGTTTCCTAGCAACACCACAATACGGCGATGCACTGCAGCGTTCAGACAGCTTGTCTCACGGCCGTGCTGCGTTTGCAGGTATCTTTGCATTTTAGATTGTAATAGATAAACTGCTTCATTTAAACACATGTAGCCCTCTGATTACTCTAACTTTCATGCTTTTAGAAAGCCGTTGTGACCGCTGTCCTTTATTGGACCACGGGTGTTACTGACAGCCTGACACTCCTAAAAAAAGCTACACTGGCTACACACCGGTATAGAGGTACCATTTGTTATTTGTTTTTCACTCCTTTAGCCTTATCATGTTGTTGATTTACTTGTTCCTTACTGCATTTATTTTGTTGTTTATTTCCAAACATATATTCCAACGCTCATATGAACATTCTACATTCTGGTATGTGTTTAAATTTTCTTTATTAATTTATGCATGTGTTTTTATGTTGTGTGTTCACATTATTTCAATACAGACTTGCCCTGATGAAGGAGTTTGTATACTCCGAAATGCATTGGCATATTAAGTCCATACCTAACATGTGATGTGTAGCTGCAGCCTCACTAAGATTCCATTAGTGCTGTGCTCTTATCAATGATCTTTTGATAAATTATTATTGAATTTATTTCTGACTTGGATTCTTTTTGACTATCATTTTTGAAATTGGATACAAGCACGTTTACCTATATACAGGAATATTTTGAAGAAAGTCTTTTTAACTTCATAACCCGTTGTTTTGGGTATAACGGAGAGCGGCTGTGTGACTAAGTTGGCCATACTTAGTCTTTTCCTTCACTGTAATAGAACAGTACGCCATCCTCTCCGATATATCGGTGAACCCTGGAAAGTCAAGCCTGTTCCCTTTGGGTAGATATAGGAACGTCCCGGTGCAGAGGCTGCCTATTCTGCCAATACCATGGCAGCCCGTAACATTTAGGTATCTGGGAATAAACATTTACCACAAGATTGAGACAGAACACAAGCACAACATGGAAAAGGCAATAGAGGGGATTAGGAACAGTATGGTATTTTGGTCCAGACTGCCCCTGACCATGATGGGGAGGGCGGCCTTGCTCAAGATGGTGGTCCTGCCTAGACTCTTGCACTTTTTTACAAACGTCCGTTTCTGATACCCCGAAGCCTATTTGCGAAAACTTCACAGCATGTGTAGGGGTTTTGTGTGGGGCAGCTCTAGGAATAGGGTGGCTCTGTGGAAGCTCCAGAACCCGTGCGACAGGGGGGATAGGCCTGCCTAACTTAGAACTCTATTACCTGGCAGGGCAACTGCAGTACGTGGCCAGGTGGCTCTTGACTGAAGAATCGGCGGAAGCCAGGCTTCTGCGCGAAGATACAGCCCCATACTTCCTGATGGAAGTGGTGTGGTTGAGTAGAGATAAACTGGTGGGCAAGGGGCGGTTACTGAGGTTGGGCTGGGAGATCTGGCACAGGACATGGAAGATGGGGGGGGATTCGGATCCATACTCCCAACAAGCCCCTTGGCGGCTCTGTGTGGGAGCGACTCCCAACTACTTGAATCGGTCCGTAGATCCTGGGAACAGGTAGGCCTAGCTACCCTCGGGGACATATGGCAGGAAGGGGAGGCGATGGACTTTCAGCAGCTGCAGGAAGAGACGGGAGTACATGGTGGCCAATATATAACCTACACTAGGCTGGTGAAAAAGACTAGAGAAAGATGGCCGGAGACAGTGCTCGCGGAGGATCCAGATGCCACCCTGGAAACCATGTACGATGTATCGGAGGGCGGGCACGAAATATCGAGGATATATGAGCTCCTGCGGGCAAGGGCAGGGAAGGAGCTGCTCCAATTGAGACAAGATTGGGAGGAGGAGGTGGGAGGACCCATGACGGATGGGCAGTGGGAGCGGGCCCAGTGGTACCACAAAAAGGTGCCCCGCAATGCGAGATTCCAACAGCTTCAGTTGTATGTTACCCACAGGGCTTATTTAACCCCCGGGAAGATTGCAAAGTTTGGGGGATCAGCTATGCAGCAATGCCCCAGGTGTGGGGAGGTGAACGCAGGATTGCTACATATGTTTTGGGCTTGCCCGGAGGTGCATAGATTTTGGAATGAGGTCAAGACGAAACTGGCTGGCGGGGGGGTAGTGCTGGATGTGGAATCGGCCTGGTCATGCTTGCTTGGACTATTCCCTAGACCCGGCATTTGAAACACATAAGCAAGATGAAGGACCTGGCCTATGTCTTGGCCAAAAGTAGGATCGCCATGGGCTGGAAGGCGGCCCATAGACCCAGGGTGGAGTTGTGGTGGAAAGACCTCTTGAAATGGGCGGAAGCTGAATCCGTAGTCTGGTTTGAAGCGGTCACCAGGGGGGGCGAAGAAGAAGTAGGGCCCTTGTTGGCCTGGCGACAATTGGTGGCCTCGTTGGCAAACCCTCACCAGGGTGACAACGAGACAGAGGACCCGGTTGATGGCAGTCTAGGAAGTGTGCCACCCAGTGATGTTCCCGAAAATAATATGTGAGAACTGGCTCTAGTTTAAGGGGGGAGGGGGGAGTTGGGGAGTTTGAAAATGTGTTGAAATATGATGCTTTCTATGTTTTGAAACGGTTGTAGTGTGTTTGTTTGACCTTAAAATAAAAATATATTAAAAAAAAAAAAAACATATCAGAACAATACAAGAAAGACATCCTCCTGGCGAAACAGGAAACGTATACCAATAGAATCCTGCAAACTAACTCTAGTATGAAAGAACTATTCACAATACTAAAAGAACTATAAGCTCCAATTCCAGCACAAGATAATTGCGTCAAACTTGGTGCTCTAATCAATAACGTCTCTAACCTTAAAAATAAGATAGCACAAAAGAAAGTCTCCCTAACATCCTCTACTTCTCCCAATAAAACTCCTTTGCCTGGGCGGGGCGCTGTTGAGTGTAGGCAGAATCCCGTGCAGTTCCCTCTGGGATCATTACACAAGATTAGGACTACAGGTGAGAGCAATAAATCCCCTTTGGTATCAGTATGTACCACAAAGATTTAGTTGGTAGCTGTGGCTAAGCAGTCAGACTTATCTCAAGAGGGAGATGAGCAGTATTCAGGGTTTACACATTAGGCATACCAGGCTATGGAACAAGGAAACACTGACCAAAGCTTTGTACTTAAAAAGTAAATATATATTTATTTTTATACACCTCTAATCAAACACAGGTGTCACAATTATCAAGTAAGTTAAGTCACAGGAAAGATATACACAACTCCCTATTCAATTGTAGACAAGTTTGTGGTATAGTGAAAACTGAGCGAAATGGCACAGTGAAAACCAACTACAAATGGCACTATAGCAATTTAACGAAAGAGAGGGAAAGCACAAGTTAAACAGAGCTATCTTCAGGCACCCCCTAGCAACACTTCCCTGAAGTTTTGTGAACAAGTAATGCACAGTAATACTTTAGCAAAGAGATACTTAAATGAAAACTGAGCAAAATGGCACTCCACAAATTAAAACAGTAGGAAGGAAGAGAGGTTTAGAAGATTCAGGTGCATCAACACATTTCTTATTGAAAATCAATCTAATGAGAGCAGATCTAACAAATCAGCCAGAGTCAAGGGGCCTGAGCCAGAGTCAGTGGTACAGGACCAAGAGCTTAGGAGCAAAAATGTTCTTGTAGCTGCAGTCAAGTCTTTGGTAAACAAATGTTAAAAAGGTAGATGCGATGCAAAAGATAGTATTAGGAGTAGGGGTGGCCAACCCAACGAGTAGCTAAAGGATTTAAAACACCTTCATGGCTGCCACGGGGAAAGGGTGGCCTGGCGGAACAATGTACCTTAAACGTGAAGGCTCTCGTCGTGGAGGAAGGTTCGAGTCACTGCACTACCCAGGGATGAAACCAGCCGCGATGCTGCCAAACAAAGTTTAAAAGGCACGCTCCTTTTAATCGCGGTCCGGGTCGATAGCTGCCTGGGTATCCGGTCTCCACGTGCTGAGCACTGTCGATTCGACCAAGGCAGGTCCGAGGAAGCGATGGGTGAACTGGTTGTGCCCACCGGCGCAAGGGAATAAGGCTCTTTCAATGAAGATCTCCTCTCGTCGTGTGGAAGAAAAGTGGTCAGACGATCTGGCAGGGCTTCACCGGTGGTGTAGATGCTGAAGATGTCTGTGGCTTCTCTCCCCTTCAGTTCCATAGTTCCAGTGGCGACGTCTTGCTCTTCCAGTCCTCGGGACCACCCTGCTTTTATGCAGAAAGAGACCCATTCATACAGCCTAGCTGTCACTCACACAGTGGAGTGGTCTTCTTGGCGGGAGACCCTCCAGCCTATCAGGTTAGAGTGCAACCAGAGTTGCTGCGGCAACTCTGTCCAGGGGTTCTACTACCCCTCCCAAACAACAGACCCACCCCAGACTCAGAGACGCTGAAAAGAGGGCTTCTTGGCAGAAGCATGCCAAAATAGCGAACAAAGGACCCCTGACCTGGGTTAGGAGTTTAGAGTAAGACACAAGAAAGAATTTATATTAAAGTTCTGGCAAATCAAACCTACCGGAGTAAAGTTAATAATAAAATAAACCGGCAGTATGTTAGAGGATGGCTGTCAGTAAAAGTGGGAACAATGGGAAAATCCATTGGAAAATATTTGCGGTTGAATTTGCGGTTGAATATTTTTGGTAGTAACCACTGCCACCAGCCAGAAACTTTAGAGAGATGGACTTTAAGGTACCCCCTCGAAAAATGAACCCAAGGGAAAAACTATTAACCCTTTCCAGTACCTCATAGTAAGATGGTTTTTACTGGTTAAGTTCATAATATTTGACTAGTAACGTCTATAGGGACTTTACATGCCCTGGGAGACAGTAGTCAGTCCCAGGGTATGGAGTCTATGTTTGGGGGTCGCTACGACACCCCTGTGTCACTGCACTGAGGGTGCTGTGTAACACATGTGAATAAAGATGGTTCCTATGGGTGAGAGAAAAGATCCCATAGGCATTAAACACAAAAATAGCCTAGAACACAAATAGAAAAAATGCCTAAGAGTGGGAAAAAGAGTCGCACTCTTAGCAGGTAAAATGAAACAAACTCTTCAAATCCAGCAAAGCTGCTGGGAGACTCTATAGGTAAGGGAAATTAGCCATAGAATGAGAATTTTCCTTAACATTGAGCAGCCCAAAGATGGCTGCCTAGCTTTAGTGCTCTGAGCTGTACCAACAGAACACCGTAAACTACAACGATTTCTCGAAGCTCCTGACCCTGGGAAGCAGACCCCATATGTGTGAAGATGTGAAGAAGCTGCAATCTGACTTTCATGAGAATTGTCCGCCCCACGGCGAGGAATGAACGGCTTGCGAGGTGCGTGATGCGGTGAAGACCGCTGCCGCCATACTGGAACTGCGTGCCACGGAGTGAACTAACCCGCCTGAGCGCCCTGCTACCCGGACCTGAGTGACTGGCCACCCTGGAGGTGGGAGCCCCGTGGCTGCACCATATAGCCCTGAGTCGTGAGTGATCTTACCACCAACCTGACTGGGCAAGAGGCGGCCACTGTCGGGCCATTTGCTGCGAGGGACTGAGCTGCGACCTGGAGGTCGTGCCTCCTAGCGCCCGTGCTGCGGCTGGGGCGGTCCCCTACTCTCTGCCCACAGGCAGGCAGTGACCAGCGTGCTCCACTCCAAGCTCCCATCTGCACTAAGGCTGTGACGGGGGGCTGCGAGGGAGACCAGCACCCCCCCAGCAGACTGGTTGGCATACGCGGGTGGTGTGTCTCCAGCAGAGAAGCCCCGCGCAGATCCTACCCGACGTCGGAATAACACGCAACAACTGCTGATCTAATCCAAGGCGGCCCCATTGCCCTGGCACCCCTGCCCTGGCACTACGCTGACACCAGGGCTGAGAACCATGCCCCCCCACTGAGATCCTGCTGACCGCTGGCTGAGTTTGGTCCCCCAGATGTACAGAAAGTATCCCTGAGGCAGCAGGAGGCAACACAAGTAAGTGCATGGGCTGGGGTGTGGACGGATGGCCCCCTGATGTGGCTGCTGTTTGGATGCTGAACTAACTGGGGCATGGGGGTTGCCTAACCTCCCCAGAGCTAGTGGGACTGCGCCCTGCTCCACTGTGGAGGAACGCACCAGAGACTGCCGCATATCGGCTGATTCCACTTTGCAATCTCATCGGGTGCACAACCAAGCCTGGTGGTCCTGGGCGCCGCCGCCTTGAGCCCGTGACCTGGGCCCATGTTCCAACTGCCTCCATAACCCCATCTAGGCACTGGGGCCCTCTGCTGGGGACCATGCCACCGGGGGGCCAGGCATACCTGTCAGATCAGCAGGCACTATGCTGAGTCACTCCACCACTGACACATCTGAATTGACCCCAAGGGCCTGTGTAGCCTTGCTTGGCCCAAGTGGCCTAAGCCCCATAGACTAATAAATGGATACCACTGCAGCCACACTTCCACCCCACCAGCGGCCTGACCGAATGCACTGGAGTGAGATCCCATCCACTGCTTGAGCAGCCCTCCGCCGCCGGAGTCATTCACTGATCTTATACGTGCACATTACCTGGACCCGATTGGGGTGCGCGACCTAACCCTGGTGTACTGCCTCGCAGTCTAACTATTTACTCTCTCTCTGGACTATTGGTTGGACGACCGCTGGGAGGACGAGGCATAGGCTGAAGTCCCCTCCATTTGCACATACCCACGGCCATGTCAACTCCCGGCCCAACAGCCCTCTTGTGGACTCTGTGGAGGAGTTAGCTTCCTTGTGGTCTTTTATCGCTCCCACTGTCTGGTGGTTGGACATGTGGCCATTGGTGCAAGCAGACCAGACATCCTGCTAAGTGGGACCCACGACACCGGCGGCCTCGGCTGCAACATCTGAATCCACGCTCAACCGCGACGGCCACCGCCACATACATCACTGAAGCCCAAATCCTCTTGAACATCTCAAAGTGAACATTCATCCAACCAGAAAACGTCTAGCTGGGCTCGTGGCGCAAATAAGGTTGGAGCCATGGATACATTTGCCAAAGCTACTCCCAGACCCGAACAGGGACAACCATCGTCTAACCAGGATGATGAGACAACACGCATGGACGCCCCGGCCGTTGACCTAACCAGTATGATGGAATACATGGCAAAGAACTTTGCATCCTTCCATGAAAAGTTAGACTACATAAATGCAAATATGGCATCGTTGAGGTCCAAACTGGACCAGCAGGGCACTAGAATCACTGAGGCTGAGACATAGATTAGCACTAATGAGGATGTAATACATGCGCTACAAGACACGGTTGCCACACTGGCCCGGGACATGAAGTTCGTCAATGCAAAATGTGACGATTTGGAATCCAGATCACACAGAAATAACATTCGTATCATCAGGGTCCGGGAGAATGCACTTAAGAGACGGATGGAAATGGCAACTGAAAAAGTGCTTAAAGATCTACTGGATAATCCTGAACTATCGACGTTCTTTGCTGTTGAGCCCACCGTGAACTGGCCCCGCACTCCAAGCCGGGTGACTTTCCAAGGCCCATAATAGCAAAGCTTCTGAGCTACCAAGACAGAGACCACGTACTCCGTTTGGCAAGGGAGAAAGGGGAGCTTCGACTAGACTCGCAAATCATAAAAATGTTCCTGGACTTCCCAACCGGAGTGCAACAGGAAAGGCACCAGTTTATTGGAGTAAAGAAAATGCTAAGAGAGAGAAATGTTCCTTATGCAATTTTATTCCCTGCGTGCCTCAAGTTCACCTTTAAAAATAAGCTTTATTCCTTCACTGTCCCTGACGAGGCGGTGAAATTTATTGAGGTACATATTCTGCAGACGATTTTATGGAAAATGACTAGGAACGAGGCCTCTCTCCCCATTCGGTCCCTGATACAGGGAGCTATTATCCTTCATTTTCATGTGTTACGGGTACCCCGGGCAAATGGGACCTGCCGAATAGTTTGGTTGTATTAGCTACTCTTATTGTAATGCCCCAATGTTTTCTCCCGAGGTTGTATATGTGTCAATTGATATAAAGGGCACGCTACTGATTGCTTTTTGTTGCACCCTAAGTCTAAAGTACTATTCTGCTGGAAGGAGAGCTCAGGCCAACGTCTATACCCTCAGGGTCTGTTACCCTGTTTGTAAGGTCTTATTAGGCAATGAGGGAAATCAAAGTTGCCACAATGCACAATATGTAGTGGTACCACTGCGTCTCCTTAGGAGTCGGCTACACGCAGCGGCGCACCCCACCGAGTCTGCAATGGTTCTTTTGGAAGTTGTACAGTGCACGCGCCCCTGTTGGGCCTGATATGCGGACGGGCCAAGTTCGGGGTGGCTCGCCAGCATAACGACGGGGAGGGGAGCAAGACACACTGCTAGTTGGGGAAGGGCAGTGAGGGTGGGGGGTGGAAAAGATGGGGAACATTATGCGGAAAATGGCAGAAGTAATGTAGTACTACACATAGCGGGCAGACAACAGGCTCTTACTGCTTGCAAGTTCCTGCACATACGTTATTGTGATGGTTGGGATATCCCCTGAAGTACAGACATGGCTAATCGGACATGGTCACTGAATCTCCGTGAAATAGATACCCTCACGAAGACTAGCAGAATCGCTGCGTACACTCATGGGCACGGGATGGCAATACTTCTACGGCAGGGGACCCATGAAACTGGGGCGAGCGATCTGACGCTGCTCATAGAAACCCGGCGATAGGAGGTTATTGCTGGCACAATTGGGGATACACAACGGCATGCAATCTGGGATGTGCCTTGAAATAATGGCATGGCTGTACGAATAATGTCCTGGAACATTAGGGGGATAGGGAACTACACCAAGACCCGAAGAATCTCAGCATATGCCCAGAGGCATGGCCTGAAGATACTGCTACTGCAGGAGACCCATGCCCAGGGCCAGCTTGCATCTTGCCTAGCACCATCCTGGGGACCCAGTAGGTTTTACACCACATACTCCACACAATTCAGGGGTGTCCTAACGCTGGTACATAAGTCGGTTAAATTCACGCTGAAGAGGAACCACATAGACTCTAAGGGACGGTATGTCATCTTACATTGTGTTATAATGGGTGTTGAGTACCCAAATGTGGACACCCCTGACTTCTTTGATACTGTGGTCTCACTGCTGATGGGATACATTGGAGTTCCAATAATATGGGGTGGGGATATGAACTTGATATTGAATAAAGATCTGGAATGGACGGGGACAGCACCTGGGGCTCTATCTCGTGCTGCTAGGAGACTACGCTCGCATATTATATCGCTTTGCCTGCATGATGTGTGGAGGACTCTTCACCCCCTTGACCGTGAGTACACTTTTTCCTTGCTTGCGACCTTCTTTGATGATTTCTTTCACACGGTCCGGGATTTGTAGAGACCCGTGTGCTGGTCGTCGGGTACCAGCGTGGGGATAGCGGTCCTACTCCAGGAGGTGTTCAGATGTCCAGGACCAGGAACCAGGAAGGAGACAAAGGGCCTCATTACACGGTAGGCGGTAAGGGTTTACCGGTACCGGTATTTTACCGGTACTGGTAAACCCTTACCGCCTTACTACGAGGTCCCTTTGCGGGTTGGGGAATTTAACGCCTGCTTTTTGCAGGCGTTAAAAACCAACCCGCAAAGGGACCAGGGAGCTAATTACGGCACCACAATTTGCGGTGCCGTAATTAGCACCTTCCCCATTCCGATTATGCCCTATGGGGCAAAAATGGGAATGAGGAAGGGCAATGGTGGAAGGGGGAATTACCGCCCCGCCAACCTTGGAAAGTCCGAGCTCGGAGGCACGGAACGCGTGACTCGAGCGCAGGCGAGGCTCCCAGAAGAAACGTAAAGGTAAGTTTGAGGAAAGGAAAGGGAGGAAGTAGATTCAAGGAATCGGGAAAAAGGACTCGGATGGAAGTTCTGAGCGAACTTCGGCAACACACATCAGACTGCTCCGAGCGGTAGCATTGAGACGCGCAGAGCCGCGGGGGTGTGACTGTTTTGTAGAATGTTGAACGTAACGCGTAAAGACTGGCAAGCTGCGTTCCGCACCAAATGGCCATGTTGGAAGGATCATGGAAGGCAGTCCTCTATGGGTCAGGGACCACGAAGTCCAGAATGGGCGCAGGTGGCGGTTCATGACATCAAGTCGGAAGCACTGCTAGATATAGGCCCTCATTACGACCCTGGCGGAAAGTAACTGACCTGACCGCCATAGCGTAAATAGCGTTTCCGCCATTACACGACGGAGTAAAGTGCGGCTAATTCTGACCCATCGGGCACGAGCACTACGCCATGGCGGAAGTGCAAAGTCCGCGATGGCGGAAATGTCCCCAAAACGCCCCTCACCGCCGTCGTACGGCGCCCTAGGTGCAATTCCGCCACCCATCATAGCGGTCACCGTAATGAGCGGTAATCGCAAAATACGGTGACCGTAAATATACGGAAACGGAAGCAAAAACATGGGCCCGGAACGGGAAACAGCACGCCGTACACCTACAAAAGCAGAATCCCAACACAACCATTAAAAATCCTACCCTGAGACACATCCCAACCCGTTAGCCACCCTAGTGAAAACAATCAAAATGGGAAAAGTTGCGAAAAAAGCGTGCGACCGCAAGCGGCAGGTCCACTTCTCCCGTGAGGAACTCACCGTGCTCACAGAGACCCTCCAGGAGAATGCTGCCGTCGTCTTCTCGACGCAAATGACCAGGACGGCACTTGCGAACAAGAAGGCCATATGGGCCCTGGTGGCACAGCGGGTAAGTGCGGTGGGGACCGCACCCCGCAACCCACAGCAATGCAGAAAGCGATGGGACGACTTGCGGATACGCGTACGGAGCATACTATCAGCCAACCGTAACATTGCCACAGCTACCGGGGGAGGATCGGAATCACCCATCAAGTTGACCCCCTGGGAAGAAATCTGTGCCTCCACCATTGGAATGGAGAGTATAGAGGGAGTCGGAGGGATGGAGAAAGGAGTGCAGACATCCGAAGAATCAGGTAGGTGGGCCAAATAAAACAATGCTAAATCCACAATGTCCAATCATGTGAAGTACAAGAAACACATGTCCAGGAGAACGTCCACATACATTGGCCTGATAGCGCACTTTAAAAGTCACATTAAATACATAAATCATAACAAATCCTAAAAACACCCTCTACACGTGCAGCATGCACACCCTAACTGCAGGCTGCAAAACAACTGCATCCTCAATCCACACAAAAATGAAACCACCTCCAAGGCCCTGACCCAAATCACCCTCAGGTACCACCCCAATGCATGTGATACATTGCCATTCCAATTTCCACAGACCCATAAATAACGCTCGCCCTCCTTTACTCCACCACAGGGTCCGATTCAAACGACGAGCTTCAGGACACCCCTACCAGCACACCTGCAAAGAGGGCCAAGACCAACGGCCAAAGACCCTCCACCTCAGCTGCACGGATCAAGACACGGCAGCAGCACAAATCAAGTGGCAGCACACAGGAGGGGACTTCAACAGGCACCCCAGCAGCCAGCATGCCCACAACAGCAGCACCACAGGTCCCCCCAATGGATGCCACAGAAGGCACTGCTTCTGGTGGCAGCAGCACCATAGGTGACACTGCATTAATGGCAGCATGCTCCGACACAGAAAACGGTGCTGTCGATGTAGGATCCATCCATGACCTGTCTCAATCCCCCTGTTTGTTTCATCCCGTACACCATGAGGATACCACGCAGGGGCACCCACAAGACGACGACTGGCCATCCCCCACAAGCCCTGTGGCAAGGCAACATGAGGTGATCAGCCCCTCTGTGACACCACCGCAAATGGGCATGGCCCAGCAGAGGCAACAGTCCCTCGACCAGGTGATCGTGCAACAGCAGCAACTGGCCACGCTCCTCAAGGAGCATGCTGATGAATGTGGGGGTACTAAGGCAGCCATGGAAACATCTACTGAGACACTTAGGGCAGAAATGGAGAGAAGTACAGAGACACTAAGGGCACAAATGGAGAGAAGCACCGAGAGCCTGAGGGGGGAACTGCATGCGACGTCCAAAGACTTATGTGCTGAACTTGTCGCTGTGCGCCGTGTGCTCACTGAGCTCTCACAAACCCTTAGGGACATGCATGGACGTGAGCAGGCAGAGACATCATCCGTTGCAAGTTCCGTCCAGGGCAGCCCCCAACGTAGATCTGGGAGGAACCTGCGCTCCACAGGCAGGGGTGCCCCTGATACCCGGAGAGGGGGCTTGCAATAGCGTCTGCCCACTGACAATGAGCATCTTTGGACACTGGTGTTCGGGGGGAGGTAGGAGGGTGGAGGGGGTGTGTTGGGCTTTCTTGGGTGGCGGGTCGATGGGGTGTGTAACATAATTTCACATATGCTATAAACATTTCACAATCATCCAATGAGATGTGTGGACATTGATCTTTGTGTACGAGGCCTTTATAGGCGTACAGTCCATATTGTGCATGTTCCAGACACACACAGTGCCACAAGTCCCGTGTCCATGTATCAGCCACCAGGCGTGAGTGCTAGAAGCATGAATCTATGATATTCTGACGAATTTCACGGGCCTCCTGTGCCTCGCGGACTCCTTGAGGTGCTGCCACATCCCCACCCTCATCATGACCATCTTTAGGTGCTTGCAGTTCTGCGTCAGGGGGCATGGGCACATTTCTACGTACGCACATGTTGTGTAGCATGACACATGCCATGACCATCTTTGCAACCTTCTCATGGCGGTACAGGAGTGCCCCGCCAGACCTGCTGAGGCAGCGGAAACGAGCCTTCAGTAGGCCGAATGCCTGTTCTATGACTACACGGGTACGTGAGTGGGCATGGTTGTAGTCCTCCTCATGCTGGTTCTGTGGGTTCCGGAGTGGTGTAAGGAGCCATCTCTTCAGTGGATACCCGGCATCACCTGTATGTGGACAATAAAGGATGTTTGTGGAATGACATTGCTACGTACGCACCCCCCCCCTTCCTGCCAGGTCATTGCCGCATCACATACCCCACATTATCATGCATGAAATGAGACTCACCGAGTAGCCAGGATCTGTTCCCTGCGTGTCGCTCCATGTAGCGTGGTATTGTAGAGTTCCTCAAGACCATAGAATCATGGGTTGCTCCTGGAAATCGGGCACAACAATGTGTAAAGATCCTGTTGGAGTCACACACCATTTGTACATTAAGAGAATGATATTGTTTCCGGTTGCGGTACTGGACCTCCATGGCATGTGGGACAACCAATTCCACATGGGTGCAGTCGATGGCACCAATGCAACCCGGTATGCCGGCAAGTGCATGGAATCCCACTTTTGTGTTTGTAATCTCCTGCTCCGAGCGTGGTAAAGAGATGTAGTCGTCTGCGTGCTTCAGGAGGGCATCGAGCACTTGCATTAGTGTCCGTGACAACAGTGGCTGTGAAATGCCATGCAACTGTCCGACTGTGTGCTGGTAGGTGCCTGTGGCCAGGAAGTGGAGTACAGACACCACCTCCAGTAGGGGTGGGATGGCGGTTGGGCTATCTATCATGCTGACAAGGTCAGCGTGTGTCATGTCCACAATGGCGGTTATGGTGTCCCGGTCCAAACGGTAGAGGGTGTGGATCTGCTCATCAGTGAGGTTGAACAGATGAGCTCGGAGGCGTGGGATTGCGGGCTGCCTGCGTGGTGGTAGTGGCTGTGCTGGTGGGCCTTGCTGGCCCTGCCTTGCCCTCCTCCTCCTCCTGCGTCTCCTCTGTGCGGCCGGTTGTTGTAGTAGTTGGTGTTCGTCTTCTTCTTGAAGTTGGAGTACTTGCAGTGCTATCAGGTCCCCCAGGGCCAACATCGCTAGTCCTGCCGGTAGCATTTTGGAGTGGGTGTGGTTGTGGGAGGGGGTTGGGTGTGCAATTTATGTGTTTTCAGGCTGTATAGCCTCCACCTGTGGTGATTCATTTCACCTGTGCCAGCTGCAATCCCCTTTGGGCGAGCACGTCCCGCACACAACGCTGCAATTTGACGCATGGCATCTTGCTATTACAATCATGTATTTAATCCCGATGGCAGTGAAATATTGGTTTATATGTTCATTCTGCTATGGTCCCATTGTTTCACATACTATCTTTGCAGTCGCGAACAAACTTGTGAAGGGTCAGTGGAATGTAGTACTCGATTAACGGTGGACCCTCATGCAGCACTGTACCGAGGTTCACCGACGGGCGGGGCGTCCCATTTGTGAGTGAAGCCAGTTGCCATTTTCACACACTGCCGCACTACATGGATGAATTTGTGATTTCAAGCGGTCACAGATGCCTTTTCGACGTGATGTTGCAAATGAGGAATTCGAAGGACAGCGCTTTCGGTTTTCAGCTAGCGGCGAGGAGACGCCCACAGGTCTGACTGCAAATATAACGTTCTATTGTTTAATGTCCTTCGGACAGGGGCCATGGCGAGAATGCAATGATTGATATGAATAGTATGGGATGCGCAATAGCGTAGTGGACGATAAGGCAGGACGTTCCCAAATACATGTTACTTCACAACACTGGAATTCAGGGCTGGAGCACAGTGGATTTTGCAGACTGCATTACGCACAGACTCAATGGAAATTTCACATGTTATGTGAGTAAATAATCAGGCGTTTTCATACCGGGATGAGGGAATGATGTATGGATGCATGGACAGATGATTTAATTGAGAGTTTGCCATGTACATGGCTTTTTGGAATCTATCCACTTCCCCTGCGCTATGTGATGCAGAGCTGCCATAGTGGGACCATCGTCTATCTGCCCTTGTTGAACCCTCCCTGTCTCGACGCGCCTTCAAACACTTGTGTCTATGCACGTTACTAATCCCATCTAATGGATTCTGTTTTAACAGACGCATGCACACGAAGACTCGTTTGTAATAGTGTTTTCACCTCGATTTATATAGTTATGATTCGCAAGTGATTTTTGGGTGGGCATAATCCTTTTGAGTGGCCTAGCAGCATATGGCTGTAGATTTCGTGTGATCATTGAAGTGAGTAATTCAAATGAGGTTCTGATGCCCATACTATTCTTTTTCATTTCATTTGGGTGACAGGTATCTCCTCCCCTTTTGCCGCTGCCATCTGTATGCCACTCCTGCAGATGGCTTTTACTCCCGACACCTGCTGCTTCGAGTTAATCAGTGGAGCACCATTACGATCTTATGGGACGATCGCCAATGGGCCACATGCCCTTACGCAGTACTAGTGGCTAGGAGCAACATATCGACCTTTCAGCTGGACTAGTGCCTACCTAATGGGACGGCCCTGCGGTTCTAGGCGCTTCCATGTTGCCTTTTTGAACATGAATGTAGCCCCTGTGTACCATGAAGGAACAGGGCATCACACAAGAAGAAGCTGGTCATTTATTGCGGATGCAGCCCACAATAATGAAATATATTTTGGAGTTCATGACCTAATAGCTGTATGGGCTTGGTGATTTTGTTGTGCATTAAATTTTTATTCTGATATTGACCGTGTAGCGTTATTCTTTGCAGGTAATGTAGCATATTCCTATTTGTGGAGCGATGTATTGTGAGAAGATCTGCATTGGGTTCCGGCTTCTGAGTATAGTTGCGTGGTACTGTACTGGCCTCGTTTGCCTACGAAGCCCAGTGAGGTCAGGGATAGGGGCTGCCATTATGACTGTTTTGATGTTGTCATGCTCAGGGGCGGGGGATTAGCTTTTGTGTAACAGATGCCGGTCAGCTAGGTGGATTGGTGGAATGATGTGATTATCAGAATATGGCTGGTCACAGGTGCCTGTGTTTGCGTGCGTTTCTTGGAGGGAGACTGAGGTCATGTCCATTGGAATAGCTTCTGTATTTGTGCCATCTGTGCCCTGCAGCTCCCATTGGCCCCTCTTGAGATGAGCCTGGCTGCTCAGTCACTCTGCCAACTTGTGTGGTACATGCTTATGCTGATGGTTGGTTTGTTTACTGGCAAGAGTACAGGGCTGGTGCAGTCTCCCTCAGGATACTGCTTTGAATGTTGCCTTACACTGGTGTCAAGCGATGGGGGCCTGTTGTTGTTTTGTCTCATATTTCAGTTCATATTGCTGTACTTGAACCTTCACATGCCTGTGCTGCATCAGTACGGCAATGGTGACATGCCAAATATGGATGGCCACTCACAAGGCACTTGGAGCCCCTACATTCATTTGTTCGTTGGCATGCATGGGTGACTTGTACATTTCACTGGTTGCATTGTGTGACTTCATTGCACCTACGAGGAGTTGTGCAATGTGGGCAGGGAGTGTTGTACAGGCACTCAGTAGGGCCATTTACGGTTGGTTCGCGATGCCGTAATTCTCACCATGGCGGAATGGTACTTTCCGCCATGCTTGATGGCGTTAGGTAAATGTCCGCTAGGGTCAGATTTCGCGTACCGTTGCGCCATCGTGGTAATTACGGTTTTGCATGGCGCGCGTGCGCGTACTTGGTGCAGTTAGCATTGGCGTTCACTACGGTGTCGCTAATGGCATCGTACTTTACGGTGACGGGTCATAATCGCACCGAGCGCTATTCGATGGCGGTATTGCATTTCCGCCATCGTTTTTCGATTTCCGCCAGGGTCGTAATGAGGGCCATAGTCTTTAAGACGGAGATCCTCTCAGACATAAAAACATTCTTTGAATGCAATGCAGAACATGACACTACCATGGGGGTCCGCTGGGATGCCTTTAAAGTGTACATAAGGGGCATGTCCATTCCCCGGGAGGCGGGAGTATTAAAAGCTATAAGGAGTGATCTACACCGCTCCGAAGCTAAACTCAAAGATCTAGAACATGAGTGCGCGACTGCAGCTAGCCCCCTTAAGTTAACGCAAATTAGGAATTAATTGGAGGCGTTTGAATCACATACCCTAAGGGAGATACAATACCTCTCTCGCCCCTGCCGGCGTATTCACGTCCCAAAAATGTATGGTCTGCATTCTGTAGCTACCTCCACAAAGGGGCCGAAGAGGCACCCAACGCCACCACTTCTCTGGGCAAGAGTAACAGAACAGAGCCGTGATCTAGTTAATGTACCCTGTACCTGATGTATCATATGCTATGTACCCTATACCATTGTGCAACGGAACGTAAAGTGCTGATTTTTTTCCTGTGAATTCTTAATGTAACTGCTACTAACTTTTGCCAATTAAAAATAAAAGTAAAAAAAAAACTCCTTTGCCCCCACCTAAACAACTAAACCAATCCAGCTTTTCTAAAGTCTCTATTATTGAGCTTGAGAAGGTTATTCTTTCTCTCAAATCCTCAAATTTCCAGGGTGACCAATGCCCAGCACAACTAATCAAGGACCCTGCCAGAGATCTAGCACTTTTTATTTCAAAACTTATCAATGCCTCATTCTCATCAGGTACCATCCCATGCAACCTTAAAGAATCCTGGGTACTCCCTCTCCTCAAGAAACAAACACTAGACCCCAGTATACCGACTAACTACAGGCCCATCACAACAGTGCCATTCCTCCTACAATTTTTAGACGAGGTAACATACATTCAAATTCAGAAGTTCCTGGAACTTAACCAACTTCTCGGAGCCTGCCAATCCGGTTTCCGGAAACAACATGGCACGGAAAGAGCACTAATTGATCTCAAGGCCCAAATTGATGAGCTGAGAGACAATGGAAAAGCAACGCTGCTTCTCCTCCTTGACCTATCGGCTGGTGGACCACAAGGTCTTATGCAGCCACATGGATTCAGCAGCTCATGTCTCCAAGGAGGCCATAGTCTGGATAAAATCCTTCTTCAGCAACAGGACTATGAGAGTCTTCTCCCCCTCAGCAGCTGCAGACCCTATACCCATCACCTATGGGGTGCCCCAGGGATCATGTGTCTCTCCGACCTTGTATAACATATTTACCAAGCCCCTTTTTGATGATCTGGACCATCTTGGTATCACCTACACCAACTATGCAGATGCTACTCAGATCCTCCTACCACTTGTTGGGGACTATAATAAGGATTTGGCCTTGGTGAACAGAATTTACAGCATCATTCAGGCATGGATGGCATCTCATGGTCTTTGCTTGAATGATGATAAAACGGAGCTCATCATCCTCGGCACTACTTCCCACCTAACAAGACAAGGCCCAAAATACTCATCCTTCACCATCAACGGGAACCCCATTAAAGTTGCCAAAGAAGTAAAAACTTTAGGTTTTTACCTTGACTCCACCCTTACATTCACCAAACAAGTAAATACTTTGGCTTCCTCCACTGAATATACATGCAAACTAATCAGAGCTGGCAAACACTTAATATCCTCCAACAGCTGTATTATCTTGGCCAGAGCCCCATCTTGTCCAAATTGGACTACAATTTAATGCTCTCTACATTGGCGCCAACAAATACATCATCCAGTGACTACAGACACTCCAAAATAATGCCCTCAGATGCCATCGCCTGTTCCCTGCCTGGGATTCATTTCCCCTTCCAGTCCGTGGAGCAGGAGCTCTGCCCAGCTGTACCCGACCCTGCAGGAGCAGCGGGAATCCAGATGGAAGCCTTCATGCTCAGGCCATTCTTTATGGTAAGCGGTGCAGGCGTTGTGTTTGTGCTACAACTTTAAGCACACAAGCCTCCGCTTTACTGTGAACGTAGCCCCTAGAAGATTAGATGCGGTAACCCTCTTCTTAGCATCATCCCGCTGGTAGTGGCATCCCCTGTGCCCTTCCCCACCATTGAGCACCACGAGGCACCCACACACTTCAAGATGGCCGTCCGCCACTGAAGTCCGACTCCCTACGCCGAACCAGCCCCAGCTGATGTCGCTGAGAACTGATTGGCTATTGCGCCCATTTTTCTGTCCAAAAGGACGCCGGCAGGCAAAGCCGGCCCTCCTTCAGCAAGGCCCAACGAAACAAGGCCATCGCCTGTTCCCTGCCTGGGATTCATTTCCCCTTCCAGTCCGTGGAGCAGGAGCTCTGCCCAGCTGCAACCGACCATGTAGGAGCAGCAGGAATCCAGATGGAAGCCTTCATGCTCAGGCCACTCATTACGGTAAGCGGTGCAGACGTTGTGTTTGTGCTACAACTTTAAGCACACAAGCCTCCGCTTTACTGTGAACAAAGCCCCCAGAGGATTAGATGCAGTAACCCTCTTCTTAGCATCATCCCGCTGGTAGTGGCATCCCCTGTGCCCTTCCCCACCATTGAGCACCACGAGGCACCCACACACTTCAAGATGGCCGTCCGCCACTAAAGTCCGACTCCCTACGCCGAACCAGCCCCAGCTGACGTCGCCGAGAACTGATTGGCTATTGCGCCCATTTTTCTGTCCAATAGGACGCCGGCAGGCGAAGCCGGCCCTCCTTCAGCAAGGCCCACCGAAACAAGGCCATCGCCTGTTCCCTGCCTGGGATTCATTTCCCCTTCCAGTCCGTGGAGCAGAAGCTCTGCCCAGCTGCACCCGACCCTGCAGAAGCAGCGGGAATCCAGATGGAAGCCTTCATGCTCAGGCCACTCATTACGGTAAGCGGTGCAGGCGTTGTGTTTGTGCTACAACTTTAAGCACACAAGCCTCCGCTTTACTGTGAACGAAGCCCCCAGAAGATTAGATGCGGTAACCCTCTTCTTAGCATCATCCCGCTGGTAGTGGCATCACCTGTGCCCTTCCCCACCATTGAGCACCACGAGGCACCCACACACTTCAAGATGGCCGTCCGCCACTGAAGTCCGACTCCCTACGCCGAACCAGCCCCAGCTGATGTCGCTGAGAACTGATTGGCTATTGCGCCCATTTTTCTGTCCAAAAGGACGCCGGCAGGCAAAGCCGGCCCTCCTTCAGCAAGGCCCAACGAAACAAGGCCATCGCCTGTTCCCTGCCTGGGATTCATTTCCCCTTCCAGTCCGTGGAGCAGGAGCTCTGCCCAGCTGCAACCGACCCTGTAGGAGCAGCGGGAATCCAGATGGAAGCCTTCATGCTCAGGCCACTCATTACGGTAAGCGGTGCAGACGTTGTGTTTGTGCTACAACTTTAAGCACACAAGCCTCCGCTTTACTGTGAACAAAGCCCCCAGAGGATTAGATGCAGTAACCCTCTTCTTAGCATCATCCCACTGGTAGTGGCATCCCCTGTGCCCTTCCCCACCATTGAGCACCACGAGGCACCCACACACTTCAAGATGGCCGTCCGCCACTGAAGTCCGACTCCCTACACCGAACCAGCCCCAGCTGACGTCGCCGAGAACTGATTGGCTATTGCGCCCATTTTTCTGTCCAATAGGACGCCGGCAAGCGAAGCCGGCCCTCCTTCAGCAAGGCCCACCGAAACAAGGCCATCGCCTGTTCCCTGCCTGGGATTCATTTCCCCTTCCAGTCCGTGGAGCAGAAGCTCTGCCCAGCTGCACCCGACCCTGCAGAAGCAGCGGGAATCCAGATGGAAGCCTTCATGCTCAGGCCACTCATTACGGTAAGCGGTGCAGGCGTTGTGTTTGTGCTACAACTTTAAGCACACAAGCCTCCGCTTTACTGTGAACAAAGCCCCCAGAGGATTAGATGCGGTAACCCTCTTCTTAGCATCATCCCGCTGGTAGTGGCATCCTCTGTGCCCTTCCCCACCATTGAGCACCACAAGGCACCCACACACTTCAAGATGGCCGTCCGCAACTGAAGTCCGACTCCCTACGCCGAACCAGCCCCAGCTGATGTCGCCGAGAACTGATTGGCTATTGCTCCAATTTTTCTGTCCAATAGGACGCCGGCAGGCGAAGCCGGCTCTCCTTCAGCAAGGCCCACCGAAACAAGGCCATTGCCTGTTCCCTGCCTGTTCATGCCAGGTCTGCCGTCTGTCAGCCCCTCTGGATCCGGGTAACGCCAAGGTAACTTTGCTTCCTCTATCTCTGAGGCTAAGCTTCACCACTGCCACCTCACATCTTCTCTGACTCTAACGACTCTGCTCGAACCAGGCGCTTCGACTCACCACGTCTATACCACAGCGCCTCTCCATGTTTGCTACAATGTCACTGCCGCACCGCTGAATGCACCCTCTTAGTCACACCTCCCAGCGCTCATGTTTGCATTGCTATCAGTTATCCCACGTACTCCACCTTCCATGAGTAGCATAATACAAATTGAATTTCAGAACTACTATACCTGTGATCACCTACCGCTGCATGTATATGCAAACTGCACGGCAACTGCACCAACTACAGTGTACCTGATCCAAACTCACTCACACGCACTTAGATTTAAGCAGTTCACAGCCTACCTGCTCATCGCTAGTATTAACCTACTATTGCCTAACTATTTTCTGACAGTATGTGCAGATTTGCATCTAGATGGCCTGTACTCCTCTCCACTAGCTTTGTTTGCAATTTAGCTGTGTAACTCCCTATTAGCCACTGTTCACTATTTCTGACTGTATGTGCAAATTCGCATCTATTTGGTCTGTGTTCCTCTCCACTAGCCTATACTTGCCATTTAGCTGTACACTTCCCTTATTAACCACTGCTTGCCTCTTTTCATGGTATCTGCAAATTGCATCCAGATAGCCTGTAGAGCCTCTGTAAATGTACACTAGTAATTAACCACCGCTAATGTACTATTGCCTATAGTAAATAGCCAAGCTTCTACCAAGACTACAATATATACATCTGCCAGAACTTGTCATACCCACCTTACCTTGCCTAGTCTGTCATGACATGACTAGCTCAGTCTAGCCTTAATTCATAGTATCCTAGCTACTTAAACAAGTATACTATGCACCTGCCACTTCTCTACACGGTTCTACTGAGAACCATCCTGAATGTGATCACCATTCACATGCCAAACATGTCCCAACCACAGAACCAACTACTTCATGCTAACGCACCATTAAAGCCACCCCAAGTACTCGCTACTATAATTACCACACCTTGTAGTCTCCAACAGCGGAACCTCAAACTCCGCGCTAGACTCCCCAGAATTTACGATCCTTAACAAACTCTCAGCCTTCTACATTCCACACCCGACCCACTTCCAATACTCCACCCCATAAAGATAATCATGGCCAACATCCTCTACAACTTAACTGTCGTCTCCCCAAATAACCAACAAATTGCTCAACCGCCTCCTGCCCCACCCACTCCTCCTGGCATAAAAGGTGCCTTAATAAACGCCCGCTCTATGGTAGCCCATGCCACTGACACAGCAGACATAATCCAAAACGAAAACCTAGATTTCCTAGCTATTACTGAATCCTGGTTCCATCCCGCAGCAGGTCCAGCAATCATGCTAGCCATCCCAGACAACTATTTCTTTATACGACTGGCTCGCACCACCTCTAGAGGTGGCGGCCTTGCTATAATTGTCAAAGATAACTTAGCGTTAAGACTATCTGCACCAACTAACTCCAACTGCTGCAAATCTTTAACAGCTAAACTCACCATAGCCAACAACCAAGCTATCATCATCCACCTGATCTACCGACCACCAGGACCCTTAGGCTCCTTTAAGGAAGACTTCATGAACCTACTGTCCAATAACCTAAAAAACTCCACTCAATGCCTCATCCTAGGAGACTTCAACCTCGGATTTAATGACGCACGAGACACTAATGCCCTACAGATTAATAACGCCCTAGAGGAATTAGGTTTCTCCCAAAAGATTACGGAACCTACGCACATTAAAGGCAGGACCCTTGATTGGATTGCGGAACATAATTGCCCAACCACTATCACGTCCATACTGCCTCAACACTGGTCGGACCATCACTTAATATCGTTCTCCCTAGAAGCCAATCAACCTCCAAATAAAAGTATCATAGCTCCCACTGCACCCACCAGAAATAAAAGAAACATAACGCCTGAAAGCCTCACTCCCCTCATCCTACCTACCTTAAACTCCATCTCAGATCAGACTGACCCAGCCACTATGGTAGATATCTACAACGAAGCGATGTTGGCCTCTCTAGATGCCATTGCACCGCTGAAAATTAGAAAAAGCAAACCCCGCCAACATCTAAATACGTGGTTCACGCCCCTCCTGAAAGACATCAGACAAAAGAAACGACTGAGTGAAAAAATCTGGAGATTAGACCCCTCAGACGTCAACAAAAACAACTTGAACACACTAGCCACCCTTTACAGAAAAAGAGATCATTTTAGCTAAACAAACGTCCTATAACTCCCGAATCTCTCAAGCTAAATCTAACACCAAAGAATTGTTCACTATCCTGAAAGAAGTAGAATTCCCTATCCAAACACCTGATTCATGCCTCAAAGACAAGAACTGGTGCACTAGTATACAAGAAGCCCTGGCCAATAAAATGACAATGCTCCAGGCAAAGAATAACAACAAAAAAAGTTCTATCACTGTTCCTAAAACCGATATCAAAGATATCACCCCTAAGACAGCCACAAACTGTCCACGTACATCGCAACTTACCCCAACGCCACATAGACCAGACACCCCCAGCTTCCACTTCCGCAAAGTCTCTACTAAAGAAGTTGAGAAAGTCATCCTCACCCTTAAACCTTCCAATTGCCGGGGTGGCCTGTGCCCAGCCCAACTTATAAAAGAGGCAGCCCGCAAACTCTTACCCTTCATCACTAAACTCATAAACGCTTCATTCTCAACCTGCACCATACCTAGCAACCTGAAACACTCGTGGGTCCTTCCCCTCCTTAAAAAACAAACTATCGACCCATAACTACTGTGCCCTTCTTACTTAAAATTTTGGATAAAGTATTATACTTACAAATTCAGCATCATCTGGAACTTAACCAACTCCTTGGAGTTCGCCAGTCCGGCTTCAGACCGCAATACGGTACCGAGACTGCACTCCTAGACCTCAAGGCACAAATTGACATACTCAGGGACAAAGGCAAGACGTCACTTCTGCTACTCCTCGTTCTGTCTGCCGCATTTGATCTGGTAGACCATTCAATACTCTGTGACCATTTGGTCACCGCCGCCCACTTCTCCGAAGAGGCAGTCGCTTGGATCCAGTCCTTCCTCAACAATACGACTATGAGGGTTTTCTCTCCCCTAGCAGCTGCTGACCCTACTCCCATCACATGTGGCGTACCCCAGGGTTCGTGTGTATCTCCCACTCTGTAAAATATCTCCACAAAGCCCCTTTTCGATGATCTAGATGGTCTAGGTATCACCTACACTAATTACGCAGATGATACTCAGATCCTCATCCCGTTGACGGGCGATTATGACAAGGATTTGGCCTTTGTGAACAGAGTTTACCTCCTCATCCAGGCATGGATGGCCTCCCATGGACTATGCCTGAATGATGACAAAACAGAACTCCTTATCCTGGGCTCACCCTCTAATATCAAAAAACTTGGTCCCAATTATACCTCCTTTATAATTGATACTAACAACATAACTGTGGCCAAAGTAGTCAAAACCCTTGGCTTTCACTTGGACTCCACGCTTACATTTGGCAAACAAGTAAACGCTATGGCTTCAGCCACCTCCTATACCTGCAAATTAATCAGAGCAGCCAAACCCTTCCTTTCCCCCAATAATTGCATCACCCTCGCTAGAGCACTAGTTTTGTCTAAATTAGACTACTGTAATGCTCTATACATAGGCAGTAACAACTACATTACCTCCAAAATTCAGACCCTTCAAAACAATGCACTAAGAGCTGCCCTCAGTCTTCCCAAACATGCCCATATATCAGACCTAAGGAGATCCGTCAACTGGCTCTCCACTAAAGACAAAATACTCCTCAAAACGGCATCGCTGACACACAAATGCCTTAACCACGCAGCCCCCCAATACCTAATAGACAGATTCACCAGACAAACAGCCACACGCCTCCTAAGAAAAGCCAACTCCAACCTCTTGCTTGTACCTAGATTTAGGCTCACTAAATCTGGTGGGAGTAGCTTCCCTGTCAAAGCAGCTAAACACTGGAACTCCCTTCCCCTTGCCTTAAGGGAAGATCTCCCCTACTTACAATTCAGATCCAACCTTATTCATTGGTTAAAGGAACATGACGTCTAACCATACCGTACCAGCCTCTTAGAGATCCACTGCATATATGCTTTGCCTTTTTTAGGCATTCCTCAGACTATTGTATATATGTTTTGTTTTGTTTCCTTTTTTCCATGTTTATGCCTGCATACAGCATTGTAACCATGGCTGTTTTGTATATATTATGCTGATTCTGTAACTCAAGCTGAACAACCCTCTTCATGCCTTTGTGCCTGAATACCCCTGGGTCTGGTGCGCTGTATAAATAAAAAAACAAACAAAACAAACAAATCAGAGCTGCTCTAAGCATCGCTAGGAAATAGCATATCTCTGAGACTAGGAGACAACACAATTGGCTATCCACCCATCATAAAATCTGACTGAAAACAGCATCATTCACACACAAATGCCTTAATAATAGGGCACCACACTACCTGACAGAAAGAATGAACAGAAAACCTCTAGCAGACCTACCAGAATAGTCAATACTAATTGTCCCCTTGTGCATTGATTCAAATTATCTACAATTGGGGGTAACAGCTTCCCGGTCAAGGCAGCACACCTTTGGAATTCCTTGCCACCACCACTGAGAGCTGATTAAACATTTACTAAATTCAGACAGAATCTCATTAACTGGCTCAAAGATAATTACAAGTAACACATCAGCCTTTAGCTATCTCGCCTTGTAAATAGCATCAAACTACCTTGTAAATAACATTCCTGCCTGTACTGTGACTTTGCCTATTATATGCTTCTATGTTAGCCTGTATCTTCTGTATATTATGCTTGTAAACCCTGACTTGCACCTTATGGTACTTTGTAACCAAGCTGAAAGTCTTCTTTTTTTCCCACTGCGCCATGATACCCTTGGGTCTGGAGCGCAATATACATAAATAAATAAACAAACAAACAAACTGTCCTCCAGTTTATTCCCTCCTCACCAACTCCATGCAAACACACCCCATCTTCTCTCACTATTGTCTCTTCTAACTCTATTATGATCACTTACTCTTCTTCTTCACCCATGGGCACTTCTGGTCTAAATATAAATTCTGTAGGGAATCGTATTATTTTACCCTGTATTCTTGAAATCCATGCTAGCAGTATGTGCATCCCATAGAAAGGAATACTTCTGGGTCTAATGACGCACTTCTTAGTGTTTTCTGCCCATATAAGGCTGTTATGAACTCTTGTGCGTTTACGCAATGAATCCCTGCGGTAAAACATATGATCCACTGGTCAGTAAATGATATTGGCCCTCATTACGACCCTGGCGGAAATCGAAAAACGATGGCGGAAATGCAATACCGCCATCGAATAGCGCTCGGTGCGATTATGACCCGTCACCGTAAAGTACGATGCCATTAGAGACACCGTAGTGAACACCAACGCTAACTGCACCAAGTACGCGCACGCGCGCCATGCGAAACCGTAATTACCACCATGGCGCAACGGTACGCGAATTCTGACCCTAGCGGACATTTACCTAACGCCATCAAGCATGGCGGAAAGTACCATTGCGCCATGGTGAGAAGTACGGCATCGCGAACCAACCGTAAATGGCCCTACTGAGTGCCTGTACACCACTCCCTGGCCACATTGCACAACTCCTCGTAGGTGCAATGAAGTCACACAATGCAACCAGTGAAATGTACAAGTCACCCATGCATGCCAATGAACAAATGAATGTAGGGGCTCCAAGTGCCTTGTGAGTGGCCATCCATATTTGCCTTGTCACCATTGCCGTACTGATGCAGCACAGGCATGTGAAGGTTCAAGTACAGCAACATGAACTGAAATATGAGACAAAACAACAACAGGCCCCCCATCGCTTGACACCAGTGTAAGGCAACATTCAAAGCAGTATCCTGAGTGAGACTGCACCAGCCCTGTACTCCTGCCAGTAAACAAACCAACCATCAGCATAAGCATGTACCACACAAGTTGGCAGAGTGACTGAGCAGCCAGGCTCATCTCAAGAGGGGCCAATGGGAGCTGCAGGGCACAGATGGCACGAATACAGAAGCTATTCCAATGGACATGACCTCAGTCTCCCTCCAAGAAACGCACGCAAACACAGGCACCTGTGACCAGCCATATTCTGATAATCACATCATTCCACCAATCCACCTGGCTGACCGGCATCTGTTACACAAAAGCTAATCCCCCGCCCCTGAGCATGACATCATTAAAACAGTCATAATGGCAGCCCGTATCCCTGACCTCACTGGGCTTCGTAGGCAAACGCGCCCAGTACAGTACCACGCAACTATACTCAGAAGCCGGAACCCAATGCAGATCTTCTCACAATACATCGCTCCACAAATAGGAATATGCTACATTACTTGCAAAGAAGAACGGTACACGGTTAATATCAGAATAGAAATTTAATGCACAACAAAATCACCAAGCCCATACAGCTATTAGGTCATGAACTCCAAAATATATTTCATTATTGTGGGCTGCATCCGCAATAAATGACCAGCTTCTTCTTGTGTGACGCCCTGTACCTTCATGGTACACAGGGGCTACATTCACGTTCAAAAAGGCAACATGGAAGCGCCTAGAACCGCAGGGCCGTCCCATTAGGTAGGCACTAGTCCAGCTGAAAGGTCGATATGTTGCTCCTAGCCACTAGTACTGCGTAAGGGCATGTGGCCCATTGGCGATCGTCCCATAAGATCGTAATGGTGCTCCACTGATTAACACGAAGCAGCAGGTGTCGGGAGTAAAAGCCATCTGCAGGAGTGGCATACAGATGGCAGCGGCAAAAGGGGAGGAGATACCTGTCACCCAAATGAAATGAAAAAGAATAGTATGGGCATCAGAACTTCATTTGAATTACTCACTTCAATGATCACACTAAATCCACAGCCATATGCATGCTAGCCCACTCAAAAGGATTATTCCCACCCAAAAATCACTTGCGAATCATAACTATATAAATCGAGGTGAAAACACTATTACAAACGAGTGTCTGTGTGCATGCGTCTGTTAAAACAGAATCCATTAGATGGGATTAGTAACGTGCATAGACACAAGTGTTTGAAGGCGCGTCAAGACAGGGAGGGTTCAACAAGGGCAGATAGACGATGGTCCCACTATGGCAGCCCTGCATCACATAGCGCAGGGGAAGTGGATAGATTCCAAAAAGCCATGTACATGGCAAACTCTCTATTAAATCATCTGTCCATGCATCCATACATCATTCCCTCATCCCGGTATGAAAACGCCTGATTATTTACTCACATAACATGTGAAATTTCCATTGAGTCTGTGCGTAATGCAGTCTGCAAAATCCACTGTGCTCCAGCCCGGAATTCCAGTGTTGTGAAGTAACATGTATTTGGGAACGTCCGGCCTTATCGTCCACTACGCTATTGCGCATCCCATACTATTCATATCAATCATTGCATTCTCGCCATGGCCCCTGTCCGAAGGACATTAAACAATAGAACTTTATATCTGCAGTCAGACCTGTGGGCGTCTCCTCGCCGCTAGCTGAAAACCGAAAGCGCTGTCCTTCGAATTCCTCATTTGCAACATCACGTCGAAAAGGCATCTGTGACCGCTCGAAATCACAAATTCATCCATGTAGTGCGGCAGTGTGTGAAAATGGCAACTGGCTTCACTCAGAAATGGGACGCCCCGCCCGTCGGTGAACCTCGGTACAGTGCTGCATGAGGGTCCACCGTTAATCGAGCACTACATTCCACTGACCCTTCACAAGTTTGTTCGCGACTGTAAAGATAGTATGTGAAACAATGGGACCATAGCAGAATGAACATATGAAGCAATATTTCACTGCCATCGGGATTAAATACATGATTGTAATAGCAAGATGCCATGCGTCAAATTGCAGCGTTGTGTGCGGGACGTGCTCGCCCAAAGGGGATTGCAGCTTGCACAGGTGGAATGAATCACCACAGGTGGAGGCTATACTGCCTGAAAACACATAAATTGCACACCCAACCCCCTCCCACAACCACACCCACTCCAAAATGCTACCGGCAGGACTAGCGATGTTGGCCCTTGGGGACCTGATAGCACTGCAAGTACTCCAACTTCAAGAAGAAGACGAACACCAACTACTACAACAACCGGCCGCACAGAGGAGACGCAGGAGGAGGAGGAGGGCAAGGCAGGGCCAGCAAGGCCCACCAGCACAGCCACTACCACCACGCAGGCAGCCCGCAATCCCACGCCTCCGAGCTCATCCGTTCAACCTCACTGATGAGCAGATCCACACCCTCTACCGTTTGGACCGGGACACCATAACCGCCATTGTGGACATGACACACGCTGACCTTGTCAGCATGATAGATAGCCCAACCGCCATCCCACCCCTACTGAAGGTGGTGTCTGTACTCCACTTCCTGGCCACAGGCACCTACCAGCACACAGTCGGACAGTTGCATGGCATTTCACAGCCACTGTTGTCACGGACACTATTGCAAGTGCTCGATGCCCTCCTGAAGCACGCAGACGACTACATCTCTCTACCACGCTCGGAGCAGGAAATTACGAACACAAAAGTGGGATTCCATGCACTTGCCGGCATACCGGGTTGCATTGGTGCCATCGACTGCACCCATGTGGAATTGGTTGTCCCACATGCCATGGAGGCCCAGTACCGCAACCGAAAACAATATCATTCTCTTAATGTACAAATGGTGTGTGACTCCAACAGGATCATTACACATTGTTGTGCCCGATTTCCTGGATCAACCCATGATTCTATGGTCTTGAGGAACTCTACAATACCACGCTACATGGAGCGACACGCAGGGAACAGATCCTGGCTACTCGGTGAGTCTCATTTCATGCATGATAATGTGGGGTATGTGATGCGGCAATGACCTGGCAGGAAGGGGGGGATGCGTACGTAGCAATGTCATTCCACAAACATCCGTTATTGTCCACATACAGGTGATGCCGGGTATCCACTGAAGAGATGGCTCCTTACACCACTCCGGAACCCACAGAACCAGCATGAGGAGGACTACAACCATGTCCACTCACGTACCCGTGTAGTCATAGAACAGGCATTCGGCCTACTGAAGGGTCGTTTCCGCTGCCTCAGCAGGTCTGGCGGGGCACTCCTGTACCGCCATGAGAAGGTTGCAAAGATGGTCATGGCATGTGTCATGCTACACAACATGTGCGTACGTAGAAATGTGCCCATGCCCCCTGACGCAGAACTGCAAGCACCTGAAGATGGTCATGATGAGGGTGGGGATGTGGCAGCACCTCAAGGAGTCCGCGAGGCACAGGAGGGCCGTGAAATTCGTCAGATTATCATAGATTCATGCTTCTAGCACTCACGCCTGGTGGCTGATACATGGACACGGGACTTGTGGCACTGTGTGTGTCTGGAACATGCACAATATGGACTGTACGCCTATAAAGGCCTCGTACACAAAGATCAATGTCCACACATCTCATTCGATGAATGTGAAATGTTTATAGCATATGTGAAATTATGTTACACACCCCATCGACCCGCCACCCAAGTAAGCCCAACACACCCCCTCCACCCTCCTACCTCCTCCCGAACACCAGTGTCCAAAGATGCTCATTGTCAGTGGGCAGACGCTATTGCAAGCCCCCTCTCCGGGTATCAGGGGCACCCCTGCCTGTGGAGCGCAGGTTCCTCCCAGATCTACGTTGGGGGCTGCCCTGGACGGAACTTGCAACGGATGATGTCTCTGCCTGCTCACGTCCATGCATGTCCCTAAGGGTTTGTGAGAGCTCAGTGAGCACACGGCGCACAGCGGCAAGTTCAGCACATACGTCTTTGGACGTCGCATGCAGTTCCCCCCTCAGGCTCTCGGTGCTTCTCTCCATTTGTACCCTCAGGCTCTCGGTGCTTCTCTCCATTTGTACCCTCAGGCTCTCGGTGCTTCTCTCCATTTGTGCCCTTAGTGTCTCTGTACTTCTCTCCATTTCTGCCCTAAGTGTCTCAGTAGATGTTTCTATGGCTGCCTTAGTACCCCCACATTCATCAGCATGCTCCTTGAGGAGCGTGGCCAGTTGCTGCTGTTGCACGATCACCTGGTCGAGGGACTGTTGCCTCTGCTGGGCCATGCCCATTTGCGGTGGTGTCACAGAGGGGCTGATCACCTCATGTTGCCTTGCCACAGGGCTTGTGGGGGATGGCCAGTCGTCGTCTTGTGGGTGCACCTGCGTGGTATCCTCATGGTGTATGGGATGAAACAAACAGGGGGATTGAGACAGGTCATGGATGGATCCTACATCGACAGCACCGTTTTCTGTGTCGGAGCATGCTGCCATTAATGCAGTGTCACCTATGGTGCTGCTGCCACCAGAAGCAGTGCCTTCTGTGGCATCCATTGGGGGGACCTGTGGTGCTGCTGTTGTGGGCATGCTGGCTGCTGGGGTGCCTGTTGAAGTCCCCTCCTGTGTGCTGCCACTTGATTTGTGCTGCTGCCGTGTCTTGATCCGTGCAGCTGAGGTGGAGGGTCTTTGGCCGTTGGTCTTGGCCCTCTTTGCAGGTGTGCTGGTAGGGGTGTCCTGGAGTTCGTCGTTTGAATCGGACCCTGTGGTGGAGTAAAGGAGGGCGAGCGTTATTAATGGGTCTGTGAAAATTGGAATGGCAATGTATCACATGCATTGGGGTGGTACCTGAGGGTGATTTGGGTCAGGGCCTTGGAGGTGGTTTCATTTTTGTGTGGATTGAGGATGCAGTTGTTTTGCAGCCTGCAGTTAGGGTGTGCATGCTGCACGTGTAGAGGGTGTTTTTAGGATTTTTGATTATTTATGTATTTATTGTGACTTTTAAAGTGCGCTATCAGGCCAATGTATGTGGACGTTCTCCTGGCCATGTGTTTCTGTTGCACTATGTGGACACATGGTACTTCACATGATTGGACATTGTGGATTTAGCAATGTTTTATTTGGCCCACCTACCTGATTCTTCGGATGTCTGCACTCCTTTCTCCATCCCTCCGACTCCCTCTATACTCTCCATTCCAATGGTGGAGGCACAGATTTCTTCCCAGGGGGTCAACTTGATGGGTGATTCCGATCCTCCCCCGGTAGCTGTGGCAATGTTACGGTTGGCGGATAATATGCTCCGTACACGTATCCGCAAGTCGTCCCATCGCTTTCTGCATTGCTGTGGGTTGCGGGGTGCGGTCCCCACCGCACTTACCCGCTGTGCCACCAGGGCCCATATGGCCTTCTTGTTCGCAAGTGCCGTCCTGGTCATTTGCGTCGAGAAGACGACGGCAGCATTCTCCTGGAGGGTCTCTGTGAGCACGGTGAGTTCCTCATGGGAGAAGTGGACCTGCCGCTTGCGGTCGCACGCTTTTTTCGCTACTTTTCCCATTTTTGTTGTTTTCACTAGGGTGGATTTCGGGTTGGGATGTGTCTCAGGGTAGGATTTTTTATGGTTGTGTTGGGATTCTGATTTTATAGGTGTACGGCGTGCTGTTTCCCGTTCCGGGACCATGTTTTTACTTCCGTTTCCGTATATTTACGGTCACCGTATTTTCCGATTGCCGCTCATTACGGTGACCGCTATGATGGGTGGCGGAATTGCACCTAGGGCGCCGTACGACGGCGGTGAGGGGCGTTTTGGGGACATTTCCGCCATCGCGGACTTTGCACTTCCGCCATGGCGTAGTGCTCGTGCCCGATGGGTCGGAATTAGCCGCACTTTACTCCATCGTGCAATGGCGGAAACGCTATTTACGCTATGGCGGTCAGGTCAGTTACTTTCCGCCAGGGTCGTAATGAGGGCCATTGTCATATTCAACTTACTCATCAAATCTCTCCCCAATATGTTGACTTGCGACAGTATAATGGTGGTATACACATGTCATGTTCCCTAATGGTGATGGGAAATTCGTCAGTAAAAGGAACCATTGTTGTCACCCCAGAAAAGCTGTGTGCATTCATGGTAATGCCCGACATTGAAAGTATTTTCTCACTGACGGTGTAGCGCTCACCTGACTCCCACGGAGGCGCTGGCCTGGTTCGCGCTGCTGTGACCTCTTCTAAGGTGATGCGCAGGGTTCGGAAGACGGACTGGACCGGGCCCCCAAATCTGGCTTGTCTGGCTCGCAGAAGTATCCTTCTGTAGGCGAAAATAGGGGATTAACTGTCTGCGGGGTAATGCAATCAGCCTCCCACTTTCCCCTCTCACCCTCCTCGAAACCCTTCTGTGATTCCTCGTAGCGTCTCACCTTAGGGTCTGGAAGGACAAGCTCTCCATCCTGCTTCTGATGCAGGGACGCGTTGGTATCCAGTTAATTCACTGGATTTTCGGATTGGTGAGAAGCAAAATTGCTTGACTTCCAGGTAAGTTTTTTTGATAAGAGGTTCCCCTTGTGTCCATGCATTAATATACTAATGCTAGTGTCTTTTTCCCCATAGGGGCCGGGGTACGGAATGCCGGGGAACAGGCACCGACCCGAGATGAGAGGTGAAATCCTTGTAGAAATCAGGTAAGTCTTTAATGAGCGTTTTTTTTGGTAATGTCTTTTCATTCGCTCATTAACGCTGATGTCTCTTTTTCCCCTTAGGGGCCGGGGTCCGGAAATGCCAGGATGCGGCGCGGACCCGAAATGAAGAGGGAATGAATCAACAGGTAAGTCTTAACATGGAGATTTAGCTTTCCTTATTCCCTTCTCTCTCACACCTTTTGTTCTGGTCTTTTTCTCCCTAGGCGCTGGGGCGTGACTGCGAATCCGGATGATCGCTCCTGAACATGGAGGCGCCCTGTAAAGGTGAGTGGAATGCGGCGCTGCAGCGATCGACGCAATGAGCTTTTAAATAAAAGTCTTCCTTTTCAGGATTGTCGGCGAGATGTCTCCGGGATGCGGTTTTAGCAGGTAAGGACTTTTCCTTCTTCTGTTCTCTTCTTCTCTTCCTTTGCAGGTGATCCAGGATGCTGGCAGGCGTGGCAGAAGTCAGGATGCAGGAGCAGACACGGTGAGCGTCCAGCTGCTAGATGCAGAACAACGCGAAGCACGTGTAGCTGTTCGGGTGGGGTTTAAATAGCCTTGAAAGAAGTTCCAGGTATGTATCCTTCCTCCAATCAGGTATGTATCCTTCCCTGACCACGCCCGGATGGTAAATTAGTCCCACAGGTAAAGTAGTTCCTTTCAGGCCTCAAGGAGTCCGGGATCCTGCAGCATGGTCTGCATGAGGTAAGTGCACCCAAGCACTTCCATAATGAGCCTGGCGCCTATGGCGCCAGGACTGATGTCTTTTATGAGCCTGGCACCATAGGCGCCAGGACACTGTCCAAAGGGCCCCTATATGGGGTTGCTGGGTCCTTCCTTGGGGACTGGATGTCCGCTTTCGGGGATGCAGGGCTTGAACCGGCTCCCCGGGAGCGGGCATCATGACAGCATTCCCCCCCAAGGCCCCTCCAAGGTTGTTCCCTCTGGGGGTTTTGGTTTGTCTGGGAAGAGTCGGTGGAATTTCCTGACTAATCGAGGTGCATGCACATGGTCGTTGGGTTCCCACGACCTCTCCTGAGGTCCGTACCCCTTCCAATCAATTAGGTAGAACAGTTTTGACCTAAACATTTTTGAGTCTAAAATGTTCTTCACTTCGAATTCGGGATCCCCATCTATTAGAATAGGTTCTGGAGGTTTGAGTAGTCGGGTTCCGGGTACCACTGGTTTCAGAAGTGACACATGAAAAACAGGGTGAATTTGCATACTAGCTGGTAAATCAAGTTTAACAGCCACTGGGTTAATTATTTCCGTAATAGAATAAGGTCCCAGATATTTTGGTTTAAAAGTTCGAGGCCCTTTGAGTGGTAAATGTCTGGTAGCTAACCACACTTGATCCCCAATCTGATACGGAGGTGCTTCACTCCGATGTAGATCTGCATTCTCCTTGTATTTTCTCTTGGCTTGTTGTAAATGCGTAGTTGCCTCTTTGAAGGCTTGGGTAATTGTAGAATGCAGATGTTCTACTGCAGCGATTCCGAGGTTCTGAGGTGAGTCAAGGTTTGAGGTTCGAGGGTTATGCCCAAACAAAGTATTAAAAGGACTATGGCCAGTTCCAGAGTGTACCGAATTATTATATGCGTATTCGGCTATCCAAAGAATGTCTTTCCAATTGCTTTCAGATTGCTATAACATACACCGTAAGTATTGCTCAAGGGTCTGATTTGTCCTCTCGGTCTGACCATCGGTCTGAGGGTGGTGACTGGTCGATAATCTTCCGTCGATCTGTGCCATTTGACAACATTTGCGCCAGAAGTAGGAAATGAATTGGCTTCCCCGGTCAGAGATTAGTATAGATGGGAATCCATGTACCCGAACAATATTTTCGAGGAATTCTTTGGCTAGGACAGAAGCTGAAGGTAAACCTTTCAAAGGAATAAAGTGGGCCATTTTGGAAAACAAATCCACAATTACCAGAATAGTATTGTACCCAGAACAAGGAGGCAGGTCCGTAATAAAATCCATTGATAGGGTGTGCCAGGGTGCTGGCGGTACGTCTTGAGGTTGAAGGAGACCGGCTGGTCTTTTCTTTTGACTTTTATTTTGGGCGCAAACACCACAGGACATCACAAAAGATTTAACATCTTTTTGCCAAGAGGGCCACCAAAATTGTCGTTTCACCTTTTCCTCTGTCTTGGCAATACTGGGGTGTCCCTCTATTAATGCATCATGATAACCGGAAATAACTAGTTTGTGTAATTCCTTATGTGGCAAGAATAAGCGTCCTTGGAAATAAGGTAAACCATTATCTATGGTAAAGTCTGATCCCTTTTGTATCCAATCCTGTAAGGTTGTAGGGTCCCGGAGTTGTTTCACTCTGGCTTGAATGTCTTCAACGTCTGTAACGAAGTCATGCCTAGAATCCTCTGTTCGGGAATTATTGGTACTGGTTCTGAGTTTGTATCAGATTCTCCCATTCCAATTCGGGATAAGGCATCTGCTTTGCCATTCTTGCAGCCAGGTCGATAGGTAATCACGAAATCAAATTCAGCGAAAAAACAAAGCCCATCGGAGCTGCCGTGATGACTGAGCCTTGGCGGTTTTCAAATACTGTAAATTCCGGTGATCACTGTGATGGTATGTCGAGTGCCAAGCAGATAATGCTGCCAGGCTTTAAAAGCGGACTTAATGGCTAACAGTTCTGTGTCCGTGATTGCATAATTAACGTCAGGTGCCGAGAATTTTCTGGACCAAAATGCTACGGGATGCAGTTGGTTGGTTTCGGGATCTCTTTGGGACAGGACAGCTCCCATGGCTAGGCTGGATGCGTCAGTCTCGACGACATAAGGGAGATCTAGACGCGGGTGTTTCAATATAGGTGCTGAGGTAAACTTAGCTTTTAAATCCTGAAAGGCCTGCTCGGCTTCTTCAGACCATTCAAAACGTTTATTTTTCCTCAAGAGTGCAGTAATGGGTTGTACCACGCGTGAACATTCCGGGATAAACCTGTGATAGAAATTGGCAAAGCCGAGCATGCTTTGAACCCCTTTTACAGAGCTAGGTGAAGGCCATTTGAGGATGGCATCCACTTTTCTTGAGTCCATTCAGACTCCTTTGGGTGTCAGGATGAAACCTAGAAACTCGACTTCTGTGGTATGGAAAACACATTTCTCCAATTTAGCAAATAGTTTGTGTTGGCGCAGGTTTTCAAGTACTGCCCTGACGTGTTTTCTGTGATCAGATTCCGAAGAGGAGTACACAAGAATGTCATCGATATATACGACAACACAAACATCGATGAGTTCCCGAAGGACATCATTCATGAAGTATTGGAAGGCAGCCGGCGCGTTACACAATCCGAAAGGCATCACCTGGTACTCGAATAATCCGTATTTAGTACGGAAGGCAGTTTTCCAGTCGTCGCCTTCTTTAACTCGTACCAGATGATAAGCCCCCCGGAGATCTAACTTGGTGTATATGCAAGCGTCCTTCACCTGGTCAAGGAGTTCAGGGATCAGAGGCAGAGGATAACGGTTTTTAACCGTTATCTGGTTCAATGCGCGGTAATCGATACAAGTTCTAAGGTCGCCTTCTTTTTTGGGCACGAAGAACAAAGCCGAGGATGCCGGGGACTTTGACGGGCGAATAAAACCATTAGCTAGGTATTGATCCAAATATTGTCTCAAATGCAGATTCTCTGGTTCGGTAAGGGCATAAATCCTGCTACAAGGGGGTTGTGCACCGGGCACCAGATCGATTTGGCAATCGTACGATCTGTGAGGAGGTAACGTGTTGGCCTGTTCCTTTTGGAAGACGTCCTGAAAGTCTTGGTATTCTGGAGGTAGTTGCATGGAGGCAGAGGTTACAGATGCTAGATTAATCTTCAGGTTTTCTGGGTAGCAGGTTTGTGTACAATCCGGGAAGGTTATTCTCTTAGCTCGCCAATCAATTCGAGGATTATGTGTCTCTAACCAAGGGATTCCAAGAATAACCTGAAACTGTGGAGCTTTGATTACATCAAACATAACACCCTCCCGATGGCCGTCGGGACCAATAAGAGTCACCTCAGTAGTGGAATGTGTTACCGGTCCAGAGGCAATTTCAGTTCCATCGACTGTGGTGATGACATCTTTGCTGGTTTTAGGACGGAGAGGGAGGTTAATCCTTGAGACCAATTCATGATCCACATAGTTTCCAATAGCCCCACTATCGATGTATGCCTTTATTGCATGCAACCCCTTAGGCTGTTCTGGATCTACGAGAACCATTGGCACAATGAAATGCGAGGTCTGAGAGTTCGTTTTCAAGCTCGGCAAGCGGACCCCTACACTTGTCGGGCGGAGTCGTTTCCCGAAACAGAGTCTTCATGGTTTTTATCAGCGGCTCCTACCGCCGGGCAATTTCGTAGAAAGTGTCCAGAATTCCCACAATAAAGACATAATTTTAACTGCCGCCTCCTTTCACTTTCCTTTTGAGTTAAGGGTCCTTTAAACCCTCCAATTTGCATAGGCTCAGAGACATCAATTCCCTTGGGATCAGCATGGGTCTTGACCAACACCCGGGTCTCAAACCTGGACCGATTTGCTTTTCTGTTTTGAAGTCTGTGATCCAATTGGACCACTAAGTCTATATACTCTGTGCATTCTTGGGGCGGATTTACAACTTGGGCCAAGACATCTTTAAGTTCTCCGCGTAGGCCTCGATAAAACAACGTGACTCTTTTATCCTCTGGCCATCCCGTTTCCACAATTAGTCTATTAAAGGTTGTAATATAGGATAGGAGGTCCTGATTGCCCTGTCGCAGGGATAGAAGTTCGTCATCCAGAGCCTGCCCCTGAAAGTGTCGAGCAAATAACCTTTCCATGCTTGCTTGAAACCTTTGAAAATCACGGAGAATCGGGTCATCTTGAGTAACCAGTGGAACTGACCAATCGGCAGCGCAGCCGCTGAGATATGACAATACAAAGGCTACCTTGGTCTGATCATTAGGGAAGGCCCCAGGTCTGCATAGGAAGTGCAAACGACACTGATTCATGAATACGGCGAATCGTTTGGGGTCCCCAGCAAAGCGTTCGGGTGGGGCCAGCGGCATGTTTCCAGGTAGATTAATCTGCACAGGGTTACTGGAAACCACAGGAGCGGGGTTCCCTCCGGAACCGGGTAGAGGAGTTTGCCCAGCTTGACCTTGCAAAAGCTGTCTGGCCAGGTCATCAGTTCTTTCCTTTGATATTATTAATTCCCTCCTGAGGGCATTAGTCTCTTGACGAGTGGCATGTACTTTGGCCCGTAATTCCCCCAGTAATTGGGCCAACTGATCAGTCTCAGAACTTTCCATAGCGCCTGGGTGGGAATTTGTAGGAAGGCTTCGCGTTCTGTAGCGCTCACCTGACTCCCACGGAGGCGCTGGCCTGGTTCGCGCTGCTGTGACCTCTTCTAAGGTGATGCGCAGGGTTCGGAAGACAGACTGGACCGGGCCCCCAAATCTGGCTTGTCTGGCTCGCAGAAGTATCCTTCTGTAGGCAAAAATAGGGGATTAACTGTCTGCGGGGTAATGCAATCAGCCTCCCACTTTCCCCTCTCACCCTCCTCAAAACCCTTCTGTGATTCCTCGTAGCGTCTCACCTTAGGGTCTGGAAGGACGAGCTATCCATCCTGCTTCTGATGCAGGAGCACGTTGGTATCCAGTTACTTCACTGGATTTTCGGATTGGTGAGAACCAAACTTGCTTGGCTTCCAGGTAAGTTTTTTTGATAAGAGGTTTCCCTTGTGTCCATGCATTAATGTACTAATGCTAGTGTCTTTTTCCCCATAGGGGCTGGGGTACGGAATGCCGGGGAACAGGCACTGAACCGAGATGAGAGGTGAAATCCTTGTAGAAATCAGGTAAGTCTTTAATGAGCGTTTTTTTTGGTAATGTCTTTTCATTCGCTCATTAACGCTGATGTCTCTTTTTCCCCTTAGGGGCCGGGGTCCGGAAATGCCAGGATGCGGCGCGGACCCGAAATGAAGAGGGAATGAATCAACAGGTAAGTCTTAACATGGAGATTTAGCTTTCCTTATTCCCTTCTCTCTCACACCTTTTGTTCTGGTCTTTTTCTCCCTAGGCGCTGGGGCGTGACTGCGAATCCGGATGATCGCTGCTGAACATGGAGGCGCCCTGTAAAGGTGAGTGGAATGTGGCGCTGCAGCGATCGGCGCGATGAGCTTTTAAATAAAAGTCTTCGTTTTCAGGATTGTCGGCGAGATGTCTCCGGGATGCGGATTTAGCAGGTAAGGACTTTTCCTTCTTCTGTTCTCTTCTTCTCTTCCTTTGCAGGTGATCCAGGATGCTGGCAGGCGTAGCAGAAGTCAGGATGCAGGAGGAGACACGGTGAGCGTGCAGCTGCTAGATGCAGAACAACGCGAAGCACGTGTGGCTATTCGGGTGGGTTTTAAATAGCCTTGGAAGAAGTTCCAGGTATGTATCCTTCCTCCAATCAGGTATGTATCTTTCCCCGACCACGCCCGGATGGTAAATTAGTCCCACAGGTAAAGTAGTTCCTTTCAGGCCTCAAGGAGGCCGGGATCCTGCAGCATGGTCTGCATCAGGTAAGTGCACCCAAGCACTTCCATAATGAGCCTGGCGCCTATGGCGCCAGGACTGTTGTCTTTTATGAGCCTGGCACCATAGGCCCCAGGACACTGTCCAAAGGGCCCCTATATGGGGTTGCTGGGTCCTTCCTTGGGGACTGGATGTCCGCTTTCGGGTCGCAGGGCTTGAACCGGCTCCCCGGGAGCAGGCATCATGACAGACGGTTACTCTGACTCTCAGTTACTCTTGTGGGTCTGGTGTAACTGATAGGCTGGAACACATTAGGTCCCTCTGTGGACTGTCCTATTGTAGATATAAGTCTAATCCTGTACCGTTGAAAGGATTCTCTCCCCCTTTTGTCACACACCCTATTCTAGGTGTGGGTGCTTGTAGTAATATGTACGTTTTCTATGGTACCGTTGCATTCTACTGCTTGCATCTATATCTGTACTTGCTGTGCCTGTACTAATATTTGCTGTGTTTGCATAGGTGCTTGGGGTGCTTGCATTTGGGTCAACATTCCTTGACGTTTGGGTTGTATTTGTAATGCATGTGTTGGATAATGAGCCTGATCTTTAGCATAATAATCAGGTGGTTCTGTATTATGTGGTGGGGATATGTGTTCTCCCCTCTTGTATCGGCCATCGACTAATTCTGCTACATCCCCAATCTGCTTCAGCATATGTGTGAAATGTGCCCCGTTTTACCAAATGTCCATCATTGGTTTGTCTGTCCTCCAAACCTGGGTTGCCCTCCATTAAATACTCCTCCCTGTGGAGCCTGCAACCCATACCTTCTGCCTCTCGGCAGCCCCTCTCACACTTGTGAGAAATAGTTGTACACTCCTCTTCCTGCAAAATTGCCATTATCTGGCAGTTTGTTTCTGCTGTATACTTTGTATAACAAACCCTTCTACTCCACTTGTCAATACTGCCCCTTCGACTGAGAACTTGTTCTGAACTAACTTTGCTTCCTCCATTTTCCTGTCTTCAACTTTCTTCCTGTCTTTCTCTTGGTGTAACCGACAATGGTAAATGATTGTCAACTGAATCTCTGCCCATGGTCTTGCTTCCATTCCCATAACCTTTTTCAACTGCATTTGCATAATCTGACATAATATGTAATACAAAATAGTTATGTTTTTGTCCCATGGCTCTCTCGTTTCTAGCCTGCCATTTTTCCTGAATGTCTTGAATGTATATATTGTCATGTCTTTGCTTGCTCTCATTTCCACGTCAATATGGCGCTGTGTAAGGAACTCATGGTGGCAACAGTAAAGACAGACACAAGCGATCACAGTTCAAGGGTGTTTTTTAAACTGCAAAGGTAAATTGGAAATGCACCTAATCTAAACCTAAATCGAAGATGGGAGAAAGCTTTGAATAATAAGGCAGTCCTAGTGGCATTGTGTCAAATAAAAGGGCCTATACTAAGAACAACCTATTGACAATCCATAAGCTAAATACAAAAAGAATTATGGGATAATGTTCTTAAGAAAGAATGAGGTTTTAAGCACAGGACAAGGATGGACTTTGGAGCAAAGCACACGCTCCAGCTTTCCCAGCATGAGCTGACAGTTCTGCTTTCAGCAATCAGGACATTTAGGGGGTAATTCATAGAATTCAGCGCACAAGTGGCGCACGCGGCTGGCGCACAGTGTGCGCGTGCGAATCCCTGCGCCAGCCGCGTGCGGTAAAATCCATTTCCGCGCACAGCGTATTCATGGATTCCAGCCACCAAAACCAGCCGTGGCGCACAGTGGCGCAGCAACCCTGCAGCAGCGCCAGTTACGCCCCCAAGAACGCCTCTCGCGCAGGGAAAAGCCATCAATATACCCAATCCAGCGCAAAGGGCTGCGCTAACCCTGTACCAGCACGGCAAGCGTGCTACGTGTATCACTGGGGTGCGCAGGAAGTACCTCACGCGATTGGCCCCGTGCGAACAGGGTACGCGTATTTCAGGGGTGCGCAGGAAGTTCCACACATGATTTCCGCAGGGTACGCGTATCTCAGGGGTGCGCGGGAATTTCCACACGCGATTGTGCCCGTGCGAGCAGGGTACGCGTATCTCAGGTGTGCGCAGGAAGTGCCACACGCGATTTCAGCAGGGTACGTGTATTTCAGGGGTGCGTGGGAATTTCCACACGCGATTGGGTGTACGCGTATCTCAGGGGTGCGCGGGAAGTGCTGCACGCGATTTCAGCAGGGTACGTGTATTTCAGGGGTGCGCGGGAAATTCCACACGCGATTTCATCATGGTACGTGTATTTTGGGGTGCGGGGGAAGTTTCATACGCGACATCAGCAGGGCATGTGTATTTCAGGGGTGCGCATGGAGCACCACACGTGAATTGCACGTGTGGGTCCTCCCATGTGTTCCCTCTACACCCTCCACGGCCCCTGCAGGTGGCTCACACACCACAGGGGCCTACCCTGCACATGTCCTGCAGGCACACCATCCACCATGGCCATGACCCCCAGCCAACCCACATGTCAACTTGCACTACTGCCCACCAACGCATGTCCCCCTTCACCCCCAGTCACCAGGGGCACCCTCCACCAGGCCCCCACCCATGTCTCCCAGCACCCCCACCCCCCAGCAGTGCAGGGGCACCCACCACCAGGCCCCCACCCATGTCCAACTCATGTTCCCTACCACCCCCACCCCCCAGCACTGTGGGGTACCTGCCAGCAGGCCCCCACCCATGTCCAACTCATGTTCCCCACCACCCCCACCCCCCAGCACTTTGGGGCACCTGCCAGCAGGCCCCACCCATGTCTCACCACCACCACCACCACCCCCACCCCCCAGCAGTGCAGGGGCATCCTCCACCAGGCCCCCACCCATGTCTCACACCACCCCCACCCCCACCCCCCAGCCACCAGGGGCAGCCTCCACCAGGCCCCCACCCATGTCTCACACCACCCCCACCCCCCAGCCACCAGGGGCAGCCTTCACCAGGCCCCCACCAGGCCCCCACCCACGTCTCCCACCACCCTCACCCCCCCAGTCACCAGGGGCAGCCTCCACCAGGCCCCCACCCATGTCTCCCACCACCCCCACCCCCCCAGTCACCAGGGGCAGCCTCCACCAGGCCCCCACCCATGTCCCCCAGCACACCCACCCCCCAGCCACCAGGGGCAGCCTCCACCAGGCCCCCACCCATGTCTCCCACCACCCCCAACCCCCCAGTCACCAGGGGCAGCTTCCACCAGGCCCCCACCCATGTCTCCCACCACCCCCACCCCCCAGCAGTGCAGGGGCAGCCTCCACCAGGCCCCCACCCATGTCTCACACCACCCCCACCCCCCAGCCACCAGGGGCAGCCTCCACCAGGCCCCCACCCATGTCTCCCACCACCCCCACCCCCCCCAGTCACCAGGGGCAGCCTCCACCAGGCCCCCACCCATGTCTCCCACCACCCCCACCCCCACAGTCACCAGGGGCAGCCTCCACCAGGACCCCACCCATGTCTCCCAGCACCCCCACCCCTCAGCCACCAGGGGCAGCTTCCACCAGGCCCCCACCCATTTCTCCCACCACCCCCACCCCTCCAGTCACCAGGGGCAGCCTCCACCAGGCCCCCACCCATGTCTCCCAGCACCCCCACCCCCCAGCACGGTGGGGCACCCTCCACCAGGCAGGCCCCCACCCATGTCTCCCACCACCCCCACCCCCCAGCACTGTGGGGCACTTGCCAGCAGGACCCCACCCATGTCCAACTCATGTTCCCCACCACCCCCACCCCCCAGCACTGTGGGGCACCTGCCAGCAGGCTCCCACCCATGTCCAACTCATGTTCCCCACCACCCCCACCCCCCAGCAGTGCAGGGGCAGCCTCCACCAGGCCCCCACCCATGTTCCCCAGCACCCCCACCCCCCAGCACTGTGGGGCACCTGCCAGCAGGCCCCCACCCATGTCCAACTCATGTTCCCCACCACCCCCACCCCCCAGCACTGTGGGGCACCTGCCAGCAGGCCCCCACCCATGTCCAACTCATGTTCCCCACCACCCCCACCCCCCAGCACTTTGGGGCACCTGCAGGCCCCCACCCATGTGCAACTCATGTTCCCCAGCCAACATGTCATCACAATCTAGATCCCTGGTCCCTATGGTCAGCCTCCTAATGCAAAACACCCACCCGAATATTGCATCCACCCACTCATAATTTGCAATTACATCACAGAACACCAATTGCAAGTTCCGAAACAAACACATTTCCCTCACATACACCCAATGGGTGTCAGTGAATCTCAAAACACATATCATGAAATGCATGAAACCAATGAGATACCACACATTGAAGTTCACCAAAAAAAATATGTATTAAAGGAAACATAAATAGAATAAAAAATGAAGAAACAGAAATGTGAATGTACACAAATGAAAAGAAGCATGTCCGTGAAAAAAAGCAAAATCAAAAATAAAATTCCAAAGTAATGTTGTCCAAAGTCAATGTCCACAAAACAAAATCCAATGGGAAATAAAAAAGAAAGCCATTGCTCCATGGTTAAAAAGTGAAAAAAAAATACAATCCAACTGTGAACTATGTACATGGGAACAAGCCAGGATCCATTATCCCAACAAAATAAAGGAAACCTATCTAACTACACTAACTAATAAAATAAACTATATACAAAAATGTGACCAATGTCCGAAAGGTCCAAATAAAATCAAAACAAAAATGAAACCTAACACTACCTACATAACTATGTACAAGGGCAGCGGGCTAGTTTCATGGCTCACTTGTGGATGTCCCGGGACAGGGCATCATCAAACTCCTCCTCAATGTCCCGGAGGCGGTCCTCATCCATGGCCCCGAGGGTCCGCAGGGCCGTCGACGTCTCCACCTCCAAACCCCTGCGGATTGCCTCGAGACACTCGGCCCGCCTCAGGGCCCTCCGCATGGAGTTCTCCGCCCTGACCATTGTGAGCCGTGCCTCTTCCACCCGCTGCCGCTCCGCATCTATGGCGTGGCCCAACCGCTGCCACACGGAAGACACTCTCTGTCCTGGGTCCTCCTACCCTCCAGCCGATGCCTGCCCCTCCGATGTTGAAGGCCCCGAGCCTTCATGGCTCCCACCACGTTGCTGCTGCTGCTGTGCCTCTGCCCGTGCACTGCCTCCTGCTGCCTGCACTTCCTCCGCCGGCTGGGGTGCAGTCGTAGATGTGGCCACCCCGCTGGATGTCCGACTCCCGACTGTGGCAGGGATGCCTCCTCCACCAGCCTGGCTGCACCGTCAGAGGCAGCTCCACAGGGCACCCAGGTGACTGATGGGTGGGAAGATGGCACAGAGGACGACTGGCGCGTAGGGGGTCCAGTTGAGGAGGGGGTCATAGCAAGCCCCATCAGACGGAGGAATCCAGCCTGGGTGACCTGTCCCAGCAGGCTGACGTGGTCAACGAGCCATTCGAGATGACGTGCAGTCTCTTCATGAAAAGACTGCAGGTCACCTCGCATGGCCCGTTGACGCAACGCCACACCAGCCAGGACAGGCTCAACCTGGACCTGGATAGTCACGTCCGCAGGCAGAGGAAGACCAGTTGACGTGAGCTCATCCCCTGCCTGAAAACGGGTCTGGACGTAGGCATCCCTGATGGTGCAAGATGATGCAGGGACAGGATCAGGGACAGGATTGCACACAGGCACCTCCGCGGCAGCCTGTGCTGCCTCCTGTCCCTGGTCCTGCACTGCACCACTAGCACCAGTGGGATCCCCACCTCCAGACCCCGTCTCTGGTGCTTGCACAGCCTCCTCCTCCACCAAACCCCCCACAAACCTGGATGACTCCGTGCCATTTTCCCCTGTTGGGCCCCGTGGCTTCCCAGCTGCCCCTTCTGCTGCCGAGGAGTCCAACTCCAACCTCCGCCTCTTGGACCTCCCCCCGGCAGCTGCGGCCTTGGACGCGGCACCAGACTCCTCACTCCCCGACGAGATCACAACATGGGAGGGGAGCCGGGCCTTGCGTCTCCGGCTGGCGGTGGGATCCCCGCCGCTGTGCTCCACAGCACCTTCTCCGCCCTCTTCATCAGTTGACGCTGCAGACAGGGAGAAACAAAACACAGGCATCAGGGCACTGTAGAATGGACACATACACACATGACAGTTGTACATGAGTGGCATTGGCAAACCTCAGACATGTCATCACAATCCCCAACACACATGTCATTACAACTCGCACACATGAGCCATACCACAGCCATATCGCAACTGCCACCACCATCCATACACATACAACAGGATGAGCAGCCAAAGGTGAGCCAGACATCACATGCAACACAGGAAGTGCACCACACATGTACACACACCACCACACTTGCATGCATGTGTACACCTCTGCCAATTGTCACAGTGTTCAGACGGACCTCCATGTCACATCTGCCAATCAGGCTTCCACAAACCGCTGTCACATGCATCCATGTTGCATCACTGTTGCACCCTTGTCAAATACACACACATGCACATGTACACAGTGCTGATACATGCAGCCAAAAACAACATACATGCGTGACATCACGGACATGTCTACTTACATACACATTCATCCAAACATGTGTGCCCACACAACTGCATTTGGCATGCAGGCCTACACACACAAGCACCATCCATGTCTCACACATTACAGCCCTCGCATGTGTCAGCCCCACGGCCCTGTACACCCCCACCCATACTCGACCCCATACAAACAGATGTGCAACCTGCACACTACTGAATAATCACCACACGCACTGCTCACAATCAGGATGCATGTACACTCACTGCTCGACTCCAGACGGGTCTGCTTCTCAAGGACCTGGACGTGGAGCGCTGGGGATATGCGTTCCAGGACCCTCATCTGTTCTTCCGACAAGTGGCCCCGGCGCCCCTTGGCATCCGCTGCCTTCAAGAGGTGCCGGGCCTTGTTCAGGGTCCTGGACCTGAAGTCCTCCCAGCGCTTCTTGACATGTTGCAAGTCGCGGACTGCCACCCCCTCCGCGTTGATGGCAGTCACAATGTCAGTCCACATCCGAGTCCGTCCTTCCTTGTCGGCGCGGGAACTTCCGAAGAGGGCATCATACTGCCCCAGGACTTGCTCCACCAGGACACCAACTTCGGTGGCACTGAAGCTGGTGCCCCTTTGCCTCTCTGGCCGGGGGTTGTCAGTGGTCCCAGATGGTGTTTGCCCTGACATGACAACGCCAGAGGCAGGAGTGGGTGGGCAACTGGGTCCTGGGGCTGGGCTGTGGAGCGATGGAATCCCAGTCGGGAGTCTTCGGTTCCAGCAGGGGTGGTCACAGCAACAGCACCCCTGGCTGATGTGCAGGCAGCAAATGGCAGGGCACGTGGGCAGCAGGCAGTCAGGCAGCAGCAGATGGCAGGTGGGAGCGTGCTCGGGGCTCTGGGGGGCAGTAGTTCGGCCTTCTGGGCAGGAGCGTGATCTTCCGTGTGCTTACACGTGGCCAGCTTGATATGGAGTGATTTGGCACGTGAAAAATCTGCACGTCAGCGTGTAATTCGAGGAAAGGCCCTTTGCGCGTAAGCACGTCTGCATGCATACGCATTTTCATTGGACAGAAGGCCCCTCAAGCGCAAGCGCCTCTGTGACGTGACGCGTACAGATGTGCATGGGCATTTCAGCGCACGTGAAAAACTGCACGTCCGCGTGTAATACGAGGAAAGGGCCCATGCGCGTAAGCGCGCGTGGAAAAATGCACATCTGCGTGTAATGCGAGGAAAGGGCCCATGCGCGTAAGCGCGCGTGAAAAACTGCACGTCCGCATGTAATACGAGGAAAGGGCCCATGCGCGTAAGTGACGTGACGCGCGTGTGCGTTTCCCTCAGCACGAGTTAAAGGTGAGCGGGCCCAGCAGTTCGCTGTACGTGCCTTTCGTGGAGACCGACGTGTGTTGCTGCTTCCTGTTGTTTCGCACGCCATCACAACTTCACAGCTATCAAGGATGTATCTCTTCTTTTGGCGGGGGTATTGGCTACGCGTGTTTTTCTGCATCGCGCTAGTCAGACGGTGAGTCGCACACGCTCTTTTTCCCACTGCGGGTGCCCCTGTGTATCGCACCCATTTTCGATGTCATAGTAGCCTGCGTGTCCCACGCGTACGCGTTATTCGTGTTACTGGGTACCACCGCGTACTGCGGGAGGTTGAATCCACGCACGTAGGCTGCAGGGTTGCGTGCACGGTTTTACTGCAGTTTTGGGGTGCCTGAGCGTTGCGTGACCCGTCACCACATCACCGGGATCACATACAGCCTTGCAGGTGCAGGGGGGCTGTTAACATCTTGCTTCCCACCCCCTTCACCCCAATTGCCCAGGTCAATTGTGGTGTACACCTCCCATTGGCACCACTCCATCTGTGCCAGCACTACTACATCTGTGCCATGGTTGGGAGGCCACCAAAGGTGAGGGGCGCCTCAGCTGGGTGTACTCCTCGTGGCAGGCATGGTCGGGGACGTGGCCGTGGTGACCAGGGAGTAGGGGGACTCCAGGGTGTCCAGGGCAGCCACAGAGGGGGAAGAGGCAGGCGTGCGCCACTTGAGCACAATGTTGTGCCATGTGTCGGTGCAGCCATGCCACCACCCCCTGTGGTTCCGGGGGATGCAGCTCCTGCATCTGGCACTGGCACCCATATGACCCGGCAGTCCGTTCCATCGACTGCCACGGGCCCAAGGGTAGTGGTAGCTGCAGGTGCAGCTGTGGACACCGCCACCCAGGCTCAGGGTCTGCCAGCGCAGGCTGCGTTGGCACTTGAAGAGCCCTTTGTAGATCTCCAACAGGCCAGGGGGGAAACCATAGGGGCAGGTCGGGCTGAGGCTCTCGTTGCGGAGTTCATACCACCTGAATTGGTCGAAGGAGTGGGAGAGATGCTGGACTTTGATGCCCAGTCCAGTGAGTGTTGATGCGTGTTTGTTGAGGACGTGTGTGTTTCACTTGTGGGATGTGTTGTGCATGATTGCTGCTACATGTGACGTGTACATGGTTCTGATGTGTAAGTAATACAATGCTACCGTCATGCATGTCTCCTCTGCCTGCATGCGGGACTCCATGTGGGCATGCTCCCTTGCCCCTCCTCCGCCACTCTGCACTCCAGTTCCACCTTTGCACTGGTCTGCTCCAATCTTGCCAATGTGTAGTTTCTTGTTCATGTGTCCTGTGTAGATGCTAACTTCCAGCGTACAAACTGCCAGACATATGCCGTGTGGTACAGCCATAGTACTCGATGCAGGGTATCTCACTTTTACTGTGCATGGGTCAGATGTCCCGCAGGGACATGAGTGCCCATTCATGCTCCATGTGCATTGCACGCATGCCCCTATGTGTCCTTGACTGGATGATCACTGTAATATGAGTCCTTGGTTACATACATTGCCTACCATCTCATCGGCCTCCCCATGTCAACTGTGGCTCAGTCCTGCGTTGCACACATGTTTAGGCCCTGACAATCTGTGTGGCTCACAGGCCTCAGCCTGTTCAATGGCCAATGACTCTGTCCAACTCTTGTGTCTTCTTCACACGTGGGCGGCCTCCGGAGTTTCCATCATGTGTCCTGCCCACTGTCCCAGCATCATTTGCAGTGTTGTAATTTGAATCACATTAAGCTGTTGATGCCAGTCAACACTGCCTGTCAATACACAGGTGTATGGTCAGCCTTTTGATACCATGCTAGGCATCCCTGCTTTGGTACTGGGGTGGAGGGGTGCTTGGCTTCTAGACATGGTACACATTGAATGCACAATGCACGTGATGTCTGAATTTGACATTGTACTGCCTTCACATTTCCTGGCACACACCATGTAGTGCTTGTACATGTAGGTAGTGAGTGGCGTACACATTTTCTGCACTGCATAGACCCACTTCCATGGAAACTGCCACCTTTCAACAGGTCTGATCACAGAAGCTATTCAAAGTAGACCCAGCATGCATGCCAGGTCATATGTTGTGTGTCACATGTCTGCCGGATGCCTTTGCTGTTGGTGTGTGTGTCGTGTGCTTCTGACATGTGTATTGACCTTTTTCTCTCTATTTTTCAGGTGATGATGCAATGGAGACGGAGGATGGTGTTGTCATGCCAGACACAGGGTTGGTAACACCACATCAACCCGGCACTAGTGAGGGTCGTGGGGTGGTAGGCCACGAAAACCCCCAAGTGCTGCAGTCCATCCTGTCTCTGGCTGCCTATGAGTCCAGCCTTGATGACGACTCTGACGTCCATGTTGAGTTGGATGAGCATCAAGTCCATGTGTCAGGGGTGAGTGATTCTGATGTGGACACTCCTCTGTCTGCGACACCTGGACTGAGGGATCAGACAGTCTTGGTTCCTCCGCCCGTGGTGGATCGGGATGCAGGGTCACCCTCCACACCTGTCACTGATGTGCCTGGGACATCACGTCGACAGGGGCATGTAGTCGTGCAGCCGCAGGCGGTGTCAACACAGCGAGGACCCCCGGTCCTTGGGTCCCGCAGGGGTCAAGCCCGGCAATGCGGTCGCCGCGCGCAACCGCTGTATACTGAGTGGGAGCAAGACATGACTGCCAATTCCGAACGGCAGGGGGCAGCAATGGAGAACATCGCTGAGAGCATGGAGCGTGTGGCCCGATCTGTGCTCCCCCCTGCTAGGCAGGTGCTTCTCCAGCAGCAGGCGGCACGGTCCACGGCCCGCTCGCTCAGGCTGGGCATGGCGGCCTCAGACAGGGCACGCCAGGCTGAAATGTCATCTCTGCGTCAAGCAATTGCCGCTCACGCAGAGGCGCACATGGATGCCCTGAGGGAGGAGTATGCTTCCCTCAGATCCACTCTGGGTGTCCTTATGATGTCCCAGAGGCAGCAGGCAGAGGAGAGGTTTGCACAGCTTGAGCGTACCATCTCGGCTGAGCTACAGGCTTGCCGGGAGGTGCAGCGGTTGTCCAGCCAGGCCTTGCAGGAGGAACTCCATGTTACACGTGCTACCTTGCAAGAGGAAGCACGTGTATCACGTGAGGTTCTGCATGCAGACCTACGTCACATCGCCACACAGAACCAAGCTCACCCGTCCGGCAGACTTGCTGCCGACGAGGGGCAAGCTGCGGCTAGGCGTGGCCAGGCTACTGTGCCACGTCCTCCTTTCCAGGATGAGCCAGACTCGGACGACCATCTATCTCCCACATAGGTCGTGCTGTGCAGGCGTTGAGCCCATGGAGGATTTTTTTTTTGGCTCAGCATCATCGCATGTGGATGTTGAGCAGCACCCTGTACCTCCCCCCTCCTGGGTGCCCCCCCCCCCGGGTCGTATGTGGCAATTTTTGATTTTTCTTTTAGTTTAGTTAGTTAAGTTTCTGTTTGATAGTTAGTTTAAATAGGTAATGTAGGTTTTCCATAGTTAGTGTAATTAGTTATTAGTTGAGTTAGTTTAAAATTGCTAGTCTATTGTGCTTTCATGTGACGGTGCGGTGCTTTGTGGCTTTTGAAGGCATCCACTGTCTGTTCCAGCTGGGCCCTTCATGGTTGTCTTGTGTATGTGTTTGCTGCTTGGGTTCCTTGACTCACATATGCCACTCCTGCCTCCCTTATCCATGGGCTCGCAAGGATGGTTCGGTGTTACAGCATTTTACACAAGGGCTTTGGACTGTCATATCTGTGGCATGTCTGGTGCTGTGTGACTTGTGTTGACACCCCTAGTGGGGATGATTTAGGTGTCATTGTCCACTGTTCAGCTTTTGCTAGATGGGGTGTGTCATGATTAATGTGGACATTGATTGATATGCATTGTGTAGTATGTTTCATATCTTTCCTGTACATGTGCTTTTGCAATTCATGCTGTAGATAGTGTTCCACACTTTGGAGGTGAAAGACGGACTGATGGTGTGATTTGTGATGTGACTCTCTGACATGGTCAAGTAATGAGATGCCTGATGAGACACACACAGATGACTTTGAAGCATTAATCATGTGTTTCATGCCCTTTCTGCAGGGGGATGAGCCTCCAGAGCACCTTTGCCAGCAGACATGGCCCATTGGACGACGGAATTCTGGACCCGTTTGTTGGTGCCCACATGCACATGTGTGCACAAGCAGAGGCACAGTGATTGCAGACCCACATCCTACAACTGCTGACATGTTCCAAGGAACTCCAGGCAAGGTGAGCATCACAGGGGGGCCACGACACAGCAAAGCTTGCACCAGGAGAGTTGCACATGCAGGCTTAGTCACAGCACTGAGGGTGAGCTTAGACGAATATTGGTGTTGAAGCACACAATGCAGCTCAGATGTGTTTGTGGACTGATGGCTGTTGATAGTAGGGTTGTCTGGGACACATGCAGGGGCAGTGGCACATACCCTCCGGTACACCAAGGTCCACTTGTATCAACCATGTAGCCTTCCGATACATGGAAAGGGGCAGATCACAGGGACATACAGCAAGGGACATACTCGGGTGCAGTGCATGTCTTTTCCACGTACGTCATGATAAATGCACTGCCAACTTTGTTTCGGTCATGGTGGTACGCAACTTGCTCTGTAGTCATGGCTTGCTATATGGGTCTGTCTGCTTACCCAGGGAACATTGCATGTTGTGTGAATTGTGACACATTGGTGTTCCATTTGCCACGCACCCACCAGCGGCTGACTTACTGCATTGACTGTGTATGACCCGTCACAGGGGTGATGTTATATATGGGTACGAAGCATCGACCACAGATTGTCTGTTTGTAGAGTAGTTTGTTGCTATGGGGCATGTTTGGTGTTGTGTTATTGTGTAATTGGCATGTACAGGTTGTTGACTGTGGCTCTCTTTGCAGCATTGCAGTGCTCCTATAACCGGACCTGAGAGTGCGCAGGCAGGAGGCCAGCACTCAAAACCAGAGCTAAGTGTCTTGTTGTTTTTCTTACGAACTGCTCTGCATAGGCTTGCTGGGGAGTGTACTGATGCATGGATGTATGTGTGGTTCAATTTGGTATGTTTTTTTCTCCCTAATCACCCGTGATCCTATGCAATTTTGAAACCTGTACCCTCTACCCGGTGTTCCTGCTTCCCGTGCCTATCCAAGCAACGTTCCCTGACCCTCTTTCCCCACTGGGGTTGCGGATGCCTGTGTAAGCCCCGAACTTGCAGGCGCCAAAACCCTAGAGGGGGTGGTTGGTTCGTACCACTCCTGAGCCTGGACTACAGAAGGCCATGACAATGATGTCCAGGATTGTTTGGATTGTGTATGTGTTCATGCAGGTTGTACATTTTCGTGCATTCCCTAGTTTCATGTGTCATTCCTCCTCCCCTCTCCTGCCACTCATTCCAGTCATCCAGTGTGTCAACACCTGTCCCGACTGCATATCCCTGAACCTCATTCCCCACCAGGGTCTCAGGGGCCTGTGTGAGTTTGACCTTGCAGGCACCCGGGACATGGTGGGGGTGGTTGTTTCGTGACACTCCCGCGCCTGTACAGGGGACCTGTGACAGTACACATCCATTCATGGTGCATCATCCTATGTCATGTACCACACATGTCTCAGATCCTGTTGTGACATTGTTTTGCTGTGCTACCTTGGTTGTTGCATCATTGTGGTAGTACTTGGCCTTTGTGAGGTACTGCTACGTCAAGTCATCTACTGGAGGGTGTTCGGGTTCGTTTTTATGCCTTGGATTTTGTTATTTTGGAAATGAGTGTGGATTCTGAGGGTTCAGGCATCTTTTTACACACAAGGTGGGAGATGGTGACGAAGGGTAAAAGTGATCCTGTGGCCAGGTGGAATTGAGGTTTGGAGGCTCCATGACCCAGGTGCAGTTGTTCGGTGGGTCATGGTCATTTGTGAGGGAGGGGGGGGGTTGTTGTTGGTAGTTGCCTTGCCCTGCAGTGTGATGGGAACTCTGACATAGTAATGGTGGTATCCTATGTGCATGTTGTGTTCTGCTGATCAATGCCTTTTCATGTGTTGTGTTTTCCTTTCAGGTGCGAGGGGATAGTTGTGGTTTGACATGCTGGGGTGTACACATGGTGGATGTTCACATGTGATGTGTAGGGAACACTGATGGTCACTTGAGTGCACATGCATATGTGGAGTGCATGTCCTTGCAGAACCACACACTTGCACTCTGATGCACTACATGTACTCCCACCCTTGCATATCCACGTGTACACTGTTTGCCTTCTGGTGCCCACTGTGTCCCGGCAGCACATGTTCTGTGACCGATCATGGATCCAGTACATGCCTAATTTGATGTTTGACGTGGTCTGTCACTTAGATGTGATGCTCAGGGTGTGCATCACACACAATGGCTGTTCACTGTGCTGTGCGCTGAGCAGTGTGATGCAGGAGTAGGACACTGCACACATGAGCTGCAGTGTTGATTTTGCAATGCATAATGTGCATGTAGACAGGCATTCATTGTGATGTTACGTCTACGACTGTTGTAATGCATTTGGAAATGACTTATTTTGGGTGGGAGATTTTGTTGGTCTGTCATTTCATCTGATTCCGGGTCAGGCAGCAGTGTCTGATGCCACTGTACATTTAGGACATGGCAATGTGTACCTTATCGTTACTGCGTTGGTGTATGGGTATTGCTTGCCATGTCATGTTGATGTTTGGGAGGGTTTGAGTGACATGACAGTGATGGCCATGGCCTGTTTTGCAGGTGTGTGTGATGCACACCTTGCATGTCCGGGTCATCCGCTTCTCAGAGCAACTAGCTGGGGGTAGATTTCTCTCTGCAGCAGGGCCCTCCCCCTGGAACAGACTTCCGGCCTGACTTAAACTTGAGGGGAACCATCTCCAGTTCTGGAAGCACCTCAAGACCTTCCTCTTTGCTTCTGCTTACTCTCTGCCTCTCCCTTGCAGAATTCTTCACTGGAACTGCACAGGAGCTGCAACTGGGCCACTCTCACCGACCTCGGTCCCTGGCCCAGCCACTCTCCACTTGCACTGCCTCCCTGGCAACCCCTGCACTGCAGTACTGTCTCTCTATCCCTACAGCCCTCCCTTCCCAGCACTTGTCTGCACTTACCTTTGTAGTTGCCACCAGGCGACCTATGTATTATTTTTTGGGCTACCCTGTACTGGACTCCCCCCCACCCTTCCCCTTGCACTTTTCCCATTCCCCCTACCCCTGCACTTGCACGATCTCAATGACACCTGGCCTAGTAGTACCGTTCTCTGTGTTCCCTTGTTCCCCCCTCCCTGCCTCATTGCGCCTTGGAATACTTGTGTAGGGATGCAGACGATGTGGCACTTCCATGGCAACTATCTCAGGGTGGTAGGGTTGTGACAGTTGACTGTCTCTTTGTCATCATCGATTGTCACCTGGTATGTGCCAGGCCTGTGTGCACTCCGCAGGGGTGGGAGTTTAGGTGAAAAATGTGGCCACAAGCTGGGTCCGGGCTTCCTCACCACGTGCCCTGTCCCCTCCCATGGGCAGCGCCTGTGCCTGTGGTTGGGGATGTGGGGGCACCACCATGTCCACCGGGACGCCCTGCCGTGTTGCAACATTGTGCAGGACACATGCTGCCACAATGATCCTGCACACTACTGGTGGTGCATAGAGTAGTTGCCCACCAGAGCGGTCAAGGGAGCGGAAACGTGACTTGAGCACTCCGAATGTGCGCTCCACTATGCCAATGGTTGCAATATGGGCGGCGTTGTATCTTACCTGGGGTGGTGTGGTGGGGTTCCGGATTGGCGTCATCATGTGGTTGCTCAGAGGGTAGGCACTGTCCCCTGGGGAGGTGATAATAGTTGAGATTATTAGGGTTTGGATATTTGTCTGTGTGTGACTTGCATGCATGTGCAAGGGCATTTGTACTGACCTAGGAGCCATGTGTCGCCATGCTGCCCAGCTTCCAGGGCCCAGCTCAGGGCGGACATTCTGTATATGAAACTGTCATGGGTGGAGCCAGGGTAGTTTGCATAGACAGAGGTGATGATTCCCTTTGCATCACACACCACCTGTACATTGATGGAATGCCAGTGCTTGCGGTTTCGGTAGATGCGCTCAATGGCCCTAAGTGGACGTAGGGCCACATGGGTGCAATCTATGGCACCGAGCACTTTCGGAAAGTGTGCCACCCTGAAAAAATCCAGGACAACGGCCTGCCTTTCTGCGGATGTTCTGGGCATGTATATGTGCCTGCGGACTGAGGGGCGCGCTGTCATGATTGCCAGTACCTGGTGTAGGCAGCGTGACTGCGTGGCCTGTGAGACCCCCCCCACTATGGCAGTGGTCTGCTGAAATGACCCAGTGGCCAAAAAATGCAGGACATTGAGCAGCTTCTCCAAGGGGCTCAATGCTTGGGAGCAAAGGGTGGGGGATGTGAGGTCATCTTCCCACTCCCTGACCAGGTCTAGGATGATATGGGGTGGAAACCTATACCTGCCGTAGACCTGGTCGTCAGGCATCCCAAAAAGGCTTGTCCGTGGTGCTAAAATGCGTGCCCTGGCTATTCTCCTCCTCCTGCGGTGTCCCACGATCAGTGCAGCGACAAATGGGGCATTCATCGTAGCTGTATATACGCGTTTGTTGTTTGCGCGCACTTTTATGAGTTGACGCCTGTGCACGTCTTTTGCCGTGCGCGGGTTTCCCGTATTCGGATACGGTCCGAGTGTCATCGCGTGTGATCGGAGGGGAGTGAGCGTACACGCAATTGGCCTGGGTACGTGTGTTTCGGGGTGCGCGGGAAGTTCCACACGCGATTAGCCTGGGTACGTGTGTTCCGGGGTGCCGGGAACTTTCACACGCGATTGGTGGAAATCCACGTGTGTTCTGTCATCACGTGCAATGAGGGAAACACCTGCGCGCGTCACGTCACAGACGCGCTCACGCGCTAAGGGCCTTTGGTCCAATGAAATCGCATATGCGTGCTGCCGTGCATACGCGCTAAGGGCCTTTCCTCGTATTACACGCGGACGTGCATTTTTCCACGCGCGCTTACGCGCATGGGCCCTTTCCTCGTATTACACGCGGACGTGCAGTTTTTCACGCGCGCTGAAATGCCCATGCACGTCTGTACGCGTCACGTCACAGGGGCGCTTGCGCTTGAGGGGCCTTCTGTCCAATGAAAATGCGTATGCGTGCAGACGCGCTTATGCGCTAAGGGCCTTTCCTCGAATTACACGCTGACATGCAGATTTTTCACGTGCCAAATCACTCCGTATCAAGCTGGCCACGCGTAAGCACACGGAAGACCACGCTCCTGCCCAGAAGGCTGAACTACTGCCCCCCAGAGCCCCGAGCACGCTCCCACCTGCCATCTGCTGCTGCCTGACTGCCTGCTGCCCACGTGCCCCGCCATTTGCTGCCTGCACATCAGCCAGGGGTGCTGTTGCTGTGACCACCCCTGCTGGAACCGAAGACTCCCGACTGGGATTCCATCGCTCCAAAGCCCAGCCCCAGGACCCAGTTGCCCACCCACTCCTGCCTCTGGGGTTGTCATGTCGGGACAAACACCATCTGGGACCACTGACAACCCCCGGCCAGAGAGGCAGAGGGGCACCAGCTTCATTGCCACCGAAGTTGGTGTCCTGGTGGAGCAAGTCCTGGGGCAGTATGATGCCCTCTTCGGAAGTTCCCGCGCCGACAAGGAAGGACGGACTCGGATCTGGACTGACATCGTGACTGCCATCAACGCGGAGGGGGTGGCAGTCCGCGACTTACAACATGTCAAGAAGCACTGGGAGGACTTCAGGTCCAGGACCCTGAACAAGGCCTGGCGCCTCTTGAAGGCAGCGGATGCCAAGGGGCGCCGGGGCCACTTGTCGGAAGAACAGATGAGGGTCCTGGAACGCATATACCCAGCGCTCCACGTCCAGGTCCTTGAGAAGCAGACCCGTCTGGAGTCGAGCGGTGAGTGTACATGCATCCTGATTGTGAGCAGTGCGTGTGGTGATTATTGTCATGATGCCTACCTCCTAGGAGCCAGGTCCGACCCAGCAACCCCAGAGGCAGGCATCATTTCCCCCAGGGGAGTGCCAGCGGGCCCAAGCTGGGGCCCTTTGGACTCAGTCCTGGCGCCTTAGGCGCCAGGCTCATGTTGGACCTCTGTCCTGGCGCCTTAGGCGCCAGGTTCATAAAGCTAGACATGTGTTCAAGTGTTTTAATGTGCACTTACCTGATGCAGACCATGCTGCCACATCCAGGCCCTCTTGAGGCCTGAATAGGAAGTACTTTACCTGTGGGACTCCTTTCCACCCGGGTGTGGTCGGGGAAGGATACATACCTGATCGGAGGAAGGATACACACTTGGAACTTCTTCCAAAGCTATTTAAACCACACCCGATCAGCAACTCACGCTTCGCGTTGTTCTGCTCCTCGCAGCTGGACGCTCACCGTGTCAGCTCCTGCATCTGGACTTCAGCCACGCCTGTCAGCATCCGGGGTCACCTGCAAAGGGAGACAAGAGACCTACCAGCTAATCTGCACCACGGAGACATCACCGACGATCCTGAAAGGGAAGACATCATTTTTAAAAGCGTTTCGTTACGATCGCTGCAGCGCTGCATTTCACTCACCTTTCCTGGGTTCCTCCATCTTCAGCAGCGATCATCCGGATACACAGCCACTTCCCAGAGCCTAGAGAAAAAGACAAGAATAAGAGGTGAGATAAGGAAGGGAATAGGAAAAGCTCAGTTTCCTTCTAAGACTTACCTGTTGGGTCATTCCCATTTCATTTCGGGTCTTGCTGCTTCCAAGCAGGACCCCGGCCCCTATGGGGAAAAAAGACAAAGACATTAGATGAGCGAATGCAAAAACAATACCTGAGCACTCATCTAGGACTTACCAGATCTTTACTGGAACTGCACGTTTCACTTCGGGTCGGCGCCATATCTCCGGCATTCCGAACCCCGGCCCCTATGGGGAAAAGACATCAACATCAGCGCTTTGTTGCAAGAAGTCTCCAAAGGAATCTTCATTCATCACCTGAAAAAAGACAATGAACATTATTATTTAAAGCTTGAACTTTTGAACTTGCAACAGAACTTTTACAGCGCCTTACCAGTATAATCAAGCTTACCTGAACTCCCATCCAACCTCAATCCAGTGAAGTAACTGGGTTCAACGCGCCCCTGCGTCAGAAGCAGGATGGAGAGCTCGTCCTTTCAGACCCTAAGGTGAGACTTCACGGGGAATCGTGGAAGGGTATCGTGGAGGGTTGGAAGAGAGTGGGAGGCTTGAGCATAACTCAGTCAGTAGGTAATACTCCCTTTTCACGCACAGGGGAATATTCCTGCGAGCCGGAGAAGCCAGAGTAGAGGGCCCTTCCTGTCCATCTTCAGAGTCCTGCGCTTCACCATTGAAGAAGCATCAGCACTCGAAGCCAGACCTGCGCCTCCGTGGGAATCAGGTGAGCGTTACAATTATTCAGTAGTGTGCAGGTTGCACATCTGTTTGTATGGGGTTGAGTATGGGTGGGGGTGTACAGGGCCGTGGGGCTGACACATGCGAGGGCTGTAATGTGTGAGACATGGATGGTGCTTGTGTGTGTAGGCTTGCATGCTAAATGCAGTTGTGTGGGCACACATGTTTGGATGAATGTGTATGTAAGTAGACATGTCCGTGATGTCACGCATGTATGTTGTTTTTGGCTGCATGTATCAGCACTGTGTACATGTGCATGTGTGTGTATTTGACAAGGGTGCAACAGTGATGCAACATGAATGCATGTGACAGCGGTATGTGGAAGCCTGATTGGCAGATGTGACATGGATGTTGGGGATTGTGATGACATGTCTGAGGTTTGCCAATGCCACTCATGTACAACTGTCATGTGTGTATGTGTCCATTGTACAGTGCCCTGATGCCTGTGTTTTGTTTCTCCCTGTCTGCAGCGTCAACTTATGAAGAGGGCGGAGAAGGTGCTGTGGAGCACAGCGGCGGGGATCCCACCGCCAGCCGGAGACGCAAGGCCCGGCTCCCCTCCCATGTTATGATCTCGTCGGGGAGTGAGGAGTCCGGTGCCGCGTCCCAGGCCGCAGCTGCCGGGGGGTGGTCCAAGAGGCGGAGGTTGGAGGTGGACTCCTCGGCAGCAGAAGGGGCAGCTGGGACCCCACAGGGCCCAACAGGGGAAGATGGCACGGAGTCATCCAGGTTGGTGGGGGGTTTGGTGGAGGAGGAGTCCGTGCAAGCACCAGAGACGGGGTCTGGAGGTGGGGATCCCACTGGTGCTAGTGGTGCAGTGCAGGACCAGGGACAGGAGGCAGCACAGGCCGCCGCGGAGGTGCCTGTGTGCAATCCTGTCCCTGATCCTGTCCCTGCATCATCTTGCACCAGCAGGGATGCCTACGTCCAGACCCGTTTTCAGGCAGGGGAGGAGCTCACGTCAATTGGCCTTCCTCTGCCTGCGGATGTGGCTATCCAGGTCCGGGTTGAGCCTGTCCTGGCTGGTGTGGCATTGCGTCAACGGGCCATGCGAGGTGGCCTGCAGTCTTTTCATGAAAAGACTGCACATCATCTCGAATGGCTCGTTGACCACGTCAGCCTGCTGGGACAGGTCACCCAGGCCGGATTCCTCCGTCTGATAGGGCTTGCTACGACCCCCTCCTCAACTGGACCCCCTACGCGCCAGTCATCCTCTGTGCCATCTTCCCACCCATCAGTCACCTGGGTGCCCTGTGGAGCTGCCGCTGACGGTGCGGCCAGGCTGGTGGAGGAGGCATCCCTGCCACAGTCGGGAGTCGGACGTCCAGCAGGGGTGGCCACATCTACGACTGCACCCCAGCCGGCGGAGGATGTGCAGGCAGCAGGAGGCAGTGCACGGGCAGAGGCACAGCAGCAGCAGCAACGTGGTGGGAGCCATGAAGGCTCGGGGCTTCAACATCGGAGGGGCAGGCATCGGCCGGAGGGCAGGAGGACCCAGGACAGAGAGTGTCTTCCGTGTGGCAGCGGTTGGGCCACGCCATAGATGCGGAGCGGACTCGGGCGGAAGAGGCACGGCTCACAATGGTCAGGGCGGAGAACTCCATGCGGAGGGCCCTGAGGCGGGCCGAGTGCCTCGAGGCAATCCGCAGGGGTTTGGAGGTGGAGACGTCGACGGCCCTGCGGACCCTCGGGGCCATGGATGAGGACCGCCTCCGGGACATTGAGGAGGAGTTCGATGATGCCCTGGCCCGGGACATCCACAAGTGAGCCGTGAAACTAGCCCGCTGCCCTTGTACATAGTTATGTAGGTAGTTTTAGGTTTCATTTTTGTTTTGATTTTATTTGGACCTTTCGGACATTGGCCACATTTTTGTATATAGTTTATTTTATTAGTTAGTGTAGTTAGATAGGTTTCCTTTATTTTGTTGGGATAATGGACCCTGGCTTGTTCCCATGTACATAGTTCACAGTTGGATTGTATTTTTTTTCACTTTTTAACCATGGAGCAATGGCTTTCTTTTTTATTTCCCATTGGATTTTGTTTTGTGGACATTGACTTTGGACAACATTACTTTGGAATTTTATTTTTGGTTTTGCTTTTTTTCACGGACATGCTTCTTTTCATTTTTTACATTCACATTTCTGTTTCTTCATTTTTTATTCTATTTATGTTTCCTTTAATACATATTTTTTTTGGTGAACTTCAATGTGTGGTATCTCATTGGTTTCATGCATTTCATGATATGTGTTTTGAGATTCACTGACACCCATTGGGTGTATGTGAGGGAAATGTGTTTGTTTAGGAACTTGCAATTGGTGTTCTGTGATGTAATTGCAAATTATGAGTGGGTGGATGCAATACTCGGGTGGGTGTTTTGCATTTGGAGGCTGACCATAGGGACCAGGGATCTAGATTGTGATGACATGTTGGCTCGGGAACATGAGTTGCACATGGGTGGGGGCCTGCTGGCAGGTGCCCCACAGTGCTGGGGGGTGGGGGTGGTGGGGAACATGAGTTGGACATGGGTGGGGGCCTGCTGGCAGGTGCCCCACAGTGCTGGGGAACATGAGTTGGACATGGGTGGAGGCCTGCTGGCAGGTGCCCCACAGTGCTGGGGGGTGGGGGTGCTGGGAGACATGGGTGGGGGCCTGGTGGAGGCTGCCCCTGCACCGCTGGGGGGTGGGGGTGGTGGGAGACATGGGTGGGGGCCTGGTGGCGGGTGCCCCTGCACTGCTGGGGGGTGGGGGTGGTGGGGAACATGAGTTGGACATGGGTGGGGGCCTGCTGGCAGGTGCCCCACAGTGCTGGGGGGTGGGGTGGTGGGGAACATGAGTTGGACATGGGTGGGGGCCTGCTGGCAGGTGCCCCACAGTGCTGGGGGGTGGGGGTGGTGGGAGACATGGGTGGGGGCCTGGTGGAGGCTGCCCCTGCACTGCTGGGGGGTGGGGGTGGTGGGAGACATGGGTGGCGGCCTGGTGGAGGGTGCCCCACAGTGCTGGGGGGTGGGGGTGCTGGGAGACATGGGTGGGGGCCTGGTGGAGGCTGCCCCTGGTGACTGGGGGGGTGGTGGGAGACATGGGTGGGGGCCTGGTGGAGGCTGCCCCTGGTGACTGGGGGGGTGGGGATGGTGGGAGACATGGGTGGGGGCCTGGTGGTGGGTGCCCCTGCACTGCTGGGGGGTGGGGGTGCTGGGAGACATGGGTGGGGGCCTGCTGGCAGGTGCCCCACAGTGCTGGGGGGTGGGGGGGTGGGGAACATGAGTTGGACCTGGGTGGGGGCCTGCTGGCAGGTGCCCCACAGTGCTGGGGGGTGGGGGTGGTGGGGAACATGAGTTGGACATCGGTGGGGGCCTGCTGGCAGGTGCCCCACAGTGCTGGGGGGTGGGGTGCTGGGAGACATGGGTGGGGGCCTGGTGGAGGCTGCCCCACAGTGCTGGGGGGGGTGGGGGGTGGGAGACATGGGTGGGGGCCTGGTGGAGGCTTCCCCTGGTGGCTGGGGGGTGGGGGTGGTGGGAGACATGGGTGGGGGGCTGGTGGAGGCTGCCCCTGGTAACTGGGGGGTGGGGGTGGTGGGAGACATGGGTGGGGGCCTGGTGGAGGCTGCCCCTGGTGGCTGGGGGGTGGGGGTGCTGGGAGACATGGGTGGGGGCCTGGTGGAGGCTGCCCCTGGTGACTGGGGGGGTGGGGGTGGTGGGAGACATGGGTGGGGGCCTGGTGGTGGGTGCCCCTGCACTGCTGGGGGGTGGGGGTGCTGGGAGACATGGGTGGGGGCCTGCTGGCAGGTGCCCCACAGTGCTGGGGGGTGGGGGTGGTGGGGAACATGAGTTGGACATGGGTGGGGGCCGGCTGGCAGGTGCCCCACAGTGCTGGGGGGTGGGGGTGGTGGGGAACATGTGTTGGACATGGGTGGGGGCCTGCTGGCAGGTGCCCCACAGTGCTGGGGGGGTGGGGGTGGTGGGAGACATGGGTGGGGGCCTGGTGGAGGCTGCCCCTGGTGGCTGGGGGGTGGGGGTGCTGGGAGACATGGGTGGGGGGCTGGTGGAGGCTGCCCCTGCACTGCTGGGGGGTGGGGGTGGTGGGAGACATGGGTGGGGGCCTGGTGGAGGCTGCCCCTGGTGGCTGGGGGGTGGGGGTGGTGGGAGACATGGGTGGGGGCCTGGTGGAGGCTGCCCCTGGTGACTAGGGGGGTGGGGTTGGTGGGAGACATGGGTGGGAGCCTGGTGGAGGCTGCCCCTGGTAGCTGGGGGGTGGGGGTGCTGGGAGACATGGGTGGGGGCCTGGTGGAGGCTGCCCCTGCACTGCTGGGGGGTGGGGGTGGTGGGCGACATGGGTGGGGGCCTGGTGGCGGGTGCCCCTGCACTTCATGGGGGTGGGGGTGGTGGGGAACATGAGTTGGACATGGGTGGGGGCCTGCTGGCAGGTGCCCCACAGTGCTGGGGGGTGGGGGTGATGGGGAACATGAGTTTGACATGGGTGGGGGCCTGCTGGCAGGTGCCCTACAGTGCTGGGGGGTGGGGGTGGTGGGAGACATGGGTGGGGGCCTGGTGGAGGCTGCCCCTGCACTGCTGGGGGGTGGGGGTGGTGGGAGACATGGGTGGGGGCCTGGTGGAGGGTGCCCCACAGTGCTGGGGGTTGGGGGTGCTGGGAGACATGGGTGGGGGCCTGGTGGAGGCTGCCCCTGGTGACTGGGGGGGTGGGGTTGGTGGGAGACATGGGTGGGGGCCTGGTGGTGGGTGCCCCTGCACTGCTGGGGGGTGGGGGTGCTGGGAGACATGGGTGGGGGCCTGCTGGCAGGTGCCCCACAGTGCTGGGGGGTGGGGGTGGTGGGGAACATGAGTTGGACATCGGTGGGGCCTGCTGGCAGGTGCCCAACAGTGCTGGGGGGTGGGGGTGGTGGGGAACATGAGTTGGACATGGGTGGGGGCCTGCTGGCAGGTGCCCCACAGTGCTGGGGGGTGGGGGTGCTGGGAGACATGGGTGGGGGCCTGGTGGAGGCTGCCCCACAGTGCTGGGGGGGTGGGGGTGGTGGGAGACATGGGTGGGGGCCTGGTGGAGGCTGCCCCTGGTGGTTGGGGGGTGGGGGCGGTGGGAGACATGGGTGGGGGCCTGGTGGAGGCTGCCCCTGGTGACTGGGGGGTGGGTGTGGTGGGAGACATGGGTGGGGGCCTGGTGGAGGCTGCCCCTGGTGGCTGGGGGGTGGGGGTGCTGGGAGACATGGGTGGGGGCCTGGTGGGGGCTGCCCCTGGTGGCAGGGGGGTGGGGGTGGTGGGAGACATGGGTGGGGGCCTGGTGGAGGCTGCCCCCGGTGGCTGGGGGGTGGGGGTGCTGGGAGACATGGGTGGGGGCCTGGTGGAGGCTGCCCCTGCACTCCTGGGGGGTGGGGGTGGTGGGAGACATGGGTGGGGGCCTGGTGGAGGCTGCCCCTGGTGGCTGGGGCGTGGGGGTGCTGGGAGACATGGGTGGGGGCCTGGTGGAGGCTGCCCCTGCACTTCTGGGGGGTGGGGGTGGTGGGAGACATGGGTGGGGGGCTGGTGGAGGCTGCCCCTGGTGGCTGGGGGGTGGGGATGCTGGGAGACATGGGTGGGGGCCTGGTGGAGGCTGCCCCTGGTGACTGGGGGTGGGGGTCGTGGGAGACATGGGTGGGGGCCTGGTGGAGGCTGCCCCTGGTGGCTGGGGGGTGGGGGTGCTGGGAGACATGGGTGGGGGCCTGGTGGAGGCTGCCCCTGGTGACTGGGGGTGGGGGTGGTGGGAGACATGGGTGGGGGCCTGGTGGAGGCTGCCCCTGGTGGCTGGGGGGTGGGGGTGCTGGGAGACATGGGTGGGGGCCTGGTGGAGGCTGCCCCACAGTGCTGGGGGGGTGGGGGTGGTGGGAGACATGGGTGGGGGCCTGGTGGAGGCTGCCCCTGGTGGCTGGGGGGTGGGGATGCTGGGAGACATGGGTGGGGGCCTGGTGGAGGCTGCCCCTGCACTGCTGGGGGGTGGGGGCGGTGGGAGACATGGGTGGGGGCCTGCTTGCAGGTGCCCCACAGTGCTGGGGGGTGGGGGTGGTGGGGAACATGAGTTGGACATGGGTGGGAGCCTGCTGGCAGGTGCCCCACAGTGCTGGGGGGTGGGGGTGCTGGGAGACATGGGTGGGGGCCTGGTGGAGGCTGCCCCTGCACTGCTGGGGGGAGGGGGTGCTGGGAGACGTGGGTGGGGCCCTGGTGGCGGGTGCCCCACAGTGCTGGGGGGGTGGGGGTGGTGGGAGACATGGGTGGGGGCCTGGTGGTGGGTGCCCCTGCACTGCTGGGGGGTGGGGGTGGTGGGAGACATGGGTGGGGGCCTGGTGGAGGCTGCCCCTGGTGGCTGGGGGGTGGGGGTGCTGGGAGACATGGGTGGGGGCCTGGTGGAGGCTGCCCCTGCACTGCTGGGGTGTGGGGGTGGTGGGAGACATGGGTGGGGGCCTGGTGGAGGCTGCCCCTGGTGACTGGGGGGTGGGGGTGGTGGGAGACATGGGTGCGGGCCTGGTGGAGGCTGCCCCTGGTGGCTGGGGGGTGGGGGTGCTGGGAGACATGGGTGGGGGCCTGGTAGAGGCTGCCCCTGGTGACTGGGGGGGTGGGGGTGGTGGGAGACATGGGTGGGGGCCTGGTGGAGGCTGCCCCTGGTGACTGGGGGGGTGCAATTCACGTGTGCTGCTCCCGGCGCACCCCTGTAATACACGTACCCTGATGAGATCGTGTGTGGAACTTCCCACGCACCCCTGAATACACGTACCCCGCTCAATCGCGTGTGTAACTTCCCGCGCACCCCCGAAATACACGTACCCCGCTCAATCGCGTGTGTAACTTCCCGCGCGCCCCCGAAATACACGTACCCCGCTCAATCGCGTGTGTAACTTCCCGCGCGCCCCCGAAATACACGTACCCCGCTCAATCGCGTGTGTAACTTCCCGCGAGCCCCCGAAATACACGTACCCCGCTCAATCGCGTGTGTAACTTCCCGCGCGCCCCCGAAATACACATACCCCGCTCAATCGCGTGTGTAACTTCCCGCGTACCCCCGAAATACACGTACCCCGCTCGCACAGGCCCAATTGCTGTATGTTGCCACTTTTGTGATGCGCTGGGACTCTATCGCCTGCCTTCGTGTGGCGGACGTGTTTCAGCTTGTGCGTGTCTTTGGCTGTGCGTGGCTTTGCCCTATTCGATTCCATGAATACGTGTGGTTCGAGTGCGTGTGGGCGTTCCGTCTGCTTCCCTGCAGTACATCCCCAGTTACGCCCTTATTTTCGCGCGTTGTTCCCCATTCCGCACGTTACGCCCCGTGTCCCGCCCACTTTCTGGTGTATGCGCCGAGGTTGTGCGCTTTCACTGTGCGCGTCGCGCACGCCTTTCGGGATGTTGCAGTGACTTGTGCGCCATGCACGGGTTTGGCGCACATCCCGAGGTGTACACGCGCAGGGACTTCCATGAATCGCACGTGTGCGCGTGCGCCTGTTTTTTTCCGCTTGCGCCTGCTTGCGCCTGCTTGCGCGAAGATTTTCGGCGCACGTTTGTTCCATGAATCGGCCCCCAAGTGGTTAAGTCTCTTTGCTATCAAAAAGTCTCTTGCCGCTGTGGGCCTGTTTTTATTCAAATAAACAAAGAGTTCCTTTTCACATAAACTTTGGCTGAGGCTTTTTCACCCCTTAGTTGGCCTCCTCCATGCTCGGACCCTTCTCAATTATTAGCCTCCTTGCCAGGTTCAATATGGCTTTCAACACAATCTTCTTTGTGACTTTCACAAATCTCAATGTCTTTGTAAACAGTTCCCTTTGGGCATCCCTCTGCTGGGTTCACTCTTGTCAAAACACTGTATTTTGGGACTTTAGACTTCACGCCACTTTTATCGGCATCCCTTGTTCGGGTTCATTCTTGAAATCTTGTCTTTTCCATTCAACTCTTAAGATGCGGGAATCACTTCCCTTAGCTTCAGAATCATCTATTGGTTAAAGACTTTCGACTGTACAGATGATTTTACAAGAGCCCTGTATGACCACTTTGAACCTTTTCCTTTCCTTTCCCAAGATCTTCTAGTACTGGTAGTTTTAACAATCGGGTAATCGCCCAGAGTTTTCTTGAGTGAGCATCCACATGGTGCCGGACTCCTCTGTTGCTGGTTTTCCCCATTATACATCAGTTTTATGTATTTTCTACTTTTCGTTCAACACAGTTCAGTTTCTTATCGACTCTCCCCTCAACGCACCAGCTGTGATGTACTGCTTGTCTTTCATTCTCCTCGGAGTCAAGGTTGGTACCACAGAGACAAGTGTCTCTCCCTGGCTTGGTTATGAGCAGAGGAGCGTCTTGTGTACCGTTGACATCTGCTGCAACACACGCTGGCTATTGTTTACGGTCTTACGGTTCCTTCTGCTGAGATCTCACAGGCCTTGGTCGGAAAGGGTAAGGTTGCTTCTCTCCTTGTTACCCTTTTGGTTTGTGCCGTCTTTCTCCTCCTCTGGAACTGCTGAGTTAGCCCTCACGTTGTGCGGTCTGCTTTGCTCGTATTGTGCTCTTGTGCTCCACCTTTTATCCTTGTGGGCAAGGGAAGGGACTCCAGGTGTGTTTTGTTTGGGTCAATTACCTGACTTTGCCTGACCCTGGTGTTGGGACATGTCAGGTAAATAGCTAGAGTGTTAGTCTATCATCCTTCGTAATGTGCGAAAGTGTTCATGTCGGAAAAAGGACATGGGTAAATTGCTTGTGTATCCTACATGGTAGGTTGGGGAAAAGTCTGGATACTGAACCCAAAGAGACCTCCGCACGTTAGCTCAACAATTATTAAAAGGCGCTCCGTCATGGTCAGTATTTTGTGCAGTCACTCCATGGAAGCCCGCTCGTGTCCAAATGTCATCTAACCTCTCCCCTCTTGTGTCAGCGAGTAAGCTTTTTATTTCACCTACTGCGAAAGTCATCCCAGCTGTCATTCTCACCAATTCATAAATCAATTCTCCCACACCTGAGGTTAATGTGGGAAGTTTATAAACCAAATTATTTTTGTCCATGTTTGGCCATGGTACATATTGCAGCATCTCCTTCCCCTTTCACTAATAATGGGAACGGTGCAACCGCAGCACTCTGTCCAAGCGCAGCCGTGCCCTTCATCTTTGTCACTTCATCTGTCATACTAATTCTTTTTTGTCCCGGTAAACTCCTTAACCTGTTTACATATGGTGCTCTATTCTCTGAACCGCGTCATCACATTTTTGGGCATTTAAGATATTGACTGGGCTCTGGTCTCTTAAATCAAAACAGTATGAATATAATTCTAAATAGACCTATGTACCTTTTGGGAGAACCATTCATAACTCATAAAGGGTACCTAATCGATTCTATTATTTTTATAATGGTGTTTTATATGGCTCCTTTCTGGATGGTTGGATCTCGTTCAGTTAGGTTTTTCCTACAGAGGGCAGTGTTGCTCCTGAATTGTACTTCCTTAACACACATGTTTTTACACTGCTGATTGCTTTATTCCTACCAAAATATGACCTTCACTGTGTTAAAATCTGATGTACTGGTTGGGAACATAATTTGTTATATGTCTTTTGAACACAATTTTGGGAACTCAGCTGAGCTGAAGTGTCCGAACCAAAACGGGTGCAGTGTCTTTCTCTTAGTTCAAGGGTCTGTTACACCTGTGTTGCCTTTGCATGACCTCACTGACAGAATTCAGTGGTTGATAATGAGTTTTCCCACCTGCCTTAACCAATCAATGTGTGGCATTCAGCCTTGCTGCTGGATGCTATGTCTTTGTGTGTTTGTGCTTTTTTGTAAAGGCCTGACTGGTATTTTCTGCTCATTCATAATGCTTCTGAGGCTTCAGGGATGGATACATTTTGCCTTGAGGCCTACTTATGTGCCATTTATTCAATTAGTACAAAAGCTTACTTTCATTATTAGTGCCTCCAATGGTTTTCTGATTAGTGCTAAATGTTGCTATATCATTAGGAATTGGTGTATATGCTGATGTGTACAATCTGTACCTTATAACGTACCTCTCGGTGGGGACATGTCTAGCTTCTGTACTGTTGCTGGTCTGCTTTTGTATCTAGGGAGTTCCACATGAACTGAGGTGTTTTCTTTATGTCTCTGCTCCACTTCAAAGCGACTTTTGAAGCATGTATTAACATGCATGTTGGGGGCGTTGGATGTACTCCCAAACAGTTCTTTATATTCATCATGTGTGGACCCTGGATTTGGCCTCCTTATTTTCTCTTTATTGACAGACTCTTCACTGCTATACATGGGGGGCACATATGTGGGGTTAGTATATCCTGCAGTTGCTTTTGATTCTCACAATGAGCATATTCAATGCTTTTGTGAGGTTGGATTACTTGTCAGAGGAGGAGGAGCCGAGGGTGCTGTGCGCATTCACTCTTTCACAGGTGGTTCTCCCGTCTCTTCCCCAAACATTTTCCACAGTCCCACAATGGCTAACCATTTCTGTAACTTTTTCCCCCTGTATGCGGCATGTAAATATGTCGTCATGTGTTGCAGTACTGATTTCCAAAAGGTGCCAAGGCATAAACATTTCGCCTGCAGGGTCCCAAACTCATTGGGCATGATATGTTACAATGTTGTCCTTATACCTCGGCAATAAATTACATAAATGAATAAGGGGAGTTTCTCCCATGACAACACATTACAATTTAGACTGTTGATAATAACATAACCTCAATTTCAATCCCAACGTACTCTCTTTTCCACTGTCTGTGAACAATCCTCCCTACAATAATTTCCCCCCCTTCAACACTTCCATGTCTCTCCACAAAACCATGCCTTCTACATGGCGCAATATTCATGAGTGACACCACACAACCCGCCCACCCTTAGATCCACACCACAACTTCATGTCCTCCGCAATATACACCAATATACACAAAAATGCACTGTTCACAAAATATAAACTGCCTTACAACCAATGGCTGATGCCAGCAATCACTACACAAATGAATACAATATGGCTGTCTTCCCAACTCCTGGTGAGGTTTTCTTCTCTTATCAATATCACCACATAAAGAGGTGTATTATGTAATCTTTCTCAACCTTGTCAAGGGTTATCTCACCATCATTATTACCTCATGCAAGGCGTACTACATAATCATTATCACTGTTTTCATTTTATCTCAATTACCTCAATATACAAAAGTCCCCTCCCCATTCTCGTTTGGCCAGGCCAATGCTATACTTACTTTCCGTGGATCAGCTGAGGGCCTTAGGTATCGAATCTCACCCAATCAGCCAACCGCCCTCTGCCCTACGGGGCATCCCATGGGCATCGGACAGGAATTTTCTCCAAGGGGGCTCCTGTCATCCTCTCTCTATTCACACGTGATATCAGTCTCCACAGGTAACCTCACAGTCTTTGGGTCAGGGCAGGGAAACTTTGACAATCCGAGTGCCGTAGCCAACCATCAGATCTACTACCATATGTTAAGATGTTCTGGGAAACCCCAGTTTATGCAGAGAATGAGAGGCTGGGAAATCCCACTCAATAACAGACAGAGACAAAGTGAAAGGCAAAACCCAGCTTTATTAACATCCAAAATAAACCAGGTACAGTTTATAAACATCAAATATTGTGACTCTCGCATCTCTTCATACAAAATAACATATTTTATACCAAAAACATGTCATAATGACAACATTGTACTGCAAAACCTATGGGGTTGGGGGATTAGATAATTTTAGTAACTAGGTATACATTATATAAGTATTAAACCTTTATTTGGATGGTTCTTAACTGATGCTCCTCCTGAGACCAGCTCTAAATTGATGACAACAAAAAGACATAATTTATATGATTAACCATTGGTTAGCACAATACAGACTAGGCGGCATGCCATCAAGATTTTTAATTGGGTGACATTACACTGACCAATCTTGGGCAACTGATCAGTCATCAAAACCTGAGCCAAATGGGATTAGTGGACAAGAGGTCCAAGGGCAGCTTGTTTAATTTCAAGAAAAATACCATCCCTCATCTCCTAGGCAATGAGCAAGGGTGACCAGCTTTGTAGTTAACCTTGTAAGGCACCTCATGTCTGGGGATATGCGTAAGGAGTAAAAACAGGTCTCTTATCTGTACTTATGAATAGACAGTGTTCTTGAATTGTGGGTCACATGTGAGTGGACAGCTTTTGGATTTGTTTCACCCTGCATTTATAACTATTTTAGCTAACATTGGTATGAGCGTTATGGTTTCTTTTACCGCTGGGGGCGCGCTTGAGCTTCTTCTTTTTAAAGTCTTCTAACTTATAATTATCCTGCACATGGCTCACAACAGTCGATTGTATTATTCGACACTTTAATTGAGTTAGGAGTATAGTTCTTTCATTCTGGGAATCCTTATTTGGTGCCTTCTCTGCAACGAGCAGACCCTCCTTATGTTATTCGTAACCTTGGCTTATACTACGAGGTACTGTCTGGGCGCTGCACAGACCTGCTATTTCTCCAATTTCAGCATTTTGTGCTCTCTGAAAGGCAAAGGTTTGCTGTGACTTCCATTTTGGAAAAGATGCCTGCCTGTTACTCTTGCATTTATATGTTAGTGAGCTATATTCGCATATCATTAGTGTTGTATTCAGCCTATACATTGCTAATGTTAGATTCTTCATGTCTTTATAGTTGTAATCTTAGTAGTCTTCACGTATAATTGCATGCATGTAGATTACACATAGCAGTATGTAGATTAAGCCATCTCCCAGCAACATACTGAATTTGTTGGTTGCCTCCATGACCACCAGTCTGGCTTCAGAGCTGCCAGAAGCACAAAAACCTGCTCTCATGAACACCTGTGAAGACTTCTTCTCCAATCCTGACTCTAATCTCCCTTCTGTCCTCATATTCCTTGATCTATCCTCTGCTTTTCACACAGTCAACAATGCCATCCTGCTCAATCGCCTCCGTGACACCCAGGGCATTACAGATCAGACCCTGGCCTGGTTGTCCTCCTTTCTCACCTCACCGACCGACCCTCTGGAGTACAACCTGTATATTTCCTCTCTTCTATCTCTCTCTCTCTACTTGTGGTGTTCCCCAGGGGCCTAACCTCCCTCCCTGGCTCTTCAACCACTACCTGGCACCGCATCGCTACTTTCTGCTCCAATTTTCAATGTTATGCGGATGACTCTCGGCTCTCTTTCATGCTCCCCTCAGCCACCTCCGCTTCTTCTCTCATACCAGACTGTCTGGCTGCAATTCAGGAATGGTGTGCCACCAACAATCTCTGCCTTAATGCTAGTAAGACTGGGATCCCCCTCACTGGGACTCCCGCTCCCTCCTTTCCCCTCTCTCTCTCTGGCCGCCCACTCTGGGCCCTCTTCCTTCTCCTTCCTGTGAGGCTAAGAACCTAGGTGTCATCTTTGACTCCACCCTCTAATTCTCTCCTCACATCTCTGCCGTCTCTAAGAAGTCAAACTATCAGCTGAAATTCCTCAGAGGTATTCTTCCTTTTCTCACTTTCCTCCAGAAGCTTACTGTCTCCAGAGCTCTGGTCCTCTCTAGGCTAAATCTTCCTGCCTCTACTCTTCGACCTTTACAACTTATCCAGAACAGGACTGCAAGACTTGTCCTTGGCCTCAAGCCCAGGGATCATATCTCTCCCACTCTGAAATCTCTTCACTGGCTCCCTGTGGCTGCAAGGATAAAGTTCAAGACCCTCTGTATCATCCACAAAGCTTTCTGGGGCCGGGGACTGCTCTACCTCCAACCCTCTCTTCCAAAACATCTTCCTTCTCTTGCTCTCCGCTCATCCACCTCCAACTCTCTGAGGATCAGAGGCTTCTCCAAGCAGAGAGATGGGGGCAGATCTATCTCCTCAACTGTGGCCTTCCTCTGGAACAGCCTCCATGCCTCTCTCAAACTTGAGCAGAACTGGTTCCGGAAGCAACTCAAGACCTTCCTTTTTGCTTTTACTTTCTCCCTTCCTCTCCCCTGCTGATGCACATGACTGCTCTGTGCACCGGTCACCTGGTCACCCTCTGAACTCAGGCCCAGGCTCCTGCATGTCCAGTTGCCCTCGTGTTACGATCACCTGGTATCCACGGGGACGCCACCCAGCTGTGGGGACTCTGGTACCCTTCTCAGCCGCTCCCAGGTATAATCAGCGGAGAAGTTCTGCCTGGAAATCAGGTGGGCAATGTACAAGACTGGGCAACTGAGGTAAGAGTCTCCCAACACCCCATATGCCCGCAGCCCCTCCCCGGACCTTTCCTCACCTTGTTATGGGTTTTGGCGTGCTCTCCATCCTGCCTTCTTGGCAGGGGCGCGTTGTCCTTTGTGGGCGAGTGCAATCTAGTTACTTCACCGATGCAGGCCCTTTAGAGTCTTTGAGGTAGGTCTTATTACTGTTATACTGCTGTATGCCTTTCTTGGACTTAAATAATGTCTTTTCTCTCTCCTTAGGTGCACGGAAGTTCGCTGTGGAACGTTGGCTGAATTGGGACTCGCCGGCAGGTTATGGTGCTTCGAGAGCACCTTGATGTGGTAAGTAGGTGCTATGCGCAGCGCTATGATGCCTTGCCTATGCTAACCTTTTGTCTTTTGTTCCCGTAGGTTGCGGTGCTCACCCGGAGCAAGACTCGTGAGGTAAGCTGCCGGCACAATTGTAAAATGTCTAATGTCCTGTTTCTCTCCTTTTGCAGATCCGACGGTCCGGGAGGCTCGCTGTTCCTTGGATGCTGTTTGCAGGAGCGAAGGGCAGCTAGCGGTGGAATCACAGGTAAGCTGCTGCTATTAACAATGTCCTTTGTTTTTCAGATGCTGTTCTTCCGAGGTTCGCAGATGCAGCTGAACACGATGAGCGTCACGTTGCAGGATTGCAAAGTAATGCAAGGCGTGATATCCAAGTCGTTGTGGTTTAAATAGCATCAAGAAAGTAGTCCAGGTAAAATAGTCCCTAGGCTACAACACCCAAAACACTATACCACATAGCTTGGTTCCAAGGAGCCAAGCTATGTGGATGCTTCCATGTTGACTGGCACTGAAATAAAGTAGTTCCCAAGCACAAGTCTTCATTAAGTATGAGCCTGGCGCCAAAAGCGCCAGGACTGGCCTCAAGAGGGCCTAGGCAAAGAATTCCTAAGCTTGTTGGGGGCCCGAGCCGAGACTCCTCCTGGCCCATGGAACTGCCGGGGGGGTTTCAGGAAGTGGATCGTGACAGCACTCCCCCCAAGGCCCCTCTCAAGGTGTTCCTTCTGTCCGGCCCTTGTTTAGTTGGAAAGTTGCGATGAAATGTTCTGATCAGACGTGGTGCATGAATGTTTTCACAAGGTTCCCAGGATCTGTCTTGGGGTAGAAATCCTTTCCAATCAACTAGGTAGTATAGCCTTCCCCTCGAATACTTGGAATCCGAGATGCTTCTGACTTCGAATTCTGGTTCTCTGTCAATAAGTATGGGTTTTGGTGGTGTCCTAATCCGTGTACCGAGCTGCATTGGTTTTAATAGGGACACATGAAATACTGGGTGAATCTGTAGGTTAGGTGGTAAATCTAGTTTGACGGCCGCTGGATTGATAATTGCCTTGATGGTGTAAGGTCCTAAGTACCTGGGTTGAAAAGTCTGGGTTCCCTTGATGGGTACAAACTTGGCAGCCAGCCAAACCTTGTCTCCTACTTGATAGTTTGGGGCCTTTTTCCGGTGTTGGTCGGCAAATTGCTTTTGTTTTTCTTTGGCGAAAATAAGATGTTCTTTGGCCTTTTTGAAAGCTGTTGGTGTGAAGAGTTTTTACTGCTGGCATTTCCAAACTTGTTGGGACATCTAGTTCTGAGGTACGTGGGTGTGTACCATAAAGGGTATAAAAGTGGTTTTGTCCGGTAGTGGAGTGCAAGAAGTTGTTATATGCGTACTCGGCTATCCATAACAAATCTTTCCAGTCTCTTAGTTCATGGTGTAACATGCACCGTAGGTATTGTTCAAGGGTCTGGTTGGTCCTCTCGGTCTGACCGTCCATTTGGGGGTGAAGGCTAGTGGATAGCCGGACATCAATTTGTGCCACTGCACAACATTTTTTCCAGAAGTTGGAGATGAACTGGCTACCTCGATCGGAGATCAGGACTGCCATGCAGTTTTACAATACCATCGAGGAAAACTTTGGCTAGAGTGGGTGCGTCAGGGAGGCCTTTGAGCGGAATAAAGTGCACCATCTTTGAGAACAAGTCCATGACTACCAGGATGGTGTTAAACCCTTTACTGGGAGGTAGGTCAGTGGTGAAGTTGAGGGAAAGAGTATGCCAGGGAGTGGGAGGAATGTCCAAAGGTTGCAGAAGACCGGATGGTTTTTGTTTTTGGGACTTGTTTTGCGCACAGACTCCGCAGGACTGAACATATTGGATGACATCCTTACACCAGGCAGTCCACCAGAAGTTCTGTTTTACCTTGGCTAGAGTCTTGGTGATTCCAGGGTGCCCTTCGATCAGGGAATCATGATAACCTGAAATAATTTGTTGTTGTAAGTCTTTGGTGGGTACATACAACCGATCCTTAAAAAAGGGTAAGTGATCTTTAATGGAATATTGTTCTCCTTGCGCTTGCCATGCGAGGAAGGCATCTGGGTTCATGGTTCGTTGAATCTTATCCCTCAGTTCAACTTGGGTTAAGGCCGTAGTGAGGCCCAAGAGCTTGTCTTCCGGTATGATGGGGACTGGATCTGGGGGCGTATAAACCAAGTCATCAGTGCCTGTATGAGAGAGTGCGTCAGCTTTTCCATTCTTGGCCCCTGGTCGAAAAGTGATGACATAGTCATATTCAGCAAAGAAAAGGGCCCACTGCAATTGGCGTGAAGACTGGGCTTTAGCTGTCTTAAGGTATTGCAGGTTTCGGTGGTCTGTGATAACTGTAATGGTGTGTCTGGCCCCCAGAAGGTAGTGCTGCCAGGCCTTAACGGCGGATTTGATCACCAAGAGTTCTTTGTCCGTAATGGCATAATTAATCTCCGGGGGAGAGAATTTCTTCGACCAAAAGGCCACTGGATGTAGCTGGCCTGTTACTGGGTCTCTTTGTGAGAGGACAGCTCCCATCGCTATGCTGGAAGTGTCTGTTTCCACGATATAAGGAAGATCTGGGCGAGGATGTTGCACGATTGGCACGGAGCTGAACCTTTTCTTGAGTTCCTGAAAAGCCTTCTCTGCTTCATCGGTCCAGGCACATTTTTTGTTATTTTCTCTTAGCAATATGGTGATCGGGTGTACGACCTATGAGAAGTCTGGTATGAACTGGTGATAGAAGTTTGCAAAGCCCAACATGCTCTGTACCCCTTTTACTGACGTTGGTGATGGCCATTTCAAAACGGCGTCCACTTTATGCAGGTCCATTCTGATGCCTCCTGGAGTAAGAATAAAACCCAGAAACTCAACTTCGGTGGCGTGGAAAAAGCACTTCTCCAGCTTTGCATATAAACGATGTTCCCGGAGCTTGGAGTGGACTGAACACACGTGCTTGATATGATCCTGTTTTGAAGTTGAGTGCACTAAAATATCATCTATGTACACCAGGGCGCAGAGATCAATTAACTCTCTCAGAACGTCTTTCATAAAATACTGAAATGCTGCTGGAGCGTTGCATAACCCAAAGGGCATGACTTGATATTCGAACGAACCATATTTGGTACGGAAAGCAGTTTTCCATTCGTCTCCACTTCTGACCCGTACCAGGTGGTATGCTCCTCGAAGGTCCAGTTTGGTGTAAATTTGGGCATCTTTGATCTGGTCCAGCATTTCTGGGATGAGGGGCAAGGGGTAACGGTTCTTTACAGTGATCTGGTTTAATGCGCGGTAGTCAATACAGGTTCTTAAGTCCCCTTGTTTTTTTGGTACGAAGAACAAAGGACTAGCTGTAGGGGACTTGGATGGGAGGATGAATCCATTTCCTAGGTACGGGTCTAAATAAGCCTTCAGATGAAGGTTTTCGGGTTCCGTGAGAGCTTAGATTCTGCCGCAAGGAACTTGAGCACCGGGAACATGGTCAATCTGGCAGTCATAGGGCCTGTGCGGCGGCAGCGTGTTTACTTGGTCCTTCTGGAATACATCCTGGAAATCGTGGTATTCCTCAGGCAAGGTACTAGTCACTCCCAAAGTTGCCACTTCAGGAGTCGTAGAGATACTGAAGCAGGTTTCTGTTCTTGGTAATAGCAGGCTGGAGAGCAGTCGCTGGGAAAGGTTAATTTTCTTGCCCGCCAGTCAATCAAAGGGTTATGAGCAACTAACCATGGCATTCCTAGTATGAGCCGGAATTGAGGGGCCTTGATGAGATCGAACAAAATAAGTTCCTGATGTCCGTCCTGGCACAGCAAGGTTATCTCGGCTGTGCGCTCGGTTACGGGTCCGGAAGCGATTTCTGTCCCATCCACCGTGGTCGCCTTGTCTGTAGTCGGCTTGGAACACAGGGGAAGCCCCATCTCTGCAGCCAGGTCCTGATCTATATAATTCCCAACTGCTCCGCTGTCGATGTATGCTTCAATGGCATGCATTCTTGACGACCGTTGGTTATTAATTAAGATCACCGGAATTGCAAAGTGTGAGGTTGGTGGCTCTTTTTCCTCACTCGACAAACTGACCTCTACGTTTGCCGAGCTGGGTAGTTTCCCGACTGACACTCCTTCTCTTCATCTTTTTCCATGGCTCCAACGACCTTCCTTGGAGGTTTCACGGGGCAGTCCTTCAGGAAATGCCCTGACTTTCCGCAGTACAAATAACTGAAGCAGTCTCTGTTACTGATTCATTGTGGTACATTCCCAGAGCATGGGAGTTTGTTCAAACGTTGCAACTGTAAATTCAGGGGCTGGTTCCCCACTGTGGCCAGAGTCCAAACGCTTCACGAAATCAGTGCTGTGCAGTTCATTCCAAGGAACACAGGAACAGTTATTTGCCGTTTATATTCTTGAGGAGAATCAACTACTTTAGAATTGGCCCATATATCTGCCCCTAAGGAGGGCTTGGGTTTTCCAACTCAGTTTGAATAACATAGGTCTTGCCTTGAAAAGGACCCGTTGTTTTGGGTCGAAACACGTGTCGCGGTCTTGTTTTTGCATCAACTCATAAAATCTGTTTCACCAGCGTTTTTTTGACTGAAGAATCTATTGTTTTGGACTCTTTGTTTCACTGTATTTGTTGTCCAGTTACACATTCAATTTGAATAGGACGTTTACCATTCGCTTAGGGCTGCGCAATCATTTAGAGGTGACATTTTTCAAGTGTTCCTATCATATTTAACCCGGTGAGTTATTTTCATGTTGAGTGCACATGTACTTCATGTCTTTTGGATGCATATGTATGTTTGCATCCCCTTTCTGGCCATTCTCGCCATCTTTAGCTCATGTTCTGTTCATTATTTGCTGCAACTTCTCTGGATATGGGTGGTATGGTTTGTTTGTTTGTTTGTTTGTTTATTTTATTTGTATAGCGCTCCAGACCGAGGGGTAGAAGGGCGCTTAAGAAGATGGTTACAACATTGAGAAGTATCTTGGAGTTGCATACTTCGTACATACATACTTATAATACATATATAATAAAATGGAGTACAGTTTACAGTTTGAATAGAATACAATTATCAATATACAGTTTCCATGTACAGTCATATACAATACATGAACCAATTTCCGAGCAGGGGTGTGAGGTCGGGTGTTAGTGGAGCTACTCTTTGTTTAGGAGCCAACTGATGACCTGCTTCCTGAAGATCTGGAAGGACTCGATAGTTTTCATGTTGAGAGGTAGGGTGTTCCAGAGTTGGGAGGCAATTACTGTGAAGCTGGCCCCTCCAGCTCTTTTTAGGTGGAATTTGGGCACTGTCAAGCATAGAGTGTTGGAGGATCTGGTGGTTCTGGTAGCAGTTTTCATGGTAAATTTCTTGGCTAGGTATGGTGGTGCTAGGTGATTGAGGGACTTGTACGTGAGGCAGATGGTTTTTAAGTCGATTTTCTGGCGTATGGAGAGCCATTTGCAGGCTTTCCTGGTAGTGGAAATATGCTCTCGTCTGGGAAGGTTGAGGGCTGCGAGCAGAGCGTTATTCTGTAGTACTTGTAGTTTGTTGAGTACAAATTGGTTGGCACCTAGGTACAGGCTGTTGCAGTAGTCCAGTCTGGATTGTATGAGGGCTCTGGCGAGGGTGAGGCAGCTGTTGGGTGATAGGAAGGGTCTACTGGCCCTAATGAGCTTTCCGGTGTAGGTAGAGGCTGAGACGATCATATTGGTTTGTTTGGAAAGCCTGGTGTTGGCATCCAGATAGAAGCCGAGGGTTTTTACGCTTTTGGCAATAGGGATGGTCTGACCATCGATCGTGATAATATTGTAGCTGGGATTGAGTTTGGTTAGGGTGTTAGGGGAGCCAACGATAAGGAGCTCTGTCTTCTCATTGTTCAGGAAGAGGCCATGCGAGGCCATCCATGCCTGAATGATGGAGAATATTTCGTTGATCCGGGCGACGTCTGCTTGGTAATCGCCTGTGATGGTGAGGAGTATCTGGGTGTCATCTGCGTAGTTTGTGTAGGTGACACCCAGATGGTCCAGTTGGTCAAATAGAGGCTTTGTAAATATATTGTACAAAGTGTGGGATACACAGGATTCCTGTGGGACTCCGCATGTGATGGGGATGGGATCTGCTGCAGATGTTGTTGAGAACACCCGCATGGTTCTGTTTGCCAGGAAGGATTGTATCCATGTGATGGCAGAAGAGGAGAAGTGGGCTGCGGTGGCTAGGTGACTGCAAAGGATTTCGTGGCTGACCAGGTCAAAGGCCGCTGAGAGGTCTAAGAGGAGTAGAATTGCGGCATTGCCTTTATCTTTAATTTCAGCAATCTGGCTTTTAAGATCAACAAGGGCAGTTTCTGTTCCGTGTTGAGGTCTGAAGCCAGATTGACATATTCCTAGTAATTGGTTGGATTCCAGGTATTCCTGAATTTGGATGTAGGCGACTCTGTCTTTTTAGGAGGAATGGGACTGTGGTGATGGGCCTGTAGTTGGTGGGTATGGCTGTATCAAGGGATTGTTTTTTCAAGAGTGGGAGAACCCATGATTGTTTTAGGTTTCTGGGTATGGAATTATTGGTGAAGGATAGGTTAATAAGTTTGGTGATGAAGGGGGAAAGCTCTCTAGCTGCATCTTTTATGATCTGGGCCGGGCAGCTGTCTCCTTTGCAGTTTGAATGTTTTAAGGAGGCGATGATTTGTTGAACTTCCGTAGTGGTAACTTTCTTAAACGTGAAGGGCAAACTGGTGTGGTTGGGCGTGGGTGGGCTGGAGTTGGTGATCCTGTTATTGGAGAGTTGTTGGCACTTGTCCTCAATTTTGGTTTGGAGTCCTGAGATTTTGTTGTTGAGGGCGTTTTGGATGGTGGTGCACCAGGATTTGTCTTTCAAACAGGTGTCTGGAGGTGAAATAGGGTTTTCTAGTTCCTTCAGAATTTGAAATAATTCTTTGGTGGAGGATCCTGCCTGGGCAATCCTGGTGTTGTATACATCTTTTTTGGTGCAAATTATCTCGTTTTTGTAAAGTGAGGATAGGTTTGTGAGGTTGGATTTAGTTTTCTGCAGTGGGGTTAGTTTTCCAGGTGTGTTGTGCCTTGGCTTTCTTTTTTCTGAGTGATTTGAGCTCAGGGGTGTACCACAAGTTCAGATGAGCTTTGGGTTTGTCTTTTCGTAGCTTCAGGAGGGCATTGGTATCCACTGCTCTAGCCATGGAGTTATTGAAGGTGTCGACCAGCAGGTTTAAGTCAGCGTTGGCTGGGAGAGCATTGAGGGTGGGTAGAACCAGTAGTAGTAGGGCTTCAGCAGTGATGTTGCGTTTATTCCTAGTGGGACAGGCTGGTGCCAGGGGGTATTTATTGGGCAGCATCTGCTTAGTGTTGATCTCAAGAGGAATCATGTAGTGATCAGTCCATGCCAAAGGTGGGGCTCCTTGCAGGTTGTATTGCAATTGCAAGTTGCTACCCAGTCGAGGGTTCTGCCCTTTAGGTGGGTGGGGAGTACAATGAGTTGTGTGAAGCCATGATCTGTTAGGAAATTGGCTAAGGATGCAGCATGTGCATCGTGTGGGTCCTGGTAACTGAGGTTGAAGTCCCCGAAGATCATGATTTGTGCTGATGGTTTGGAATTTTCAGTGATGATAGATGTGATGTCTTCTTCAAAGACCCCGGGGGCGGTCTGGGGGTCTGTATATGAGGTGGAGGGTGATTGTGGTTGTGGGGGATGTTTGTAGTTTGGCTGTGAGTATCTCGCAGGATGTGAGTGAGACTGTAGAAGCTAGTCTGAGGTCTAGGGAGGCTTTGGAAATGATTGCTACACATCCACCTCTAGAGTTAGGTCTATCAGCTCTGAGGATAGAGTATTTGTCCTGGATGGCTAACGATAAATGAGGTCCTGACGCCTCATGAAGCCAAGTTTCTGTTAGGGCTAGGAAGTCCAGGTCGTTGGTAAGGATGATGTCTGCAATTTCTGTGGGGTGGGCAGCCAGGGATCTGACATTGAGTAGGGCACCTTTTAATGGGAGAGGTATGGGTTTATTTGGCACATTGTGCTTCGTAGTGGTTTTGGTGTTAGGTTTGGGGTTGGGCCTAGTAGTTGTAGTGGGGAGCCTGGTGCCTAGTCTGTTGTTGCGGGTTATGAGGTTGGGAGTGAGGGAGGGGGGGTTAGGCTGGGGGGCCTGGAATGGGCGGGATGTTTGGGATTCAGTTTAGTTTTGTTGGACATAGTGATATGGCTGGGGTGGCTGTGGGTTGTGTTGGCTGGGGGGCCTAGGTCCACACGGGAAGCATGGGGTGGTGGTGAGTGGGAGGGAAGGGGGATGCGGAGGGTAGGAACGGTGTGGGGCAGGGGATGGGGTGGTGTCTAGGGCACCGTAGTTTAGCCAGGCCATCCTGGTAGGCTATGTAGCTGTTACTGCTACAGGGTACATTGTCCAGCATTATGCAGAAAGGGAACATGATTAGGGCAAGCCAGAAGATCATGGTCTGTGACAGCGGTGCATAGTGCTGGAGGCTGATGGCACTAGTTAGGGCACGGGCCAAACTAAGGCTGTTATAGGCTGGTTTGAACTGGGTAGCATAGGCTAGAGGGTAATCAGTAACTGGTTTGAGAGTAATTGCACTCGAGCTAAAGTGCAGCAGCTTTTCAGTCAGGGCGTGGTAATTTAAGCTAAAGAGCGAAAGGGCAGCCTTTAACTTCAAGATGACACATTTAGCTAGAAAAACAACCAAATTCAAGGTACAATTGGTCTGAGTTGTCCTTAAAGCACTGTAATAACTTTGGCTGCACAAACATCTAGATTCGAAATGGCACGTCGGGTCAGACTACACCTAGATTTCTGAAACACATTTGGCTAGTCAATGCAGAAACACAGTTGGGCTAAGTGCAATAGAGGGCGCAGTGCACATGAAGGCTAGTCAATGCAAAAACACAGTTGGGCTAAATGCAATATAGGGCGCAGGGCACATGAAGGATAGTCAATGCAGAAACACAGTTGGGCTAAATGCAATAGAGGGCGCAGGGCACATGAGGCTAGTCTGCAAAAACACAGTTAGGCTATACGCAATAGAGGGCGCAGGGTGCATGAAGGCTAGTCAATGCAGAAACACAGATGGGCTAAATGCAATTATAGGCACAGGCGCTTTTAGGCAAGGCAGTGTAGCCTGGTAACAGTAATGGATTAATGTACATGTGCTTATTTAAAACAATAAGGGTATCTCTAAGTGTGGCAGACACTGCAAGGCTATGGATGCATGTGACTGTTAGAGCAGTGAGGGATCAGCTAAATGCTGTAGTCACCTGTGAGGGTTAATTTCACCGCAGTAGTAAGGGTGGCAGTTAGTTTCATCAGTGTAAGGTTCAAAGGTAACAGTTTGACAGTGAATCGGTAGATATAGCACATGAAGAACAGTGGCATGTTTGTCATCTCGCAAGTAAAGGCGGTCATGAGCGGCACTATGCAGACACGTGATATGTTACAGACACAGACACAAGGCAGTAATAGTTTAGCGAACTTCAGATGGGCAGTAGCCACAGTAGTAGTTGGAGGGTCAAGATCCAGGGTGAAAGCAACACGTGCAATAGCGAAGTGTTAGATCGTTAGGCAATGTTGACTCAGTGATCCGGACGCATATGTCGGGCACTCTGCAGTCTTAGCCAGAGGGATTAATGCGTTATAGCATTGCGGGGGAGGGATAGCTGTGATGTTTAGAAGTACAGGCACAAATGAACTGGTCGGAGGCGGAATGGGGTAGGTAGGCTTTACCGGTATTGCGGCGGCAACGCTGAAAGCCCAGAGCCCATACGGCCCCAGACAGGCACACGACAGGTGACATGCCTTTGTATGGGTGGCTTCATGTGGAGCCGGCTTAAGCCTGCCGGCTCACAATTGGCTGCTCAAATGAAAGCAGGGAGCCAATGAGGCAAGGCGAAGGGTCTGTTGTTCCTCCTCAGAGCCTGGTGGTGTGGGTAGGCACTCTGATTTTCTGGTCGGCCATTTTTGAATGGCGTTTTCCTCATGGGTGCTAATGGTGCCTAGCCTGGTTGCATCAGTGAATAACATTTCACACCTTTGTGATATTGGGGCAGGGAGGGGCAGTAGCTATGGATGATGTATTCATCTACCTCTCAACGGTACTGTATGGCACAAGGTCACCCATCTCTGCCACTCCTGGCTCAGGTGTCCAAAACAGAGTTATAGATTTTTGCTGTTCGCAGAATAAGTGTTCCAATATTTTTAAAAGCATATTGTCAAGTTGGTTTACTTAGTGATTTCTTGCTGAGCTCACAATACAACTGCTAGGGTCTACTACCCTTGTATTAAAGAAAGTAATCTAAAAGTAACTATTGTCTTGACTTACCTAGGTATTCTAGTCAAGGTCTTATGCTTTGGTCTGTGTATCTTCAAGCATATGGATGTGTTTTTATAAATGTGTTTATGACTCTATGACCAGTACTTACTCCAAGACTTAACTTGGCCTAATTGCATTTAAAATACACCTATATTTTGTGCAATATGTCTGGTTGTCAGTGTTTCGATTGAATCCTTGTTGTAGTACAGGTTTTATGTAATTTCCTACAGCCCACTCTCCCTCCTAAAATAAGCCTGGCTGCTCTTTCTATGCTAACATATACTGAGGTGGTACAGCCTTATACTAAGAGTGAAGTCTTGTACTGTCTCAGTTGAATCGTTTTACTAGGCCCTTAGAGGGTTACTTGTAAACATATGTGAGAGACAGTTATTCAAACTCTGAACTTCATTACTACGAAGCCAATAAATGGCTCACATTCTAATCAGAGCAGATGCTGCGCCCCTCCTTTGTACTCCGCCTTACTGTATGCCATGTGCCATATCCTTCAGCACACCTGAAGTGTGGGCATGGTTCTATGTGGACAATGCTGCCATCGTCGTATGTTGTTATTAACGAACTGACAGCTAGAGCGATGCTCTTGTTCTCAGAGTCGCAAAAGCGCATGTCAGTGAACAGGGTATAGCTGTTAATAAGTGCACCCATTCCCAATGTGCTACATTCAGCTATCCAGTATCATTAAGCTACATTTTCAAACTATGCATCACAATAAAGTAACTTCTACTGTTAGTAAGGCATGTCAGTACACACGGAAAGAGAGACCAGCAAGGTTACTTAACGTTACCTGCTGTAACTGGGTATATACAACACATTGGGAGCACTGTTACACATGAGGCTGAACTCTGCTAGAATACCTATAAAGGTCTTAACAATACTGCACCCCCCTATATCTTGGCCAGACTGACTAGAAAATCCTCTACTCACCACACTAGAGCCTCTAACCACCTCCTACTTGAAATACCCAGATTTAGACGAAAGCGGGTGGAGCAAGTTTCCCTGTCAGAGCTGCCTGTGCATGGAATGCACTCCCCACCGCCCTGAGAGACAACCTACCCTACACTAGATTTAGATGTAATGTGAAACGTTGGCTCTGGACTAATGATGATTTACAATCTGTGCCTTTGTGCTAGGCCCGGATTTATTATCTCATTTAATGACCATGATACTTCTGAAACCTGACAACTGACCATTTCATATAGGGACCCGTATCTCCTATTTTGTATTCACAGCTTGTATATTTTGTATACCTGTATTGCAAATACATTAATAACACATGTAATGTATCTCTTGTATCTTCTGTATGTATCCTATGTATGTAACCTAAGCTTAAGTATTCTTGTGACTGCTGCGCCCGTCTACCCCTGGGTTTGGAGCGCATTATCAAATAATAAACTAAACTAAACTAAACTAAACCAGACTTCTCAATAAGATATCACACCCAGAATTCTCCATAGTGGGCTTCACCAAATGTTAAGGTCAAATTACTCAAGATTGGGGTGTTAGCTCATGCATGTACCTGAGGCTGAGGCCAGTGGAATTCAATAGGCCCTAGCACATCTTGGAATTTATCTAGCCAAAGTTGCTAGGTCATGCCATTGAATATTCTCGTTCATACCTAAAATGTCAAAATCCAACATTTTTCTCATTTTAGAAATGTTGGTGCAAAATTCCCACCTCTCCTGGGGGCATGAGGCTTCTCCAAGATGGTCCACTGTAATGATTCGGCTGTATGGTTTGCTGCCAAAAAACGGACGACAAGAGGAGCAGCTACATTCTCCATCCTAATACAGGATTTATTTTTCAAAATCCTCTTTTTTGCTGGTCTCATTGTCATGCCCACATCCCGTAGCTGGCATGGGCATGTGATCATATATATGACCTCTGTCGCGTTACAATTAGTGAATGTCTTTGAACCCAAGGAGTTTTCCATGCTGTGTCCAGCATTTCTGATCTACTGGTTTGTGGGCATCCTGCACAAGAACCACACAGGGCACGTCCTGTGAATCCCTTCTCATTCCACAGTTCTCTTTGTGTCGATGAGTTGGGATGTTCCAAATCAGCTATGTGTACCAATCTATCCCTGATATTTTGTCTTCGCTTAATTGCAAAACAGGCTTTGGATAATATGGTCTTGCCAGTGTTTAGTATTAACCACAAGCATAGGATTGTTCTCTTTATTTGTCCAAACAAGGGTGAATAACTGAAGACTGCTGTGATCATTTCCTCCCCCTTATCCTAAGGTCTCTGCTACAAAGTAATGTCCCTTGGAATGTGTTGTGCCCTTTTTGGCAGCTCGTTTTGTCAACTTTCGTGGCTAACTTCTTTGTACAAGACGTACTATTAGTACCTGATATTGCTGTTTATATTCATTCACCTCTGAACATGTCCATCTAACCCGTATAAATTGGCCAAATTGAAGGTTGTCTCATAGAGCCTGGGCATGATAGCTTCTGTAATGGAGCAATACATTACGGTCTGTATGTGTTCGAAAGACGGAGCAGGTTAGTGCCAAGTCAGCTGCTCTGTCTTTATGCTAGGAAATCAATCTGCTCCTTACTGTACTTGTGGGTAAACTTCAAAAATTGATTCTTCTCATTAATCCAAATACAAAAAGCTGTAGCTCTTCCAATGTACCATCAAAAATGAGAAAGACATTGTTGCTATATCAACGCCAAATCTTGATTTGTTGCAAATGAGGGTTCGTAGGTGGATACATTCTTGCCTCTTCGAATTCATTTATATAAAGGCTAGACTTGGGGCGAATGTTGCCCCCATTGCTGTACATTACAATATTGAATGGCTTAGGAAAAAGCCTTTCTTGAAGAGTCAAACAAATGCTGTTTCAGGAGAAATCTATGAATACTTTGTTCTACTCCACCATATACTAAAGCTTTATTCTCTGGCACAATAAACTTTCTCCATTGTCTGGGCCTGATATCCTGAGGAGAGTTTTACAGTCATACTTTACTCTAATGCACAGTTCTTCTAAGATGCAGTATTGTAATGAGAGCACATTACTTTCCATTGGAGTGTTTTACTGCCACAGGATTACTTTTATCTTTTTTAAAGGTGTATGGAATTGCTTGTGCACACTGCTTCTTATGACACTGTTTTATAGTTGGTATTGCCTCCGGGGCAGTTGAGTTTCATCTGGACAGTGCATCTGAGAGTGTGCATGCACCCAGGGTTCCAACTGAGCAAAATTATTTCAGATGACAATGCAAACATTTTTGAAACAGCATTTTGCTAATGCAAATGAGGCATTTGATAAATTGGCCAGCAGTCACTGAATTTGCGAGGTCCCTTCCAGATCTTACTTTATTACTGACATCTTGGATGTCGACTCGATTCCTATACCTCGATCCCTCTAAAACCCACGTTCTCTGTTTTTCCTTCATCGTCCCCTTGCCTCTCGCTACTCCTCCTGGTCTTCACTTGTCCCCTTTTTTGATAACTTTTTTTGCCTCCATTCGTATCTTGGGCATCATATTTGATTCCTCACCTTCGTTAGCTTCCCATATTTCACAATCTACTTGCATCTGCTGTTTCCGCATTTGCCGCATACGTCCTTTCCTGTCCTTCCATACTGCTAAACCTGTCATAACATCCTCTATCTTGTCATGCCTTGATTACTGTTCTGCTCTCCTTGTTGGCTTACCCGCCTCTCATCTTACCCAACTCCGCTTGGTCTTTAACTCTGGTATTCATCGGCTCTTTATGCTTCCTCCTCGATCCTCTATTACACCCTCTCTTTTTCTTCTTCCTTATGATTCTCATCTTCTTTTCCATTTTCTCTGTATTGTCTTTAAATCCTATCATGGTCTGGCCCCCCTTATCTTTCTACCTTGATCACTCCCTATTCTTATCCACTACTCCTTTGTCCTCAACATCAGTTTTTGTTAACCTCTCCCAAATCCCCCTGTGCTGCTTCCCTCTTTGGATCATGTTCTCTTCTTGCGTCTAAGCTGTGGAACTCTCTTCCACTTGAGGTTTGCTCCTCCCCCTCTCGCAATATCTTTCATCTCCGCCTCAAACCCCATCTTCCCTCCAGTTTTTCCTAACCTGCTTCTTCTTCCTGTCTTTTTTGATCAATATATTTTTATCAAATCATTAACTGTGCACCGTTTTTTGTAAATACTTGTGTACAGCGCTTTGGCGAAAATGCTATATAAATATCAACACAATACAAATGCAAACAGATCATTGTAAGGTGATTATCCCTTTCCCTTCTGGACTGGGCTGTATGCACACTGCTGAAACACATGCTTCCATTGAAAAATCATTGAAACATATGTGACTTCATGACATATTATTGCATCATTTGGGCACTGTATTTGGTTCTTATTGTGATGAAATAGTATGGCATGATGGTAGAAATAGTATGGCATGATGGTACTGTGTGTGGGTCCTATCAGAGTTTCTTTCTGATGACTTCTCAGCAGTAAGAGGCTATTTCTCTAGTATAAATAACAATAGCCTACCATGTCACATTTTGATCACGTTTGGCACTCTTGAGTGTAACCTCATGTGTGTGTTTATATAAGTTCTAATAAAGTGGGCTTTTTTGCAGAGGAGTAGACAGACTAGGGCCTTTGAGGGCAAGACCCACCCAAAATCTAGAAATGCCTACTCAGCACTGCAGTTTGGGCATTTTCAGATGTTAATGTCACTGCGGTGGGCCCAACGACATTAGCTTCAGACCCCACTAGTTTTTTTGCGCTAAGGAAACTTATATCGGCCTTAATCTTAGAGTCAGGGGCAAAAAGATATGTGCCTTTACTCAAGTCCTGGAGATGTCTGCGCTTTCATTTATTTCACACTTGACAATAGGATCCCCAAGGGTTGGAACTTTAAAGGATAAAATACACCATTGAAGCCCATTTTATTAAAATGTATCGAGATTGGCCACCAGGGGGCACATAGGCAATGGCTGCCTAAATCCTGAGCTCCCGCCGGCGCCAGGTCAAAACGGGGATTGAGCCCCCCCAGACCCTCCAGGGGAAAAAAGCAGCCCGTACTGGCGGTGAGCCCCCGGGGACTCCCCCGGAAGAAACAGCGGAGTCCGGAGACCCCGGACAAGCAAAGATCCAGCCCTGCGGCCTCGGCGGCGCGAGCGCCACAAACGCCCCGAACGGCTGTGGGCTGGGAGAGAAGAGGTGGACCGCCGACCCCGGGAATTGAGGAGGAGCCGGCCGGGTCCTCTCTCGGAGCAGGACCCTCGATCACCAGGTGAGCGGTCCACGAAGTGGAGCCACCGAGCTCGAGCGGAAGCCTCCCGGCGCCTCGTCCAGGCAGCCAGACAACGGTGCCGGCGGCCCGGGCCCAGGGACAGCAGGAGAACTTCCGCCCGCCCCAGGCACCGGTCAGGGGGTGGGGCTGCAGCACGGGGGCCGCAAAGCCTTCCTTGGCCTCCACCTTTTCCAGAACTACGATCGAGGTGGGGCCGTGGTCCACGCCCCCCCCACAACAGAGAGCAGGACAGTCACCGGGGGCCCCGGGGCCTCCCGCGCCGGGTGCGATGCCCCCGCCAGAGGTGGGCAGGGTATGTGCCTGACCAATTGCAGCACCCCACCAAAAATAAATAATATAAAAAAAAAAAAAATGAGGAACAACAAAGGATCACGAAGGTGGGTGAGGTGGGTGGAGAGTGCCCCCCCGTGCAACACACAAAAGACACCGCAGGATCCGGGGACTACCGGGCCGGGTGTGAGGCCCCCGCCAGAGGGAGGCGGGGCGTGTGCCCGCCCGGTGACACCCCCCCATAGATCGACAAAGGATCACAGAGGTGGGTGGAGAGGGATCCCCCCCAGTGTAACGCACGAAAGACACTGGAGGATCCAGGGACTACCGTGCCGTGTGCGAGGCCTCCACCAGAGGGAGGCGGGGCATGTGCCCGCCTGGTGACGTCCCCCCCATAGATCGACGAAGGATCACGGAGGTGGGTGGAGAGTGCTCCCCCCCCGAACAACCAATTGGACACCGCAGAACCCGGGGAATCCCGCGCTGGGTGCGAGGCCCCCACCAGAGGGAGGCGGGGCATGTGCCCGCCCATCAGCGGACCCCCAGGAGCAGCAACGGATTACCAAAGCGGAGGGCGGGGAGTTCCAGCCCATCCTCCCCCCCGAGGGGGTCCCCATAAGTGAGGCACCTGCTGGCCCGCCGGTCGATCCCGGGTCCCCCTCAGCACCGGGGTACAACTACCGGAAAGGGGGGCACCTAATGAATTGGCAGAGGAGCCTGCAACGCTTCAGTTTCCAAGAAACAAGTCTCCGTGCCGCCAGTCCGTCCCACGACAGAGAAATGGCCCGCTCGGAAGCCTCTGAACCTTCGATGCGGACCATGGAAAGAGGCTTTGCCTCAATCATACAAGAGATCAGGGATATGCGCTCCGACATTGCGCAGAAATTTGAGAAAATGGACCAAAGGGTGGGCAAAGTCGAAGACAGACTCCTCCAAGTGGAGACCAACCAGTCCTCCTCAGCAACATAAGAGGTAGAGATGAACTTGAGGCTATCAGCCCTAGAGAAGAGGGAAGAGGAGAGATCGAGACAAATGGATGATTTCGAAAATAGAGAGCGGAGGAACAACCTTAGATTCCTCGGGGTCCCCGAGGCGGAGGGGGAAACGGAAAGGGAGGTCATCAGAGTGGTGCGAGACATTATTGCCCTCCTCTTTGAAGAGGAAATTACCACAGAGCTCACCTTTGACCGGGTCCACAGAGCGGGGGGACGGGCTGGGGGGCCCCGATCTATCTTGGTCCGGTTCCACTACTACTCGGAAAAGACAAGGGTGCTGGAAGCCGCCAGAAAAGCTCAGGAGATTACATACAATAATTTCCACTTATCCATTTTTCAGGACCTCTCCACATGTACGTTGGCCAAACGCAGGATGTGCTGCCCCTCACCCAGCTGTTGAAGGAAAAAGGGGTGCGCTACAGATGGGGCTACCCCTTTTCTCTAGCCTTTGAATACCTGGGCCAACGATCGATGTTGATCACAGAGGAGGACATTAAGGAGGCCATCCGGGATTATGTGTCGGAACCAACCCCTCGTAGGGGTCCCACTGGCCCGGCTCTAGGAAATGCAGATGGCTCGGGCCCATTGGGTGGAAGAAAAAAGAGAATGGGTGCAAGGAAATGCAGAAAGATGAACACACCCTCTCCAGCAAAGGATGGAGAGTGGCATGACCCCGAGGGATAGTCAGGGGTTAACCTGGAGGCCACTCCGGAACAAGAGATCCCTTGGTGAGCGACGTAAAACGGATCCTACCAAGGGGTCTTAACCGGGGGGGGGCTCACAGCAAGGAGCATTGCAAGGATCGCCTGGCCAAGGAGGGCAGGCTGGTGGTCCGGCCGAAGTGCCAGAAATGGCAGAATTTACCGGCTAGACGCCGGGGAGGGGTTTGGGGGGCTACGACCTAGTTGGGGTTTGTTGACCGGCCCTGGGAGTGGGTACCCTGAACGTGTGGGGGCTGAACACCCCCACGAAAAAAGGTCTCTGATTTGTCGGGAATTTAGGAGGGCGAAACTGGACCTGCTTTTCCTACAAGAGACACACTGGGCGCGAGGGAAAGATCCCAAAATGCGAGGGGGGGGATCGGAGAAGTCTTCCACGCCTCCCACAAGGTAAAAAAAAGAGGGGTGGCCATACTGGTAGCAAGGGACGTTGGCTTCGAGAAAGAAGCCATCCTGAAAGACCCCGAGGACCGCTCCCTGTTGGTTCGGGGCTCCTTACAGGGCTCTCCCCTAACCCTGGGTGTAGTGTATGGCCCGAACAAAGGTCAGGCCCAATTCTGGGAAGAAGTAAGGGACAGGCTCAAGCTGTTCGTACACGGCCCGGTGGTGGTAGGGGGGGATTTTAATATGGTGCTAGATCCAACTGTTGACAGAAAGTAGATAGGTCCCCAGAACCTCAGACCTGCGGACGAAGCCATGGCGCATAACTTCCGGAGAGTGAACGATGATTTGGGTTTGGTTGATACTATCCCGACACCCAGAATAGAGGTTCCTTCCTTTACTTATTACTCTACCATCCATAAATCATTCTCTAGAATAGACTACATCTTTGTGGATGAGATCCTCCGTCCGTATGTTTCAGGATACAGGACAGACCCAGTCCCCTGGTCGGACCACAACCTGGTCCGAGTCGCCCTATCGGTGGGTTGGTGTAGCGAACGCAGAGGTCGCTGGAAATGAAATGACGCCCTATTAAAAGATGAGGCTCATGCCCAGGAAGTCTTGGATGCCATTACAGAGTTCTTTGAGCTCAACAACAACGGGGAGGTGGGCATGCACACACTTTGGGACGCCTTCAAGGCAACCCTACGAGGTGTTCTCATAAAGCTAGGATCACAGAAGAAAATGAAGAGAGAGGCACAGGAGAAAGCCCGGCGGGAAAAAATAGCCCGAGGACTACAGGCTCCAGCTAAAGGACCTCCTCCTACACAAAACGGAGAGGAGTCTCCAGATGGTTAAGCAAAAATACTACGAGAAAGGGGACAAGGCGGATAAGATCCTAGCCTGGAAGCTGAGGGAGGTCCAGAGGAGTAGAAGAGTGAAGGAGGTGAGGGACGCCCAGGGGACCCTCGGCTGCGATTCTACCTACATTGGAGAGGCCTTTTGCCAGTATTACAAGACACTATACTCCTCAGAGTATGACGGGGACGATACCCAGATAGAGGCCTTCTTGAATTCCATCCAGATTCCGTCCCTGTCGAGGGATATGGCTGAGGGGTTGGAGAGCCCGGTAACCGAGGATGAGGTGGACAAGGTGATTAGTGGGATGAAGGTCGGACCCTCCCCCGGGGATGATGGCTTTACCGTCTACTTTTACAAAAGATTCCGTTCCTCCCTGGCCCCATACCTAGTAAGGGTTTTCAATGCCGTGCTGGAAGGGAGCATCCTCCCCAAAACTATGATGGGGGCCAAAACAGCAGTTTTGCCCAAGGAAGGGAAGGACCCCGCGGAATGCTCCTCTTACCGCCCCATATCGTTGTTAAACATTGATGTGAAGATCCTGGCCAAGGTGGTGGGGAGGTGGATGGAGGGGATAATGCCGAAGCTTGTACACGGGGACCAGGTGGGCTTCATTAGGGGAAGGCAAGGGTCAGATAATATTTGCAAAACGATAGATCTGCTTCATTTTGCCCAAAAAACAGAGCTCGATGCATGCGCCCTCTCCCTAGACTCAGAGAAAGCCTTCGACAGGGTCGAGTGGAGATATATGGAACTCCTCCTCCAGAGAATGGGCTTCGGAGCACACATGTTGAGTTGGGTATCATCCCTCTACAGAGCCCCCACGGCTGGGGTCCAGGTGAATGGGAAGCTGTCCGATCCATTCCCCCTCACCAGAGGGACGAGACAGGGCTGTCCACTCTCTCCCCTGTTATATGTACTTACGATGGAGGCATTGGCCATAGCAATCGGAGCCCACCCGAACTTCAAGGGAATTAGAAGGGGTGAGGTTGAATTTAAGCTTTCCCTGTTCGCGGATGACATTTTAGCCTACCTAGTGAACCTGGGCTCTTCACTCCCCCATTCTTGGCCCTGGTGGCCGCGTTTGGGCGCTTTTCGGGCCTGAAAATTAACACTCCAAAATCTGTCATGCTCCCAATGAGATCACTGGATCCTGAGCTAGACCCCCTGGAATGGTTTCATGGGATCGCAGTGGGGAAGGACGCTTTACGCTACCTGCGCGTGGTTCTCACCAGGGACTTATCGAAACTGAGCAGCTCAAACTACGACCCCATAATGGCAGCGATCACATCAGACTTGAGGAGATGGGGGAAAATGATCCTTTCGTGGTATGGCCGCATGACTGCAGTAAAGATGAACGTATTACCACGGCTCCTGTACCTATTCACGGCGCTCCCAACCAGCGTTCCAGAACACACTTTTAGAGCCCTACAGAAGACGGTTCAAGACTTTGTATGGCAGGGGAGGACACCAAGGACGGGGAGGGCCATCCTGACCCTGCCGAGGGAAGAGGGGGGCTTTGGGTTGCCGGATTTTCACCTTTACTTCTGCGCCGCCCAGCTGCGTGTCCTCCTGGAGCACATCGAGTGGAGATATATGGAACTCCTCCTCCAGAGAATGGGCTTCGGAGCACACATGTTGAGTTGGGTATCATCCCTCTACAGAGCCCCCACGGCTGGGGTCCAGGTGAATGGGAAGCTGTCCGATCCATTCCCCCTCACCAGAGGGACGAGACAGGGCTGTCCACTCTCTCCCCTGTTATATGTACTTACGATGGAGGCATTGGCCATAGCAATCGGAGCCCACCTGAACTTCAAGGGAATTAGAAGGGGTGAGGTTGAATTTAAGCTTTCCCTGTTCGCGGATGACATTTTAGCCTACCTAGTGAACCTGGGCTCTTCACTCCCCCATTCTTGGCCCTGGTGGCCGCGTTTGGGCGCTTTTCGGGCCTGAAAATTAACACTCCAAAATCTGTCATGCTCCCAATGAGATCACTGGATCCTGAGCTAGACCCCCTGGAATGGTTTCATGGGATCGCAGTGGGGAAGGACGCTTTACGCTACCTGCGCGTGGTTCTCACCAGGGACTTATCAAAACTGAGCAGCTCAAACTACGACCCCATAATGGCAGCGATCACATCAGACTTGAGGAGATGGGGGAAAATGATCCTTTCGTGGTATGGCCGCATGACTGCAGTAAAGATGAACGTATTACCACGGCTCCTGTACCTATTCACGGCGCTCCCAACCAGCGTTCCAGAACACACTTTTAGAGCCCTACAGAAGACGGTTCAAGACTTTGTATGGCAGGGGAGGACACCAAGGACGGGGAGGGCCATCCTGACCCTGCCGAGGGAAGAGGGGGGCTTTGGGTTGCCGGATTTTCACCTTTACTTCTGCGCCGCCCAGCTGCGTGTCCTCCTGGAGCACATGAAAGAAGGTCTGGGAACGTACTGGTCATACTTGGAAGATATGGATGCCCACCCTCTAAAGGTCCGCGACCTGTTGTGGGCCCCGCGCTAGTCAATCCCTAAACACCTGAAAACTCACCCGACCCTGGGACTCCTCTGGGATATCTGGAGGGAGGGCCAGCGGACTTCTTACCTTACTACATGGCCTTCCCCGATGACCTCTCTCTGAGGCCACCCCCTCAAACTGGATAGCAAAGGATTTCGACACTCCCAGGCCTGGTCAGACACGGGCATGGAATGGGCCGGGCAGATGTTCAGAGAGGGTGAATTCTTAACCTACGAGGACATGAGGGATGCTCTCGGGAGAGAGTCTCTCTCAATTTTTGAGTATCTCCGTCTTAAGGGCATCCTCTGTGACCAATCATGGGGCACGGACCTGAGGAGACAATTGACCCCCTTTGAGAAGCTCCTCGACTCGGCGACCTCAAGAAAGGGTGCAGTATCCAGTATGTACAAAATCCTGAATACTTATAATCTACAGGGCAGGAGGAGCTTCCGCACGTTTTGGAATGACCTGGCAGGAGAAGAGATCTCAGAGGACGCCTGGGCCAGAATATTCAAAATAGCATTCCATGGGAACTTATTTACCTCAGACATGGGACACAACTTTAAGATCCTACAGGGGTGGCACAGGGACCCGGTAAAACTCTCGAAGATGTTCACGGGAGTGTTGCCAAGGTGCCCGAGGGGATGCGGGCAGACAGGCTCCAGGGGCCACATGTGGTGGCATTGCCCGAAAGTCCGGGCCTACTAGGAGGCAGTGAGGGGCTGGATAGCGGAAGTAACGGAGGAACTTCTACCGCTAAATCCCCTAACGATGTTGCTGGGTCTCCCCCGGAGGACTCAGAACTATACCGATACCCAAGGATGTGGGAAACCATGCTGAGGGCGGGCAGAGTAGCTCTCACCCAGCGGTGGCAGAGCCCGGAGGCCCCCTCCAAGGAGGACTGGCTGAGAAAGGTGAAAAACATGTTCTTGATGGACAAACTAAAAGCCATGGTAAATAACGACACTAGCTCATTCCTGGCAAACTGGTATGGAGTGCAACAGTCGTGGGGTTGGGACGTGCACTGACTCTGAGCCAAGATTCCGGCCGTAACAGGGCGGGACTAGCCTTTTCATGTGTGACCATCATCCTGGGGACCCACGACCCGGGGGAATGGTGGCCTTCAGCCAAACGGAGATATGGTCTCTAATCGCATCATCTTCTATGCATGAAATACTGAAAGATTAACCAGAGCCTCCCGAGTGGAATGCGCCAGACTGGACACGGGGAAAGGGGGAAGGGTTCCTGTTGGGGTGGGGGGATTAGAGGGGAGGCGGGGAAGGAGTTATTTAGTTTTTCTTTGTTTGTACATTAACAAAATGCTAATAAAAACCAAAGTTTTAAAAAAAAATGTATCGAGAGTAAACCCCACTACAATTGGCTTGGACGACACTAGTATTCTGATTTGCTTCACTTGCTGGTTCACTAACCCCCCTTGACCTTGGTTTGAACTTGCACTCAGAAAATGTTCCGGCGCCTAGAAACACCTGTGTTCAGTATCATTACAAATGACATATAAAATATAAAATCATACCACTGCCGGCTATTTATTTATTTATGTATTTATTTATTTATTTATCGGGCTACTGGTTGTTCATACTCAACCTTACACAAAGTTAAACAAATCAGTGAATAACCATATCAACTATATATATACAAACCATATTCGCTAAAAAGTCAAGTTTAAAAAGAGTTTAAAAATAAAGAAAAAAGGAAAAGGGAGATTGCAAAACAAAGATACAATCATTACATCTTTCAGTATTCATCACCTGTTACCCGCAGAGCCACCCCTCTACTTGGTTCTTAACACTATATCATTTTTCTGGCATAATAATGTATAGGTGTTTCACTTATTTTAAGCTGTGAGTGCCAACTGTACACTGTTCATGGCCTACCATCTGAAGTATTGCAATATGTCACAGTTGCTTGTAAATTGTATGGCTTGTATATCAAATTTCACTCAACAACTTACCTTTAAAATGCACTATTAATAATAAAAATAATAATAATAATAATATTCAGTTCATTTATTTAAAGAACCTTGTGTGGAAGAACCCCCCAAACTTTGAGTAGGTTCAAGCTCACTTGCCCCAATTCAGGTAAACATTTACAGCCCAATACTTTAAAAATTTGCCAGCTGACATCATTTATGACGCATTGCATACATTTTACTAGCCAATCGAAGCTAACTTTGAATAGAAGAAAATGTTTATTTTTATAACTTTTTAACAGCCAATATCAACTTTAAGAACCTGTATAACTAGTAGTTAATGTAGGCTTTGTTGGCAAATTTTCATAAACACATTTTGTAGCATTTTTCAAAACAGTCATGGTTGATCTGGCCCGTCGATTGCAAGCACTTGGTAAAGTGCCTGAGGCTTCCCAGTCGCTGACACGTAAGCCTCTCTTGGGGTCCCGCATCGCCATTCCAAGATGGCCGACCCTCCAGGCACTGGAGTGCTTGGGCTGCTCTCTGCTGCTACTTTGCCCTGAATGGGCTATGCTTTCTATGACCTGGCCTATGGGAAAGCCGGCAGGCTTGGCCGGCCCTCCCTCCAAGGCCCACTCCTGGCCCTGGTCACCATCCACGGCCAGAGCACTTATCTACACATCGGGTGAAGCAGCAGGGCGCTGGAGCCCCTGCCTCACTCCCTCACTCCCACTGCCATCGGGAGATGGAATGCTGCTCCGAATACCATCTGGATGCAAGGTAAGCCACATGGCTTACAGAAACTAAATCTGCGCTCGTGCGTGATTTTAACTATAATGTCCTCCATATTCTACCAATGCCTGAAGCCTGCTCTGTGCAGCGGATCCGTGCTGTTAAGGAATATTTGTTGCTGGATTTAAAGCACCTTTTGTGCTTTTCCTGATGATCTTGGGGTCCTGCATCGCCATTCCAAGATGGCCGACCCTCAGGCACTGGAGTGCTTGGGCTGCTCTCTGCTGCTACTTGTAACGCTCACCTGAATCCCTCGGAGGCGCAGGTCTGGGCTGGGGGTTCTCGGAGTCTTCTAGGGTCACGCGCAGGCCTCGAATGCCACCCTGGAAAGGCCCTTTCCTCACGGAGATCTTGATCTGAAGGGTGAGGTGTCTGCAATTATGAGAGCAAGGGGTTAATATGGATATATAAGCCTGACTGGGTAAGCTGCCTCCCCTTCCTGGTACTCCCAAGTAGTTCGTAGGCTAAATGTGCTCACCTTATGTAGGTGAAAGCGGAGCTCTCCATCCTGCGTCAGTGCAGGGGCGCCGAAGCCAGTTACTTCACTGGTTAATTGTCCAGCCTCTTGGTTGCAGAGGATGAAGATTTGGAGCTAGGCCGTTGTTAGCAGCACGAACGGCGGTTGCTTGAATATGGAGGTCCGGAGAGCGATGGAATGGCGAAGGTATTGCAGGCAAGTAAGTAGAAAATGTCAATTCGAAGTTAAAAGCACTTCTTAATGTCTCTGTTCCTTTTTCAGGTCGCAGAAGCAGCTGGGTAGAAAAATGGATGTCGAGGAATGCACCGAGGAGTGAGAAAGATGAGCGCTGCCCAAAACACGTGCGTATAGATGGAGTTTTGTATTTCTTAATGATGTCCTTTTGTTTTGCAGATGCGAGTAGCAGCGTCGGCGGAGGCGAGAAGAATGCAGCGCAGGTAAGGAAAGTTTCACGGAGGTTTACTAACCAATGTCTTTGCTTCCACAGGGTGCCGGAAAAAATGGAAAGCTGCAGCCCGTGGCTTGAGATGCACCGATGGACTGGGTAAGTGCTGCGCTGGTTTTTATCTCGTGCTAACCTGGTGTTCTTTTCCCTTTTCAGATGCTGCTGAAGACGAAGATGGTATTTCGGAAGGTAAGATTGCGGATTTCTCTTCCCCAGATGCAGAAGTTGAAGATTCTCTGGAGCTGACACGGTGAGCGTCCTGCTGCTATTGCAGAATAACGCGAAGCACGTTGCTCTGATCGGGCGTGGTTTAAATAGCTTACTGGAGTGCTTAGGTGTCTCCTTCCACAGCAGCCTCGCCCAGGTAAGAAGTCCCTGCTTCCAGAATAGTTCCAGTATCCAGTCCCAGGGAGTGGTGCTGGCCACACCCAGAGGTAAAGTAGTTCCAGCCATGGATGGATGAGGATTTCATCCTGCAGGTGAGTGAGCAGCATGGTCTGCAGCAGGTAGGTCCACCCAAGCACCATTCCTTACATCATGAGCCCGGCACGCCCTGTGCCGGGACTGAGTCCCCTTATGAGCCTGGCGCCACTGGCGCCAGGACAAGGTCCATAAGGCCCCTATGGGAGCCGATGGGTGCCTGGAAATTAAGTTGTGACCCAGCTTCCGAGGCAGTTGGGCTAAACCTGACTCCTTGGAGGCTGCGGTCATGACAGCACCCCCCCTCAAGGCCCCTCCCAAGCTTGTCTTTTCCGGAGGTTTTGGCTTGTTGGGAAAAGCCCGAGGAAATTTTCGGACTAGACGAGGTGCATGTACATATTCTGAGGGTTCCCAAGATCTCTCCTGGGGTCCATATCCCTTCCAATCAATCAAGTAGTATAGTTTTGATTTGGACATTTTGGAGTCCAAGATGTCTCGAATTTCAAATTCGGATTCTCCGTCAACTTGGATTGGCTCAGGAGGTTTAGTCAAACGGGTTCCGGGTTGCACAGGTTTCAGGAGAGAAACATGGAAGACAGGATGTATCTTCATTCGAGTAGGTAATTCTAGTTTGACAGCCACTGGGTTAATCACGGCCGTGATCGAGTAGGGTCCTAAATATCTTGGGTTGAAGGTGCGTGGCCCTTTTAAAGATAAATGTTTAGTGGACAGCCAGACTTGATCTCCTTTTTGATATTGAGGAGCCTCTTTTCGATGTTGGTCTGCTCCTTTTTTGTATGATTCTTTAGCTCGTTGAAGATGAGCTGTGGCTTCTTTAAATGCTTGAGTTATTGTCAAATGCAGATGGTCAACAGCAGGTGTTCCGAGAGCTTGAGGTGGGTCCAGATTTGAGGTTCGAGGATGACTTCCATACAGCAGGAAAAAAGGGGTTTTTCCCGTCCCAGAATGGATTGAATTATTGTAAGCGTATTCAGCAATCCAAAGGACATCCTTCCAAGTAACCTCGGATTGATGCAACATGCAGCGCAGATATTGTTCTAAAGTTTGGTTAGTTCTCTCAGTCTGCCCGTCAGTTTGAGGGTGATGGCTGGTGGAAAGTCGTAAATCTATTTGTGCTAAACGACAACAACTCCGCCAAAAATGGGAAATAAATTGGCTCCCTCCGTCAGAGATTAGTACTGAAGGGAAACCGTGCAACCGGACAATGTTTTCAAGAAATTCTCGGGCTAGAATGGAAGCTGTAGGTAAACCCTTCAGGGGGATAAAATGAGCCATTTTTGAAAAAAGGTCCACGATCACTAGAATTGTGTTGTATCCGGAGCAAGGGGGTAAATCCGTGATAAAATCCATCGAGAGCGTGTGCCAAGGGCCTGGTGGAATGTCTATTGGACGTAGTAATCCTGCTGGCTTTTCCTTCTGACTCTTGTTTTGTGCGCAGATACCACAAGAAGCCACAAACTTTTTAACATCTTTCCTCCAAGATGGCCACCAAAAATGCCTTTTAATTTTCTCTGAGGTTTTGGCAACTCCAGGATGTCCTTCCATTAGAGAATCATGGTAGCAGGTGATGACCTGTTTTTGTAAGTCAACGCAGGGTAAGAATAGTCTTCCTTGGAAATACAATAGGTTCTGATCTATTGTAAAATCCTTTCCTTTCAATTGCCAATTCGATGAATCTTCGGGAGTTATGAGTTGATTGACCCTTGCTTTAATCTCTTCGAGGGATAGTGTGTTGATTGCTCATAGTATCTTTTGTTCAGGAATTATTGGCACCGGCTCTGGATTAGCTGTAAGTTCGTCTACCCCTATCCGGGAAAGGGCGTCTGCTTTTCCGTTCCTGACGCCTGGTCGATATGTGATTACAAAATCGAATTCTGCGAAGAATAGAGCCCAGCGTAGTTGCCTCGAAGATTGAGCTTTAGCTGACTTCAGGTACTGGAGGTTACGGTGATCCGTGATTACAGTTACTGTGTGCCGGGCTCCCAAAAGATAATGCCGCCAGGCCTTAAAGGCGGACTTAATTGCCAAGAGTTCTTTGTCCGTAATTGTGTAGTTGATCTCAGGAGCCGAAAATTTGCGAGACCAGAAGGCTACAGGGTGTAACTGGTGCGTTTCAGGGTCTCTTTGTGACAGCACCGCCCCCATTGCAAGACTGGAAGCGTCTGTCTCGACGATGTATGGAAGTTCTGGACGGGGATGCCTTAAGACTGGAGCAGAGATAAATTTGGCTTTTAATTCTTGGAAGGCTTGTTCGGCTTCTGGAGTCCACTGGAATTTTTTATTCTTTTTCAGAAGAGCCGTGATAGGTTGGACTACCCGAGAGAATTCAGGAATGAACCTTCGGTAAAAATTAGCGAAGCCCAGCATGCTCTGTACACCTTTCACGGAAGTTGGGGAAGGCCATTTGGTGATAGCATCCACTTTTCTTGAGTCCATGTGAACTCCGTTGGGTGACAAGATGAACCCTAAAAATTCCACTTCCTTTGCGTGAAAGGTGCATTTCTCCAGTTTAGCAAACAAGCGGTGTTGGCGAAGTCTCTGTAAAACCGCTGTGACGTGTCTACGATGATCAGTTTCTGAGGCTGAGTATACCAGGATGTCGTCAATATAAACGACTACGCACACATCAATAAGTTCTCTGAGGACATCATTCATGAAAAACTGGAAAGCGGCCGGTGCGTTACATAGTCCGAAGGGCATTACTTGATACTCAAATAATCCATATTTAGTGCGAAAGGCCGTCTTCCATTCGTCGCCCTCCTTAATGCGTACCAAATGGTAAGCTCCTCTGAGGTCTAACTTTGTGTATATGCAGGCGCCTTTTACCTGGTCCAATAATTCAGGAATCAAGGGCAACGGGTATCAGTTTTTGACTGTAATCTGGTTCAGGGCGCGATAATCGATACAAGTTCTTAGGTCACCTTCCTTTTTCGGGACGAAGAACAAAGCTGAGGAAGCCGGGGATTTCGAGGGGCGGATGAATCCGTTAGCCAAGTACTGGTCCAAGTATTGCCTGAGATGGAGGTTTTCTGGTTCAGTGAGGGCATATATTCTACTGCACGGAGGGGTGGACCCAGGTATTAGGTCTATCTGGCAGTCGTATGACCGATGCGGAGGCAGGGTGTTGGCTTGATCTTTCTGAAAGACGTTGCTGAACTCTTGGTACTCCAGAGGTAATCGGGGGTCCTCAGAAGTGATGGCTGCTAGCTTGATTTCGGGCTGAGGATAACAGGTTGAAGCGCATTCTGGAAACCGGATTACCTTGGCTCGCCAGTCTATCTGAGGATTGTGCTTTTCCAACCAAGGCATTCCCAGAATCGCCTGAAACTGCGGGGCCTTGATTACATCAAACACGATCTTCTCCCGATGTCCGTCTTGACATAACAACGTTACCTCCATGGTGGTATGAGAAACTGGTCCGGAAGCTATTTCAGTACCATCCACTGTAGTGATTACGTCCTTTACCATCTTGGGACGTAGGGGAAGATCCATCCTGATAGCCAAGTCTTGGTCCACATAATTACCGATTGCTCCGCTATCAATGTATACTTTGATAGCATGCATGCGATCTGGTCTATTGGGACTTATGAGGACCATAGGCATTACCAAATGCGAGGTCAAGGAACTGGTTTTAACGCTCGGCAAGCGGACCTCTACGCTTGTCGGGCGAGGTCGTTTCCCGATTCCAGTTTCTCAGCATTTTTATCAGAAACTCCTACGGTCTTCTTGACCGGTTTCACTGAGCAATCACGAAGGAAATGTCCAGAATTCCCACAGTATAGGCACAGCTGTAATTGCCTTCTTCTTTCCCGTTCTTTCTGAGTTAATGGTCCTTTTACTACTCCTATTTGCATTGGTTCCACGGAGTCATTCCCTTTAGCGGAGCTCTGAGGTCTTGAAAGTACCCGGGTTTCAAATCTGGATCGATCGGTCTTCCTGTTCTGTAGCCGATGATCTAATTGGACTACTAGGTCGATATAATCTGAACAGTCTTGCGGCGGATTAACCACCTGTGCTAAAACGTCTTTAAGTTCCCCACGTAGACCTCTGTAGAAGAGCGTGATTCTCTTATCTTCAGGCCACCTGGTCTCAACCACCAGTCTATTAAAGGATGCTATGTAAGCCAGGAGATCCTGATTACCTTGTCTGAGTGACAGGAGTTCATTGTCCAAGGCCTGCCCCTGTGAATGTCTTGCGAACAACTTTTCCATACTGGTCTGAAAGTCTTGAAAGTTATAGAGGAGCGGGTCATCCTGTGTCACGAGAGGAATGGACCAATCTGCAGCACTACCGCTAAGATAGGAAAGTACAAACGCTACCTTGGCTTGGTCCGTTGGGAATGCGGCGGGTCTACACAGAAAGTGCAAGCGGCATTGATTGATGAATACTGCATATCGCTTTGGATCACTGGAAAAACGTTCGGGCGGGGCCAAAGGCACATTCCCTGGCAGATTAATTTGCACCGGATTACTTGAGGTTGTAGGAGTGCCGACCCCTCCATAGGGAGGCAGTGGCGTCTGTCCCGCTTGAGCCTGTAGCAACTGTCTGGCCAGATCATCCGTCCGTTCCTTGGCAATGATCAACTCCCTTCGTAAAGCGTTTGTTTCTTGGCGAGATGCGTGTACTTCTGCCCTTAGTTCCCCAAGCAATTGAGCCAGTTGATCTGTGTCCGAAGTTTCCATTGCGCCTGGGTGGGAAAATTGCGGTAGGCTTCGCGTTCTGTAACGCTCACCTGAATCCCTCGGAGGCGCAGGTCTGGGCTGGGGGTTCTCGGAGTCTTCTAGGGTCACGCGCAGGCCTCGAATGCCACCCTGGAAAGGCCCTTTCCTCACGGAGATCTTGATCTGAAGGGTGAGGTGTCTGCAATTATGAGAGCAAGGGGTTAATATGAATATATAAGCCTGACTGGGTAAGCTGCCTCCCCTTCCTGGTACTCCCAAGTAGTTCGTAGGCTAAATGTGCTCACCTTATGTAGGTGAAAGCGGAGCTCTCCATCCTGCGTCAGTGCAGGGGCGCCAAAGCCAGTTACTTCACTGGTTAATTGTCCAGCCTCTTGGTTGCAGAGGATGAAGATTTGGAGCTAGGCCGTTGTTAGCAGCACGAACGGCGGTTGCTTGAATATGGAGGTCCGGAGAGCGATGGAATGGCGAGGGTATTGCAGGCAAGTAAGTAGAAAATGTCAATTCGAAGTTAAAAGCACTTCTTAATGTCTCTGTTCCTTTTTCAGGTCGCAGAAGCAGCTGGGTAGAAAAATGGATGACGAGGAATGCACCGAGGAGTGAGAAAGATGAGCGCTGCCCAAAACACGTGCGTATAGATGGAGTTTTGTATTTCTTAATGATGTCCTTTTGTTTTGCAGATGCGAGTAGCAGCGTCGGCGGAGGCGAGAAGAATGCAGCGCAGGTAAGGAAAGTTTCACGGAGGTTTACTAACCAATGTCTTTGCTTCCACAGGGTGCCGGAAAAAATGGAAAGCTGCAGCCCGTGGCTTGAGATGCACCGATGGACTGGGTAAGTGCTGCGCTGGTTTTTATCTCGTGCTAACCTGGTGTTCTTTTCCCTTTTCAGATGCTGCTGAAGACGAAGATGGTATTTCGGAAGGTAAGATTGCGGATTTCTCTTCCCCAGATGCAGAAGTTGAAGATTCTCTGGAGCTGACACGGTGAGCGTCCTGCTGCTATTGCAGAATAACGCGAAGCACGTTGCTCTGATCGGGCGTGGTTTAAATAGCTTACTGGAGTGCTTAGGTGTCTCCTTCCACAGCAGCCTCGCCCAGGTAAGAAGTCCCTGCTTCCAGAATAGTTCCAGTATCCAGTCCCAGGGAGTGGTGCTGGCCACACCCAGAGGTAAAGTAGTTCCAGCCATGGATGGATGAGGATTTCATCCTGCAGGTGAGTGAGCAGCATGGTCTGCAGCAGGTAGGTCCACCCAAGCACCATTCCTTACATCATGAGCCCGGCACGTCCTGTGCCGGGACTGAGTCCCCTTATGAGCCTGGCGCCACTGGCGCCAGGACAAGGTCCATAAGGCCCCTATGGGAGCCGATGGGTGCCTGGAAATGAAGTTGTGACCCAGCTTCCGAGGCAGTTGGGCTAAACCTGACTCTTTGGAGGCTGCGGTCATGACATACTTTGCCCTGATTGGGCTATGCTTTCTATGACCTGGCCTATGGGAAAGCCGGCAGGCTTGGCCGGCCCTCCCTCCAAGGCCCACCCCTGGCCCTGGTCAACATCCACGGCCAGAGCACTTATCTACACATCGGGTGAAGCAGCAGGGCGCTGGAGCCCCTGCCTCACTCCCTCACTCCCACTGCCATCGGGAGATGGAACGCTGCGCCGAATACCATCTAGATGCAAGGTATGCCACATGGCTTACAGAAACTAAATCTGCGCTTGTGCGTGATTTTAACTATAATGTCCTCCGTATTCTACCAATGCCTGAAGCCTGCTCTGTGCAGCGGATCCGTGCTGTTAAGGAATATTTGTTGCTGGATTTAAAGCACCTTTTGTGCTTTTCCTGATGATCTTGGGGTCCCGCATCGCCATTCCAAGATGGCCGACCCGCAGGCACTGGAGTGCTTGGGCTGCTCTCTGCTGCTACTTTGCCCTGATTGGGCTATGCTTTCTATGACCTGGCCTATGGGAAAGCCGGCAGGCTTGGCCGGCCCTCCCTCCAAGGTCCACGCCTGGCCCTGGTCACCATCCACGGCCAGAGCACTTATCTACACATCGGGTGAAGCTGCAGGGCGCTGGAGCCCCTGCCTCACTCCCTCACTCCCACTGCCTATCGGGAGATGGAATGCTGCGCTGAATACCATCTGGATGCAAGGTAAGTCACATGGCTTACAGAAACTAAATCTGCGCTCGTGCGTGATTTTAACTATAATGTCCTCCATATTCTACCAATGCCTGAAGCCTGCTCTGTGCAGCGGATCCGTGCTGTTAAGGAATATTTGTTGCTGGATTTAAAGCACCTTTTGTGCTTTTCCTGATGATCTTGGGGTCCCGCATCGCCATTCCAAGATGGCCGACCCGCAGGCACTGGAGTGCTTGGGCTGCTCTCTGCTGCTACTTTGCCCTGATTGGGCTATGCTTTCTATGACCTGGCCTATGGGAAAGCCGGCAGGCTTGGCCGGCCCTCCCTCCAAGGCCCACTCCTAAGGCCCTGTCTCCCCTGCCCCCCCCTTGGTCGCCTGTGTAGCGTGTGTCTCCCCCAGCCACCCCCCTTGGTAGCCTGTGTAGCGTGTGTCTCCCCCAGCCCCCCCTGGTCGCCTGTGTAGCGTGTGTCTCCCCCTGCCCCCCCTTGGTCACCTGTGTAGCGTGTGTCTCCCCCAGACCCCCCTTGGTCGCCTGTGTAGCGTTTGCCTCCAGCATTACCAGCATACATAATTAGTCACCTGCATTACCTGTTGCTGCCACCCCTCAAGACTGGGTTCGCTCTCATGTCTTATGCCACCGATTCTGTCACCCGCATTACCTGCTGCTGCCACCCTTCAAGATGGGTTGGCTCTCATGTCTTATGCCACCTAATTAGTCACTTGCATTACCTGTTGCTGCCACCCCTCAAGACTGGGTTCGCTCTCATGTCTTATGCCACCGATTCTGTCACCCGCATTACCTGCTGCTGCCACCCTTCAAGATGGGTTGGCTCTCATGTCTTATGCCACCTAATTAGTCACTTGCATTACCTGTTGCTGCCACCCTTCAAGACTGGGCTGGCCCTCATGTCTTATGCCACCGATTTTGTCACCTGCATTACCTGTTGTTGCCACCCTTCAAGACGGGGTTGGCTCTCATGTCTTATGCCACCGACTTTGTCACCTGCATGACCTGTTGTTGCCACCCTTCAAGACGGGGTTGGCTCTCATGTCTTATGCCACCGATTTTGTCACCCGCATTACCTGTGGTTGCCACCCTTCAAGATGGGGTTGGCTCTCATGTTTTATGCCACCGATTTTGTCACCCGCATTACCTGTTGTTGCCACCCATTCAAGGTGGGGCTGGCTCTCATGTTTTATGCTACCATTTTCTGAACTCTTGCACTTATGTAACTAAGTATTCCTAACAGCGCCACTATGCCCGAGGGCAGCGTGTGCGCTTTATAAATGCAAATAAATAAATAAATAAATAAATAAATAAGCCCGGAAGTGCTCTGACAAGGATGAGCTGCTGACCCTTGTCTCGAGGTGCACACAGCTGCCCTCCTTCTGCCTATTTCTTCAAAGTAAATGGCCACAGCTGTGTGCACAGTGAGAGGGGGGCTGTAGTTCAGCCTGTTTTCCACCTATTTGCTAGGTAACAGGCAAAGCCTTTTGGCACCGATGAGACAGTTGCTTGTTACCTAGCAAATAAATGTCTATTGACTATCTTGACCTGCATTGAGGCATAAACCATTGGCTGCCATCCAGGCTTGAATGGTGGTGTAGATTTTATATAGTGCTTCAGCATCTGTTTCATAAGAGCCAGGGAGATGAAGGGGCACGTGGGTATTGTCAGGGATGTGCATGAGCCCTGTTGGATGCCTCAATATATGTTGGTAGGATCAGCGCATGCCTGCTCTGAGAATACCTTCATGGCTCTCCCTTCTAGGAAGGAGGTAACCCAGGCAGTAGCTTCCTGGGAGAAGTGGGCAGAGTTAATGAGTTGTCTGCAGAGTGTTGAATGATCCACCAAGTCAAATGCTGCTGACAAGTCGAGAAGGTGAAGTGCAGGCTTTCCTGCATCCGCTACTTCACCTAGTTGGTTCTTATGGTCCAGAAGGGCCATTTCGGTCCCATGACCAGGGCGGAAACCTGATTGCCTCTTTCCAAAGACATTATTTGATTCTAGGAAGTGTTGGATCTGGTTGTATGCCACTTTGTCCAGAATTTTCTAGAGAAAGGGCACAGTGGTAATGGATCTGTATTTGATCGATGACACTGGGTCTAAGGATGGTTTCTTTAGGAGAGGGCAAACCCATGCCTCCTTCAGGCATGATGGGACAGAACTAGATGTGAAAGAGGCATTTATAAATGCTGTCAAGAAGGGTGTTAGGGTGTCAGCGCATTCTTTGATGAGCTTAGCCGGGCAAATATCACCCTTACAATTAGAGGGTTTTAAGTTTTTTAGGATGGCTAGTACCTCTGCTTCAGACACGTCTCTGAAGGTGAAGAGTGTGGAGTGGGGATTACCAGGTGATAGAGTTGGCATGTCAGATTTGGGTAGGGTAGCGACTTGAGATTTGATCTTCTCCTTATTTTTTTTAGCATGGCAGACTGGATGCTCGAGCACCAGGATTCATCTTTCATGAGATCTTGGGTGCTGGTGTCTAGCTCCTTAAAAATGGCAAATAGTTCTTTTGCTTCAGATTTGGCATTTGTGATTCTGGAATTGTAAGAGGCAGAGTTGGCTGCTGTAATGCTTTTTTGTATTGGGCAGCATGTTTCCTATAGGCCAGTAGGGTGGTATCCTCTGGACTGGATTGCCAATTCCTGAGTGCAATGTGTCTGAGGGAACGTAGTTCTTTAAGTTCCTCTGTGAACCAGGAATTGGCATCTCATTTTCTTTTTGCTTTCCTTTTTTCAAGAGGGGCAATAGCATCTATTGCTTCTTTCATTCTCTGATTGTACAGATCTGATAGGACAGTAGGGTGCTTGGAGAGGAGAGGCTTGAAGGCATAGTTCTCTAGGAAGGGCAGGATATTGTTCTTAGTTTACATGTGCTTCTAGCAAAGGCAGGTGGAGAAGGAGTGATTGGTGTAGTGGTTATGAAAGTGGTAGGTATGGAGAAGTGGATGAGGTGGTGGTCCGTCCAAGGACAGGGGGTGTTAGAACTGATGTCAGCGTTGCAATTATAGTTTGCTGCCCAGTCTAGGGTGTGTCCATTGGAATGAGTGGGGCTAGATACTTGTTGTACGAATCCCAAGTCTAAAAGAGCTTTGGCCAAAGATTTAGCTTGTTTGTCCTTTGGTTCATTGAGGCCAAGGTTAAGGTCACCCAATAGTAGGGACTTGGTGGTGTTTTTTAGGTTATCCTGGGCATACCATGGTTGGTTATACATAACCCCTACGTAAATTGGATGGCTCATACATTATCATTGGGCTTGGAGCACTGGGTCTCCAACTGTTTATGTTTTATTTGTGTTTCTTTTATAAATAAATATATACATACATTGTATTCTGTATCAAGAACGTAAACACACACAGGACACCTGAAAACCATCTGTAAAGAAGCCCTGTGGTCATGTTTACAGGGCTTGAAAGTAAATCATCTTTTCATTTCATCCATTTTTGGCTCCAGGCAAATAAGCTCACAGAAGAGGCACTGGCGGCCTTCTGGAAAAGTCTTCTTGGATAATTAAGTAAACTGTTCATAAATTGCTTCCTGGAATGACAAATGTAAAGCTGACAAAATGCCTTCACTTCTACAAAGAAGAGAACATGACTCCTACAAGGTAAAGTCCATAAATCCCCTCCCTGGTCCTGTCTTTCTGTTGGCACTGGTACTATCCTCCAAGCTGCTGACCCTCACCCCAGGCAAATCCCCAGGATGCTCTTCAGACAATAGGCCTTACTTGAACATAGAACATTGCTTTTAAAAACCTGTCATTTTAAGACTCCTTCCCTCACTGGGCTGAAAGATGAGCACATCTTCCAAGAAATAATAGATGTGACCAACTGCAAATCTTGGTAATGGCTGAATATTAATTAAAAAGGTGTGATGACATCCAATTGCTGACTTCGAACCATGGCCACTGTAGTGAGCACACAGACAGTGGTATAAGCGCTGGCCACCACAGATATGTCCTGATTTTCCTGCCAAAGGACTATTATGCCATCTTGAGCACGTGACCCTTATTTCCATCTCTCTCATCCTTGAAGTCTAGCACAACTGTTTATAACAACAGAGATTAAAGATAGAAATGATACCTATAGTGAAGGCCTTGGCCACAGTATCTCTGTTATGTTTGATTTCTGTC